>NC_137337.1:6320206-7745708 GCF_965287045.1 Carcharhinus amblyrhynchos
GAGGGGGCACAGAGGAGAAAGAGAGGGGGGAGGGAGGGGAGGGGTAGGGGAGAGAGGGGAAGTAGGGGGAGCTAAGGGAGTAGAGATAGGGAGGGAGGAGGGAGAGGGGGAGGAGTAGGGGATAGAGGGGTACAGAAGGGAGAGGGAGGGGAGAGAGGGAGGGGTACAGATGGGAGAGGGGAGAGAGGGGTGGTAGGGGGAGAGATAGGGAGGGAGGGGGGAGATAGGGAGGGAGGGGGATAAGGAAATGTTACAGCTCCCTGGTTCCAGGTACAGGAATCCCAATATCCCAGGCTGGATCCTCACTGATTCAATGTTAAAAGCTGTCCCCCCCCCCGGGCGGGGTGAACCCCCTCCCCAGCCGCTGTCAGTACACTCTGGGTAATATTGTGGCGCTCCAGCCCCTCAGTCTGAACTGTTCCTGTGAATCTCTCCCTCTCTCCCGGCTTAAATTCATTTCTCAGTCTGAACCGCCCCCCCCCCTCCCCACTTCCTCAATATTCCCTGTCCCAATCTGTGTAAACTCTCCCTGTCCCCCCCCCCCTCACATCCCCCCCCCCCCCCCCCCTCTCTCTCTGGTTCACCCACACACTGAGCCGGCAGTCAGTTTGAGTCGTTCGCGGATGCTCCTTTTCATATCCTCCCCCCACCCCCCAGCCTCCTGCCCAGCTCAATCCCTGCCCCCCCTCCCCAGGACCCCCCCCCCTCCCCAGTGATGTCCCTCCCGCTGGTTTTGCCCCTGCTTCCTGACCCGGGCAGTGAAGGAAAGCTGGAGTTTTAATCGCCCTCTTTACATTTCCCAGCAGCAGTCAGTGTGTGACAGGGAGCTCTCACTGGATCCACGCCGTCCTCCCATCCTTGTCCCGGGATCTTTACCAGCCGGATCTCTCTGCTTCAGGTGACTGGAGCTGAAGGGCAGGCGCCTGGTGGATTTGAACTGCCTTCTGGCAGCTTTCAGCTCAAACAGAGAGGCGAACAGGCGCCTGGAGGAGTGGCAGTGAACAGGAAAGGGCGTTCAGGAACAGCTCACTCATCTTCAACTCACTGCTCATCACCCACCCATTCCCCAGCCCTTCACACTGGAATACAGATATCCCTCTCCTTCCGATCAAACCTTCTCTTTCCCACTCTCTCTGTATCTGATTGCCTGATTGTATCCTCACTGATACACACATTCTCCCTCCCTCTCTCATTCCCTCCCTCCCTCTCTCATTCCCTCCCTCCCTCTCTCATTCCCTCCCTTTCTCTCATTCCCTCCCTCTCTCATTCCCTCCCTCCCTCTCTCATTCCCTCCCTTTCTCTCATTCCCTCCCTCTCTCATTCCCTCCCTCCCTCTCTCATTCCCTCCCTTTCTCTCATTCCCTCCCTCCCTCTCTCATTCCCTCCCTCCCTCTCTCATTCCCTCCCTTTCTCTCATTCCCTCCCTCCCTCTCTCATTTCCTCCCTTTCTCTCAATCCCTCCCTCCCTCTCAATCCCTCCCTCTCTCAATCCCTCCCTCAATCCCTCCCTCCCTCTCTCAATCCCTCCCTCAATCCCTCCCTCCCTCTCTCAATCCCTCCTTCTCTCAATCCCTCCCTTCATCCCTCCCTCCCTCTCTCAATCCCTCCCTCCCTCTCAATCCCTCCCTCTCTCATTCCCTCCCTTTCTCTCAATCCCTCCCTCCCTCTCTCATTCCCTCCCTCCCTCATTCCTTCCCTCCCTCCCTCTTTCTTTCATTCCCTCCCTCCCTCTCTCATTCCCTCCCCATCTCTCCCATCCTCTCTCACGCTACCTCACTCCCTTCCCTCTCTCCCTCCATCTCTCTCCCCCCCCCTCTTCCCCTTCATTTAGTTCAGTGGGACTGAACATGTCGAGTTATAAAAATCATGCTAACAGCTTCAATAATGATCAGAGATTTTGTGGTGATCTTTGGGTTAGAATTGTTAGTTGACTTTTGGAAACCGCAATGCTTGTCGCTGTAAACACTGCATTAAAAACTGATCTTCAAACCAGAACTAAACTGAACTCCTGTAATCCATCCAAATATACCACACCGACAACTCCAGGCACAGCACCCTGGTATCTTGACACCATCAGGGCAAAGCAGCCCACTTGATTGGCACCCATTCAACAAACATTCAGTCTCTCCCCCAGCCATGTAAAGTGGCACAGAGCTGATCGATTGATTTACTTAGCGAATAGAAACACCCTGAACCACACAGTTTCGTCCAGTCCTGCTATGTTGTGTGAGATAGGACTCTGCTGACTGTGGTTAATGTGGTGTATAGTTTGCTCTCTCTGACAGGCGCATTGTGGGCTGGCACCAAAAAACAAAGAACAAAGAAAATTACAGCCCAGGAACAGGCCCTTCGGCCCTCCAAGCCTGCACCGATCATGCTGAACTAAAACCCCCTACCCTTCCAGGGACCGTATCCCTCTATTCCCATCCTATTCATGTATTTGTCAAGATGCCCCTTAAAAGTCACTATCGTATCTGCTTCCACTACCTCCCACAGCAGAGAGTTCCACACACACACCGCTCTCTGTGTAAAAAACTTACCCTGTACATCTCCTTTAAACCTCGACCCTCACTCCTCAAACCTGTGCCCCCTAGTAATTGACTCTTCCACCCTGGGAAAAAGCTTCTGACTATCCACTCTGTCCATGTCCCTCATAATCTCGTTGATTTCTATCAAGTTGCCCCTCAATCTCTGTCGTTCCAGTGAAAACAAACCAAGTTTCTCCAACATCTCCTCATAGCTAATACCCTCCATGCTGGGCAACATCTGGGTAATTTTTTACTGTACCCTCTCCAAAGCTTCCACATCCTTCTGGCAGTGTGGTGACCAGAATTGAACACTAAGTTCCAAGTGCAGCCTAACTAAGATTCTATAAAGCTGCAACATGACTTGCCAATTTTTAAACTCAAGGCCCCAGCCGATGAAGGCAAGAATGACATATGCCTTCATGACTACCTTCTCCACCTGCGTTGTCACGTTCAGTGACCTGTGTACACCCAGATTCCTCTGCCTATCAATATTCTTAAGAGTTCTGCCATTTACTGTATATTTCCCATCTGTATTAAACCTTCCAAAATGCATTAACTCACCAATGCCCCATCTGTGGAGGTTGCCCAGGCATGAACCGTGACTGGTCCTGAACCTGTTGAGGGTGGACCACTCTTTCCTTGGAAGGTTGAAACCAGGTAACTGTTGGATGAGTTTGAGGCCAGGGACTTATTCACCGGGTCAGCATTCATGCCATACCCCCCTGCCAGTACCCAGGCTTGCCCAGGGAAGTTAATGAACTTACCATTAGACTACATTCCAAAGTGTCAGCCGTGTCTATCATCTACAAAATTCACTGCAGCAAATCATCAAGACTCTTAGGCAGCATCTTCCAAACCCACTACTATCTAGAAGGTCGAGGACAGCAGATACATGGAACACCATCACCTGCAAGTCCCCTTGCAAGTCACTCACCATCCTGACTTGGAATGATATCACCATTCCCTCACTGTCACTGGATCAAAATCCAGGACCTCCCTCCCTAACAGCACTGTGGGTGTACCTACACCTCAGGGACTGCAGTGATTCAAGAAGGTGACTCACCACCCATCTTCTCAACAGTGATTAGGATGGGCAATAAATGTTGGTCTAACCAGTGACATCCATATCCCATAAATGAATACAAATCTCATCACCTTTGAGTTTCATCCCTCACTCCTCTCCAATTCCTTACTCTACCTCTCTCTCCCCTTCATACCCTCTCCCCTCTTTCTTCTCTACTCTAGCTGCCCCTCCCTCCTTCTATTACTCCATTTTCTCTCCCTCACTCCCCCTCCTGCGCCCCTCACACACCCCTCTTCCTCCCCACGTCTAGATTCCTCTCCCCTCCCTCACTTCTCTTTCCTCTCCTCTTTCATCCCTCCCTCCCAGCTCTCTCCTGTACCCCCTTCCTCTCTCTTTCCCCCCCCTCCCCTCCTTTTTTCTCTCTCCCTCCGTTGGGAGTGGGTGCAGCTTTGCGATTTCACCCTCAGCTACGAAGCTCTGTCCCTGATGCTGTGAAGGGGTGACCAGCGCAGAGGTCAGGGGGCTGGGGGATAAAAATGGCAACAAACGGCTGAAGTGACCAGTTAGCAGTGCCGATTTACAGAATGCATGCGGAGAAGCAGTTAAAATCTATGGGAGGTTGCACAGGATGAGAGGTGAGATAAATGAAACACAAACTGGTAACTAAGTGTGAATCTGGCAGGTGTTTTTCTTAGTCTGCTGTTGCTAGGGTTTGAATCTAGTGATAGGAATCAAAAAGGCTTATCATAATCCAGCAGTTTCACTGAGTGAGCAAGTTAATAGAGCTTTACTTATTAGTTCTCAGTATATGTGCATCGCTGGCATTTATTGCCTATCCCTGATTGCCCTTGAGATGGTGGTGCTGGTGAGCTGCCTTCTGGAACCGCTGCAGTCCCTGGGGTGTAGGTACACCCACAGTGCTGTTAGGGAGGGAGCTCCAGGATTTTGACCCAGCCACAGTGAAAGATCAGCGAAATACTTCCAAGTCAGGATGGTGAGTGGCTTGGAGGGGAACCTGCAGGTGGTGGTGCTCCCAGGTATCTGTCCTTCCAGATGGGAGTGGCGGTTGTGGGTTTGGAAGGTGGTGTTGAAGGAGCCTTACCAAGTTGTTGGTCTGAGTGGGTTTCCTCCCACAGTCCGAAAGATGTGCTGGTTTAGGGTGCATTGGCTGTGCTACATTCTCCCTCAGTGTACCCGAACAGGTGCCGGACTGTGCCACTAGGGATTTTCACAGTAATTTCACTGCAGTGTTAACGTAAGCCTACTTGTGACTAATAAATAGACTTTAATGTCCCCCCGTGTGACTGTATGGCCCCCGAGTGGGGAAATGTCTGGATTCTGACACACACAGTGTGGGCCAGAGGGTATTTCTCTTGCTCAGAAAGCTGGCCTGTGTCTGTTTGCTGTTTGTGTGAAGTCAAACAGGATTCTCTGACCAGAACAAGCCTCACCATGAGGGGCACAACACTCACTACGAGCATTTTAGGTAAAGCTTATTCCGGGACGAACACAGTGTCAGCAACAGGAGGAAAAGAGGCTTCCGGAAAATGGAGACGGATGTGGAGGTGTACAAACTTGATTCAAAAACTTTATTATCCAAAACACAAATATGGCCTACATTAGAAAGACTGTGTGCTGAAATACTCAGCAGGTCAGAGTATGAACAACATGTCCCATTTACAAATTCAACTTGTTGGCTTCTTTCTCCTGTGAAACATTTACTAAGCGCGGCACCAAGCTGCTGGAAGTTAGGAAGGGGCCAAACATTCCCATTGGTATCAGGAGCATAAAGGTATGGAATGTTCCAGATCCATGGTCGATCTATTAGGGAGAGAGAGAGAGAGAACAGAGTAACTCGTGGTGTGTACAACCTCGGGAAGAAATCTTTGTACGGGTCACAGCAGATTCCATCTCCAGCCAAACCCCCCCCCAACTCATGTTAAACTCACCATTCAAGAACAAAGCACAATTACTGTTGGGAAATCGCAAATAAAAACAGCCAATGGTGCAAACACACAACTGTGTGCGTGCATGTGTGTGTGTGTGCGAGGGCGTGCGTGCGTGCATGTGTGTGTGCATGTGCATACATGTGTGTGCATGTGCATGTGCGTGTGCACGTGTGTGCACACATCTCTACACACCTGTGTGCGTGTGGAAGGGAAAACTAAGAGTTAATGTTTGAGGTCGGTGAAGGTGGAGGTTTAAGAGTCCCTCGGCAGTGAGAAAGGGGGAAGTGATAGGTTGGAGAGCAGGAGGGATTAAACGAGGGAGGGGTGATGGTGCAAGGCAGAAAGAGGACGGTAACGGTGGGAGTAAAGAAACAATCTGCCTAGAATAAGGTGTGATGGCAGCAGGTCAGCACCAACAGCTGCTATCAGAGAATATGAGGCAATCGCTCTGAATGAAAGTTGATGAAACCCATTCGCTCGGTTGAACATCCTGAAACATTAACTTTCAGCAGTTACCTGACCTGCTGAGTATTTCCAGCATTTTCTCTTTCGATTACACTTGTTTGATTGGTAGCAGAGTCCAACGCCTGGGTCACGAATCACTGTGTCTGAGCCTCCGAATTGTCTGAACGTCAGAATTTAAATTGTCCACTAGGGTGCAGTGCTGAGACCATTGCCACACAGTCAGCAACACAGTGCCACACTGCCAGCAGCACAGCGCCAACTGCGGTGCAGTGGGTACATTTACTCATCACAGCAGCAGCACAACGGTTAGCACTGCTGCCTCACAGCGTCAGGGACCTGGATTCAATTCCCGGCTTAGGTCACTGTCTGTGTGGAGTTCGCACGTTCTCCCCATCTCTGCGTGGGTTTCCTCCAGGTGCTCCGGTTTCCTCCCACAGTCCAAAGACGTGCTGGTTAGGGTGCATTGGCCGTGCTAAATTCTCCCTCAGTGTAACCCAACAGAATGTGGCGACTTGGGGATTTTCACAGAAACTTCATTGCAGTGTTAATATAAACCTTGCTTGTGACAAATAAATAAACTTTAAACTGAGTCACCAGCTCATGATATCAAAAGTGCCATGACATAACCTCAGGCACATAACCTAGGCTGGCATTCCCATTCAGTACTGAGAGAGCACTGCACTGTCAGAGGGTCAGTGCTGAGGGAGCGCCGCACTGTCAGAGGGTCAGTGCTGAGAGAGCACTGCACTGTCAGAGGGTCAGTGCTGAGGGAGTGCCGCACTGTCAGAGGGTCAGTGCTGAGGGAGCGCCGCACTGTCAGAGGGTCAGTGCTGAGGGAGCGCCGCACTGTCAGAGGGTCAGTGCTGAGGAGCGCCGCACTGTCAGAGGGTCAGTGCTGAGGGAGTGCCGCACTGTCAGAGGGTCAGTGCTGAGAGAGCACTGCACTGTCAGAGGGTCAGTGCTGAGGGAGTGCCGCACTGTCAGAGGGTCAGTGCTGAGGGAGCGCCGCACTGTCAGAGGGTCAGTGCTGAGGGAGCGCCGCACTGTCAGAGGGTCAGTGCTGAGGGAGCGCCGCATGCTTCCCAATCTCTTGGCCAGTATTTATCTTTCTAACAATGTCACTAAAAGTAATTGCTCAATCATTTAAATCATTGCTGTTTGTGGGATCTTGCTGTGTGCAAATCAGCTGCTGCATTTCCTGCATTCCAGCAGTGACTGCACTTCTAAATGTCTGTAATCAGCCGTAAATGCCCTCAAAGTGAAAGGCGCTATATAAATGAAAGTGCTCTGTTGGGTGCTATGGACAGGGTGAGTAGGGAATGTGGAATGCACGGCCTGGGGGTTGGTAGTGGAGGCCGGAAAACTTAACATTTAAAAAAATATCTGTGTGAGCACTTGAAATATCACAACATTCAAGGATATGGGCCAAGTACAGGAAAATGGGGTAAACACTCCTTTAGTTATTTAATTATTCTTGGTGCAGGCTTGGTGGGCCAAAGGGCCTTTTCTGTGCTGTACGAATATAAAGTCTGACCCGAACAGGACTTGGTGCTGAACCAGAGGAGGGGGGGGTTCTAAACTGGGACAGGATTGGTTTCCCCAGAGTTGGACTCGATGAACTCAAAACTCGGAAAGAAATGCTAAAGAGAAAAAGATTGAGGGTTCTCAGCCTAGCTGTGTAGCAGCACAAAGCAAATCGCATGAAAATAATCGATTACCACTTAAACAAACAGCTTGTTATTGTGCGCGGCATTGGGAATCTGAGCATACAAGCGGGTAATTGTGAATGATCTGTCGCTATGAGAATTAGAACGTATTGTAATGAAGATGGAAGAATAACAGTTTTCTCAAACACTATTTTACCAGCGTGTTTGTCTATTGCGAGCGTCCATTCCCTGTGAGTTGTTTTAACACACTTCCACAACAAGAAGTATTTATAAACTAGATCTGCAGGCAAGCGAGGAAACTTGTTCACACACATGGTCACAGACCCCATGTCAAACCAAGCCGTAGACTGAGGAATGGAATGGGAAGGCCACCAAATGCCATCAGACAGGGCCAGTAAATAAGGCCAGGAAGCCTCCTCTACCTAAAGGACAAGGCTACCGAAAAATAAGCATCACTGCATCCCATCTCTCGGGAAACTTCCCTCGCCTCCCTTCAGATACTGGTTTTTTTTTTTGGTCATCTGACTTAACGTTGCCTTAAGGTGGCCAAATTCTGTCTGATAACGAGAGCAACTTGGGACATTTCACCGTGTTAAAGACTCTGTAGATTGGTAACGAGGGACTTACGGTGCAACGCACAGAAAGCAGAGTGTTGGACTAAGCACGATCCTGCTTCCAAACTCCAAGCACGACTCCTCTTTGGTAACAATAATAGGAATACAGATCGGGGGGAGGGGGGGGGGGGGGGCATCAGGAGATTGAATTCGATGATCAGCCATGATCAAGATGGATGGCGGAACAGGCTCAAAGGGCAGAATGGCCTCCTCATGAGTTGTCGGTGTAACGCCGTAATTCTATCGATAATTCTACATAAACACAAGTTGCTGCTGTTTGACTGCAGCCAACGTTACACTTGTTGACCCTCCAACCTTGCTGTATTCCCACCGGCCACTGGACACCGTTTTGTGTTGCTGGGTGTGGTACGAGAGATTGTTCTCAGCCCCCGTGGTCAAAGACCACAGGTCAAAGAACGCAATGAGGATGGGTCTCTGCTCTGATATCCCAGGAGAGGCAAGATAGTCTAACACCCACAGCAGCCTGTATTCCACTTACATCACTGGGATAGTGAGCCAGTGTTGTTTACAAATGCTGACCAACTTGGCTGAAGTTTCCAAAAACCGTCGATGTCAATCTGACAGTCACTCACTCTGCATTTAGAGTCCTCGATGTGGAGGAGGTCACACGGTGAACAGCGAAATTAGCGTACGGAATTATAAAAATAAATCACTGTGTCACTTGGAACGAGTGTTTGGGGTCTTGGATTGTGAGAAAGGAGGAGTAAAGTTTATTTATTAATCACAAGTAAGGCTTACGTTAACACCGGAATGAAGTTACTGTGAAGTTCCCCTAGTCGCCAGAGTCCAGCGCCTGTTCGGGCCAATGCACCCTAACCAGCACGTCTTTCAGACTGTGGGAGGAAACCGGAACACCCGGAGGAAGCCCACACAGACATGGGGAGAATGTGCAAGCTCCACACAGACAGTGACCCAGGCCAGGAATCAAACCCGGATCTCTGCTGCTGTGAAGGAGCAGTGCTAACCACTGTGCCGCCTCCGGGGATGAAAGGGCAGCGATCAAAGAGCTGCTGAACTACTGGGAAGGTCAACTATCCGTCACGTGAAAAGAAATAAGAGCAAAAAGAACGGAATTCAAGGAAGCCTGAGCAATGGTTAAACTGTTTCACTTCTTTTTAGAGACTTGTGCAAGATTTACAGCTCAGGAAGAGGCCACTTGGCTCATTACGTTACTGCTGAAATACAGGTTTTCCAGCCTAATCCCACTTTCCGATATCTGCTCTGTAGCCCTGCGGGTTACAGCACTTCAGGCACACATGCCGACAGCTGTTAAATTCATTGAGGGTTGGTGCTGCCACCGTCCTTTCAGGCAGAACGTTCCAGATCTCCATCGCTCTCCCAAAGAAAAGACATTTCCTCATCTCCGCTCTAACCCAATACCAAACACTTTGGCCGGAACCCTACCACCTCGCCCACCCAGAATTGGAGGGTCCGACAATGGAACTCTCCGTTGACCTCGGGCAAGGTTTTCCAGTCTCGCTCGAGCAAGGCCGTAAAATCCCGCCCATCGTACCTATACTTCCCAGTCACTGACCTCTCTCTGTTAGGGAAACTAGGCCCTTCCCCCCCCACTCAATCCAGGTCCCTCACAATTTTGTACATCTCCATCAAATCTCCCCTCAGCCTCCACTATTCCAGAGAATAACCTCAGCCTACCTGAGGAGGAATTCGCCAGCCAGAGAGTGATGAATCTGGGGAACTTTGCCACAGAAGGCTGTGGAGGCCGGGTCATTGAGTGTCTTTGAGACAGAGACAGATAGGTTCTTGATTAATAAGGGGATCAGGGGTTATGGGAAAAGGCAGGAGAATGGGGATGAGAGAAATATCAGCCATGATTGAATGGCAGAGCAGACTCGATGGGCCGAATGGCCTAATTTGATCCTATATTTATGGTCTATCCAATCTCTCTTCAGAGCTACAAATTTCCAGTCCTGGCAACATCCTTGTAAATCTCCCCTGTACCTTTTCTAGTCTCCTTTCTACACTGAGGTGACCAGAACCGCACACCGTACTCAAGTCTTGGCCTAACTAGTGTGTTATGTAGCTGCAACATAACCTCCCTGTTCTTTGCATTCAGTGTCTGAGCTAATAAACAAAAGGTAACCACCTTATCGAATTGTCCTGCTACCTTCATGGATCTTTGGACATGCACTCCTCACTTCCTCGACACCTCTCAATATCCCCCCATTTACTGTGTAATCCTTTCCCTTGTTTGACATCTCTCAACGCATCACCTCTAACTTCTCTGGGTTGAGTTCCATTTGCCACTTTCCTGCCCACCTATCCAATGCTTTTTTGTGTTTCCCTGTTCAAAATCTGGACAGATATTGATAATGTGGAGCTGCTGTTAAAAAAAACAACAGCCGCCTTGATAAATCTGTGTGGTATTTCAGTCTGATAGAACAGCGCTGGATATTAATGGAACCTCTAACCTGACGTGGGTGTGTGATGGAAATCTGAAGCTTTAATTCAGAAACGATAAATTATTCGTTGCAGACATGGTTATGGTTAAAGAAAGATCCTTTTTAGTCTAACACTGAGAGTTGTGTAAAACGTGACGAGGTTTTGGTAAGAGGGGATAATATTCCCACTGACCAGTGGGCCGGAAATCACAGGACACTGATTTGAGCAAGTCAGCAAGATGAGCAAGTGGATTTCTATTCTGCAGCGACTTGTGGTGCTCAGGAAGGTGCCGCCTGAATCATAGAATCCCCACAGTGCAGGAGGAGGCCATTCGGCCCATCTGCACCCACAACAATCCCAATCAGGCCTGATCCCCAGAACCCCACATATTTAGCCCGCTAGTCCCTCGAATCTATGCATCCCGGGACACTAAGGGGCGATTTCAGCACGGCCAATCAACCTAACCCGCACATCTCTGGGCTGTGGGAGGAAACCGGAGCACCCGGAGGAAACCCACGCAGACACGGGGAGAATGTGCAGACTCCACACAGAAGGTGACCCCAAGGCCAGAACAGGAACCCAGGTCCCTGGCGCTGAGAGGCAGCAGCGCTAACCCACTGCGCCACCCCAAAAAATCAAAGCGGAGAGTGGGGGCACAGCCTCAAGATAAAGGGGGGGGGGGGCGGTTTAGAACGGAGTTGAGGAGGAACTTCTTCACTCAAAGGGTGGTGAATCTCTGGAATTCTCTGCCCGTTGAAGTGGTGGAGGCTGCCTCGCTAAATATTTTTAAGACGCGGGTTGATGGGTTTTTGATGAGAGAGGGGATTAAGGGTTATGGGGAGAGGGCGGGAAAGTGGAACTGAGCCACGACAGATCAGCCATGATCTTATTGAATGGCGGGGCAGGCTCGAAGGGCTAGATGGCCTACTCCTGCTCCTATTTCTTATGTTTCTTATGTTATGAAATAGGTCCAATCGTAACTTTCAGGATAAATGTTTTGAAGGGAATGCTGTTGCAGAGGATGGAGCGGGGAGAGTGGGACTAATTAGGTGACCCTCTTAGAAAAACCAGCACAGGCCTGATGGGCAAAATGGCCTCCTTCCATACTGTAAGATCCGAGGCTTCCTCAACTCTCTCACCACACATCCGAGGATGTAAAAAGAACGCTGACTCTCAGAGTATTCCAGCCCCTTTCCATCCAACTGGGGATTCAGTGACTGTTGTCAGAGGCTGGCATCAAATCACCTAATCTAAATATCAGGGGCGGGGGTGGAAAATCAAACAAACTTGTGGGTGCAAAGCCCCACCCTATCTCAGGAGTCGCCGGTGTGCTTCAGAACCCCTGGATTCCCCTGCAGTAAACCTGTCCGTCAGCTACTGCCCACGTCAGGTTTAATGTGCGGCATGCGACAACCTTCAGGACAAAACAGGGAGCTGAAAAGGGGAATCGCGACATTAGCCTAGACGAGCTCTGGAATGTTCCGTGGATAAACATTAGCTGTGGGCTGCAGAGCCAATGTGGAGCAACCGAGATGGTCTCCCAATGACTGTCACAAGAACACAAGAAACAGGAGCGGGAGTAGGCCATTTGGCCCTTCAAGCCTACTTCACCATTCAATACAATCATGGCCGATCTCCACCGGCCTCAACTCCTTTTCTGTGCCATCTCCCCCAGCCCTCTATCAAATATTAATCCACCTCCACTTTAAACACTTACAAAGATCCAGCCTCCACCACCCTTTGTGGTCAGAGAATTCCAGAGATTCACCACCCTCCGTGAGAAGCGATTTTTCAGTTTTAAATGACCAGCCCTTTATCCTGTAGCTCTGTCCCCCTGTTTGAGATTCTCCCGCAAGTGAAAACATCTCATCATCTACCCTGTCAAGCCCCCTCAAGATTTTATATGTTTGAATAACATAAGACCATAAGGCAAAGGAGCAGGGTTAGGCCACTCGGCCCATCGAGTCTGCTCCCCCATTCAATCATGGCTGATATTTTTCTCATCCCCATTCTCCTGCCTTTTCCCCATAACCCCTGATCCCCTTATTAATCAAGAGCCTATCCATCTCTGTCTTAAAGACACTCAATGACCTCGCCTCCACAGCCTTCTGTGGCAAAGAGTTCCACAGATTCACCATTCTCTAACTGAAGAAATTCCTCCTCACCTCTGTTTTAAAGGATCGCCCCTTTAGCCTGAGGTTGTGCCCTCTGGTTTTAGTTTTTCCGATTAGTGGAAACATCCTCTCCACGTCCACTCTATCCAGGCCTCACAGTGTCCTGTAAGTTTCAATAAGGTCCCACGTCATCCTTCTAAACTCCAACGAGTACAGACCCAGAGTCCTCAACCGTTCCTCATGTGACAAGCTCTTCATTCCAGGGATCATTCTTGTGAACCTCTCTGGACCCTTTCCAAGGCCAGCACATCCTTCCTCAGAAAAACTGCTCACGATACTCCAAATGGGGTCTGATCAGAGCCTCAGAAGTACACCCCGGCTCTTGTATTCTAGTCCTCTCGACATGAATGCTAACATTACATTTGCTTTCCGAACTGCCAACCGAACCTGCACGTTACCCTTAAACAAGGAACCTTGAACAAGGATTTCCAAGTCCCTTTGTGCTTCTGATTTCCTAAACATTTTCCTATTTAGAAAGTAGTCTCTGCCTCCATTCCTTTTTCCAAAGTGCATAACCTCACACTTTTCCACATTGTATTCAATCTGCCTCTTCTTTGCCCACTCTCCCAGCCAGTCCAAGTGCTTCTGCAGCCCCCGCGCCCCCCCCCCCCCCGCCTCCCCAATGCTACCTGTCCCTCTACGTATCTTTGTATCATCTGTAAACTTAGCAACAGGGTCCTCAGTTTCTTCTTCCAAATCACTAATATATATTGTGAAAATATCTTTTAATATCTGGAATTAAGAATCTACTGATGACCATGAAACCATTATCAACTGTCGGAAAAACCCATCTGGTTCGCTAATGTCCTTTAGGGAAGGAAATCTGCCGTCCTTGCCTAGTCTGGCCTACTTGTGACTCCAAAGCAACAGCAATGTGGTTGACTCTCAACTGCCCTCAGGCAACTCGGGATGGGCAGTAAGTGCTGGTCCAGCCAGCAATGCCCATGTCCCACAAATGAATAGAGAAAAAGGTCACCCTCACTCTTCGAAACTGGCACATTCCAAAGCTCTGGACAATGCACTTGAGGGATGCACTAAAGCTTGTGGGTCTACAGGGAAAGGTTGCTGTCGAAGGCATTTCAGCCATGGTGTACCGAGGGTAGACACAAAACAGGGTAAAACCCCACAGGCTGTAAGTAGTCAATACTATGAACTGTATTCTGAATGTAATGAGTAATGTACAGCATTAGAAGAAACCAGTTTGGTTTTGCACCTTACGCAACGTCAACTCTGAACGGTTGCGTAATTCACTTCTATAAAATTAAATATATTCTTGGGGAAAAAGGAAGTTCCATAGATATGCAATCATTTTACTGAGATGTTTGGACAGTGACGACACTCTCTCATCTATATAAAGCTAATATTTGGTTAGCACTGCGGCCTCACAGCGCCGGGAACCCAGGTTCATTTCCTTGGGTCTGTCTGTGTGGAGTTTGTACATTCTCCCCGTGTCTGTGTGGGTTTCCACCAGGTGCTCCAGTTTCCTCCCACACTCCAAAGATGTGCACAGTAGGTGGATTGGACATGCTAAATTGCCCCTTAGTGTCGCAAGACATGTAGGTTAGGTAGATTAGCAGAGTAAATACGTGAGGTCATGGGGATTGGGTCTTGGTGGGATCCTCTGCTGGAGAGTCGGTGCAGATTTAATGGGCTGAATGGCCTCCTCCTGCACAGTATTGCTCAGCAGAGAGCTGGCAGGAATGCAATGGAAGGAATGGCCTCCTGTGCTATAATGACCCTATTAAGGATATTTCTTTCTGCACTGCTCCTCTCTCTCTCTGTCTCGTCCCCACCCAACAGCTACAGATAGTTTAATGAATGAGTCATATTTCTCTAATTCTAGCCAATGCATGTGTGTGACCAAAGCTAATCTTCATTTAAACTCATTCATTTGGCTTTCCAGTCATTAACAGTTATAATTACTGGAAGTTGAAATGTGTAATTTCTTTGTCATTTAGTGAATGAATGGGCCATTAAGCACCACCACTACACAACTGCTGCTAGTCTTGTGTTTAAACACAGGTCAATCCTGCCCCATTCTTTATCGATTTTAAATACAATTCCTGACTGATGGTTTGAGACGATTTTTCCAAATTGGACACTGACCTCAGTTTTAACTTGGCTTCCTGGTGGAAGCCAGTCCCCCAGAGAGAAGGGAAGTGGTTAAAACACAGCAGGGTCCATTTCCTAATGAAGGGTCACCCAGACTCGAAACGTTGGCTCTTGTCTCCCTCCACAGGCGCTGAGATTTTCCTGCATTGTGTGTTTCTCTTTCACATCTACTCCCCAACTGACCGACTACTAATTAAAGGAAAAGTCAGGGGGAACCCATCTGGTTCACTACTGTCCTTTAGAGAAGGAAATCTGCTGTGCTTACCTGGTCTGGCCTACCTGTGATTCCCAGACCAGACCAGCTTGATGCTTAACTGCCCCTGATATAGCCTGGCGAGCCACCCAGTTGAAGGGTTTTGAGGGGTGGGTTATATATGCTGATCCCATAACCCATGAAAGGATAAAGGACAGAGCAGTGAGTGTGGGGAGGTGAAAGGGATTTGGAGAGTGAGGAAGGGAGTGAGTAAGACACAGGGGGCCCTATTTTACCATTTTGATTCTAAGTGCTGGGCGACTTTGAAACTGGGGCTGTTTCAGATCCGACTTTTAGACGCGTTCTCAGGCGCCCCCATATGCATGCTGCCTGGGAAAAAAAAATCAGCGATTCCGAATCGCGTTGCGGAAGCCTGTGGGTGGGGCTTAAAGCACCCGAAACCCCGCAGCTCTGATCGGTGCACCCAACTGCGCACGCGCAGAAAAAAAGTGACAGAACGCGGCTCCCCTGCCACATCCCTCTCGGGCCGGATACTGCCTCCCCCTGACCCCCACAGACATTGCTCCACCCTCCCAACATGACTGACGCCCTTTTCCCACCATCCCCACACCACCCAGATTGATGGCAGGCCCCTAGCCCTCCCCCCTGGTCTCAGGCAGAGTGGCAGCAGACACTCCCCCCACCCCCAACCTCAAGCAGAGAACCGTCAGATGCTAGGTACCTCCCTCCTCACTAACCGGAGCGCCCGAATTGGATTTCTACGGAGCATGTCTGTTTCGCTCCACTGACCAAAGATTTGACTGGATCAAACATACGAATACTGTGGCTACAAGAGCTGGTCAGAGGCTGGGTATCCTGCGGCAAGTAACTCACGTCCTGACTCCCCAGAGCCTGTCCACCGTCTACAAGGCACAAGTCAGGAGTGTGATGGAACACTCCCCACTTGCTTGGATGGTGCAGCTCCAACAACACTCAAGAAACTCCACACCATCCAGGACAAAGCAGCCAGTGTGACCAACACCGAGGGTAACTCCCTGCTCCTTAAATTAGCACCACGGGATATTTTACTCAAAGGGCAGCAGGATCTCTGTTTAACGTCGCATCAAAAAGACAGCACCTCCAACAGTGCAGCACTCGCTCAGTACGACACTGCAACGTTCACCTTGATTATTCTGTCTCCGGAGCTGGGACTTGAACCCACAACCTTCTGACTCAGAAGGGATACCAACTGACAGCAATCCCACCCAGGCCTAACACCGGTAACCTGGGGTGAATGTAAAACCACGGCAGGGGAGTTCTCCCTGGTGTCCTGACCAACATTCACCCCTCAGCTAACATTGCTAAATATTAATGGTTCTGACGAAGGGTCATCAACCTGAAATGTTGGCTCTTTTCCTCTCTCCGCAGATGCTGTCCGACTTGCTGAGCTATTCCAGCATTTTCTGTTTTTATTTCGGGTTTTTTTCAGCGACGCGGCGTTCTGCTTTTCGATCGTTAATAATCACCCACTCGTTTTCACACTGCTGCTTGTGGGAGCTTGCTGTGCCGTATATCTCACATCACAACAGTGACCGCACTTACAAAAGTTCTTCACCGCCTGGGTGTCCTTGGGCTGGCACGGACGGACAAGATGGGCTGAACGGCCACCTTCTGTGGCGTAACATTTCTATAGTTTGATGGCTGTAAAGGCGCTATATAAATGCACCTTGCTCTTCGCCCTGGGGCACCACCAGGGAAACCACGACATGATCAAGGCCAGGGGTCTCGCCTTCAGATACAAATATACTCAAAACAAAAAATCATTTCAGAAAGGGAAGTGAATGGTGTGGCTCCGTGACAAGTCTTCTTAATAAAAGCTTCGGATAAATAACAGGTCAAGAAAAATAACAAAAGGGAAATAAAAGCAGCCGTGTGATGACTAAAGGTGGCCTTGGTATATAAAATAAACCAGCTCCTCTAGCAGCTTGATGGGGTTTGGGGGTGGGGAATGGGCCTGCACCGGGTGGGGAGGGGGGGGTGGGGGTGGCATCTGATAACAATCTCACAGCGCCAGGGACCCAGGGGGTTCAATTCCAGCCTCGTGTCACTGCCTGTGTGGAGCTCGCACATTCTCCCCGTGTCTGCGTGGGTTTCCTCCGGGTGTTCCGGTTTCCTCCCACAATCCAAAGACGCGTGGATTGGCCGTGCTAAGATTGACCCTTAGGTGTCGGGGGGGGGCGGTGGGGGGGACTAGTCAAGGTAAATACTGGGGTTACGGGGATAGGGTCTGGGTGGGATTGTTGTTGTTGGCGCAGGCTCAATGGGCTGAGTGGCCCTCCTGCACTATGACTCTACAAATTAATTTAACATGAATCACCATTCGCAGAGACGAGTTCCAACCCTCTGCCACCTTTTCAATTCTGGAAACCCATTCTTTACATACAACATGTCCACTGGTCTTGGACTCCTTAACCAATGGAAATCAATTGTCTCCACTCTACCCATGCCCTACAACACCTCGAACATTTTAATCAAAATCACCCACCCCCCCCCCAACCAGGGAACAGTTTGTAATTTAATTCTTGGATTCCAGATACCATTCTGGTTTCCTTTTATTGTGAGATCTGGGCCTCGCTGGGTAGGCCGACGCTTATTGCTTACCCCTAACGGCCCTTGCGGAAGTGGTGGTCAGCTTGCCTTCTTTAACTGCTGCAGTCCCTGGGGTTTAGATGCTGGTAGGTGGGGGCTGCTTCCCTGGCAGGGGGGGGTTACAGGCTCTGTGTAAAAGGCCGGCCTGTTAAGAGAAATGTCTTCGCTCGGGGTGGGGGGAGAGGTTGTGAATCTTTGGAATTCTCAGAGGGATGCTGATGTTGAGGATACTCAAGATGGAGATGGGCAGATTGCTGGAGACACAGAAAGACTCAGGAATATGGGGTTAGGAGGGGAACGTGAGTTAATATTGAACACCCCCAACCGTGATCTTACTGAACAGCTGGAGCTCTGGCCAATATTTATCCTTCAAACAACCTCATTAAATCAGGGTCCCTGGTCACACTCACATTGCTGTTTGCTGGGGCTTGCTAATGTATAAACTGGCTGCAACATTCCCTACATTACAACATGGTCACATTTCAAAAATACTTCTAGAAAGTTCTTGAAGATGTGGTCATGAAAAACGCCACATAAAGTCTTTTAGTTTGTTCTTTCAATGTTTATTTTATTTATTTATTAGTGTCACAAGTCGGCTTACATTAACACTGCAATGAAGTTAGTGTGAAAATCCCCTGGTTGCCACACTCCGGCACCTATCTGGGTACACGGAGGGAGAATTTAGCACGGGTCAATGCACCTAACTAGTGCGTCTTTCAGACTGTGGGAGGAAACCCACGCAGACATGGGGAGAATGTGCAAACTCCGCACAGGCAGTGACCCGAGGCTGGGATCGAACCCGTTCCCTGACGCTGTGAAGCCGCAGTGCTAACCACTGAGAAGGCATTTTACAGGAGCATATTCTGACACAAAATCCACCACATCACCAACGTGGAGAGGTGCTGGGCAGATGAGAAAATGTTTGGTGAAACAGACAGGTTTTACAGAGTCTTAAAGGAGAGGGAGGTGGAGAGACATTGGGAGGGCCTGTGAGATGGCAGCTTGCTGTCTGAAGGCACGGTTATCTCTCACCTACCTGTGCCGCTGTAGTGCTGGGGTGGAAGGTCATATGGGACGGGGAACGACATCTCTGATACTTTGCAGTCTGACAATCGACCTTGTTGTACTGAGAATCGCCCAGTTTCTATCCCCTGGTGATAAAGACAGATGGGTTTACAACGATATGAAGCAACAACAGACAAGGTGCATTTAGTGGACAGTTGACCATAGAACTACCGATCTTAATGCAGTCAATTGGCAGCACTGCTTCGAGACCCTCCGAGCATTTTTCATCCTTTTTTTCCACACACACAGACACGTGTGGAGATCAAGTACACAAAAGGTGACTAAAGAATGTATTTGTTCTGAAAATATTTGGTTAAATAATTAGAGTGCAAAATCGCAGAAGAAAATGCTGGAAAACCCTCAGCAGGTCAGCCAGCGCCAGAGGGACAGGTTTGACGGGCAGGGTTTTTATTGTAGGTTTGGGAGTAGACCATTCAGCCCCTCGAGCCTGCTCCGTCATTCAGCAAGATCATGGCTGATCTGATTGTGGTCTCAACTCCATTCTTCTGTCTGCCCCCTCAATAGCCCTGGGCTTCCTTGTAGACTGTGAACCTGTCTAACTCATGCTCAATGACCCAGCCCTGCCCCTGCCTTCTGGGGAAGGGAATTCCAAAGATTCATGACTCAGAAAAAATTTCTCCTCATCTCTTTCTTGAGTGGGGAGTTCCCTTATTTTTAAATTGTGCCCCCCTAATTCTAGATTCCCCCAAGAGGGGGAACGTTCTCTCAGTCTTCACCCAATCAAACCCCTTTCCCCCCCTTCTTGGAATTGCACACATTTCAATTGGATCATCTCTCATTCTCCTAAACTCTAATGAACATCAGCCCACGTCACTCAACTGCGTTCAAATCAAATATATACCTCCTTAGGTAAGAAGACCAAGACTTGACAACTCTAAATATCTTTCACCGATGCCCTTTGCTGTTGCAATATGATACTCCATGGCCTAGTGGTATTATTGCGAGACTATTAACCCAGAAACTCAGCTAATGCTCTGGGGATCTGGGTTCGAATCCCGCCACAGCAGATGGTGGAATATGAATTCAATAAACAAAAATCTGGAATTAAAGAATCTACTGATGACCGTGAAATCGTTGCCGATTGTCGGAAGAAACCATCTGGATGGCCTTTAGGGAAGGAAATCTGCCATCCTTACCTGGCCTGGCCTACACGTGACTCCAGAACCACAGCAACGTGGTTGACTTTCAACTGCCCTCGGGCAACCAGGGATGGGCAATAAATGCTGACCCAGCCAGAGCCGCCCGTGTCCCACAAATGAATTAAAAAACACCCTCGCAAGAATGGCCAGCATTTCATTTGCCTTCCTTATTGCCAAACATCCCCCGCTGCCAGCTTTGTGTCTGGGTTCTGACCCTTTGTGGTGAGTCACGCCCACTGTGATACTTGTTGGATTGGCCAAGCAGAGGCAGGAGGGCACGCTCGCCATCAAATGAAGGATGACGGATGGGCTCCAGAATTTTGGAAGGCCGAGAGGAGGTCTTCCAACAGGGAAAGATTAGCAACACCCAGAAGTGGGAGCTGTTGAAATATGTAGAACACAAGATGTCAATCCTGCTTCACCCGAATCCCTGGAGTCCGTCAGCCTGGAATTCCCACCCGGATTTTGGTAATAATCTGATTATTGTGGATACGCTAACAATCAGGCACCGGAATACAACACAACATTCCAAATTACTACACCTTGGGTCTCTTACATTGTGACGGAGACCAAGTCTAATTGGCTGTAAAACACTTGGGGACGTGCAGTGCTACTTAAATACAACCCTTTCTTTCTGGGTAAGGATAATTTGTTAACACCAAGGTTTAATGGCAAACCACAAACTCGTGCATAATAACGTCAAACACCCATTTGTAAATGACTGGACTTTGCTAATGATGGTTTTCACAGTGACGGATTATTGTTGAATAATCCAAATCTTTCTTTTTCTCATTTAACGTCTCAATGTTTTAGAAAATATGTCAAACTCTGGAGGTGATTAAAAACAAAGTGTTTAGTTCAATGATAGAGTCTCCTTTGAGAACAATGGGAAAGCTAGCGTCAGATCAGAAAGGCAGAGAAAAGGTTTAATTTGACCCGAAAGATCGTGCGTTTGTTTTAGTCTCAGTGGGAGGCCGTTTCAAACCTACTGGAGTCTTTGGTTTGAAAGCCACTGTCGAGGTTCCTATGGAACGAGACTGCAGATAAGTGGATACTTTCATCCAGAATGAACAGGTAGAGGTTACACACAGTGGAAAAGCAGAGACAACTCTCACACGGTTATTGCATTCACTGTGAGAAAGACCAGTCGCCACCTTTCCCACCTCTAACTGAGGGAACATTTGTCATCTGAATTTGCGAGGCAAAGCCACAAAAGTCTTCCCTTTCCTGCTCCCCTTAACTGGCCTTTGCCCTCAGCGATCACAGAATCCCTGAGGTGCAAACATTTGGCCCATTGAATCCGTGCCACCCAGACCCTATCCCCAAAACTCCACTTATTTACCCTTCTAACCCCCAGACACTGAGACCGGAATTTTACCATCACCCTGCCACGATTCTGGGGATGGGCAAGGTTCAGAGAACACCATTCTCCATTGGCCTTGGGTAGGATCGTACAAATCTCGGGCAACGGGCCAGTAAAATTTCCACCCTAAGGGTCGATGTAGCATGCCCAATCAACCTAACCCACACACCTTTGGACTGTGGATGGAAACTGGAGTTCCCAGAGAAAACCCATGTAGACACAGGGAGAATGTGCAGTCTCCACACAGACAGTGAGCCAAGCCGGGAATCGAACCTGGGTCCCTGGGGCTGTGAGGCAGCAGTGCTAACCACTGTGCCACCGTGGCCATTTCCATCAGTTTTAGACAGCACGCTCCCAACCTTCCGTTTAAGTTTCAGCGTTACGTAAAGCAGGGTTGCTAATGGAAGGTACACTGTCAAAACAAACCAACAATTCAGGATGGCAACAAATCCGGAACTACGAGTAATACTTTACAAAGTTAAAAAGATGTGGGCTACACTGGCGAGGCAGCACTTATTATCCTTGAGGGGGTGATGGTGGGCTGCAGTCCTGAACCGCTCAAAAGCTGGCACCTCCAACAGTGCAGCACTCCCTCAGCACTGCAGGAGGAGATTAATTCTTTGATGGGATGTGGACATCGCTGACAGGACCAGCCCATTCCTAACTGTCCTTGATCAGCATAACTTGCTCTGACATTTCAGAGGGGAGTTATGAGTCAACCCCATTGCCGTGTCTCACATGTAGGCCAGACCCAGGTAAGGACGGCAAGGTTCCTTCTCCAGAGCAACATTAGTGAACCAGATGGGTTTCTACAACAACTGATGACAGTTTATCACCATCACTAAAACTAGCTTTTGATGGCAGATTTATGAATTGAATTTAAATTCCCGCAGCTGCCATGGTGGGATTTGAACCCATGTTCTCAGAGCAAAGCCTCTAATTTCTCAGAAGACTCGGGAAATTTGGCATGTCCGCTACGACTCTCACCAACTTGTACAGACGCACCATAGAAAGCATTCTTTCTGGGTGTATCACAGCTTGGTCTGGGCTCCTGCTCTGCCCAAGACCACAAGGAACTACAAAAGGTCATGAATGCAACCCAATCCATCACACAAACCAGCCTCCCAACCATTGACTCTGTCTACACTTCCCGCTGCCTCGGAAAAGCAGTCAGCATAAATAAGGGCCCCACACAGGCACTCTCTCTTCCACCTTCCTCCGTTAAGAAGAAGATATTAAAGTCTGAGGTCACGTACCAACCGACTCAAGAACAGCTTCTTTCCAGCTGCTGTCAGATTTTTGAATGGACCTACCTTGCATTAAGTTGATCTTTCTCTACACCCCAGCTGTGACTGTAACACTACATTCTGCCCTGTCTCCTTTCCTTCTCTATGAATGGTATGCTTTGTCTCAATAGTGTGCAAGAAACAATACTTTTCACTGTATACTAATACATGTGACAATAATAAATCAAATCATTAGCCTCAGGCCTCTGGATTACTGTTCCAGTGACACTATCACCATGTCACTATCACTGTGCTCTAATCTCTGGAAGGTGGGCTAAAGTCTAAGGGGAGGAGGGGGTTTGACGTCTGAACTCCAGAATGCTATTCTCTAAACCAAGGCTGGAAATGGACATCAGATCATGGGACAATACATCAGAATCAGACAGTCTGAATACCGTAAAGTGTGTGTGTGTGTGTGTGTGTGTGCGCGCGCGTGCATGTGTGTATGTGTGCGTGTTTGCACGCGCATGTGTGTGTGTGTGTGTTTGTGGCAGGGGTGGGGTCGAAATGAGAATCATAGAGGTTTACAGCAGAGTAACAGGCCCTTCAGCCCAACTTGTCCATGCGCCCCTTTTTTTCAAACCATTTTGGTCTCCAATGATCCAGTAAGAAAGGAAGGGAGCTCCAGACTTTCTGAATGGCTGTTCCCCTCTCGCAGACATAACAGAATTGAATGATCAGGTGGAGGAGACAATGCAGTCTGACTGCTCAGTACATCACAGCTTGAAATGGTAACTTAGAGCAGCACCAATCTCTGCTGCCTGCAGAGGGTCAACAAGGGAAGGATTGGAGAGCTTGGTCACACATATCCATCAGCAAGTAAATGAGTGGCAGCATTTTGAAAGTTTTTTTTAAGCTCTCTTGTATACAATCGCTATAACTACAAAGCATTCTTTTCTAATTTTTAATATAAAAATGATTATGACCAACCAGCACACAAGCCTCAACAAGTAGCCTCCAATTTAGTGCATCTCTTCCCATCAACCAACCTTTCTAATCCTTTCCACCCAAAGACACCCATTTGATTTCTGATAATTATACTGGCTGCTTTGCCAAGGCAGTGGGAAATATAGACGGAATCAATGGATGGGAGGCTGGTTTGCGTGATGGATTGGGCTACGTTCACGACCTTTCGTAGTTTCCTGCGGATTTGGGCAGAGCAGGAGCCCATACCAAGCTGTGATACAACCAGAAAGAACGCTTTCTATGGTGCATCTGTAAAAGTTGGTGAGAGTCATAGCTGACATGTCAAATTTTCTTAGTCTTCTGAGAAAGTAAAGGTGTTGGTGGGCTTTCTTAATTATATTATCAGCACTGGGGGGACCAGGACAGGTTGTTGGTGATCTGAACACCTAAAAACTTGAATCTCTCAATCCTTTCTACTTTGTCCCTGTTGATGTAGACAGGGGCATGTTCTCCTTCCATGTGGAGAACACTCTAACCATTCTCTGCACCTTCTCCTGAATTTCCCATCGAGTTTATTGGTCTACTTTTTTTTTGTTTCCGACTAAGTTTGGCTTCCCCGACAAATGGAAGCATTTTTCCTACATCTTCCTTATCGGATGGCCTACTCCTGCTCCTATTTCTTATGTTCTTATGTTCTTATGTTTCTTTTATAATCTTAACGGCCTCCACCAGGTCACCCATTAGTCTTCTCTTTTCTGTAGAAAAGAGCCCCAGACTGATCAATCATCCTGGTGGCTATAACCTGACTACCCAAAGCCCGTCCACCATCTACGAGGCACAAGTCTACTGCTGGTAGAATCCCTCCAGCACAGAAGGAGGCCATTCGGCCCATCGAGTCTGCACCAACCACAATCCCACCCAGGCCCTATCCCCATAGCCCCTGATAATCCCTGACACCAAGGGGCAATTTAGTATAGCCAGTCAACCTAACCCGCACATCTTTGGAGTGTGAGGGGGTACCGGAGCACCCGGAGGAAACCCATACAGAGAAGGTGCAGACTCCGCACAGACAGTGACCCAAGCCTGGAATTGAACCCAGGTTCCTGGCGCGCTGTGAGGCAGCAGTGCTAACCATTCTGCCACCCAAATCAGGAGTGTGATAGAATGCTCTCCACCTGCCTGGATGGGTGCAACTCCAGCAACACTCGAGAAGCTCGACACCATCCAGGACAAAACAACCCACTCGACTGCCACCACCTTAACCATTCACTCCCTCTGGTATCGACACACAATGACAGCCGTGTGTACCATTTATATTCTATGAGATGCGCTACAGAGATTCCCCAAGGCTCCTTTGGCAGCACCTTCCAAATCCACGGCCATCACCATCTAGAAGAACAAGGGCAGCGGATACACGTAGGTTCCCCTCCAAACCCCCCTCACCATCCTTCACTGTCGCTGGGTCAAAATCCTGGAACTCCCTCCCCTAACTGCACAGTGGATGTACCTACATCACTTGGATCAAGGCAGCAGCTCCCGGCCACCTTGTGAAGGGTAATTAGGGATCGGCCGTGAATACCTATCTAACCAGTAACACCCACTCACACTCCGTGAATGAATAATAAAAGCCTCTCAGTTCTGGTATCATGCTTGTAAATCCTTTTCTGCACCTTCTCCTGTACCTTGATATTTAGTTTTGTTAATATGCAGACACAAGAGGCACACAATACTCCGCAGACAGGTCTAAGCAGGTTTTGATACAATCTCTCTGCTTTTAACTTCCAAGCCTCTAGGAATGAAGCAGAGTGCTTTGTTTGCAATCCTAATGGATTTGTTAACCTGATAAGCGCGGTCTGCATCTCTAGGCGAACAATCCTTGTGTACTGGGTCAGCCAAGGACAGCCTCGCTTCTATTCCTGCCTGTGGAGGCAGATAGCTGGCGGACAATCGCCACGTCCCGCTTGACGCGGGAAAACACCTCCAAGACTGACCTGTCATCCTTGGCGTTCTTAACCATTTAACTACAGCATAAGTCAGTCCTACAGGAAAAATACTAGGACTGAGTGGGTTTATAATGTCAGTAATATACAGACTGATTGGTCCAGGAAAGCAGGAATGTCTGTGGATCTGACAGTAAGACCAGGTTAAAGTCCAACAGGTTTATTTGGAATCACGAGCTTTCGGAGCTCTGCTCCGAAACCTGTTGGACTTTAACCTGATGTTGTGAGACTTCTTACTGTGCCCACCCCAGTCCAACACCGGCATCTCCACATCTGGAACTGACAGCGGTTTTTCTGCGATGGCTTACAGCTTTTAACTTTCTCATTTCAATTCATCCTTGGGGTCTGAGTGTTGCCGGAAGCGCTGGATTTATTACCTCCCCGAGTTACCCCTCGAGAAGGTGACTGAACCATCGCTGCCCGCGTGGCGAAGGGGCGCACACGGCGCCATCAGGTAAGGAGTTCTAAGACTTTGACCCTGACGTGAAGAAGGAACAGCCAACAACGTCCGGGTGGGGAAGGTGCGTGACCCGAAGAGGCAGTTGGAGGTGACGTAAGATCCCTCCAGAACCCCAATCCAGCAGATTTGCCCTTTGGGACTCAGCGAAATCAGCCAATGACAGGGCTACTGAGCCACTCCTGGTGATGGACTCCCAGAGTCGGAGGACTCTGTGCCCCCGGTACCCTCAGTGTCTCCTGCAACACGGAGGATTCATCAACCGAGGGACAGGACTTTGAACCAAAGCAAGTTTCCTTCACGGGAGCCGCAGTCAATGTCTCAAAGGCAAAAACAGACCCACGTTCATCTTGTGCCTTATACATCCCCAGGACATCCCAAAGATAATTAACAGCTCCTGAAACATAGTCACGGATGCAATGTAGAAATTAGTGCAGCAGAGATCAGATATCTGGCTGGGATGTGCATGGAAACTCTGTGGAGATGCTGATGAGTGGGTTAAAGTGGAAAGGGCCCAGGAAGTTTGAAATTCCGATTGGGAGAGGGTCCCAGGGAGCCGGTGTTTCCCACTCTATGCCAGAATCGGGGAATTTGGACAATCCTGATGTACCTATGGTGATAGTTTCCCAGGAAATGGGTAAACCTAGTCTGATACCTGAGTAACTTCAGAACTGACCTCCAAATCACACTACCCGACTACCTCCCTGACCACCTCACTATTGCCCCTTGAACCCCCAATGATCTCCCGAATGCCTTCTTCTGCAGATTCTACGATTCTGATAAAGGGATGTGTCGTGTTTTACCCATAACTCTGCTCTGCTCTGACAGAGTTCTCTGGAAGGCACTGAACTGTGTATTTGTGTGACCGGGAGACCCTGATACAAACACGCAGCAGCATCCAGCTGGGAGGAATTTACAAGCACAGCGGCAATCTGACGATCGCTGCTCGGAATATCCCTGCCATCGTGGCAGCCAATTTACCCACAGCAAGCTCCCCACAATGAGGTAACAATCAGATAGTGATTACTGATGTTGTTTGAAGGATAAGGTTTGGCCAGGACACCAGAGAGAACATCACTGCTCTTCGAAACGGCCACCACAAGATCTTTTGGGCCTGTCCCCGGGGCAAACGAGGCCTTGATTTAATGTCTGCTAAATGTCTCACACCAAAGATGGCACCTCTGGCAGTGCAGCACTCCATCAGTACTGCACTGGGGAGTATCAGTCTCGCTTTTGACCTCAAATTTCTGGAGTGAGCCCGGAACCCACAAACGTCTGCTTCAGAGTTGAGAGTGCTACCCACTGACCATGCCTCCTCTTCCCCGTTCTGCCTTCATAGAATCCCTACAGTGCAGAAGGAGGCCATTTGGCCCATCGAGTCTGGGCCAACAAACCTAGCCAGGCCCTATTCCCATAACCCTATATGTACACTGCTAATCCTCTGACTCTGGGGTCAATTTAACATGGTGAATCCACCTAACCCGCACATCTTTTGACCGTGGGAGGAAACCGGAGCACCCGGAGGAAACCCACGCAGACACGGGGAGAACGTGCAATCTCCACACAGACAGTGACCCAAGCCGGGAATCGAACCCAAGCCCCTGGTGCTGTGAGGCAGCCATGCTAACCCACTGTGCCACCGTGTGCGGTCTACATGCCCACTAACTATCACCTTCTGGCTTCACTCATGACAAAGGGTCACTTGGACAAACATGATGGTCAGTGCCTTCAGGTGAGAAGGGAATCTGTGGTTTTCTGAAAAAGCATAAAATATTACGGCAATGGCAGGCAATTTGATAAAGTGCAACTGGAACCTGGAAAGATAGTTCAGAAGAGCAGCTATATTTAGCCCAGAGATAATTGAATAGATAAGTGGACCAGCCACTCGACAGAACAAACTTACAAAAGCTTTGGGCAGGTACAGAACTCCCAGTTCATATGAGCGGATCATCAGCTGAAAGCCATTTTTCTCCAGCGTTCCCCAGGCGGCCTTTGACAGGTTGGCACTAATGTACAGGAAGAGACAGGAGAGCTATCAGAGGTGGAAGTCAATCAGGGCTGTGCTGGTTAATAATTCACACAAACTCTTCAGACAAGCACAACATCCCCACAGAACCTGGGAAAATAAGATTCTACTTCTTCTCTTTCTCACTTAATCATCATTAGGGTTTGCAAGCTTCACTTTCCTGTCTCTAATCTATTGATATATTTAAAATCTTACATCGGCGACACGTCCCACCTCTGTCACCTCACTCTCTGGTGTCACGTTATGCATCTGCTTGTTGCATCAACAACTTGATGTTCACATTAATAGTGGAGAACATCTCTGTAAATACCGTGATGGTATTACCTGGTCATGACTTTCAAAAATCGCACAACCTTACCGTAAAGGAGGTGGCCATTCGGCCCACTGATCTGTGCTAGCTCCCTGAAAGACCTATCAAATTAGTTCCATTTCCTCCCCAGTCCCCCGGCTTTTCCTGTAACATCCCTGCAATCCCTCTGCCTCAAATTATCTATCCAATTCCCTTTTGAATTCCCTATTGAATTCCACTTCTTAGGCTGGGCATTCCAGATCATAATTTTCTTCATTCTTTCATGGCAATGTGAGTGTTGCAGTTGAGGTCGGCATATGCTGTCCATTCCTAACTGTCCTTTAACGGAGTGTCTCGCTGGGCCATTTCAGAAGGTGGTTGAGAATCAACCACATTGCTGTGGCTCTGGAGTCACATGTAGGCCAGACCGCATAAGGACGGCAGATTTCCCTCCCTAAAGGGCATTACTGAACCAGGTGGGGTTTTACGCCAACAGATGATAGTTTCATTGTCATCATTACTAAGGCTAACTTTATTATTAACTGAATTTAAACTGCCATGATGGGATTTGAACTCCTATCCTCAGGTCATCTGCCTGAGTCTTTGGACATTACCACTCTGACCATTACCTTTGGGTGACCATTACCTCTACAAGGCCATTCCAGCACAGTCATCATTACTGCTCAGTGACCATTGCCAGCGAATGACCTTAACCTCTGGGTGGCCATTCCCGCTCAGTGGCCATTATGTGATCATTCCTCTAGATCTCGAGAGCTCAGAACAATAAGAAATGATATCATTGGTACATACAAAGCCAGACACATATGCCGGAATTTTACTGCCTCGCCTACCCGAGGCTTGTAAAATCCCATCTGAGGCCAAAGGAGATGCTGTTCTGCGAGCCTCACCTGCCCTGATTCTGGGGCAGGCGTACCAGTAAAATTCCAATCATAATTCTTAGATGGCGTGATGGTCTAGAGGTGTGATGGTGTGGACAGTTTGATGGTGTGGACGGTTTGATGGTGTGGATGGTTTGATGGTGTGGATGGTTTGATGGTGTGGATGGTTTGAGGTTGTTTGCAGTGATTGGAGGGATTACAGTCTCAGGAGATGCCGGCGATCGTTTTGGACTCAGACAAGGAGAAGCTTTTTCACTCAGAGGATTATGAATAATTGTAATTCCCCAAGGGGTGTAGATGTTCAGTCACTGAGTGCATTAAACACCAAGAGCAATAGGTTCTTGGAAACTAATAGTATCAGTGGATATGGAGAACAGGTAGAAAGTGGAGGAATAAGAACATTCCATCGTGAATGTACTCAAGGCCAAGATCTTGGAATTAACAACAAAACACTTTAGATTACTGCAGCACACCAAGAAATAAATGGTATCACAAAGCAATTTCAAAGGCAATAATTAAAAAGTTCCAACAACAGGTCACCTGTCAAGAAATCAAAACCAATTTGAAGATGAAATGACTCATTCTGATATACTTTTGCTTTGTTCTGCCATTGTGAAGGACTTTGTTAAGAGGAGAAATTGTGGGGCTGGTAGCTAGAAGACTCAGCTTTAAGGTAATTTGCATGAAGAACAAGAGGGAAATGAGGAAGATTTACGTGAGCTGGTGACTTTGTTACGATCTGGAATGTGTTGCTTGGGCAAACAGAGGAAGCAAATTTGATCGGCGATGCTAAACTGCCCCCTTAGTGTCAGGAGGACTAGCTAGGGTAAGTGCACAGGATAGTGCCTTGGTGGGATTGTGGTCGGTGCAGACTCGATGGGCTGAATGGCCTCCTTCTGCACTGTCAGATTCTATGAAACAAATCGCAGAGCTTCAGGGAAGTGGGGACAAATTGAATAGCTGTTTGAAAGAGTCAGTTTAGATCATGATGGGCTGAATCATTTTAGAATTTCCTTTTGGTTGAAATATTTTTTGCCCATGATGTAAAGCACAGTAATGCAGACACTGCCTGACAGGTTAGTGAGCTGTAGGAAGCTGAATTAACACTATCAGTTGGTGCTGAAGGATCCTCCACTTAATGACTGCCTCTTGAACAATGTGAATTCAGAGGCCTGATACCATTAAGATAGTAACTCAATCAGCCGAGAACTCATCCTTTCTCGCCAGCACTGGGACTAAATAACATAATATTGCAACATAGGCAGAAGGCAACAAGATGCAATGTCATAAAGGTTTGCAGCGTGGAATGAGGCCCTTCGGCCCAACTCGTCCATGCCGCCCAGTTTTTAACTGGTCCCAGTTGCCTGCGTTTGGCCCATATCCCTCGACACCGATCTTACCCATGTAACTACTTAAATGCTTTTTAAAAGACAAAATTGTACCCGCCTCTACTACTACCTCTGGCAGCTTGTTCCAGACACTCACCACCCTCTGTGTGAAAAAATTGCCCTTCTGGGCCCCTTTGTATCTCTCCCCTCTCACCTTAAACTTATGCCCTCTAGTTTTAGACTCCCCTACCTTTGGGAAAAGATTTGACTATCTAGCTGATCTATGCCCCTCATTATTTGATAGACCTCTATAAGATCACCCCTCAGCCTCCTATACTCCAGAGGAAAAAAATCCCAGTCTTTGGATAGTCAGGAGCTTTTTCCCAGGATGGAAGAGTCAATTACTAGGGGGCACAGGTTTAAGGTGCGAGGGGCAAGGTTTAAAGGCAATATACAAACTGGTTTTTTACAGAGAGAGTAGTGGGTGCCTGGAACTCGTTGCCAGGGGAGGTAGTGGAAGCAGATACAGTAGTGACGTTTAAGGGTGTCTTGACAAATACGTGAATAGGATGGGAATAGAGGGATACGGTCCCTGGAAGGGTAGGGGGTTTGAGTTCAGTCGGGCAGCATGGTTGGTGCAGGCTTAGAGGGCCGAAGGGCCTGTTCCTGTGCTGTAATTTCCATTGTATCCAGCCTTTCCTTGTGGGTAATCTAGGAAGTTGGATCAGGAATTGGCTATCAGATAGGAGACAGAGGGTGGTGGTGGATGGTAAATATTCATCATGGAGTGCAGTTACGAGTGGTGTGCCTCAGGGATCTGTTTTGGGGCCACTGTTGTTTGTAATTTTTATTAATGATCTGGATGAGGGTATAGTTGGGTGGATTAGTAAATTTGCTGATGACACCAAAGTTGGAGGTGTGGTAGATTGTGAGGAAGGGTGTCATAGTCTGCAGGGAGACTTAGATAGGTTGCAGAGCTGGGCCGAGAGGTGGCGGATGGAATTTAATGCGGAGAAGTGTGAGGTAATTCACTTTGGTAGGAGCAACAGATGTGTCGAGTATAGGGCTAACGGGAGGACTTTGAATAGTGTGGATGAACAGAGGGATCTAGGTGTGTGTGTACATAGATCCCTGAAAGTTGGGAATCAAGTAGATAAGGTTGTCAAGAAGGCGTACGGTGTCTTGGCGTTTATTGGTAGGGGGATTGAATTTAGGAGTCGCAGTGTAATGTTGCAACTGTACACTACTCTAGTGCGGCCGCACTTGGAGTACTGTGTGCAGTTCTGGTCCCCGCATTACAAGAGGGATGTGGAGGCGTTGGAGAGGGTGCAGAGGAGGTTTACTAGGATGTTGCCTGGTATGGTGGGGAGGTCCTATGAGGAGAGACTGAGGGATCTAGGGTTGTTTTCGTTGGAAAGAAGGCGGCTAAGAGGGGATCTTATTGAAACATATAAGATGATTAGAGGTTTAGATAGGGTGGATAGTGATAGCCTTTTTCCTCGGATGGAGAAAGCTAGCACGAGGGGGCATGGCTTTAAATTAAGGGGGGGTAGCTACAGGACGGATGTCAGGGGTAGGTTCTTTACCCAGCGGGTGGTGAGGGATTGGAATGCCCTGCCTGCTGCAGTTGTAAATGCGTCTAGTTTGGGGGCGTTTAAGAGATCTCTGGATAGGTTTATGGACGAAAAGGGATTGGTATAGGCTAGTGGGTCATTGTTTTTGTAACTGGTCGGCGCAACATCGTGGGCCGAAGGGCCTGTTCTGCGCTGTAATGTTCTATGTTCTATGTTCTATGTTCTATAACTCAAACCATCAAGTCCCAGTCGCATCCCAGTAAATCCTTTCTGCACCCTTTCTATAATAGGGTGGCCAGAACTGTATACAATGTTCCAAGTGTGGCCTCACTCATGTTAATAATGCTAATACAAATAGTCATTCTTATCTGCAAAAAGAGTTTCCTGCAAATACCCTAAAAATATTCATTTATCTCAGATGAAGGAAATCAAGTATCACAAGTCATCTGATCTGAGGCTAAAGTACAATCTTACTCGAAGTATCCTGGGAGCTCCGTTGTTTGGAGTTTGTTGGATAATTGCTGGTGAGGACAGCATATATCTGGGAACACTACCACCTAGAGTTCCCCTTCCAAGTCACTCACCATTCTTCGCTAGATCAAAATCCTGGAGCTCCCACCCTAACCGCACTGTGGGTGTACACAGAATAAAGAACTAGAATCATAGAAACCCTGTAGTGCAGAAAGGGGCCATTTGGCCCATCGAGTCTGCACCGACCACAATCCCACCCAGGCCCTACCCCCATATCCCTACACATTTACCCGCTAATCCCTCTAACCTATGCATCTAAGGACACTAAAGGGCAATTTTAGCACGGCCAATCAACCTAACCTGCACATCTTTGGACTGTATAGCACAGGAATAGGCCCCTTGGCCCTCCAAGCCTGTGCCAATCATGTTGTCCTATCAAGATGCTTATATTCCTCTATTCCCCATTTGTTTAGATTCTATCCAGCTAAGTCTTAAATATCGCCAACATACCTGCCTCAACCACCACACTTGGCAGTCCATTCCAGGTCCCCACCACCCTCTGTGTAAAAAAAAACTTCCCCCGCACATCTCCAATGAACCTTTCCTCCCCCTCACCTTGAACTTGTGCCCCCTTGTATTGTCATTTCTGCCCTCCCAACTGTTCACCCTAAATACACCTCTCATAATTCTATAAACCTCCATCAGGTCGCCCCTCAGCCTCTGTCTTTCCAGGGAGAACAATCCCAGTTTGTTCCATCTCTCCTCGTCGCTCAGACCTACACCACAGGGACTGCTCACCATCACCTTCTCCAGGGCAACTAGGGCTGGGTAACAAATGCCTACGTTGCCAGTGATGCCCACAGTCCAAGAATGAAAAAGAAGACCAATTTACTTGCTGCGAGGTCTCTGCGAGGTCAGTGTGATAACGGTGAGGGGGATAAATGTTGGTGCCGGAATCTTCTGCCTTTCTTCAAAACAGAGCTGCGAGAACTTCTACATTTTTATAATTCCTTCTTGGGACACGGGCATTGCTGGCAAGGCCAGCAGGTTTTTGTGGTTCATCCCTAATTGCCCTTCAAGAGAGAGAGAGAAAAAGGGATGGCGAGATCTCAGTTTAACATCTCATCCAAAAGGTTAATCTGTTGCGAAATTAAACATTACATGAAATCACCTCCAGTCTTCATTCCGCAAACAAAATTTTAAATCATTGCAACGCTTCAAGCTCTTCTTCAGAAGTACTTTGGCTAAGGGAAACCATTTGATTAATTTAGATTAAAGAGAGTTAAGAATGCCGGAGAGTTAAGAAGGCCACTGAGCTCATTACCTTTCCAGTGAAGGTAGGATGGATGAGTGCCTTCCAAATCCTCAGGAAGCATCTTGTAGTCAATGCGTTATTTCAGCAGTTCAATTACTATGGCCTCCACAAATGTGGACGCTCTGTACACAGCAAGACTCCACAGACATCAATGAAAGTAAAGGCCAGTTAAGTCGGGTAGGTTGAGGGAGACATGACATCAGGGAGAACGTTCCCACTCTGTGTCCGATATGGCAGCCATAAGACTTTTTTTTACCTCCACCTAAGGGAACAGGCAAGGCCTCAATTTAACATCTCATCTGATAGACGGCACCACTGACAGTGCTGCACTCCCTCAGTGCTGCAATGGGACACATGTCTCTAGAGCTTGGCTTGAGCCCATGACCTTCTGAGCAAAAAGTTGCCCTTTGGGCCATGGCTGACCCTCCAATTACAAAGCCCAGGAGCGAGGGACGAGAAAAGGCTTCTCAAAAAAACTATATCGATTTGGTAGATTGATGTATTCCAAGGGCATTGACTGATAAACTGAATTGTTCTCAAATCGTTTCTGTGCTGTAGTGCAGCACATCACTCGAAGCAGAGTTAGGGCAATTGCCCTATCTCATTTATACCTTGACCTCATTCCATTGGGTGTGATACCGTCAAATGACTCAGCCTTTTACACAATATAAACAGCCCATCACTTAATGCGATGGAACTAAATCAAATCACTCCACCTCATTTAACATGATGCAGACACACATCGGTACTCAGTTTTATCGGCTCCCTTCCTGATAGCAAATAACAGGAAAGCTATTTGGTACTCACTCTTAAAGACTGAAAGGTGTACATGGAATTCAGAAACAAGGTTAGCTATTACACTGGGAATGGCTACATATTGGACAAGTAATCCAGAGACCTGGTCAAAAGATCAGGGCAGCATGGTGGCACAGTGGTTAGCACTGCTGCCTGGACCCGGTTCAATTCCGGCTTCGGGTCACTGTCTGTGTGGAGTTTGCACATTCTCCCCGTGTCTGCGTGGGTTTCCTCCGGGTGCTCTGGTTTCCTCCCACAGTCCAAAGATGTGCGGGTTAGCTTGATTGGCCATCCTAAATTGACCCTTAGTGTCACAGGGATTAGCAGAGCAAATGAAGGTTATGGGAATAGGGCTTGGACGGGATTGTGGTCGGTGCAGGCTCGATGGGCCGAATGGCCTCCTTCTGCACTGTAGGAATTCTATGGATTTCCATGAAAATTCTGTTCCTGGTGTCTAAAGCTAGAATCCGTAACAGTAACTAAATATCATTGTCAAGAACCCAACTGGTTCATTCAGGAAGGAAATCTGTCGTCCCTACAGTCTGGACTGTGCGTCTCCAGACCCACAGCAATAAAGTTCACTCTGAATGCTAAGTGGATGGATCATCATTGCCAGGATTAAATATTTCACTTTCCTCAAAAAGTCTTGGGCTGCATTATGTGTACTGTGAGAGGTCTGGTCTCCAACTTATAAAAGAAGTGATTTGGTTTATTATTGTCACACGTGTTAGCATACTGTGAAAAGTATTGTTTCTTGCGTGCTATACAGACAAAGCACACCATTCATAGAGAAAGAAAGAAAGGAGAGAGTGTAGAACGTAGTGTTACAGTTATAGCTAGCATGTAGAGAAAGATCAACTTAATGCGAGGTGGGTCCATTCAAAAGCCTGACAGCAGCAGGGAAGAAGCTGTTCTTGAGTTGGTTGGTACGTGACCTCAGACTTTTGTATCTTTTTCCCGATGGAAGAAGGTGGAAGAGAGAGTGTCCGGGATGGGATTGATTATGCCGGCTGCAAAGGCACTGGAGAAGTTGCGAACAACATTCACAAGGTTGCTGCCAGAAACGGGAGGCTGGGAATGACAAACAGACTGGGATCTATTCTCCGGAAGAGGTGCAGCATCAGGAGTGCCATTTCTTTCAGGTGGAACAATAAATCGAACCCTCGTTTGCTCTCTTTGTTGGAAGATAGGAATGGGGAGGAGGCCATTCAGCCCCTCGAACCTGTTCCACAAAAGTATGGCTGAACTGGAAGACAATCGGACAAAAACTGATACCGAGCCACAGCTGGAAGGAGGAGATTTCTGACCGGTTTTGCTCCTTTTTTACACTTTATCAAGGGAAGGGAGAGTTGATGGAAAAGGGAGAGGATTAGGGAGGGAATTTCAGGGCTGAAGGTCTAGACAGCTGAAAGCACAGCCACCAATGGTAGAGCAAAGGAAGAGTGAAATGAACAAGAGATTTGAGGAATGCATAGATCTCCAATACAAATCATAGAATCCCTACAGTGCAGGAAGAGTCCATTCGGCCCATCAAGTCTTCACCAACCACAATTCCACCCAGGCCTATTTGCATAACCCCACATATTTACCTTATCTAATCTCCCTGATACTAAGGCGCAATTTAGCATGGCCATGCACATCTTTAGATTGTAGGAGGAAACTGGAGCACCCGGAGGAAACCCACGCAGACACGGGGAGAATGTGCAAACTCTGCATAGACAGTGACCCAAGCCGGGAATCGAACCCAGGTCCCTGGCGCTGTGAGGCGGCAGTGCTGACCGCCGTGTGTACAAAAGCAGCTGACCTTTGGTTGTCACTTGAGTGATCAACAAGCGCTTTTGAAAGTTCAAGAAGAAAGCTATTTGCAGCCACAGAGTTTTTTTGTGGGATTTGGGAAATTGAGCATTGACTTTTACTAACACAGTCTCGGCCCTCTAATGAGGCAGGAATGGGGGGGCAATTTACATGAGTGCACAAACGCAGGGGAGGGGGGGAAAAACATATAAACACTCGCGCTGAGGCAGCAACAGAAAATGATAAACCTTCAGTCTCAAGGACAAGTAGCTCTCAGGCCTCCATCTCTACTCAAACAGGGTTCCCTGCCTGTTAATTCCATGGTGAGCATTCGTACAGGGTGTTAAAATGTCAGGTAAACAGCTGTTGAGGCAGGAGAAGGGGAGTCTTAAAGATAATAAGGTGAAAAATCAGACAGTTTGCAATTCCCTTATCAAGGTCAGTATTTGACATTGAGTTGGATGGAGAGAATATTCCACACTCCTTCATACCAGGTAGTCCTAGCTTATAGTTAAATCATATCAGGTGTAAGAAAACTTCTCATTTCTTTTCTGATGTGTGCGAGCCCTTTAATTTCTTTTGTGCAGCCAGTCACACACGGAAACTTAATAGAGGCAACTTGTGCACGCACAAGAACCAGGAAATGGGAGCGGGCCATCCAGCCCCTCGAGCCTGCTCCACCATTCAATATGATCGTGGCTGACCTCATCTCCGCCTCAACTTCGCCTTCCTGCCTGCTCCCCATAATCCTTCATCCTGCCACTAATTAACAATCTCTCTCTCTCTCTCTCCTCCTCAAATTTTAGTGTTCCAACGTCCGCCACACTCTGGGGTAGGGAATTCCACTGAAACACCATCCTTTGAGTGAAGTAATTCCTCCCCATTTCTGCTTTTATATCTGCCTCCCCTTAGCCTATAACTCTGGCCTCTCGTTCTAGAATGTCCAACAAGGGGAAACATCCCCCCTACATCTACCCTGTCAATCCTCTTAGCACCATAAAACCTCAATTAGATCACAAAATCATAGAATCCCTACAGTGCAGGAGGCCATTTGGCCCATTGAGCTCACACCACCAACAATCCCACTCAGGCCCTATCCCCGTAATCCCACGTATTTACCCTAGCTAGTCCCTGTGCCACTAAGGGGCAATTTATCATGGCCAATCAACCTAACCCGCACACCTTTGGAGTGTGGGAGGAAACAGGAGCACCCAGGGGAAACCCACGCAGACACGGGGAGAATGTGCAGACTTCTCACAGATAGTGACCCAAACTCGAGAATCGAACTCAAGTCCCTGGCTCTGTGAGGCGGCACTGCTAACTACCGTACCACCGTGCTGCCCTAACTAAACGTTTAGTTTAATCCCATGAACCTCCTTTATGAGGCACAATAATGAAAATTGCCATGTAGAAAAGTAAAGTTTATTTATTAGTCACAAGTAAGGCTAATGTTAACACTGCAATGAAGTTATTGTGAAGTTCCCCTAGTTGCCACACTCTGGCGCCTGTTCAGGTCAGTGCACCTAACCAGCATGTCTTTCAGGCTGTGCGAGGAAACTGGAGCTCCTGGAGGAAACCCATACAGACACGGGGAGAATGTGCAAACTCCACACAGACAGTGGCCCAAGCTGGGAATCGAAGCCGGGCCCCTGGCGCTGTGAAGTAGCAGTGCTAACCCACTGTGCTACCCCAGAAGTCAAAAACCATCAATAAGAGATTCAAAAGGTTCTTCTCATTTTTCTGAACTCCGGCAAGTATTGGCCTAAACTGCTCAATCTCTCTCTACAAGACAAAGTCCTTCATCCCTGGAATCATGTGCAGCACTGAGGGAGTGCCATGCTGCCAGAGGTGCTACCTATTGGCAAGGCATCATTAACCTGAAGTCCCTCCTTCTGTCCTCTGAGGTGTACATGAAATATTCCATGATGTTATTTTGAAGAAGTGCAACACAGAATACTCCCTGGTGTCCCAGACCATTGGCCCTCAACAAACATCACCCACAGCGATGGCCTAGTCAATGATCTCACTGCTGTTTGTGGGATCTTGTTGTGCGCAGATTACCTGCTGCATTTCCTACATGACAACGATGGTCGCATTTTCAAAATAATCTGTCCTGGTTCCCCCCCCCAAACACACACACACACACACACACACACACACACACACACACACAAACACACACACACACACACACACACACACGCGCTGACACTATAGTTAAGAAAGCGCAGAAACACCTCTACTTTCTCAGAAGACGAAGGAAATTTGGCACGTCCACTACGACTCTCACCAACCTTTGCAGAAAGCATTCTTTCTGGTTGTATCACAGCTTGGTATGGGCTCCAGCTCTGCCCAAGACCACAAGGAAGTATAAACAGTGGTGAATGAAGTCCAATCCATCACACAAACCAGTCTCCCCTCTACTGAACAGTCTACACTTGCCTCAGCAAAGCAGCCAGCATAATTAAGGACCCCACACACTCCGGACATTCTCACTTCCACCTTCCACCAAAAGTCTGAGGCCACGTACCGACCGACTCAAGAACAGCTTCTTCCCTGCTGCCATCAGACGTTTGAATGGACCTACCTTGCATTAAGTTGATCTTTCTCTACACCCCTAGCTATGACTGTAACACTACATTCTGCACCCTCTCCTTTCCTCCTCTACGAATGGTATGCTTTGTCTGTACAGCGCACAAGGAACAATACTTTTCACTGTATACTCATACATGTGACAATAATAAATCAAATCAAAAAGTACATCATTGGCTGTAAAGAACTTTGGGATGTCCTGACGTCGTGAGAGGCGCTATAGAAATGCAAGTGCTTTTTATTCAACAACACATTTGGCCCAGAGGCAGTAACTGATTACTCAGTGATCAATTATAGCCCATTTGGGAATTTTAATTTGTTTCTTTATTGAACAGATTTGAGCGTTTTAAGTTTAATAGATATACAACCTGCCCCCGTCAATATAATCTACTGACGTCTTAATGATCACCTTTCACCTAACAAAGGCAAACTGCTGAACATAATTCATATTTGCAGCCTCTTTTTGAATTTCTTATTGATGGTTTTAGATTTCTACATGACAATTTTCATTATTGTGTTTCAGAAGGGGAGGTTCACGCGATTAACTAAACATTTAATTAAAAAATTTGGAACGAAGCAAGTCAGCTGACAATAATTATTCTATCCCTCTAAGTGAATTGTAAAGCCCTGCAACACAGCAATATAGGAAGAGGAGGCCATTCAGCCCCTCACACCTGTTCCACCACTCAAATAGCAAATGGCGTCCCAGCTTGATGGAATTCTCCAATGGTTACACAGCACAGGAGAAGGCTGTTCGGCCTATCGTGTGGATGTTGGATCTTGGCGAATACAGTTTGCCTCGTGCCTCTCACACAATCTCTACAGTGCACAAGGAGGCCATTTGGCCCATTGAGTCTGCATCAACTCTCCAATAGAGCATCTTACACAGGCCCACCCCCGCCCCATTCCCTGAACCCCACGCATTTACCCAGCTAATCCCCCTAACATACATATCTTGGAGCACCAAGGGCCAATTTAGCGCAGCCAATCCACTTGAACTGCACATCTTTGGACTGTGGGAAGAAACCGGAGCACCTGGAGGAAACCCACGCAGATATGGGGAGAATGTGCAAAGCCCACACGGACAGCGACCCAAGGCCAGAATTGAACCCGAGTCCCTGGCTTGTATCAGTCACAAAACTGTGGGTTCAAAACCCACTCCGGGGCTTGAGCTCTGAAATCCAGGCTGACCCTCCCTGTACAGTATTGAGGGAGTGCAGCACTGTCAGGGGAACTGTCACCAAATTGAGGCCCCCTCTTCTACCTTCTCAGATGGGTGGAAAAGACCTCATGGCCATTATTCTGAAAAAGAGCAGGGGACTTCTCCCTCGTATCCCGCTCAAAATTCACCCCTCAACCCAACGTCACTGGAAATGAGTTCAGACAAAGACTCTGAAATGTTAACTCAAGTTTCCCTCACTCTACGGACCTGCTGAATATGTTCAAAATTTTCTGCTTCGATTTCATTTTTCCAGCAATCCACACTTCTCTGCTCATATTACCAAGAATACACCAGGTGAGCTGGCTCTCGTCACACTGCCTCTGTGGGATCTTGCTTTGCGGCAAATTGAGTTCAGAATTTCCTGAACAACAACAGTGAGCACAATTCCAAAGGGCTTCATTTGGCGGACAGCACTTTGCAACCCACTGAAGTTGTGAAAGGCACCCCGTGAATACAACCGAGTTACTGCTTTCCCTTAGTCACGTTACCTGGTCTAAGCTGACTGATTCCTGGGATGCAGGAAACACGGGGGGAAAAGTTGGGCCTCTATCCATTGGAGTTTTACAAGAGTGAGAGGCGACCCCAAGGTGCATTGACTACGTGGATCTGAAAGGACGTTTCCCCTTGTAGGGGTAGATCGGGGATACGGTTGGAAAGTGAGGTGTCTCCCATTTAACATGGAGATGAGGAGAAATTCTTTCTCCGAGGTCTTTAAATTGTGGAATTCTCTCCCTGGAGAGTGGAGGAGGTCGGGTTGTTGAAAATTTTTAAGGCTGGGGATAAGATTCTTCACTGACGAGGGAGTGTAAATACTGAGGGGAGAGACAGGAAAGCGGAGCTGAGACACAATCAGATCAATCATGATCTTACCCAATGGCAAAGCAGGCCCAGGGGCCGAATGGACTTATTCCTGCTCCTAATTCTCATGCATGATGTATGCTGTAATAGATTCCAGTGCCTGGAGATCTTTTAGGAGGTTGAATCAGCTGGGATTCCTGAAATGGATTCATAGAATCCTACAGCACAGAAGGAGGCCATTCAGCCCATTGAGTCTTCACTGACCACAGTCCCACCCAGGCCCCATCTCCATAACCCCATACATTTACCTTAGGTAGTCCCCCTGACGCTAAGGGGCAATTCAGCATGGCCAATCCACCTAACCCGCTCATCTTTGGAGTGAGAGGGGAGACCGGAGCACCCGGAGGAAACCCACGCAGACACTGGGAGAATGTGCAAACTCCACACGGACAGACGGTGACCCAAGCTGGAATCGAACCCAAGCCCCTGATACCTTGAGGCTGCCGTGCTAACCCCCTGTGCTGCCTCAGTAGAGTGAATGCTTTGATGGTTGAACGGGGTCTGGCTCCGATGTTATTAAAAAAACTCTAGAATTGGCATGGGAAGGAGCATGGAATAGTGCTTAAGCCTAGCCAGCACCCGAGGTGAGGGAGGGGAGAAAAGAACGGAGAAGAGATGGAGATTCCTCCAAATCTCTCTCAACATCATGTTCTGAATATTAACCTTTCGCCGTGAGCCTGCTACACAACCTTCTTCCTTTTCACAAAGCATCGTCTCCCCTCTAGGTTATTACTTTTTGATTGGTCGTTATGAAACAATTAGTCCAATGGGTCGATGCTCTGTTTCCAAGGACTTGGAAGTTGCCGTTGCTTAGCAACCAGTAGGAACGCGCACTATGACCCCGACACGACGCTTCAAGGTTACACAGAGTCTGCCCAACAGTTTCTCCTGACACAGTCACCTCTCCATCGACGCGGACGCATTCGATCTAAATTCAAACATTTCTCCCTTTGCGGTGACGGCAGCTCAGAGACGTTACCGCAGAACATCCAACACGCACAAATTAAAAAGCAGCTCTCACTCGCTCCACATTCTCTCCCATCTCCAATTTAATCCCCGTCCGGAGCTGCCTCAGCTATTCCCCTGCTGAAATTCTCAGCCAGATCTTTCTCACTTCCACTCTCGACTGTTCCAATGCTGTCCTGGCCCGCCGTTAACCTTGCACCCTCTGCCAAACTGGCGAAATTCTGCTGCCTCTATCGTAAGTTGCACTGGAGAATTTGCAACCGTCTTCAGCCAAAAAGTGCCGAGGGGGGATGATCCTTCTCAGCCTCCTCTCGGGGACACCAGCATCTCAGCTGCCCATCTTCAGCCAATTCCACGTGGCACCAAGAAACTCAGGGCATAAATAAAGGCTAAGGGGCTTTGGTAACATCCCGGTTTTCATACTGAAGGGCTTTTCTCCAAAATTAGCTGCTCCGGAAACCAAACTGTTCCAGAGCAGCTACAACACTGGGATCTACTGGACAATGTGGTCACATCGGCCCTGTCCATCAGGAGGAGGGCAAATCCAATTCGGCCAATCACTGTCCCATCTGTCGACACTCAATCATCAGCAAAGTGATGGAAGGGGTTGCAAAGAGCAGCACCTACTCAGCAATAACCTGCTGACTGATGGTCAGGGACTGGGTATTCTGTAACGACAAACTCACCTCCTAGCTTCCCAAACACCATTAGATATAGGATTAGATCATTCGGCCCATCGATTCGGCTCCACCATTCAATCATGGCTGATATTTTCCTTGTATCCATTCTCCTGTCTTCTCCGCCTAACCCCTGATCCCCTTATTAGTCAAGGACCTATCTATCCTTGACAAGTGCATAGTCAGAAGCTTTTTCCCAGGGTGGGAGAGACAATTACTAGGGGGCATAGGTTTAAAGTGCGAGGGGCAAGGTTTAAAGGAGATGTACGAGGCAAGAGTTTTACATCGAGGGTGGGGGGATGCCTGGAACTCGCTGCTGGAGGAGGCAGCGGAAGCAGATACAATAGTGAGTTTTAAGGGGCATCTGGACAAATACATGAATAGGATGGGAATAGAGGGATATGGTCCCCGGAAGGGTGGGGTGTTTTAGTTGGGCTGCACGGTTGGTGCAGGCTTGGAGGGCTGAAGGGCCTGTTCCTGTGCTGTAATTTTCTTTGTTTTTTTCTTTGTTTTTTTCTTTGTGCTCTATCAACGGACACCCAGACCAGAGGAACATCATTCTGGAGGTTGCGGGAGTTTGCAAACTGACCGCCACTTTCTAGACCGCAGCAGTGACTCACTCTGAAAGTGCTGAATGAATGTCTGGAAGGATGGGAAAGAGACTACATAAATGCAAAGGAGGTAGGTTCACTTGCCAGGGGTCCTCGTCGATGGAGAACTTTTCCCGAACCGATTTTGGGGAAAATCCTTTGGGAACATCAGTACAACGTGGATTCCGTCCCCATCGGTCCGAGTTGCATTTGAACCCAAATCACGCACTCGATTCCTGACTTACTCAAACAAATCAGTGAGAATGCGAGGCAGTGAGATGTTTAATATTTTGTCATCATCCCCGTGTTCCAATAAATTCCTTCCAGCTGAGGGAAATTTGACAGATCGTTCAATCAAACCTTCATGGAAACAAACCGCACTGATATGATTTGGAATTATTATTAACGTACATTAATTTACCACAGATGGCTGCTAGCGAGCTACAGTTTACTAATTCAATTGCCTGCTTCTGGTAATCTCATGAACAGCAGGAGGAAAGTTCAACCAGTTTCTGAGCAATAACACAGCCCGGGATGTCTGCATTTCACTGCCTGCCAGAACGATCCACTTTATCCCCACTCCTTCATTCGTAACCTTCCCCCATTTGCTGCATTGGTCAAAGCCCCATTTCAAAAGTCACGACTGAAACGGTTTCCACTGGCACAGGCAGTGCGTCCCTGAACAAGCCACACAAGTTGCAGAGGACCCACAGACAACCCCAACACTAAGGCACCTACACCCGCCTCTCCGGGCACTCGACAACGGGCCAGCATCTTCTAAACCAGTGGCGCCCACATTCCAAGACGGAATTATCATTGGATTGTCAGCTCAAAGGGAAGAAGGGGCAGGGCGACAGGGAGAAGGTAGGAGAGTGGCAATAGGCCAACTACTTCAGGGGGGGCTAGCACCGAGATGGTGGGCTGAATGGCCTCCTTCTGTGCTGTAACTGTTCTGTGAATAAATAGTAACTTTTTCCAATTGGCATTTGTGGGCAGCAGTCATCGCCAGCAACCGTACCCGGAGTTGGTAAAATACGAAGGATGGTAAATGATAAACGGGGGGGGGGGGGGGGAATGAGCTGGAGAGGAACAGAAATGGTGAGACAGGCTGGGGTAAAAGAGGAGTGGATAGAACAGTAAAGGAGAGAGAAATCTCACACACACACACACACGTAGCAGAAAGAGTGAAATCTTTCCTTAATAATCCCAAATTCAGTTCTAGGAATTGGCATTCCATTTTCACACCAGGACACTCGCTCAATGGCCAAGAGCAGCAGGGTCCCCTCCTCCTAACAGGGATGGAGCTTTACGCCTTCCGTCCCAACATGAGCTTCCGACTTAAAACATGACCTGTACTTTTAATCAGATTTAAATCCATTCTCTCAAAGAAATGTAACACTTACCAATGTCCAGGAGCAGTCGCACATTCTGACTCTCATTTCTCACCTATACAGAGTTGTCACTTGTATTTTAAGTGATTTGGTTTCCATGGGTATAATGAGTGTATACACATCAATACTGGACAAATATCGTCAACTCTGAACTGGAGTCTACAGAGTCAACACGATGGGTCTTTACGGTAGACACACTACCGGTGAAAGACGAGGCGGTGGAGTGCAGGCCTGGTTGAGAGGGGGAAAAGGTGAATGAAGCTCTCCAGCACTGGGACTTTCCCTCACCTCTTTATTCAACCAGAAACAGCGTAGAAAAGATTTACTAGGCTGCTACCGGGACTTGACAGTTTGAATTATGAGGAGAGGTTGGATAGACTGGGACTTTTTCCTCTGGAGCGTAGGAGGCTGAGGGGTGATCTTATAGGAGGTCTATAAAATAATGAGAGGCACAGATCAGCTAGATGAGTCAATATCTTTTCCCCAAAGGTAGGGGAGTCTAAAACTAGAGGGCATAGGTTTAAGATGAGAGGGGAGAGGTACAAAAAAAGAGTCCAGAGGGGATATTTTTTCACACACAGTGTGTCTGGAACAAGCTGCCAGAGGTAGTAGTAGAGGTGGGTATAATTTTGTCTTTTAAAAGGCATTTGGATAATTACATGGATAAGATGGGCACAGAGGGCCATGGGCCAAATGTGGGCAATTGGGACTAGACTAGTAGTTAAAAAAACGGGGTGGCATGGACAAGTTGGGCCGAAGGGCCTGTTTCTATGAATCACTGGTGAGGATTGATAGCTAATGTCAGTCAACAACACTTACCGGTGAACCATGTGACTAGCAAGATGGTGGAAGGTAAGCACGGGTCTCTGATGTAATGACCACTTTCACCATTAGACCCCAATAAAACCTTCTGCTGGATAATATATTGTGAAATTCTGTAGACTCTCCCTCTTTCCCTCCATATGTATAAATATATATAAATAAAAGTGATGACAAAAGCATAACACTGTGCATGTGAACGTTCATAGAAGCAGTAGGCCATTCGGCCCCTCACTCCTGCTTTGTTCATAAGATATAGGAGCAGAATGAGGCCATTCAGCCCACTGCACCCACTCCACATTCGATTATGGCTGATATCCTCCTCATCTCCATTTTCCTGCATAACCCTTCAACCCATTACCAATTAAAAATCTGTCTAACTCCTCCTTAAATGTACTCACTGTCCCAGCTGAATTCCACAGATTGACAACCCTTTGGGAGAAGTAGTTTCTCCTCAACTCTGTTTTAAATTTGCTGCCCCTTATCCTAAGACTATGGCCTCTCGTCCTGGAATGCCCCTCAAGAGGAAGCATCTGCTCCACGTCTCCTTTATCCGTACCTTCTATCATCTTGTACACCTCAATTTGATCTCCCCTCATTCTTCTAAATTCCAGAGCGTATCAGCTTCAACTGTTCTTCATGTGTCAAATCATTCATCTCTGGGATCGATATAGTGAACCTCCTCTGAACTGCCTCCAATGTCACTACATCTTTCCTCAAATAAGGGGACCAAAACTGCACACAATACTCCAGGTGTGGCCTCACCAATGCCTTGTATTGCTGCAACAACACTTCCTTACCTTTATATTCTCTTCCTTTAGCTGTAGATGCCAGCATTCTATTCGATTCCTTTATTATCTGCTGTACCTCATTTGCCGTTCAATAAGATCTGATTGCGACCTCAGTGCCAGTTTTCTGCCTGCCCATCGATATTGTAGAACCATAGAATCCCAAGATGCAGGAAGAGGTTGAAGAGTCCAATCCTGGAGCCACGCTGCAGGGTTGACCGGTGGGGTTGGATGAGGAGGGTGGGTAGAAGGTTCTGGGTTCTGCGCTCTCTTTCCGCTGTTAACGCTTGGCCTTTGCGTGCTCCACCCGCTGACGCTCGAGTTGATTGGTGCCTTCGCTTCTTCCCCAGTTTGTGTGTCCTAAGGCAAGCGATTCCCATAAGGATGCTGCATTTACTGAGGGAGGTTTTCAGAGTGTCCTTGTGGCGTTTGTGCTGCCCTCCTAAACGCTCAGAGCTCGGAGTCGAACACATCTTTCGGGAGTCTTGTGTCAAGCATTTGATTTGATTTATTATTATCACATGTATTAATATACAGTGAAAAGTATTGTTTCTTGCACATTATATAGACAAAACATACCGTTCTTCGAGAAGGAAACGAGAGGGTGCAGAATGTAGTGTTACAGTCATAGCGAGGGTGTAGAGAAAGATCAACTTAATGCAAGGTAGGTCCATTCAAAAGTCTGACAGCAGCAGGGAAGAAGCTGTTCTTAAGTCAGCTGGTTTGTGACCTCAGATTTCTGTATCTTTTTCCCAAAGGAAGGAGGTTGGAAAGAGAATGTCCAGGGTGCGTGGAGTCCTTAATTATGCTGGTGCCTTCCCAAGGCAGTGGGAAGTGTAGACAAGTCAATGGATGGGAGGATGGTTAGCATGATGGACTAGGCTTCGCTCACGACTCTTTATAGTTCCGGTGGTCTTGGGCAGAGCAGGAGCCCATACCAAGCTGTGATACAACCAGAAAGAATGCTTTCTATGGTGCGTCTGTAAAAATTTGAGAGAGTCGTAGTTGACATGCCAAATTTCCTTAGTCTTCGAGAAAGTAGAGGCATTGGTGGGGCTTTCTTAACTATAGCGTCAGCATGTGCAGACCAGGACGGATTGTTGGTGATCTGGACACCTAAAACGTGAAGCTCGTGACCCTTTCTACTTTGTCCCCGTTGATGTAGACAGGGGTATGATCTCCTGTGCTCAGCCTGAAGTTGATGACCATGTCCTTTGTTTTGTTGACATTGAGGGAGGGATTTTTGAGGGATAATGTGGTCCGTCCATCACAGCTGGGCGAGCATGACCAGTGCGTCAATGCGCGGGGTATTGGCCTGAGAGAGGTTGCTCACACTGCCTTTCCTGCCAGTGGATTTGCAGGGTTTTGCAGAGGCAACGTCGTATTAGAGTTACCAAAACCATATATTTATAAACGAGATTCAAATGATCTTTTGTTTCATATTACAATAGATCTTTACAGAATTTAATACTGTGAATTTAGAACCGTGCTGGAGATTGGGCTGCCAGTTAGTCCATGCACACTCACACACTGATGGTTGTGATGGAGACTCAGTCTCACAGAGCGGTGAGTGAATAAGAGTATTAATATGCTGAGTTCCCTGCTCAGCTGTCCACCTCAGCAATCTCATTTTGCTTCCCATTGCTTCAAGCATCTGCTTGAATGGCGACAGCCATCAGTTTGATTAGATTTGCATTGGGACTCGGCAATTCAACATTTAGCAGACAGTTACTGAAGTCAGTGGTACACTGACAGCGTGCAGCCTGAACAGGGGGAGAGATTTAAAGGAGCCTCGAGGGATCCAGGAAATACGAGTGCTGGCTCTCTCTTCGTTGCCAACTGCAGGGTACAAAATTCAAGGCTCACACTTGGAGACTCCTGTTTCTCTTGTTTCATTCGTCTGAAATGGTTACTTTTTACTTTATGTAAGATCTGAATTATTTCAGGTGCAGCAACTAGATTCATTACCAATGATGGAATACCCTTGCCTGGATAGGTGCAGCTCCAACAACACTCAAGAAGCTTGACACCATCCAGGACAAAGCCAGCCCGCTTGACTGGCACCACATCTACAAACATTCGATTCCTACACACTGCTGCTACAGACTATCTACAAGATGCACTGCAGCAATTCACCAAAGATCCTTAGACAGCGCCTTCCAAACCCCACAACCACTTCCATCTGGAAGGACAAGGGCAGCAGATAAATGGGGACACCACCACCCTGAAAATAACCCTCCCAAGTCACTCTCCATCCTGATTTGGAAATTTATCGCCGTTCCTTTGCAGTCGCTGGGTCAAAATCCTGGAATTCCCTCCCTAACACCATTGTGGATCAACCCACAGCACATGGACTGCAGGGATTCAAGAAGGCAGCTCACCACCACCACCTTCTCCAGGACAACTAGGGATGGGCAATAAATGCTGGCCAGCCAGCGACGCCCATGTCCCATGAATGAATAGTAGAATAGTCAATAATAATTTTCAAATCCAACATTCATGGATAAACCAGCTGGTCACTCAAGATGGGCATAAAAGACCCCAATGCACTGGTTGCTTTCCGTGCTGCTCAGGACAATATCTATCCTTCAACCTACATCACCAAGGATAGGTTATCTGGTCATTTGTCTCATTATTGTCTATTTGTGAGCTTGTTGTACACATGCCACATTTCCTACATTACAAGGACACCACGGTAACACAGTGGTTAGCACTGCTGCCTCACCGCGCCAGGGACCCAGGTTCAATTCCCAGCTTGGGTGGCTGTCTGTGCAGAGTTTGCATGTTCTCCCCGTGGGTTTCCTCCGGGTGCTCCAGTTTCCTCCTACCGTCCAAAGTTGTGCGGGTTATGCTGATTGGCCATGCTAAATTGCCCCCGAGTTTCAGGGGGACTAGCAGGGCAAATATGAAGGGGGTGTTTACGGAGACAGGGCCCGGGTGGGATGTCTACGGAGATGGGGCCCGGGTGGCATTGTTTACGGAGATAGGGCCAGGATGGGATGTCTATGGAGATAGGGCCAGGATGGGATTGTTTACGGAGACGGGGCCCGGGTGGGATTGCTTACGGAGACAGGGCCCGGGTGGGATTGCTTACGGAGACAGGGCCCGGGTGGGATGTCTATGGAGATAGGGCCAGGATGGGATTGTTTACGGAGATAGGGCCCGGGTGGGATGTCTATGGAGATAGGGCCAGGATGGGATTGTTTACGGAGATAGGGCCCGGGTGGGATTGTTTTCAGTGCGGGCTGGATCGGTCGAGAGGTGTAGGAAGCAGTAATCAGTTTCTGAGTTTTCAATTATAATTCCCCCCATCTCCTGTTCATCTACACATCGAATGAAATCACCTTCTGACAATCAGAAGCAATCGCTGTTTACAGTGCTTGCGACCTGCAATCTGAGAAATGTGTCATTTTCTCAAACATGTCAATAGCGCAGAGAGGGGTAATAATGATATAAAGTGCTCACGATCTAATCAACACTTGGAGATTTCACAACAACAGAAGCAAGGAGAATTATTAGTCCCTCCATCACACACAATCTCCTCACCAACCTTGCTGCCTTCTGTTGACTGTTTTTTTATACAGTCTGATGTGTCACAGAGGTCATTACAGAGCAGCCATAGGAACAGAAGGAGGCCATTCAGCCCCTTGAGCCTGCTCTACCATTCAGTTAGATCACAGAGGGCTGAGAGGGTCTCGACAGGGTGGATGTGGAGAGGGTGTTTCCTCTTGGGGGGAGAATCTAGAACCCGGGTCACTTTTTTTTTTAAGAAAAAGGAGTCACCCATTGAAGAGGAAAATCCTTTTTCCTCGGGTCGTGAACTCTTTTGCTCAAAAACCAGTGGGGGTGGCTCTTTGGATCTCTCTAAGCTAGAGGTATAGTGCTGGATTGATCCTTGATAAGCAAGGGGGTGAAAGGCTCTGGGGGTGGGGGGGGGGGTGAATGTGGGTTTGAGATTACAATCAAATCAGCCAGGATCTTGTTGAATAGCAGAGCAGGCTCGATGGGCCAAATGGCCTTCTCCTGGTGCTAATTTGCAGCGTCGTATCGAAAACAGAAAATGCTGGAAAACCTCAGCAGGTCTGGCAGCATCTGTAAGGAGAGAAGAGAGCCGATGGGTGCTTTGTCAAAGGGTCATCTAGACTCGAAACGTCAGCTCTTTTCTCTCCTTACAGATGCTTCCAGACTTGCTGAGATTTTCCAGCATTTTCTCTTTTACTATCTCCACCATGTCTCGCCTCATCAAACCCTTTCATAATTTTAAAGACAGTGGGTTAGCACTGCTGCCTCACAGCACCAGGGACCCGGGTTCGATTCCCGGCTTGTGTCACTGTCTGCGTGGAGCTTGCACGTTCTCCCCGTGTCTGCGTGGGTTTCCTCCCACGCTCCGAAGATGCGCAGGTTGGGTGGATTTGCCATGTTAAATTGCCTCTAGTGTCAGGGGGACTAGCTAGGGTAAATGATGGGATTGTGAGGGTGGGGCCTGGGTGGGATTGTGGTCGGTGCAGATTCGATGGACCGAATGGCCTCCTTCTGTGTGGTAGGGATTCTATGACCTCCCGCAGGTCAGCACTCAGTCTCCACATTTCGAAGAAGAGCTTCAAGCCTGTTCAATCTTCCCTGATGCGTACACCAGTTATTCCTATCAGTAACAGAGACTGCAAACAGGCTGCAACTGTTCCCATTATGTACAACTCATCAACTACAAGTCACACAGTGACGACTGAATTCAGTGACAGTAGAATCATAGAGGTTTACAGCATGGAATCAGGCCCTTCAGCCCAACTTGTCCATGCTGCCACTTTTTCTTAACCTCCTAAGCTAGTCCCAATTGCCCACGTTTGGCCCATATCCCTCTATACCTATCTAACCCAGGTAACTTCTAAATGCTTTTTTAAAAAGACAAAATTGTACCCATCTCTACTACTACCTCTGGCAACTTGTTCTAGACACTCACCATCCTCTGTGTGGAAAAAATTGTCCCTCTGGACACTTTTGTATCTCTCCCCTCTCACCTTAAACCCATGCCCTCTAGTTTTAGCCTCCCCTATCTTTGGGAAAAGATTTTGACTAGCTACCTTGTCTCTGCCCCTCATTACTTTATAGATCTCTGTAAGGTCACCCCTCAGCCTCCTACGTTCCAGGGAAAAAAGTCCCAGTCTATCCAGTCTCTCCTTATAACTCAAGCCATCAAGTCCTGGTAGTGTCCTAGTAAATTGTTTCTGCACTCTTTCTAGTTTAATAATATCCTTTCTATAATAGGGTGACCAGAATTGTACATAGCAGTACACATCATGTCTGATAGTGATCAACTGCTTCCAGCGAGGGGGAATAAACACAAGCATTGAGTTGTACAGAAACACAAAGCCTGATGTCCCGTCCAAGAGACGGGTAGGAAAATATACATCTCTACATCAGCCTGGCTACTTTACAAAATTATTTATGATGAGGAATGGACACTGTCTTTACCCTGACGTGCCTGGATAGCCACTACTCATGCTAGCTTTCAGAAATTCAGCACAGACCATAAGGAGGCGCTAATGCTCCCTGTGATCGCAGAAGATCAAATTCTAAACAACTGCACCAACCTTTACCACAGGTCCAGCCCAGGGAGACGGGCTGGCTACAAGGACAAAAGGGATCCGGACTCCTCCGGCAAACCTCTCAAGATTCCAGACCTGGAAAAATTCATCCCTGGTCCAGGAGAGGGAATGGGAGGTCGATCACATGACCTCCACCAAGCTGCTAGAACCTGGGATATTGATGCGAGAGACTGAGGCCAGGTAGTCTCCCTGGTTTATCCCTCTGTTATTGTCCCCGTTCCGTCTGTGGGTAAAATAAACCAACCATTTTATTTTATCTGACTGAGAGTTTGCTGTGGGGTTATTAATCAGGAAACGTTCCAAGGGTTGGGGAAAATAGGCCCCACTTGTAAAGGGGGAAATCAAAAATATCCTTCTGTTTATGGATGGGTAGTGAGGGGAGAAAACAGGACTGTTTAAATTAATTCCCCCTCCTGTCTGTAACACAGGAGATGGCCTTGCGGTATTCTCAGGAGACTATTAATCCAGAATAAATTACTGCGGATGCTGGAATCTGAAATAAGAACGTAAGAACATAAGAAATAGGAGCAGGAGTAGGCCATCTAGCCCTTCGAGCCTGCCCCGCCATTCAATAAGATCATGGCTGATCTGAAGTGTCTCAGTTCCACATTCCCGCCCTCTCCCCATAACCCTTAATCCCCTCTCATCAAAAACCTATCTACCCGTGACTTAAATATATTTAGCGAGGCAGCCTCCACCACTTCAATGGGCAGAGAAGAGTGAAGAAGTTCCTCCTCAACTCTGATCTAAACTGCCCCCCCCCCACCCCCCCCTTATTTTAAGGTTGTGTCCTCTAGTCTTGCTATCCTTTCTAAGCAGGAAGAATCTCTCTACCTCTACCCTATCCATCCCTTTCATTACCTTGTAAGTCTCAAAAAGATCCCCCCCTCATCCTTCTAAACTCCAATGAGTACAGACCTAGTCTATTCCGTCTCTCTTCATAGGCTGACCCCCTCATCTCCAAAACCAAAGAGAAAATGCTGGAAAACCTCAGCAGGTCTGGCAGCATCTTTAAGGAGGGAAAAGAGCTGACGTTTTTAGTCCTGATCATCCTTTGTCAAAAGCTGATGACAAGGGATTATCTGGATGGGGGCGTGGAGAGTGGGGGGGGTGGAATTATTTTTACCTTGAAATGATTGAAGCGAATAGGGACATACTTGTAATTACAAATGTCATACTGTTCACAAACCTCAGGGTGTGGCAAGTGCTGGACACAGAGATGACCAACGGGTAGACACTTGTGGAAATAAACCTGCTGGGCTTATTGCAGGGGAATGGGACTAACTGGACTGCCCTGGAGAGACAACATAGGCTCAATGGGCAGAATGGCCTCCTCCAATGGCAAAATGACGATATCTTTAAGGCTGAAGGCACTTTATGGTGAAGTAATAGTCAACGTTGTAATGTCGGAAATATGCCAGGCAATTTGCACACAGCAAGATCCCACACACAATGTGACAAATGACCAGAAGATCTGATTTTAATGATGTTGGTTGAGGGATAAATATTGGACAGGACAACAGGCACCGTGGGATCTTCCTTCTGTCCAGCTGAGAGTTCGATGTCTCGCCTGAAAGAGAACACTTCAGGACAAAGTATCAGCCTGGATTGTGAGCTCGAGTCTCTGAAGTGAGCCTTGAACCCATGACCTGTGAACTCTGATGAAAGATTGGCGCTGTGGGCCAAGGCTGACAGAAATGCCACCAACAGGAGACGCCGGGATAACGTTCTAGAAACTTCTGATCATGTAGGCCAGAAAGGATTCTCACCTGGTGACAACAAACCACGCAAGCTCCCCAAAGTCCGGCGAAGCCCTCATGTACGTCTTGATGTGGGGCATGGCTCGGCTTCGGCCTGTGAGTTCGGCTGACCAGCGACTGTGGAAGACACGCGGGAGAAGAAAATAAGTCAACTCTGTGTCCCCAAAAACAAAGCAGCAAACTGTGTTCCGTTCTGGTCACCTCACTATAAGAAGGATGTGGAAGCATTGGAGAGAGTGCAGAGGACATTTACCAGGATGCTGTCTGGTTTGGAGGGTAGGCCTTATGAGGAAAGGTTGAGGGAGGTAGGGCTTTTCTCTTTGGAGCGGAGGAGGATGAGAGGCGACTTAATAGAGGTTTATAAGATGATGAGGGGGATAGATAGAGTGGATGTTCAGAGACTATTTCCTCGGGTGGGTGTAGCTGTTACTAGGGGGGTATAACTATAAGGTTGATGGTGGGAGATATAGGAGGGATGTCCGAGGTAGATTCTTCACTCGGAGAGTGGTTGGGGTGTGGAATGGACTGCCTGCTGTGATAGTGGAGTCCGACTAGGAACTTTCTAGCGGTTATTGGATAGGCACATGGAGCACACCAGAATGAAAGGGAGTGGGATAGCTTGATCTTGGGTTTGGACATAGCTCGGCACAACATTGAGGGCCGAAGGGCCTGTACTATGCTGCACTGTTCTATGTTTTTAACTGCTGCACATTACAGACGGGGTCTCAGACTTACTGCAGAGACTGAGTAATAAAAATCACAAAGCTCCACTTAACTTTTCATCATAAAGGAATCATAGTGTAAGGGGAAAAAGTTCTAATAGGTTATTAAAGATTTTTAAACCATTCATATTAAAATACTGACAGAACTACCAGCATTGAGTTAAATGACTTTAAAACAGATTTATAAGCTAACAAGAAAGCACTTCACACACATATGAAATGCAGCAAGAGATTTAAGTGAGCGATTATGATTTAAAAACACACATGCTGATATTTTGAATGTATTAATGCCTTTTTAAGAATCACTGTTCACTTTGGGCAAAGGCAGATTGCTGCAAAGTATTATGGTAAAGGGTATTAGGACAAATCCATACTTCTAAGGGAATATTGAAACCTTGGAAATATGCAAGTCTCAGTATCAGCAGAGATTTTAATGGTAAGAACATTCAGGACACTATTAGATTTCGTGAATAGGGTTGATTCACTGTCCAGATAAGATGGATGCATGCCCGGACGTGAAATCATGTGTTAGTCTGGTTTGGCAATGATCTGTAGGGGAATGTATGGGAAAGTTCGCTTTGAACTCTGTAGCTAGTATCTGAGGTTATTAGGCAATAGATCAAGCTGGTTCGCCAGAAGAGGAAGATACGTCCGGATTGTAAGGATTAATGAAATGTCATTTTGCCAGAGGGCAAGATGCAATTGGCTAAAGTATATGACAGCTGGTATTGTTGATTTATGTATGTTGAAGATGATTCTAAAGCTAACGAAAGGTGAGAATAATTGATAAGAAAATACATGATTGTTCCTTCTATGAATCCATCGCAGGAGATGCAATGACTAGACCTAGATTAGAAATGGGTGGTTTATTCCACGCACTCCCATTCATTCTTCAGGTGAGATGGCAGTGTGTTGGGAATAGGATTAGTACTTCAGTTTTCTGGGGACAGTGGTTCAAGTCCCTCTGTGACAGCCAATTAATGAGTACATTTGAAATTGGAAACTAGTTCCGGTGAAACAGTCATCGATTGTCGGAAAGACCCATCTGGTTCACTGATGTCCTTTTTTAGGGGAGGAAATCTGCTGTCCTTACCCGGTCTGGCCTACTTGTGACTCCAGAACCACAGCAATGTGGCTCATTCCTTCCTGGCCCTATGAAAAAGCCGGCGAAACACTCAGCTCAAGTTCAAGGGCAGTTCAGGGGGAGCAAAAAGCCTTCTTAGCAACACCCACATCCCAGGAAAGAACAAGTTTTAAAAATTCGGCTGTGTTATTGAAAAGCAACAAAACGCAAGGAACTAGAAGGTAATAAAAAAACCAAGTCCCCATTCTCCTCCTCCACCCCTATCGCACAGAGAAAGCCCTAGACTTCTCTCCACATTTACCAGTGCATTTTATTAGAAGGATGAAGGGGTGGAAGATATTGAATAATAATAGGAAGGCACCACCCACGAGGAACTGCAATGGGTCAGAACGAAACGTGGTGTCATTGTGTTACAGACGTCTGCCTACAAGCAAAGGCACCCGGCCTCTGACCAAGGACACTTGTGTGTGTGCGCCCCAGACAACAGACTCATTACTGCTGCCGTCACTCTCCTTCAGAGAGCAGTGAGTCAGACTCTCAGAGGAGGAATAGGTGAGTATCCCTGGCTTCTCAGTTTGAGTTTACATCATCAGAGACAGGCTGGGTTGTGGCACTGACACACTGCGTTAAATTTATAACCCGACACCCAGTGAGTCTATAAAACAATTATCTTTCCATTAACGTTGCAGCCACCTGAGATTTACAGGTCTGAGCAAACGATACTGACTCCTTTTGTGGCTGTCTTCTCTCCCCAGCTAACAACTGCGTTCCTTGGGCCAGGAGTTTGCCCTGCTCCCTTGGTTTCTCACGCTCCGCTAGGAATTGTAATTAAAGGACTCAAGAGAAAACAACTAGTGTCTGACTACCTGCTCATTGCTGTTATTTATTAGTAACGAGAGGGATGGACAACAGTGCAGGATCTCACCATGGGAGTAGGAGAGATGATAAAGCAATGGTTGAATGGCCCATTCCTTCATTCCTACGACGCCAAGGCTGAGTACTTAAGACGACAGCCGGCACGTGTGAAGTGGCTCAGTCGGTAGAGCACTCACCTCCAAATAAGAAGGTAGTGGATTCGAGCCCCAAAATCACAACTCCACCAGCAGGGTGTGAAGGCTTTGGAGAGAGGGTGCGAGAAAGGTTTACCAGGATGTTGCCTGGTCCAGAGGGCATTAGCCATGAGGATAGGTTGGACAAAACTGGCTCGTTTCCCCTTGAATTTTGGAGGCTGAGCTGATGGAAGTTTACAAAATTATGAGAGACGGATAGAACGGACAGTCAGAGTCTTGGTCCCAGGGTAGAAATGTCAATTACTAGGGGATATGGGTTTAAAGTAAAAGGGAGAAAGTTTAAAGGAGATGTGAGAGGCGAGTTTTCTTTCCCCCCACAGAAGGTGGTGTGTGCCTGGAATGCGCTGCCAGAGGAGACGGAAGGAGCAGATGCAACAGTAATGTTTAAGGAGCATTTTGACAGATGCGTGAACAGTCAGAATGGAGGGGTACAGACCGCTTGGAGACAGAGTCTTCAGTTTGGAAAGGCGATGTGTGTCAGCAGGGGCTTGGTGGGTTGTACAAAACTCTGGTGTGGCCGCACTTGGGAGTATTGTGTACAGTTCTGGTCGCCGCGTTATAAGAAAGATGTGGAGGCATCGGAAAGGGTGCAGAGGAGGTTTACCAGGATGTTGCCTGGTATGGTGGGAAGGTCTTATGAGGAAAGGCTGAGGGACTTGAGGTTATTTGCGTCAGGCAGAAGGAGGATAAGAGGTGATCTAATTGAGGCATACAAGATGATCAGAGGGTTAGATAGGGTGGACAGTGAGAGCCTTTTTCCTCGGATGGTGATGGCTAACACGAGGGGACATAGCTTTAAATTAAGGGGTGGTAATTATAGGACGGATGTCAGAGGTAGGTTCTTTACTCAGAGGGTAGTAAGGGCGTGGAATGCCCTGCCTGCAGCAGTTGTGGGCTCGCCAACTTTAAGGGCGTTCAAATGGTCAGTGGATAGGCATATGGATAACATTGGAATAGTTTAGGTTAGAGGGTCATTAGATTGGTTCCACTGGTGGGTGCAGAGGGTGGAAGGGCCTGTACTGCGCTGTGATGATCTATGTTCTAATGGCCTGTTCCTGTGCTGTACTGTTCTTTGACTCTCCAGTGCACTGCTGAAGGCAGTACTATTGAAGGTGCCTTTCTTTCTAATTCCACCCTTGTCAATTTGTTACAGATCATTGTCGGTGGACTGCCAGTAAAAATGCAGGCTACAATGTACAAGTCGTGACAAAACCTTCTGCCCTATAATTTTCTAAACACAGAAAATATTTTACCGTACGGATCTTCAACATGTCAAGGCACAGGAGAATCATGGAAGAGGAGGCTGATATTCTCTGGAGCTCAGAAGAAAGACAGGCAATCTCAATGAAAACATGCAAGTTTCCGAAGGTAATCGGGTGTCCTTCAGGGGACGGCGAGGATACGGAAGAAAGATTCTGGAGGGAATCGACAGGATGGACGCCGAGCGGTTTCGTCCGCTGGTCGGGGAACCTCAGACACTCTCAGGATAAGGGGCCGATCATTTAAGATTCTTCAATCAAAGGGTTGTGAACCTTTGGAATTCGCTGCATCGCTGATCACAGGAATTCTCTGCCCGAGAGTGTTGCGGCTGCTGAATCGGTGAGGCCAGGATCGACAGATCTTCCACCTCAGGGAATTAAGGGATATGGGGAGCGGACGGGGAAAATGGAATTGAAGCCCAAGATCTGGCGTGGATGGCGGAGCGGGCTTGATGGGCCGAATGGTCCAATCCTGTCCCTGTGTTCCTGTCCCTGGAGCTTGTGCCGGCCTTGTAAAAACCCAACAATCCGTCCCGCGCCCCCACCGCCTGCCATTTCTTCCCCCCACCCCCCCCACCAAATATTTATCCCGTTCCCTTTCACAGGTTACTCATGAAGCCGCTTCTGCCGCCACCTTTTCATTCAGCGTCTCCCAGATCACAACAACTCGCGGTGCAAATAAATTTCTCCCACTGTCCACAGGACCAGGGGGGCAATGATCTTAAATCTGTTGCCCCCCCGCCCCCCATCCCCCACCCCCTTTCCCACATTCCTGCCCACCAGGAACAGCTTTCCTCCCTTTCTGTTCCGAGTTCTCAGTGATTTGAATATCTCTCTATTTAATTCACACCTTAACAATCCCAGCTTCTCCAGTCTCCCATCCCTGGGAGAACAAATCAGCAATTGACGATATAAGAAAAAAGATCTGTATGACGATTTGCATTTATATTGTGTCATTAAGCGTAGAAAACATCAGTGCAGATAGGACACTAAAGAGCTGAACAGGAATAAAGAATTGATTGCTGAGCTGCGCTTGAAGCGACGAAAGGGTTGGCCCCGCAGGCAGAAGGAGCCAGTTAACCAGAGGACACAGATTTAAGGTAATTGGCAAGAAGTCAAAGATAAACTTGTTTTAGCGATCGGATTGTGCTGAGAGGGGGGTGAGGGGGGTTGGATTTTAACGTCATTTCCAAAAGGGAATGGGATAGATATTTGAAAAGGAAAACTTCACAGGGGGGTAACGGAGATACCGTGGCACAGAGGTTAGCACTGCCGTCTCACAGCGTTTGGGGAGCCGGGTTCGATTCCCAGCTTGGGTCACCGTCTGTGAGAAGCCTGTGCCTTATCCCCGTGTCTGCGTGGGTTTCCTCTGGGTGCTCCGGTTTCCTCCTATAGTCTGAAAGACACGCCGCTAAGGTGCATTGGCCGTGCTAAATTCTCCCTCAGTGTACCCTAACAGGCACCAGAGTGTGGTGACCAGTGCATTTTCACAGTAACTTCATTGCAGCGTCAATGTAAGCCAACGTGTAACACTAATAAATAAACTTTTTTAAAGAGCGGGTACGGGGTGTGGAGAATGGAATTAGTTGACTCAGACATAGGTAAGGTGGGCTGAATGGCCTCCTTCACTGTTGGACGATTGCAGAAGCAATGAAACGTGAGTTTAGGAGGTTGAAAGTCTGCCTTTGACCAGGAAAAATTTAGGATTGGTAAAGTTACTGATTAATATGGGATACAAGGCCATAAGAACATAAGGGAGGGGACAGGAAAAGCAGCAGGCCATTCAGCCCCTCAAGCCTGGTCCACCAGTCAACAGATCAGATCAGCCATGATCTTGAAGTTCTGGGTGAATTGTCATTCCTATCGCACACTGTGCTAACAAACGTGTGAGAATCCTTCAGAAATGTTAGACGGTTTTACTTAGATGGGCTAATTGTTCAAAATCAATTATTTGCTAATGTTAGGAAGAGGCGCAGAATGTCTGCTACTGGGAGAAAAATGGGAGATGTGTTCGCCAGAAGGCCACGTTTCCAAGACAACCAAGAAACAGCCAGCTCCATGGTAACCCGATTGGTGATAGTGATTGAGGGCTGCTGATTGGCCCATTTTTTGGTTTCATTTAGTCACAGATCAGTTGTAATTTCAGGAAATCCGACCAATCATTACTCACACCCAGAGTGTGGTGCCTTGTGACTTTGTATTACAATTACGAAGATAAGATCATTACAATCCGGGACTGTGTCCTTAAATTTAGGTTAAACGAAGGAGTCACGTGGCCTGTTCTGCCTGACAGTAATCCTGGGTGGTTTGATTGTTGGAGATCAAAGGAAGGCTTAGATTGTTTTACCGAGGAGATGGTGCAAGGTATTTACACTCGGAGACAATGGCGGTGGTCTCCAAACTTACGGCAAACAGATTCGGAGTCTCTGGGGCAAAATTTCCTATCCCGCCCGCCATGGGAAATGGAGCGGGCGAGAGGCGGACCATGGAAAGATTCGTTGACGTTGGACGGGATTTTCCGGTTTTGGAGTGAGTGCCGTTGGAAAATCCCACCCTCCCTGTTGTGTATTCATGTTTGTTCCCAGTTGGAACAAGGTCACTTTAAGAGTCCAATCATGTGATGTATTGATGATGGCATCAGCTACTTACACCGTCTATCCTAACAGCCTGTAGAGTAAATACCTTTCTAACAAAACTCTTGCTTGTACCTTCATGGTCTGAAAGACAATCCTCCAAAAATATCACACTCCCAAAGTCCAAGAAAGGTACAGTGGGCATTGAGCTGTATACGGCTGTACTGTAAACTGTTCATTTACTTCCAAGACAAAAGGATTTTGTGATCAAGGATAGCCAATTAGCATTTCTATCTGAATGCAAGGTTGTGTTGGAGCAGGCTGTTTTTGAGGTCAGGTTACAGGCTTCCATACAAATCAATGAATATCACTAATGGCAGAAGTTCTACGTGGTCACCAGAGAGAAGTGGCTGCCCAACATTGCGAGACACCACAGCCAGATGCAGGAGAGGAACGGTTCCTAGTCAAAGGGAAGATTCAGAAGGATCTTGGGGTCCGGGTCCATAGGACTCTTAAAATCAGCCTCGCAGGTGGAGGATGTGGTTAAGAAGGCGTAAGGTGTACTGGCCTTCATCAATTGAGGGATTGAGTTTAGGAGTCAGGAGATAATGCTGGAGCTTTATAAGACCCTAGTCAGACCCCACTTGGAGTACTGTGCTCAGTTCTGGTCACCTCACTACAGGAGGGATGTGGAAGCTATTGAAAGGGTGCAGAGGAGATTTACAAGGATGTTGCCCGGATTGGGGGGCATGCCTTATGAGGATAGGTTGAGGGAGCTCGGTCTTTTCTCCTTAGAGAGACGAAGGATGAGAGGTGACCTGATAGAGGTGTATAAGATGTTGAGAGGTATTGAGCGGGTGGATTCTCAGAGGCTATTTCCCAGGGCTGAAATGGTCGCTACGAGAGGACACAGGTTTAAGGTGCTGGGGAGTAGGTACAGAGGGGATGTCAGGGGTAAGTTTTTCACTCAGAGGGTGGTGGGTGAGTGGAATCAGTTGCCATCGGTGGTGGAGGCAAATTTGATAGGGTCTTTTAAGAGACTTCTAGATGAGTACATGGGACTTAATAGAATTGAGGGTTATAGATAAGCCTAGTAGGTAGGGATATATATCATCGGCGCAACTTGTGGGCTGAAGGGCCTGTTTGTGTCGTAGTTTTTCTATGTTCTATTCCTGAAACCAGTCTGAACATTTTTTGGACAAAAATAGAAAATGCTGGAAAACCTCAGCAGGTCTGACAGCTGCTGTGGAGAGAGAATAGAGCCAACGTTTCAAGTCTAAATGACCCTTCGTCAGAAGGGCTGTTGGAATTTGGAAGGAACAGGATTTACTGCTGCTGGTGGATTTAAGGAACTTTCTGCAAACTGAGGAAACAGTAAGTTAAAGTAACTGACAAAATGGGGAAATGGAAATCCAATGGAAGCTAAGTAATTATGGATTGAAATTCTGTGAGGAGTGCAATGAGTTATATACATAAAAGTGGAACATTTCTATCGGTTAATGTCCACATCGCCTACAAAAATAGTGTTTAGTCAACTTTGTTTTAGTTGTGTATTACAGTAAAAGTTTTAACTCATTAAATTTTGTCACATCATTCTTTCAGCAAGTAATTGGAAGTTATCTATAGGGTTTGTCACACTCCGCACAGTCAGATTTTCCCTGGTCACATGGTGTCTCTGGTCCACAGATGAACATTATGCTTCTGTCTGCCACGGTACCAACAGGTCGCACTCTCACCTCTGAGACAAGAGGATGGTGGGTTTGCATTCTACTCTACTTGAACACAAAATCTAGCCCATTACTCCCAGTGCAACACCGTGGGAGTGCAGCACCTTGAAGGTTTCATGAAAAGGCCCTATCTGGCCTCTCAGATGGATGTGAACACAATCTCATGGTGCGCTGTTTAAATAGACTCTGTACACTGTTTGCTGTCATTGCTGTTTAAATGATGCTGTAGACTGCTGCAATTAGCTGTTTAAATAGACTCTGTAGACTGATTGCTGCAGTGTACTACTTAAATAGACTCTGTAGACTGTTTGCTGCAGTGTACTACTTAAATAGACTCTGTAGACTGTTTGCTGCAGTGTACTACTTAAATAGGCTCTGTAGACTGTTTGCTGCAGTGTACTACTTAAATAGACTCTGTAGACTGATTGCTGCAGTGTACTACTTAAATAGGCTCTGTAGACTGTTTGCTGCAGTGTGCTACTTAAATAGGCTCTGTAGACTGTTTGCTGCAGTGTACTACTTAAATAGACTCTGTAGACTGATTGCTGCAGTGTATTACTTAAATAGACTCTGTAGACTGTTTGCTGCAGTGTACTACTTAAATAGACTCTGTAGACTGTTTGCTGCAGTGTACTACTTAAATAGGCTCTGTAGACTGTTTGCTGCAGTGTACTACTTAAATAGACTCTGTAGACTGATTGCTGCAGTGTATTACTTAAATAGACTCTGTAGACTGTTTGCTGCAGTGTACTACTTAAACAGACTCTGTAGACTGATTGCTGCAGTGTACTACTTAAATAGACTCTGTAGACTGTTTGCTGCAGTGTACTACTTAAATAGGCTCTGTAGACTGTTTGCTGCAGTGTACTACTTAAATAGACTCTGTAGACTGATTGCTGCAGTGTATTACTTAAATAGACTCTGTAGACTGATTGCTGCAGTGTATTACTTAAATAGACTCTGTAGACTGATTGCTGTTGTTGCTGTTTAAATAGACTCTGTAGACTGATTGCTGCAGTGTACTACTTAAATAGACTCTGTAGACTGTTTGCTGTTGTTGCTGTTTAAATAAACACTGTGGGCTGTTTACTGTGTAAACAGACTCTGTAGAAATTTTGCTGTAGTGTGCTGTTTAAATTGACTCTCTAGGCTGCTGCCATATGCTGTTTAAATAGATTCTACTTTCTCAGGGAATGGATTTAGTCTGTGGTGAAACTGACTGCTCGCTGCGCAAGTCCCTCCCCGGCCTCCAGCTCATTGGCTGACAAAGTAGTGTCAATAACTATCTGAACAGTGAGTAAATGCTCGTGGGTCACAGGTGAGCGAATATTCCATCAGTGCTGTCACCCTCCAAGGTTAAATGACAGTTAAGGTTCGATGTAACTTACCAGAAGAACGAGGTAAGCCAAGGCTGTTTCTGAGCAGTGTCAATGGCGTAAGGAAGTGAACCCCCGGCTAAGGAAAGAGAGAGAGTCTATTAGAAGTAATCCTTTTCCAAGGGGTAAATGATCAGGAGTATAAAAATTCACATTTAAATATCTTTAAGTTTTTCTTTTACGCAAAGCTGTCACTTAAGTAACTAAGTTTACAGATCTTCTGATATATTATTGTGCAGGATTACAACAACTTGTATTTATTTTACCTTTAATGTAGTATAACTCTCTCCAAGGCACTTCAGAGATCAATCTTCACACACAATTTGACACAGGGAGACATTGGACACACACATGCACAAATTCATCAAGGAGAATTTAGGGACCTACCCGGGTATCCTTCCAAGCTTGTTCTGACATTCTCAACAGTTGGGTAAACCTATTCAAAGAGGCTACAGTTAATACAAAATGAGATTTGACGGTTTCATATTATCCCATTGTATCTCTACACAGAGGCCATTCCACCGATTGGCACCGACTCTCTGAAAGACCATCTTACTCAGGCCCTTCCTGCTTCCCTATCCTCACTAACCCCACACATTTACCCGGCCAATCCACCTCATCTACACATTTTTCAGACTGTGGGAGGAAACCGGAGCACCCGGAGGAAACCCACGCAGACACGGGGAGCACGTGCAGACTCCGCACAGACAGTGACCCAAGGTCAGAATCGAACCCGGGTCCCTAGCACTGTGAGGCAGCAGTGCTAACCCACTGTGCCATCCATCTGTGTGTTTTAGCCAAGTTAAACATGGCCTTTAAATCACAATTTGTTGCCCAATGTGGGGATGGGAGATGACGGTCAGGGAACGGTTCCACGTACGTGCTTGACAGCATCAGCGAGGGTGGAGGTCCTTTATTCCACAGCCCAGTTACACTGACACAGATGAAAGTGCCTTTCAATGGCACCGTCACTTTCAGACACACCAAGACCCACTGACAGAATCACAGAGTCCCTACAGTGCAGGAGGAGGTTACTCAGTCCATCGAGCCTGCACTGACAACAATCCCTGTGACCCCCACACACTTACCCTGCTAATCCCCCTGACACTAAAGGAGCAATTTAGCACGGCCAATCCACCTAAGCCACAGATCTTTGGACTGAGAGGGGAAACCGGAGCACGGGGACGTAACCCATGCAGACACAGGGGGAAGGTGCAAACTCCACACAGACAGTGACCCGAGCCGGGAATCGAACTCGGGTCCCTGGCGTCGTGAAGCAGCAGTGCTAACCCACTGTGCTGCCCAGGTCTGATTCTTCTGGACATAGTTCAATCAGACTTTTATTGTTATGTATAAAAGATGGACGTTCTTAAATTCCTTAACCAGAGTTATTGAAAACAGAGTGAAACCTCCACCAAACGGAGGGAGACATCTGCGACCTGGCCTAGAGCTAAGAGGCTCCGCTTAAACGCCCAGTACAGCCATTTTGTTTCATCAACTCCCAAGGTCAGTAGGTTGGGGGCTGACACACATCGGTTACTGATGGGCTGGGGGACCTGGAGCAGCTGAAAATATAGACACTGGAACTTTAGATGAGCTCAGGTTGATGGAAGGTGGAAAATCAGAGGTCAGGCATGAGTCAAGTCTGAAAGTAACAACAGCGGGGTGAAGGGTTCATTAGAACACAGGAAGTACGAGCAGGCAGAGCAAGGGTGTGACTGATCTTCATTACGAACTCCGCTCGTCCCTTCAAGAGCTGAGCCAGGGAGGGAGAACGGTGATGGTACTGAGGTTGGGAGACAGGGTTAGTCAACATTGATGATGGAGAGAACTTGGAGTCATGGCTTTTTAAACAGAGGAACAGAGTAAAAAACAAAGATGTTCTGTCATTACGATAAACCTACAGAAAACTCCAGTTCAGCTTGAATAATTCTCGACGCCACACTTTCAGAAAAATGTCGACACCGTGTGTGTGTGTGCGTGTGTGCGCGTGTGTGTGTGGGTGTGGGTGTGTGTGTGTGTGTGTGTGGGTGTGTGTGTGTAGTTGGGGAAGCGGGGGGGGGCGAAATTTGGGATTGCTCTCTTTGGAGTAGTGAAGGAGAGTTTGGACAGAGATGCTGAAAAACGCACCCTGGACATTCTCAACCATCTTCTCCTGTCGGGAAAAAGATACAAAAGTCTGAGGTCACGTAACAACCGACCCAAGAACAGCTTCTTCCCTGCTGCCTTTTGAATGGACCCACCTCGCACTAAGTTGATCTTTCTCTACACCCGAGCTATGACCGTATCACTACATTCTGCACTCTCTCCTTTCCTTCTCTATGAATGGTAAGAAATCTCACAACACCAGGTTAAAGTCCAACAGGTTTATTTGCTAGCACGAGCTTTCAGAGCATTGCCCCTTCTTCAGGTGAGTGTCTATGAACGGTATGCTCTGTCTGGATAGTACTCAAGAAATAAAACTTTTCACTGTATACTAATACACGTGACAATAATAAATCAAATCAAGTGCTTCTGAAAAAAAAGGAAAGAGAAACAGTTTTCATTGGCAGAAAAGTTGGTAAGCAGAGAGACTTATTTGATGATGGAGACAGAGGTGACATGAGGAAGCATTTCCTTATGCAGCGAGTTGGGATGGTCTGGAACATGTGGCCTGAAGGGGTCATGGAAGCTGATTTATTAGTAACTTACAAAGGGGAATTGGATAAAAACCTAGAGAAAAGAGCCAGCATTGATTCGATGGGTGTAATGGCCTCCTGGCATCATATGATTCTGTGACTTTTTTTTATTAATTCATGGGGCACGAGCCTCTCTGGCTGGCCAGTACTTAGTTGCCCGAGGGCCATCGAGAGTCAACCACATTGCTGTGGCTCTGGAGTCACATGTAGGCCAGACCAGGTAAAGGCGGCAGATTTCCTTCCCTAAACAACATTAGTGAACCAGATGGGTTTTATCCGACAATTGATAATGGTTCCATGGTCATCGGTAGATTCTTAATTCCAGGTTTTTTTTTACTGAATTCAAATTCCACCATCTGCCGTGGCGGGATTCGAACCCGGGTCCCCAGAACATTAACCGAGTCTCTGGATTAATAGTTTAGCGATAACACCACGAGGCCATTGCTTCCCCTTTCCACGAATGTACTCACCAAATGAAGAGGAACCTGCTGGTTACTCAGAAGCCTTTGATTTTTGCCTAGTGCCGCCAAGCTCTCCTTAAACTCCGAGCACAGCCATTTTGTTTCGTCAGCTCCTAAGGAGCCAATGCTGGAAAATTGACCAATGAGAGGCCACGATTCCTGATTCGCCACAGGTGAGGCAGAGTCACTCAAGACCTATTGTGGGGGGGGGGGGGGGGGGGGGGGGGAGAGAAACTGGATTAACACCTCAAGTATTAGTGACTCATCCATCAACCTCAGAATTCAAATTTACAACTCATCCAGTATCAATTGCCATTTGTCCCAAACATCTGCCACCATTTTGTGTGTAGATGTGTTTCCTACATTTACTCCTGAAAACCCTGATTCTTTTTAGTCTGTGTCCCCGAGTCCTCGACCTCCCAACTAGTGGAAACCGTTTCACTTTATCTAATCCACTGGTTACCCTTGGACCTTAAACAAGGTCCTTCCTAATCTTAATTTAATCACTCCTCTTAACTCCTTGTTGATTCCAGATGCGCAAGAAGGCAGCAAGATGGGTTTGCACCAAGGTGACTCTTCCAGCTCCTTGGAGCCCATCCACTGACACCACCACACTGGGTGCCAAGGCCTTGAAGAGGGTGCGAAAGGAGATTTGCGAGGATAGTACCAGGGAGGAGGGACTGTAGGTACACTGAGCCTGAGGTCACTCTCATAGAACCTCTACAGTGCAGAAGGAGGCCACTCGGCCCAAAGAATCTGCATCAGCTCTCTGACAGACTCGCCTGACAGTACAGAAGGCCAAGGAGGTGGGGGGATTTAATAGATGTGCTCAAAGACCATTAACCAGAATTGTTACAGGGCAGAAAGAGGCCATTTGGCCCATCATGTCTGTTCTGTACCAGTTCACCAAACAAACAACTCACTTGGTGTCATTCTCCCGTAATCCTGCACACTCTTCCTTTTCAAATAAAAATAGGTAGGGAGAAATAACAGAAGGGTTTGTCACCAGAGGATTCAAATTTGAGGTTACTGATGAAAGGTCCAGTTGATGAGAAGGATAAAAAAAAAATTGCTGATTTGTTATCTGGAATGCAGATCATCAATTGTAACTTTCAAAGAGGGAATTAGATAAACTGGGGTTAAAGGTGCTTTTAGTATTTCAGTAAGTAGAAGCAGGTGGTATACCAGGGAAGTCCAACCTTGCTCAAACTCTGGATGGAACGACCTGGAGAGGCCGAGTAATCTCATTCAGAGTTGCCTAATCATTCTCCAAAAGTCAAACTATGATTGATTTTGGAGCTTGAGGATTGCTGGAAGACAATATGATCAACTGGAGTTTGGAGAGGGAGGAAAAATTCAGCTTTATGCTATGGGCAGCTAGTATGTCCGGAGGGAATAAGAACATAAGAACATAAGAAATAGGAGCAGGAGTAGGCCATCTGGCCCTTCGAGCCTGCCCCGCCATTCAATAAGATCATGGCTGATCTGTCGTGGCTCAGTTCCACTTTCCCGCCCTCTCCCCATAACCCTTAATCCCCTCTCTTATCAAAAACCCATCAACCCGCTTCTTAAAAATATTTAGCGAGGCAGCCTCCACCACTTCAACGGGCAGAGAATTCCAGAGATTCACCACCCTTTGAGTGAAGAAGTTCCTCCTCAACTCCGTTCTGAACCGCCTCCCCTTTATCTTGAGGCTGTGCCCCCTAGTCCTACTGTCTTTTTTGAGCGGGAAGAGTCTTTCCACCTCTATCCTATCCATCCCATTCATCATCTTATACGTCTCAATGAGATCTCCCCTCATTCTTCTAAACTCTAACGAGTACAAGCCTAGTTTATTCAGCCTCTCCTCATAGCTCAACCCCCTCAACTCCGGTATCAGCCTAGTAAACCTCCTCTGCACTCCCTCCAGGGCCAAAATATCCTTGCGCAGGTGCGGCGCCCAAAACTGCACACAGTACTCCAGCTGCGGCCTCAACTCAGATGCTAGGAGAGCAGAATAGTTAATCATTTTAGTCTCGCAAGTGATTATGTTAAGTAGGGTGGACTTCTGTTTACTTAAGTTTCCCTGGGATTTTGGATTAGTGTGATCGACGAGGTCATGTGATAGTGTGTGTTTGCATGCAGTTCTGGGTCTAGAGCAGAAAGAAAAATAAAACTTTTGCAGAAAGCAGTTTAGTTTTGCAGCTCAAGCCTGGTTGAAGTTAGAATTTTGCAGGTTTCTGGAACTCATTTTCTCTCTGAAAGCTTCAAGATGGTCTTAACACATTATAGCAAGTATAGTTATGGTTGCTGACTGTATTTAAAGTGGTTTTAAAATCTGTAAGAGGAAAGTTGCTTATTTGGAACTGAAAAAGTGGTAAGTTGGAAATTAAAGTTATTTTATTTGCATTATAAATATTGTTTAACCATTAATAGTTAAGTTGCTTCATTTGTTCAAGTTATATTTAAACGGTGTTATTAAATAAAGTTTGTTTTACTGTAAAAAAATTCCTACTTTGTCGGTGGAACCATTTCTGGAAGGAAGAGTCCTTTCCTCACATTTATGCCAAAATAAAAAACTTGCTGGGGGGAGGGGGGAGGGAAGAGGAAATCCAGCCTGGATTTGTAATGTAATTTGAGGTCTGGTCTGGGACCCGAACAATTTTATCTCAAGGCGAGGATGGTGGGTTGCCTTCTTCAACTTCTGCAGTTCTTTTGGTGATGGACTGAATAGCTCTAAAGATCCTGCAAACTGGGTATATGTACCACCGGCAAAGATGATCCGCTAGTCCAGAGCGCAGTTAACATTGCGTCCATGGTTGCCAATGCCCCTTGGGGCAAGGTACCCGAAGATGGAGAGACAAGAGGGGGACTCCCAAGCTCTGACAGAGAGGGAGTTCCAGGCCTTTGAACCACAGAACAAAAGAACATCCCTTGCTGCTTTCAAACACTGAGACGGCACTTATCTGGAAAGTGGTTTGAACTGACTCAAGAGTGCTGTGGTAGCACTTGGCAGATGTGCTTGTGCCTATTTCATAATCATTCAAGATTCAACAGTGTAGTAATTAATTATGAAATGTAATTACTTGTTTAAAATGTCGTGGTAAACATCTGCCACCGTTAATTCTATTGATTTCACAGATGCTCAAGGTTTTAGTACGCATCATTATACTAATTTGCAAAGATATTTTCTACTCAAGGTAGTTCCATCTCATTTGCACGAAGGAAAGGCACATTTACATACCCTTCTGAGTTTTAGGTGACCCCATTTTTGCTTCTCGTTCCCTTGGTGACGACCGGGAGTGGAGCCAATGAGATAAACCCTGCCAAAGAGAATGGTTTAAATAAATTGATTAAACGTGAAACACTCTTAACCTCATAAATTGACAGATAAAAGATTTGCATGTTTATAGCGCCTTCCCCATTCCTCAGAGTGTCCCAAGAGCTCTGGGGGGAAACAGAAAACGTCCTGATGTGTGGTTGATTGTTGTACACTAAAGGAAACGCACAGCAAGGTCCCACAAACAGCAATGTGATCATGACTAATCATCAGCTTTAATGTTGTTGGTTCAGGGACGAATGTTGGCCAAGAGGGGAAGTCACCTGTTCAGGCCAGGGGATCATTTACCTCCACCTAACAGGACAGATGGGCCAAGGTTTCAAACTTCATTCGGAAGATGGCACCTCTGACAGTCAGGGAGTTATGCCCCGACGTGTACTGACCAAGCCCCATTCACTCAACAAACTGATAACTGGATCTCAAGCCAGATGGCTAAGCAAGAACTAGTTGCAAATTATTCTCTTGATAGTTTAGTAACGTAACGTTACAAATGTCTTCCCACCATTTGCAAACTCAGTGTCCCAGCAGTCCCTCTTTATATGTGCTCAATACACTTAATGAATGGATATCCTCCACCTGTTTATCCTTAACCTTAATGTAACAGTAATATTCACCTTATTAAAAGCAGATCCTCATCGATGTAACTTGCGCTCGGAGCTCTGATCGCTCCTGGTGGATTTGATCACTGCTCCGCCCCCCCCAAGCCCGATATACCTTATCGAGGTGTGCAAGGCAGCATCAGCTACTAGACTACGAAAATCCTTTTGTCAAGCTAGCTGACGGGAATCTCAGACAGACACATTCATCGCTCATTAACAGAGCCAGAGAGAGAGCTGAACAGATGATGATGTTGTTAAAGGGGATACTAAACCCTCCTCCCATTCACCTCGTCCCGTCTCCTAAAGGGCTGAGCCCAGACCTCTCCTCGTACCCCAGACAGCGTGATCTCGCTGCATGTGTATAAAACACACAGCAAACATTCTGTGGAACACCGTCCCCCGTCACTGCGGGGACGTTTAAAAAAAAAACCGTGAAAAGGAACCGCCAGCTGAAACTTTGAAAAACAAAAATTATAAATATCCCTTTCGGTGGTCTGAAAATGCACTCCCTGCTGCGCCGGCAAACGCGGCAGCCCATTCGTGCACAGCAAGATCCCACAACAGTAAACAAGATGCTGCTGAGCGGGTTTTAGATGTTGGCCCGGGGTACGGGGCGGGGGGGGGGGGGGGGGGGGGTGGGCAGGGTGGGGTAACAGTGCCTCCGAGTCTTTGCTGTCATCCCGTCAGGACAGACCAGGTCTCGGTTCAAGTCGTTATCGGAGAGACGGCACAACCACACTTCCTCGGAGCTGACGTCGAGCTCAGATCTCCAGCGTGGGCCGTGAACCTCCCGACCGTGCGATTTACAACCCACCCCCTTTTTTCTGCGGTTCAGTTGGCCCACAGAGGGAGGGAGATGGGGTCCCCCGGCCCTCTCGTGGTCCCAGGTCCCACAGCAGGAACGATCGCTGCTAATTTTCTAATGTCAGTTTGCGTCCATCAGCGCGGGATCGGCTGGTCCTCGGTCTATATTCTGCCTCTCTGCAGAGCAGAATGTTACAGAATAAATCTCCTAACGCCACAATCTCTTCAGACATCACTTTATATCTGCTGAAACGGGACACCAGTCAATGTACCCGGCTGCGTATAATTAAACACAACTCGTATACAATTAATAACCAAATCATGCAAACCCAAGCAAATTGTCCCAATCGCCAGTGTGTCTCCATGTCGGAGTGCGTGTGCCTGTTTGCACGTTTACGGGTGCCTGTCCGTGTACGCGCCTGGTTTATTTCCGCATACTAACAGTTGCTCCATTCATTCACTTTCCAAGCGGGTTCCCAGCCTCCCACAGTCGCACTGCAGCTGCCAAGACTTTCCTCCCCCCCACAACAAAAGCTGCTTTTGGCGGTGGGAGGGATAACGTCCCCCTGCCCCCCGCTCGCTGAGCCTCAGGCTGTGCCCAGCGACACCTGCCAAGTGTCAACCATCCAACCATCCGCTCAGTGTCAGGAGGGAACACAGATCGAAGAGACGGGAGGTCCCAGCACAGGAAGCTGCTGCCTCCGGGGTTCCCGAGGATGTAGACAGCCAACAACGGGAACCACGTCTACAGCACAGGAACAGGCCATTCAGCCCAACTGTTCCATGCTGGTATTTCTACCCCACGCCAGCCTCCTCCCACTGCTCTTCATCTCATCCTATCTGCAGAACCTCCTATTCTTTTCTCTCTCATGTGCCTGTGGTGGCAGGTTTCACATTCTGCTCCCTCCGTAAGCAACGCCTGGGAACTGTAACCATTTTTAGATGAATTTCATGTTATATTCATAATAATAAGCTAACGAGGTCAAAATGCCATTTTGCACTATCATTGATTTAAGATCAGGGGCTGCAGGATGACACAGTGGTTGGCACTGCTGCCTCACAGCGCCAGGGACCCCGGGTTCAATTCCAGCATTGGGTCACTGTCTGTGCGGAGTCTGCACGTTCCCCCCGTGTCTGCACGGGTTTCCTCTGGCTGCTCCAGTTTCCTCCCAGACGTGCTGGTTAGGGACTACTGGCCGTGCTAAATTGTCTCTCAGTGTCAGGGTGATTAGCTGGGTAAATATGTGGGGGTTACAGGGATAGCGTCTGGCTAGGATTGTTGTCAGTGCAGGCTCGATGGGCCAAATGGCCTCCTTCTGCACTGCAGGGATTCTATGATTCTAAGAAGCCAATTTGTACTCTGTACTTTATAATCACTCACCTGTATTAAGAGTTATTACATAAACTGAGAACCAGCCAGAAACAGATGACTGGGCAAATCGTACCTGTCAATTAGGTTTCAATTAAAGAAATAGTTATGAGTCAAGTAGTTATATTAAAGCTGATTTTAAGAGCTTATAAATTTGAAAGATTCTGCTTTGGATGAGTATCAGGCAGCTATATTGTCCTAAACGCAGCACAAACCGTGACCAAACGGACAAGAGACAACTGTGTAAAGCCAGGTAATGAAAGAGACTGCGAGAAAAACAACTATCCTTTTGAGAGTATATTGGCAGCCAAACACGGATTAAAGCAAAGCAACTTTTAAATTAATCGATTATGAGATGACACAGACATGGTCCGAGATGAGGTATTTATAATTTTGGGGATAGGATCATAGAATCCCTACAGTGCAGGAGGTGGCCATTTGGCCCATTGAGTCTGTACCGACCACAATCCCCCCCCCCACCCCCGTAACCCTACGCGTTTACCCTAGCTAATCCCCTCCTGACACTGAGGGGCAAATTTAGCACGGCCAATCCACCTAACCCGCACATCTTTGGACTGTGGGAGGAAACCGGGGCACCCGGAGGAAACCCAGGCAGATACAGGGAGAATGTGACCCAAGCTGGGAATTGAACCCGGGTCCCTGGCGCTGTGAGGCAGCAGTGCTAACCACTGTGCCACCGAGCCGCCCAAAGATAACAGCGATGGTTCTGAGTGGCATCTCTGTGAGCTAATCCCTCAGTGGGTGCTGCCAGGGCTAAATTGCAGTCAATGAAGGAACAGGACAACCTCCCTCTTCAGGAACCTCATTCGTTTGAAGCTGGGACTCTATTTTGTGTCGCTAAATATACGTCTTGAGATAAAGTTTTACTACCTAACTTGCCCTGTGGTTACATCATGCTTGAACCAGGGTGGCTGGACTAGCACAATGGTGCTGTGGGTTAGCACTGCTGCCTCACAGCTCCAGGGACCCGGGTTCGATTCCCGCTTGGGTCACTGCCTGTGCGGAGTCTGCACATCCTCCCTGTTTCTGCGTGGGCTTCCTCCGGGTGCTCCGGTTTCCTCCCACAGTCCGAAAGACATGCTGGTTAATGTGCATTGGCCGTGCTAAATTCTCCCTCAGTGTAACCCGAACAGGCGCTGGAGTGTGGCTACTAGGGGATTTTCGCATTGCAGAATTAACATAAGCCTACTTGTGTCACTAATAAATAAACTTTAAAACATTTAACTGATTTGACTGGGTTAATTTGTAGTCAGATCATTGCACGATTGAGATCAATTAAAATAATCTACTTTTATGAAACCTGCAGCCCTCAGGTTAAAGCTGGACTCGACCTCGATATCCTGAGATGAAGCATCCGGAACGAGAGGGGAAAATTACCTGGTTTCTGATAAATCATGCTGCTTTATGTGAGCGATCCATTCAGTAAGTCCAGCTGACCGGTAGGACGCCAGGTAATCAATCAGGTCACATTTAAAGTTCGTCACGGATTCACCCGCTGTTTCCGAACTCCCTTCCGGCAACCGTGGATACAGAGGGCTCATCCATATCCTGGCAACGAGCAGGAAGGAAAACGGCTTTAAAGCTTAAAACAGATAAAAGATTTGCTTCTCGAGGGACGAACGTGGGCCCAGGACACGAGGGGAGAACTTCCCTGCTCTTCCTCCCAAATAATCACCGTGGGAAATCTCTCACAAAACCACAAGAGGATCATGAGGGACATCCCACCCCAAAGTTAGGGGGGAGACTTTGTTACATAACCAGTTTTGTGAGAGATTTCCCACGGTGATTATTTTGGAGGAAGAACAGGGGAGTTCTCCCCTTGTGTCCTGGGCCCACGTTCGTCCCTCGAGAAGCAACCAGCAGTAAAGAGAAGATGCGATGGTTGCCACGTGGCTCCACGTGGGAGCTTGCTGTGCACAAATTGGCCGCCGCCGTGACAATACTACAAAATACGTGTTAGCACTTTGAGCTCTCATTGAGTCTTAGAGCCGTGCAGCACCAAAATGGCTCTTCGGCCCATCGAGTCTACACCAACATTAACTACCAGTAATGTCGCACGAATCCCATTCCCCAACACCTGGCCCATATCCTTGGGTGTTCTGATGTTTCAAGCGCTCATCCAAAACACATCTTAAAGGTTGTAAGGTCTCCGGCTCTCATTACCCCCGCGGGCCGCGCATTCCAGGTTCCCACCACCCTCCGAGTGAAGAAATATTTTCTCAAATCCCTCCTGAACCTCCTGCCCCTCACCCTCAAACTCAGACCCCTTCTGATTGGCCCCTCAACCAAGGGGAACAGCTGCTCCCTGCTCACCCTGGCCGTACCCCTCAGAATTTTACACACCTCAAGCTGCTGCCTCACAGCACCAGAGACCCGGGCTCAAATCAATCTAACCTGTACATCTTTCAGACTGTGGGAGGAAACCGGAGCACCCGGAGGAAACCCACGCAGACATGGGGAGAATGTGCAAACTGCACACAGACAGTCACCCGAGGCCAGAATCGAACTCGGGTGCCTAGCACCGTGAGGCAGCAGTGCTAACCAGTGCGCCACCGTGCTGCCCTCCCAAGGTTGGCACACCTAACCAGAAGCTCCAAGTTCAGGTCCCAGTTCAGGATCTGAAAGGGGTGTTCACAATGCAGTCAAACAAGTCGACTATCAGTCTGGACATCCGTCCTGTACACCTGATGGCAAGTGGTGGAGGGGGAGAGTTTCCGGCAGACCACTTTGCCAAGTATAATCATGGGCCAATCTAACGGAAGTCCATGGTTACCAATGCCCTCTTTACGGGCATGGCACTTGTGGGTGGTAATGGTTGGCACATTCAGAATGCCTACAATGCAGAAGGAGGCCATTCAGCCCATCGAGTCTGCACCAACCACAATCTCATCCAGGCCCAATTCCCGTAATCCCACATATTTACCCTGCCAATCCCCTGACACCAAGGGTCAATTTAACATGGCCAATCCACCCAACCCACACATCTTTGGAGTGTAGGAGGAAACCGGAGCACCCAGAGGAAAGTCTCACAAATATGAGGAGAATGTAAATGAGCTTGGCACCCTCAGCACTAGAGGCTGCCACTGGATTACAGGTTCAAGTCTCAGGATTGGGACTCGATCTAATAACCTCCGGACCCCGGGGTGAGCGTGCTGTCCACATGGACACTGCGGCTGGACTACAATGCACCAAGTCAGGTACTAACAGATCAGCTTCAACAAACTAATTGCTGAGGTTCTCCTCCGTGGACCCGCTTGTTTGTGGTCTTGTTATGATGTGGTGCCAGCTGAAGTCTTTTTATTCATTCGTGGGACATGGGCGTCACTGATTGGTCAGTATTTATTACCCAACCCTAGTCGCCTTTGAACCGAGTGGTTTGCTCGGCATTCCTGAGGGCAGTTGGGAGTCAACCACATCGCTGTGGCTCTGGAGTCACATGTGGGCCAGACCAGGTAAGGACGGCAGATTTCCTTCCCTAAAGGACATTAGTGAACCAGATGGATTTTTCCCACAATTGACATCGATTTCAGTCATCTTAATTCCAGATATCTTTTTTTTATTGAATCCAAATTCCACTATCTGCTGGGGTGAGATTCGAACCCGGGTCCCCAGGACATTAGCTGAGTTTCTGAATTAATAGTCGAGCGATAACACCGCCTCCCCTTAAAGTCTTTGAGTGGAATGGCAGGGCCAGTCTTACCCTTGTGTCTTCTGGTGCCAGTCATCGTGGATCAAGTTGGACGTGTGGATCACAACTCGGAAACCTTCCTCGTACAAAAGCAGCATCATCTTCCTGGAAAAGACAGAGAGAGAGAGAGAAACTATTGGGCTGAGACATGGTGAAGGTGTTTATTGGGTTTGGTTAGCAGCGAGAGCTTACACACTGAGGGGGCAACTCAGTGAGATGTTTTAAAATTAGAAAGAGCTTTGAGTGGGACAGATGCAGAACTGTTCTCACGTTTGGCAGAACTGAAAATGGAGTGACCCCCAAGTATGAGATTGTGATCGGTAAATCCGGTAAAGAATTTGAGAGAAAACAGTGAGTGGGTAGAATCTGGAACTCACTATCAAAGAGTAGTTTGGACGAACAGCACAGACACGATAAAGGAGAAGTTCGGACACAAGGGAGAACGGAATAGAAGAGATTACACAGGAACATAGAAGATAGGAACAGGTGAGGCCATTTGGCCCTTCAAGCCTGCTCTGCCATTCATCACAATCATGGCTGATCATCCAACTTAAAGCCTAATCCTGCTTTCTCCCCATAACCTTTGATCCCTTTTGCCCCATGTACCATATCCAACCATCTCCTGAATACAATAGGAATCAATAATATTATAAATGTTGATTGATGAAGGGGGCCAGAGGGAGAATTGAGTGAAGCAAAACACCAGCATTGCCCGAAATGGGCCGAATGGTCTGTTCCTGTGTTGTAAATTCAATGGCTCAGATCTTCTGGTTCCTGGATGGTTCGAGGCTGGACAATTCCTATTGGCTGCATATCAGGGACAATGCAAGAACTTCACGGGAATCGCCTGGGTCACTGAAATCTCCAAAACCCCGCGAAAAAGATGCAACTCTGAGGCAGAGTCAGAGACTTGGGAGCATTTTGGTCCAATCACCACCTGGATAGTTACCCAGGAAATTTCAGGTGGAGGAAAGCCAACTGGAACTCCTGGGTAACTAGACAACTGAACCCCCACCTCCACTGATCACCCCGAGCTTCTGGCTTCCTTCTGACCCCTGGACTCCTCCCCCCATTATCCAACTGCACCATCCAACCTGCCACCCTACCCAGTTACCTCACTAACACTCAGTGAAAAGCTAGTTAAATATCCCAAAACTATTCACTGTGTCAGTCAATAAAGGCTTATTAAAATATGGTGGTTTATATGAGGCGATGGTGGTGGGGCAATGACTTGGTTTCCCCTAAAGACATTTCCCCCCAGGGCATCAAGTTTAAACATTAGCAAATCACATTGCAGCTTTATAGAACCTTAGTTAGGCTGCACTTGGAATATAGGGTTCAATTCTGGTCGCCACACTGCCAGAAGGATGTGGAGGATTTGGAGAGGGTACAGAAAAGATTTATCAGGATGTTGCCTGGTATGGAGGGCATTAGCTATGGGGAGAGGTTGGAGAAACTTGGTTTGTTCTCACTGGAACGATGGAGATTGAGGGGTGACCTGATAGATGTCTACAGGATTATGTGAGGCATCAACAGAGTGGATAATCAGAAGCTTTTTCCCCAGGGTGGACGAGTCAATTACTAGGGGGCACAGGTTTAAGGTGTGAGGGGCAAGGTTTAAAGGAGATGTTCGAGGCTTTTTTTTTGCACAGAGGGTGGTGCGTGCATGAAACTCACTGCCGGGGGAGGCAGTGGAAGCTGATATGATAGTGACTTTTAAGGGGCATCTTGACAAGTACATGAATAGGATGGGAAGAGAGGGATATGATCCCTGGAAGGGTAGGGGGTTTTAGTTCAGTTGGGCAGCAATATGGTCGGTGCAGGCTTGGAGGGCCGAAGGGCCTGTTTCCGTGCTGTAATTTTCTTTGTTCTTTGACCCTGCACCAGGAAGGAGGACTCTGAAGCTCCCCTCTGTATTTCTGAAGACAGGCAGTTCATTAATGTAAAAAAAAAATAAGCGCAGCTTGGCTACCTGACGGTGACTGTTGCTCCTCCCAAGACCGGGCCCAAATATGGTGCTGGTGAGACACTAACAGGAGCGATGTGAACAGCAGATATACAGACGGCAGCAACTGAAAGCTCTGGGAGCTGGCTCATTGCTTTAGGGAATTTCTCAGTTCAGATGAAGCAATTTGATCTCCGTGTTCTGAAGGTTCCTCGTCAAGTTAGAAAAGGACTACTCTGAATCTGAAACAAGCACCATTTTCTCTTGCTGACGTTCCCACGTGACAGGACACATTCTCTTGGTTCAACCAGGTCATTAACTACTCAACGGACTGATGTGTCAGACAGCAAAATAATTACCTGCATCTGGAACCTTCGCACAGCATCTCCAATCCTCTATGGTCGAATCATTAGCAGATCTGGGCGGCACGGTGGTTAGCATTCCTGCCGCACAGCGCCAGGGACCCGGGTTCGATTCCCGGCTCGGGCCACTGTCTGTGTGGAGTTTGCACATTCTCCCCGTGTCTGCGTGGGTTTCCTCTGGGGGTGCTCCGGTTTCCTCCCACAGTCCAAAGATGTGCGGGTTAGGTTGATTGGCCGTGCTAAGAAATTGCCCCTTAGTGTCCAGGGATGCGTAGATTAGAGGGATCAGTGGGTATGATATGTGGGGATATGGGGGTAGGGCCTGGGTGGGGTTGTGTTCGGTGCAGACTCGATGGGCCGAAAGGCCTCTTTCTACACTGTAGGGTTCTATGATCTACAACTGCAGGGATCTGGCCTCTCCAGTCTCCAGGTTTTCACTATTTCATTCGGATTTCCCACCTTGTTGCAGGTGGTGAGATACAAACCGGCCTCTAGTCCCTGGAGTATAGAAAAACGAGGGGGCTTGACAGGGTAGACCACCTCCCCCTTCCCCCCACCCCACTCACCCCCTCCACTGTCCCCGCAGAGTAAGAGAAGCAATTTCTTCACTCACAGGGTTGTGAATCTTTGGAATTATTTACCCTGGAGCATTGGCACAGCACAGTGGGTTAGCACTGCTGCCTCATAGCGCCAGGGACCCGGGTTCAATTTCAGCCTCGGGTCACTGTCTGTGTGGAGTTTGCACATTCTCCCCACGTCTGCGTGGGTTTCCTCCGGGTGCTCCGGTTTCCTCCCACACTCCAAAGATGTGCAGGTTAAGTGGATTGGCCATGCTAAATTGCCCCATAACATCCCGAGGTGTGTAGGTTAGGGGGATTGGCAGGGTAAATGTGTGGGATTATGGAGATAGGGTAGGGTGGATGGGCCTGCGTAAGATACACTGCCGGAGGGTTGGTACAGACTGGATGAGCTGAATGGCCTCCTTCTGCACCGTGGGTATTCTGTGGTCCTATGATGTGGAACTCTCAGTCATTGGGTATATTCCAAAGAGAGATCAATAAATTCTCGGACACGAAGGATATCAGCGGGAAAGGTGGAGGAATTATAATTGAGGTTGTTGGTTATTGGTGACCTTCTGGAGTGGTAGAGGAGACTCAAAGGGCCAGATGGTCTACTCGTCCTTCCTCTGTTATGTCCTTTAGAATGGACAGCGAGCCTCCTGTCCGATCCCACACTCACAACATTGATAAGTTACAGCGCGTCGCTATTACCCCACTGCCGGTTTGTATTATATATAAACAAAGACCATTACTCACGTGTGATGTGTTCCGTAAGCAATCTCCAACTTGGCCTGTGAACAATAAAAATTAATCTCCTTCGCATATTTATCAATCACTGATGAACAAAGTTCACGAGTGCTCTTATCTTAAAGACACACAACTTCTCAACGGGAACTTTACCGAGCTTTTACAGTTCCTGTCCTGGGATCATTCGTCCACCACACCTGTTTGGGTGGCGCAGTGGTTAGCACTGCTGCCTCAGGGTCCCAGGTTCGATTCCCGGCTCGGGTCACTGTCTGTGTGGAGTCTGCACATTCTCCCCGTGTCTGCGTGGGTTTCCTCCGGGTGCTCCGGTTTCCTCCCAGCGTGAAAGGCGTGCTGGTGAGGTGCACCGGCCGTGCTAAACTGACCCTCGGTCTACCCGAGCAGGGGCCGGAGTGTGGCGGCTAGGGGATTTTCACAGTAACTTCATTGCAGTGTGAATGTAAGCCTACTCGTGACACTAACTCTTAAAATGAGAAAGCATTGGTTGAGGAAATCCACGTTATTAACGTCATCACTGTAAACCTGACAGCTAGTGAGTGACAGCTATCAGTGCCCTCTGGTGGAGGTATAAAGATATTCGGAAAGGAAGCCGATGCTGATGGATAGGAGTAATTCGAAGGGACTTTCAGAAAGTATTTGATAAACCTCCTTGCTGGAGGGTGCCAGAAAGAGCTTAGATTTATGAAGAAGTTTGTGACACTCCTTCCACCACTAGCGCACAGTGGCAGCAGTACATGCTATCTACGTGTGTACTATCTACAAGATGCACTGTAGCAATCCACCAAGTTCATAGAAAGATGTTCATAGAATCCCTACAGTGCAGAAGGCCATTCGGCCCTTCAAATCTGTACCGACCACAATCCCACCCGGCCCTACCCCACATATTTAATCCGCTAATCCCTCTAAGCTACGTGTCCTGGGACACAAAGGGGCAATTTATCACCAAGGACCAATGCACCTAACCCACACATCTTTGGACTGCAGGAGGAAACTGGAGCACCCGGAGGAAACCCACGCAGACACGGGGAGAACGTGCAGACTCCGCACAGACAGTGACCCAAAGTTGGGAATCGAACCCCGGTCCTTGGAGCTGTGAGACAGCGGAGTTAACCACTGTGCCACCCAGTAATTTCGAGCCTTGTCCAACAGCACCTTCCAAACCCGCAACCTCCACCACCGAGAAGGACAAGGGCAGCAGATACACGGAAACATCATCAACTGCAAGTTCTCCTCCAAGCCACACACCTTCCTGACCTGGAAATACATCTCCATTTCTTCACTGTCACTGGGTCAAAATCTGGGAAGTACCTTCCTAACAGCTCGGTGGGTATACCTACACTCGGGGGGACTGCAGCAGCTCAGCACCTCTTTATTGAGGGCGATTAGGGATGGGTAATAAATGCTGGGCCTAGCCAGCGACACCCACATCCCAGGAGTGAATAAAAAAGGGGGTCATCAAACAGGCGGGAGGCAAAAGATGGAGAGCGGGGAGAAAGGGAAGTGTATTCTGATTGGTGGAATCTGACAAATGATGTCCTTGGTTTGTTGGACTTGGTTATCACCATGTTAACTTGAGAAAGAGTTGGAGAGTTGTACATTCAAGTCTGAGGCACAGCCTTTAGGAGGGACAGGAAGGTTGTGGAGAGGGTAAAATTGCAAAGAGAGGAGAATGAAGCAAGCACATAAAACTGGAGTAAGCGGAAGGTCCAACCAAAGGCAAATTGGGATATTTTGTTTGCAGAGAAAGACTAGGGGCTATGGAAAAGCAAAGTGATTAAAGTCTTCGTGTATAAAAATCACTAATATTGTACAAAGAACAAACTATAATCAACAGACAAATTAGAAACAGGAGTAGGCCATTCAGCCCTTCGTTCCACAGGATCATGGCTGATATGATTGTGGCCTCAGATCTGCATCCTGCCCCACCCCTCATAACCTTTGACCCTCTTGTTGGTCAACAACCTGTCTACATCTGAATATTCAATGACCCTGCCTCCACTGCTCTCTGGGGAAGAGAGTTCCAAAGATTCAACACCCTCAGAAAAAACTGTTCTCTTAAATAGGAGATCCTTTATTTTTAAATTGTCCTCCTTCATTCTCTCCCACAAGGGGAGACAGCCTCTCAGCATCCACCTCATCAAACCCCCTCAGGCGCTTACGTTTCAATAAGATTCTTCATTCTTCAAATCTCCAGTGGATGTAGACCCAACCTGTCCAACCTTTCTGCATAAGATAAGGCGCACCTCCCCCACCCCCCACTCACAGCCCAGGTATCAGTCGAGTGAATCTTCTAAATAAAACTGTTGATGGAATGTTGGTCTTTATCTCAAGGGTTGGTGCACAGAAGAAAATGGTGACACAGTGGTTAGCACTGCTGCCTCCCAGCGCCGGGGACCTGGGTTCAATTCCGGCCTCGTGGGTCACTGTCTGTGTGGAGTTTGCACATTCTCCCCGTGTCTGTGTGGGTTTCCTCCGCTCAGTCCAAAAATGTGCAGGTTAGGTGGATTGGCCATGCTAAATTGACCCTCAGTGTCAGAGGGAATTAGCTAGGGTAAACGTGTGGGGTCACGGGAATAGGTCCTGGGTGGGATTGTTGTCGGTGTAGGCTTGATGGGCCGAATGGCCTCCATTTGCAATGTGGAGATTCTAGGATTCTGAAGGAAAGTGATTTTTCAGTTTTACAGAACCTGACTCCGATCCCACCTGCAGTCAGTTTTGGAATCAGCTGCAGGGACTCTATAGTGCAGCTTCACAAGAATTAAACTCGGACTTAATAGACAGGTTTCATTAAAGTAATTTGTGTTCCCTTGAGTTTAGAAGGTTGAGGTGTGATCTGAACAAGGTGCACAAGATTATAAAAGGGACCTGATAGGATTGATGCGGAGAACTGCTTTCTTTGTCAAGAGTAGAAGAAAAGCAGCTTAAGTCACATAAAGAGTGTGAGAAGAATAGATGTACGTTATGCGTGATACTAAGGAAGGTGGATCAAAGGATGGAGCTCAGGTATAAATCATCCATGATCTAACAGAGCTGCAGAATGTAGTCTATGGCTACATTCATTCATTGAGGGAATCGATAGCCTGGTGGTATTATCACTGGTTTATCAATCCAGAAACTCAGCTAATGTTCTCGGGACCCAGGTTTGAATCCTACCATGACAGATGGTACAATGTGAATTCAATTTTAGATTTCTGATCGATAAGGGAATTAAGGGTTATGGGGAGAAAGTGGAACTGATCCACTTCAGATCAGCCATGATCTTATTGAATGGCGGGGCAGGCTCGAATGGCTAGATGGCCTACTCCTGCTCCTATTTCTTATGTTCTATGACCCCTCCTATGGAAATAATCAGGAATATTAAATTGGGAGGAGGGTAAAAAAATCGGTCTAAAGGCTGGGCAGAGAGCAGAACAGATGCGGATAGATTGGGAGAAAGTGTTTCTGCTGACTACAGTGTCTGGATTCAGGGAGCATGGTCTAAAAATTAGACATGATGTGGGTATGCCGGCGTTGGACTGGCGTAAACACAGTAAAAAGTCTGACAACACCAGGTTTTAGTCCAACCTATTTATTTGATAATATACTCGCAAGCTTTCGAGGGGTTACCCTCTTCGTCAGGTGAATGGAGAGTTCTGGCCTCAGACAGAGCATATAAAGCACAGACAGTTTAGAGATTACTGATTAAAATGCGAATCCCCACACCCAACCTGCTGTTCAAGACCTGAAGTGGCTGATAATGTGAGTGGTAGGAGCACTGATCACAGTTTAAAGAGATGTGTATTGTCTCCAGACAGTACAGTAAGTGAGGTTTTGCAAACCCAGGCAAGTCACGGGGGTTACAGATAGTGCGACATGAACCCAAGATCCCTGTTGAGACCGTCCTCATGTGTGCGGAACTTGGCTATCAGTCTCTGCTCAGCGACTCTGCGCTGTCGTGTGTTGTGAAGGCCGCCTTGGAGAATGCTTACCCGAAGGTCAGAGGCTGAATGCCCGTGACCACTGAAGTGTTCGCCAACAGGAAGGGAACAGTCTTGCCTGGTGACTGTCGAGCGATGTTCATTCATCCGTTGTCGTAGCGTCTGCATGGTCTCCCCAATGTACCATGCTTCGGGACATCCTTTCTTGCAACGTATCAGGTAGACAATGTTGGCCGAGTTGCAAGAGTATTTACCATGTACCTGGTGGATGGTATTCTCACGTGTGATGATGGTATCCATGTCGATGATCCGGCATGTCTTGCAGAGGTTGCTGTGACAGGGTTGTGTGGTATTGTGGTCACTGTTCTCCTGAAGGCTGGGTAGTTTGCTGCGAACAATGGTCTGTTTGAGGTTGTGTGGTTGTCTGAAAGCAAGAAGTGGGGGTGTGGGGATGGCCCTGGCGAGATGTTCGTCTTCATCTACGACAACGGATGAATGAACATCGCTCGACAGTCACCAGGCAAGACTGTTCCCTTCCTGTTGGCGAACACTTCAGTGGTCACGGGCATTCAGCCTCTGACCTTCGGGTAAGCATTCTCCAAGGCGGCCTTCACAACACACGACAGCGCAGAGTCGCTGAGCAGAGACTGATAGCCAAGTTCCGCACACATGAGGACGGTCTCAACAGGGATCTTGGGTTCATGTCGCACTATCTGTAACCCCCGTGACTTGCCTGGGTTTGCAAAACCTCACTTACTGTACTGTCTGGAGACAATACACATCTCTTTAAACTGTGATCAGTGCTCCTACCACTCACATTATCAGCCACTTCAGGTCTTGAACAGCAGGTTGGGTGTGGGGATTCGCATTTTAATCAGTAATCTCTAAACTGTCTGTGCTTTATATGCTCTGTCTGAGGCCAGAACTCTCCATTCACCTGACGAAGAGGGTAACCCCTCGAAAGCTTGCGAGTATATTATCAAATAAGTAGGTTGGACTAAAACCTGGTGTTGTCAGACTTTTTACTAAAAATTAGAGCCAGCCCTTTGCCGGAGTGAAATCAGGAAATAATTTCTTTTCTCAAAGGATGGTGGAGGTTCAGAATGTTCTTCTGTCAACACAATTGATGCCAGAACAATTCTTCATTTCAAAACTGAGGTTGTCAGGTTTTTGTTATCCGAAGGTATTAAGGGGCACGAGATAAAGGTATGTAGGTTGAATTCAATCACAGGTCACCTATGGGTAGCACAGCGGTTAGCACTGCTGCTTCACAGCGCAAGGGACCCGGGTTCGATTCCTAGTTTGGGTCACTGTCTGTGTGGAGTCTGCATGTTCTCCCCGTGTCTGCGTGGGTTTCCTTCGGGTGCTCCGGTTTCCTCCCACGGTCCAACGATGTGCAGGTTAGGTTGATTGGCTATGCTAAATTGCCCATAATATCCCAGTGTAGGCTAGAGGGATTAGTGAGGTAAATGTGTGGGGTTGTGGGATAGGACCTGGGGTGGTATTGTGGTCGGTGCAGACTCGATGGGCTGAATGGCCTTGTTCTACACCGTAGGGATTTTATGATTCTACGAACAGTGGTCTTATCGAATGGGGGAAATAGGCTCGAGGGGATGAATGGTCTCCTCCTGCTCCGATAGGTAGGAGTTAAGGACTGTTTTCTGCAGTGTCATTAGAACCACTGGGAGGAGTCTCAGAGATTTCTGCTCTGGGATCATTTCTGTTCTCTCTGTACAGCAATGACTGGAATATGGGAGGAGAGAGGGCACAGCGACTACATCGGAAGAATGGGAAATAATTCTGAGGAAGCAGAGTGACAGAAAGTATTTGACATTACTGAAAAGAGAGATCTTTTCCACCTGGCACTCAACAGGACAAATGCAAGAACGCCAAATTTCAAAGATCCACAATTTATACTAATGATCACCATTCATACCCAGATGGCGGTATCCGTCATTTGCGACATTCATATTGTCAGTGTTTGAAATTTGGTATTCTTGCATTTGTCCTGATGAGTGCAGGCTGAAAATCTTCGATGATATATCTCTCTTTCCAGCAGTATACAAGTAGCGTACAGCCAAGTGACAGAAGGTTTCATTGCTGGCATCAGGTGGTACGTCTCAGATAAAGGCTAATAAAAAATTCCACTCAATGGGGGTAGATGGACAGATGTGAAAAAGTGGAGAGATGAATGGGGCTCAGGCTGACAGTAATAGCAGCAGCTCCAGAAGATGGTGCCATAGGACAAAGCAAATGGGATATAGTCCACACCTCCCACGGTAGCTGGGTCCATACAGATGCAATTGTAATCAATTCTGGATTGGTGAAAGCGTTACCACAACTGAACAGAAGAGTAGAAGCTGCTATCGAAGCTGTAAGCCCTCAGTGAGGGATTCAGTAATTGGAAATACTATTTACTCATTGCACTGCAAACTTATGCCAGGTGCCAGTCACCCCCCCGAGCTACGGTGGCTCCGCGTCCACCATCACATCAGTTTTAAAATTCTCATCCTTGTTTGCAAATTCCTCCATGGGTCTCAGCCCTCCCTCTCTTCGCAATCTCCTCTGGCCCCGACAATCTTCGGAGATATCAGAGCTTTCAGGGTCTGGCTTCAAGTGCGCACCCAAATTTGATCACCCCACCACTAGTGGTTGAGCTTTCAACTTCTAAAGCCTCAAAACTCTGGAATTCCCTCCATAAAGCTCTCTCACTCTCTCCTTAGAACCCACCGCGATATCCAAGATATTGATCAGTCCGTCCCAATATCTCCTAATGTGGCCCAACATCATCTTAGAAATATTTACCACGTTAAAGGTCCTATACAAATATCATTGCGAATAGAATATATTACCTGTAGGACGCAGAGGACTACCTCATCACAGCCTGTAGAAAACATATTAAACCAAAGGAAACTGATGACTCCCTGGCCTCACCCTATGGAATATATATATATCAAACTATAGGAAGCAGAGGAATCCCAGGCCTAATCCTATGGAATATATAGTAAACTATAGGAAGCTATGGACTCCCTGAACTAACCCTATAGGATATATACTGAACACTACACTTGGGCAATGTGGTTGACTTCCAGCTGCCCTCTGAAATGGCCTAGCAAGTTGTCAAGAAGACAACTCAACGCCACCTTCTCCAGGGCAACTGGGGATGGACAATAAATGCTGGCCAATGAGCAACGTCCATGTCCCGCAAATGAATAAAACAAACTTTCAGAAGCAGAGGACTCCCTGGTCTCACCCTATAAAATACACACTGATGATAGAAAGCAGCGATTCCCTGACCTAACCCTATAAAACTGGGGCATGGTCAGCTAGATAGTCAATATCTTTTTCCCAAAGGTAGAGGAGTCTAAAACTAGAGGGAATGGGTTTAAGGTGAGAGGGGAGAGATACAAAAGGGTTCAGAGGGGCAATTTTTTTCACACAGAGGGTGGTGAGTGTCTGGAACAAGCTGCCAGAGGTAGTAGTAGAGGTAGGTACGATTTTGTCTTCTAAACAGCGTTTAGACAGTTATATGGATAAGATGGGTATAGAGAGATATGGGCCAAATGCGGGCAATTGGGACTAGCTTAGAAGTTAGAAGCATGGACAAGTTGGGCTGAAGGGCCTGTTTCCACGCTGTGAACCTCTCACTCTGAAGGTAGTAAACTGCAGGAAGGAGACTTCCTGACATAATTCTATAGAATGTATAATACCCAACAGGAAGCAGAGGACTCCCTGATCTCACCCAATAAAATACGTACTAAATTATAGGAAGCAGCAGGTTCCCTGATTTAATCCTATAGAATATACAGTACACTGTAGGGAGCAGAGAACTCCCTGACCTAATCCTATAGAACATACAGTACACTGTAGGGAGCAGAGAACTCCCTGATTTAATCCTATAGAACATACAGTACACTGTTGGAAGGAGACTCTCTGACCTAAGCCTATAGAATATACAGTACACTGTAGGGAGCAGAGAACTCCCTGACCTAATCCTATAGAACATACAGTACACTGTAGGGAGCAGAGAACTCCCTGATTTAACCCTATAGAATATACAGTACACTGTAGGGAGCAGAGAACTCCCTGACCTAATCCTACAGAACATACAGCACACTGTAGGGAGCAGAGAACTCCCTGATTTAACCCTATAGAATATACAGTACACTGTAGGGAGCAGAGAACTCCCTGACCTAATCCAATAGAACAGTAACCTATCGAGTGGGATGAGTTGTGCTGCTGTGCAGACTTGTCCTTACCTGGCAGAGGCGGATGTTGGTATACGGATGAGCATCCTCGTGTAGAGCTGCTTTAGACTGACGCTGCTCACCGTGAACAACCAGGAGAGGCTTTGTCCTGAAACACAGCAATCGGAGCGAAGATTGATGAATGGGGTTTTCCGGCTTTGTGGCCTTTTAACCCTTCTACAATCCCTCCGCGGTTCAGCAGAAACACGCTCTCGTCTCGGGGTCAGCAGGCTGTGGGTTCAAGTCTGACCCCGGAGACTAGGCTGACACTCCCCAGGGTCGAGCTGTGCTTCCCATCCAAGGCTCTCTCAGCTGGACAAAGATCCCATGGCACTATATCCAAAAAAGAGCTAAGGGATTCCCATCCGGCCAATATTTATCCTCCAACCAGCATCGCAATCACATCATCCAGCCATCACCTCACTGCAGCGTGCGGGGGTTTGCTGTGTAGTAACTGGTGGAGGTTTTCACCAACTGCTCTGCAACACCAACCCCACCGTCTATTACTGAGGATACCAGGAGAGGAAGGAGGAAACAAGGAGGCTTTTAAAGACAACATGGAAGAGATGAGTGAACGGAAAACCTCCCAAGGAAAGGGGGTATTATAAAGGAAATGTGACAAGAGGAAACTCTGTCTCAGGAAGGGCTCAAAGTTAATGAGGAGAAAAGGCTGAATAGACAGTCGGTTCCGATAAGACACTGGGACCAGATGTGACACATCCAAGGATATTGAAGGGAGTGAGTGGAATTGCAGGGGCGCTGGCTATAATTTCTCAGCCTTCCCAAGACTCGGGAGGTTCCAGAGGACTGGAGAATTACGAACGTTACCCCCTTGTTCAAAAAGTTAAGTTTAAGTTAAAGTTTTATTTATTAGTCACAAGTAAGGCTTACATTAACACTGCAATGAAGTTACTGCGAAATTCCCCTAGTCGCCGCACACTCTGGTGCCTGTTCAGGCCAATGCACCTGAACCAGCACGTCTTTCAGATTGTGGGAGGAAACCGGAGCACCCGGAGGAAACCCACGCAGACATGGGGAGAATGTGCAAACTCCACACAGAGAGTGACCCGAGCCAGGAATCGAACCCGGGTCGCTGGCACTGTGATGCAACAGTGCGAACCACTGTGCCGCCCCTTAAAAAGGTTTTAGGTATAAATCCAGCAATCACACACCAGTCAGTTTAATTTCAGTGGTGGGTGAGCTTCTAGAAACAATTATTCAGGATAGAATTGAGGAGTTAATTGGGAAAATGTGGGTTGATCCAAAACAGCCAACATGGATTTAAACAGGGAAATTGTTGGGAGTTTAAGAAATTAACAGAAAGGGTTAATGAGGGTAATGCTGGACTCTCAGAAGGCGTTCGATACAGTGCCGCACAACAGGTTTGAGAGAAAAGTTATTGCTCAGGAATAAAAGGGACAATAGCAATCTGGATACAAAACTGGCTGAGTGATAGGAAACAGAGCGGAATGGTTAATGGATTGTTTATTTATTAGTGCCACAGGTAGGCTTCCATTAACATTGCAATGATGTTACTGTGGCAGGCTCGAAGGGCTAGATGGCCTACTCCTGCTCCTATTTCTTATGTTCTTAAATCCCCTAGTTGTACACTCCGGCGCCTGTTCAGGTACACCGAGGGAGAATTTAGCACAGCCAATGCACTTAACCAGCACGTCTTTCAGACAGTGGGAGGAAACCCGCTCAGACATGGGAAGAATGTGCAGGCTCTGCACAGACAGTGATCCAAGCCAGGAATCGAACTCGGGTCCCTGGCGCTGTGAGGCAGCAGCGCTAACCGCTGTGCCACCCAGATACTTATTGGGTTGGAGGGAGATTCGTACTGAAGAGGTCACATTGGGACCCTTGTTTTTCCTGAAGTGTTTGGACCTGAACAGACACCAGAGTGTGCGACGACTAGGGGAATTTCACAGTAACTTCATTGCAGTTTAATTGTAAGCCTTAATGTAAGTGTTAATGTAAGCCTTACTTGTGACTAATAAATAAACTGTATGTATTAACGATTTAGATCTTTTCAATTTGCACACAACCAGCTCTCACAAACAGTAACCCGATCATGATTTGATAATCTGTCTTTTTTATGTTGATCGAGGCCAGGACACTGGGAATAATTCCCCTGCTCTACTTTGGAATCATGCCTTAACATCCACATGAGGGGGAGAGATCAGGGCCTCGCTTTAGTGTCTCTTCTCAAAGACAGCACCTCTGACAGTACGGCACTCCCTCAGCACTGCACCGCAACGAGGTGTACTGGAGGCAAAGTGCCCAGCCCCAAGCAGATCCGGGTGGAAAAGGATCATGCGGCACAAAACAATCTTGAGCCTTGGCCACGCTTAGCAATCTCTGCAAGGCAGACAAGACAATCAGGCTGAGTGCAAGAGGAGGCAGACGGGGTCCATGAACCCCTAGTTCAGTATTTATGGGCAATTGGCACCAGTACAGTAACCGGCTAAAAGCGCAGAGACTCGGCAATCTTCCCCATTTCTGTCACCTCGGCACAGGGGCGATCGAGACTCACCTGAATTCTTTTGGATATTGCTTCACCAACCAAGGGATATCAATGCAGTAATTAAACTGAAAGGTAAAAACATTCATTAACGAATTTAATTTATTTAAGCAGCAAAAGACACCCCCTCCTGCAAAGTAGCAGCCCCTGTGTCGGAAACAAGTCTGAGTACGAATTAACACAAGACAAAGATTTTTCTGCAATCCGTACTAATGAACATCAAACGATCAATGGTTTATTTAGTGCGTTTAAAACAAAAATCATTCTCAGGATGTGGGTGTCGCTGGCTAGACCAGCATTTATTACCCACTCAGAATCCCCCTGGAGAAGGTGGAGCTGAGCTGACTTCTTAAACCGCTGCCGGCCCTGGGGTGTAGGTACACCCACAGTGCTGTTAGTGATAGAGCTCTAGGACCTAGCAGCTATGAAGGAACGGCGATATGGCGGCACAATGGTTAGCGCTGCTGCCTCACAACACCAGGGACCCGGGTTCGATTCCCGGCTTGGGTCACTGTCTGTGTGGAGTCTGGACGTTCTCCCCGTGTCTGCGTGGGTTTCCTCCGGGTGCTCCGGTTTCATCCCATAATCTGAAAGACGTGCTGGTTAGGTACATTGGCCGTGCTAAATTCTCCCTCAGTGTACCCAAACAGGCACCAGAGTGTGGTGACTTGGGGATTTTCACAGCAACTTCATTGCATTTTAAGCCTACTTGTGACACAAATAAATAAACTTTAAAAAGTCAGGACGTTATGTGGCTCGGAGGGGAACTTTCCGGTGGGGTTGCTCCCATGTGCTTGGTGCCCTTGTCCTTCTAGGTGATGGAGGCCATGGGTTTGGAAAGTGAACCAGCCCCAGAGAGGTTACTGGATGGGGAAGAGCCACGAGGAGAGACACAAAGCTCAGGCACACCAGTCTTTTAAGAATTATATCAAAGGGAATCTTAGGAGCTCAGGGAAGATACTTGAGAGGCTGGAGCCACAACAATACCAACAGGGTTACACTGAAAAGGATAAGTTTAAGACAGGTACTGGGCAAGAATTAGTCAATCACAGATCACCAACAGCTGGGACAGGCTCTTACAGAATCTTACAGCACAGGTGGCCATTTGACCCATTGTGCCCATTTTGGCTCTTTGAAAGAGCAACCCCATTCGTCAGAGTCGTTTCGTGCAGAAAAGGCCCTTCAGCCCATCGAGAATGCACTAACAATAACCAGTACTGAAGTCACACTAATCCCATTTTCCATCAGTCATCCCATATCCTGGAATGTTACGATATTTCAAGTGCTCACTCCAAAGACGTGCAGGTTAGGTGGATTGGCCACAGCTCAATTGCCCCTTAGTGTCAGGGGAACTAGCAGGGCAAATACACAAGGTTACAGGGACAGAGCCTGGGTGGGGTATTATTGATGCAGACTCCATGGGTCGTATAGCCTCTTTCTACACTGTAGGGATTCCATGATTTTAGGAAATATTTTTTAAAGGTTGTAAGGTTTCCAGCCTCCACTACCTTCCCAGGCCGTGCATTCCAGATTCCCACCATCCTCTGAGTGGGAAATGTTTTTCTCAAATCTTAATCTCCTGCCTCTTACCCTCAAACTATGCCCCCCTCAAGGCAGGGGAACAGCTGCTCCCCTGCTCACCCTGTCCATACCCCTCATACCCTGATACACATCAACCACGTCCCCCCTCAGCCTTCTCTATTCTACAGAAAACAATCCAAGCCAATCTGGTCTCTCCTTATAGCTCCAATGCTCCATCCCAGGCAACACACCCTGGTGAACCTCCTCTGTACCCCCTCCAGTGCGATCACATCCTTCTATTTCTCCTTTTCAAGATTGCATACAATTCCCTTTTGAAAGCTATTATTGAGTCGGCTTCCACCATCTTTTCAGACAGTGTGTTTCAGATCACTGCAAAACTCTGTGTAAAATAACGTGACGTTTCCCTCTGATTCATTCACCAATCTCCAGTTATTGACCTTTCTGCCAGTGGACATTTATTTTGCCAGAACCAGCGAGGAGAGAAACTTGCCGCATCAGGAAAACCGCCCGTTAAATCTCCCCTTAATCTCCTCAGATCTCATGAGAACAATTCCCAGATTGTGCATGTCCTCAGCCTGACCCCCAGGTTGCGAGATCTCAATCTGGCAGGAGTTTCCTCACCTGCACTGAAGCTTTAATCGTCCCAAACAGCGGAGATAAAATATCTGCAAGAGTTTAAAAACAAAAACTTGGCATCAATGACGTGTTTTTCCCAGGGGACTATTAAAGAGGCAATAAACAAGACCATAGAGAAATGGTACGAAATGAAATCACATTTAGGAAGTTCTGCAAAATAATGGGCTGAATGGCCTCCTTCAGCACCATAACAACTGTCTAAAAAAACACACAAAATTGATGATTGATATTTCCTAATCAATGTCTCCAAAATATATTCAGTAAGATTACAATTTTTATTACCAATAACTGCTTTCCGAAAACCCAATGGGAATATGTCCAAAAGAGGTGTAGGTTAAGTGGATTTGCCATGCTAAATGTGTGGGGTTACAGGGATAGGGCAGGAGGCGTGGGTCTGCAAACTTGATGGGCTGAATGGCCTATTTCTACATTGTGAGGATTCTATGGTTGACACCTTGGTGGCACTGTGTATGTGGATCTGCGCCAAGAATTGGATGTGACCTCCACAGTTAACGACCCCCTCCTTCCCAGAGTCATTTTAACTGCAAAAGACAAGGCTTTGTAGGGTTCATCATTGGCTGCTTCTCCTCCATTCCCAAGCTCTGGAATTCCATCTCTAAACCTCCCAAGATTGTCCTCAAAAGGCGCCACTGTGACTAAGCTTCTTTTTTAATGATTATTTCATGGGACATGGGTGTCTCTGGCTGGGCCAGTATTTGTTGCCCATGCCTAATTGCCCCTGAGAAGGTGGTGGTGAGCTGCCTTCATAAACCATTATTGTCCCTGTGGTGTAGGTACACCCACAGTGCTGATAGGGAGGGAGTAATGGGATGTGGATCCAGCGACAGTGAAGGAATGGCATAGTATTTCCAAGTCAGTTTGGTGACGAGTACGTAGCTCTCCCTCGGCGCTGACCCTCCGACAGCACGGCACCCCCTCGGCGCTGACCCTCCGACAGCACAGCACTCCCTCGGCCCTGACCCTCCGACAGCACGGTGCCCCCTCAGCCCTGACCCTCCGACAGTGCGGCACTCCCTCAGCGCTGACTCTCCGACAGCACAGCACTCCCTCGGCGCTGACCCTCCAACAGCACGGCGCTCCCTCGGCCCTGACCCTCCGACAGCACGGCACTCCCTCGGCGCTGACCCTCCGACAGCACGGCACTCCCTCGGCGCTGACCCTCCGACAGCACAGCACCCCCTCGGCCCTGACCCTCCGACAGCACGGCGTCCCCTCGGCCCTGACCCTCCGACAGCACGGCGCCCCCTCGGCGCTGACCCTCCGACAGCACGGCGCCCCCTCGGCGCTGACCCTCCGACAGCACGGCGCCCCCTCGGCGCTGACCCTCCGACAGCACGGTGCCCCCTCAGCCCTGACCCTCCGACAGTGCGGCACTCCCTCAGCGCTGACTCTCCGACAGCATGGCACCCCCTCGGCCCTGACCCTCCGACACTGCGGCGCTCTTTCAGCGCTGCGCTGCGACTGTTAGGCTAACCTTTGTGCTGAAGTCCCTGGAGTGGGACCTTGAACCCTGAAGTGTCACCCATTCAGCCAATGGCAGAAAACCAACCAGAGTTACATCAATCACTGATAACCCTCGAGAGCACACGGTGGCGGCTGCCAAAACGGGCCAGATCAGAATGGGGAAAATCGCCCATCGTGTCTTCCCTCTGTCAAACTGGCTGCTCCTCGAAGCTGAGTAAAAAGTCTGACAACACCAGGTTTTAGTCCAACCTATTTATTTGATAATATACTCGCAAGCTTTCGAGGGGTTACCCTCTTCGTCAGGTGAATGGAGAGTTCTGGCCTCAGACAGAGCATATAAAGCACAGACATATGCTCTGTCTGAGGCCAGAACTCTCCATTCACCTGACGAAGAGGGTAACCCCTCGAAAGCTTGCGAGTATATTATCAAATAAATAGGTTGGACTAAAACCTGGTGTTGTCAGACTTTTTACTGTGTTTACGCCAGTCCAACGCCGGCATACCCACACCTCGAAGCTGACACAGGGCATGTGGTTTGCAGACCCGTACATGTCAGTGCGGATGGAGAAGGTATTGATAAAGTTGGGAATCTAAATTCAGACATTGCTTTGTTAATCTTTCCTCTTGGCTAAGCAGAGGCTGGGGAGTTGGGGAGGTACACGTGTGGTACTGATTTCTATCTGGGCATCGGACTGTCAGTGAAACTCCCCGGTTCCGATCTCAAGAACGCTCAGCATCTGCTGATGTCTTACCTTTGATGTGAAGGGCTCCGCAGTTGTCCTTGCTTGGGATGCCAGAGACTTTGGTCAGGTAAAAACTGTAGTGCTTGGCTTTCTCCAGCACGGCCCACCTGTCCAAGGGCTCACTGTCACTCCCAGATTTGGGTGGCCAGGTAGCTCCTGAACCGTCCAAGGGACAGCGATGGTCCGTTCCTTCCAAGCGCTGCCTCTTACTCCTCGGACTGGAGCTCCCCTGGTCAACCGGCTCCTCCTTGACCTGTCGCATTTCTGTTTTGTCATCGGGCTCCTCGTCGCTGCTGGAGACGCCCCAGCCAGATTCGGACAGTGGTTGTGACCGTTTAAGAGCAGGGGAGGGCTGCCTGCCCAGGTCAAGGGCTTCAGTTTTAACAGGGTCTGAGACACATTTCTGCATCATTTTTCCAGGCACGGGTGCAAGAGGGCTTGGTGAGCATTCCCTGGACTGGCCAAATCCTAAAGGTCCGTAGGTGCTGGGAGCAGAATTTCCACAGCCAGAGGTCACAGCCTCAGGTTCTCCTTCATCGATCTTGTCTGAATCTGATACATAGTCTTTCCTGACGGACTGCGTGAGCGGGAAGGGCCTCCCTGTCTGTCCAGCAGGTTCAGCATCTTCCTCATCACTGCTCGACACCGTCCATCTCCCGTGCTGACTCTGAACTTTGCTGGCTCCTCCGGACATGATTTCTGGTGCGTACAGAGAGAGAGAAAGACGCGTTAAAGACTTGAATTTATAGCTAGAAGTCTCACAACATTAGGTTAAAGTCCAACAAGTTTGTTTGGAATCACGAGCTATACCGAGTTTGTGAATCTACCTCCGCTCACCTGACGAAGGAGCAGCGCTCCGAAAGCTCGTGATTCCAAATGAACCTGTCGGACATTAACCTGGTGTTGTGAGACTTCTTACTGTGCCCACCCCAGTCCAACACCGACATCTCCACATTTACACAGCATTCTTCCCAGCCTCCACACGTCCCGAAACCCTTCACAGTCAGCCAAATCACACACTTCTGAAAAGCAGCTACTTCTGGAATGTCGGAAGAGGGGCGGTCAATTTGTGCACAGCAAGATCCCACATAAAGCAATGCGGCAATGGCCAAATCATCTTGGTGGCTGAGGAGGTAAATGTTGACTCAGGGCACCTGGAAACAACTCCCCAGCCCCCCCCTCCCCCAAATAACCGATCACATAAACGAAACAGTGATTGAGTTTACGTGGCAGTTCTTTCCGTTTGATTGGACCTCTGGTTCGATAACACCCTCGGTGATTCCCAGCTACAGGTGACTGGGGAGGTGGCGGGGGTTTACTTGTGGTACTGATCTCTGTCTGGGCATCAGACTGCCTACCGATAAACACAGCTCCAATTCAAACTGGCAGATTACCAGTCTATAGTTTGAACTACCTTTGACAAGACAATAGGCTGAAAGGCCTTATCTACGCTGCTGTGAGTACAAGTCCATCCCTAATTGAACTAAGTGGCTTGCAAGACCACTTCAGGGCACAGTTAAAGTGTCAACCACAACACTATGGCTCTGGGAGTCATGTTGGCCGGGTAAGGATGGTAGATTTCCTTCCTTGGAGAATTAGACTAGTTTTCAATGTTGTTAATTGAATTTAAATTCCACCAGTTACTATGGAATATGATTGAACCCGTTTCCCCAGAGCCTTTGGTTACTAGTCCAGTGATATTACCACTATGCCACCATTCTCAGGATAGCAAAACCTATACACTAACAGCAATCTTAGAATAATTATCCCTGGGATAAACCCACTTTACCTTCTCCGTGCCCCTCTCTCCCCGGTAATAATCACCACATTGACAGGCCCTGACTCTTCACTGCCTTGAACCGGAAACTCCCCAATCCAGCATGTATTGCTCAGGGAGCCACAGACCAACAACAGCGAGCTTCACAGTGAGTTCAGGCTGCAGCCGGACAAAGGGGATGATGGCCGTGGCTCGGTACAAACAGCAGCAGCAGAGAGACTTCCACAGCCTGACTGTCTGAGCCTCCAGCCGGGCTGCAGCGGGGACTGGCAGACCAGAGAAAGAACCTGCCTCAACTGGACAGCAGTGCACGGCCCCAGGCAGGAATGCAGACAAGCCATTGTGAATGCAGACTCGGAGAAGAAGGGATGCGCCTTCTGTAATGTTGCGTTGTGTTTATTTAACTGTACGGTGCAACCACCATCACCTATTGTAGCCCACCTCGAATGCAACTGTATCTAATCAGCAGCCGCTCGACACAATGTATCCCAGTTACTTTAGAACGCGGCCCGGGAGCACGAGCCCACTTTAGAACGCGGCCCGGGAGCACGAGCCCACTTTAGAACGCGGCCCGGGAGGATTCGGAACGTAGCCCGGGAACACAAGCCCTCTTTGATACACCCGCCCGCGCCCCTCCCCTCCGGGTCCTAATGCCCTCCCTCAACCTCCCAACTTACCCTGCCAGCGACCTTAATGTTCAGGATCCCGGCTCCCTCCTCTCGTAAGAAATTTGAGTCGCCGAGTTTGCTTTGAAAAAGTGGCTGTTTTGCTCCCTGTCGCTGTGGGGAAATCCGGCCAGTGACTGAGTTGGTGGCAGTGGGCAGGGGTTGCCAACTCTCCAGGGTTGGCCTTGGAGTCTCCAGGGATTGGGGATCAACTTGCAGATGTCTGAGTGTAACCCCAGAGACAAAAATCAGCCCATTAAAAACAGTTTATTTTTGTCGTTTTCTTGCAACGTTTCTCTTGCAGATATAAAAATATTGAAAAAGGCTAAGAAATGTTTGTTTGGCTGAGAGTCTAACATCATCCAGTTGAGTGTACTGGCATTGGGAAGATTCACTGGATTGACCCCGGGTGTGCGAGATTTTCTGATGAGCAGAAGGTGAGTAGGTCAGGCCTGTACTCACTGGAGGTTAGAAGGAGGAGGAGACCTTATTGAGACATATGGGATTCTCAAGGGGCTTGACAGGGTAGATACTGAGAGGCTGTTTCCCCTTGTGGGAGAGTCCGGGAGCAGAGGGCAGAATCTCAGAGTAAGGGGGTCAGCCATTTAAAACAGAGATGAGGAGGAATTTCTTCTCTCAGAGGGGAGTGAATCTGTGGAATTCTTTACCGTAGAGGCTGGGTCATTAATTATGTTCAAGGCTGAGATAGATTTTTAATTAGTAAGGGAATCAAAGTCTTGGGGATAAGGTGGGAAAACGGAGTTGGGGATCATCACATCAGATCAGTGGTAATCTCATTTAATGGTGGAACAAAATAGATGGGCTGAATGGCCTATTTCTGCTCCTGTGTCTTATGGGGTGACGGAGTCTTTTTGCTTTGCAATTGGTGTCGGACAGCAGTAAATCACAAGAATGGATGTATTGACTAATGAATGGCCTCTTTTAGGTCAAACCAAACAAACTCAAGTTAAATCAGGACAAAGTAGAAGGGGCAGCGCCCCGGCTGAAGTGTGGAGCGTGTCGTGTGATGAAACTTCCAGTAACATATTTAATTGCAGTTGGTAACCCCAAGTTACAAGGTTCCAGCTTCAAGTCTCACTTCAGACCTTGAGAGCTATAGAGGTCAAAATTGACAGGGCAGTGCTGAGGGCTTGCTGAGCACTCCCTTCCCCCATACGCTTCTACATCCCCTGATCTCTTTGATTATTATATAAGATTTAAAGACTTGCATTTCTAATGTGTCTTCCACAGCTTCAGGACTGCTTTTACAGCCAATTAAATACTTCTTGAAGCACAGTCACTGCTGTAAAGTAGGAAACTTACTTGTTTATTTGTGCACAGCAAGCTCCCATAAACAGCAAAATGATAATGAGCAGATTGTCTGTTTTTGTGCTGTTGATTGAAGGATTGGGTAGAACACTGGGGAGAACACCCCTGCTCCACTTCAAAATAACTCCATGGGATCTTTGACATCTACCATTGTGACATAGTGATTAGCACTGCTGCCTCACAGTGCCAGGGAGCTGGGTTCATTCCTGGCTTGGTTCATTCCTGTCTGTGCGGAGTTCGCACATTCTCCTCCTGTCTGCATGCATTTCCTCCGGGTGCTCCGGTTTCCTCCTGCAATCCAAAGATGTGTGGGTTAGGTTGATTGGACATACGAAATTGACCCTAGTGTCAGGGGGACTAGCAGGGTAAACATATGATATTACAGAGGGAGAGCCTGGGTGGGATTGTTGTCGGTGCAGGCTTGATGGGCCGAAATGCCTCCTTCTGCACTGTAGTAATTTTATGATTCTAGGACAAGGCCTTAGTTTCATGGAGAGCAGCATTTCTGATGGTGTGGCACTCCGTCAGTACTACACCAAATAAACTGCTGACTCTTAAAACAGGTACATTTAAACAATATATTTCTCATCTCTTTTATGCTTACAAAATATCACTGGAAATCAGGCAGCAAGAAATGTTTTAAAGTTTATCTATTAGTGTCACAAATCAGTTTACATTAACACTGCAATGAAGTTACTGTGAAAATCCCCCAGTCGCCACACTCTGGCACCTGTTCGGGTACACTGAGGAAGAATTTAACATGGCCAGTGCATCTAACCAGCACGTCTTTGGGACTGTGGAAGGAAACCAGAGCACTCAGAGGAAACCCACGCAGACACAGGGAGAACGTGCAAACTCCACACAGACAGTGACCCAAGCTGGGAATTGAACCTGGGTCCCTGGCACTGTGAGGCAGCAGTGCCAACCACTGTGCCACCGTGCAGCCCAGTTTTGAACTTAAAATTAGTTTTTACCATTTTTATATTGTACCTTAAGTTGGGAAGGAAAGAGAGTAAACTTGTGTGATTAAAACAGCCCGGATCTGTCAGTGCAAACTTGTGAAAAGTGTCAATTCTGGGAGGAGACCATTGAAATTTTTTTGGGCGGGAAATTATAGACAAGTTCCACCTTTAAGAACACGACAATCCCTTTAAGAGCGATAGCCAATCACTGCGACTGATGAATGTCAGTGGAGAGTAAATTTAATCCAATAAGGGATTGGATTGGTGTTGCGCGGAAGTTACAAAAGCAGCAACTTCAAACAGAACAGAGGAAGAGTCAGAGGCAAACACCCACAGGGACAGAGACAGCGACAAACACCCACAGAGACAGAGACAGCAACAAACACCCACAGTGACAGCAACAAACACCCACAGAGAGAGACAGAGACAGCAACAAACACCCACAGAGACAGCGACAAACACCCACAGTGACAGAGGCAGCAACAAACACCCACAGAGACAGCGACAAACACCCACAGAGACAGAGGCAGCAACAAACACCCACAGAGACAGCGACAAACACCCACAGAGACAGAGGCAGCAACAAACACCCACAGAGACAGCGACAAACACCCACAGAGACAGAGACAGCAACAAACACCCACAGAGAGAGACAGAGACAGCAACAAACACCCACAGAGAGAGACAGAGACAGCAACAAACACCCACAGAGACAGAGACACACACCCAGAGAGAGAGAGAGACACACACACACACACCCAGAGAGACAGAGACAGCAACAAACACCCACAAAGATACAGACAGAGACAGAGACACACACACCCACCCACACAGAGAGACAGACACACACACACCCACACACAGAGAGAGAGAGACACACACACCCACAGAGAGAGAGAGACACACACACCCACAGAGAGAGAGAGACACACACACACCCACAGAGAGAGAGAGAGACACACACACACACACACCCACAGAGAGAGACACAGGCTCACACCCACGCACACCCACAGAGAGAGACACAGGCTCACACCCACGCACAGAGAGACAAGCAGACAACAACAAACAGACAAACACCCACAGAGACAGACACACAGACAAACACAAACACACATACCCACAGAGAGAGAGTCACAGACATACACACTCACTCACCCACACACAGACACGGGGAGAGCACACACCCACCCACACAGAGAGAGACACGCACACAGACAGACGCACATATACATGCGCGCACACACACACAGCAACAAGCAGTAACAGAGAATGTAACAGTGCTTTGATACATTGTAGCTGCAGTGATGGTAACAGAGTGAGAGAGAGACAGAGTAACAGTGAGTGAGGGTAAGATTGTAGGTGGATGAGGGAGTAACAGTGTGGGTAATTGAGTGACTAAGAGCAACAGTGAGGGCAAGAGGTTAGTGTGAGTGTAGGTGAAGGGTCAGAGAAGAACAGAAAGACTAAAACCACTGAAACTGCCAGGCTGGTCACTGGCTGGACATTCGATGATGTATCAAGATCGTATTGGCATTGTTGGTGAGGAGAGGATTGTCACTGACTCGGATAAAAGCCACTTTGTTACGGTAGGTGACACTGAGCCCTGGGCTAGAGCCATTTCGCTGCTACTCTCAGGACCCTGGAACTGTCTCACAACAATTACTGTGGTTATTCCCCTGTTAAAAGTTGAAGAGTTTTAAATGTAAAAGCTCTACTTTTAAATCTATTGCTGTGATTATACCTTCAAGCAAAGCAGCCATATAGCTTGTATTTCTGTGGAGTTTTTAAAGACCTGGGGCCACCCCTAAGCACTTCACAGTCGATTGATGCTTTTGAAGTCTAGTCACTATGTAATGAAATGTGGACAATCCGATTGCATGCAGTAAGATCCCACTGAATAACAGTGAGAAAAATGACCAGCAAATATATCTTTGTGATGTTGGTTAAAGGATCGATATTGACCGGGGCGCTCCTTTGAAATAATCTTCTAGAAGTTAACTGTCGCTTTGGTAAACTACAAAAACAGGATGACACCAGAACATGGTGATTTCTAGCGAGCTGTGCCTAGCATATCCTCCAATTCTTTTACTCTTGTTCTATGCTTATAAAACTAGTCTTTGTACACTCGAGTTATGAGTGTACGTTCTGTGCTCTCTTGTTTCCTTCTCTATGAATGATACACTTTATCTGTATTGCATGCAAGAGACAATAATACATCAAGTCTAAGAAAGTCTGACTGACCAGCCTGGATTTTCTGTCTCTGATTTTGGAGTGGCTCTTGGACCCACTATCGCTGAACAGCGCAGCATGTTGTTGAAGCTTTTTGTCTCGTGCTCATCGGGACAAATGGAAGAATATCAAATTTCAAACCATCACAACAGTTTGACAAAGTGATGGTTTGAAAAGTAGAGTGGTTTTGTTTGCGCTGATGAGTGTAAGGTGAAAAGCATCTGGAACCTGTCTCCCTTCACTGTGACAATCAGATTCTGTGGTACCCAATGACAACTCAAACCTGCTGAGTGAGTGGTGAGAAAACTCAATCGATTGTGTTGCAAGTGGGGAAGGCCGAAATGTTAAACCCAATGATAGTACAGCTGTGAAGGAGGCCATTTAGCCCATTGAATCTGTACTGGCTCTTTCAGAGAGCAATCCAGTTCGTTTCACCAACCCCCCCCCCCCCCCCCACCCCGTTTATTTATTTGTGTAACAAGTAAGGCTTACATTAACACTGCAATGAAGTTGCTGTGAAAATACCCTGGTCACCACACTGCAGCGCCTTCAGGTACACTGAGGGATAATTTAGCATGGCCAATGCCACTAACCAGCACATCTTTTGAACTGTGGGGGAGAAACTGGAGCACCCGCAGGAAACCCATACAGATACGGGGAGAACGTGCAGACTCCGCACAGACAGTGGCCCAACCTGGGAATTGAATCCGGGTCCCTGGCGCTTGAGGCAGCAACGCTAACCACTGTGCCATCCAATTACGAATGACTCTGAATCCACCTCCCAACAGGCAGTGCATTGCAAGTTCGAACTCCATATGTAAAGAGGTTTTTCTACATATCACCTCTGGTTCTTTAACCCATCATCATTAACTCTTGACTAGATCAATGTAAAGCTTTAAACTCTTGATGATTTTAAGCACCCTCACCATCTCTCCACTGCTGCTTTTGGTCTCAGGATGGCTCCCCTCTGTCCACATAACTGAGATTTTCAGTGTACATCACAGAGCAGGTGAAGTTTCAAATCCCACCTTTCTCAGAGTACAGTGAGGCGTAGTTAGAATAAAAGTCGTCAAACGCACTCGCAATCCCCTGGAGTAACGGCTGTTTGTGTCAAGTTTAACCCTTTAAATCATGGATTTGAGGATGCCTAGTGAATTCTATTGTTCTTTTGTGGGATTTTGCCTTTGCTGGTGAGAGTGGCATTTATTGCCGTTCCCTAATTGCCCCCAAAGGTGGTGGTGAGCTGCCTTTGGGACTGCTGCAGTCCCTTTGATGTCAGCACACCCACAGTGCTGTTAGGGAGGGTGTCCCAGGATTTTGACTCAGCAACAGTGACGGAACCGCTGATTATATTTCCAATCCATCACACAAACCAGCCTCCCATCCATTTACACTGTCTACACTTCCTGCTGCCTCGGCAAAGCAGCCAACGTAATTAAGGACCCCACACACTCCAGACATTCTCTCTTCCACCTTTTTCCATTGGGACATAGATACAGAAGTCTGAGGTCACGAACCAACCGACTCAAGAACAGCTGCTGCTGTCAGACTTTTGAACGGACCTACCTCGCATTAAGTTGATCTTTCTCTACACCCTAGCTATGACTGTAATGCTACATTATGTACCCTCTCCTTTCCTGCTCCTATTTCTTATGTTCTTATGCACGGTATGCTTTGTCTATATAGCATGCAAGAAGCAATACTTTCACTTTATGCTAATACATGTGACAATAATTTCAAATCAAAATCCAGGATGGTGAATGACTTGGACGGGAGCTTGCAGGTGGTGGTGTTCTCATCCATCTGCTGGCCTTGTCCTAGATGGTAGAGATTGTGGGGTGTGGCAATGTATGTTGTAGATGGTGCCTTGCTACACCACTCATCCTTGGAAGTGGAGAGTATTCCATCTCATTCCTAGCGTATAGATGGTGAACAGGCTTTGGGGAGTCAGAAGTTGAGTTATTATATGGAAGTGGGTTTGCAGCTGTACCTTATTTTACTGCTGAGAGTAACACTGGGGCCATTTAAAACTGAATAAATGTCAGATAGATTAAATCATGGCAGCAGGGAAATAAAATGAATATTCAAATACTTAAATAACATCTTGCATTTATATCACAGCATTTAAAATGTACTGGGGAAGGAAGGCTTTAACATAATTTTAGAGCTGCAGCATAAAAGTAACTTTTTTTTTAAAGTGTCTTGATTAATACCGGCTTTTATGAGCGGTTTGTACTAATAGCTTGGTCTACGCAGCAAATTTCAAAATATGCAAATGATGTGAAACTCGGAAGCATTATGAACTGTGGGGAGGACAGTGTAGAACTTCAGAAGAACGTGGACAAGTTGATGGAATTGACAGACGTACCAGATAAATTGAATATAGAGACATGATTCATTTTGATAGAAAGAACAAGGAGAGACAATTTAAAATAAAGGGTACAATTCTGAATGGAGTGCAGAAACAGATGGAGCAGGACATCATCATTGAAGGTGACAGGACTTGTTAAGAGTGGTTAATAAGGCATGCAGCATCCTAAACTTCATTAATAAGGAAGCAGAGTATAAAATCAAGGATGTTATTAATTGTATAAAGCATTGGTTCAGCCTCCACAAAAAGATTCTGGATACCACACTCCTGAAAACCTGAAGGCAGCAGGGAGAGTGCAGAGAAGGTTCATGACAATTGTCCTATATATAAAAAAATTCAGTTACAAAGCAAGATTGGAGAAGTTTTCCTTGGAGAAGGTTGAGAAAAGATTTGATAGTGGTGTTCAAAATCATGAGGAATCTGGGCAATTTTGGTGAAGTCGAAGCTATTCCCAGTGGCAGAAAGATAAAAAATAGAGGGCATGGATTTCAGGTGATTGAACATAAGAACATAAGAAATAGGAGCAGGAGTAGGCCATCTGGCCCTTCGAGCCTGCCCCGTCATTCAATAAGATCATGGCTGATCTGTCGTGGCTCAGTTCCACTTTCCCGCCCTCTCCCCATAACCCTTAATCCCCTCTCTTATCAAAAACCCATCAACCCGCTTCTTAAAAATATTTAGCGAGGCAGCCTCCACCACTTCAACGGGCAGAGAATTCCAGAGATTCACCACCCTTTGAGTGAAGAAGTTCCTCCTCAACTCCGTTCTAAACCGCACCCCCCTTTATCTTGAGGCTGTGCCCCCTAGTCCTACTGTCTTTTTTGAGCGGGAAGAGTCTCTCCACCTCTATCCTATCCATCCCATTCATCATCTTATACGTCTCAATGAGATCTCCCCTCATTCTTCTAAACTCTAACGAGTACAAGCCTAGTTTATTCAGCCTCTCCTCATAGCTCAACCCCCTCAACTCCGGTATCAGCCTAGTAAACCTCCTCTGCACTCCCTCCAAGGCCAAAATATCCTTGCGCAGGTGCGGCGCCCAAAACTGCACACAGTACTCCAGCTGCGGCCTCACCAATGCCCTATACAGCTGCAGCAAGACCTCCCTACTTTTATATTCAATCCCCCTCGCTATGAAGGCCAGCATCCCATTCGCCTTCCTGACCACCTGCTGCACCTGCAGGCTGGGTTTTTGCGACTCATGCACAAGGACCCTGAGGTCCCTCTGCACCGTCGCCTGCTGCAGTTTTTCGCCACGTAAGTAATAGTCCTTCCTACCATTCTTCCTACCAAAATTAAATTTAAATTAAATTAAATTAAATTAATTAAATTAAATTAAGGGGGGGTAGCTACAGGACGGATGTCAGGGGTAGGTTCTTTACCCAGCGGGTGGTGAGGGATTGGAATGCCCTGCCTGCTGCAGTTGTAAATGCGTCTAGTTTGGGGGCGTTTAAGAGATCTCTGGATAGGTTTATGGACGAAAAGGGATTGGTATAGGCTAGTGGGTCATTGTTTTTGTAACTGGTCGGCGCAACATCGTGGGCCGAAGGGCCTGTTCTGCGCTGTAATGTTCTATGTTCTATGTTCTATGTTCTATTAAAGTTGATGTTGATACTGTTGTTAAAAGTGCACACAGGCTCCGCCCGGTGGCCATTATGTGTGCTTTCACTCTGGCATTCTATTGGCAGTAAGAAGTCTCACAACACCGGGTTAAAGTCCAACAGGTTTATTTGGTATCATGAGCTTTCGGAGCGCTGCTGCTTCTTCATCAGGTGAGATTCTCACATCATTATATTTGGGGACTTAAATCAGCATCGTTAAAGGAGATAGCACCAGCAACGAACCCATGATCATTCGGAACCAGCTCCACTGGGCCAGCTGTGTGCTCAGAATGGCAGAGTCCCGACTGCCAAAGCAAATCTTTTCTCCTCAGCTTGGGGAAGGCTCCTGAACAAGAGGAGGACAAAGGAAGATCTTCAAAGACTCCCTGAAGACGTACCTCAAGAAATGTAACATTGACACCAACACCTGGGAGACCCTCACTCAGAGGAGACCTATTTGGAGCACTTCCTGATTGGAGGGGCACAATTCTTCAATGACACCCGATGGTAAGAAGAGGCCTAGAAAAGGATTCTGAGAAAGGCGTACCCGTGATCTGGAATCCAAGGACCAGACCCATCCCCTGGAAACATCTGCCACGTGTGTGATTGAAACTTTAGGATTGGGCTCCCAGCTGTGCAAGGACTCTCAGAATCAGTGGTATGGTGTCACAGTGGTTAGCACTGCTGCTTCACAGCCCCAGGGACCTGGGTTTGATTCCTGGCTCGGGTCACTGTCTGTGTGGAGTTTGCACATTCTCCTCATGTCTGCATGGGTTTCCTCCGGGTGCTCCGGCTTCCTCCCACAGTCTAAAGATGCGCGGGTTAGGTTGATTGGCCATGCTAAAATTGCCCCTTGATGCCCTGGGATGTGTAGGTTAGAGGGATTAGCGGGTAAATGTGTAGGGATATGGGGGTAGGGCCTGGGTGGGATTGTGTTTGGTGCAGACTCGATGGGCCGAAGGGCCTGTTTCTGCACTGTAGTGTTCAGTGATTCTATGTTCAGTGATCAATAACATGGAGTTTATTAAGTGGATAATCACACTCGTTAAAGAGTGATCACCAAAGAAGGAGACGTGGGAACAGCTGAAGATTGTGTTTTTAAAATATTTTGAATATTTTAGAATTCTTATCCTCGGTTTCAAGTCATAGCCCAGCCTCTCCATATCTCTGTAATTTCTCCAGCACTGCAACCACAGAATCCCTACAGTGCAGAAAGAGGCTATCCAACCCACCGAGTGCACCAAATCTCCAAACGAGCATCCCACCAGCTCCCTTCTCCACCTTGTCCCCGCAATCCTCTGTATTTGCCATGGCTAATCCACGTCTTTGGACACGAGGGGGAAAGGCCAATCTATCTGACTTACACATCTTTGACTGTGGGAGAAAATCCTCTGACATCTCAACTCTGGTACAGTGGCACAGTGGTTAGCACTGCTGTCTCACAATGCCAGGGACTCAGATTCAAGTCCGGCCTCGGGTCATTGTGTGTGGAGTTTGCACATTCTCCCTGTGTCTGCGTGGGTTTTCACTGGTGTTGCCACTGGCTATTTGGAGAGTAAGCGGTGTACTAGCCTCAGTAATATCACAAAGCTGCATTCAAATAGGGCCTGAAGGCTGCTCGAAAGAGGAACTAAAAACAGGCGAACAATCTAACGCTAAACTAATACACTGAATGTGAGCTTCATGTTGGGGAGTGAGTAGACTTTTCATTCTCGTTCATCAGCTGCCCCAGTGCTTACCCCAGCCCCCTCTGTAGAGTGCAATATAGCCTGGATCAGTAACTGTACTGAATCAGCACCAGTGAGGAAACCCTTTCCCATCTGAGCCCGAAGGTTGTGGGTTGAAGTTCCACTCCAGCCATTTGAGTATGGAATCAGGCCTGACACTCCCCGTGCAGTACTGAGGGAGTACTTCACTGTCAGAGGCACCCGTATTTCAGATGAGATGTTAAACCAAATCCCAGTCTGCTCCCTCGTGTGGATGTAAATAATTCCCTGGCCCTATTTCAGAGACACTCCGAGACATTGATAAATATCAGTGTACTGACTGATATTTATCCCTTAATTAACATCATTAAACCAGATGATCACATTGCTGCTAATGGAATCTTGCTGCGCGTACATTGGCTGCCCTGCTTCCTCCTTTACAAAAGTGAATTCGCTTTGTAACTTCATTAGCTACAAAGCATTCTGATGCCCTGAGCGGGGGGGTGCGGTGAGAGGTGCTGGGAGCAAGTACACAAGGACTCCCTTTGATCCATTTAACTCGTGTGGAGATGCCGGCGTTGGACTGGGGTAAACACATTAAGAAGTCTCACAACAGGTTAAAGTCCAACAGCTTTATTTGGAATTGCGAGCTTTTGGAGCACTGCTCCTTCATCAGGTGAATGGTGAAAAAGGCATACAGCACACACGTTTATCAGTCGGGTTATAGATTACAGAAGCAGAGAGGACGTGATGGAGTTGTATAGAACTTCAGTGATGCTGGAGTACTGTGTGCAGTTCTAGTCGCCACATCATAGGAAGGACATGATTGCACTGGAAAAGGTGCAGAGGAGATTCACCAGGCTGCTGCTTGGGATGTAACACTCACCTGATGAAGGAACAGCACTCTGAAAGCTCATGATTCCAAATTAACCTTGGACTTCTTACAGTGACTATTTAATTCATGCAAGTCATCTCTCTTCCATTCAGCTTCCCTTCAGTCAGAAAGTCATTAAAACTTTCCCATCTCAACCTCAGCCAGTATTTTTCAATGAATCTCTGTTTTCACGCCTCCCTCACCCTCAATGACAATTGCTGTCTGATCTATTCTTGAAGCAGTTCTAGCTTGTATCTCTCTCTCATCTAGTCCCACTCGTCCAACATGACCTTTCTGTGACCTAATCCAATCACTAATTCCCCCATCTTTCTGTAAGCTCACCTCCTGGGCCTCCCCCTCCATGGTTCCTCCTGCATTGTCTCCGGTCCCCAAATGTCAGCAGCCAGAGCTGGGCAGAGTAAAAGACAGACGGACAGAAAGAAAATTGCCTTCTCTGCACTCCTTGCATCAGCTTGGGCTGCCCCAGAGCGCACTGAGGTACATTCGATGTGTAGTCACTGGTGTAAAGTAGGAAATGCAGCAGCCGGTGTGTGCACAGGAAGATCCCACCAATCAGCAATGCGTGAGGAGCAGATGGTCTATATTTTTTAAACTCGCATTGGCTGAAGGATAGCTATTTGCCCCAGGACGTTGGCGAGAACAGCTCTACTCTTGAGGTGGAGACTTGAGGTATTAATACAAGTCTGTTTTTATTTTTAATCTTTGGTGGTGGGCCCTCCTGAAGGGATACCTGTAGAGCTCCCCTTTTCCTTTCATGACAATTGCTCAATCCTTTTATTCGCCAATCCAGAATAGAACAAAAAAAGAGAACTTTTGGAAGCAATGTGATATCTGCCGTACGTGTCCTTGGCTGATTTGTTCTCAGTTGTTTCCAGTACGTACCATTTGTTATTCCATTGGCAATGTTGCTCAGTTCATTCCCTTCTATTCTGCATCCATCTGCACCAGATCTCAATGAAGCTTTCCTCAGCACCCCTGCCCCCTCCCTCTTCACCCCCTCCCTCCCTCTCAGCTGTGTTCTTGCTACTTCCCCAAGTACCTCCCTGCGACCGTCCGCTGCCCAGTAAATCACTGAAATCTCTCTGCCATTTGAAGGGTGTTGTGAAATTCACGGGCTTTCTTTTGACCAAAAAATGGGCGATTAGCAGTAAACTGTAAGCTCTCACCTTGTCCATGGGCAGCATGGACAAGTTGGGCCAAAGGGCCTGTTTCCATGCTGTAAATCCCTATGACCTGGCCCAGGGCTCGGTGACATTGCTAGAGATTGAGGGGACAGTCAATGAGTAAAGAGGGCTACTGTTTTGAAAAGCGAATTGGATTTGTATTTCAAAGGGAAAAGGCTATGGAGAAAGATTGGAGGGAATGGAACTCATTGGATAGATTTCACAGGCACATTGGGCTGAATGGCCTCCTCCTCTGTTATGTGATTCCTACAGTTTGGGATGTTGATCAGAATGGACCTTCACCAGACACCTGAAACATAAAGCAGCCTTTTTATATTGGGTGGGGTGGGAGGGTGTTGGACATCATGCAGTTAATTTCTTCTCCACTGAAGATGGCACAGTGGTTAGCACTGCTGCCTCTCACTGCTGGGGACCTGGGTTCGATTCCCGGCTTGGGTCACTGCCTGAGTGGAATTTGCACATTTTCCCCGTGTCTGCATGGGTTTCCTCCGAGTGCTCCGGTTTCCTCCCATAGTCTAAAGATGTGCGGGTTCAGTGGATTTGCCATGCTAAATTGACCCTTAGAGTCAGGGGGCCTAGTAGGGTAAATACATGGGGTAATGGGGGTAGTGCCTGGGTGGGATTGTGGTCAGTTCAGGCTCAGTGGGCCGAACAACGACCTGCACTGTGGATTCTATGATTCTTTTTCTATGACTTGAACGTGTTCTTCTTGTTCCTTCACCAGGTTTTTCAGGAATGTGATTTGGGTCAGAAGGGCTATCTGAGCAGAGAAGATCTCAAGGTTGCGGTGGTAGCCATTTTTGGATATAAACCATCAAAGGTAATGGCTGAATTTTAGAGATTCATAATTAAGCTCATTGAAACATGGCCTTGGAAATGCAGGATCAGTAAGGGACAGATTCACTGTTAACTTTCAAACAGGAATGTTGGACGTGTATTCAAAAAGGGGAAGCAATTGCAGAGTGATCAGTGTTCATGTTCTAATCCTGCTACACTGGGAGTGCAGGGTCTCATTTCTAATTCAGAGCAGATATCACCAATTGGGGAAAGATTTAGAGAATTATTCTGTGTATAAAAACTCCACCTTTGGCTAAGACTAAATGTCAAAACAAAAGCACTAGGTCAGGCATAATGCATTTTCTAGTCAGCTTGGATCTTGTATGCCTTGACCATGATGTGGAGATACCGGTGTTGGACTGGGGTGGGCACAGTAAGAAGTCTCACAACATCAGGTTAAAGTCCAACAGGTTTATTTGGAATCACGAGCTTTTGGAGCGCTGCTGCTTCATCAGGTGAGACTTCTTACTGTGCTCTCTTGACCATGAATTGGATTCAATTTGAATTGGGTTTTGAAGCAAGCAAGGAGATAGATTGAGGATTTGCCCAGTCCACTGTACGCACTGGCTTTGTAACTTTAAGAATGGAGTAAATTATTATTGAAAAAACAGTTTACACTGGGTGTTGGGGAGGAACCAAGAGAGTCTGTCCCTGTACCATAGAAGATATTCTTTCTGGATGTATCACAGCTTGGTATGTCTTCTGCTCAGCCCAGGATGGCAAGAAACTACAAGGGTTGTGAACGTAGCCCAATCCATCATGCAAATCAGCCTCACGTCCATTGACTCTGTCTACACTTCCTGCTGCCTCGGCAAATCAGTTGGCATAATTAAGGAGCCCACACAACCCAGACATATTCTCTTCCACCCTAGTTTTGAATGGACCTACCATATATTAAGTTGATCTTTCTCTAGCTATGACTGTAATGCTGTATTCTGCACTCTATGAACAGCATGCTTTGTCTGTATAGCGCACAAGAAACAATACTTTTCAATGTGTCCTGATACATGTGACAAATCAAATCAAACTCTCTGGTTTTGTGAAAAAGCCTGTCTCCAGATTCTTCCTCCTTGCAGTATGAACAACAGCTTTAACAACAGAGAGCTATTGGGGTTTGAGGTTCATCTGAAAGCTGGTACCTCTGACCATGCAGCATTCCTCAGTCCTGCACTGGGATAGCATCAGCCTGGATTTTTGTGCTTAAGTCGGACTTGGGGAAGGAGCTCAAAGGGGGTATGATTTGTTGAAAGGGCTGATAGAGGCAATGGCAAACACCCTCCCCAGGACAAGCCCGCCATCCAACTCCCCTGCAGGTAGCTGACCCACTTGTCCTGAGTGAAGGGTGCAAGCTCTGTTGATACCCAGATTCCTGAGAGTCAGGAAAAGCCACAGCTGATTTTTCCACTTCACAAGAACAAGCATGTTGTGTCTCCTTGAAGGAGGAGTGGGGGCCAATGGTGGAACGATTAAAATCCAGCATACTCAAGGGAACAGAATTGGCAGAGTGCAGAGATCACCTCGGGGTGTGGGGCTGGAATGATTACAGAGATTAAAATTCCACGGTGGAATTTGAAAACAAGGCTGCGAATGTTATAATTGAGACATTGCGAGTCAGTTTAAAAGTCAGCTGGCACAGAGGTGATGAATGAGAGGGACTCAGTGCCAGCTAGTGTATGGGCAGCGGAGTTTCAGCTGAGCTCAGGTTTATGATGGGAAGGAGTGTGTAGAAATAGTCAGATCTGTTGGTTTGGGATTACTGAGACTCTGTTTACATGGGGCTGGATAAGAGCCCAGGTGGCAGATCTGTGCAAAAGTGGGACTGGACATGAGCAACTTTGAACAGCAGATGGCAGCGTTGTGCTTCAATCAGATTTACATTGGGCACTTGCAGATTCTGAGCCACACTTTGAATTTATCACAGGACATTGAGCTGAGACTCTGCCATCCCCAGTTCCTCACCTGTCACCCCCCCCTCTTCTCCCCTCCCCACCAAAAACAGTCTCCTGCATTTATGCAGCAACTTTAACCTAATAAAATATCCCAAGGGCAGCACAGTGATTAGCACTGTTGCCTCACAGCGCCAGGGACCCAGGTTCAATTCCCAGCTTGGGTCACTGTCTGTGTGGAGTCTGCATGTTCTCCCCGTGTCTGCATGGGTTTCCTCCCGGTGCTCCGGTTTCTTCCCATGGTCTGAAAGACGTGCTGGTTAGGTGCATTGGCCATGCTACATTCTCCCTCAGTGTACCCAAACAGACACGGGAGTGTGGCGACTGAGGGATTTTCACAGTAACCTCATTGCATTGTTAATGTAAGACTGTATGTGATACTAATTAATAAATAAACATAAATGTAAAATGAGGTGCTTCACGGAAGTGTTATCAAACAAATCACAGAATCTCTACAATGTAGAAGGAGGCCATTTGGCCCATCGAGTCTGCACCGGCCACATTCCCACCCAGGCCCTATCCCTATAGTCCCACATGTCTAACCCATTATTCCCTGTAACATTAGGGTCAATTTAGCACAACCAATCCACCTAACCTGCACATTTTTGGAGTGTAGGAGGAAACCCACACAGACACGGGGAGAATGTACAAACTCCACACAGACGCTGACTCAAGCCGGGAATCGAATCCAGGTCCTGGCACAGTGAGGCTACACCACTAACCACTGTATCGCCCAGTGTTGATCCTGAGTCAGCTGGGATATTAAGGTAAGGATCCAGTTTGGTCCAGCTGAAGGTGCCTTAAAATCGGGAGACTGGAATTGCATTGAACAATAGAAGGTTGCAGTAGGTGTGATAGCAGGGCAGAGCGCGAGGTCCAGGCTCAGGGATACAGTGCTGGATCCTTAGTGGTGGAGCTTGAGAGGCGGAGAGTCAGTATGATTCCACTGAAGGGCAGAAGGGCCTCAAGGACTCGCCTTGGAAGAGAATGGGAGGTTGGCAAAGAGGTCAACTCCCCGAGAGTCCTGAACTTAATGATAGGCTCAGCGAGCAATACAGAGCAGCATCGAGCTCTGATTGGTGGAGACCCCTTAGAGTGGGCAACATTGTGCAAGCTCTTTGAGACTTTGGTGGTTTTTATACGAGAGAGCAGCAGTAACGAGGATCTCTCAAAAGCAGAGGAGGCTGGATAGCCAGACAGGCAGCCTGAACCAACAGTGAGGTCTGAGCTTAACGTGGGGGGGACGCGAGGGCCAAATGAGGGCAGGCGCTGGCTGGCAGCTGTCGAGGGGAGAACCCCCCGCCCCCCAAGGCCAGACAGGCAGCAAGACAGAAAGGGCTAGTGGGCAGCAAACCGAGGGCAAGGTGAGGAGGCCAGGCAGCAGGCACAGCAGCCTGTGAGTGAGCGAGCAAGTTTCCCCGATGTCGAGCAGAGGTGAGGATTGAGGGTCGAGGCGGCGCTGGAGGGGTGGCTCGACCCCAAGGCCAGCAGAGCTGTGGGGGTGCTGGTGGGCAACGAACTGAGCGTGAGGTGAGGAGGCTGTATAGACAGGCAGGCAGCACAACAGCAAGATCATCGAGCGAACAGGGGCAACATGGAGCCCAGGGCTGAGGAAGGCCAAAACTGTCTGATGTTTCTGAAACTTCATTGGTTAAAATCAAGAAAGATCAGTTAATAAGAAGCAGTGCTGTCAGTCTGGAGCCAAAGCACAGAAAACTGAAGGAGCGGCATGAGGAGAAAACTAGGCCAAAAGACAGTTTGCCATTGTACTTCAGGAAGTTTGAAGTATTGAGCAGTGCACAAACTGCATGTTTCAACCTCGCCCACCAAGAGTATCAGTGAATTACCTGATGACTTCAACTTGCTGATTTCCGGAGATTCCACATCGTCTGAAAAAGTTGAACAAGAAGAAGTGAACTCCAAAATGGGAATGGGACAAGGTACAGCTCAAACTCATTCTGTAGCTGAAGTGAGGGAAGAAACCCATGCTGATGACCTTGTGACCAAAACCTGCTCCACTGAGTATGACTGAAGATTTCACAGTAAACCAGAGAACATAGGCGATATGGAAAATTTGAGAAAAGAGTGAGATGTTGGAGGCCGAAAGCAGCTGAGAAATCTTCATGACCCCATTTTCTGAGGGTGAAGGGAAATGGCCTGACGGAAGGAGAAATTGGTTGTTTTTTTTTTTCAGAAGCCTCAAAGGCAGTCAACTATTACCTTTGCAAATTATTCCTGACCCTCGTAAAGCGAAACACGCTTTCATCAGGTACTGTTAACTGGAGAAATGCTCGTTGATCGAGAAACTTCCAAAAGTCATATTAAAGCTGTATCTGTGTTTGTTCAAACATGTAGATCATCGGGAAGAATTGATTCTGTTATCCACTCAGTTTGAAAAGGAATATTCTTACTGGAGGGAAGAGTTTCGATGTATTGCTGCCACAGTTAAACTGCTGTCTGCCCTGGGACTTCCTTCATGGGGGCACAATGAATCATCATTATTGTCGAAGAGGTAATTTTTTTAGCCTGTCCTGAATATCTCAGTGAATTTGATGAACTTCTCAAAGAGCATTTGAAAAACTATCGATATTGTGGCTCAGGAAATACCAACTTTCTAACACACGCGCAACCTACAATGACTTCATCACTATAATGGCAGATTGGCTGAGAATCCAATTCACTTATGAATTAAAGATGTCAAAACGTATTTCATATAATGGTTGATTCAACACCAACACTTTCTCGAGGCTAAGGAAATTCAACATGTCAGCTACGACTCTCTCCAACTTTTGCCATAGAAAGCATTCTTTCTGGTTGTATCACAGCTTGGTATGGCTCCTGCTCTGTCCAAGACAGCGAGAAACTACAGAGGGATGTAAATGAAGCCCAATCCATCACGCAAACCAGCCTCCCATCCATTGACTCTGTCTACACTTCCTGCTGCCTCGGAAATCAGCCAGCATTATTAAGGACCCCACACATCTCTTCCATATTCTTCCAGCAGGAGAAAGATACAAAAGTCAGAAGACACTCAAGAACAGCTTCTTCCCTTCTGCCATGTATTAAGCTGACCTTTCTCTGCACCTTACCTCTAACTGCAACACTACGTTAAGCATCCTGTCTTTTCCTTCTCTCTGTACAGTATGCTTTGTACAGTGTGCAAGAAACAATGCTTCTCACTGTTTCCCAATACATGTGATGAATCAACTCAAAAGGTTTGTGTCTTCTGTACCAGTGTGCTTGTCATGAGAATTATTACATGCTGTGCCACATCTGTGAAACCAAACTTTTTTTTACATCTGTTACAGGTGGAGACAGATATGATGATGGCGGCTGTGCTGGAAACCCATTTGCCAGGTACTGTACCTCCTGGTACATTCTCCTAAAAGGGGAGGAGCTTCCATTGGGATCATTGGGCATAAAATGACCAAAATCTATTTAGTTAGTCTTCTGTCTTCCTGTTGTTACAATACTGGAGAATTTCACGTCTGATTGCGAGGGCAGATGGGTTGCAATTAAACATCTCTCGGTGCTGCACTGGGAATGTTAGTCCAGATGAAGTGATTGGGGCATTACTGTTGGCCAGAACGCCAGGGAGATCTCACCAAGTCTTCCTTTTGGTTGAATCGTTGTACAGGAGCTTTTATATCCACGTAAACCAGGGGATGAATCCTTGCCTCGATTCAATCTCAGGAAGGATGGCACTTTCCCGACTCAGTAGCATTCCTTCAGTAGCACTCTGGCGTGTTGGTTGGAATCCACAAGCTACCACTGGAGATAACAATGGCCATTAAATATAAGCATTTATATACTTCCCTTATCACCTCATAAGATCTGCGTTGTCATGCAGTATTTAGCGCAATGCGGTTGTTTCCCTCAGAACCAGTGTGCTCTTTTGTCATCTTGTCATACCAACATGTTGGGCAACTCGTACGTTCCTTCTGTCTCGGCTGAGGCCAATCCTTCAGCTGAGTCTCAAAGACACAATAACAGGACGTTTCACATTTCTTTTTGTTGGAACTTGCACTTCTCGAATTGGCTACCATGTTTCCTGCATTGCTCCAATGACTAAGATTCAAAACTGTTTCATTGTGTATGAAGTCTGCTTGGATTGTGAAAACTGCACGGAAATGCAAATATCTCTCTCTCTTGAATACACTCTTAAAGTTAAAGTTTATTTACGGTCACAAGTCTGTTTACATTAATACTGCAGTAGAATTACTGTGAAAATCCCCTAGTCATCACACTCCGGTGCCTGTTAGGACAGCCAATGCGTTTAACCAGCATGTCTTTCAGACTGTGGGAGGAAACCAGAGCGCCCGGAGGAAACCCACGCAGACACGGGCAGAACATGCAGACTCCGCACAGACAGTGACCCAAGCTGGGAATCGAACCCAGGTCCCTGGCGCTGTGAGGCAGCCGTGCTAACCACTGTGTCCCGTCCCGCGCTCCCCCCCACACGCACACGCGCGCACACACAACCCCAACCCTTTCCTACTTTGACCAAGTTTTTTATTGGCTTCCTGTCTTCGTATCTCCTTGTGCGTCGCATTTCAACTGGTGTTCCTGGGGAGCGCCTTGGCATGCTTTACTCTGTTACAAGCGCTGTATAAAAGAATGATGATGTTGTATCCTGAAGCTGCTCATTGTGGCTGGGACATAGTGCCACAAGGAATTGTTGCTTTCTGACTCAGACCCAGGTTGAGTGTGCTGGGCTGCCTATTGAATTGCAATGGGCATCACAACTGTGCTGCTCAGACTCAACACACCGATCCCCCTGTGGTTCAAAATAGTGGCCTCATTCCTGTCAACCCTCGATAACCTTTAACTCCCTTGTTACCTCTGCCTGAAAAATATTCACTAATCCTGCCTCCACCACTGTCTGGGGACAGAGTTCTAAAGAACTAAAAAAAATCCACAGCTTAAATGGGACACCCTTTATTTTTTAAACTGTGTAAACCCTGAGTTCTGGTCTCTCCCACAAGGAGAAACTCCTGTCAGCACCCACCGTGTCAGGTCCGCTCAGAATTTTGCATATTTTCAATAAGATACCTTGTAATCACCTTCCAGAGCCTTAGCAAGACCACACCTGGAGTACGGTGTGCTGTTTTCACCTCTTTACTCAAGGAAGGATAAACTTTGTCGAAGATTCAGAAGAAAAATCCTATCTACATTGACCCTGTCACACCCTGTAAGGATTTTGTAAGTTCCAGTGAGATAACTTCTCATTCTTCAAAACTGTGGAGAATACAAGCCAGGTTTCCTCTGTGTCCTCAAAAGACAGTCCTGCCATCTCTGGATTAACCTGCTGAACCTTGGTTGCATTCACTCTTTGGCAAGTTTATCTTTCCTTGGGTAAGGAGACAAAAACGGCACACAGTACTCCAGCTGTGGTCTCATCAAGGCGCTGTACAATTGCAGTAAGACATGGGGTGGCAGAGTGGGTTAGCACTGCTGTCTCACAGCGCCAGGGACCCGGGTTCGATTCCTGGCTTGGGTCACTGTCTGTGTGGAGTTTGCACATCCTCCCTGTGTCTGCGTGGGTTTCCTCCAGGTGCTCCGGTTTCTTCCCACTGTCTGAAAGATATGCAGATTAGATGGATTGCCCATGCTAAATTGACCTTGTGTTAGGGGGATTAGCAGAATGAATATGTGGGGTTACAGGAACAGGACCTGACTGTAGTCAGTGCAGACCTGATGGGCCAAATGGCCTCCTTCTGCACTGTAGGATTCTATGACTCTATTATATGGCATCTTTACTCCTGTGCTCCTTGTAATGACAGCTAGAATATCTTTTGCCTTCCTAATTCCTTGCTGCACCTGTGTGCTAACTTTCAGTGACCCATGAACAAGGACACCTGGATCCTTTTGGACAACAACACTTCCCAACCTCCCACCCTGTAACAAACATTCTGCTTTGCTGTTTTTCAAACAAAGTGGGTAACCTGTACCTGTTGGATTTTTGAAGATTTCAAGGTGATCTTACTGAAATATTGCAAGATTCTGAGCAGAGTGGACACAGTGGATGCTGACAGGACTTTCCCTTTGTGGGAGAGACTAGAACTCGGGGTTTACACAATTTAAAAAATAAGGGGTGTCCCATTTAAGCTGAGGATAATTTTTTTCCGAGTGTCGTGAATCTTTGGAACTCTCTCCTTAGACAACGGTGGAAGCAGAGTCGGTGAATATTTTTCAGGCAGAGATGACAAGGGAGTCCAAAATTTATTGGGATTGACAGGAATGTGGAGTTGAGGCCACTATCAGATCAGCCATGATCTTATTGAATGGCAGAGAAGGTTTGAGAGGCTGAATTCCTATGTTCGTACGTTGAGCCCAGGTATAGAGAAACTGCTGGGAGTCTGGGTTGGTTTGTACGCAGCAGACATACGCAACGCTGCAAAGAAACTTTTATCGAAGAGAATTTGCATCTAATTTTGTACTTCACGCGTCTGACTTGGGATCCGTTTAACTCACTCCAAAACTGGGCAAATAGTTTGAAGTGGGGGCGGGGGTGGGTGGGGGTAGGAAAGAGAATGATTCCATTCTGGAGGGATGGAGAAATAAGCTCACGTGTGGGATGTTCATTTTATCACATACTTCTCCCTCCTCCAGGCCTGTCCCTCGAGCAATTCACAAACCTCATGAGCAGGAAGTTGTCAGTCCAGGACCGCTACGACGAGACAAGGCAGATCTTCTCGGCGTTTGACACACGCTGTGGGTTTTACCGCCTGGTCGCACCGTGACAATTCCGCGTTAAGCGTCGGTAGCGCTCTTTGGCGTACTCGCCAGTCACGGTTTAACCGGGGCTGGGTAAAAAGGGCTGGCGGGGTGAGGCGGTTCAAAATCAGTGAAGGGTTTCGGTAGAGTAAATAAGAAACTGTTTCCAGTGGCTGAAGGATGGCACGGGTTAGAGACCAGGATAAAGGCAAGATGAGGAGAAATGTTTTTATTCACTGAGATTAGAATTTGGAACACGGGGACTGATGGGGGCGGGCGGTGGATACAGTTTCAATAGTAGCTTCAAAAGAGGATTAAACAACTATCTGAAGGATTTAAAGAACAAATTGAGGGAAAAAGTGGGTGTGTGGGAGTAAGTAGATAGTCTCCTGCTGTGTTTTGTTCTGTATGACAGTGAAATATTCTATAGACTATTTCCTGTCCCTTTGCCTTGACCTTCACCTGGAAGTGATTACAGGGAGACAGATATAGATACATAGAAACTACAGCACAGCAACTGGCCATTTGGCCCAACAGATCCATGCTGGGGCTTATGCTCCATCCTGTCCTGCTCTGCTTGAGCCTACCCCCTTGTTACCCTCACCCTCCCCCCCCCCAGTGCCCCTCCCTCCCCCCACCCCATAACTCACGTGTTTGACTAAGCCTTGTGTTAGCTGCCTTTGAAATCTCCTTACGCAGTTCAGTTTTAAAGTTTGTCTGCTAATGCTTCTGTGAAATGCTGGTAGCACGTTCGCTGTACCGGCCGGTAGCCTTGAAACCTTTTACATAAATGTAGCTTTGTTTGCTTATTTATTTTTCAATCTCACTCACAGGTCGTGGGTTTTTGACGTTGGAGGATTTTAAAAGGGCGTTTGCAGATGTCGCACCCCACCTGCCCGAGCAAACCGTACTCGAAACTTTCAGGTAAGTCGATGCAATTAGACTTGATGGAATAGTGCACATCCCCAGCTTGGGATGGACCTGCGCCTGTCTGGTTGTCCTTAAAAGTCTGGCTCTTGGAAATGAGCGAAGCTATGTGATAGGGTGTTGATGTCGATGAGTCATAGCCATCAATCTCCATCAACTGGTCAACAACAGACCTCAACATCAGGTGGAGGAAGCCCTCTGGTGTGGGAAGTTTTGGGAACCATAGACCCAAAGTGAACTTTCCTCCAAAAAAGGAACACAGAAACAGGCTACTTGGCTCAACTAGTCCATGTTAGCTCTCGAGCCTTCATCTCATTATTGGCAAATCTTTCTCTAATCCTTAATAAAAACAGAAAATGCTGGGTAAACTCAGCAGGTCGGGCAGTACCTGTGGAGATAGAAACACAGTTAATGTTTTGAATCCGTATGATCTTTCTATAGAATTGAAAAGTGACAGAAATGTGAAGAATTATTTAGTTGGAGAGGGAGAGGTGGGGCAGAATTCAAACTCAGTGATAGGTTGGAGTTAAGGAGAGATTGTCAGAGATGTCATGGACGTGAGACAAATGGGTTGGTAATGATGCCACGGGGGACTGAAGAGTGTGAATAGTGGTAAAGGTAGGATAGCAGAATGTGTTAGTGAATACTGAAAGCTCCAAGACTGCTAACCCAAGTCAAAGCAGATCTGCCTGTGCTTGCTAACTAATCTCGAAGAGGGAGTTTAAATCTAATAAGATGAAAATTGCTTGAATTGGAACATAGTGATAAATTAGCAGTTAAGAATTGTACCTTGTTATTTTTATGTATTGTTCGATTGTTAAATGTTAAGCTAATTCATTAATAGTTAAACTGTGTTTTTTTAGCAATGTTTGTTTTATAAAAGCTTCCCAGTTTGTCAGTAGAATCGCACCTGGAGTAAAACACCTTATCCTCACAGTAATGCCAAAATAGAAAAATCTTGTGGTCTAGTCAGGCTTCACAACATACTGTGGGGTTTCTGATCTGGTACCCTGACGTACGTCTCAGTGATTTGTGTAATGTATCCCAGATTGTTATTTTCTGGTTTAAAACAAAATCTTTCTGATTTTAATTGGAATCGTTCAACACTAACTGCTTCCATAACACAACCTTGTTCCATAGATGGACCTCTTGCTCGCTGAAATATTACTTTCACAGAATGTAATTTTCAATTTAACCCTTTGGTTCCATTATTCCTGATGAGGTTGGGGGGTCTGAGCAGATGCAGTGGTCCACACTGGTCCCCCGCTGGTGGCAGGGGAGCGGGGAGGCCAGCCAGACATGTTGACCAGTCAGAGGCTGAAATAATCCCATCCTGTACCTGTGTCAGGCTGCCCCTCACCATCACCCACAGGCGCATGGACTAGTTGTGTTGGGCAGTGAGTCTGGTGCAGCCAAGCATTGCGTAAAGTGAATCTGGGCATGTCCAGTGCACTCTGACAGTAGAACATCCTAGGCTGTGTAAACTGTAGAATGGAGCCAGCAAGTGGCTCTCACTGGTATATTCATTGTTAATATTGAACCACACCCTGTCAATTAGAGCTGTGTCTATGTTTGAACTCTGACCTTTTCTAAGTCAGCTGACCTCAACCGAGGCAACAATTACTTGAATCTATTCAGTGACTTCAATGAGTTTAAAAAGTTCCAGGATGTTTCTCCATTGCATTATTGAGCAGAATTTAACACTGGGTTCATATAGAATCCCTACAGTGCAGAAAGAGGCCATTCAGCCCATTGAGTTTGCAACGACCACTATCCACCCAGGGCCTATCCCCCTAACCCGATGTACTTACCCTGCTAATCCCCCTGACACTATGGGGCAATTTACCATGGCCAGTCAACCTAACCCTCACATCTTTGAGGATATTAATTAGGACAGTTGGCCAAAAGCAAAGGTCAAAGAGGGTGGGTGTGAAGGAGCCTGATAAATGGCAAGGGAGAAAGTTAGCGAGCGAATCCAAGTGTTCGGGCACAGGTAGAGTCGTAGAGATTTACAGCATGAAAACTGGTCCTTTGGCCCAACTTGTCCATGCTGCCTTTTTTTTGAACCATTAAGGGAGTCCCAGTTGCCCACGTTTGGCTCATATCTCTCTACCCATCTTACCCACGTAACTGTCTAAATGCTTTTTAAAAGACAAAATTGTACTTGCCTTTACTACTGCCTCTGGCAGCTTGTTCCAGATAGTCACCACCTTTTTTGGAGAAAAAATTTCCCTCTGGACCCTTTCGTTTCTCTCCCCTCTCACCTTAAACCTAGACTCCTCTACCTTTGGGAAAAGATGTTGATTATCTAGCTGATCTATACTCATTATCTTACGGGCTTTATAAAATCACCCTTAAGCCTCCTACGCTCCAGGGAATAAAGTCCCAGTCTATTCAGCCTCTCCTTATAACTTAAACCATCAAGTCCTGGTAGCGTCCTACTAAATTTTTTCTGCACTCTTTCTAGTTTAATAATATTCTTTCTATGATAGGGTGACCAGAACTGTACACAGTATTCCAAGTTTGGCCTTACCAATGTCCCATACAACTTCAACAAGATGCCCCAACTCCTGTATTCAATGTTCTGACCAGTGAAACCAAGCATGCCGAATGCCTCTTCACCACTCTGTCCACCTGTGACTCCACTTCCAAGGAGCTATGAACCTATACCCCTAGATCCCTTTGTCCTATAACTCTCCCCAATGCCTTACCATTAACTGAGTAAATCCTGCCCTGGTTCGGTTTACCAAAATGCATCACCTCACATTTGTCTAAATTAAACTCCATCTCCATCTGCCATTCATCAGCCCACTGGCCCAATTGATGAAGATCCCATTGCAATCCTCAATAACCTTCTTCACTGTCCACTATGCCACCAATCTTGGTGTCATCTGCAAACTTACCAACCATGCCTCTTATATTGTCATCCAAATCATTAATATAAATGACAAATAACAGTGGACTCAGCACTGATCCCTGAGACACACCACTGCTCACAGGCCTCCAGTTTGAAAAATAACCCCCTCCAATCACCCTCTGTTTGCTGTCATCCAATCAAATTTTGTATCCATTTAGCTACTTCATCCCGGATCCCGTGAGATTTAACTTTATGCAACAATCTACCATGCGGTAACTTGTCAAAGGCCTTGTCCATGTAGACAACATCAACTGCACTGCCCTCATCTACCTTCTGGGTTACCCCTTCAAAAAAACTCAATCAAATCTGAGACATGATTTTCCATTCGCAAAGCCATGCTGACTGTCCCTAATCAGTCCTTGCATCTCTAAATGCCTGTAGGTCCCGTCTCTCAAAATACCTTCCTACAGTTTACTCACCACAGATGTGAGGTAACTGAAGGCAGGGCCACCAATAATGGAGCGAAGAATGCTGTTGAGGATGGGCAAGGGGCCATAACTGGAGTGCGGTCGCGTTCTGTGAGGATTGTAAAGCTGTAGGAGTTCACAGAAATAGAGGAGAGGCTATGGGGGGCTTTGTAAAGAAGAAAGAGAATTTTAAATGGGGAAAAAAGAAAAGATTTGTGTAAATCATTTTCTGGATTTTATTGTAGCGTTAGATACTCTTGGTGGGAATAGACACCTCTGTGTTCTCATTATTGTGGATGGCAGAGTTTTTGACCATTGCTCAAAAATAGTTACAGAAATCTACAGGGAGAATTACTCTAATTTGAGTGGCTTCAAATCAGCCCCGTCCCTCAGTTGTTAAATTTTGGGTCTGCACTTCAGTGTCACCAGTGTCTGTCTCTGGACTCCCTCATGAATAGTTTAGCTTTAGTGTCCAGTAACTAGTTCAGGGATGATGTGACCCAGAAGCCACATGCGAATGTTGCATCCTTGAATTGCCTCAAGTGCCACCACTCGCAGTTCTCCTATCACCCAGGAGGTGGGGCAATCACTTGAGCCATGTGTAGCCGGTTGTGAGTTGGCAGACTGGTTTATTTTGCATGGAATACATGAATGGACAGTTTTCGCAGTGAAATTTACCTATTATCCCTTGTAGTATCAGAATAAATAAATTGTGTGAAATTTTGCCTCGTGGCTGAATGTCTGAATAGACACTCTGAACAGCTTCTGTGTTCCCAGGGGTTAATTTTTTTCAAACCCTACTTAATTTCGATGCATAATAATATAGATTAATCCCAAATGTTCAGGAGTCTTGAGATGTGATTCTGATGTCTTGCTTAAATTGTTGAGAGATTTGAAGTCCCTCCCCCTCCCCCTCTTTCATCCGGAATGCACCCAAATACCATTTTTGGAATAAGTCCCATTTAATGCCACTGGCTTCCTGCGATCCTCTGAGAACGCTATTAATTTTGGATCTCTTTTTCTCTCTCCCCCCCCACCCCCCCCAACTCCCCCCAAACATCCCCTCCATTCTTCTAACAAGAACTTTTTAAAGAAGTCCATTGATTTCAGTCTTGGATGTGATTGCACTGGAGAGGGTACAGAGGTGATTCACCGGGATGTTGTCGGGGCTGGAGTGTTACAGCTATGGCTACAGCAGAGGAGGCTGGGGTGGGTGGGTGGGGGGTGCACATGAGGACGACCTCAACTGGGATCTTGGGTTACACTATCTGTAACCCCCACAATTTGGGCTTGTAAAATCTCACTAACTTTCCTGGTTGGAGACAATACGCATCTCTTTAACCTGTGCTTAACCCACTCCCCACTCCCACTGTCTGCATCTTTAAGACTTGATTACCTGTAAAGACTCGCATTCCAACCATTATTTTGTAAATTGAGTTTGTGCCTTTATGTGCCCTGTTTGTGAACAGAACTCCCACTCACCTGATGAAAGAGCAGCGCTCTGAAAGCTCGTGCTACCAAATAAACCTGTTGGACTTTAACCTGGTGTTGTAAATAACTTTACGTTCCAGGCTTTGTTTCTCATTAATTGAATTTCCACCCGCTGTCCTGGTGGGATTTGAACCCGTGTCCCCGGAGCATTTGCCTGGGTCTCTGAGTTACCACTAAGCCGCTACCTGAGATTGATGTACTTTGTTCTTGGGATTTGAGTGTCACTGGCAAGGCCAACATTTATTGCCCATTCTAAATTAGTCCCGAGTTGGTGGTGATGAGGCGCAGCTTTGAACCTCTGCAGTTGGTACGCCCACCACGCTGTTGGGGATAGAATTTGACCCGGCAACAATGAAGGAACGGCGATATATTTCCAAGTCAGGATGGCAGTGTGCAGCCTGGAAGACATGGTATGGATGCAAGGCAGGTTAATCACATTAATGTACAATTTCACAATCTGATTGAGTTGTGGAACAGGTCTGAGGAATTGAATGGCTCACCCCTGTTCCTGTGTTGGTGTTTTTGGGCTCATTTGTGCTTCAGGCTGAGGAGAATGATGTCAGCACCACTCAAACTGCCTCGTTGACCTGGAGTCTCAGTAGGTGCCGAGGAGATGCTCTTTAAGGTTGAGGGGAGTGTAGGATGGGTGGGGTTGTTGCATAGAAGATAGGAGGCCATTCGACCCTTCGAGCCTGCATCATCATTCATTATGATCATGGCTGATCATCCAACTCAATAGCCTAATCCTGCTTTCCCCCCCCCCCATAACCTGTGATCCCATTTGCTCCGAGTGCTGTACATGTTGGAGGATGTTAGAGATACCAACCTGGCGAGTTACTGGCGATGGTCTATTGCTTGCAGCAGATTTGACACTGACACGACCCCGCTCAGGCTGACGCCTCAGTGCTCTCGTTTCTTTCCCTGCGGCTTCTGGGGAATTAGTCGATAATATTTTTTTTTAAAAAGAAATGTGAAGAATTAAATGGGTGGATTAAGACCAGCGCAAAAGTGCTCTCTCACACACACTCGCACCCATACACACAGATTCAGCAAACATTTAAAGTCGCTATGTGGCAGCACCGGGTGCTGCAACACGGCTACTTCAGAAAGAGTGTGACACTTTTTTCCTCTTTTTTTTTCCCCTGTAAATTTAAATGTAAATTTGCCTACATTTGGGCCATTCGTTGCTAAATAGTCATAATTAGTATTCTTTCACCCATGTCATTTACTTTGGGTTATTGAAACGTATTTCTTCGGTGAATGAGGGGTGTTTTGGGGGTCCGAGAGGGTTTTCGTGGAATGGGGGGGGTGCTTTTGAGCGGGGCCGAGGCGGCAGGGAAATGAGGTAGTTCTGAAAATGGTAATCAGCTGAGATGAGACAAGCACCTCCACCTGGTCACTGCCGTATAGCTGAGGAAGGCAGGAGTGGACCACTCAGCCCCTTAAGCCTGTTCTACCAGTCAGTGAGAACTTGGTTGACCTGTTGTTCCAGTATATTCTGAGATGGAGGGGATGGACCCCTCCTCGAGTAGCAGCATGGGCTTGGCAGTGCTTATGGAAGTCAAACAGCAAGCTGGGCTGATAGTTTTGAAGGAAATTCGCCAGTGGAGAGGCACTGGGTCACATAGGGGCTGGACAGTTTGGGAAGTGTAAAGAACATGCTTCATTAATTTGTTTTGTAAGGGAACAGCGCAGATTAACAGATTTTCTTGTGCCTACAGAAAGGCATGCTAGCACAGGCTTATCTGTGTGGCAAAGACATTCGTTCATCAACAAGGCTGTATAAGTCTGCTTTTCCCTCCACCTTTGTGCAGTGAGCAATTATGACAGTGACTGGAATAGTAGCAGGAACAGTGGATAAATAGCAAGGGCTTGGCTCTTTACCAGTAATAGGCTATGAGTTGTCCACAGGAGTTCCCAGCAAACATCTGTGTCACTTCAACATCATTATAACATATGATGTGGTCATTATCACCTTTGTCTGTCTGTCTATATGCATCTCTCTTTCTATCTCTGTCTGTATGTGCCTCTGTCTGTGTGTGCCTCTCTGTCTCTGTCCGTCTGTGTGCCCCTCTGTCTCTGTCCGCCTGCCTGTCTGCGTGCGCCTCTCTGTCTCTGTAATTTTGATTTGACTTGATTTGATTTATTATTGTCATACGTATTAACACAGTGAAAAATATTGTTTCTTGCGCACTATACAGACAAAACATACTGTTTGAGAAGGAAAGGAGAGCGTGCAGAATATAGTATTACAGTCATAGCTAGGGTGTAGAGAAAGATCAACTTAATGCAAGGTAGGTCCATTCAAAAGTCTGACAGCAGCAGGGATGAAGCTGTTCTTGAGTTGGTTGGTACACGACCTCAGACTTTTGTACCTTTTTCCCGACAGAAGAAGGTGGAAGAGAGAATGTCCAGGGCGCATGTGGTTATGCTGGCTGCTTCTCTGAGGCAGCGGGAAGTGTAGACAGAATCAATGGATGGGAGGCTAGTTTGTGTGATGGATTGGACTACATTCACGACCTTTTGTAGTTTCTTACAGTCTTGCGCAGGGCAGGAACCATACTCTGTGTGTCCCCCTCTGTCTGTCTGTGTGTCCCCCTCTGTCTGTCTGTGTGTCCCCCTCTGTCTGTCTGTGTGTCCCCCTCTGTCTGTCTGTGTGTCCCCCTCTGTCTGTCTGTGTGTCCCCCTCTGTCTGTCTGTGTGTCCCCCTCTGTCTGTCTGTGTGTCCCCCTCTGTCTGACTATCTGTGTACGTGTGCAGATTGGGTGACTGCTTTCGTCTTAGTAACAGTGATTGCCCTGCAGTTGGGTTGTGAGAAGTGCTGGAGAAATGTAAACGCTTCTTTATTTTTGCAAAAACGTACTTCATTTGTAGGTTGCAAAACATTTCAAATCGTCAAAGCAGGAAATTGCAATGATCACATTTTCTGCATGAAGTGTTTCAATACAATCAGGACAGAATGGTCATTGCAAAATGTGCAGTGGTGTTCACATTGTTGACATGGGTCATGTTGCACTCGGAGTCACTTCCTTTCTCATTCATTGGGGAGGGATGGGCTGGGTGTGTGTGAGGGTTTGTACAGTCTCCATGTCCTCGTAAAGGCTCAGCCTGAAGCTAAACCATTAAAATGGGCAGATTATAGGGGCATGCAGGACCATGGCTTTGATGTTTTGTCTTTGCTATTCACGTGCTATTGTACACATGCGGGTTAGACAAGAAGTGTGCGATCTGTCTGTGCAATCTTTATTCTGCTTGCTCTGAATAACCTGTTGGTACACTTTTCTTCGTTTGCTCTTTCTCCACCTCAGTTTTGATTTTTCTGCCTGTTTTTCCTGCCAGCAGGAGAGGAATGCAATGAACCAAAATAATTGGTTTGATTTTCTTTTTGAGGATAATAGTAGTTTGAGGGTGAGCTATGGCCCAGTGGGTTCCACCCTTGCCTCTCGAGTCATAAGAACATAAGAAATAGGAGCAGGAGTAGGCCATCTAGCCCCTCGAGCCTGCCCCGCCATTCAATAAGATAAGAACATAAGAAATAAATCTAGAAAATCTAGATCATGGCTGATCTGTCGTGGCTCAGTTCCACATTCCCGCCCTCTCCCCATAACCCTTAATCCCCTTGCCTATCAAAAACCTATCAACCCGTGTCTTAAAAATATTTAGCGAGGCAGCCTCCACCACTTCAACGGGCAGAGAATTCCAGAGATTCGCCACCCTTTGAGTGAAGAAGTTCCTCCTCAACTCCGTTCTAAACCGCCCCCCCCCCCCTTTATCTTGAGGCTGTGCCCTCTAGTCCTACTGTCCTTTCTGAGCGGGAGGAGCCTCTCCACCTCTATCCTATCCATCCCATTCAACATCTTATACATCTCAATGAGATCTCCCCTCATTCTTCTAAACTCTAATGAGTACAAGCCTAGTTTATTCAGCCTCTCCTCATAGTTCAACCCCCTCAACTCTGGAATCAGCCTAGTAAACCTCCTCTGCACTCCCTCCAAGGCCAAAATATCCTTGCATAAGTGCGGCGACCAAAACTGCACACAGTACTCCAGCTGCGGCCTCACCAATGCCCTGTACAGCTGCAGCAAGACCTCCCTACTTTTATATTCAATCCCCCTCGCTATGAAGGCCAGCATCCCATTTGCCTTCCTGACCACCTGCTGCACCTGCAAGCTGGGTTTTTGCGACCCATGCACAAGGACCCCGAGGTCCCTCTGCACCGTTGCCTGCTGCAGTTTTTCGCCACGTAAGTAATAGAAGGTTGCGGGTTCAAGCCTAGCTTTTGAACAGCTGAGGTCAGCAACACACACCGAGTGCTGAGGGAGAGGCCTCACTGTCTGAGATTGTGTCTTATAGATGAGGCATTAAAGCAACTTGTTTCCGCTGAAGTTTCCCGGCACTAAATGAAGAAGAACGGAGGCCAAATCTCTTTCGTCCTGCCCAATGTTCGGGTGTCAGCGGTTAGCACTGCTGTCTCACAGCACCAGGGACCCGGGTTTGATTTCCAGCTTGAGTCATTGTCTGTGTGGAGTTTGCACGTTCTCCCTGTGTCTGCATGGGTTTCCTCCGGGTGTTCCAGTTTCCTCCCACAGTCCAGAAGATGTGAAGGTTAGGTTGATTGGCCATGATAAATTGCCCCTTAGTATTGCAAGATGTGTAGGTTAATTATGATAAATGTGTTACGGGGATGAGGTGAGGAAGGAGGCCTGGATAAGTTACTCTGTCAAACAATCAGTGTGAGCTCAATGAGCCGAATGGCCTCCTTCTGCACTGTAGGGATTGTGATGATCCCTCAACCCACTTCACTGAACAATTTATCAGGTCATTATTCACATTACCACTTGCAGGAGACCTCACTGTGCACAAATTGGCCCTTGTGCTTTTTCTATCCTCCAACAGCGACAACACTTCAATAAACATACTTCATTGAGCGTAAAACACTATCAGATATCCTGACGCAAACTACAATAAATGTCCTTTTTCTATTTCATTTAGCAGGATGATTATGATGGAAGTAGTTTTTAATTTTTGAGCCAGTGGGGATGATGGTGGGGACAGGATATTGATGCCCTGCTGCCATTTATTGAAAGGAAAGTGATTGCAACTTGCTAATAATTTTCAGATCCCCTCACATTCACCCCGAGTAAAGCTCAATACTTCCTTCGGGTCAGAAATCTTTCTAAACTGTGTAAATACATCAAATAAATAAATATTGCTTTTATGAAAAATAAAGTAACAATTGTGTTTTGTCATCTTTTTAATTTGCTGATCTCCATCCCCCCTTTGGATGCCCCCTTCCCCTTCAGTTCTCTGCCTCTGCCTCTGCCTCTGGAAATACGAGTTTCTTTTTATGTCGGATTTCTAGAGTGCAGTTTGCATTGATACAGTTAAAACTCCACGTTTACTCTCTGAAGCTGAAGTGAAGTGCTCGAATGGATAATAAAAACCCTTAATGAGATTGAAGTAGTGTTCCCTCGGAGGATTTATTACTGGCTTTGACCCGTCCCTTTGAAAATATAACAGTTCTTGTGAGCAGGGCGCACTTAAGGCAGATTAAAATCAAGAAGAGTGGTTTTTTCCCTTCAAAAGATTTTTTTCTGAAGAGCTTTAGTGCAGGTTATCAGGGAGCAGGGGAGCCCATACACTGTGTTAAGCACTACAGTGAAGGCAGATATCAGCTACCAAGTGATAGATGAGAGGGTGTTCTCAGCAGTCTGGATAAACAACATCAGTGTGCAAGGTTCACCTGCAGGAGTGCATGAGTGCACCTCTGATATGTAATTTTTATTTTGTTGTCTTGTTGCAATAATTGAAACAAAAGCATTGTGGTTTTTTTTGCCCTGCCTGTGTGTTAACAGTGACTGTATCGCCACTTGAGTGTACCTTCAGGGAGAGAGAGCTGGTGCTGTGTAGCCTGTTAATCTGCTGCTAGCACATTTAGATTTATGAACATGTGTCTGGAACTTGAACGAGTACAATGGGCTCATCCTTTTTTTTTCCCTCTGTTGCTTGTTGCCATGGCAACAGGATACACACACATGCACGCACAAACACACACACGCGCACACACACATATTATATGCAACACTGCTGTCTTCTTTCCTCTGGTGATGTCTGCAGGTTTAAAGCCTTTTTGTTGAATATTTCGTTAGTGACTGTGTAATTCCCCCCACCCCCAAAGCATTTGCTAAATTAGCCAAAAACATTTGCTTCTTGAAGTCCCAATTTCCCATAAACTTATAAACCGGTCGCAGTTTGGAGATTTCCTTTGGGTGGAGATGTACGTGGAGCGCTCTCTTCGTGGGGAAGGCATTTTGTATTGTTCCTGTTTTACCATGGGTGCGGGAGCCATGTCCTGGGCTGCAGTGTCCATGTGCACATACATGGGACGGCACAGTAGTTAGCACTGCTTACTCTCAGCGCCAGAGGCCTGGGTTTGATTCCTGGATTGGGTCGCTGTCTGTGTGGAGTCTGCACGTTCTCCCCGTGGTCTGCGTGAATATCTTCCGGGTGCTCTGGTTTCCTCCCACGGTCCAAAAGGTACGCTGCTTAAGTGGATTGGCCGTGCTAAATTCTCCCTCAGCGTACCCAAACAGGCACCAGAGTGTGGCAACTAGGGGATTTTCACAGTGACTTCATTGCCATGTTAATGTAATCCTACTTGTGACACTAATAAATAATCTCAACCATACGTGCAATGTCTCATGTCTAGTGTGTAAATGGCATATGCCCCATTTGGCTGGGGATATTTTAGAAGGGAGCAGATCACAACTGGGCAAATCTTGGAGGAAGGTCAGTCGTTGCAAGCTGCTTTCCACTGACCCGAGTGTCTCCCTGTTGCAAAGAGGAGCAGTGGGGCAATTAACCACCATCAGGCCACAATCTCAGAAAGCTGATGAGCTGGTACCTTGTGCTGAATCGCTCACTGTTTGATGTTCCTCCACGGTCACCTTCAGATTGACTTAGCAGGAGAAATGCTTTAATTCAGCCCCCCCTCCCCTCCCAAACTCCCCCCTGAGCCCACTCAACGAGATCACTGCTGGTAAGAACAGAAAAGCAATGGGAGCTTTTGCCCACTTGATCCCTTGAACCTGCTGCACCATCCTGGAAGGCTGTGGCTGATCTGTTTTGTGGCCACTCTCCTGCCCTACAGAGATTCTATGATCCTAAGCTGATTGCACAAAAGATTACTCCAGGTAACCTGTCGGAAGGCAGCACTTTTTCGAACGTTTGATTGCTTGCAGGGATAGGCTGGGGACCTCTTTTCTTTAGTGATATGCTAGGAAGAGTACCAACATTTCCCACCAGCGTCCTGGTGTCAGGTGAAATCTGCTGATGCCTCAATCCCCACACGTCTCCTAGTGCTCTCTGAGCACACTCAGCCCTGTTCAGGTGGATACAATTACAACATTTTAAAAGACATTTGGATAGATACGTGGATGAGGAAGGTTTAGATGGGTATGGGCCAAGCGCAGGCAAATGGGACTAGTTTCGTAGAATCGTAGAACACCTACAGGCCACTCGGTCCATCAAGTCTGCACTGACCACCATCCCACCCAGGCCCTATTCCCAGAAACCCACACATTTACCCTGCTAATCCCCTGACACTAGGATCAATTTAGCATAGCCAGACTAGTTTGGTTTAGGAAACCTGGTCAGCATGGACGAATTGGGCCGAAGGGCCTGTTGCTGTGCTGTATATCTCTATGACTCAATGACTGCACACCCATTACAGTTAAATATGAATAATTAAAGCTGTATTTTACTACTACACTTGTTTTTCTGTATTCTTCACCCTCTTATAAATGGTTTTTAATATTTACTGTCTGTTTCCGCTGGTAAGGATATGTTATTTTGAGTTACAACTTTTGTCGCCCTCCACCTTGATATTGAAGGGTAATTAAAATTGCTTTTGTGTTCTTTGTAAGGGACCCTGTACCACCCCTGCAGCTTTATAGCTGGCACGTTTAGACACTGCAACTCAATAAATCCTGCAAAGTACCTTCTCTTGACACGGTTGCCTCCCATAAAGGCTTGTAAGTGATGCTGTGTCTGGGGTTGCTGAATGAACTGACACGGAGTGGCTGATGGCCTTCATTAATGGGCTTATAATTAGCTGCCGTATGTTCTTTTATCTTTTTGGTGGGTTTATATTTTAAATGGTTCTGACGTTTTCCTATTCAGCGCCGAGTGTCCCTGCCAAGCAGCTAACACGCGTCTCTGTGTTTTCCAGATTTCTGTTTTGCGTTATTTCCACTGCCGCAACCCCGCACCTCCCAACAACCGCACCCCATCCCACAACCCCAAACTCCCACCTCCCCGCCCCACAACTCCAATCCCATCTCCCTGTTCCACAACCCCCACTCTTTCCCCCCACCCCACAACCCCCAAGTCCCCCGTCCCATAGCCCCAACTCCCACCTCCCCACCCCACAACCCCCCAACTCCCACCTCCCTGCCCCACAACTCCAATCCCACCTCCCTGTCCCACAACCCCCAACTCCCACCCCATAACCCCCAAGTCCTCTGTCGTCCAACACTCAATTTGTCCCCCCCTCCATAACCCCAACTCCCATCTTTCTGCCCTACAACCCAACTCCCAGCCCAGCCCAGCATCCTCACTACTCAAGGACCCCACACCCCGGCCATTCTGTCTTCCACCTTCCGTCTGGGAAAAATATACAAAAGTCTGAGGTCACGTACCAACCGACTCAAGAACAGCTGCCCTGCTGCCATCAGACTTTTGAATGGACCTACCTCATATTAAGTTGATCTTTTTCTACATCCTAGTTATCTCTATAACATATTCTGTGCTCTCTTGTTTCTTTGGACTCGGGATGCTTTGTCTGTAGTACATGGAGTTGGGGGTAGGGTGTTAGCGTGGATAGAGGATTGGTTGTCAAATAGGAGACAGAGAGTGGGGGTTAATGGGTGCTATTCGGATTGGCGGTTGGTGACTAGTGGAGTGCCCCAGGGGTCAGTGCTGGGGCCTCAGCTATTTACCATTTATATAGATGATCTGGAGGAGGGAACCGAGTGTATGGTGTCGAAATTTGCTGATGACACCAAGATTGGTGGAACGGCAAATTGCGCAGAGGGTGTGGAGAGTCTGCAGAAGGATCTAGATAGGCTGGGCGAATGGGCCAGGAACTGGCAAATGGAATTTAATGTTGGCAAGTGCGAGGTGGTCCATTTTGGTAGGAATAATGGTAGGAAGGACTATTACTTACGTGGCAAAAAACTACAGCAGGCGACGGTGCAGAGGGACCTCGGGGTCCCTGTGCATGAGTCGCAAAAACCCAGCCTGCAGGTGCAGCAGGTGGTCAGGAAGGCTAATGGGATGCTGGCCTTCATAGCGAGGGGGATTGAATATAAAAGTAGGGAGGTCTTGCTGCAGCTGTATAGGGCATTGGTGAGGCCGCAGCTGGAGTACTGTGTGCAGTTTTGGTCGCCGCACTTACGCAAGGATATTTTGGCCTTGGAGGGAGTGCAGAGGAGGTTTACTAGGCTGATGCTGGAGTTGAGGGGGTTGAACTATGAGGAGAGGCTGAATAAACTAGGCTTGTACTCGTTAGAGTTTAGAAGAATGAGGGGAGATCTCATTGAGATGTATAAGATGATGAATGGGATGGATAGGATAGAGGTGGAGAGACTCTTCCCGCTCAGAAAGGACAGTAGGACTGGGGGCACAGCCTCAAGATAAAGGGGGGTGGGGGGGGGGAGGTTTAGAACGGAGTTGAGGAGGAACTTCTTCACTCAAAGGGTGGTGAATCTCTGGAATTCTCTGCCCGTTGAAGTGGTGGAGGCTGCCTCGCTAAATATTTTTAAGACGCGGGCCGATGGGTTTTTGATAAGCGAGGGGATTAAGGGTTATGGGGAGAGGGCAGGAATGTGGAACTGAGCCACGACAGATCAGCCATGATCTTATTGAATGGCGGGGCAGGCTCGAAGGGCTGGATGGCCTACTCCTGCTCCTATTTCTTATGTTCTTATGTTATGTTCTTATGTAACTACCCTCTCATGGGATGTGAGCATCACTGATCTGAGCAACATTTCTTTCCTAGTTTGTAATTTCCCTTGTGAAAGCAATGGTGGAGAGGTGAGTTACCTATTTCTTAGACCGCGTATTTATTTATTTTTACAGGATGTGGGCACCACTGGCTGGGCCAGCATTTATTGCCCATCCCCAACTGCCCTCTATTTCAGAGGACATTTGAGTCCACCACGTTGCTCTGGGCCTGGAGTCACACGTAGGCCAAGTAAGGACAGCAGATTTCCCTCCCTAAAGGGCATTCATGAACCAGATGGGTTTTTACAACAATGGTTTCATAGTCATCGTTAGACTTTTAATTCCAGATTTTTACTGGATTCAAATTTTACATCTGCTGTGGTGGGATTCGAACCCTGGGTCTCTGGATTACTAGTTCAGTGATAATCCCACTGTGCCACTGTCTCTCCACGTGGTGGAGATGCTCCCGCTATCCTGTCAGGTTGGACCTGGGTCAAAATAAAGCGATCCGTCTGTTTTATTATTTCCTTTTGTAGCAATTTTGATAAAACTGAATATTCTGCTACAACGTTTTACAGAGCATCTAAGTGTCAACCATTCTGGTGTGGGACTGGAGTTGCACATAGATCTAGAACTGGCCCCACGAACCAAATTTTTTTACAATAATCTGTCAAAAATCATAGAATCTCTACAGTACAGAGGGCAGGCATTCAGCTCATCGAGTTTGCACTGACCACAATCCCACATATTTACCCTGCCAATCCCCTGATACTAGGGTCAATTTAGCACAGCCAATCAGCCTAACCCACACGTCTTTGGACTGAGAGAGGAAACCGGAGCACCCGGAGGAAACCCACGCAGCCACAAGGAGAATGTGCAAACTCCATACAGACAGTGATCTGAGGCTGGATTTGAACCTGGGTCCCTGGTGCTGTGAGACTGCAGTGCAAACCACTGTTTTATAGCTTTATATTAAAGCTTTCTCTTGAGGTTTTTTTTTCTGGTTTGTGAAACCATTTTAACTTAATTACATCTTCCAAAAATCCGTACAAGTGAACATTTTTTTTTGCTTATTGATGTTGTAACAGATCATCTGAATTAAGGACCGTGTAGATCTGTCAATACCACAGCACAACACTGGACAGCAAAAGAGCCCTCCACTCTACATTAACAGTGTGCCTGAGGTCTAACCACTCAAGGGTGCAAGCATCATGTGCTAATCTCTTGCAACCACTCCAGCAACTTACTAAGCCTCCTTCAACAGCATCTCCCAAGCTCTTGACCTCTACCACCTAGAAGGACATGGGCAACAGCCCCACAGGAACATTGCAACTTACAGATTCCCCTCCCAGCCATGTACCATCCTGACCTGGAAATATATCACCATTCCTTCACTGTCGATGGGCCTAAAAACCGGAATTCCTTTGCTACCAGCACCCTGGCTGTACCAATTAGATGGACTGCAGTGGTTCAAGAAGACAGCTCACCACCATTTGCCAGAGGGTAATTGGGAATGAACAATAAAAGCTATATTTGCAAGCAATGTCCCAATGAACATATGAAAAAAAATTAAAACAAATGCTTTTTATCAGAATTGCAGCAATGCCTACATTTATGAACTTTTTTTTTAAAAAGCCATAAAACCAAGGTTTGTAGCACACTATCACCAAGTGTGAGGACTGTGTGCTAACCCCTTGCACCCCCAAATCACTTTGCTAAGTTATGTTGGTGAAAAGCACAGTAAAGTCAATGAACAAACCTCCTGTGGCATTACTCACCAAGTCCCCCTGGTTTATAAGGATACCAACATGAGGTCATGTGATGTGCAATGTTTTATTCTGTCTCTCACAAACCATGGAAGTGAGCTGGCTGGGTTGCTTAAGGCCTTGGTACAGTAAAAGTCTAAGCTATAACCTTTGGGTGACTGAGCAGAAGACATGTTCTGTTGCAGAGGGAATCTGTTGATTTTGGGAATACTTGTTTTTCCCATGCACAGGTTAGGTGGATTGGCCATGCTAAACTGACCCTAGTGTCAGGGGATTGGGGGTTACAGGAATAGGGCCTGGATGGGATTGTAGTTGGTGCAGACTCAATGGGCCGAATGGCCTCCTTCTGTACTGTAGGGATTCTATGAATAATATAAAGGAGAAACGGGCTGATGTAAGACCCCGGAAGTTTGACAGATGGAGCGTAAAAACTAGAAGCAGGAGTGAGGCCATTCAGTCCTTCAAGCCTGCTCTGCCATTCATTTTGATCAAAGCTTTTATGTGGATTAATTACATCTCCAAACTTCCAAAAGAAATTCCAATCTGAGCGCATATTCCCAGACCAAATCTGCAGTAATCCTGTCTCTGTCGGATGGTTCTGAGTTCACGTTCCATTCCAGAGATTTGAGCACAAAATCCGGGTTGGCAGTCCAGGTACAGTACTGAGGGAGTGCTTCACTGTTGGAAGTGCCTTTTTTCTGATGAGATGAGAAGGCGATGGCCTAGTGGTATTATAGCTAGATTATTAATCCCGACACTCAACTAATATTCTGGGGACCCGGGTTTAAATCCCTCCACAGCAGATGGTGGAATTTGAATTCAATAAAAAATATCTGGAATTAAGAATATACTGATGATTGTAAAACCATTGTCGATTGTCAGAAAAACCCATCTGGTTCACTGATGTCCTTGAGGGAAGGAAATTTGCCGTCCTTGCCTGATCTGGTCTACATGTGACTCCAGAGCCACAGCAATGTGGTTGACTCTCAACTGCCCTCAGAACAAGGGTAACTAGGCATGGGGTATAATTGTTGGCCCAGTCAGAAATGCCCACGTCCCATGAATTAATTAAAGAAGGTGTTAAACTGGGATGCTGTCAGCTGGACATGAAGGACCGCAGGGAAAATAGGGGAGTTTTCCGCAGGCCAATTATCGATCCATCCACCAGTATTACAAGCCAATTATCTGGTCATTGTGGGAGCTTGCTGTGTGCGAATTGGCTGTCAAGTTTCCTTGATTGCAACAGTGACTGTGTTTCACATGCACTTCATTGGGTGGAAATCACTTTGGGATTGCCCCCTCCTTCCTGCCCCTCCCCTGAGTTGTGAAAGGCGTTATATAATTGCAAATCTTTATGTATACACAGGGCCCACACATTTCTCCCCAGTGCCTCCAGGAGTGAAAGCAGTTAGGCGTAAATGAGGAAGGGGCATTTACATGAGCCCAACTTGTAAGAGTTTGAGAATCAGAATGCTACAAGTCTCTCTTGTTCTCTCTGTCTCTCCCTCTCCTTGAACTGTGGAAGACAATTGTCATTTGCACATTTGAATTTCCATTAAATGGCATTCAAGTAAACAAAATAGAATAATTTCTCCACTGGCAATTTGCTGCAGAAATCCATTTTATCACTCGGATTCTACAGTAATGAGCTGTCTTTTGCGATGTGCACAGCTTGTGGATGGTAATCTGAAAACTGATTATTTCTAGAGTGTACTTTATAGGATCTGTTTAATCTGATCAAATAAAAGCTCAGGCCGTGAGATCTTAAGTACGGATCAAACTGCCGGTGCAGATAATTGAACAGGAAAACTTCAAAGAGACTCAGTGGGCAGCTTTTTTAACTCAGAAGGTTGTATCTCACATACCTGAGCTCTCAAGGCTGACACTCCACTGTAGTACTAAAGGAGTGCTGCACTGCTGAAGGCGCTGCTTCTCAGGTGAAATGTCCAGCGGTGCCCACTTCATCCTCTCAGTTTTGTGTAAAAGGGTCTAAGGTACTACTTGAAACAGAGTAGCGGAATTCTCCCACAGTCCTGGCCAACATTTATCCCAGTAAGAAGTCTCACAACACCAGGTTAAAGTCCTACAGCTTGGACTTTAACCTGGTGTTGTGAGACTTCTTACTGTGTTTACCCCAGTCCAACACCAGCATCTCCTCAACATTTGTCCCTCCAGATTGATGAGGTAGCTTTCTGTGTTACTTACATTACTACACTTCAAAAGTACCCCATTAGCTTAAAGTACTTCAAGACGTGCTGGTGCTGAGGACACCAAAGGTGCTATAGAAATGCAAGTTCTTGTATCCTTCCTAATCAGTGAGTTAATAGGATCCCCACAACGCAGAATGAGGCCCATCAAGTCTGCACCAACTCTCTGAAAGGTCCTACCCTCCTCCTCCAAGCCCAATCCAACTAACCTGCGCAGCTTTGGAGTGTGGGAGGAAACCGGAGCACCCAGAGGAAACCCACACGGACATGGGGAGAACGTGCAGACACTGCACTGACAGTGACCCAAGCCAGTGATCGAACCCAGGTTCTTGGCGCTGTGAGGTAGCAGTGCTAACCACTGTGCCACCCCATATTACACAGAATATTTCATTGACCTGAAACTTTTGTAGGGATGTGGTTTGGAATTAGTTGGGGGTCTTCACCCTTCAGTTTATCTCTATTGATGCCCTAGTTAATGCCTTTGTTACCTCTTGACTTGACTATTCCAATTCTTTCCTAACTGGGCTCCCAGTTTCCGACTTGCATAAATCTCAATCTGTCCCAAGTTCTCTGTACCCTAATTAACACTAAGGCAGTGCTCACCCATTGCCCTGTGTTCACCAACTTGCACTGACTCCAAATCTAGCAATGCCTCAGAGTTAAAATTCTTTTTCAAATCCCTCCATGATCTCCCCTCAACACCCCCTCCCCACCCCACTCTGTCTTTATCCCTGTAGCCACCTCCAGCCCCACAATCTTTCAATTTTGGCCTCTTGAGCATCCCCGATTTTAACCGTGTCACTATCGGTGGCCGTGCCTTCGCCTGAGCCCTCGGCTCTGAAATTCCCTCCCTAAACCCCTCCACCTCTCAAACTCCCTCACTACCTTTAAATTGCTGCTTACAATCTCCTTCTTTGACCAAGCTATTGATCATCTGTCGAATATCTGCTTATATGGTTTACAGAGAATCTTCTCTCATTACGTTCCTGCGAAGTGACTTGAGGTGTTTCATTACATTCAAGGTGCTACATAAATGCCAGTTGTTGTTCTTTGCAGGAGTGTCCTTACTGCAGTCCTTGCAAGTTTGATATGCATGTCCAGTGCCATTGTTGCTAAGAACAGCATAGCAACGCGATGAGCTGTTCTCCACAGCGATTCAATCTGAAATTTGAACATGAGCTGCTTGTAGATGGGATTTGGAGGTTTTACAATGGTTCTTGGCCAATTGGAAACATCCTCTACCTACACCGATTGATACTCAATTCTAGGGATATCATTACAAAAGGATAAACAAAAACAGGGCTTTTTTTCAAACAAGAGGAAAAGAAATGCTCACCCTGTTCAATGACTCTGCGACATCCATGAATTCATCATTTCCTTCTTTCTAGGATGGCACGGTGGCACAGTGGTTAACACTGCTGCCTGAGAGTGCCAGGGACCCGGGTTCGACTCCCGGCTTGAGTCACTGTCAATGCGGAGTCTGCATGTTCTCTGCGTGGGTTTCCTCCGGGTGCTCTGGTTTCCTCCTGCAGTCCAAAAGATGTGCTGGTTAGGTGCATTGGCCATGCTAAATTCTCCCTTAGTGTTCCCAAACAGGCGCCGGAGTGTGGTGACTAGAGGAGTTTTGCAGTAACTTCATAAAGGTAAGCTTACTTTTGACTAATAATTACACTTTAAACCTTTCCCCCTCTCTTGATTGAATCATATTTCTTTCAAATGTATTCTTTGTTCCCAGGTTCGAGTGTTTCCAAATTTGATAGAAGCACAGTAAAGGAAACCAAGTAACCTAATGACCCCCAACAATAAAACTGGGCCAGTCTTGATCTGTATTCTTTCTAGCACTGAGGGAGAATTTAGCACGACCAGTCCACCTAACCAGCACGACCATGGGAGGAAACCAGAGCACCCGGAGGAAACCCATGCAGACACGGGGAGAACGTGCAAACTGCACAGTCAGTGACTTAAGTTGGGTATCGAACCTGGGTCCCTGGCACTGTGAAGCAGCAGTGCTAACCATGGTTTAGAGTCTGCATCAGTTTTAGGATCACCATCAGTGTGGCCAAAGGGCCTGTTTCCATGCTGTAAACCTCTATGACTCTATCAGTTTCAGGGTCTGTGCCAGTTTTGGGGTCTTTATTATATTCGGGCGCTGTACAAGTTGGATGCCCGATATCCAGAAAAATCCTGCAGAGTTTCATTTGTGAGGGTGCTGGATTTTGGACTTTGTGTCCACAGAAGCAATCAGTGCAGGCAGATTTTGAACTCTTCCTTATTTCTTATTCCAACTGATGTGATAATGAAGGGTGAGGGAGGCCATGTAATGATAGCAGTTGCCACTTCAGATAGCCTCTGAAACGGTATGTTTCTGAGTCGCTAACTGCTTAATAGCTTGAAGTAATTCTCCTGGAACTGAAAAATAACAAGTGCAGTTCAGCAGCTCCGCGGAGCTCATTAACTCCTTCAGTTGTCCAATTTGCAGTTTTAAAAGCCACTTGGTATATTGTGTCTCCTGTCGTGTCTGGTGTTTTTCACTTTTTCACAAGATGTGGGTGTCACTGATTGATTTGATTTAATTTATTATAGTCACATATATTAGTTAGTACACAATGAACTGTATACTGGCTCGGCCAACATTTATTGCCCATTTCTATTACCTGCAGCTAGTTCTGTGGAATCTGCTTCTTGGCCTTTCTCAGTTGAAAACATAAGAAGACCATAAGACATAGGAACAGAATTAGGCCACTCAGCCCATCGAGTCTGCTCCGCCATTCTATCATGGCTGATTATTTTTCTCATCCCCATTCTCTTGCCTTTTCCCCATTACTGCTGATCCCCTTATTAATCAAGAACCTATCTATCACTGTCTTAAAGACACTCAATGACCTGGCCTCCACAGCCTTCTGCGGCAAAGAAGATTGTTTAATTTTAAAATGTATTTATTAGTGTCACTATAATTAACACTACAATGAAGTTACAGTGAAAATCCCTTAGTCGCCACACCCAGTGACTGTTTGGATACACTGAGGGAGAATTTAGCACGGCCAATGCACTTAACCAGCATGTCTTTCAGACTGTGGGAGGAAACTGGAGGAAACCGACCAGAACGGAGAGAACCTGCAAACTCTACACTGACGTTCTATCCATAACTGTTTGTAAGTTTATTGGGTGGTGTCATCTATTACTCATTGGGTAGACTCTCACCTCTGAGTTAGAGGATTCAAGTCTAAATCCAAAAATTGAAGAAACATTTGTATTTCAGTAGCAACGTTCATGACCTCAGCACATCCCAATGTGCTTTATATCAATCAAAGGTATTTTCTGTTCCTGCATCAGAAGCAGAAACCAACTTGGACTTTGGATAGAAGTGACTGTCAGTAGTGGTAGGTTCGAAGTGTCTTTTCGGCACCTGTCTGGTCAAATAGGTTTGCCAACTCTGGGCACAACCTTGGAGATTTCAGGCTCCCAACTTGGTCAGGCTTTTCTTCCAATCCCAATATTTGTGTAACTAACAAACAAATATATCCAGAGAATTTTTTAATGGAAACCTCCAGTTCTTTGAACATGAATTCTATTTATCCTTGGTTTTTCATGGCAGAGTCAGAGACTAACCCTCAATGTTCCAGGATATCCTGGAGGTTTGTCCGTCCTTAGGACAATTAACCTGGAAGGAAAGAATCAGCTAAGAGTCACACCAATTAATTGGGCTGCTTCTTCCCTACCCTGCGACCCTATTGAGATGTCCCTGATAATAAACAGAAAATGTGAAGCACTTTGAAAGAGTACCAGAATTTTTTCCTTTTGCAGGGGTTCAATCATTTACCCTTCTACCGACACAGACTTGGGTCAAAGCAACCTTCTCAGTAAAGAGATACAGCATATCTGTTAGTTGCAGAATGTTTCAAGTGAAATTCTGGTTTCTGAAAGAACTTTAAGTCTGGGCAATGCAGAAATCATTTCCCAGGGACTCCTTGACCTGAGGTGTCGATAGATATTTTCATGGAGGGAATACCAGCAGGATTCCTGTGAGGACAAAGGAGCAGCACTCTTTGTCCCAATCAGGAGGAACATCTTCACCGAGACAGTGGTTAGAATTATTCCTTCATGAGATGTGGGTGCCACCCTTAAGGCCAGCATTTGCTGCCCATCCCTAATTGCTCTTGAACTGAATGGTATGGCTTGCTGAGCCATTCAGTGAGTTAATCACACTGCTGTGGCTCTGGAGTCACATGGAGGCCAGACCGGGAAAAGGTGGCAGATTTCCTTCCCTAAAGGATGTTAGGGAACCAGATGGGTTTTTTACAACAATCGACACTGTTCTGTGGTCAGCATTACTATCATATACTATTCCAGATTTTATATTCCTGCTGCAGTGGTGATATTTAAATCCACGTCCCCCAGAATGTTAGCCTGGACTTCTAGGTTAATAGTTTACTGCATTACCAATGCCTCACCATCTCCCTTTCATAAACACATGCTGAAGACATCTGCAACTGGGATTTTTTGGTGCCGCTGCAGTGAATGGGATTTTGGCTAAGTGCCAAAATTCTCCATGGTCACTTGCAGTGGGGTTACCACGGATGAAATTGAGAATCCCGCCCTTAGAACTTGAAACCATGTGGAGTAGTTGAGATAGTGATGCATCTAAAAAGAAGCCATATAAATATGGGGCAACACGATAACACAGTGGTTAGCACTGTTGCTTCACAGCGCCAGGGACCCGGGTTCGATTCATGCTTGGGTCACTGTCTGTGTGGAGTTTGCACATTCTCCCCGTGTCTGCGTGAGTTTCCTCCAGGTGCTCCGGTTTCCTCCCACAGTCTGAAAGATGTGCTGGTAAAGTGCATTGACCCGAACAGACGCTGGAGTTTGGCAAGTAGGGGAATTTCACAGTAACTTGTTGCAGTGTTAATGTAAGCCTTACTTATGAATAATAAATAAACTTTATATGAGGGAGAAAGGAATAGGTTATGCTGACAGGTTCAGGTGAAGTAATGCACAAGGCTTCTGTGTAAAATTAGACCTTCTGCTCAGCAAGGCCCATTATAGCAAAAACCTGTGGCTGGGCTCTGTGTTCTCCCAGTATTTTCTTTCTATTTCCCTCAGTTTGAACTGCATAGCCCTGGCATTCATATTCATGTCTGCCTCACACGGTGATTTTCTGCCCACTTGCACTGGCAAACACACAAGCAGACCCTATTGTTATTTATTTCCATCTGTCGATAAATGTTTGTGTCTCTGCCATTCTGTCAAACACACTCAACACAAGTGCAGTTTAATACTGATCTACAGAGCTTCTCTTGCCAATAATCAGTACTTTGCATGCTGAGAGAATGTGTCCCTTTGCGGGAGAGTCAAAAACGAGGATGCGCGGTTTAAAAGTTAGGGGTCTCCCATCTAAGATATTAGGTGATATTTTTATTCTCAAAGGATCACTAGCTGTGTGTGAAGTTGTCTGTTCCAGTGAGGAAAAGAGGCAGACTCACTGTATAGATTGAAGGCTGAGTTAGATCTTTTATTGACAAAGAAGATCAAAGGTAGGATGGAGATGTTGGGGGGACAGGGGGGCAAGGGAGTGGAGTTGAGACCAATTTCAGATCAGCCGTGGTCTTATTGAATGGGAGAGCAAGGTCAATTGGGCCGAATGGCCTACTCCCATTGCACAGTTTGAGGATTGCTTTACTGCAAGCTGATGTTTCGAGCCCCTCTGAGAACTTCCATATCATCCTAACTCACCAGTTGAATTGGAACAATCCAGAACAAAAGAGGAATTGAGATTCATGATGGAGTAACACAGAGCATCAATAGGCAAATTGGGTTGAGTGGCACCGTGGGTTAGCACTGCTGCCTCTCAGTGCCAGGAACCTGGGTTCGATTCCCGGCTTTGGGTCACTGTCTGTCTGGAGTCTGCACGTTCTCCCCGTGTCTACATGGGTTTCCTCTGGGTGGCCCTAGTTTCCTCCCACATAGTCCAAAGACATGTTGGTTAGATGCTAAATTCTCCCTCACTGTACCCAAACAGGCACCAGAGTGTGGCGACTAGGGGATTTTCACGGTAACTTCTTTGCAGTGTTAATGTAAGCCCACTTGTGACACTAATAAATATTTTAAAAAAGGATGAAAGCAGTGAGGCATTCTAAAATTTTGTTGTTTACTGTGGGACCTCAGCAGCAAATGTGACCGCTCAGCCCATCATGTTAGTGCCGCCTCTTTTTGAAAGCACTACCTAATTAGTCCCACTCTTCCCTGACTTTTCCCCAGAGTCCCGGCAATTCTTCCTTTTCAAGTATTTATCTAAATCCTTTCTTGAAAGTCACAACTGAATCTGCTTACGCAGTCCTTGCAGGCAACGCGTTGCAGATCAGTGAAAACATTTTAAACCCAGCGATTAATGGTGGCAGCTGAGATTCTGATTGAGTGAATAGCAGGGGCGGATAAGCCAAGGGCAGAGTCACGAGCAGCTGATTCTAATGTATTTATTTAGCTCCTGTTTTTATGCTGAGCGGCTCATTATTGATCTTACACGTGAACCTATGATAGTTCAAGAGCTTTCTGAAAGGAACCATTGCTCAGATCCCTTATCAGTTGCCTTTAGGATTGCGGCTGTTGAGCCTCGACTAGCTGCTATTTGTCAGGCTATTGTTTAACAGAGCAAGCAGTTTCAGATTATATATGTTGCTAATGCTTGCCAATTATGCCCGGTTGACTGTAATTGATATCTTCAATTATTCAATACTTTTAGTGTCTTAAGGTCAGACATTCCTCAGGTTCTTGTGCTTTGAAGAAAAGATGTGTATTTCATTAACAGCTGATCACATTTCTGGGATACATCTCAAAGAGCCTTGGGGGGGGGGGGGGGGGGGGGGGGGGGGGGCGCGTGGCTGGGATGGTGGCAACGGCACGGTAGCACACTGGTTAGCACTGCTGCCTCACAGCGCCAAGGACCCGCGTTCGATTCCCGGCTTGGGTCACTGTCTGTGTGGAGTTTGCACGTTCTCCCCATGTCTGTGTGGGTTTCCTCCGGGTGCTCCGGTTTCCTCCCACAGTCCAAAGATTTGTGGGTTAGGTGTTCGTCCATTCTAAATTTTTTGATTTGATTTGATTTTTTATTTTCACATGTATTAGCATACGGTGAAAACTGCTGTTTCTTGCACGCTATACAGACAGAGCATACCGTTCATAGAAAAGGAAATGAGAGACTGCAGAACATAGTGTTACAGTCATAGCTAAGGTGTAGAGAAAGATCAACTAAATGCAAGGTGGGTCCATTCAAAGCATTGTTAGAGAGTTTAAAAGAGTTAGAATGAAGTTTTAGAAGCATAGAACGAGAGTAAAAGATAGAATTAGAAGGTACGCTGGAGACAGCTACATGAAGTCGCTGTGTTCCAGCGACATCTTGGAAAAAATATTGTCCCTTAGTGCCAGGGAGTAATAACTCCATGGAGGCGGAAGTCCTGTCTCCAAGTTACTTTATTTACACCATACATTTGTACACAGCCAGCTCTCCAATTGCTCCCTGCTGAATGCAGGCTGGGAGTCTGACACACCTGCTTTAAATAGGGAGCATGAGGCTCCCTGATTTAACCATCAATTAGGACTCAACAGGTATATTTCACTGTGTCAACCAGGCTGCACTGTAACATCTATTCCGACCAAGATCCGACGACTACTGATGGGCATGGGGGCTTTGACCTGCTCTGTTACCCACCTGGGCCGATTCACCCCTCTTTACATGACCTGGTGATCCCGGATTCCTCTGGGGACACCGTTTCGATGCCTAGCTTAGTGAGGACACCTGATCGGCATAGTGTGTCGCAACCCAGAACTCCTGATCTCAAGTGATCCTATAACCTCAGCCTCCGAGTCACCGGATGACAGGTGCGTGCCACCGCGCCAGGCAAGACTCATCAAGTAGTTCATACACCAGCAAGCCAACCTCATTAGCCTGGCTCATCACATGGGGTGCAGCTCGGACAAATGAATGGGTTTATGGGGATAGGGCCTGGGTGGGATTGCAGTGGGTGCAGACTTGATGGGCCAAATGGCCTCCTCCTACACTAATTGATTCCATGATCAACTTATTGCTGAAGACTGTTCAGGCCGGGAGTGCAGCAGATGATTTGCCTGCATCAGGATTCATGAACAGCATTGAGATGCAGGAAACCCGGGCCAGCTCTGCTGGTTTGTGTGTGGGCCGGCCCAGGGGCGAAGTAGGAATTGAGGAGCTGTGTTGATGAGTGGTCAGTGGCGATTGGGGACATTTTGTGATGTTTCGGCGGCAGGACCCAGTCCCCGTGTGGATTTCCCCTGCGGGAGCTCTCTCCCTCATGCTGAAAAGGTTCCCGGGAATTACTGACCCGCTGTCTGTGATCCACGAGCTGTTGGGTGTATAGAACATTTGTGCGACAGCGCGCAGTGAACAGCCTGCAGGGGGAACTGAGACCATTCGGTGAACTCTTCCTGTGACAACCTGTGCTGAGAAAATTGAGCCATTTCAGAGCTCAGCTGCGTTGTCAAAAAAGGTTTACACTGTTGTTTCTTTTATCTGCTTCTAGTTGCTGCAGATGGACTGGATCATGGTGAACTGCTGTAACCTGACTCAGTGTACTCAGGGATAATCCATTACAGCGTGACCTTGATCAATCAGATTATGATTCCGATAGTGATCGGTTTCAGGTTTCACGCACCCGGCCGTGGAAGTTCACTTAACCTTTAATTAAATTGCTGACTCCTATCATTATTTTGACTGCTCCATCTACAGGACACATCGGGTGTGTGATTAAATATTCTTTACTTGTCTGGATAAGCGCAGCTTCAACAGCACTCAAGAAGCTCGGCATCATCCAAGATAAAGCAGCCTGCTTGATTGTCACCACCTTAAACATTCGCTCCCACGCATTGTGACAGTACGTGTAACAAAAACAAAAAAATGCTGGAAAATCTCAGCAGGTCTGACAGCACTTGTGGGAAAGAGAATAGAGCCAATTTTTCATAGAATCCCTACAGTGCAGAAGGAGTCATTTGGCCCATTGAGTCTGCACCAACCACAATCCCACCCAGGTCCTATTCCTGTAACCCCACATATTTACCCTGCTAATTGCGGTGTGTTATAGACCCTTATAATCACGTTTTGATTTCATGTTTTAAGTTTCCTTTGGACTTAGTTTTCTGTTCGGGCCGTCCCCCCTACCTTTTTGGGGGGCTACCTCTCTTAATTTATCCCTAAGTTAATTCGAGTTTGTTTTACTTGTTGGATACATGAAAGAACTACCCTACTAATTGCGTGACACTAAGTGTCAATTTATCATGGCCAATCAACCTAACCCGCACATCTTTGGACTGTGGGAGGAAACCGGAGCACCCAGAGGAAACCCAAGCAGACACAGGGAGAATGTGCAAACCCCACGCAGACAGTGACTGAAGACCGGAATTGAACCCGGGTCCCTGGCGCTGTGAGGCAGCAGTGTGTACTCATCACAAGTGCATTGCAGCAACACACCAAGTGTCCTTAGAAAGCTTCTCCTTAAACTAGAAAGAGTGCAGAAAAGATTTACTAGGATGCTACCGGTACTTGATGGATTGAGTTATAAGGAGGGGCTGGATAGACTGGGACTTTTTTCTCTGGAACATAGGAGGATTAGGGGTGATCTTATAGAGGCCTATAAAATAATGAGGGGCACAGATCAACTAGATCTTTTCCCAAAGATAGGGGAGTCTAAAACTAGAGGGCATAGGTTTAAGGTGAGAGAGGAGAGATACAAAAGAGTCCAGAGGAGCAATTTTTTCACACAAAGGGTAGTGAGTGTCTGGAACAAGCTGTCAGAGGTAGTAGTTGAGGCGGGTACAATTTTATCTTTTAAAAAGCATTTAGACAGTTTGATGGATAAAATTGGTATAGAGGGATATGGACCATATATGGGCAATTGGGATTGGCTCAGTGGTAAAAACTGGGCGGCAGGGACAAGTTGGGCCAAAGGGCCTGTTTCCATGCTGTAAACCTCTATGACTCCTAAATCCGTGATCTCTACAATCTAGCAGGACAAGGGCAGCAGACACATAGGAGCACCATCACCTGCAAGTTCCCCTCCAAGATACTCACCATCCAGACTTGGAAATATATCACCGTTCCTTCACTGTCACTGGATCAAAACCTTCCACATCGGCACAGTGGGCATATGTACACCACAGTGACTGCAGTGGTTCAAAAAGGCGGCTCACTACCACCTTCTCAAGGGCAGTTGGGAATGGGCAATAAATGCTGGCCTAGCCAGCGACACTCACGTCCAGTGAACAAATTAAAAAAGCCTCATCTGCCACTTCAGTTAGATCATGGTTGATCCGTCTGAATTCCGTTTACCTACCTTGGATTGATACCCCTTGATAATCTTATCATTAAAAATGTTTGCTCTTAACTTTGAGCATTCTGTTTGTCTCACAGCATCCACAGCCTTTTGAAAACAAGGTTTCCATTCTTCTACCATCCCTTAGTGTTTGACAGTGCTTCATGGCATCATTTGTTCTCAGCCTTGCAATACTTTTAAGGTTATGCACCACCATCTCCCCCCCCCCAATTCTGAACTCACTCTCACCAGAGGAAATAATGGATGCTTAGTCATCAAGTATATGCAAGACAGAAGTCAATAGATTCTTGGACATTAAGGGAATCAAAAGGAGGTCTATGGCACGGCATCCCTACTTCTGGGCCAGAAGCTCTGGGTTCAAGTCCCACTTCAGGACTTCATGCAGACAGAAGGTGTGTTCATAAAATGTCCAAGCACGTGATTATCAGCCTTGTTAAAGAAAATTTTAAAGACCAACCTACATCGCAGCAAATCCACACAATATTATTTTATTTTGTGCTTACAATGGCCATTGGGAGAGATCTGAAGGAGCTACTTAAAGTTATTCTGTTACAGCAGTCTTTTGTACAGATCTAATCATAAGTATATTCAATTCTGCACAGATCTAATCACATTCCTCAGTACAATGGATTTCCTACATTGTTTACCCAATAGGTCTTTACCAGAATACAATTACACCCATAATTAAATCACTAATGTGGTTTTAGCTTTCTTCCTAGGGCATTCCATTCATTGTATGCCTTCATTTTATCTGAGCCATGCTATCCTCTCTAACAAGTCATACTAACCCATAATTTCTGAGTTAACCCGTTATTTATATTTTACTTTATTGGCCTGTTAATCCTTCCAATACACCTGAGTGTGGGTGGTAAGGAATGAGGGAGTTTCCTGGACAGCCGTACTGCAGGAGGTAATGGAAAACCAATCTAGTGGAAACCCATGGTTGCCAATGATCTCTTTGGCCATGGTACCTGAAGGAGGAGGAAAGAAATAAAAGGATATAGAGATATTGAGCATAAATGATCTTATTGAATGGGTGGCACAGTGGCATAGAGTGCCATTGCTTCACACCGCCAGGGACCCAGGTTCAATTTCGGCCTCAGGTGACTGTCTGTTTGGAGTTTGCGCATTCTCCCCGTGTCTGCATGGGTTTCCTCTGGGTGCTCTGGTTTCCTCCCACAGTTCAAAGATGTGTACGTTAGGTTGGTTGACCAGGCCAAATGTCCCCTTAGTGTCGGGGGACCAGCATAGCAATTAATTGGGATTATAGTTGATGCAGACTTGTTGGGCCAAATGGCCTCTTTCTGCACTGTAGGAATTCTATAAATCTATGAATGGCAGTACAGGTTTGAAGAGCCTAATGGACTACTTCTGTTCTCTCGCTCTCCTATTGTATCATTTTATCACCTTAAATATCAAAATTATATCACTCATTATTCTTCTAGGCTCAAGGCACAGCATCAGAACCAATTATTCGCTATTGACCAGCGTGTCATTGGAAAACACTGTTCATAATCCCAGTCAACATTTTATGATTGCATAACATCATTACCACTGATAATCCATTTAAAATAACAGCAAGAATTTCGGTTCCCCTCTCCCAGTTCTAAGGCTCGGGAGTTAAATTTTAAGGTGACTGAACTTGTAATTTATGAAAAAGTCTGCAGCCAAAATGTCCCCTCTCTCCGCTTGTCAATCAGTCATTTCACCTTTGAGTTTTCTTTCTCTTCAAGTTAGAAAGGTTTTCTGCACCACAGATATTGAAATCAATGCTTCTCTGCTGTTCAAAATAAAATTGCAGTGAGTGTGTCTTTTAAAAACTCAAGCCCGTATGGCAAGGTTCTGCGCTCTGAATTTCACTTCCTGAATCCCTCTAGCCTAACACATACAAAATGAACAGTCAGCAAATCATCAAGCAAAATACTGCGGATGCTGGAATCTGAAACAAAAACAGAAAACGCTGGAGAAACTCAGCAGGTCTGACAGCGAATGTGGAGAGAAAGTACAGCCAACGTTTCGAATCCGGAAGATCCTTTGTCAGAGCTGTTAAAACCAAGAGATGCAGGGGAGATGTGAGAATGAGCTTTTTTACCCAGCAAGTGGTAATAACTTGGAACACGCTGTCCTGCTGTATAGAGCGGGGCAATGAAATTCTCATCAGCAGAGACATGATGGACCAGATATTGATTCTGTGATCTCATGATGGTGGGATCATCTGATTAAACATTTCCCACAACATCTCCCCCATCCCTCAGATCCCATCCTCACTTCCCAGAGCAATGTGCTCCCCCGGGAGTGACAAAAATAGAAAAACGAAGCCAATAAGGCAGAAAATAATCTGGAATGTTCCTTTCTGACCCTCTCTGGTATTTGAAACCAATGCAGGGAATCTCATGGACCAAGCATTATTTATAAAATAAAACTTGTCTGCATTGTAGCTTGGTATGGGCTCCTGCTCTGCCCAGGACTGCAAGAAACTACAAAACGTTGTGAATGAAGCTCAATCCATCTCGCAAACCAGCCTCCCATCCAGTTACTCTGTCCACACTTCCCACTGTCTCAATAAAGCAGCCAGCATAATCAAAGACCCCACACATCCCACCATCTCTCTTCCACCTTCTTCCATCAGTCTGAGATTATGTACAAAACAACTCCAAAACAGCTACTTCCGTGCTACCATCAGACTTTTGAATGAACCTACCTTGCACTGAGTTGATCTTTCTCTAAACCCTAGCTATGACTGTAACACTACATTCTGCACTCTGTCCTTTCCTTCTCTATGAATGGGATGCTTTGTCTGTATAGTGTGCAAGAAACAATACTTTTCATTGTGTACTAATACATGTGACAATAATAAATCAAATGAAATCAAATCTAAGTAAAAGAAACTCCTTTAAAAAATTTATTGTTCATTCACAGCTCTGTTTATCTCAACAACAGGCTGCATTTATCTGGCACCTTTACAGTAATGAACAGTCAGTCCTGAGGTGCCCTGACAAAATTTCACGCTGAGCACAAAAAGAGATGTTAGGACATTTGACAAGTAAACATGATCAGAGAAAAGTTTTAAGGACTGTCTTTAAAAGAGGAAGGAGAGATCAAGAGACAGATGAGTTTAGGGTGGGAATTCAAGAGCATGGGGCCCAGATAACAGGAGGTATGCCCAAAAATGGCAGAGTAATGGAAGTGGATGCGCAGAAAGCTGGAACTGGAGGAGCACAATGATCTGGAATGGGTGCAGGACTGGAGGGGGAGCAGATCATAGAATCCCTACAATGCTGAAAGAGGGCATTCGGCCCATTGAATTTGCAATGACCCTCCAAAAGAGCAGTCTACCTCAGTGTATTTTCCCTGCTAATCTTTGATTTGATTTATCATTGTCACATGTTTACCGTAAAGAGAAAAGTATTGTTTCTTGCATGCTATACAGACAGAGCATACCGTTCATAGAGAAGAAAAGGAGAGAGTGCAGAATGTAGTGTTACAGTTATAGCTAGGCTGTAGAGAAAGTTCAACTTAATGCCAGGTAGGTCCACTCAGAAGTCTGATGGCAGCCAGGAAGAAGCTGTTCTTGAGTCAATTGGTACGTGACCTCAGACTTTTGTATCTTTTTCCCAATGGAAGAAGGTGGAAGAGAGAATGTCCAGGGTGCGTGGGATCCTTAGTTATGCTGGCCACCATCACTATGGTGGTGTCATCAACAAACTTGAAAATCAAGTAATCCCTTTAACCCGCACATCTTGGAATACTAAACGGCAATTTAACGTGGCCAATACACCTAACCTCCTTACCTTTGGGAGGGAAACTGGAGCACCGGAAGGAAACCCATTAGGACACAGGGAGAATGTGTCAACTCTACACCAACAGTCACCCAAGGCCAGAATCGATACCAGGTCCCTGGTGCTGTGAAGCAGCAGTGCTAACCACTGTACCACCGAGGAAGATTCTAGGGAAGAATTTGTAAACAGGGATAAGGATTTTAAAGTTGAGGCATTGACATGCAGGGAGCCAGTGAAGGTCACCAAGTGAGTAAAAGATGATGGACGAACAGGACTTGGTGTGAGTTAGTGTTCTAACCATGTTAAATCGTGGTTACGGTGCATCAATTTAAGTGAGAGTAACGGGGAACATTACTCTGTGTCTACCCTGTATGATACCTACCATGGAATGCCAATAGTAAGTGCTAAAGTTATGGCAGAACTTTCCCCTACACTGGGCAGCTTTTATCTTATGAGGACAAGCAGTTTGCCATAATAACAATTCTAAAGCGACAGCATGAATAGTTTATATTGGATTATTTAGTTTGTTAAAAGCACAAAAACCTGCCTACATAATATATGAAACATCTTACATCTGCATGTATTTGCTGAGAACCTTGTTCATTATAAATTCCGACAGACACGTTTATATTTTAACAAGCTATGCCAACTTGTCGTGCTGTTGCTGCCTCTAGTGGTGGTGGGTGTAATGACAGGATGGCAGATTTACATCGGCAATTTCCACAGGGAATTGGCAGCGGAACTTTATCGATGCGCACAGGGTGTACTCTGAGCGGATTACCGAGTGTTTGATAAAATAGATGATGGACGCGCAGCAAACAACCCATTTTGGTGAGGGGGCTCTTCACGTGGTGCTGTTGGTTGTGAAGACCAATCCTTACCCACAAGCAGTGCCCGTGAGGCTGCGGGTTGCTGTTTCTGATGTTGGCGCTGTGGCCAAGCTGCTGGAGAAATTAACTATTGTGTTGGTGCATGCCAGCCCACAGGAGGTGTCACCATTTCTCTGTATTGCCAGTTAGTGACTCCGTTGTATGGTAGTTGATGTTTCGGGCCTTCATGTTACAGAGTGTTATCGGAAGCATCTTCCTATTTGAATGTATGTACTGATGTCTTTAGCGGGTAGGAGCGTGTATAAGCGATGTCATCGGTAGTGTGGGCTTTCGTGGGTTTAGTCTTACCACGAGGGACCCGTGTAACTAGCCTCCTCTAGTTCTGAATTCAGGCTGTGCTGTATTTAGATACTTTTGCAAGTGAAAGCACTGGGCAGCACGGTGGCACAGCAGTTAGCACAGCTGCCTCGCAGCGCCAGTAACCCAGGTTCGATTCCCGGCTTGGGTCACTGTGTGTGCGGAATTTGCGCGTTCTCCCCCTGTCTGCATGGGTTTCCTCCGGGTGCTCTGGCCATTTTGCATTGATGGCCACTTGTTTTGTTCTCCCCCAGAAGTGGAACTGATCCAATAAGTTCCCCCTCCCCCCCACCACCATCACTCTGACCACCTATCATCTGAAGTGTGGACTTAATTGTGATTGCTGGGGGGTGTAATTTTAACTTGGGGTGACGGTGTAACAGGAGCAGGCCAAGGTACCTTTAGCCTCTCATTAGGACCTGCCTGATTTTTCTGTTCCGTTGAAGTCAATGAGAGAATTGGAAATAGGTGTGTAATAGGGCGGTCAAATTTAATGTAGCACATTTTACATTAAAATTCCCCCTTCCCTCCTGTAACACGTACATTTAGTGAAGCAAACCTATCCCTTTGCTGTTGGTACATGTTAACGCAACACAAATTCCTCACTCAGCCTTAAACTTGCGTGCCACTCTGCCAGGAAATGTATTTCAAAGGCGATTTTGGAACAGCTGGTGCAAATTTTATTGCATCAAGTGCCGCACTTGATGTGAGCTAAAAGTGTTGTTGTTAGAAATACCATTAAGACCCACAATCTGTTCAAACATCTCCACTGTTCTGAACAATTTGCTTATGAATTGGTTCATACAACAAGGAGCTCTTTAGCCTCTTTGAAGATGTGTAATTCAATGCATTAAATAAAAAGCAGAACAATGGATCAAAGTAAGATGAGAGTAACCTGTTATTGTAGCAGTCAAGCTCCCTCTTTGTCAGTGGTATAATAGGTCTAGACCCAAGTGGTGGAAGGTACTTGAATTCGATTAGAGCAGTGTGATACACTGTGCCAGGCAGCTTGCCCCACACTCCTTGTCATCCAGCAAGATTCCTATGGAAAGCAAGTGCGCTTTTACAGCACGGAAGGAGGCCCTTCAGCCCATCTTGTCTGTGCTGGCCATCAAATCATCACGCAAACAAGCCTCCCATCTTGTGACTGTCTACACTTCCCGCTGCCTCAGCAAAGCAGTCAGCATAATTAAGGACCCAACGCACCCCGAATGTTCTCTCTTCCACCTTCTTCCTTTGGAAAAAAGATGCGAAAGTCTGAGGTCATAAGAACATAAGAAATAGGAGCAGGAGTAGGCCATCTAGCCCTTCGAGCCTGCCCCGCCATTCAATAAGATCATGTATGAACCAATTCAAGAACAGCTTCTTCCCTGCTGCTGTCAGACTTTTGAATGGACCTACCTGATATTAAATTGATCTTTCTCTGCACCTTAGCTATGACTGTAACACTACATTCTGCACTGTCTTGTTTCCTTCTCTATGAACGGTATGCTTTGTCTATATAGCGTGCAAGAAACAATACTTCTCACTGTATGTTAATACATGTGACAATAATAAATCAAATCAAAATCTACTCATATAACCATATCATCTTGCCTTTTTCAGTAATGTTGATTGAATGATAAATGTCCAGGAAGTGCAGGTTAGGTGGTTTGACCATGCTAAACTGCCCCTTAGTATCAGGGGGACTAGCTAGGATAAATGCATGGGGTTAACGGGATAGGGCCTGGGCGGGCTTGTGGTCAGTGCAGACTCAATGGGCCGAATGACTTCCTTCTACATATAGGATTCAATGATTCAATGGAAGATTACCAAGGAGAATTTCCTGACTCAACAATGACCGATATTTATTTACTATCTTTAACATAAACATTACAAAATAAAGTAGGAGACTGAGCCACATGAGGTATTAGGTCAGATGACCAAACATTTGGTCAAAGGGAAAGGTTTTAAGTGTCTCAAAGAAGGAAAGCGAGGTAGTGACTCAAAGAGGCATAGAGAACGTATTCCAGAGTTTAGGGCCTAGAAAATTGAAGGCACGGCCACCAATAATGAAGTGATTCGAATCAGAGATACTCAAGAGGCCAGGTTTAGGCTAACACTGGTACCTCAGAGGCTTGTGTGGCTGAAGGAGATTACAGAGATGGTTAGGATGAGGCATTGAAAACAGTAATGAGAATTTTATAACCAAGACTCTACTTGAGTGGGAGCCAGTACAGGCAGCGAGCGCTGAGGTGATAGGGGATCAGGATTTGGTATGGGTTAATTAATGGGCAGCCGAGTTTTGGATGACCTCAAGGTTATGGAGAGTAGAATGTGGGAAACCAACTCTGGAGTGTCTTGAATGAGGGCTCCAGTAGCAGATGATCTGAGATGGGTGAAGTCCAGCGATGTTACAGAGGTGAGACAAGCAGTCTTAAAGGTGGTGCAAGTCTGAAATCGGCAGCTCACCAAGTCAGTAAATGGACTGATTTATTTTCAGAATGTTGCCGGGAAAGGTGGATGGAGTCAGCACCGAGGAAACAAAGTTTAGAGCGGAGAATTGGACGAAATTGGAGGAAACCTAAGCTTGGGTCACTGCCTGTTTGGAGTTTGCACATTCTCCTCATGTCTGCATGGGTTTCCTCCGGGTGCTCTGGTTTCCTCCCACAGTCCAAAGATGTGCAGGTTAGGTTGATTGGCCATGTTAAAACTTCCCCTTAGTGTCCTGGGATTGTAGGTTAGAGGGATTAGTGGGTAAAATGTGTGGGGATGTAGGGGTAGGGCCTGGGTGGGATTGTGGTCGGTGCGGACTCGATGGGCCGAATGGCCTCTTTCTATACTGTAGGGATTCTATGATTCTATGAAATTTCTGCTCAGCCAATACTTGGCTTTAATTCAAAAGGGTACGCAATCTTGTATGTCCATCTGGAGAAATTTAATGTCCTATCCTTAAGCACTGCACTTTCAGGTAAGTTTCAAAAGTTTATTTGTTTCAAAAGTTGGCCCAGAACCCACTGTCTCAAAGTGTTACATTGAGCTTGCTCTCTTTGTCATTTTCACACTGGAATGCTTTTCAAGACTGAGGGCAGTCGATAGACATTCCTAACAGAGAGTGGATAAGCTGTGTTCGTTTAGTGATGTTGGTTAATAACTGAAGTGAACCTTGCACGCAGCAACATAAATGGACAGGAGCTCTATACCGTCACTGTCTCTGATTTGTGTGAGTTACAGTAAGGTGCCCCATTGGTCGCAGTTGTCGTGGAGACACTGAAACACGAAGGTGATTTGTTTGGCACAGTGCACAGAACCTCCAGCTGACAGGTGTCACCACGTATCCATCAAAGGCAACGTGGAGAAATGCGAACACCAGGTTCTCCAGTGAAGCAGCGATACCCAGATTCAGCTGAGCCAAGGAGGCTGAGGGAGGAAGCTGTGACATTGCCGAGGTGTCACTTGGCAGTAATTTGCCAAGGGGCAGGACTGCCAAATGCCTGCCTCGCTGCTGATTTCATTCAGGTTGTGATTTAGGCAGTGACTGGGGGGCTTTGCTCTGTAAATCATTATTAAAAACAGGCTTGCATTTACATACTGCTATTCAGGACCTCTGATTTTCCCAAAGTGACACAGTCAATGAAGGCCTTCCAAAGTGCAATCACTGATGGAATATAGGGAGCACTGCAGCTAATTTGCACACAGCAACCTTCCATAAATTGCGATGTGATATAGGAAAGTACAAACAAGTGTCAGTATAGGCTCGATGGGCTGAATGGCCTATTTCCAGGATTCTATGATTCTGTTCTATGTGGTCTGACTAATGCCTTGCACAACTGAAGCATAACCTTCCCACTTTTGTATTTAATTCCTCTTGTAACAAGTTATAACATTCTATTAGTTTTCCTAATTACTTGCTGTAATTACCTCTAAAACAGTCTTTTTTGATTTGTGCGCCAGGATACCCAGATCCCACTGCACCCCAGTATCCTGCAACCTCTCACCATTTCGATAATATGCTTTCTTTCATTCTTCCTGCCAAAATGGATCAATTCTCATTTTTCCATATAGTTCATAAGATTATAGGAGCAGAATTAGGCCATTCAGTACATCGCGTCCGCACCGCCATTTGATCATGGCTGATATGCGTCTCATCCCCATTTTCCTGCCTTCTCCCCATAACCTTTCAACCCATTATCAATTAAAAAATCTGTCTAACTTCTCCTTAAATGTACTCACTCTCTCAGCATCCACCGCACTTTGGGGTAGCGAATTCCACAGATTCACAACCCTTTGGGAGAAATAGTTTCTCCTCAACTCTGTTTCTTCAAATAAGAGATATTACACACCATTTGCCAGATTTTTGCCTGCTCACATAACATCTTGATATATTTTTGTAGCCTCCTCATGTCCTCTTCACAAATTTATTTTCTACCTGTCTTCAAGTCATCAGCAAATTTGGCAACCATCCCTTCATCCAGTTCATTTATAAAAATTGCTAAGGGTTGAAGTCCCTGCACTGATCCCTGTGGCAGACCATTCATTCCATCTTGTCAACCTCAAAAAGACCCATATATGCCTAGTCTCTGTGTTCTCTTCACCAATCAATCATCTGTCCATGCCAATAAGTCACCTCCTATAACATAAGCATTTATTTTCTTTAATGACCTTTGATGTGGCAGTTTATCAAATGCCTTTTGCAAACCAAAGTACAGTACATCTACTGGTTCCCCTTTATCCACAGCTCATATTCCTGCTTCAAATAACTCCAATAAGTTGGTTAAACATGATTTTACTTTCACAAAACCATGTTGATTCTGCCTGATTACCTTGGACTTTCCCAAGTGCCCTGCTAAAACTTTTCCAATAGCAGCTGCCAACATTTTCCCTGGAATAGATGTGAAGCTAACTGGTCTATAGTTGCCCACTTTCTGACTCTCTTCCTTTTTGCCAACTTCCAATTTAATGAGACTTTCTTTGAATCTGGGGAGTTTTGGAAAATTAAAACCAATGCATCAACTATCATTTGGAGCATTGTGAGCAGTTTTGGGCCCTGTATATAAGGAAGGATCTGCTGGCCTTGGAAAGCATCCAGAGGAGGTTCACAGGAATGATCCCTGGAATGAAGAGCTTGTCATATGAGGAACGGGTTGAGTACTCTGGGTCTGTACTCATTGGAGTTTAGAAGGATGGGGGGATCTTATTGAAACTTACAGGATATTGCGAGGCCCGGATAGACCGGATGTGGAGAGGATGTTTCCACTGATAGGGAAACTAGAACCAGAGTGCACCACCTCAGGCTAAAGGGATGATCCTTTAAAACAGAGATGAGGAGGAATTTCTTCAGCCAGAGAGTGGTGAATCTGTGGAACTCTTTGCTGCAGAGGGCTATGAAGGCCTGGTCATTGAGTGTCTTTAACACAGAGATAGATAGGTTCTTGATTAATAAGGGAATCAAGGGTTATGGAGAAAAGGCAGGAGAATGGGGATGAGAAAAATATCAGCCATGGTTGAATGGCAGAGCAGACCCAATGGGCAGAATGGCCTAATTCTGCTCCTAAGTCTTATGGTCTTATGGACTTATCTCATTAATCATTTCTTTTAAGACCCCATAAATATTTTGAAGCAATTCAGAAAGACTCCTGATCTCTGGGAGAGAATGATTTACCCAAGAGTCAGTAATTTAAATTTAGAAGCATTGCCCAAACGGGGACTTGAATCCTGGACCCTCAGATTAAAAGTCTGATGCTCTGTGACTGAGCCACACAGAGCCGTTAATAGATTGACAAAATAATCTCTTTTTTTTAGTGATGTTGATTGGAGGTAAATATTGGCGCAAAACACTTTGGTGAACTCCCCTGCTGTTCTTCACATTTAAGAAGACGGTAGATAGGACTCAAACCTTCTGACTCAGAGGTGAAGCTGAGACCCATATTAAGTGGTGCATAATAGGTTGTGTGGAAGGTCAGTGTGATGATGAGAATTCTAGGTGAGCTGAGGTTAATGGTGGAGAGATTGAAGTGGATGGTGTCACACTGGAACAAGTAGGTATGTTTGTCTATTTAGGGCAAATGTTAAGAGAAGATGGTGGATTCACTGCAGGAACTCACCTTCTACAAGATTCACTGCAAGAACTCATCAAGGCTCCTTAGACATCACCTTCCAAACCCATGATCTCTACCACCCAGGGTGGCAGATACCTGGGAACACCACCATCTGGAAGTTCCACTCCAAACTACTCACCATCCTGACTTGGAAATATATTTCTGTTCCTGCACTGTCACTGGGCCAAAGCGATGGAGCCCCCTCCCTAACAGCACTGTGGGTGCCCATACACCATGTGGACTGCAGCAGTGCAAGAAGGCAGCTCACCACCACTTTCTCAAGGGCAGTTGGTGATGGGGAATAAATGCTGGCCTTGCCAGTGACTTCCACGTCCCATGAATGAATAAAGAAGAAGTGATGTTGAAGTCAGAAGAAGGATAGCGATAGCCAGGAGTAATTTAGTGAAAATGAAACATGTATCAGCAAGAAAGCTCAAGCCTGAAACAAGGAGAAAAATCAGAAGAATAAACATTTAATCTACTTTCCTGTCTGCTTCAGAAACTGGGACAATAAATAAAGATCTGTGGAAAGGAATAGAAGCTTTTGAAATGTGGATACTAAGAAATGTGTTAAAAGTTCCACATACAGACCATAAGTCAAAGAAGTGCTTGAAATTGAAAGAGCAAAAAGAACTCTAAAAGTGACATCCACAAAGTGTCAGGATTTCAGCCATTTAATCAGCACTGAAAAATTGCAGAGATCTGTTCTGGAGGGTGAAGCGGAAGGCATCAGAAAGAGAGGTTGGCCAAGATGTAGTTGGACGACGGATGTCACAGGGCGCTTGCAGACAAGCTACTGTGGAATATGTGAGGGTGGCGTAAGATAGACAACCATGACATACCCTGACAGCAGATTCCCTGGCCGAAGGCAGAGATTGAGAGCAAGATTATGGAGGTTGTGAGATCATAGAATCCCTACAGTGCTGAAGGAGGCCATTCAGCCCATCAAGTCTGTACCATTCGAAATCCACCCAGGCCATATGCCCTTAACCCTATGTATTTACCCTGCTAGTCCCGCAGACACTAAGAGGCAATTTAGCATGGCCAATCAACCTAACACACACATCTTTGGATTGTGGGAGAAAACCGGAGCACCTGGAGGAAACCCATGCATGATGTGGATGTGCCAGTGTTGGACTGGGGTAAACACCGTAAAATCTTGGGTTCATGTCGCACTATCTGTAACCCCCGTGACTTGCCTGGGTTTGCAAAACCTCACTCACTGTGCTGTCTGGAGACAATACACATCTCTTTAACCTGTGATCAGTGCTCCTTCCACACACATTGTCAGCCACTTTAGGACTTGAACAGCAGGTTAGATGTAAAGATTCACATTCTAATCAGTAATCTCTAAACTGTCTGTGCTTTATATGCTCTGTCCGAGGCCAGAACTCTCCATTCACCTGACGAAGAGGGAGTCCCCTCGAAAGCTTGTGAGTTTACTATCAAATAAATCGGTTGGACTAAAACCTGGTGTTGTCAGACTTCTTACTGTGGAAACCCATGCAGACATAGGGAGAACATGCAGCCAGTCACCCAAGACTGGAATTGAACCCAAGTCCCTGGCACTATGAGACAGCAGTGCTAACCGCTGTGCCACTGGGGGACCAGTAGGGAGAGCATTGGAACAGTCCAGTCTGGAAGAAAAACATGGACAAGAGTCTAAAAGTGAACATGGTATGTGTATTAGCCCTCATTGCCAACTACCCACTGGATAGATTGGTTAGATCCATTATGGTGAGTGGCATTGGCAGGGCAAGCGTTGAGCCAAGGGGAATGCCACTGCAATCTGTAATCGCAACATTATTTATTTAGATTTCCAGAAGACCTTTGACAAAGTGCCGCACAGGAGACTGTTAAATAAGTTAAGTGGCCATGGTGCTACAGGTAAGATCCTGGCATGGATAAAGGATTGGCTGACTGGCAGAAGACAGAGAGTGGAGACAAAGGGCTGTTTTTCAGGATGGCAGCCGGTAACCAGTGGTATGCCTCAGGGGTCGGTGCTGGGACCACAACTTTTCACACTATAATTAATGATTTGGAGGAAGGAGCTGAAGACACTTTTGCTAAGCTTGCAGATAATACAAAGCTATGTAGAGGGACAGGTAATATTGAGGAAGTGGGGGGGGCGGGGTGCGGCGGCATGCAGAAGGACTAGGACAAGTTTGGAGAGGGGCAAAGAAGTGGCAGATGGAATACAATATGGAAAATGTGAGGTTGTGCACTTTGGAAGGAGGAATGGAGGCATAGACTATTTTCTAAATGGGAAAATGCTTAAGAAATCAGAATCACAAAGGGACTTGGGAGTCATTGTTCGAGACTCTCTTAAGGTTAATGTGCAGGTTCAGTCAGCAGTTAGGAAGGCAAATGCAATATTAGCATTCATGTTGAGAGGGCTAGAGTACAACAGGGATGTACTTCTGAGGCTGTATAAGATTCTGGTCAGACCCCATTTGGAGTATTGTGAACAGTTTTGAGCCCTATATCTAAGAAAGGATGTGCTGGCCTTGGAAAGGGTTCAGAGGAGGTCCCCAAGAATGATCCCTGGAATGAAGAACTTGACATATGAGGAGCGGCTGAGGACTCTGGGTATGTACTCGTTGGAGTTTAGAAGGATGAGGGGGATCTTTTTGAAACTTATAGGATACTGCGAGGCCTGGATAGTGTGGATGTGGAGAGGATGTTTCCATTAGTAGGAAAAATTAGAACCAGAGGGCACAACCTCAGGCTAACAGAGATGAGGAGGAATTTCTTCAGCCAGAGAATGGTGAATCTATGGACTCTTTGCCACAGAAGACTGTGGAGGCCAGGTCATTGAGTGTCTTTAAGACAGAGATAGCTAGGTTCTTGATTAATAAGAGGATCAGGGGTTATGGGAAAAGGCAGGAGAATGGGGATAAGAAAAGTATCAGCTATGATTGAATGGCAGAGCAGACTTGATGGGCCGAGTGGCCTAATTCTGCTCCTTTGTCTTATGGTCTTATTACTGGCGGGGGAGTTTGTAAGTTGACATCTTGCACCAGTAGAACCTTCATCGTCATGCACGGCTCGTCCAACTGAAATCCAAAGTAACTGTAAACCCAGACTGAGTTTTCAGTCATGTTGCAACAACCAATTGCAGCAACATTGCCCAGTTCTCGATGCTAGCCCTAATGTGGGAACTGTAACTTCCAAAGCATTTCCTACCTCTGCACAGTCAGATTTCCCAGCTTGGCTCTTCCCCAGTGAAGCTCATGTCTGTAAATTGTCACAGCCTCACACTGAGATTTTTCATCCTGTAAAGTTAATGGGCAGAAACTCCCTGGATGGAACAGTATTGTTTTCCATTTACCTATTTACAGACATTGCAGCTTCTCACAGGAACAGGGAGAGGCAAAGCCACAAATATCATTGCCGTTTGCCATGATTCCTTTTATAATTTAATCACTCCTGCTTCCACCCTATACCTCCTGTTCGCCCCCTCCTCCCATCCGCCTTCCCCCAGCTCTCGATGTGATTATAAACTATTAAATCTTTCAGGTCTAATCATCAACCTTGAACATTAACTCTGTTTCTCTCTGTCTCCACAGACGCTGCCCCCAATTGTTTCCAGCTCTTTCTGTTTGCCAGTGTCTGCACTATTTGAACTTTTGTTTAAATGTCACCTCGAATTCCTCTGTCGCTTATCTGTCTCACCTTGTGTGGATCTTGCTCTGTCTCTCCCTCCCTGTCTCTCCCTTCAAGTGCCTTGGTGTCTCAATTGTTTAATTACATTCAGTTAACTCTTACATTTTTCCCCTATGGTTTATAATTAGTCCCTGAGAGAAGTGAAAATTACCAAACCAACAGATGGCTTTTGTGAGGCAGAGGTGTGTGCCTTTTACTCTGCTGGCTGGCTTAATCCCATTTGATTTTGTTGCAAGTGAGGAAGAGAGTGAATGCTGTAATTAGCCAATTACCACAGCACTTGAAACAGTGAGTGCAGATACTGTAACAAGAACAATAGGCATCCCCAGGAAATTGGTGCCCTTGCGGTTGCGATGTGAGTGAGAACAGTATGATATGAAGCAGGCATTTGGCTCAATGTGGCCTGTTCTCCTTTGCTTGCAATTCCAAGACCATAAGACATAGGAGCAGAATTAGGAGACTCGGCCCATCGGAGTTTGCTCCGCCATTCAATCCTGGCTGATATTTTTCTCATCCCCATTCTCCTGCCTTTTCTCCATAACCCCTGATCCCCTTATTAATCAAGAACCAATCTATCGCTGTCTTACAGACACTCAATGACCTGGACTCCACAGCCTTCTGCTGCAAAGAGTTCCACAGATTCACCACTCTCTGGCTGAAGAAATTCTTCCTCATCTCTGTTTTAAAGGATCATCCCTTTAACCTGTGCCCTGATCGAAGACCTGTGTTTTTATTTTAAATCCACTGCCCCATTCACCCATTACCGCTGCGATTCCAAGTCCAGCACTTCGATTTTAGTATTCTCACCCTCGTGTTAAAACCCCTCTGTGTGTTAGCCATGGCACAGTGGGAAGCTTTCTCACCTCTGAGTCAGAAGACCATAGACTCCAATTCCATTCCACAGACCTGAGAGCATTTTCGATGCTGGCACTGGCAGTGCAGCACTGTGACAGGAAACTGTTCCCATTCTTCCTTGAAAACTGTAGATAATGAGATGTTGAACAGGGACCCTTCCTGCCTCCTTAGTTGAACATAAAGAATCGTACAAAGAAGAGCAGGAGATTTCTCCTCAGTTTGCTAAACAGTATTTATCTCTCAACCAAGGCATGTATCAAAAGGCCTTTATCAGGTCAATACTGCTTGAACCCAAGAGCTTGAGAAATAGGAGCTGGAGTTTACCCTGTGACCGTTGGACCCTGCTCTGCAATTCAATAAGATCATGGCTGGTCTAGTTCAACTCCACTTTCCCACGCAATCCCCAGATCCCTTAGAGTCCAAAATCCCATCAGCCTCAGCCCTGAACATGTTCAGTGACTGAGCACCCTCAACTCCCCAGAGAGGGAGACTCTCTAGATCGTCCAGCTATAGTGTGGAGATGCTGGTGTTGGACTGGGATAGGCACAGTAAGAAGTCTCACAACACCAGGTTAAAGTCCAACCGGTTTATTTGGTAGCGTGAGCTTTCGGAGCGCTGCTTCTTCACCTGCTGAGGAGCAGTGCTCCGGATGATCATGATTCCAAATAACCTGTTGGACTTTAACCTGGTGTTGTGAGACTTCTTACTGTCTCCAGCTATGGGAAAGACCTTCTCAGCACCCCTCTTGTCAAGCCCTTCCTAGAATTTGCTCTGTTTATTTGTGGGATGCTGTGTGTATAAATTTGGCTGCCACGTTTCACACAGCGATGATTACAATTCAAGAAGTGCTTCATTGACCGTAAGGCACAGGAAAGGTGCTGAACAAGTATGAGTCTTTCTTGTGTCTGGCACTTGTGTAAGTTTTATACTACAGTGAGGAAGTTTCCTGTTTAAGAGGTGGATGGTTGGAGAGGGACAGTCCAGCTAATACTGGCTCCAGTTGAATTTTCCATTGGCTGCAGAGACACTGCTGAGTTGAATTGGCTTTGAGTCAGCAAAATGCTGGAGCTGTGTTCTCTTCGTCTCAGACTGCGAGTCATTTAGAGATCTTTCTGTGTGAGTCACACAATTGACAATTAACAACACAAGCCACCAATTATATGTGGCAAGGAAACATCAGTCAAACTCTTGGCTCTAATCATTGCACCACAGTTGATTTAGTATCTTTCCCCTTGCCTGCCTCCCCCAGTCCCCAGTGGGGGCACCCTTCCATCCACCCTCCCCACAATACTGTCAGCCATGCCATAGCTAGTAGCTCCCTCAACGCTGAATCAGAAGGTTATGGATCCGAGTCTACCGGAGATCTGAGCAACAACATAGTCTGATGCTCCATTACAAAAGAAGTGGTGCATTGTCAAAGAGCCATCTTGCAGATGAGGCATTAAACCATCTGGGTGACAGTGGTTAGTACTGCTGCCTCATATCACCAGGGACCTGGGTTTAATTATGGCCTTAGGTGATTGTGTGGAAATTATACGCTCTTCTTGTGTCTGAGTGGGTTTCCTCTGGGTGCACTGGTTTCCTCCCACAGTCCAAAGATGTGCGAGTTAAGTGGATTGGCCATAGTAAATTGCCCTTGGTGTCAGGGGGGGATTAGCAGGGTCAACACGTGGGATTGTGGGGTAGGGCCTGGGTATGATTATTTTCAGTGCATACTCGATGGGCCGAATGGTCTCCTTCTGTACTGTGGGATTCTATTCAATGAGTCTTTCACATAGATGCAAGAGAATCACGGTGCTATTTTGAAGAATGGGGTATTTGACCTTCCATTAACATCATAAAACAGAGCATTATTTCATTAGGGTTAATGGGAGCTTGCTGTGCAACAAATTGGCTGCTGCGTTGCAGCAGTGACTACACTTCAGAAGTATTGTATTGGCTGAAAAATGCTTTGGGACGTCCTGAGATTGTGTGAGGTACTGTACAAGTATAAATCTTTATTTTCTTTCTCCCACTCAAGTTAGTTTGGACCTACCTGTCTGGGTTCAGTCATGGTTTTGTTTGTACAGTGGGATGTACTGAACTTTCCTACACATGTGAATCGTGCAGCATGAATCATGTCTGGCCAGGCTTGGCTCCCAGTGTCTGAGATCAGCAGCTTACCTTGGGGAACAGTTGAAGAGTTGGCTGAGGCTGTTGGCTCTTCTTGTGTCTGCACTATTAAAATGAACCCAAGCCCAGGGGAGTGTGCTGCAGCTCTTTAATATCAAACAGCATTGTTTGTAACTCTTTACTCACTTTACAACCTATTAACAGTTGGTCAAAATTCTTTCAACTGTGAGAGGGGGAGGAATGAGATTTCTTGTGAGAATGGGGAGGAAAGAATCAGAGGGCAGAAGATGACGAGGACTTTGTGAGAGAATCCACATGCGCCAACCCAGGGTACCACATGCTAGCTTCACTGGAGGTCGTTGTGCTTGAGGTGTCAGCCATGGCTCAGTCGAGTACATTTTTGTCCATGCAGCAGGAAGTCACGCCCCAGTACAGATACAAAACCTCAGTTGACACACCAGCACTGTACCATTGGAGACATTGGGTGGAATTTTCCCATCCCGTCCGGCACAGGAATTGTAATGGGCGGGACATGGACCATGCAAAATCTGTCGACCTCAGGTGGGATTTTTCCGGTTTTGGGGCGAGCACAGCCATAAAATCTCATCCAGTGTCTTTCAGAGGAGACGTTAAACAAAGGCCTTGTTAACCCTTTCAGGTCAACATGGAAGATCCAGTCATGCTATATGGAAAAAGAGCGAGGGGGGTGGTTCTCCTTGGTGCCATGGCCCATACTTATCCCTCAACCAAGGCCTAAAATATTTATCTTGTCGGTTGTTTCGTTTTGTGTGTGTGGGATCTTGCTGTGCACAAATAGGCCACCAACCTTTCTATGTTATAGCTGTGGCTCCAACTCAGAGGTAATTCATAGGTTTTAGAAAGATTTGGGACATCCTGGGGTTGAGAAACTTACGACATAAGTGCAAGTTTGAATACATTGTGTGAAGAACATGCACTCCCAGGTCAGGCAAAACATGGCAGACTGAAGTGTAAAGCTGTTTCATCTCTACTTGGGTAGCAGGGTAACTCTCTATTGCAAAACATTTAACACCAGGAGTAATAGTCTTTCCTCCTTCTACACAAGATATCCTTAAGACTCCCCTCTAATTTAGACCGACAATTTGCTGCCACTCAGGGGCCAAATTAAGGGACAGATTGATGTTAATGGCTTCTGTCTTTTAAGGGACAATTGGATATCGAGATGTGGTTGCATAGACTGAGAACCATATCGAAACTGTACAGATACATCTCAGTGTTCAAAAAGCATGGCTCCTTGTTGCTGTGTGATTCAAAAATAGCAACGTGCATTCAACATATAGGGCATGCAGCCGATCTAAACAGCCCAGTGCACTTCTTTGGAGCATTATTAAACACTGATTCACATCAGGAGATGTTAGAACAGGTAAGCAAAAGCTTGGTCAAAGGGATATACTTTAAAGATCATCTGAGAAGAAAGAAGTGGAGAGTCAAAGAGGGAGGTTTTTAAGGAGAGGAAGAGAGAGGTGGAGAAGCAAAGGTTCAGTGAGAGAATTCCAGAGCTTTCCAGCTGAAGGCATGGCCAACAGTTGTGGAGTATGTAAAATTCTGGATACGTTTTAATTCTTTTGTGTTCTATGGGCATCACTAGCAAGGCCAGCATTTCTAGCCCATTTCTAATTGCACTTGAGAAGTTGGTGGTGAGCCACCTTCTTGACTGCAGTACCCCCGCACCCCCCAACACTGCTGCTAGCGAGGGAGTTCCAGGATTTTGACCCAGTGATGGTGAAGGAATGATGATATATTTCTAATTTAGGGCAATGTGTGATTTGATGAGGAACTTGCAGGTGGTGGTGTTCCCCCATGTCTTTGACTTCCTTGTTCTTCCAGCTCTTGGGTCTGGAAGGTTCTATCAAAGTCCACATTGACAATGACCAAATTCTGCACGAGGGAATGAGAAGGATGATCCACTGGATTTCTGCCCCTATCAGTTATTTTGTGGTCTTCAGTGGCACAAGATATCTTTCTTAATATCTCCTTATGTGACTCTGCATTACATTTTGTTTTATAATGGCTCTGTGAAGTTCTTCTGGTGTTCTATTACATTGAAGATGCAAAATAAATACGATGTATTGTTGAGGCATACTCAAGGTCGAGGACATTAGGTGTGATTATCTGAGACCAGTTATTACAGCACCACGACAGTGAGTTCCTTTTGGTCAGAGAATTTGACTGGAACATGGTCGTCTTCGCAGCTGATGATCCCCATTCCATCGTTAGGTGACTAACGAATCTAGTGTTATCTCTAAACTATTTCAAAGCTCTCCTTGTATCCTTCATAAACTTCAGCTGATCCAGAACTCTGCTGCCCACATTCTAACTCACTCTGAGCTCCATTCACCCATCCGTATCCCTGCTGATCTATGTTGGCACCTGGTCTGGCAGTGCCTTAGTTTTTAAATTCTCATCTTCATTTTCAAATCCCTGTATGGCCTCAGCCATCCCTATCTCTGTAACTCCCTCCAGCCCACACTCTTCATTATCTCAGTTCTGGTCTCTTGCATGTTCCTAATTTTAATCACTTAACTGTGCATTCAGCTGAAGGGTTTTAGGCTCTGGAGGACCTTTCCTAGACTTTCTGCCTCTCTCCCTTTCTCCTCTCCGTTAAAATTCCTCCTTAAAGCCTATCTCTTTGGCCAAACTTTTGGTCTCCTGGCTTAATTATCCTTTTGTGATGCAATGCCAGATTTTGTTTTTTGATTGCTAACTCTGCTGTGGAAGCATCCTGGGTTGTTTAATTATGTTGAAGGCACGATAAAATGCAAGTTGTTTAAACTAGTCATAGGAGCAGAAGTAAACCACTTGGCCCATCAAACCTGCTCCGCCATTCAATGAGATTCTAACCGATCTGATATAATCGTCAAATCCACTTTCCTGCCTTATCCCCATAACTCTTGATTCCTTTACTGATTAAAAATCTATCTCAGCCTTGAGCATTCTTAATGACTCAGCCTTTACAGCCCTCTGCAGTAAGGAATTCCACAGATTCACTACCCTCTGACAGCAGAAATTCTCTCAAGTATTTTACATAGGTGACCCCTTATTCAGAGATTATTCCTCTGGTCCTACACTCCCACAAGAGAAAACAACCTCTCAGTGTCTACCCTGTCAGGCCCCCTGAGAATCGGATAGGCTGGAGTTTATGGCCTTGCCTGTCCCTAAACCGTAACATCCCACCAGAGGTCACCCCTCGCCTGCTCCAATTCCCGTGGCAGGTGGGCCAGTAAAATTCCACCCTATGTGTCTCAGTAAGGTCTCCTCTCATTCTTCTAAACTCCATTGAGTACAGGCCCAACCCACTCAACCTCTCCTCAGAAGACAATCCCTCCATACCTGGGATTAACCGAGTGAACTTCCTCTGGACTGTGTACATTCCCTTAGATAAAGGGACTAAAACTGTTTGCAGTATTCCAGGTGTGGTCTAACTTGTGCCTTGTACAGTTTAAGCAATTTTTGGCTGTTTTTATACTCCTTTTCCTTTGATATTCAGGCCAACGCTCCAAAGATGTGTGGGTTAGATTGATTGGCCATGCTAAATTGTCCCTTAGTGTCAGGGGATTAGCCAGGTAAATATATGGGGTTATGGGGATAGGGCCTGGGTGGGATTGTTGTCAGTGCAGGCTTGTTGGGTCGAATGGCCTCTTTCTGCACTGTAGGATTCTATGATTTGCCTTCCCAATTCCCTGCTGAGTTCACATGTCAGCTTTTTGTGATTCCACATCACTACGTAACGCCTGCTCATTCAGAAATAGGAGCCGGCTTACTTTTATTTACTACAGCTGAGGTTTGCATGTTCATTCTGAGATATAAATGAATGTTCAACACCCAAACACATTGTTGTTCCTTGTTCAGACATGTTGCCATGGTGATCGGAAGAACATTCAGCCTTGAATTATAAACTGTCAGGGTTCAATTCTAATTGTGTGCAGAAGCATTGCTTACCCTTAGCTCAACGCACCTGGAGGAACTGGGCGCTGAGCTAAATTTATTACCATTATTGCAGACTGGATGATGACATTTCGGTTTAGAATTTGATATTAAAATAAATTAACGTCTTGACTCTCTTTTGATATGAAACTAGCAGTTTTGAAAGATTTATATGGAGCCTGCCAGCTCATGTCACCTGGGGCATTGCACATAAGCATGCATTAGGTATCCATCAGATGTATTATTCATGCATTAAACATTGCAATTAGTTTCTCGTGTAGTAATATTTATATATAAAAAATAAATTGTAGTCCCTGAGTTATTGATGGTGCTAACTGATTCTGGCATATAGTTCCATTGACCCTGACATTCAGCTCTCCACCTCTGCAACCCCCAGGTACCTTATCTTTATGCGCCAGCCTCACTAGTGACTGGGGTCTGGCTGTTCAACCTCTGAGGCTATAACCATACATGACTCAAACCAAATCCAGTGCCATTTAATGTCACTTGAGTATGCAGCTTCCAAGAATGGTGGCTCGATAACTGTAGGAACCCTGAGCAAGGGTGGCACAGAGGCACTGCTGCCTCACAGCACCAGGGACCTGGGTTTGATTCTGAGCTTGGGTGACTGTCTGTGCAGAGCTTGCATGTTCTCCCCGTATTTGCGTGGGTTTCCTCCATGTGCTCCGGTTTCCTCCCACAGTCCAAAAGCCATGCTTGTTGTGTGCATTGGCCATTCTAAGTTCTCCCTCAGTGTACCCAACAGGCACCGGAGTGTGGCGACTAGGGGATTTTCACAGTAACTTAATTGTGGTGTTAATGTAAGTCTACTTGTGACACTAATAAATAACTTTAAACAACTGTCCTGGAATTTACGCAGTTGTCCTGTAATTGTGGTGGTTGTCCCATTTTCTGGGCTGCGTGTTGTTGGGGTGCTGGTTTTCCAGACTTTTAAATTGCGCCCCCCCCTCCCCATTTGCCCCCAGAGCTTTAAACTTCCTCCTTCCCTCCAAACTCTGATCTCACCCTCACAGGGTTACCAGCCCACCTGCTCTCATGCATACGTCAACATCTCTTGCTACTCTTAACAAAGTTACCATGCCAAAGTTGTTCCTTAGGTTTTTTTCTCTGAACGTAGGTCCTGACCTTGGGGGGGGTTTTCCTCCTTCTTCCTGATACAAAGTTTGATCATTGTCACAGTGTGGTCCTTAACAGCAACCTCCAAACTCAACACCTCCACCACCTAGAAGAACAAGGTGTGCTGGAGATGTGCCGTATGCCAAATAATTATTTTAATCCATCAGCTTGAAACCTGAATAAAATTTTTAAAAAGAGACTTTTTTAAAAACCCATACGCTAAACTGACTTGAACTCATAGCCTAAGATGGCTAACCCCAATTTGCATTACTACACATTCAACATTCTAATTCATTGGAGTGGAGTCAGTCTCTACACTCTGTAATCTGTATTTGTGTGTGTGTTAGCTTACAACCTGATCACAGTTTGGAAACAGTTAAGTACTCGCTGAATTGTCAAGTATATCCTTTTAAAAAAACCTGTTGCGATCAAACAAGGAGGGCAAAGAGGCAAGCCACTCAAACCTCCTCACCTGGTCTTAACAATGTGTAGGAACATCCCCACCTACAAGTTTCTCTCCAAAAGACACAGCATCCTGAACAAGGAACAAAATAGCACAGGAACAGGCCCTTCGGCCCACCAAGTCTATGCCGACTCAGATGCCTCTCTAATCTAGTATTTTCTTGCCTCTATGTGGTCCATATCCCTCTATTTCCTGCCTATTCATGTATCTTGAACATTGTTATAGAATCTGCTTCCACCACCTCCTGTGACAGCATGTTCCAGGCATTCGCTATCTTCTGTGTAAAATCTTGCCCCTTACATTTCTTTTAAATTTTCTCCCTCTCACTTTTAGCCAATACCCCTGAGTAATTGACCCTTCGACCCTGGGAAAAAGACTGACTATCCACTCTATCCAAGCCTGTCATAATCTTGTTGACCTCTATCAGGTCCCCCCTCATCCTCCGACACTCCAATGAAAACAATCCAAGTTTGTTCAACCTTTCTTCACAGTCTACATCCTTCAAACAAGGCAACATCCTGATAAATCTCTTCTGCACCCTTTCCAATGCATCAACATCCTTCGGGTAGTGTGGCGATCAGAATTGTACACAACACTCCAATGCAGCCTAACCGAAGCCTTATACAGCTAAAACATTATTTTCCAATTCCTATATTCAACAATCCTGACTTGGAAATATATTGTTGTTCCTTCATTGTTGCTGGGTCAAAAATCTGGAACTCCCTCCCTAACAGCGCTGTGGGAGTACCTACATCACATGGACTGCATCCGTTATAGAAGGCAACTCACCGCCACCTTCTCAAGGGCAATTAGGGATAGGCAATGATGCCCACATCCCATTAAAAAAAACCTGACATTTATTTATCATCCATTCTCGGTTTGCTTCGAGGAGGTGATGATGGGCTGCCTTGTCGAGCCACTCAGCATGTGTGCCAGCATATCCAGGATGTGAACCCAGCCAAGGTGAACGAATAACTGTTTACGGTCCCAGGTTGTGAATACTCAGTCGCTGGGGAACAGAGTTTGTGGCAGGGACCAAAAAACAGTGGATTCACTCTTCTAATTGGGGGACATTTCTGCTGATCCATTACTGGAACTCAGAGAAGCAGTGTTGACAAACCAGAGGCAGTGGATGGGTTAAGAGGGTTAACAGTGACATAGAGCTCAGTGTCTTCAAGGTACATGTGGAAACTGATGCTGTGCTTTTGGATAATGCCAGAAAGCGCTTTGTAGGAACATTATGAGACAAAATCTTACACCAGGCTGTGTGTTTCTACATTAGAAAGGTGGCTTTTCTTCAGAACATACTTAATTGTGAAATGCTTTGGGAGTATTGTTGTCAAAACAAGTCCTTTCTTCCCCTTTGAAATAAAGTGAAATGTAATCTGTTGCTGTTGATTTATGATTTGTTCCATTCTAAAATGCTCATTCTCATTTAGTAAGAGTGATCCATCTTTGCAGCATTTAAGAGAGAGAAAGACTTTGTAATCACCCCAGTTTTAAGCAGCACCCTGCACGCAAACTGTTCCTGACAAAGGAACAATCAGCATTGTTCTCCCTCAGTTTCCCTTCGCACCATTATAGAATCCTCACCGCTGAAGGAGGGCATTAGCCCATTGTTTCCGAGCTAGCTCTTAATATAATATAAGAACATAAGAAATAGGAGCTCTTTAAAGGGGCTGTCCAGTCTGTCCCACACTACAGTCTTTTCTCAGCTGGTTCTCTTCAAATACATGTCCAGTTGCCTTTGAAAGTTCCTTTAGAATGAGATTGCACCATCCTTTCAGTTAGTGCATTCCACATTATAACCACCTTCTGTGGGAAGAGATCACTCATTTCCCCTCTAGTTCTGCCTGTTGTTTTAAGTAGAGGACATCTGAAAACTGACCTTCTTGCCAGAGGAACTAGTTCTCTCACCCAGGCCCTATCCCCATAACTGCATGCATTTACCCCAGCTAGTCCCTCTGACACTAAGAGGCAATTTAGCATGGCCAATCCACCTAACCCGCATATCTTTGGAATATGGGAGGAAACTGGAGCACCCGGAGGACAAGCCTAGCTTCTCCAGCCTCTCCACGTTACTGAAGTTCATCCTTCTTGTAATCATATTGCTAAAACTGCTCTGTACCCTCTCCAAGGCCTTGATAAGCCTTCCTAAAGTGCAGTGTCCAGAACTGTATGCTTAAATCAGCATGACTAATGATCCAAACCACAGCAAATTCTGCTGAGGGTGATCTTCAGGCAGGTTGACCCTATTGCATCATTCTGCCATATGACTTTCCTCTTCTCCTCTGTTGTTAGAATGCCCACATGCTGTCACCATGCTGTCTGCAAAGGGCTGAATGGTATCACAAGTGATAACTGTGCTGCATCTTTTATTTCTCGGTGTCCTTGAGATTCAATAGTAAAGGCTTCTTTATAGTTTTCTTGGTTTCTATTAAATATTATGGAGCAGAGCAGTGCCACTGTGGTGTAAAGAGGCAATGATGGTGTTTGAGCTGCCTATGTACTGCTTTTCGAGAGTCATTCGCAATGCAGTATTCAGATGGTCAGGAAACATCCAGGGCACAGTCCGAGACACTAAAGAGCTATTGTGAGAGGCACTTGGGAAATTGGTTCGCTCAGAATCCCGGATCTAACAAAGCTTTTGGGGTGAGGACGGGGGGTCTGATTTGGGGGAAAGCATATCAAATAGCACATCTATCTCAACAACTTGCATTAACACAGCACCTTTATGTCTCAGGAGTCTTATCGAACAAAATTTGACGCCAAGCCACAAAGAAGGAATAGGCTTTAAGAAGTGGAAAGAGAGCTAGAGGGGCACTTTATAAATGTATGTTGTTGTTGATATTCTTGGGCTGTTTCAGGCAATGATAGAAAGATACCAGGTGCGTGGGAGCTAAATTTGTCTTTGAGCAGATGGACATGTTGCTCCGCGCAGTTTAACTCTGCCGTTTCTCATCAGATGGAACGCAGGTTGCCAAATCCAACATACAATTTGCCTGTGAACATTAAAATCTGACCTGCCTCAAGATGCTGGCTTTTCACAGAATTTGCTTGGTTAACAAAGCCTTGTTGCCACCTTATGTTTATTAAGGGGAATCCGAGATACCCTCAAAGCAAGGCCGAAGGGATCAAACATTCTCACCGACTCTTGGGAGTTTTTGGCTTCTGACTGAGCATGGTGGAGAAGGTTTACTTGGGCAGGCGCTGAACAAATTGAGAAACTTTATCGGGAGCATGCAGAGGTGAAGTTAAGGCTTTGAGGAGGGCGCACTAACCTCCGGAAACCCCACTTAGCCCAACATTCAGACAAATCTGCCCACGTGTGGCAGCATCTGCAGGTCACACATCCTGAATCTTTGATTTGATTTGATTTGATTTGTTATTGTCATGTTTAGTGTACAGTGAAAATATTGTTTCTTGCATGCTATACAGACAAAGCGTACTGTTCATAGAGAAGGAAAGGAGAGAGTGCAGAATGTAGCGTTACAGTCATAACTAGGGTGTAGAGAAAGATCAACTTAGTGCGAGGTAGGTCCATTCAAAAGTCTGACGGTAGCAGGGAAGAAGCTGTTCTGGAGTTGGTTGGTACGTGACTTCAGACTTTTATATCTTTTTCCCGATGGAAGAAGACGGAAGAGAGAATGTCTGGGGTGCATGAGGTCCTTAATTATGCCAGCTGCTTTACCGAGGCAATGGGAAGTGTAACTAAGAAGAAGAAGGAAGAAAAGCAATCAACGCGAAAAAGAGAAAGAAATTGCATTTTGTAGCGTCTTTCACAAGCTCAGTTCGTTCCGAATCACTTTACAATTAACTACTATTGAAGATTTGCCAGTTATAATGTTGAAAGTGAAGCAGCCAATTGATGTACAGAAAGGTCAGACAAACAGCAGTGTGATAATATCTAGATAGACACTATTGATACAGTTTGAGGGGTAAATATTGATTAGGACGCTGTGATGTTTTCAGACAGTGCTGGTGGGATCTGTTATTTTTAGCTGAACATAGAATCTTATCTTAACATCTCATCCAAGTGGCAGCATTTTGAGATCAGCACTCCTTCATGTTATAGCCTGCAGTAGCACATGAAGCCACAACCTTCTGATTCAGAGACCAGAGTGCATGTATCTGAGCAGGTGTATACATCTGTGCATACATTGTAAATGTTCACAAGCACAAAATAAGTTAGCAGGGTCGAAGCCCTACAACCTCTGACAATCCTCCTTTTTTGTTATGATACCAATTCTACAAGATAAGGTGTCAGGGCAAAATAAGAGTTCCTGATGTTCTTTTTTATTTATTCTTGGGATATGAGCATCGCTGGCAAGGCCAGCATTTGTTGCCCATCCCTATTTATCCTTGAACTGAGTGCCTTGTTGGACCATTTCAGAAGGCAGTCAAGATTCAACCATGTTACTGTTGATCTGGAGTCACATGTAGTCCATTCGGGGTAAAAACGGCAGATTTCCTTCCCAAAAGGGCCATTGGCAGAGCAGATGGGTTTTTACGACAATTGGTAATGGCTTAATGGTCAACATTACTGAGGCTAGCTTTTCAATTCCAGGTTTTATTGATAGAGTTTAAATTCTACCAAAAGAGTTTAAATTCTCTCCCCCTCCCCCCAAGGTTCTTCGCCAAAATGATCAAGATTGGATTTGGAAGCAAGATGCGAGGTTACAAAGGAAGCTGTAAGTGGGGAGGGATTCACACAATAGAGATAGGAGAATAAGGGCTACCATTCTTCATTCAATTACTTTCGCTCTTTCATTATCAGGCAGGAGGTGACAATGGGCAGAAGGGTTAAAAGAGAAAACAATTTTTTTTAAATGTTGGGTGATGAAAGGGCAATTTATAATGATGGGGAAATGAAAATAAAGGGGTAGTTAAGGTCACTAAGGGGCAAAGGCAGATGGACAATTATCCAGTTGTTTTAGGGAAGGACGTTACAGCGGAGATATTTTCCAACTGTGATGGTGAAAGTGAGAATTGAATTGGAGAGGATGATGTGGAGCAGTCATTAGAGATAATTGGAGAAAAGGAATTGTTTCTGAACTAAAATAGCAAAATCTATTAGCAGCTAATAGCAAAACCTAGAAGTTCTGAAGAGATGTTTGGCTCCGAATGCTTCACATTGATTAAAAACATCAAATCCTGCAATGAAATGAATTTCCTATTGAGGCAAACCACTTAGAAAAACATTGAAAGCCTTCTCCCCATAACCCTGCACATCATTTCTTAAATAACTATCTAATTCCCTTTTCAATGCCTCAATTGAACCTGCCTCCACCACACTCTCAGGCAGTGCGTTAAATATTTGCCGAGTGAAAAAAAATCATATTATTTTGCTTCTTTTACTAATTACTTTAAATCTGTGCCCTCTCATTTGCAATCCTTTCACAAGTGGGAGCAGTTTTTTCCCTTTCTACTCGGTCCAGACCCCTCAGGATTTTGTATCGAATCCCCTCTCAGCTTTCTATTCTCAAAGGAAGATTCTTTCAGCTTCTCCAGCCTATCTCATGTCTGAAGTTCCTCACCCCGGGAGCATTCTCATGAATCTTTTCTGCACTCTCTCCAATGCCTTCAAACCCTCCCTTGAGCCCAGAACTGGACACTGTACTCAAGTTGACGCTGAACTGATGTCTTGTATAGATTCAACATGACATCCTTGCTGTTGTATTCTCTACCCTTATTAATAAAGCCTATGATACTTTTTTAAACTGCACCCTCTCAACCTGTCCTGCCACCTTCAGTGACTTATGCACATGTACACCCAGATCCCTCTGCTCCTGCACCCCCTTTAGAGCTGTATGTTTTGTTTTATATTGGCCAGTATTTGCGGCCGTTCACACCCTACCACCCGTCAGCGAGAACTGAGAATTTGGCGCTCAGTCAAATCTCTATTCGCTGCAGCGGGACTGGAGAATTCCAGCTGCAGGTGAGGTCGGTGAATCCGGCCCATTGTTTCTCCACGTTCTTACTACCAAAATGAATCACTTCACGTTTCTCTGTGTTGAACTTTGTCCGCCCTGTATGCTCACTTCACCAACTTGTCCACGACCTGTCGAAGGTCTACACTATCCTCCTCACAGTTCACAACGCTTCCAAGTTTCCATGACTTTTAAATTGTGCTTTTTATGCCAAGCTCTTGGTCATTAACATATAAAACACGAAAAGTAAGGGTTCTACACTGATCCCCAGGGAACTCCGCTATAAATCTTCCTCCTGCCCCCAAAGCATCCACCTACAACAACTGATTACTTCCTGTTACTCAGCGAGTTTCTGATCCACTTTCCCTTTAGCTCCACGGGCTGTAGCTTTGCTCACATGTCTGTCATGCGGTCCTGTATTAAATACTTCCTGGAAGTCCATTTTTACCACGTTACCAACATGGCTCTCATCAACCCTCACTATCACATCTTCAGAAATCGCCACCAAGTTAGTGTAATCACAGTTCTCCCTTATGAAACCTGGCTTTACTTAATTAACTCACATTTGACCACGTGACTATTAGTTTTGTTCTGAATTATCGTTTCCAGAAGTTTCCCTAGCACCAAAGTTAAACTGATTGGCCTGAAAATTATAGAATTATAGAATCTACAGTGCAGAAGGAGGCCATTTGGCCCATTGAGCCTGCACCAGCAACAATCCCACCCACGTCCTAACCCTGTAATATTTTATCCTCCTAATCCCCCTGACACTAAGGGGCAATTTAGCATGGCCAATGGCCCTAATCTACACATCTTTGGAGTGTGGGAGGAAACCGGAGCACCCAGAGGAAACCCACTCAGACATGGGGAGAATATATAAACTCCACGTAGACAATAACCCGAGGCCGTAATTGAACCTCGGTCCCTGGCACTGTGAGGCAGCAGTGCTAACCACTATGCCACTCTGCTGCCCCAGTTGCTGGGCTTCTCTTTATACGCTTTACTGAAAATTTCTCCAGAGCCCTGGCAGCTCCCCTGAGTCTGTGGAAGGCTGAAATAGTAAGATAATTTTAAATTAGCGCTGTCTCAGGATCAGTCACCTTCCGCTGTTGTACCAACTGCAACCTGTTTCTCCAGCTCCCCAGCTGCACACCATATTCTGAAGTATTCATTGGTAAACAAAGCAGGTGGGGGCATCAGAGGGTGACACAGCCCCAACCCAGTTCCCTCCTCCTGAGCTCTTTCCTGGTGTTAATTTACACTCCTCCAGATGGCCCCACAGCCCGAGTGCATTCCATTTCTTAGGGCTGGCCAGGAAGAAGTGAGGCTGTGATTGAAAACTGTGAATGAAGCTGCCTGAGATGCCCATGTGACTGCCTTCTGTCAGAGTCACAGTCTCTTTCATACGTGCTGGATAGTATTTCTGTGGCCATTATCCTGTCTTTGGTAGGAGGGAGATTAAACAATCAGCCTTCTGCCTGTGACGATTATGTGAGCATTATGATCTGTGGAGTGATTTTAATTGCATGGGGCAGGGATATGAAATGCTCACTTCTAATCTGGCCGCCTCTTTACTTTGAAGAATTTGAAAATAATTATTTTCTCCTCCCTTATTCTTTTCATCTTCCCCTTTCACTCTTCTTGCTTTGCCCTGGAAAATGCTGACACATCCTGCCATGCAATTCTGTGGGCAACTCAGCCACATAGTCATTCCTCATGCGCACCTTGGTGGAGATTGATAGCAGCCTATCAAACTGTGGGGGGAATTACAGCGAGCCTCAAACCGACATCAGGACTTTCTAACCCAGGTGGCCAGGTAGAATCAAAGAACTTGCATTTCTGTAGCACCTTTCACAACATAGGATGTCCCAAAGCTCTTGACAGCCGAGAAAGTACTTTATTCTTGAAATCTAGGAAATTCAGGAATATTCTACGATTAGCATTGTGATAATAATCAGAAAATGTACCTTCTCCACACTACCAGAAAGATATGGAGGCTTTGGAGAGGATACAGAAAAGATTTACTAGGATGTTGCCTGGTATGGAGGGCATTATCTATGAGGAGAGGTTGGAGAAACTTATTTTGTTCTCACTGGAACATCGGAGGTTGAAGGGTGACCTGATAGAAGTCTACAAGATTATGAGGGGCACGGACAGAGTGGATAGTCAGAAACTTTTTTCCCAGGATGGAAGAGTCAATTACTAGGGGCACAGGTTTAAGGTACGAGGGCCAAGGTTAAAGGAGATGTATGAGGCAAGTCTTTTTGCACAGAGGGTGGTAGGTACCTGGAACTCACTACCAGGGGAGGTAGTGGAAGCAGATACGATAGTGAGTTTTAGGGGGTGTCTGGACAAATACATGATTAGGATGGGAATAGAGGGATATGGTCCCCAGAAGGGTAGGGGGTTTTAGTTAAGTCAGGCAGCATGGTCGGTGCAGGCTTAGAGGGCCAAAGGGCCTGTTCCTGTGCTGTAATTTTCTTTGTTCTTTGTTCTCCTTTGTTCTTTATTAACTCATGTTGGTTAAGCCACTATGTAGAACTCCACTACCCTTCTTCGAAACAGTGCCACAGGATCGCTTACATCCACCTGCAGGGTCATGGTTTAATGTCCGATTGAAAGTTGGCAATTCTGACTGTGCAGTACTCCAGCAAATTCATCTTCAAGTATCTAGGCCTTGAACCCACAGCCTTTTGATTCTTGAGATGTGGATGTTACTCACTGAGCTATGGTTAGGAATAGAGCTTAAGAATGGAACTTAAACCTGGTGTTGTCAGCCTTTTTACTGTGTTTACCCCAGTCCAACGCCGGCATATCCACTTTAGGAATACAGACTCAAATTGTGTTTTTTTCTCCTCTCTCGCCCTAGACCCAGAGTGAGGGGTCGGTGCTGGGGCCTCAGCTATTTACCATTTATATAGATGATCTGGAGGAGGGAACCGAGTGTAGGGTGTCGAAATTTGCTGATGACACCAAGATTGGTGGAACGGCAAATTGTGCGGAGGGTGTGGAGAGTCTACAGAAGGATCTAGATAGGCTGGGCGAATGGGCCAGGAAATGGCAAATGGAATTTAATGTTCGCAAGTGCGAGGTGGTCCACTTTGGTAGGAATAATGGTAGGAAGGATTATTACTTACGTGGCGAAAAACTGCAGCAGGCGACGGTGCAGAGGGTCCTCGGGGTCCTTGTGCATGAGTTGCAAAAACCCAGCTTGCAGGTGCAGCAGGTGGTCAGGAAGGCGAATGGGATGCTGGCCTTCATAGCAAGGGGGATTGAATATAAAAGTCGGGAGGTCTTGCTGCGGCTGTATAGGGCATTGGTGAGGCCGCAGCTGGAGTACTGTGTGCAGTTTTGGGCGCCGTACTTACGCAAGGATATTTTGGCCTTGGAGGGAGTGCAGAGGAGGTTTACTAGGCTGATGCCGGAGTTGAGGGGGTTGAGCTATGAGGAGAGGCTGAATAAACTAGGCTTGCACTCGTTAGAGTTTAGAAGAATGAGGGGAGATCTCATTGAGACGTATAAGATGATGAATGGGATGGATAGGATAGACGTGGAGAGACTCTTCCCGCTCAGAAGGGATAGTAGGACTAGGGGGCACAGCCTCAAGATAAAGGGGGGGCGGTTTAGAACGGAGTTGAGGAGGAACTTCTTCACTCAAAGGGTGGTGAATCTCTGGAATTCTCTGCCCGTTGAAGTGGTGGAGGCTGCCTCGCTAAATATTTTTAAGACGCGGGTTGATGGGTTTTTGATAAGAGAGGGGATTAAGGGTTATGGGGAGAGGGCGGGAATGTGGAACTGAGCCACGACAGATCAGCCATGATCTTATTGAATGGCGGGGCAGGCTCGAAGGGCTAGATGGCCTACTCCTGCTCCTATTTCTTATGTTCTTATGTTCTAAATTCAGTGCACCCACTAGCACCTTGGCTAAGAACAGCTAATTCAGCACTGTGGCTTGGGTCATTCCTGGGTAACCACTGCAGCCTAGTGCAGTTTGCCGAGGGCAGACCAGTGGTGAGACTGTTGTAGATTAACCATTTTTTAGAAATCATCCCCAGGGGGCAGTATGGTGGCACAGTGGTTAGCACTGCTGCTTCACAGCATCAGGGAGCCGGGTTCAATTCCAGTCTCGGGTCACTGTCTGTATGGAGTTTGCAAATTCTCCACATGGGTTTCCTCTGGTTTCTTCCCACAGTCTAAAGATGTGCAGGTTAGGTTGATTGGTGAGCTAAATTGACCCTAGTGTTGGGGATTAGCAGGGTAAATAAGTGGGGTTATGGGGATAGGGCCTGGGGGGGATTGTGGTCTGTGCAGACTCAATGGGCCAAATGGCCTCCTTCTGCACTGTAGGGTTTCTATGAACTAAGGCTCATTAACAAAACTGTCAGGTGTGTGGCTGTCAGCCACTTCCTATTAACACACTGGCAGTGAACTGGATATTCAAAGTGTGCCAGGTCTGATAGAGCTGCAGCTGCAGACAATGGAGATTGTCTGGACGTGATTCGATGGATTTATTCCAAGTACTCTGTTTCTGAATCGGGGGAGTCAGTCGCACGGTGGTAATGTCACTGGACTGGTAATAATCCCGAGATCGCTGTGGAGACATGGGTTCAAATACTGCCACAGCAAATGTTGGCATTTAAACTGGATCAATTGATAAAATCTGGAATAAAAAGGTAGCCTCAGTCATGGTGGCCATCACTGTTGTAAAAACCCAACTGGTTTCCTAATGCCCTTCAGGAAAGGAAATCTGCCTGCTTTACCTGGCCTTGCCTACATGTGACTCCAGTTCCACAGTTGATTGTTACCTGCCCTGTGAAATTGCTGAGCAAGCCACTCAGTTCAGGGCAATTAAGGATGGGCAACACTTGCTGATTTTGCTTGATCCTACAAAAGAATAAATATGATTTGAGAGATTGCTAATTTGCCACAGTTTAGACACATCCATTGATAAATTGGGTGCAATGAAATAACAGGCTTGGGGTTTTTTGGGGGTGGGGCACAAAGAAATGGTGACAGGGTACCCCAGATGGGGGAATGGATAGCCAGATCATGTAGCCTGTAAGTCACGTTCAGTGTGATCTGACGGCTGAAATTCACAATAGTGTTGCATTTATCCTGATTCCTGGACTATAGAGTAATGAGCAAGAGTTAAAATCCCACTGTAGGCATTTTCAGAATTTGGATTATTCTTGAAAAATCTATAAAGACAAAGTTGGTGACAGTTGAAAGTGACAGTGCACTTTCTTGGAATTTAAAAAGCAAATTTTGATCAGTAATTTGAATAGTAAACAGAACAAATATTCACTAATGTCAATGTGAGCCATGGCTCAGTGCGCAGCACTTCCTGGACCTATCTTGTATTAAGTTGATCTTTCTCTATACCTTAGCTTTGACTGTGACACTAAATTCTGCACTCTGTCCTTTCCTTCTCTATGTACGGTATGCTTTGTCTGTATAGCGCAAAGAAACAATACTTTTCACTGTATACTAATGCAGGTGACAATAATAACTCAAATCAAATCAAAAATCCACCAATGAACAGTGGCAGCAGTGCGTACCATCTACAAGATGCACTGCAGCAACTCACCAAAGCTCCTTCGGCATCACCTTTCAAACCTGCAACCTCTACCACCTCAAAGGACAAGAGCAGCTGATGCATGAGAACACCAGCACCTGCACAGAGCCAGGGACTCGGGCTCGATTTCCGGCTTGGGTCACTGTCTGCGTGGAGTCTGCACGTTCTCCCTGTGTCTGGGTTTCCCCCAGGTGCTCCACTTTCCTCCCACAGTACAAAGATGTGCGGGTTAGGCGGATTGGCCATGCTAAAGTGCCCCTTAATGTCAGGGGGACTAGCTAGGGTAAATATATAGGATTATGGGGATAGGGCCTAGATGGGACTGTGCTTGGTGCAGACTCGATGGGCCAAATGGCCTCCTTCTACACTGTGGGATTCTATGCTTCTATGATTCCATTCCCCTCACAGCCACTCTTCATCCTGACTTGGAAATATATCGCCATTCTTTCACCGTCGCTGGGTCAAAATCCAGGAACTCCCCCCTCCCTAATAGCACAGTGGGGGCATACCTGCACCACATGGACTGCAAGGAGGTTCAAGAAGGCAGCTCACCCCCACCTTCTCAAAGGCAATTAGGGACGGGTAATAAATGCTGGTTAAACCAGCAATGGCCTCATCCCACGAACAAATTAAAAATAACTTGGCTTTGAGTCAAAAGGGTTGTGGGTTCAAATCGCTCACCTGGACTTATGAATAAGAGTCAGGGTGACACTCTGTTACAGGACTGAGGGAACATTTATTTCAGAAGCGGCATTAAACAAAGTCTTCAGGTGCATGTAAAAAATCCATGGCACTGCATTAAAAAGAAATGAGAGAATTTTTCCACTGTCTCGGCCAATATATATCCGAAAGCAACGTAACTGAAACAGATTAACTGGTCATTTATCATACTGCCACTTGCTGTGTTACAACTGGCTGTCACAATACTGACACTGCAGCAGTGACCACATTTCGTAAAAGAATGTCCTCACTGGCAATGAAACACTTTGGGACAGCCTGAGGTTGTGTAAGGGGCTATAAATAACAACACTTCACATTTTTGGAATGCCTTTAACGGAATGAAATGCTCTAAGGCACTTCACACAAGCAGACCCTGCTATCATCTAACCTCCACCCTGATTAGTTCCGTGGTGGATGGCTCACCCTCCCCACTACCAGTTGAGGTCCCTTAAATGTCCACTTAAAGGCTTCATCATTCACCAGTTATCATTCACCTCTGTCTTGGGATCTGTCCTTGGGTGTGCCTCTCACTGGTGGCGACCACAGTGTCCCTGGTGCTGCTACTGTTTGTCAAACTTGCCGGCTTCTTGATCCACCGGCAGTTCTTGGCAAGCCCTTGATCCCGGGATAGGTCCCACCGTTGTCCTGTCAAGTGCCTGAATGGAGCAAAATGGGAAGGGCCTTTCAGCAAGACTCTCGCTAAAAACTGAAGCTGATGCCTCAGATTCCTTTCACAAAATTCTGCTCCAAAGAGGTCAGTTTAAGGAATGTCTGAAAGGAGGAAAGGGAGATAGGGAGACAGAGAGCTATAGGGAGGGAATTCCAGAGCTTAGGGCCAAGCCAACTACAAGTATGGCCACCAAAGGTGGGAGCAATTATAATTGGGAATGCATAGGAGACCAGAATTAGAGGAGCACAGATAACTCAGAAGGTTGTGGGGCTGGAGGATATTACAGAGATAGAGAGGGGCAAGGCTAATAGAAGGATTTGAGGACAAAGATGAGAAATGTAAATGCAAGTCTTTATTTTCTCCTTAGCTGCAAGTTAATGCATCACCAACAGTACTGGTTCCAATAGTTGCTAGACACATGGTCTTGGAAAATGCCTGAAGCCTTCCACCTGTGCTTACTTTGGCTTTAGTTATTCCCTTCCAGGCCACTCACCGTCCTGACTTGGAAATATATCACCGTTCCTTCGTAGTCGCTGGATCAAAATCCTGTAATTCCCTCCCTAACGGCATTGTGGGTCAATCCACAGCACATGGTCTGCAGCGATTGAAGAAGGCAGCTGACCACCACCTTCTCAAGGGCAACTAGGGAGGGGCAATAATGGACGCCCGTGTCTCACGAATGAATAAAAAAAAGTCCATCCAGTAAATATGATGGCCACTCAGCTTACCGGCTCTGTACTTTTGACTGCCTCTTCATCTTAGTTTTGAGGTTGCTAAAGTTGTTTGAGTATTTACACTGCCTGGCTTTGGTTCTCACATGTCTTTTACAATCCACTGAGACCCCACCTCACCCCCCCAACCCACCCCCACCCCAAAACCCTCCAAAGTCTCTGTGCTCCTCATGTGGCCCTGTTATTTTTCAGGAAGTAATATTCCTGTGAAGCATCTTGGTCTGTTTTGCTATTTTAAAGGCACTAGATGAGTTGTTGTCGTCTCCGAAAATGATGTATAAACAATTCTTTTGGACTTTTAACAGCAAAAAGAGGCAGTAGTGTTCTTTTTTAATAATTTGTGGGATATGGACATTGCCGGCTGGCCAGCAGTTTTTTGTCCACCCCTAGTCACCCTTGAACTGAGTGCCTTGCTAGGCCTTTTCAGAAGGCAGTTGAGAGTCAACCATATTGTTGTGGCTCTGGAGCCACATGTAGACCAGACCAGGTAAGGACAGCAGATTTCCTTCCCCGAAGGACATTAATGAATCAGGTGGGTTTTTCTGGCAGTTGACAATGGTTTCATCAGTAGATTCTTAATTCCAGATACTTATTTTAATTAAATTCAAATTCCACCGTCTGCCGTGGTGGGATTCGAACCTGGGTCCCCAGGACCTTAGCTGAGTTTCTGGAATACTTGTCTACCTCGGCCATCAACTCCCTGTAACAAGCAAAGAACAGCACAACCATATTTATGCCTCATCTCTGCATGGATTTCCATGCTTTTGTCACACTTCTTGAGTCAATGTTTTTCAATATCAATTTCTTTGCTGCCCCCACCCCGCCCCCCAGTTATAATGTGAAACATCTCAAGAACATCTTCTTCCCTGCTGCTGTCAGACTTTTGAATGGGGGAGGGAGTGCAGAGGAGGTTTACTAGGCTGATACCGGAGTTGAGGGGATTGAGCTATGAGGAGAGGCTGAATAAACTGGGCTTGTACTCATTAGAGTTTAGAAGAATGAGGGGAGATCTCATTGAGATGTATAAGATGATGAATGGGATGGATAGGATAGAGGTGGAGAGACTCTTCCCGCTCAGAAAGGACAGTAGGACTAGGGGGCACAGCCTCAAGATAAAGGGGAGGCGGTTTAGAACGGAGTTGAGGAGGAACTTCTTCACTCAAAGGGTGGTGAATCTCTGGAATTCTCTGCCCGTTGAAGTGGTGGAGGCTGCCTCGCTAAATATTTTTAAGAAGCGGGTTGATGGGTTTTTGATAAGAGAGGGGATTAAGGGTTATGGGGAGAGGGCGGGAAAGTAGAACTGAGCCACAACAGATCAGCCATGATCTTATTGAATGGCGGGGCAGGCTCGAAGGGCTAGATGGCCTACTCCTGCTCCTATTTCTTATGTTCTTACGTTCTTATGTTCTTACCTCGCAGTAAGTTGATCTTTCTCTGCACTCTAGCTATGATTGTGACACTACATTCTGCACTCTCTCCTTTCCTTCTCTATGAACGGTATGTTTTGTCTCCATAGCATGCAAGAAACAATACTTTTCACTGTATGTTAATACATAAGAACATAAGAAATAGGAGCAGGAGTAGGCCATCTAGCCCTTCGAGCCTGCCCCGCCATTCAATAAGATCATGGCTGATCTGTCGTGGCTCAGTTCCACATTCCCGCCCCCTCCCCATAACCCTTAATCCCCTCGCTTATCAAAAACCCATCAACCCGTGTCTTAAAAATATTTAGCGAGGCAGCCTCCACCACTTCAACGGGCAGAGAATTCCAGAGATTCACCACCCTTTGAGTGAAGAAGTTCCTCCTCAACTCTGTTCTAAACCGCCCCCCCCCTTTATCTTGAGGCTGTGCCCCCTAGTTCTACTGTCCTTTCTGAGCGGGAAGAGTCTCTCCACCTCTATCCTATCCATCCCATTCATCATCTTATATGTCTCAATGAGATCTCCCCTCATTCTTCTAAACTCTAACGAGTACAAGCCTAGTTTTTTCAGCCTCTCCTCATAGCTCAACCCCCTCAACTCCGGTATCAGCCTAGTAAACCTCCTCTGCACTCCCTCCAAGGCCAAAATATCCTTGCATAAGTGCGGCGCCCAAAACTGCACACAGTACTCCAGCTGCGGCCTCACCAATGCCCTATACAGCTGCAGCAAGACCTCCCTACTTTTATATTCAATCCCCCTCGCTATGAAGGCCAGCATCCCATTCGCCTTCCTGACCACCTGCTGCACCTGTAGGCTGGGTTTTTGTGACTCATGCACAAGGACCCCGAGGTCCCTCTGCACCGTCGCCTGCTGTAGTTTTTCACCACGTAAGTAATAGTCCTTCCTACCATTATTCCTACCAAAGTGGACCACCTCACACTTGCCAACATTAAATTCCATTTGCCAGTTCCTGGCCATTCGCCCAGCCTATCTAGATCCTTCTGTAGACTCTCCACACCCTCCGCGCAATTTGCTGTTCCACCAATCTTGGTGTCATCAGCAAATTTCGACACCATACACTCGGTTCCCTCCTCCAGATCATCTATATAAATGGTAAATAGCTGAGGCTCCAGCACCGACCCCTGGGGCACTCCACTAGTCACCAACTGCCAATCCGAATAGCACCCATTAACCCCCACTCTCTGCCTCCTATTTGACAACCAATCCTCTATCCACGCTAACACCCTACCCCCAACTCCATGCCCCCTTACCTTCTGCAATAACTTCTTGTGAGGTACCTTGTCAAATGCCTTCTGAAAATCAAGAAAGACCACATCCACCGGCTCTCCTCTATCCACCGCCCTAGACACATCCTCATAGAACTCCAATAAATTTGTCAGACACGACTTCCCCTTAACGAAACCGTGCTGCGTCTGCTCTATCAAGCAATTCCCCTCAAAATGCCTCGCTATTTCCTCCTTGATGACGGATTCTAACATTTTACCTACAACAGACGTTAAACTAACCGGCCTATAATTCCCTGCCTTTTGCCTGGCACCCTTCTTAAACAACGGCGTAACATTAGCCGTTTTCCAATCTTCCGGCACTTCCCCAGAATCCAGCGACGTTTGGAAAATAACCACCAAGGCATCCACTATCACCTCCGCCATTTCTTTCAGAACCCTCGGATGCATTCCATCCGGTCCTGGGGACTTGTCCACAATCAGCCCCTCCAGTCTGTCCATGTGACAATAATAAATCAAATCAAGTTCTAGAACCTTGTCTCTCTGCACCGTGTGCCTACACAATTTCTCAAAAATATTCTCTGGAGCTTCAAAGAACGAGAGGTAATTTAATTGAAACTTGCAAAATTCTGTAAGAGTTTGATAGTGTAGATGGTGAGAGATTGTTTCCATTGGTCAAGGGGAACAATAGTGTCAGGAATAGGGGCCATTCATTTATTTTGATTTGATTTATTACTGTCACATGTATTAACATGCAGTGAAATGTATTGTTCCTTGCGCGCTATACAGACAAAGCATACCGTTCATAGAGAAGGAAATGAGAGAATGCAGAATGTAGTGTTACAGTCATAGCTAGGGTGTAGAAAAAGATCAACTTAGTGCAAGGTAGGTCCATTCAAAAGTCTGACAGCAGCAGGGAAGAAGCTGTTCTTGAGTCTGTTGGTAAGTGACCTCAGAGTTTTGCATCTTTTTCCCGACGGAAGAAGGCAGAAGAGAGAATGTCCGGCATGCATAGGGTCCTTAATTATGCTGGCTGCTTTTCCGAGGCAGCGGGAAGTGTAGACAGAGTCAATGGATGGGAGGCTAGTTTGCGTAATGGACTGGGATATATTCACGATCTTAGGACTGAGATGAGGCAAAATTCCTTCATTCAAAGGATTGTGAATCTTTGGAATTCTTTACCCCAGAGGGTTTTGGATCCTGCATTGTTTAATACATTTAAGACTGGATAGCCAGATTTTTTGGATTCTTAGGGATATGAGCAGCAGGTGGGAAATTGGACCTGAAGCCCAAGATCAGCCATGATCATATTGAATGGCGAAGCATGCTTGATGGGCCGAGTGGTCTACTCTTGCTCTTATTCCTTGCGTCCTTGTGAAAGTTTCTGAATTTTTCTTCACTCAAATTTTCCTGCTGGATAGATTAGACTTCTCAATAGTATGATGGCATTTACTCACACCATCATCTTTTGTGTCTTGTAATATTTACACCGCGGTTTTTGCATGAAGGTCCCTTCTCCCAAAAGCTTAGATTTGACATTTTTGCTCAGAGCGTTGGCAGTGTGAACAGAATTTAGATTGTTCAGCCTGAACATTTACAGTATGTCCAATTCCCCAGGCTGCACTGTGTTGCTCAGTCGCCTACACTGATGGGATATTTTTCCTTAGCCTGTAGATATTTCTGCACAAAAGGTGCATTAGCCTATCCGAATATCTCTCATGCGGATAGGTAGCAAATGTTCTCTGATTAAGGCCCTGTGAAGTAGGACTCAGGGTGCTTTACTTTGTTAAAGCTGCTGTGTGAATGCACTTGTTGCTACTTTGCACTCTTTCTTTCTTTGACGTACCTGAGAGCATTCCCCCTCACTGCTATCAGCTGCATGGTCCAAAAAGGATGTTTATTAATGAAGCACTCTGTAGGTCAGCTAAAAATACGTACAAATGTCATAAATAATGCATGACACACCACCCTTAGCGCGACTTAGGAAAAAGACTAAAGGAACACCTGTGCTTTGTTCCAGAAAATATTTCCACTTTGTGTAATTTGAGAGTCTGAACATCAAACTAAGATTCTTATTGATTTTCTTTTTACTCCTTCACAAGATGTGGGCATTTCTGGCTAGGCCAGCATTTATTGCCCATCCCTAATTGCTCCTTGAACTGCTGCAGTCCCTGTGGTGTAGTTACACCAACAGTGCTGTTTGGGAGGGAATTCCAGGATTTTTGACCCTGTGACAGTGAAGGAATAACATCATACATTTCCAAGACAGAGTGGTGTATGACTTGGAGGGGAACTTTCAGGTGGTGCTGCTGCCCCTGTTCTAAGAGGCAGAGATCAAGGGTTTGGAAGGTGCTGTCAAAGGAACCTTGGTGAGTTGCTGCAGTGCATCTTGTAGATGGTACACACTGTGTGTCAGTGGTGGAGAAAGTGAATGTTGAAGATGATGTATGAGGTGCTAATCAGTTGGGCTGCTTTGTCCTGGACAGTGTCAAGCTTCTTGAACGTTATTGGAACTATGCTCATTCAGGCAAGTGGAGAGTATTCCATCATATTCCTGACTTGTGCCCTGTAGATGGTGGACAGGCTCTGGGGACTCACGAGGTGAATTACTCACCACAGAATTCCTAGCCTGCTCTGGTGGCCACAGTATTTATATGGCTAGCCCAGTTCAGTTTCTAGTCAATGGTCACCCTCAGGATGCCGATAGTGGGGGATTCACAATGGTAATGCCATTGAATGTCAAGGGGGCGATGCTTAGATTCTCTCTGGAGGTGGTCATTGCCCGGAAGTCGTGTGGTGCGAATATTACCGTCACTTCTTGGCCCAAAATAACAACGACTAGCTGAACACTTGTGAGTCAAGTTCCTGAGTATCTTCAGGTGAAGTAGAGATGGAGGGAAGGGGATAACCCCCATTGCCCCTTTGGAAATGGAGGTAACTCAGTCGCCATTTTAATGTCAGTGTATTCTTTACTTACTTTTAGAATCCCAGTAGAAAAGCCTCTGCCCATATTCTTGAGGCTTCATGCTGGCCAGAATGGTTCCAATTGGTGGCTCCCCCATCAATCAGCTAACCTCTACTCACTGCATTTTATTTCCAGAGAAATAAGCCTGTTTTTATCAGGAGATGTTGTTGTAGTTTCACTAGTGAGTTCCCTTTTCTGTGGTTTGTAGATTCATAGTTAAACAGACTTGGCAGGATGCTTTCAGCACTGCGCTGTTTAAACATACTCTATTTGCTGGGAAAATAGACACTGCTGGTTCAGAATTTGGATCTCTCGCACTGCTGGAGACAGCACTAGAGGAGACCAACGCCGTCCCAGGGATTTGTGCAGCGTTGCCAGCTGCTTCAGACGTAGTCCATCCAGTGCACCATCTGGTCTGGGCAATCCCTCCACGTACCAAAGGCTGATGAAGTGCTGCTATCACGGCGTCGCTCAGTATAACCAGCCAATGATGGGCAGCAGTAATGTGCCCCTTTTACATACATATCTTTCTCACTCACCCCTGCAGCACTGCTTTACCAGGAAGGTGAGCAGCAGATCAGTTGTGACAGTTCTTTAACTGCCCATCCTGCACTTGCCAGTTTCTCTGCAGCCCCACCCACCACCCTGGTAAAGTGAAAAATTAATCCACAGAACCCCTGCCAATTTACGTTATAAATTTAGACTGAGAAATTCAGAAAGAAAACTAATGGGAACTGTGTGCAGATGCAGTGCTATTAATACCTTATAAGGAATAACAAAAAGCAGCTTGCATTTATATAGCACTGTTAACGTCCCAAGGTGCTTCACAGAACAAGATTTTGATACTAAGCCAAGAAGACATTAGGACAGGTGACCAAAAGCTTGGTCAAAGAACCGGCTTGAAGGAAAAGAGGAAGGTAGATAACTGGCTAATTACCTGCGCTCCAAATTCCATCCCTTCCCCCACTTCAGCCACTGCCAACGCTCTAAACTCACTGATTTGAGGCAAAGGATTCTGCTGCTTCTATTAATAAATGTTGCAGTTCTATAGCGGGAGAGGAACTGCAAAATTATCCTGCAGATTTGCTTTGAAATCACCAGAATAGCAATTTTGCTGTCTGGGAGCCTGCTTGATGAAGGGAAGGTCCATTAAATACCAATTAGGATCAGATTGTTTTGGCTCAGTGTTCTGCCAGTCAGTCCCCAAACACACAAAAAGACATTCACTGATATGGGAATTTAATAGGTGTGCGCCACAAGAAAGTTCTTTTATTAACTCCTAATTTATCCCTGAGTAGTGGTATAATCAACCTCGTTGAATGCAAGCCCGTGTTATCTGCATATGCAGTTTTTTACATGACAGGATCCCACTGTGTAATGCCTGATTTGTACTTGCCTTACGCTCTTTCTGTTGCCATTTTCCTTCCCTCCGCCTTCCCTGCTCTCCAATCCATACCCACGATTAAAGAGGGAACAGTTTGTGTCCCTCCAGCACCTTTCATAACCTCAGGATGTCCCATAGCACCTTCAGCCGGTTCCTGAAATGTCGACACTGTTTTAATGTGGGGAAATACTCCAGGATACAGGAAGTCCTCACCAACATAGAATCATAGAATCCCTACAGTGCAGAAGGAGGCCATTGGGCCCATCCAGTCTGCACCAACCACAATCCACAGGCCCTATCCCCATGACTCCATGTATTTACCCTAGCTAGTTCCCCTGACACTAAGGGGCAATTTAGCGTGGCCAGTCCACCTAACCTGCCCATCTTTGGGCTGTGGGAGGAAACTGGAGCACCCAGAGAAAACCCATGCAGACACGGGGAGAACGTGCAAACTCCGCACAGACAGTGATCCAAGCCAGGAATCGAACCCGGGTCCCTGGCGCTGTGAGGCAGTAGTGCCATCATGCCGCACTGCAACAATGATCACCAGATGACCTCCTGTTTTGTGATGGCGATTGAGGGATAAATATTGACCAAAGCACTTAGGAGAACTCTTTGATACGGTGGTATGGGATCTTTTGTGTTCACCTGATTGGACAGATGGGGCCTCAGCCTAACCTTTCACCAGAAAGAAAACATCTCCAGCAGTGCAGAGCACTCTCGGTTCTGCGCTGGGAGTATCAGCCCAGCGGAAGTGCTCTTCAATAAAATGCACTTCATTGAATATAAAGCACTTCAGGCTATCCGGGGGTCATAAAAAACATCCAACTTTCGCCCTCCTCTCTCTGACTCCACATGACACATTTATAAATGAACCACCATGGCTCCCAGTTTGAGGCTTCTAGTCACCCCCAGTTGAGTTGAATTCATTGGTGAGGTTATGAAAATTAGCCTTCTGCTTCAAGGAATAGATTTCCTCTGTGCTTGGAAAAGAGCAATTAGAATTTGTGAGGGATCTGCTGTTTGCGGCATTTCTGAAGTGTTGCCAGCTCTATAATAACAAGCGGAGATCACTCAGATAGAACCATCTATTGTGCTAACCTTACTTTGAGTGTCAATTATCAATATAAGCTGAGCTTTATGAAAGAATACGGCATGTTGTCTTTCATGCTTGCTGCGTACTTTATTTCTGTCTGCGAGTGTGATTAAATCCAGGCCAGAAATCTACCCAAGTAGAAGTCATTAGCATAGAACAAGGAGAACAGATTCTCAACTCACTGCCTTCCGAACATTGTCTTAATTTTACTCCCTGTTGCTACCAAATATTACGCACATCTGTCAGTCCTTGACTCGAAAGGCCCAAGGCAACACAGAGTGACAAGCCACATCCTGCAGAGCGGCAGCTGACTAGCTAGGCGAAAAGTGGCAGAGTCTGCACAAAAATTACAAATAAGTACTGTAACTTTTTAAAAATTATTTGTTCTGGGGATGTGGGCATCGCTGGCTGGGCCAGCATTTATTGCCCATCCCTAATTGCCCTTGAACTGGGTGAAACACAAACAGAAACTGCTGGAAAATCTCAGCAGGTCTGACAGCATCTGTGGAGTGAGAACAGAGCCAACATTTCGAATCCGGATGACCCTTCGTCAGAGTTGATTTAATCAACCTCATTGGTTGCAAGCCTGTGTTATCTGCATATGCAGTTTTTACATAGCAGGATCCCACTGTGTATGAAGTTGACGAACAGTCATCCAGACTTGAAACATTGGCTCCAGTCTCTCGCGACGGATGCTGCCAGACCTGCCGAGATTCTCCAGCACTTTCTGTTTTTGCTTCAGATTCCAGCATTCGCAGTATTTTAGTTTTATCTTGGTCTTGAACAGAATGATTTGCCCATTTCAGAGGGCATTTAAGATTCACCCACATTGCTGTGGATCTGGAATCACATTTAGACCAGACCGGGTAAGGATGGCAGATTTCCTTCCCTAAAAGACATTGGTGAAATAGATGGGTTTTTATGACAATTGACAATGGCTTCATGGTCATCAATAGACTGTTAATTCCAAACTTCTTTTGAATTGCAGTTTCAACATTTGCCATGGTGGGATTTGAACCCAGGTCTCCAGAGCATTACTCTGGATCTCTGGATTTCTAGTACAATGATAATCATTACACCAATACCTCCCCAATCACTTTAAGTATTTAAAAAAAGCTCCAGTTGTCAATGAATCAACAACAGCCTAATAGAAATCAGTGATTAGCAAAATCTTGCATTTATACAACGCATTTACCATAGTAGAATATTCAAAATGCACCACTGGCATATCATCAGACAAACTTTGACACCAAGGCACATGTGGAGTGGGCACACACATTAAGGTGGGCAAACAAAAACCTTGATGAAAGAGTTTGGTTTTAAGGAGCAACTTAGAGACAGAGAAAGTGGCACAGAGGTTTTGGGAAGGAATTCCACTCTGCAGCTGAAAGCACAGCTGCCGATGGTTGTTGTTCTTTCTCTTCCCTCACCTAATGGTGCAAAAGGCAAGCACAGGCTAGTGAGTTTACTATCAAATAAATTGGTTGGACTTAAACCTGGTGTTGTCAGACTTCTTACTGTGTTTACCCCAGTCCAACGCCAGCATCTCCACATCGAGATTTTTCCAGGAACAGGTCGCTAGTCTATCGCTGGAGACTTACAGCTTAAGGGGCACCATTCCACATCGAGCATGGTTGAGCAGGTGCCTCTCCCACTCTTACTGACAGCCACTGGTGTGTTGGAAGGATTTTGCAGGTTGACACTCAACCTCTTTGTTCCACGTTGCGAACATACCTTTCCTTGGCCATCAGGGGTGAGACTTGAACCTGGAGCCTCTGGCTCAGAGACAGGGATGCTAACCCACTGTGCCACAAGACCTCATTACCAGTCATGGAGTGATTAAAATCTGGCAGTTCAAGGATTCAGACTGGATAAGTGCAGAGATCTGGGAGGGTTGAAAGAGATTGCAGAGAGAGAGAGAGAGGGGCAAGACGATGGAGTATTTAAAACTAAGAGTAAGAATTTTAAAATTGAAACTTGGCTGAACCGGGGGCCAGTGTAGATCAGCAAGCACAGGGGTGATAGGTGAACAGAACGTAGTCTGAATGAGGATTTAGGCAGCAAAATTTTGGATGAACTCAAGTTCTTGTTCATTATTTCTTGGAGCTGAGGGTCTGGCTAATAAAAGCTTTGTCTGAACTGTGTCTAATCTACCCTCTCAATTAGCATGGCTAATTTTGGCTTTTGTATTGTGTATACCATAAGCTGTATATTCACAGGTTGAAAGCAAAATACTGCGGATGCTGGAATCATAGATAATAATAATAATAATCATTAATTAGTGCAGAGGGAAGCCAGTCAGCCCATCGAGCCTGCACCCACCACAAACCCACCCAGACCCTATTCCCACAACCCCATATATCTACCCTGCTAATCCCCTGACACTAGGGTCAATTTACCATGGCCAATCAACCTAACCCACACATCTTTGGACCTGAAACAAAAACAGAAAATGCTGGAAAATCTCAGCAGGTCTGACAGCATTGTGGAGAGAATAGAGCCAACGTTTTGAGTTTGGATGCTTGGGTATTGTGTTCTGACAAAGGGCTATCTAGACTTGAAACATTGGCTTTATTCTCTCCCCACAGATGCTGTCAGACCTGCTGAGATTTTCCAGCATTTTCTGTTTTTGTTCACAGGATGTCTATTGATCCGGATATCCACTGGGCACTAATTTCATGCCTGGCATTTTCCTCCAGTTATCACCTTTGTGTGGTCTTCTGCTATTTTGCCAAGCCAATCCTATCTCTCCCTGTTATTCAGCCATGATCTTATTGAATGGTGGAGCAGGCTTACAGGGCTGAATGGCCTACTCCTGCTCCTAGTTTCTCTGTTTCCATGTTTCATACACATATTCAGTAACAAACAAATTACATTTAAGACCTAACTTATCAAACATTTCAGTACTGTCCCAAAGTGCTTGCATGACACTGGGTGCCAATAGGCAAATACAGAAACCATTTTGCAATCAGCAAGATCTCACAAAGACTGATTAAGATGAATAACCAATTACAATAACAACTGGCAGCCACATAGCGCCTTTATTGCAGTGAAATGATGAAAAGTACTTCACAGGAGGCTTTTCAGGCAAAACTTATCACCAAGCCAAAGAAGGCGATATTAGGACAAAGGTTTGGACCATGAAGTGGAGATGCCAGCGTTGGACTGGGTTAAACACAGTAAGAAGTCTCACAACACCAGGTTGAAGTCCAACAAGTTTATTTGATAGTAAACCCACAAGCTTTCAGAACGCTGTTCCTTTGTCACCTGAAAGCCTGTGGGTTTACTATCAACTTGTTGGACTTTAACCTGGTGTTGTGAGACTTCTTACTTGGTCCATGAGGTCAGTTTTGAGGAGCATTTTAAGGGAGATCAGAGAAATGTAGGGATGGAGAGGATTAAGGAGGGAATTCCAAAGTTTAGGGCCTAAATGATTGTAATAGGAGATGGTTAAGAGGCCAGAGTTGGTGGAACGCAGAATTCCCCAAGAGTGGGAGCACTGGAGTTTTTGCCTTAGCTTTATTCTCGAGTTTCTGGAGTGACACTTGAACTCAGAACCATTGACTAAGAGGAAAAAGCTACGACTGGGACTCCTGAGGTTGTGAAAGACACAATATGAAGTCTATCTTCTTTCTTTCTCTGTATCGTTTTTTAAAGGCTTCTCCTGTCTTGTTGCAGGGAAGTGGATCGGGATTTGGATGGCCATGTCAGCTTCAAAGACTTTGAGATCGTCATGAACCATGAGTAAGAAGTGACCAAAGTTTGGAGAGAGGAGAAATGTTAAAGCACGATCAACCCAACTGCACCATCATAGATGGCAAGTGATCCTGGGAGGGAAGCCATTGCTCAACCAAAAGTATTATCTAACTGTGGTTTATATATTTCATATTATGTAACTGACTGGAGGAATGGTTGTTTCTGCAAATGGTACTTTCAGGAGGGAATGACACTTAAAATTATGCATCTCTCGGAAATCATAGTTTTGTTGCATTGAATATAATAAACATGTAACATTATATATTTTGTGTCATATCCCATAGTCTTTGTGGCGGATGCAAAGTGAATGGCTTTTCTTTCATTCCATCTACAGTATCATGAAGCCATTACAACCTCCCCCCTCCCCTTCACTACCTCTCCAATCCAGGCTTCATTCCCCTACCCCAAACCCCAACCCCTCTCCTGCCTGGTCTCTCTGTAAATCTCAACACCGTTCTGAGCCCAGTAGCTCACTGTGCAAGTGACATTTTTCTTTTCCCTGATCCGAATCCCAGACTGTGGCAAAGCCACATTTGAGGTGATGGCGTGAGTTAAATGTTGCAGGCAAGATTAGATGCTGTGACGCAATGGTGCTAATTTTCTGGCAAATTCCAACCTTCGAAGTATATATATTTGAACTGTGCTGTGGGATCTATCATAGGGCATTGGGGTCCATAACGTCCAGCAGAGCAGATGAACAAGCCACGCTTTGTCCCGATGCAGGGATCGGGCAGCAATGAGGGCCTGGGTATGATGTCAGAGAGCCGGTGCAAATACAATGGGCCGAATGGCTGCTTCTGCGTGTAGGCATTCTCTGATTCTATATTTGAATCATAGATTCTTATTTTAAATTGATGTGTAAAATATACATATCTGACAGGCGCTTGTGAAAGTGCCAGAAAGATTTACTAGGATGATGGTTGCTTGGTAGTGCAGAACTTGAATACTGTTGAAAAGAGAGACATTTCTCTGGAATTTTTCATCTCACACTCATCAGGACAAATGTAACAATGGTGAATTTACAGGAGTGCCAATCAGGAATCTTGTAAAAAGGGCTCACCTTCATTTTGCTCACCGTGAGTGGCACGGTGGCACAGTGGTTAGCACTGCTGCCTCACATTGCCAAGGACCTGGGCTCGGACCTGTGTGGAGCCTGCACGTTCTCCCCATGTCTGCATGGATTTCCTCCGGGTGCTCTGGTTTCCTCCCGCAGTCGAAAAGATATGCGGGTTAGGTAGTTTGGACATGCTAGATTGACCCTAGTGCTGGGGGAGGGGCGGGATTAACAGGGTAAATGGGGTTGCAGGGGTAGGGCCTGGATGGGATTGTGGTTAGTGCAGACTCGATGGGCCGAATGGTCTCCTTCTGCACTGTAGGGATTCTATGATTCTATGAAGCTTTACACAGAAATAGAGCACATCAAAGCTGTACTGCAGAGTGATGACTATCCTGATCACATCACTGTTTGCTGTGCATTGTGCAAAGTTGCAAGTGAGCTAAAGGCCACCACTTTCAGACCTGAAAAGTGCCTAGTTTACCTCAAATTACTCTGGAAAGGCAGAATATCCCAAAAATTTGAACACGTTAAGCAAGCTGTATAATGCTGCTGCTATGCAGTGACTTCATGAGTGGTATTTTCCACTAACAGGATGATGCTGTGGGGGCCCAAGAAGACATTCTGCCCACCTCGGCATGTATGAATGTCAGTGCTGGTGCAATGATACGTGCTTAGGTCACACCTCACAACTGTGATGAACGATCTGTTGTTCGTAACTGACAGAGTATTGACAGTGGTCAACCAGCCCCCGCTTGAAAAATTCAAAGCAAAACATCTACTGCTAAAAGCGATTCCATGATAATACAGCACTGGCTGAACAATTCTGAGTGTGCCAACAGCTACACTAACAACCTATTGAAGATAACCAGTTCAGCTTATAACTTGACTGCTTTACGCTTGTTCAAGGTGACATACATTCATATGCAGGGACTTGTTCTCTGTAAATAAAAGCAATATATTCAAACCTTGCTGTTTTTATTAATTATCTGGGGGCTTGGGTGCCTTATTTTCCCATTGCTATCTCCATGGCAACACCTCGATCAGTCAGAGTCAACTTGCCAACCAATCAACATCCTTTTCTCATGTACTGTAAATTGTTGTAAGTGTTTGAAATTTGGCATTCTTGCGTTTGTCCTGATGAATGCAAGACAAAAAGTTTTGGCAACATGTGTCTCTTCAGTACGATGTGAGAATGATATTCAAACTGAGGTAGGAAAGGCTAAACACGCTGGGGTACTTTTCTCTAAAACAAAAACCAGGAGTTAAGGAGTGACTAATCAACGTCTTCAAAATTATGAAGGGTTTGATTGGACAGACATATGAATGTACAAATTAGGAGTTGGCTACTGGGCCCTTCATGCCTGTTTTGCCATTCAAGAAGATCATGACTGACCTGACTGCAACTCCCGCCTACTCCCAGTATCATGTACCCCCTTTGCTTATCAAAAATCAACCTTGCTCTGCCTTGAAAACATTCAAAGGCTCTGCTTCCATTATTTCTTGAGAAAGGGAGTTCCAAAGACTTGTAACCCTGTCATGACCTTAACATTTCTCCTCATTTCTGTCTGAAATAGTCCCACACCAGGAAACACCCTCACCTCACATTCACCTCACCTCACATTCACCCCCTCAAGATCCCTCAGGGTCTTGCATGTTTCAATCTAGTCACCTCTTACTCTTCTAAACTCCAGCAAGTACAAGCCTTGCCAGTCCAACCTTTTCTAATAAAACAACCTGCCCATTCCCTAGTTCAGTAAACCTTCTCTGAACTGTTTCTAACACATTTACATCCTTCCTCAAGTAAGTAGACCCGTACTGTACACAATACTCCAGATGTGGTCTCACCATTGTCCTGTACAACTGAAGCATGACCTTCCTACTTTTGTACTCAATTCCACCCACCATAAATGAGAATGTTTGATTAGCTTTCCTAATTGTTTGCTGTACCTGCATACCAGCCTTTTGGGATTCATGCACTGTGACACGCAGATCCCTCGAAATCTCAGAGCTCTACAATCTCTCACCATTTAGATAATATGCTTCATTTTATTTTTCCTGCCAGAATGGACAATTTCCCATTTGCCAGATCCTTGTCTGTTCATTTAAACTATCTTCATTATGTCCTCTTTGTAACATACTTTCCTACTTATCTTTGAATCATTGGCCTTTTTAGTGACCATTTAAGTCCTTTATATAAATTGAAGGAAGTTGAGGGCCTAGCACTGATCCCTGTGGCACACCACCTGTAACACCCCATTAACCAGGAAATGACCCATTTATTGCTGCCTATTTTCTGTTGGCTTGCCAATCTTTATCTGTGTTACCCCCACACCATGAATTCTTATTTTCCACAATAATCTTTGATGTGGCAGCTTATCAAATTTTCAAGGACGTTTTCTTTTGTGGGGAAGCCAGAGCTAGGACCATAAGTATGAGATGGTTGCTAATAAATTCATTAAGGAATTTAGGAGAAACTTCTTACCCAGAAAGTGATTAGATTCTGTAATAAATCTGTGGGGGCAGAAGTTCCTTCACCAAAATCCCTTTATTTACAAACTCAGCAGTACACAGAGTGCTATCAGTCAGCAGTTTACCTCCAGGGGTGTCAGAGGAACTGACACTCCCAGTTAAGTACAAGGCAAAGACTCCCTGATTGGCCCATCAATTGAATCCATAATCAGGGAGCTCATACTCCAATAGGCCAATCTCAATGGCCTGATTGAAGTCATTACAGATTCACTACCACATGGAGTTTGAGGTGACTAATTTGGATGTATTTAAGGGGAAGCTAAGTAAACAAATGAGCATGAAAGGGTGAGAAGAATATGCTAATGGGATAATTGAAGATGGTCTGAGGAGGTTTGTGTGGAGCATAAATGCTGACATAGATCAGTTGGGCTGAATGGCCTATTCATATGTTGTGAATTCAATAATCTCACTGCCAAAGTGTTATTTATTTTGTTTGCACGGAAGTATTTTAATTGCAGTGAATGAATGCTGTTTTAAAGGACAGTGAGTTGACGGGCCTGTCAAGCTCAGTATTTGTAATGGATCCTGAGCATTCCACCATGCCCTGAGACGCTGTGTGACAGCAGTGCCTCATTATCAATTCCACACTCGGAGATCTCCAATTCCGGCCACTTGAGCATTCCTAATTTCAATGGCTCCAACATGCGTGGCTGTGCCTTCAGCTATCTGAGCCCTAAGCTCTGGAATTCCCTCATTAAACCCCTCCTCTTCTCTCTCCTTTAATACCTGCCCCCTTAACCAAACCTTTGGCCACTGCTCCTCACACCTCCTTCTGTGGCTGGGTGTCAAATTTGGGCCCTGTGAAGAAGCATCTTGGGACAATTTACAATGTTAATGTCAACATGCAAATCCAAATAGTCATTTATCAAATATGTGTTAAAGATGAAACTTGCTGAGAACAGTCTAATCTTTATCTCTGTGACAGTTCATTAAACACCCAAAGAACTGCTATAGATGCTCACAAAGGGCGACGAGTGCAGCTTAAAGCTAATCTTCAATGCATACTGATGTTAATATTATGCATTATAGTCTTAGAAGTATATAAATCCTGGTATTAATTATTGTATCATTGAAACGATACTCTGGAGAGATGGTGATTTGTACTGGGAGGGAGTTACTTGAAATTGTACCTGCAATTTACTTACAGTGATATTCAATTGACTCTTCCACTTAACAGAGAAAATTTTAAATTTGCTTAATTAGTAATTGAACGATATTTTAACATCCACAGTGGTGCTGTCACAGGTAGGATTCCAGAGAAAATGCCAGACCACGAGCACGCTGAGAAATCCGAGTGCGTTAAATGAATCAATGTAAATTGCTTTGACTTCATTATTTCTGAAATTCAGTGTGACAGCTGTCGTCTAATCTAAGTACATGTGTTGCATTTCATTACGGGCTCCAATGCTTAATAAAATAATCGATGCATCTGCCCATATTAAAATCTACGCAGATCCAAAGATAACTTAATTAAAATAATTTCCTGCCATGACCCTGTGCAGTAGGAATGGGCCTGAAAGACTCGTGTATCTCGGAAATGGTTCCAGGATTGGGGGGGGGGGGGGGATAATTCTTGAACCTTGCAGCCAGCAGTGTGGAGCAACATTACATGGATTCAGGTCATCCTCAGCCTGATGTCTTGGAGGTTAATAAGCTTGTGCAACTTTAATTGAACTGTGCTAAATTCCTCTCAAACTCTCATTTCGCTGTTACCTGGGTTCTGTCTTTGGGGAGATGAGGAGGAGAGACGGCAGCTGTCAGGCAGTAATGCCGATGATTATACCATATTTGTATTTATTAACTCTACTGTCAGTAAATATGTCGCATTAATCAACAGGCGAATGATCAGAGTATGAGAGTCAACACACTTTCACTGTCACCTCCCGTGAAGAATTGTGTGAAGAGTATATTGTGACCTCTGTAAGGCAAGGAACTTTTTAAAGCAGAAAATACATTTGAAATCCAGTTCGTGACTAAAAGATTGAAGCTGTAAGATTCCACAGTTTAAAAGAGAAGGATTTTTACTGTGCAAGAAGGTCCAAAGATATATAGGTTTGGTGGATTAGCCATGGGAAATGTGTGGGGTTAATGGGAACAGGGTGGGATAGAAAGCCTGGGTACTGTGTCAGAGAATCGGTGCAGATAGGCTGAATGGCCTCTTTTATGCTGTAGTGATTCTATGATTCTTGCATTTATAAGTATCTCTCACAACCTCACTGTGTCTCTGAGCAATTTACAATCAACTCAGTGCATCAACCTTTTCGGTAGCAGTGTCCGTATATACAAAATGCACTGCAGCAACATTGTCAAAACTCACTTCGTCAGCACTTTCCAAACCCATAATCTGAACCACCCAAAAGAATGAGGGCAGCAAGTACATGGGAAAAACACCACCTGCAAGGTACCTTCCAAGTCACACATCATCTTGGCTGGGAACTATATCACCATTCCTTCACTGGCTCTAAGTCAACTTCCTGGACCTCCCTTTCTAAAAGACCCTAAGCTCTGGAATTCTGCTCTTGAATCTCTTTGTCTTTCAATCTTGCTTTAAGCCTTTAAAAAACTCTATCATACCTCTTTGGGCAGCACGATGGCACAGTAGTTAGCACTGCTGCCTCACAGAACCAGACACCTGGGTTCAATTCCGGCTTCAGGTCACTGTCTGTGTGGAGTTTGCACTTTCTCCCCGTGTCTGTGGGCAGTCCGATTTCTTCCCACAGTCCGAAAGCTGTGCTGGTTAGGTGCGTTGGCCATGTTAAATTGGCCCTGCGTGTCAGGGGGGATTAGCAAGGCAAATATGTGGGATTACAGGAATAGGGCCTTTGTGGAATTGCGGTCAGTACAGACTCAATAGGCCGAATGTCCTCCTTCTGTACTGTAGGGATTCTATGATCTAGTCATCCGTCCCAATTCTCCTCTGTGACTTGGTGTCAAATTTTGTATGAGAACAGTCCTGTGGAGTGCCTTAGGATGTTTTATGATGTTAAAGGCGATGTATATAAATGTCAGTCATTGTTCCTGGAAATTGTGAGGCAGTTTATTGACCGATGCTTTAGGTTACTCAGGGATATAGAGACATGAGGGAGGAAGAAAAGGAGGATAAAACAGGGAGGGTAACTAAAGCAGAATTGACTTGCACATTGACTGGGTGTTTTGATGTGTCCAAACATTAAGGTTTTATTGACTGCCTGTGACAGCAACACACTGTGCTTCAAGGCCCTAATTGCTATTATTTGGATTTGGAATTGGTGGGATAATGAGGAGCCTGCGGACAAGATGGTTGTGCTTCAGTCACTGGCCACAAAGTGGCTCACAGCAAGTTGGAACAGTTACAGCGCGACAAAAGGACAATGCATTTTCTTCGAGGTGCAACTTTAAAAAAAAACAACTGTCATTCTGATCGACTGGAAGATTTGGCATCATAATTAAAAATCACTTTGTGATTTGACATCCAAATCCTGTCTGAACAACGTCAACCTATGCCTAAACTCTCGAGATCCAAAAGTTTATTTATTTACTAGTATCACAAGCAGGCTTACATTGACACTGCAATGAAAAAGATGCAAAAGTCTGAGCTCACAGACCAACCGATTCAAAAACAGCTTCTTCCCTGCTGCTGTTAGACTTTTGAACGGACTTACCTTGCATTAAGTTGATCTTTCTCTACACCCTAGCTATGACTGTAACACTGTATTCTGGACTCTCTCGTTTCCTCCTCATTCGAATGGTATGTTTTGTCTGTATAGTGCACAAGAAAGAATACTTTTCACTGTATGTTAATACATGTGACAATAATAAATCAAATCAATGAAGTTACTGTGAAGATCTCCCAGTCAGCACACTCTGGCGCCTGTTCGGGTACAGTGAGGGAGAATTTAGCATGGCCAATGCACCTAACCAGCACATCTTTCTGACTGCAGGAGGAAACCCACGCAGACACAAGGAATTGAACCTGGGTTCCTGGAGCTTTGAGGCAGCTGTGCTAATCACTGTGCTGCCCCTCATTAAGCAACGGGGAAAGTTCAGGTCTATTTTGTGTGACCACCAATGTTCAGTTTGACTAAGATATTCCTGGGTTTAATTCCTGTTTAATAACATTTGTATGAAGTGATAGAGATCTAAGTTAATCATAGAATCCCGCAGTGCGGAAAGAGGCCCTTTGGCCCATCAAGTCTGCACCGACCACAATCCCACCCAGCCCCCACCCCCATATCCCTACATATTTTACTCTCTAGCCTAAGCATCCTAGTACACTAAGGGGCAACTTTAGCATGGCCAGTCAACCTAACCCGCACATCTTTGGACTCTGAGAGGAAACCGGAGTACCTGGAGGAAACCCACGCAGACACGAGAAGAATGTGCAAACTCCACAGAGACAGTGACCCGAGCCGGGAATCGAACCCAAGTCCCTGGAGCTGTGAAGCAGCAGTGCTAACCAGTGTGCTACCGTGCCACCCAGTTGTTAATATTCAATCGCAGAGTGTATCACAAATGATCTTGATGCTGACCCTGTCCATGCCCAATACTCACTCATGTGCACCTTCCTATTTGAGACTGATTGACAGTGGGAAGAAGCAGAATCCGCAGGTTACTATGACAACCCCCTGGCCCAGAAGCACTGAGACCAATTGGAGCACATCTGCTAACTTGACATAGATCACTGATTGGCTGAGAGGCTTTGCTGCTCTGGATTGGTGGGAAGTGTGTTTACACTTTGGACAACAGAAAAGCTTCAAAATCCATTCATTTTATTGAAACTTGTTAGTGTCTTTAACAAAATAAAATGCTCCAAAGCAGTTGACAGGAGTGTTATAAAACACAATTTACTGGCGGCATGGTAGCACAGTGGTTAGCAATGCTATCGGGCAGTGCCAGAGACCCGTGTTCAGTTCCCGACTTGGGTCACTGTCTGTGCAGAGTTTGCACATTCTCCCTGTGTCTGTTTGCTCCAGGCACTCCAGTTTCCTCCCATAGTTCAAAAATAGGTTAGATAGATTGACAATGCTAAATTGCCCCTTAGTGTCAGGGGGACTAGCTAGGCTAAATGCATAGGGCCTAGATGGGATTGTGATTGGTGCAGACTTGATGGGCCAAATGGCCACCTTTTGCACTGTAAGGGTTCTAGGAGAATTTGATACTGAGCCACATAAGAACTGTTGGTTACAGAACGGTATTTCTTAAAGAAGTCTCCATCATCTTTGGTAGATTAACAGTAAAGCTTTATTAACGATTAGAACTATTTACACATGTGCAGTAAAGGTTGCAGACTAGGAGCTAGGAGTCTTTACATATCTCTGCTCAACACCACACAGACCTTGGGTCATGTGCTTCTTACATCACTGCACTCAGTTCCACATTAACCCGATGTGTGCCAGACCCTTACACTAGAAGGACAGATAGGACAGACGATAAAATCTTGGTAGCAGGTTTGGAGGAATGTTGTGTCATAGGAGAGAGAATTATACAGATGGAGAGGTGTAAGGAAAGCAATTTCAGGACTTAGGGCCCGGATAACTGACCAATGACAGAATAATTAAAATCAGGAAAGCTCAGGATGTCAAAATTCAATGAGTGCGGAGAATCCAGAGGATTGTGAGACTGGAGGAGAATGTGGAGATAGAGAGATTAGGAAACAAGGATGAGAAATTTTAAATTGAGTCGTTGCTTAACCAGGAGCCAATGTAGTTTAGCAAGCAGAGGGTTAATACAATTTGACATGAAGCCAGCTGTGAGTGTGTCGGAATAATCAAGTCTGGAGGTAACAAAGACATGGATCAAAAGGACTTAAAAATTCCAAACTAAAAGCAAATAACATTCAACAGATAACTCTGACAGTACAGGTAACTGAAAAGTTCATTGGTTATCACCTAAGTGTTAAATTCCTTTTAAGTCCATTTGTTTACAATCTGGCTACAATAAATGCTACTGTTAATAACTTCCGGTTGTATACCATCACTTTATGATATCAACATAATGATCGTACTGAAACCCATCCTAAGCTCAGTGGTCAACCTTTGCATGTGAGTTTGAACAGCATGTGCCACAATGATCAGATAAAGCCACTCTGTCCAAAGCTTAGACCACCAAGGGCCTGTGTGAAATTGCTACAATACAGGTGGCAGTGGCACAGTGGTTAGCACTGCTGCCTCACAGTACCAGGGGCCTGGGTTCAATTCCCGGCTTGGGTCAATGTATGTGTGGTGTCTGCACGTGCTCCCCGTGTCTGTGTGGGTTCCTTCTGTGTACTCTGGTTTCCTCCCACAGTCCACAGATGTGTGGGTTAGATGGATGGCCATGCTAAATTGCCCATTCATGTCAGGGGGGTTAGCAGGATATATATATGGGGTTACGGGGTTAGGGCTAGGTTGTCAGTGCAGGTTCCATGGGCCGAATGGCCTCCTTCTGTACTGTAGGGACCCTATGAGTCAATACACCACTAGAGACAAGAACCACGGGACATGTTTTAAGAATGACAGGTCTTCCTTTTAGGATGGAGATGAGGAGAATTTTTTTATCTCAGAAGGTTGTTATCAGTGGAATCCTCTTCCTTAAAAGCAGCGGAGGCTGGTTACTGAATTTATTCAAGGCAGAGTTAGAACATAAGAACATAAGAAATAGGAGCAGGAGTAGGCCATCTAGCCCCTCGAGCCTGTCCCACCATTCAATAAGATCATGGCTGATCTGAAAGTGGTTCAGTTCCATTTACCCGCCTGCTCCCCATAACCCTTAATTCCCTTGTCGATCAGAAATCTATCTACCTGTGACTTAAACATATTCAACAAGGTAGCTTCCACCGCTTCAATGGGCAGAGAATTCCAGAGATTCACTACCCTCTGAGAGAAGAAGTTCCTCCTCAACTCTGTTGGTCAGACAGGTTTTTGAGAGAGTCAAGCGGTGGAATTCTCCACGCACCTTGGCATGTGTTTCGCTGTTGTGGAGGATCTTCTGGTTCCCGCCATTGTCAGTGGGGTTTCCTGTTGAAAGCACCCCTCACCACTGGGAAACCATATCAGGGGAGTGCTGTAAACGGGATTGGAAGACCCTGCCGGTGTGAATGTCCGGAAAGCTCCGGCCAAGATGGGGGAGGAGATGGGAAAGTGAAGTTGAAACCACAACCAGATCCGCTGTGATGTTATTAAGTGTTAGAGTTGGCTCAAATGGCTGAGTGACCTACTCCTGCTCCTAAATCCTATGTTCCCATATATGAAAGAAAGCATACAAGTTTAAAAAAGGTTCTGCTGAACTGGGAGGCAGTGTAGATCAACGAGCACAGGGTGAACAGGACTTGGTGCAAATTAGAATACTGAAGAAATGAAAGCTTTCTAAGTGGCATCTAAAGGGCAGCACGGTGGCACAGTGGTTAGCACTGCTCTCTCACTGTGCCAGGGACCATGGGTTCGATTCTTGGCTTGGGTCACTGTCTGTGTAGAGTTAACACGTTCTCCCCATGTCTGCATGGGTTTCCTCCGGGTGCTCCGGTTTCCTCCCACACTCCAAAGATAGCCCCTTCGTGTCAGGGAGATTAGCTAAAGTAAATACATGAGGAAAGGGCCTGAGTGAGATTGTGGTCGGTATAGACTTAATGGGCTGAATGACCTCTTCTGCCCTGTAGGATTCTATGAAATTTACTTTTTTATTCATTTGTGAAACATGGGTGTTGCCAGCTGGCCAGCATTTAGTGCCCATCCTTAGTTGCCCGAGGGCAGTTGAGAATTAACTGCATTGATGTGGCTCTGTAGTCACAGGTCAGACCAGGTAAGGATGGCAGATTTCCTTCCCTACGGGACATTAGTGAGCCAGATGGGTTTCCCTGTTTGTAAGTTCTTTTTCAAAACAAAAATCTGTGAAGAGAGTATAAAAGGTTAGAAAAATGCTTCACAATCTCAGCATATAAAGCTAATGAGAGTTGCAAAGTGCAGCCACTGTTGCAATAAAGAAAACCGCAATTATGTATGTATTCACAAGGATGGTCCCTGGGCTGGCACAGTGGTTAGCACTGCTGCCTCACAGCGCCAGGGACCTGGGTTTGATTTCCGGCTTGGGTCACTGTCTGTGTGGCGTCTGCATGTTCACCCTATGTTTGCGCTGATTTCCTCTCCGTGCTCAAGTTTCCCCCCATAGTCCAAAGATGTGCCGTTCAGGTGAATTGGCCGTTCTAAATTCTCCCTCAGTGTACCTGAGTGTGGCGACTTGGGGATTTTCACAGTAGCTTCATTGCAGTGTTAATGTAAGGCTACTTGTGACTAATAAATAAACTTTTTCGAACCAAGAACAGCAGTGGGATAATGACCAGGTAATCTGTTTTTTTAACGATGTTTGTTAAGGGATTAATTCTGACCCCTGGACATCAACAAGAACTGCCCTATTTTTTCTTTTATAGTGCCATGGGATCTTTATCTATTAACCTGAGAAGGCAGAGAGTTTTGCAAGGAGGCAGGGGGTGATCAAGTCGGTATTTTCCCCTCGACCAACCTAACTAAAACTAAAACCTGATCATTATCACATTGATGTTTGTGGGAGCTTGCCAAATGCAAATTGCCTGCTGTGTTTCCTACATTACAATGATGGCTATCCTTCAAAAAAACTACATTTGTTGTAAAGTACTTTGGAACATCCTGAGGTCATGAAATGTGCTATATAAATGCAAGTTTTTCTTTACTTTCTCTCCAGTCACTCTCTAAGGATGCGGTTTCTTTTAATATGTGAGCCTGAAAAGCGAGCATCAAACAGAAGCAGCACCCACATCACAGTAGGAGCCTCTAAAGTCCAGATGAAAATCAGGAGCAGAAACCCTGAATGATTTTTGTGTTCCCAGGCCCAGGGAGAGGACAGCAGAGGAGACCATTTGTATCACCCAGCTGAATGTTTATATACTGGAAGACTCCAGAGCCCGAGACTCAGTTACCGGTAGATGCGTTTTGCTGACACAGTTTCAACAGTAAACAATTTTTTTTCACATCACCTTGAAAAAAGTCAGTGTGTACACTAAATGTATGAGTCAGTCTTTAAAGTTGCATTATGTGTGTTGACACAAAGACAATGTCCACTTCGTTATTAGTCTGTGGCAGTATTGTTTACAGCACTTAATCAAGCGCTCCATTCAGACCAGTTTGTAGAATCTGAACCTCTCCTCTTGTATTGTCTTCAATCTCAGTCCGGTCTCCGGCCACAAGCTCAATCAGCAAATGTTAATTAAAAGCACAACTAGACGAGATACTGTTGAAAAACACAACACTTTTGTGCTTAGCCTATTTTACAAAGATGGATAGTGTCACAGATAGTCACAGATGGGTGGAGTTATTCAATTTGTCACACATACACTAACACTAAAAGCTGAATCAATGAAGGAGCCCTTAAGGCATATTCATGATGTGTATTGTTCCTGTGACTGCCACATCGGCTGGGGCATTGAGTTTAAAAATTGGCAAGTCATGTTGCAGCTTTGTAGAACCTTAGTTAGGCCACACTTTGAATATAGTGTTCAATTCTGGTCACCACACTACCAGAAGGATGTGGAGGCTTTGGAGGGAGTACAGAATCAGGATGTTGCCTGGTATGGAGGGCATTAGCTACGATTTGATTTGGTTTATTATTATCACATGTATTAACATACAGTGAAAAGTATTGTTTCTTGCGTGCTATATAGACAAAGCATACCGTTTATACAGAAAGAAAGGAGAGAGTGCAGAATGTAATGTTACAGTCATAGCTAGGGTGTAGAGAAAGATCAACTTAATGCGAGGTAAGTCCATTCAAAAGCCTGACAGCAGCAGGGAGAAAAAAGCTGTTCTTGAGTCAGTTGGTACGTGACCTCAGAGAAACGTGGTTTGTTCTCACTGGAACGACGAAGGTTGAGGGGTGACCTGGTAGAAGTGTACAAGATTATGAGGGACATGAACAGAGTGGATAGTCAGAAGCTTTTTCCCAGGGTGGAAGAGTCAATTACTAGGGGGCACAGGTTTAAGATGCGAGGGGCAAGTTTTATAGGAGATGTACGAGGTAGATTTTTTACACAGAGGGTGGTGGGTGTCTGGAACTCACTGCCAGGGAGGTAGTGGAAGCGGATACGATAGTGATTTTTAAGGGGCATTTTGACAAATACATGAATAGAATGGGAATAGAGGAATGTGATCTTCGGAAGGGTAGGGGGTTTTAGTTCAGTCGGGCAGCATGGTCAGTGTAGGCTTGGAGGGCAGAAGGGGCTGTTCTAGTGCAGTAATTTTCTTTGTTCTTTGTATCTGCAGGACCTCATTCCAATGCTTACTCCCCAAAATAAATGACATCTTTCAGCTGTCAGTTGGTGGACGGACACACACACACACGCCAGTCCCTCTTCCCCTCACTCACCCTCTGCTGCTCCCACTGCCCCTGGCTGGGAATGGAATCTCAGAGCTCTCTGTTATAAGTGTAATCATTGAATTTGGAGTTATGGAGAGAAAAGGAGGTATTTGTGCCTGGCCCTAATTTTGTAACTACTAGTCTCAGACCACTAATTAGTGTATAACCGAAGCCTATTGTTACTTAGCCTTGTAAATTAATGTTTGTGGCAGTCTTGGACTTAAACCCTTTGGATTGTGCTATGTTGGTCAGATTAAATACAAGTGGAGAGATGTATGGAAACAATCAGTGAGAAACTTTTCAAAGCAAAAACTGACCCGTCCATGCCAATGTCTACAGCGCAATGCCATAATCTGTGCTGTGGGAAAGCCAAAGCAAGAACCAAGGATAATCTGTTTGTGTCTTTTTATTTCAGAGTACAACATCTCTTTCTCAACCTTTCTGCACCCTGATGTTGCGTAGGTCAGATTTTTGTCTGCTCCTATAACTGATTACTCCTGGAACTCGTCACTAGTCTGTCACCAGGGGCATTACACCGCCTCAAGCATAGCCACACACACACTCCCAAACAAACTAAGGGGCAATTTAGCATGGCCAATCCACCTAACCTGACGTCTTTGGACTGTGGGAGGAAACCGGAGCACCCAGAGGAAACCCACGCAGACACAGGGGGAACATGCAAATTCCACACAGTGACCCAAGCCAGGAATCGAACCCAGGTCCCTGGCGCTGCAATCCCAGGCCTGCTAATGGTATTCAGATTTGAATTTAACTATTTTAATCAGCTCCACACCCATTTCTGGCACCAAGCCGACAACGCTGGAAATCTGGTGATTGGAGATGTGCAGAGGTTGTGGTGCCCAGTGGGGAGCCTACTAAACGGCCTCCGCTTATGTCTTCCAGCCTCCATGGCTTTGAAGGAACTTCAACACGTAACACAGTCGATACTGCCATCCTGAGAGAGTGCTGCACTGTTGGAAGTGCTGGCTTTTAGATGAGATGTTAAGCCTGATGCCCCATCTGCTCCCTCAGTTTGATGTAAAATAATAATATAAAACAAAGGGTAAATTCTTAAAGGGGGTGCAGGAGCAGAGGGAACTGGGTGTAAATGTGAATAGAGTCATCGAGGTTTACAGTGTGGAAACAGACCCTTCAGCCTAACTTGTCCATGCTGCCCTTTGTTTTTTAAACTCCTAAGCTAATTCCAATTGCTTGCATTTGGCCCATATCCCGCTATACCAATCTTACCAAGTAACTGTTATGGGTATTTCATGAATAGATCACCGAAGATGGCGGGACAGGTGGGGAGAGCAGTTAATAAAGCATATAATATTCTGGGCTTTATTAAAATGGGCATAGAGTACAAGAGCAAGGAGGTTATGCTAAACTTATACAAGACACTCATTAGACCTCAGCTGGAATATTGTGTACAGCTCTGGGCATCTCACTATTGGAAGGTTGTGAACTCATTGGAGAGAGGGCAGAAGAGGTTTACAGAAATGGTTCTAGGGATGAGAAAGTTCAGTTATGAGGATAGATTGGGGAGGTTCTCCTTGAAGAGAAGAAGACTAAGAGGAGATTTGATACAGATGTTCAAAATCATTAAGTGGCTGGATACAGTAGATCAGGAGAGACTGTTCCTGTTCATAAAAGGATCAAGAATGAGAGATTTAAAGTCACTTGCCAAAGAAGCAAATATGATATGAGAAAAAACTTCTCTACACAGCGAGTGGTTTGGGTCTGAAATGCGCTGCCTGGGGATGAGGTGGAGGCAGGGTCAATCGAGGCATTCAAGAGATGATTATTTGGATAGAAACAATATGCAGGGGCACGGGGAAGAGGCAGGGGAATGGCACTAAGTCATGATGCTCATTTGGAGAACCAGTGCAGACATGAAGGACCAAATGGCTTCATGCACTGTAACAATTCTGTGATACAAAATATCTAGTGGCATTGGTTTAAAGAAGAGCAGAGTTCTATCCATTATGCTGGCCGTTGAAACTACCAAATCGTATCCGGTCACATTGCTATGTTGTGGGGATGCCAGCGTTGGACTGCAGTGGGCACAGTAAGTAGTCTCACAACACCAGGTTAAAATCCAACAGGCTTATTTGGTAGCATGAGCTTTCGGAGCACTGCCCCTTCATCACCTGATCAGATGATGAAGGGGCAGCATGCCGAAAACTCGTGCTACTAAATAAACCTATTGGACTTTAACCTGGTGTTGTGAGACTACTTACTGTGGTCACATTGCTGTGTGGTAGTCTGGTTCACATTGGCTGCCGTGTTTCCAATGTTACAATGGTGACTACACTTCAGACGTACTTCATTGGCTGTGGTGTTCCTTGGGACATCTCAAGATTGTGAAAGGCACAATATAGATTCAAGTTATTTCTTCCTGTGTCGGCCTTGGAAGCGACAGAGTTCATCAGAATTATACCAGAGCTTTAAGGATTAAATGATGAGGACAGGTTGCCTTGTTTTCCCTTGAATTTAGGAGATTAAGGGATGATCTAATTAAACCGGTATTTAAGATGATTAATGGATGGACTGTGGGGGAGTCCAAAATAAGGGATCAAAACCTTAAATTAAGTTAGGCCATTCAGGGTTTGATGAGAAGTATCATTTCTCTTGCTGTTACTGAGGGTGAGAGATTGAGGGTCAACTAAAAATTTTAAAATAGAGATAGACTTTTATTAGTCAAGGCTACCTAATCAAGGCAGATTAATGCTTTTTTACAAGAAATGAAATCTGTTGCCCTTCCCTAGTCCGGCCTACATGTAACTCCACACCCACGCAACAAATGCTGGCCTTGTCAGTGATCATTGAATTTCTACACTGCAGAAGGAGGCCATTCGGCCCATCAAGCTGCACTGACAACAATCCCACCCAGGCCCTATCCCTGCAACCCCACACACTTAGCCCACTGATCCCTCGGCACTAAAGGGGCAATTTAGCTCGACCAATCTACCTAATCTGCACATCTTTGGAGTGTGGGAGGAAACTGGAGCAGCCGGAGGAATCCCAAGCAGACACAGGAAGAACATGCAAACTTCACACAGTCACCCGAGGTTGTAATTGAACCCAGGACCTTGGCACTGTGAGGCAGTAGTGCTAACCACTGCGCCACCATGCCACCTTTGATGCCCATAGCCCATGGAAGAACAAGTTAAAAAATAATGGGATTAAGATACAGATTAACCGTGATCTCGTTGGATTGCAGAAAATAAAAGACTGAGAGGTGTCTTTTAAAATATGAATGCTTTTGATAGAGTAGACATTGAGACATTTTTCAATTTGTCAACATAAATGCAATAAATATAACATCGTCACAAATAAATCAAGCAGTACATTCTAGGAGAAAGCTGCTGATTTTTGCTGGTTTAAATGTGGAAGTTGCTACCATAAGAAGTACTTGAGGCAAACAATTTATTTAAGGGGAAATTAGATTTGAGCATGAGGAAGAAAGGAATAAAATGTTATGCTAATAATAAGGTGAAATGAAGTACAGTGGGGGGGTGGCAAGGTTCATGTGGAACATAAACACTGACACAAATCAGTTGCGCAGTAAATTCTAACAGTCTGGAAGGGCCAAACGGCCTACTCCTTTATTCCTAACGGAGAGAAGCCAATTCTCCCTCTGCTGTTCATGTGGTACAAGCCTTTAAAGAACATGATTCCAGCTTATGGCCAAGCACTGAGGTCTAATTAATGAAGGCTTATTGATTTCAGAGCCTTTTACGAAAGATTTCACAAGGTTTATAATTACAGATGTGTTTGCCTTCATCATTGGTGCATAATGACATCGCATGTCAAAAGCTCCACACACCCCTGACATTATCTCTCCTCCATCAGGAAAAAGATACAAAAGTCTGAGGTTATATACCAACCAACTCAAGAACAGCTTCTTCCCTGCTGCACACACACTCACTGTTGTTCGGATTATTGCACTGTCTCTCTGTGCAGTCTAGATTATTGCTCTCTCTCTCTCTCTCTCTGTGCAGTCTGGATTTTTGCACTCTCTCTGCACATGTTTGGATTATTGCGCTCTCTCTGTGCAGTCTGGATTATTTGCATTGTGTGCGGTGTGGATTATTGCACACTCTCTGTGTGCAGTGTGGATTATTGCACTCTCTCTGTGTGCGGTATGGATTATTGCACACTCTCTGTGTGCAGTGTGGATTATTGCACTGTCTCTGTGTGCAGTGTGGATTATTGCACTCTCTCTGTGTGCAGTGTGGATTATTGCACTCTCTCTGTGAGCAGTGTGGATTATTGCACACTTTCTGTGTGCAGTGTGGATTATTGCACTCTTTCTCTGTGTGCAGTGTGGATTATTGCCCTCTCTTTGTGTGCAGTCTGGATTATTGCACTCCCTCTGTGTGCAGTCTGGATTATTGCACTCCCTCTGTGTGCAGTGTGGATTATTGCACTCTGTGTGCAGTCTGGATTATTGCACTGTCTCTCTGTCTGCAGTGTGGATTATTCACTCTCTCTGTGTGCAGTCTGGATTATTGCAGTCTCTCTGTGTGCAGTGTGGACTATTGCACACTCTCTGTGTGCAGTCTGGATTATTGCACTGTCTGTCTGTCTGCAGTGTGGATTATTCACTCTCTCTGTGTGCAGTGTGGATTATTCCACTCTCTCTGTGTGCAGTGTGGATTATTGCACTTTCTCTGTGTGCAATGTGGATTATTGCACTCTGTGTGCAGTCTGGACTATTGCACACTCTCTGTGTGCAGTGTGGATTATTGCACTCTCTCTCTCTGTGCAGTGTGGATTATTGCACTCTCTCTGTGTGCAGTCTGAATTATTGCACTCTGTCTGTGTGCAATCTGGATTATTGCACTCTCCCTCTGTGTGCAGTCTGGATTATTGCACACTCTCTGTGTGTAGTGTGAATTATTGCACTCTCTCTGTGTGCAGTATGGATTATTGCACTCTCTCTGTGTGCAGTATGGATTATTGCACTCTGTGTGCAGTGTGGATTATTGCACTCTGTGTGCAGTATGGATTATTGCACTCTCTCTGTGTGCAGTCTGGATTATTGCACTCTCTCTGTGCAGTCTGGATTATTGCACTCTCTCTCTGTGCAGTCTGAATTATCGCACTCTCTCTGTGTGCAGTGTGGATTATTGCACTCTCTCTGTATGCAGTCTGGATTATTGCACTCTCTCTGTGCAGTTTGGATTATTGCACACTCTCTGTGTGCAGTCTGGATTATTGCACTCTCTCTGTGTGTGCATTGTGGATTATTGCACTCTCTCTATGTGCAGTCTGAATTATTGAACTCTCTCTGTGTGCAATCTGGATTATTGCACTCTCTCTATGTGAACAGTATGGATAATTGCACACTCTCTGTGTGCAGTCTGGATTATTGCACTCTCTCTCTGTGTGCATTGTGGATTATTGCACTCTCTCTATGTGCAGTCTGAATTATTGAACTCTCTCTGTGTGCAATCTGGATTATTGCACTCTCTCTATGTGAACAGTATGGATAATTGCACACTCTCTGTGTGCAGTGTGAATTATTGCACTCTCTGTGTGCAGTGTGGATTATTGCACACTCTCTGTGTGCAGTGTGGATTATTGCACACTCTCTGTGTGCAGTATGGATTATTGCACTCTCCCTCTGTGAACAGTATGGATTATTGCACACTCTCTGTGTGCAGTGTGAATTATTGCACTCTCTGTGTGCAGTGTGGATTATTGCACACTCTCTGTGTGCAGTGTGGATTATTGCACACTCTCTGTGTGCAGTATGGATTATTGCACTCTCTCTGTGTGCAGTCAGGATTATTGCACACTCTCTGTGTGCAGTCTGGATTATTGCACACTCTCTGTGCAGTCTGGATTATTGCACTCTCTCTGTATGCAGTGTGGATTATTGTACTCTCTCTCTGTGCAGTATGGATTATTGCACTCTCTCTCTGTGCAGTCTGGATTATTGCACTCTCTCTGTATGCAGTGTGGATTATTGCACTCTGTGTGCAGTCTGGATTATTGCACTCTCTCTGTATGCAGTGTGGATTATTGCACTCTGTGTGCAGTCTGGATTATTGCACTGTCTCTCTGTCTGCAGTCTGGATTATTCCACTCTCTCTGTGTGCAGTCTGGATTATTGCAGTGTCTCTGTGTGCAGTCTGGACTATTGCACACTCTCTATGTGCAGTGTGGATTATTGCACAGTCTCTCTGTCTGCAGTGTGAATTATTGCACTCTCTCTGTGTGCAATCTGGATTATTGCACTCTCTCTATGTGCAGTCTGGATTATTGCACTTTCTCTGTGTGCAGTCTGGACTATTGCTCTCTTTCTGTATGCAGTATGGGTTATTGCACTCTCTCTGTATTCAGTATGGATTATTGCACTCTCTCTGTGCAGTCTGGATTATTGCACACTCTCTCTGTGCAGTCTGAATTATTGCACTCTCTCTCTGTGCAGTCTGGATTATCGCACCCTGTTTGTGTGCAGTGTGGATTATTGCACACTCTCTGCATGCAGTATGGATTATTGCACATTCTCTGTGTGCAGTGTGGATTATTGCATTCTCTCTGTATGCAGTCTGGATTATTGCATTCTCTCTGTGCCGTTTGGATTATTGCACACTCTCTGTGTGCAGTCTGGATTATTGCACTCTCTCTGCGTTCAATCTGGATTATTGCACTCTCTCTATGTGCAGTCTGAATTATTGCACTCTCTGTGTGCAATCTGGATTATTGCACTCTCCCTCTGTGTGCAGTATGAATTATTGCACTCTCTCTCTGTGCAGTATGGATTATTGCACTCTCTCTCTGCAGTCTGGAATATTGCACTCTGTCTGTGAGTGCAGTGTGGATTATTACACTCTCTCTCTGTGCAGTATGGATTATTGCACTCTCTCTCTGTGCAGTCTGGATTACTGCACTCTCTCTCTGCAGTCTGGATTATTGCACTCTCTCTGTGAGTGCAGTTTATTACACTCTCTGTGCAGTATGGATTATTGCCCTCTCTCTGTGCAGTCTGGATTATTGCACTCTCTCTGTATGCAGTGTGGATTATTGCACTCTCTCACTGTGCAGTCTGGATTATTGCACTCTGTCTCTGTGCAGTGTGGATTATTGCACTCTCTCTCTGTGCAGTCTGGATTATTGCACTCTCTCTGTGAGTGCAGTGTGGATTATTACACTCTCTCTGTGCAGTATGTATTATTGCACTCTCTCTCTGCAGTCTGGAATATTGCACTCTCTCTGTGAGTGCAGTGTGGATTATTACACTCTCTCTCTGTGCAGTATGGATTATTGCACTCTCTCTCTGTGCAGTCTGGATTATTGCACTCTCTCTGTGCAGCCTGGATTATTGCACTCTCTCTGTGAGTGCAGTGTGGATTATTACACTCTCTGTGCAGTATGGATTATTGCCCTCTCTCTGTGCAGTCTGGATTATTGCACTCTCTCTGTATGCAGTGTGGATTATTGCACTCTCTCACTGTGCAGTCTGGATTATTGCACTCTCTCTGTATGCAGTGTGGATTATTGCACTCTGTATGCAGTGTGGATTATTGCACTCTCTCTGTGAGTGCAGTGTGGATTATTACACTCTCTCTGTGCAGTATGGATTATTGCACTCTCTCTCTGCAGTCTGGAATATTGCACTCTCTCTGTGAGTGCAGTGTGCATTATTACACTCTCTCTCTGTGCAGTATGGATTATTGCACTCTCTCTCTGTGCAGTCTGGATTATTGCACTCTCTCTGTGCAGCCTGGATTATTGCACTCTCTCTCTGTGCAGTGTGGATTATTGCACTCTCTCTGTGCAGTATGGATTATTGCACTCTCTCTCTGTGCAGTATGGATTATTGCACTCTCTGTGCAGTCTGGATTATTGCACACTCTCTGTGCAGTGTGGATTATTGCACTCTCTCTGTGCAGTATGGATTATTGCACTCTCTGCAGTCTGAATTATTGCACTCTCTCTGTGCAGTATGGATTATTGCACTCTCTGTGCAGTCTGGATTATTGCACTCTCTCTGTGCAGTATGGATTATTGCACTCTCTGCAGTCTGGATTATTGCACTCTCTCTGTGCAGTGTGGATTATTGCACTCTCTGTGCAGTCTGGATTATTGCACTCTCTGTGCAGTATGGATTATTGCACTCTCTCTGTGCAGTATGGATTATTGCACTCTCTGTGCAGTCTGGATTATTGCACTCTCTGTGTGCAGTGTGGATTATTGCACTCTCTGTGTGCAGTGTGGATTATTGCACACACTCCCTCTCTCTCTGTGCAGTCCGGACCCTCGTCCTGCACGCGGCGCTGTCACGCTTCACGCGCAACGGCACGCACGCTGGCGCCAAACGGCGTGGCTAAGATGGCGCCGGGCGCCGGCGACGCCTCGCTATTGGCTGCCGTTCCGCCATCGGGCGCCATTCCCAGCGGCCTGCTCCCCCTCCCGCCGGGCCCAGCTATCTGCTGGCCGCTCTGGAGGTCGGGGCAGCCGGTTTCGGGTCCACTTTACCTCAGGGAATTGTCGGCCGCACCCGGCTGAGGGGGGTCTGGCCGCTGGGGGGGTGGGGAGATTTTCCGCGGCCGCTCTCGCCCGGTCCTGGCGCGGCCTGAGGCGGCGGGAGGGAAGCCCTCGGCCGGATTGTCTCCTTGGCGACGGCTGGGGCGATCGTGGCGTTAGTGAGCGAATTTTTCCCCTCCTCCCTCCCCTTCCCTCTCTCCTCACTTTCTTTTAATATAAACACTTTTTATTTTAGGGGGTGGGGGAAATAAAACCTCGAGTGCTGGAAAAAAAGCCCCCATGAGTGTTCGTCAACAGCCATCTTCCCATGACATGAAGTGTAAGTAGACAAAATATACCCAGCTGTATGTTTATATATGACATTGCTGCACTGTAAAACATTGTTTCCTATCAATTACAATTATTCCTCTCCCACCTTTCCCCTCCCTAAGTCAAGTTGCAAACCCAGGAAAGAAACTGAGGAGGATTTGAATAGTTTCACTCTTGTTGGATTTGTATTCTTGCCTGTTTTTTAAAAGTCCATCCCAAACCCTCCCAAATATATATATATAAATATATATCCTGTACTTAACGTCCTTGGAACACAATCCGGGTTCTCCTTTCTCCCTGCCTCCTGCACTTATTGATAAATCTTGTTGTTTTGTTGAAACCTGGACTCTTGACATTGCAGTCTAAGTTTGGTTTGAATTGCACTAGGAAGGGGTGGGATGTTTCTCGATCTTTTAAAAAGACCGTTTGCCAGAGTTGGGATTATCATTGATCTAGTTGGAAAGCGGCTTTAAACATTTGCACAGTTAGGCTAGCACATCCAATTTAAATGCAACCCTTCCCTTCATGTACTATTTAAGCTTTACAATCTGTTGAGACTTAAATTATTTTTCCCCGAAAAGAAAAGGAACTCCTACTCTTGAGATCAGCGTTTGTTTTTTTTCTAGTGGGTAATTGTCACCACCCCCCCCCTTCCTGTTTTTGTCCCTTTTTCTTTGGAACATGCTTTGGGCTGGTCTCTCTGGAACATTTACCGTTCCCCTCTCATTATTTTGAGGACTAATTCTAGTATAATGCAATTGTATTCCTTTCAATCTCCTGCTCTTAGAGAGCACTGTTTTGCTGAACACGGTACAGTAGTCGACACCGCAGTGTCCTCAACCTCTTGTCCTTTATGGTACGATGATGGCTTTACCCATGTGATATTGGGACCAAATCCCCAATCCATTGATTCTCTTGTCAAATGGTGCTATGTGTTAATTGTGTAAATCCTCTTTCACGTGCATAGTAAATCTTTGTTAACTTATTTTGTGTCTCCCGGATTTTTTTTGCCGTGGCTGACCTAAGAGAAAATGCAACATGTAGGAAGGGAGAAAATAAGTGCTTCATGTTTTTATTTCGCACGGAAAGATGTGCAAATGTCACGGCCTCTCCCCTGTTTTTTTGGTCACACCGGGCTTGTTTCCGTACCTAAACTCCTGGTTTCAGCAGCTACTGCTTAATCCAAGGTGACAAGCCAACTGTTTCCAAGTGGAGACAACTCCAGAGAATGCCAAAGCCATGGATCTGTCACTTGACCTTTTGACACTTAGGTGGTCGAATGAAAAGATGTACCAGCAATTAACCCAGATTATAAAGTTCAGAAACAGCTCCATGATTTACACAATCCGTTTGAACCAATGTTTCGCGGCGCCTTTCAGTCTCGCAGCGCTGCGGATGTTGTTTGTGTATACAAGACTGCAAAACTGGATGAACAGCGTCAATGCGTTTACTTGTCGTCTGTTGAAAATATCGCTCATGCTATCTAAAGACTACCGATGCTTTAACAGTTTCGCACTCTTCCAAAAATAGAAGGCAAGGGATTGTGGGCAGGAGTCCTGTGATTTCTTGCAGTATAATGTAAACCAGATGCTGTGTGTGGAGGAATTGCCACGCAGCCCAAAACCGTGTACAATGAAATCGCATACGCCCACTTCGTAGGCACGGAATCCGATTACGGACTATCGACCTTTAAATTGGATGCTTGTTTTGAAACGAGCCGTGAACAGATTTTAGATGGCTGGGTTTTTTTGCGAACGTTAAGTCGGACAGCAACAACAAAAGACAGCTTTCAGCATTTTTGTCACGGCACGCTAAACACATTTGCAAAACGGGTATATTTGGAAACAAGTCAGTCCGGTGTATGCATTTGATTTGAATTTTAAGGCGTGTTCCTACAAGTAACTGGACGATAAACCAAGTGTGGTTTTTTTTGTGTGTATTGCACTATTTAATGTATACAAAAGTCCACTCCAATGCTTTTTCAACGTAGTCTCAAACCTTTCCGGAGCAGCAATATCTGTTGTTTACAAATGACAGTCATATGTACTTCAGGTCAATTGCATACAAGGAATTCACAATCAACTCGCCCTTTATGCACTGGGACTGCAGTTGGATGCATTCAGCTACCGGGTCGCTATAATATTTGAAAATAAATTTTATTTCATTGAAGTGAATGCCCACTACACAACTTTTTCAGTGTTTTTCTTTTTATATTTTGACGTCTTGACGTATTAAGAATATAGTCTTGCATTACATTATTTTTTGCCAATAAAACATTTTGACATGAAAATATTAAAACTAAATTGTGCGTTTGGGGTTGAGCATGATGTTACCATTAAAGAAAATGTATAATTTGGGATTGTATTGGTAATGTTGCAGATTGCTGGGTAATGAGAAAGTTCTTTTTACCCAGTTTTTCAAAAAGATTGCATGAATCCTGATCGTTAAAGATGATTTGCTCCTTAAATCTAGGCATTGAATGTAAAATGGCATTGTACTTTGTGTTTTAAATTGATCTAATAAAAGTGCACTAAGAATTATTAAGCTCAAGGACTGAATAACTACTTCACATGGAGGGATTAGTTATTTCCACCTACTTATCCTTAATGTAACTTGTTCCTTATAACATAATCCGACCTCTTGAATTTCAAACTGTTTGCATACAAATTGTAAAGAGATAATAAAAGAGCAGTGATCTCTGTATTAGTTACATGAAGTGATACAGTAATTGGACAATAATGGGTAGGAAGGTGTACATTCAATCAGAAGTGGCTGCTCTGTTTTGGCAAAAGGAAATTGAGCACTGGTAGATATTTTTAAGAATCCTTTCAGATTGCTACAGTTTAGTGCTTTGAGAAGACTCCGTGCGTATGAGGAGTATTAAATGTAAGTTTTTATTGTATCCAACCCAAATACATCTATTAACTAGCAGAATTGGTTCCTTCTAATTGGTCCAAAAACTTCAAATGTCATCAAGTTAAAATTTCTCCAGTGGTGAGCTCCATCTGCTTCTTGCCCCAAGCCTAAGAATCCAAAACACTGGGCTTATTTCTGGTTGCCCTCCTCTGAGCCTTCTCTGTTAAGGGACCAATACTGGACACCAAGTTATTAGTTCAGCTGTACATATTGAATTGTCTTCGTACATTAGGACCTTTAGAATTTGACATCCGTGACCTCCGAACTTGTAAGCAGGTGTACTTGCATGATATGTGCCATGTAAGTTACCCTGATTCAAATGCATCACCCTTTATTTATCCACACTGAGGATATTTGCCACACACCGGTCAGTATCTCAACATCAGTTTGTACCCTATTTGTTGTGTTGCTTTCAAGCTTAGACATTTTTGACAAGCCATTGTCATGCAGGTTATTGTAGCTGGTCTGTTTCTTACTGAATTTTCACTTTTATGAAATCATTGGATACAGAATAGCTTGATAAATGAAAAGCTTGAGGCATGAGGAGCATTTCAGAGCTCTGGGTCTGTACTCAATGAAGTTTAGAAGGATGGAGGGGGAATCTTATTGAAACTTAGAGAATATAAAAGGCTGGGTAGAGTGGACATGGGGAAGATGTTTAATTTGTAGGTGAGACTAGGATCTGAGGGCACAGTCTCAGAATAAAGGGATGACCCTTTAGAACTGAGATGAGGAGGAATTTCTTCAGCCAGTGTGTGTTGAATCTATGGAATTCATTGCCACAGAAGACTGTGGAGGCTAGGTCATTGAGTATATTTAAGACAGAGATAGGTTCTTGATGGGTAAGGGGATCAAAGGTTACTGGGAAAAGTTGGGAGAATGGGGTTGAAAAACTTATCAGCCATGATTGAATGGTGAAGAAGACTTGATGGACCGAACAGCCTAATTCTGCACGTGTATCCTATGGTCTTGTTTGTAGCTGTGGGAATCCTGTCTGATTTGTATTTTTATTTCCTGGCCATACCTTGCTGACTGAAGTTCTTGTGGAGCACCTCATATTCCCCCAGCTCAGTGATCAGATGTAGAATAATCTTATAAATGCAAATACTGCAGATCCTGGAAATCTGAAATAAAAACAAGCTTGTTAGAAATACCCAGCTGATCTAACAGCATGTGTGAATTGATCTTAATCTGTATTACTCAGAGCCCCACAAAGTAGAATATTTATTTACTGCCACCTGAGGAACCTGGGTGGTTCTCCTTGGAGAAGTGAAGATTGAGAGGAGATTTGATAGAAATGTTCAGATTCACAAAGGGTCTGATCAGAAACTGTTCCCATTGGAGGAAGGTTCTTTAAAGGTAATCTTGCTTACAATCAAAGAATGCTTACCATACAAGGCTATTCAGTCCATCTGGTTTGTGCCAGTTGTCTGTAAGAATGACTTAACTATTGCCACACCTCTAGCCCCACAAAACTTTCCAATTAATTACCCAATTTTAAAAATAACAATTGAATCTACCTCTACTACATTCAGGCTGTGCATTCCAGATCTTAAGCACTTTCTCCATAAAAAAGCTACTTTCCTCGTGCCACGTTTAGTTCTCTTGCCAGTCACATTTTGAATTGTTGCCCCCGGCTCTTAAGTTGTGAAGAGGATATAGGGAGACTGCAAAGGGACATAGATTAAGTGACAGGCAAAGATTTGGCAGATGGAATATGATGTGGAAAAATAAAAAATAAGCATATTTAAATGGAGAGTCATTGCATAACTGGGTACACGGGGATCTGGGTGTCCAGTTACATCAGGAAATGTTAATATGCAGGTACAGCAAGTGATTAGGAAAGCAAATGGAATGTTGTCATTTATTGCAAAGGGGAATGGGATGTAAAAATACAGGGCATTGGTGAGACCATATTTGGAATGCTGTGTACAGATTCAGTCTGCTATTTAACAAAGGATATAAATGCATTGGAATCAGTTCAGAGAAGATTCACCTGTCTGAAAGCTAGAATTGGTGGATGTTAGCTTGCAAGGTGAAGACTGAGAGGGGATCTTATTGAAACATGAAGATACTGTGTGGACCTGACAGAATGTTTCCTCTTATGGAGAGACCAGAAATAGGGGACACAGTTCAAAAATAAGAGATCTTACATTTTGGATGGAGATGAGAAAATTTTTCTGTGTTGTTAATATTTGGAACTCTCCCACAGAAGGATGGAAGCAGAATCAATATCTTTTAAGGCAAGGGTAGATAGATTCTTGATTAACTCGGGAGTTAAAGGTTATCAGGAGTTGGTGGAATGTGGAGTTGAGGCCACAATCAAATCAACCATAATGAATAGGGGAGTAGGCTGAAGAATCAAATGGCCTACTGTCTCCTAATTTTTATCTTCATTTGTGTACAAATGCCCCAGGCCCTCTGCTCCTGCACCTCCTATAGAATTATAGAGTCAAAAGCTGCAGAAAAGGCCCTTGGCCCATTGAGCCTGCATCGACCACTAAAGCCGCATTAATACCATTTTCCTGCATTTGGTCCTTACTGTTGAATGTTGTGATATTTCAAGTGCTCATCTAAATATCTTTTAAAGGTTGTAAGGTTTCCGGCCTGCACTACCTTCCAAGGCAGTCCATTCCAGACTCCCACCACCCTCTGAGTGATGTTTTTTGTCTTTCTCAAATCCCCTCTCCAGTATTACCTCTCCTCCTTATCGTCATTCATCATTTTATGCTTATTTGCATTGAATCTCATCAATGACATCTACTCAGTCCACCAGCCAATGTGTCTCTTGAAGCACAGTGGCTCCTACATCCTTCGTAGGTATGTATCAGTTTAACTTTTCACTCTGTTCTCTTGCCTGTCTATTTCAATAAGCAAGCAAGCAATGTAAACTTTTAACTGAAAAAGGGTTTTGAAAGTTTTCTTCTAAATAATCTTAAAACAACTGAACAGAAACTGCTTGAAGGTAAAGAAAGTTATGCCAATAAGATAAATTGGTACCAGTTAACTGGGAAATTGATTGTGGTGTAAATGCCCAGTCTGCATACTCTTTGGCTAACAATCACATTTCCAGAAGCAGATATTAAGTCCTAGCTTTTGGGAGAGATTGAGGCCTCCCAAATAAAAACTGAGCTAAAAGCACATCAAAAGCAATTTGGCTAAATTTCATCAAGTTTTAAAATATATACCTACCAAGAAAAACAATACTGGGCAACTTAAAGGGATTAGTATGAGAAAAGATAATATGGCACTTTGCTGTGATGTGACAGGGAGCTGTAATAGGACCTTGACATCAATATTGGAAATCCTGTCAAAGCACCACAGGGTATAGTACAGTCTAGACTGTACTATTTTGAAATTTCCATGGAAAATTTTTATGTAACAGTTTTTTTTGTAACACTTCAATGGAGAATTTAAATATAAATTAGTGTGGGGATGCTCTTGTATTAAAAGGAAATTATTGCAGATGCTGAAACCTGAAATAAAAATAGAAAATGCTAGAAAATCTCAGCAGGTCTGGCAGTATCTGTGGAGCGAGAATAGAGCTAACATTTCGACTCAGAATGTTAGGTCTAGTCTCGCACCACAGATGCTATCAGACCTGCTGAGATTTTCCAGCATTTTCTGTTTTGGCTTGCAGGTGTACTGTCTTGTGCTGGAAACTCACTTGGGATATTTCAGAAGCGTTGTGCTTTAGTGAATGTGATTCTGAATCCTTCTGGATTCATTCTGAAAGTACTAGTTCTCCAATTTACAGTGTAGTCAAAGCCTATTTTCTTCACCTTTTCTGAATCTGCATCTCAACCTGCAAATGATTGCATTAGGATTAGAATTTTTTTTATGCAAAACTTTTAGAACTAACATTAACATGCTTTCATCTCATATCGGCTCTGTTAAAAATGGAACCCTAAAAGAGAAAAAAGTGCTGAAAAGTAGTCACACCTCATCCCCTGACCTGTAGCTAATTTTTTAAAAAGTCATCTTTCACTCTATCTTATACCAAAGAGCAGTCAATAACTTGTTATTAAAGTATATAGGTTTTATTATATTGCTGTATCTTAGACACAAACCATACTATAAGTAGTAGAAATAAGTGATAAAGTAGTTCAGAAATTGGGATTTGAGCAATTTAATATGCATCTCCAAGAAGCTGTTAACTTTAATGCAGATTTGAATTTTTGTCTTATGAATAGATGCAAAAGAAGCTGATGACTTTGAAGGATTGTGTGAGTGTCTGATTAAAATGTCCAACATGTTGAGTGCTTTGTATGTAGGGAAAAGTAGGAATTGCCTAATATGCTGTACTTAATTCTGCATGATTAGTCCATAGAGTATTGAACAGATAATTCAAATAAATGAGCAACGGGTATAAACCAAGATTAGTTTGTCATTTTCTAGAGTCGAATAACACCAGTGGGAAGTCCTGCTAATGTTTGGATAAATTCAGACTATTTGGAAGCAACAGTGATTAGCTGTGAAGGGCACAGTGAACTTCCTTTTTTTTAATTGAGAAACCTAGGGGAATAGACAAATGTCACAGGGCAGAACAGTACAAGGTTGAATGTAGTACAAGAGAAGATGAAGTTGTGTTTAAAGTATCGGTTTCACCAAACGTCTGCTTGACAATGGTTCTAATTAACTCTGTGGTAGCATGTTTGTACATCACTTGAGAGAAATTCATGAACACTAGCTCAAAAAGCTGGGCTGCATCTCAGTCAAGGAAAGCTGTTCTCGATAAAAGTCTGGTGTTTTGCCATTTCACGTTGCAATAAATGTGGCACCCAAAGTTTCATGTACCAGGCTTCAAGTCCTGCAGTTGGCAAAGGCAATCCTTGAGATGATACATCCTGTTAACTGCAGCATAAATTACATAAAGTGTGAAATTTTCACCATCCTTTGGATTGAATAATGGATACCATTTTTAATGTTTTTGCGTGCATTTTTTTTCCCTCCTTGCCCATCCAACTTTTGTGGTCTATTTGGCCTTCTGATATTGCTGCTTAAGTGGAGGGTGGTTTGCTCCTAGACCTCTTATTTATGCTCTTCAGCTGACTATTAGGATGCAAGACAATCCTACTCCACCCATGCCTGAAGGAAACTCCAAGGAAATTATGTAAAATGTCTCCTTTTTCAGTAAGAAGTCTCACAACACTTCTTACTGTGTTTACCCCAGTCCAATGCCAGCATCTCTACATTATGACTACCATCTTTTTCAGTGCCAGTCATCGAGAATGAGGGTCAACCTTGTATTTGTTATCTCCATACCTTGCAATGAAGAGTAACTTTTCTTTTTGTTCAGCAATGTATATATTTTACACAGGTGTGCTTGCAGGTTGTTGCTTGAGATTATATTTATTCAAGTAGCTATAATATTCAGTTTCAAAGTTATGATTTTTTTGAAGCCCTCCAGTTCTTTTGCTGTGGATTTGAAACCTTACTGTGACGTAATGTTCCCATTTCACTTCAGAGTATGGAATTCCCAGCCTTCATTTACCCCCAAGGCATGCTAGCAATTGCAAGGCCAGGGAAAAAACCTTTTTCTGCCCTAGGGCCATGTAGAAATGCTTGCCACCTGGAATGTCTTATCCTTGCGTCTACACTGTCTTATTTTGACTGTTAGTGCTGCGCTGTATGGGGGATTCTCGACCTGCTAGTGTACTTAGTTGTGTGGCGTTCAATGAATTCAAAAGATTGAGACACAAGCCTGGCTGTTTAAATAGAAAATATTGACTTGCTGTGTCAGGCGATGGATGTTTTTGAGGAGTGGATCTTGAGTGCCTGATGCCAAAACTAGAAAACTGGTAGGTATGCTTGGCTTGGATACAGAGTAAACATTTAAAGTTTACCGCACAGTGCAACTTAATTTCAAGCTCAGAAAAATGCCCATATAATTGCTAATGGGGGGGACAAAAATGTCCCACAGCAAGTCGACCTTTGGCTACCCTGAGTGAACTTAAATCGTAGGTGGTGTTTACGTGTAGGGAATGGTGTGGAAAGGCATGTATTTAGTGTTCCTTGTGGGCTGCTATATATCCAACAGAGATTTCTCCTCTGCTGATATGATCACTGGTATATTTTGGACTATCTTTGGCCCTTCCTCTTTGACAAACACTTTCATTTGGCAACATCATCCGGAGCCATGAGATTAGGTTTATTGTGTGTGCTGATGATAGCCAGTGTTGTGCTCCTGCCCCCGCTCTTGATGCTGTTTTTTTTTGCTGCTCAATTCTTCTTCTGAGATCATGTACCAATCCCGACTCAAGAACAGCTTCTTCCTTGCTGCCATTAAACTTTTGAATGGACCTACCTTATACTAAGTTGAGCTTTCTCTGCACCCTAGCTACGACTAGCAGCATATCTTGCACTCTCTCCTTCCTTCTCCCCATGTATTCTCCCCACATCCCAGGGTGTGCTGTATGGGGGCATGCAAGAAACAATACTTTTTGCTGTGTGCCAATGCATGTGACAAATTAAATCGCCTACCTATCTGGCATTGTCTTTGAAGGACCAAATTTTCCATTTGCTCAGGCGCGGCGTACAGCCTTATCTTAGGTGTTGGTTAACCCCAAGCTGTTTCCTTCCTATGTGACTTGTGTCATCAAGAGTATCTCCTTACCATCTTCCTTGGTCTTGTCTTGCTCTACTTCATGTACCCCATTCCTGTGTTCTCCCTTGTACCTTTTGCTTTTCTGATTGCTTCCTGCTCACTCTGCACCCATGCTGTCTGGACCTCCCTCTCAAAATACCTCTTACTTGACTTTCCCCTTTCTGTTTTTAAAAGACTGTGAATACCTTTTCTGGTCCCTCCATAACTCAATTCTAATTGTTCTTTCCCTTTTAATTAATGTTCCATTTCTTTTCCTTCTTTGTGAAGTGCTTATAAGGTCAGATTGTGATGCTGATTACTTAGTATGACACCATAAATCATTTAGATTCTGGCTTTGGTCTGTGCAAAAGTTAAGAAAAATATGATTGGTGTTTAAGAGAAAATTACTATATTTTTAGTCACTTTTATTCTATGCTTTTGTTGCTATTAACTCTCTAATCTTCCTGGCCTCTGCTTCCTCCATGGTCCAGCTCCAGTACAGATTTGTTCCTCAAAGTGCTGTAGCCCTTTTATTGCTTATCTTCCTGTCCATGGGTAGTCTAGCTCCCTTTACTGCCTCATGCCGAGACCTGCCCTCGGTAATCCAGTCTCAACCCTTTTATCTTGCTTCTTCGTACTCCAACTGATAGATTCTATACCCTAAAGCTCTTCTTTTCACTGCCTAGTACTGTGCTGACAGTCCTTAGCCTGAAAATCCCTGCCCCTTCCTCAATCACACCACCCAACTTGCTGTTTCCCCCAACGTAAGAACTATGAGAAATGCTGCAGGAAATTTGCTGGCACATTATAACGTGTCATTCTATCCAAAGGATATTCTATGGCAGGTGTTGCAGTATTACCATGTTTTGTTCTGCAGGCCATAGTTTCTGACCAAAAATGTATACGTTTACTGTGCAATAATACAGCAGTATTTGAAGCCGTGAAATTAGAAGCTGGCATCTGCCCATTTTAAATTGGTCCTTTTTCTGAAGATTGAAGTTCATGTTGTGCAGCAAAGATGTGTTTTATCTTTATATTTGTGACTTCAGATTATGAGCAGTACATTTCTCTTCCTTTTAACATTCTGAATTCATTTTGGTAGATTAGATTAGAATACTGCTTTGATAATACAGCAAGGTTCTTAGCACACATTCTGTAATCTATTTCACATACACAACATACTTCATTTCAATTTTTAAATTTGTAATGAAAACAAATTTCTGGTGACTGAAATATCTTTCAATCTTATTTTTGTTACAATAATGCTGTTTGAGATTGCTTTGGCATCGTGTCTTTAAATTTTGGATAATTGAAGGGGATAATGTGACCTATTCTAAAGTCTGCTTGGGTGGTTTGATTGTTCGAAATCAAAGGAAGACTTGTATTGTTTTACTGAGAGACTGTAAGGTATTTATGCTTTGAGGCAATGGCAGCAGTCTGAGTTTGCAAGAAGTAAATTTTTAGTCTCCCAAAGTCCCAGATAGATGTTATAGGTATCAGGTTTTCAACAGTATGCTGTGAACTGTCCATATACTTCAGTTGAAAGAGGGGAGGATCAAGGACAGCTAATTACCATTTCTGTCTGAAAGCAAGGTTAATGTGTTTTTATGTTGCCATGGGGAAGAGGGTAGAGGAAACCATTTTTGAGGTCAGTTGACAGTGGTCCTATTTGTAATGACAAATCAACAAATATTGCGGACATACAGCAGAAGTTGTGTGTGGTCAGCAGAGAGAAATGGCTGCTTGACATTGCAAGCTACTACATCGGATGCAGGAGGGTGACGGTTTCTAGTCAAAGACACGCCTCCTGCATCTTTCTATGGCTTCCAGAAGGTTTGTTCTGGCATGGCCAGGTGAGGAAGAAAAATTGGTTCAGGCTTTAATGCTCATGGTGCTTTAAGAAACACTCCAAAAACTGTGGAAGGTGTCTGGAGATGGTCACTCAAAGTTACTAAGCAGGAATAACTGCCCACTGGGAACACTATGGACTGTTTGCATTTGCCATGGATTTAGTCTTTACAGCAATTGGTGCTAAGTATAAAAGAAGAATATTTCTATTGGGAAAATAAGCCAAATAGAAATCACTGCATCTTGTGCATCATAGTGGATTGCATGGGACTAATTTATTCATCTCTTACATTTCATAATTGACGACTTGGGGGAGGAATTGCATCCTGAAATATTAATGACAGGGAAGCTGGGTAATATCAATCTGAAGTGGCAATCTTTGCACAGCTTGAAGTGAGGCTGTTACCTAGCCCCAGTACCAAACTATTTAGCTTCATCAAACTACAAGTGGGTCTGAACTTCCAAATCTCAGAACTTCTCGAATTTCCCAGTTAAGCTTGGAAATTCTTCAGGTGTATAAACCAACCTATCCATTCAACTAAGAAGAGATCTTGGATTTTTTGAGTGTTCATAGGTTGAGCAAACAGATGAGAGTGTTAGCATCAGGAACTCTGTGATTCGTTATAAAAGCAGTTGATTTAAATTTTCTAATTAAGGGAGGATAAACATCACTTGAGGAGAAAGTCTGAAAGTTCCAGAGGTCCAGAATGCTCCGACTGAAGGTTTTCCATGATAACCACCAAATATGGCTCAGTGAAACTACTAGCCAAGTCAAGGAGATCATGGCTGCCTGGTTTGACCTGTGACAGGCAGTGAGAGTGCGGACATGAGGGAAAAATGTACTTGACTTTGTTCTTGCCCCTGTTGTAGATGCATCTGTCCATAACTGTATTGGTAGGAGCAACCACCATTCTTATGGGGACAAAGCTCTACATACTGATGTCACCTCCATCATGTTTTGTGGCACTACCATAGTGCTACATTGGATAAACTCAGAACAGATATAATGACTCAAAACTTGGTATCCATGTCATGGATGATCAGCAGTAGCAGAATTGTATTCCAGCGCAATCTGAAACCTCCTGATGATCTGACATATTGCTCAAGACAGCTCTGGTTCAATAATGTGTACAGGAAATTATGATAGAAGCAGTTTGTAGGCATATCTAAAAATGATGTGCCTACTTGGTGAAGATAAAATACAGGACTTCTTCAAACGAAACTCAACAATTCCACAACTAGCAGATCAGATGAAAGCTCTGCAGCCAGTCCTGTGAATAGCAGTGAGCAATTAAGCAGCTCTAAATATTGGGAGGAGGCTGTACAAACATCTCCATTCCCAATAGTGCTTGTGAATGCAAAAAGCTGAAATGTTTGTAACCATCTCCAATTCTGCTGTCTCTCTTCCACTTTGGTGTCATGTACACATTTGATTATTTGGCATTGAATGTCTGAGTCCAAGTAATTTTTGTAAATTCAAAACAGTAATGGTTCCAACACTTTGGCATCCTCTTTCCTATCATGCATGACTTGTTTTCTACTGGTTTTTTTTCTACTTGTTTTTTTTACCCCAGTCCAACACTGGCATCTCCACATCTTGTTTTCTACTAGCAGCCATTGTTTCTTTATTCCTAAAGTTTACAGTATATCTCAGCTTTACACTGGTTCTTATATTTTGATAGCCTAAATGCATTACCGAGAAGTTTGTTGTTTTGTGGTTAGAATGTGTTCAAATTAAACTTGGCATTTTCAGTCAAGGTCAGAATGTGGTAAGGTATAAAACAGTGAAGCTAGCCAGGATAGCTGCTTCCTTTTATGCTTAGTAATTCTGGACTTCGTCCAGTGGGTTGAATATAGTGTAACTTAGACCACAATATCAATAAAAAGATTATACTCATAGTTAATCTAGGGCACGTCCAAATGTCGTGATAGATGGTTACCTCTTATTGGTTACTGATGAGCCAGCACAGAATTTCCCTCTGATGGAGAACTTTGCATCGGTTCAGATGATCACCGATGACAACCACACTTCAAAAGTACTTTGGCTGTGAAGTGCTCTGGAGCATTCTGAGGGTGTAAGAGGCATAATATAAAAGCATGTCTTTCCTTATTTTGAATGAGGATAGGTTTCTTGAGGTTCATAAGAGCAACATTGGATTTGAAACATTAACTCTGTTTCTCTCTCCATGGATGCTGCCATACCTGAATTTTTTCAGCATTTTCTGTTTTATGTTTGGTTTGTTTATGGTTTCTTTGATTTTTAGTGAATGAAGAAGATCCTTTGTTTGATATCTGTTTTGTATCTAAATTGTGTTAGATCGTGTGGTACAGTGTTATATTTAATAGTTTCTATGTTCTGGGTTCAGGTGGGAGTCATGATGTGGGTGTGCCGGCGTTGGACTGGCGTAAACACAGTAAAAAGTCTGACAACACCAGGTTTTAGTCCAACCTATTTATTTGATAATATACTCACTGGTGGGAGTTGCAGGGAAAATGATTCTTTTTGTGCCCAATTTAGGACCCTTATTGGAAAATGAGCTGAAACCTTTAGGACCCTTACTGGAAAATGTCTGAACTATCCCTTGAGACATCTGGGTCGCTGGTGCTGTGAGGGTGTTGACGTTGGGTAAAGACAGGATTAGGCTTGATTGTGAAACCTCATTTCCATAATGGAATAGCCCTTTGATATTTGTGTCTAGCTTTGAGTAGAAAGCAGCCACTTCAGCAATGTAGCATAGAGCTGCCGATCCCTATCTTAAGAAGTAAGAGCAGGACTAGGCCGTTTGGCTTCTTAGGTCTGCTACACCATTCAGTAAGATCATGGCTAATCTGATGGTGGTCTTAACTTGATTTTCTTTCCTGCCCCCGCCCCCCCAAATAACCCTTGACTCCCTGATAGATGGGCAGCATGATGCTGCAGTAGGCAGCACGTTGGTTAGCTCTGTTGCCTCACGGTGCTAGGGACCCGGGTTCAATTCCGGCCCTGGGTGATTGTGGAGTTTGCGCATTCTCTCTGTGTTTGTGGAGGTTTCGTCTGTGTTTCCTCCCACAGTCCACAGATGTATGGGTTAGGTGGATTGCCCATGATTTTAAAAAAATGCCCCTCGGTATCCCAAGATGTGTAGGTGAGATGGATTAGTCATTGTAAACGTGTGAGGTTGTGGGAAGAGGGCTGGGGTGAGATATTCTGTGCAGTCTTGATGGGCTGAATGACCTCCTCCTGCACTGTAGAGGTTTTATGAAATATTTGCACAGCTTAGCCGGGAATATATTCAATGACCTTACCTCCACTGCTCTTTGGGAAGAGAATTCCAAAGACTGACATTCAGAGAAGAAATTCTTCCTCATTTGTCTTAAATGGCACCTCCCTTTTCAACTGGGCTCCTTAGTTCTCAGCCCCTCTACAAGAGGAAACATCTTATCATCTACACTCTGGCTCCCTCAGAATCCCTAGCGTTTCAATAAGATTCTCTCTCATTCATCAAAACTCCAACGAGCCCAGCCTGCTCTATTTTCCCTTGTCCTTCATCCCAGCAGCCAACATAGTGAACCTTCTCTGAATTGCTTCCAATGGAGATTTTTCCCTCAAGTAAGATGACCAAACAAAATTGTACAAAATATAGGTGTGGTCTAACTAATGTCCTACATAGTTGTTGCAATATTTCCCCATTTTTGTACTCCATCCCTCTAAAACCCTACAGCAGCAAGAGTCTGCATCTTCAGGAGTGGGGGAACTTTGGGAAAAAAAATTAAGTGCCATTGAAGCTGAAGAATCCTAAAAAATTTAGTGTAACTATAAATTTGATGTTTCCTGAATGTGAGCTATTGGCAGTCTATCTAGTCCTAGTAACAATTTGGCAGATTTCCCAACCATTTTCTGGAATAATTTATTTTCCACGTTATGTTTGCCGTGTATAAGTTGATTACTGTTGCCTGAGATTATAGTAGTGACTGTATTTTTTAAAGTTGTTCATCAGCTGTAAAAGTGCTTTGGGATGCCCTTGAGTGTGATAGATACCATATAAATACAAGTTAATCCTTTGTTTTGCATTTGCTCCCTGGTGTATATATAATACAGTACAAAATATACCCTTATACAGCATGGCTTAAAGACTGCTTTTTGAATAGTTTTTTTTCCCCCCCAGGACCAAAAATTCCAACCATAACCTGTTAAGTCTATGTAGCAGAAGGGGTAAATGATAAGAGTTGGTCCTGGGCTGATTTGCATGAGTGGTGAAGCCTCAAGTGTGCATGCAATTCAAAACCAAGGACTGACCCCTCCACATGTTCGTAATTCATCCCCTGACCATCTGTTATTGTGTACAAAATATACAAAGCACTTTTTCATTCCTGTTTTCCTTTGTGACAGATCGCTAGTGTTGTCCGGGTGAATGGAGTGCACACATGAGGATGTAGCTGCAGCCAGTGATGAATAATAACTGGTGCTATGAGTGTGACAGAACAATGCCAGATATCCCATCTTTGGAAACTTTTATTTTTTGTTTTCTTTTACCCCAAATTTGGAATCTTCAGTTTTGTGCAGGGGTCAGAACTACCTATCAAATCCCAAATGTTTTTGTAAGGATAGAGCATGATGCATCAAATTTTGCCTAAATCAGTTTTTTTTGATTCTCTAATGATCTTGGGCAAAGGAAATCTAGTTTGAAACATAATGCAACCTGGTGAATGAGGAGGAAACGTACACCAGAACAATCTTGATCGTAAAAGAGATATTTAACAACACAAACCATCGTACAGTGATAAGTGGCATGTGATCATTGGCATGATAGAGTTGAGGAAAGTAGTTCTCAAATGTTAAAATGCAGTAGCAACGTGAATCCTTTTACATAAGAACGTAAGAAATAGGAGCAGGAGTTGGCCATCTAGCCCTTCGAGCCTGCCCCGCCATTCAATAAGATCATGGCTGATCTGAAGTGGATCAGTTCCACTTACCCGCCTGCTCTCCATAACCCTTAATTCCCTTGTCGATCAGAAATCTATCTACCCGTGACTTAAACATATTTAACCAGGTAGCCTCCACCACTTCAATGGGCAGAGAGTTCCAGAGATTCATCACCCTCTGAGAGAAGAAGTTCCTCCTCAACTCTGTTCTAAACTCTCGCCCCCGCCCCCAGCCCCCAGTTTGAGTCTGTGCCCTCTAGTTCTGGTTTCCTTTCTAAGTGGAAAGAATCTCTCTACGTCTACCCTGTGTAGCCCCTTCATTATCTTGTAAGTCTCTGCATGATCCCCCCTCAGCCTTCTAAACTCCTCAAGTACAGGCTCAATCTCTCCTCATAAGCTAACCCCCTCATCTCCGGTATCAGCCTGGTGAACCTTCTCTGTACTCCCTCCAAGGCCAATATGTCCTTTCGCAAATTCCTTTTGAATTACGGACTGGAAGAATGTCCAATCATAGAATCCCTGCAGTTCAAAAGGAGGCCATTCAGCCCATTGAGACTGCACCAACAACAATGCCACCCAGGCCCTATCCCTGTAACCCCACATATTTGCCTTGCCAGTCCCCTGACACTAAGGGGCAATTTATCATGGCCAATCAACCTAACTTGCACATCTTTGGACTGGGAGGAAACCGGACCACCCAGAGGATACCCAAGCGCAGTTGGAGAACGTGCAAACTCCACACAGTTGAAGGTCCTTCAATGTTGAAAATAGGACAAAAACATGCAGACGGTGTCTAGATTATGTGTCAGAATCGGGTGGGCGTATTGTTGGGAAAGTTTTTGACTACCAACCTCCAGAGGAGAGAAGGCACCGTGAGATAAGTGAGAATTCTACAAAGTGTTTTGGGCGGATGGTGTGTGGGGTGGTGGTGAGGATATCCACAAATAAATGCACGCATGATAAGTATGAGAAAAAGTCTTGTGTCTAATGGAGCGTTACTGTTTTTGCGCCTTTTTGTTTGAAATATACAAATTCTGTCACTTGAGCTGTTGGAAATGAGCAACATCTTTCCTGACGTTTTGTTGACAAACCGACCCAGCGGAAGGTTAGTTCGTGAGCGTTTGGGTGGCTTGGTCTGAGCGTTTGATTGTGTCAGGGAGCGTTAGGACCCGGAGGATATCTCCCTGCCTCTGTGGTGCGATGAGTTGGAAAAAGACAGAAAGGGAATCGGGGACGCATTTGCGTGTGGGCTGTGATTTTTCTCTCTCTCTCTCCTCTCTCACTCTGGCTGGGATATTATTTTGCAACTCCGAAAGGATTTAAACAAAAAAAAAAGCACACTGAAGAAGACCAGTGTGTGAGGATTACCGGGAGGAATATGGGATGGAAATCGTTGTTTTGTAGCCAGGGCGGATGCGGAGTGGACTAGCAGCAAGAGCAGAGAGCCACGAGCCACGGGATTAAAACAAGGTTACTAAATCAGCATCTCCGTCAAGGTTTTAATCTTTGCTGTGTGGCCAGCTCTGATTTCATTAATGTTCGCAGGCGCCGGGGCTAGCCTGCACGCTTGGCTGTCGCCAGGTCTCGCTGCTGCAGTGCACGATTTTTAATTCAACACATACCTGAGTGATGCTTTCAAAATATTTCCACATCGATCCGATCTACCGCAAAAAAAAAGAGCTCCGCCAGTGTTAAAAACGCTCTCAGCGGTGCTCATCTGACTGTGGGTGACCCTGTGCCACAGGCAGGGCGGCAAATCAGGGTTTGTTGTGTGCAAACCTCGCTCCTTTTTCCCCCTTTGCAATCGTCTATCTGTAAAATCCGTAAGGGAAGGGCTATTTCGTTGTTCCCTGTGGCGATTGTCATTCATTATGTGCTTCCAGTTCATTGAGATCAGAGATTTGAGCAATAGCAACCAACACTTTCAATTTATTATTCTCGCTTCCTGAGTTTTCTTTATTAAATAACTGCATGCTCTTCTGCTTATGGGCGTCGTTGTTAACAGTTTTGCCTTACAGTACATCGGAACGGTGGTGTGCACTTTTTTCCCCTAATATAAAATGAAATTAGTGTTTAAACTGACCCGATGGCAACTTGTTTGGGCTAGTGATTTTTAAAAATGCCTCCTAACTTTACAGTACACGGATCCTAAAGAAGTAATAGATATTGGATTATGTTAGTTGGAGTGTTTATAACCCAATGGGGGAGGGTTAAAATACATAAAGATAGTCATCGATTTATAGCTTTACACTTTTGATTTTTTATTTACGGAGGTACTGCGTGTTTTTCATGTCTTGAAAAATATTTATAAACGTAGGTAGATGCTACCATACCGTACGAGGTGAATTAAGCACTGCCCAACTGCAATGCTTCAGGTTGTCTTTCTCCAGGTCATCTTTTTCTCCTGCATTATTGTGCAAATTTTGAACAGTTCAGAAAGTTGGATTTGATATTTATAATGCTGAGATCTTTAAACGGGAGGTCCCATGGTTGAGGTCGGTCTAAAGATCCTATGGGACTGTATGAAGGTGACTGGGTTTGTCCTTGCGTCCAGGCCAGCTAACCAAACGATTGACTAGTCCCTCGTCTCCAGGCTGTGGGAAATTGGTGACAAATTTCTTAGAATTAAAAAAAAAATTGTTAGTTCAAAGTCCCTTGAGACAATCAAAATAAATGACTCCCACCAGTATAGTTCTCCATTGTAACCCGTAGGCTTAAATATACATGATGCCAAGACTCATTGCGACATGTATGTCAACTACTTGTTTCTCAGTATTTCAAAATGTGCAGTTCCGTGCCTCTGATCTTGCTTCCTCCTACAACATGGGGGATTTGAACCCCAAACCAGGTAACATCTAATTGCTGCCTCTTAATTTATCTTGCCCTCTGTGCAACAGTTTTCAATTTTGTTGACCTGCCAAGAAGCTTTGTTAGTTATGACTCCTTTCTTTGCATAGGTTTCTCAGTTTAAAACAATTTAGTTGTTTAGTTTTATTGAAATGCCCAGGTTGACTTTGTGTAATCATAGCTTGGGTTACGCACCATGCTTTGTTATGCTCATACCTCCATCCGTATCTGTCTGAATGTTTATGTACAGTAACGTTAACCATTTTGCCAAACCCCACAGTATGTTTGGCTTTTGAGATTTTTTTAAAGTTTGCATCTTATTGTCCTATGTTGGCATAATGCTGCAAGGGACTAACACACAGGAATAAGTATTTTTTTCTATCTCAGTCTTGCAAAAAGTGCATTAGTTGCTCACGTGCTTTGCTCAATCATCATTCCATGCCCCAGCCCCCCCCCCCCCCCCATAATTCTAGATAAATTATTTCCTCCTCAACTGCACCTTGTTGGGGAGGTGCCAGACTTTTTGCATCCTGATAACTCTTGCTCCCCAGGGAAGTACCATACCTAGCTGGACAGGGAGCTCAGTTTTTTTAGTATTGTTTTTGACGGGAGAAAATTTCCCAGATAATTCCAGAACATCTCCCCACACTATGTTATTTCCCCTTCTCTCTGTTTTTGTTTGCTGTAAGAAGTCTCACAACACCTGTGTCCATTGATTATATTGTGTTGGCAGGTTGATGAGTGAGTTTGATGGGGCAGGACTGCAAGTAGAGGAAGTCCAACCAAAAGATTTCTTTCTGAAGCATGATATATTAAGTCACAAAATTCAGGAGTTATATGTGCACATCTCTATTCATAATTTCAGTGCTGAAATGGAAAAAGTTGTGCAGTATTTATTTGAAAGTGTTTAATAAATATCTTGTTTTTATATTACCACAAGTTTTCCAACAAAGCTAATGCTTTGGAACCACTTATTGTTTCAAATATTGACATTTAGTTTTCAAGAAAATGGAATAAGTTTTGGCATAGCAGAGTTTTTAACTCATGAGGTGGAGAAATTATGAATTTGATATATTGTTTCCCCAAAAACAGAATTTATGAAAACTAATTTTTAATATTGATATTGCACCAAGTGTGGTAAGATTCTCCCTTTGCACCTAGTGCAGCAAAATCATAAACATTGTTACAAATGTCTGTATAATTATGTTGCAGCTTGGGTGCAGAAAAAGTCTGAGTGCTCCTGTCTTTAGTAGTCCTGTATCATTTGAGCTTTTGTGTGTTTTGCATAGCCTAATCTTTGAATAAAATGTTTCCCTATTCATTTCTAATCCTGAATCCCATAGGTAAAGGTTGTCAGAAACTGTCACTATTATACTTTTTTTTGAGAAGGAGAATCTGTCCTGGGGTAGGCTGCCTCCTGGCTTTAACCCTTCATGGCATGTTGCAGTACATTTTTCTGATGGCTGCTTTTTAAATAAAGTCCATGCCTTATTGATATTGTGCCAAGGTCAATATTTTGAGTACATTTGATGTATAAATGACATTGACTTTTTAGTTTGTACATCTGACAATTGCCATACTTTAGAGGTGCTGTTTCAGAAAAAAGCAAATTCAGAAATATAAACACTGGAAAGACCATCTAATGAACATGAGTATTGTGTTGAAGTCTGCAAAATGCAGTCTACAGATCCCAAATGGCCACAGAAGACTTGCTAACCAGATGTATGATATTTGTATTTTTTTTGGTTGGGGTTACAAATGAGAGAGAAAGGAACTAATCATCTCCGTTGTCAGAGGAAATTGTATTGAAGATAATTTGAAATGTTATTCCATATTGCTTAAAAAGGAAGTATTAAGTTATAGAAAGATACAATTTGCACTTCAGATTGTAATTTTACTGGAAATTGGCATAATGCAATTTAAATGAATACTGCTATTCCAGCAAAAAGATTTGCATCAGATAATATTCATGGCACCTTTCATATCCTCATATGAGCATACTAGTTTGGAAAGCAAGTAGGAGATTCAGCCCCTGGAGCCTGCTGTGCCATTTCATAAGTAAAAAGTCTGACAACACCAGGTTTTAGTCCAACCTATTTATTTGATAATATACTCGCAAGCTTTCGGGTTAGCCCCTTCGTCACCTGACGAAGGGGCTAACCCGAAAGCTTGCGAGTATATCATCAAATAAATAGGTTGGACTAAAACCTGGTGTTGTCAGACTTTTTACTGTGTTTACGCCAGTCCAACGCCGGCATACCCACACCATTTCATAAGATCATGGCTGATCTGACAGTTGCCTTTACTTCCCTATCCCTCCTTTATATCCTTGACTACCATGTCAGTCAAGAATCTACCTAACTCGGCCTTAAAATATTCAATGACCATGGCACACCCACTATCTGGGAAAGAGTTCCAAGGCCAACAGCCCTCTTAAAATGAAAACACTTCTCCTCATCTCCATCATCTTAAATGGGAGATCATTTGGCCACAGCACCTGATGAAATACCTTTTGGAAATTGAAGTAACCACATCTTCAGGTTCCCAGTCCATCCATTTTGGCAAGTTTGTTCCTGAAAGAGCCCTAATAAACTAGTCGAACATGATTGCCCTTTCACAAAGCCATGTTGATTCCGCCTGATTGCATTGAGATTTTCTATGTGCCCCACTATAACCTTCTTAACAAATTCTAGCATTTTCCCTATTACAGACGTTAGGCTAACTGCCCTGTACTGATTTCTGTCTGTCTCCTTTCCTGAATAGAAGAGTCACAATTGCTATTTTACAATCTGATGGGATCTTTCCTGAATCTAGGGAATTTTGGAAAATTAAATTTGGAAAAAAAACAAATGCATCTGCAATCTCAGCAGCCACTTCTTGTGAGACCCAAGGATGAAGTCCTCAGAATACCCCAAGGTGCTTCAGGTCAATTATTTACTTTTAAAGGTTAATAACTTGTTAGTCACTATTGCAGTCGGCCTAACATAGCACCTCTATTAAACCTGTATTTATCCATCTGTAGTAGAAGAAGAACAACTTCAATTTGTCTAGTGATTTTATACAAGTGAAATCCTGCATTCCTGGTGCCATTCTAATAAACCTTAAGAAAAACTCGTAGCAAACAGAATTTTTGTGTTTCTGATTTGGCCAAATACTCTACTGGCACTGTGACACTAAACTTCTATCTGCTGACAATTTTGATGCTACCCGGGTTGTTGTCTTGTTTACATTCATCACTTTGATGTCAGTTAACTAAAATTGAAACTTATAGCTTTCTTTATTTTAATTCACGATTTTGTGTTAACTTCGGTTAGGGTTTTGAGAGGAGCTGCTAGGATAGTTCGAGTTTATGCTAAATGGGAAAAGGGTAACAAATGGAGGTACCGAAACACCTGACGAATGTAGGATACACATTACTTTGCTACTTAAAAAAGCAACAGAAGCACAGTACTTGCCAATAGGTCCTGTTTGAATATATTGCTGAATGTTTTCATTGAAGCCAAACCAATAGGTGAGAATGCATAGTGCTTTTTGAGTTCACTGGACTCAGAACTGAAGTCGCCTTGAACAGAAGTTTTAGATGTGTCCCAATTCTTTTAATATCATTTTCTGGCTACTAACCAGTGATGTTTCCAAATACTACCTCTTTTGTCTTTTGGGCGGGGGCAAATAAATAGTAGGTGCACTGATGCCTCGCAGTAACTTTATTGCATTGTCTACTTTTACCAATGATTATTGAATGATTTCCATAATGTATCTATATTTATTTTCTGGGATTGGTTTAAGGTGTGATACTGTTGAAAATGACTGCATTGAGATTGAATAATTTTTTGCATTTCTTGAAAGGAGAGGCTCATATAATTAAGCTGTTAGAAACTGTTTTTGAAATGTTTGATATGTAGGTGAATTCAGTCACTGATTTTAATAGAAAAGGTTGCTCACTACCCAGAAGTCTATCTGAGCTAAATTTTGCTTTCTTTGTCTTGAGATTAATTTCATTGAATCACAGAATCAGAATAGTACAGCACAGAGAGGCCGTTCGACTCATCAAGTGTGTGCCAGCTACTTTGTGGAGAAATCCAATTAGTTCAGCTTTCCAACTCTTGCCCCAGCAGCTTATTTTTCTCCTTACAATATTTATCCAAGTCCCTTTTTAAAGGTGATTATTAAATTTGTAGCAATAATAGATGTTGGAAAATCTCAGCAAGTCTGATGGCATCTGTGGTGAGAGAATAGAGCCAACATTTCATGTCAAGATGAGCCTTAGATTATTAAATTTGATCTTATTTAATAGTGCATTGTTGCATAAAATTTTTCTTCAAGTTGCTTCTAATCCTTTTGTCATTCAGCTTAAACCTGTGCCCTCCTGTTAATGACCCTTCGACCAGTAGAAACAATTTATCTTTATTCCCTCTGTTAGACTCTTAAGGATTTTAAACACTTCTCTTAAATCTCTTTGCCATCTCTGTTCTAAGGAGAATAACTCTAGCTCTTCAGTCCAATCAGAAATCCTTGTCCTTAGAACCGTTTTAGTAAATCACTTCTGTACTTTCTCCAGTACTCCAACTTGGAATGAGCTAGTGCTTGATGTAGTTTTATTTCTGTTTGGTGCGTACATGTGTGATGGTGTGCTTTAGATGGGATGTGCTAATGTATTGCTTACATGTGATGTAATTGTGACACAATGCTCAGCTGCTGCAGCTCTTCTCCCTCCTTTGTGACAAAGCCTTTTATTGGAAACACTGAAGTACTCGTAGTGCTTAATGTTTATGCCACCTGCAAAAGTATGCGTTCCACAAGCACTCTTACTTAATAAGACCTGCTGACTTAATGGCTATTTCTCCTGGATCAAAATTCTTTCAAATCCACAAAACCGAACGTGACTAAAGTCTGCCTCAGCTTGAATTCTTACGAAAGATTGTTTGATATTTTTGATCCAACACAGTTTGCTCCTTTGCCAAAGTTTAAACCATGCCCTCTTGTGGAAGAGATACTGTTGTCGAGGGCCTCCTATGGCTGTAAAAGACGTGTTCAGATTTGCTCATTCGTGCTGGCACAGGAAGTTTGGTGTCCAATAACCGACCAGAGGCACAGTTGCCATGGAGATTAAGATAAGACACCCCCAGCTTCTTAAAAAAGGATATCTGTATTTCTGTTCAGATGCATGAAGCTTTAGCCTCTACTCACTTTCCCATGTCATCTGTTGAAACTCGAGTATATGCCTGTCAAATGAAGGTCATTTTATTCAATTGCTGACGTGGTGCCACAACTTTAGTCAGCAAGGTTTTTCCCTCTTTCTCATAATAAACATTTAGTTATAATGTTACATGTGTTAAAAGAAAATGTAAATAATGCTACTCTGAAGAATTCAATTTATTTTCTCCTGGTAATAGTCAACAGAATTGTTGCAGAAAGTAAATTGACCTAAATGTGAAACTTGCTGCAAGACATTTGTATGGAGAAATCCATTTTGGGCAGCGATCCAAGCTGGGTCTAACGGTCTGGCCTCTTCATGTGAATGCACTGCAGCTAAAGTCCCAAAAGCAAAGGTTGTGTTTGCTCAGTTCTAACCTGCTCTTTGAAACCTGCAGCTTAGGGTTTTTTTCATGGGAGAGTATAGTTGATGATTTGACTTTGTTTATTTGCCTATTGGTATACAATTGCAGGAATGATGATCAGCTGCACGTATACAGCATACAATTAAAATAACATTAAAATGAACAAAACCAACTTGGTTTATAAAACAGAAAACACCGCCATAAGAGTGTTTTGGTAAACCTAGTATACAGCAATTTAAAAAAAACTTTTAGTCTTGCATTAGAAAGAATGCACAAATAAAAATGAAGTCCTACAGCAACATGTGTAAGTTGAAGGATTTCCTGTTGGTGGGAGCTGTTTTTTATCTGAGGGAAGGTCTGTTGGCAGGAAATGTGTCAGTCGCTTGTTTTCTTGAACTGAAGGAAGTGAAAAGGATTCGATGACTCGCTGACTGTATGCGGTTCCCTTCTGTTTTCAAAGCATTTTTAAAGAGAAAAAGGGTTTTTTTTTGCTACTGCTGTACAACACCCGTCAATGGCTTTGATCTTCACATCTGAACCTGGAGTTTGGGGAAATTATACTTGGAGAAAGTGATACCATTTTCTTCTTGAGAGGTATTGAAGTCTCGATGTTTCAGTATCTTCAAACTGAAAGTATGTTGAACTATGGCTACTGTCAAAGGTCCTTGTTTGCATCGGTGTTTGACATTCTGAAAATAATTGAACTATCGACGTTGAAGCAGCTGCAGAAAAGAGTTTTGTGTGTAGTGGTTTTGCACACTGACATTTGCTTCACTGTGTCCTGATCCAGCTCCTGCCCCCAGTAGTCCGCACAGCAGCCATATGCTGAAGTAGCTGTCTGAGCAGTACTGTCGTTTATATAACCAGTTTGTTTCTTCTAAAATCTTCCTGCTTCAGCATGTTCTTTATTTCACAAAGCGTTTTGTGTATGGGCTTTGGGATGACCTGATGAATAAGAATTAGTTAGATTTTATTCTCCAGATAAATCTGCCAGTTCCTAATTTCAAGAAATGTTTTCAAGTTTGGGGGGAAAAAAATAAGACTGTAAACTGAACCAAAAATCTACTCTAGGGAGAGAGAAACAGTTAATGTTTCAGATCGATGATGACCTTTCATCAGAACTGAGTATAGTTAGAAATATAATAGGTTTTGAGCAAATTTGGGGGGGGGGGGGGGTAGTGGGGCGGTGGTGGGGTGAAGAATAATAAAAGGGAAAGTTTATGATAGAGGGAAGGCAGGTGAAGAAAGATTTTGTGATTCAAAACCAAAAAGAAGTTATAATAGGACAGCAAACAAAAGGTGTCTAGATGAGGTGTGAATGGCAGGCTAGCCATCATCTGAATGCAAAGTAAAGTGATGAAAGAAAGACTAAACTAGCAAAAAAGTAAACAAAATGCCTCTAAAGGTTGTGATCTAAAATTGTTAAGCTCTGCACTGAGCCAGAAGACTATAGGGGCGGCACAGTAGCACAGTGGTTAGCACTGCTGCTTCCAGCTCCAGGTTCCTGGGTTCGATTCCCGGCTTGGGTCACTGTCTGTGTGGAGTTTGCATGTTCTCCTCGTGTCTGCGTGGGTTTCCCCTGGGTAGTCCAGTTTCCTCCCACAGTCCAAAGATGTGCGGATCAGGTTGATTGGCCATGCTAAGAAATTGCCCCTTTAGTGTCCAGGGATGCATAGGTTAGAGGGATTAGTGGGTATAACATGTAGGGATATGGGGGTAGGGCCTGGGTGGGATTGTGTTCAGTGCAGACTTGATGGGACAAAGGGCCTCTTTCTGCACTGTAGGGTTCTATGATGACTATGAGGTGCCCAAAGAAAGAAAGGAAACAAAATTGTTGTTTGGCTTGGAAAGGGTGCTTGGGCACTTGTATGGTGAGGACAAAGCAGCTCACTCCACAAATATTCGCACCTTCCACACCGTCACACAGTGGCAGCTGTATGTATCATCTACAACGTGCACTGCAACAACGCACCAAGACTCCTCAGACAGCAGTTTCCGAGAGCAACATGTGCATGGGAACATCACCACCTGGAAGTTCCCCTTCAATCCACCCCTCATCCTGACATGGAATATATTGCTGTTCCTTAAATATTGCTGGGTCCAAATCATCGAACTCCCTCCCTGATTGCACTGTGAGTGTGCCTACACCAGATGGACTGCAGCAGTTCAAAAAGACAGCTCACCACCTTGGTGAGAGCAATTAGGAATGGACAATAAATGCTGACCTAGCCAGCAGTGCCCACATCCCAATAATAAAATTTTAAAAAGAGGGGTGGAAGAGGTAAAAAGACAGACAGTGTAACTCCTGGGCTTGCCAGAGGAAAGAGAGACATGTGAGTAGCTGAGGACTGGATCAGTTTATTATGGAGAATAAAGACAGTGGTCCCTTCATAATTCTGAAAGGGGAAGGGAAGGAAAATGTGTTTTGTTATGGTATCACACTGGCAGAAATGGTGGAGGATGATCTATTGAAAATGGAAATCGGGGTGAAAGGTGAGGACTAGGGGAACCCCATTACTGAGGGGGAGAGGAAAGAGTAACAGCAAGAGTGGCAAGTGCGAGGTGGTCCACTTTGGTAGGAATAATGGTAGGAAGGACTATTACTTATGTGGTGAAAAACTGCAGTAAAAAGTCTGACAACACCAGGTTAGCCCCTTCGTCAGGTGAACCTGACGAAGGGGCTAACCCCGAAAGCTTGTGAGTATGTTATCAAATAAATAGGTTGGACTAAAACCTGGTGTTGTCAGACTTTTTACTGTGTTTACGCCAGTCCAACGCCGGCATACCCACATCGTGAAAAACTGCAGCGTGCGACAGTGCAGAGGGACCTCGGGGTCCTTGTGCATGAGTCGCAAAAACCCAGCCTGCAGGTGCAGCAGGTGGTCAGGAAGGCTAATGGGATGCTGGCCTTCATAGCGAGGGGGATTGAATATAAAAGTAGGGAGGTCTTGCTGCAGCTGTATAGGGCATTGGTGAGGCCGCAGCTGGAGTACTGTGTGCAGTTTTGGTCGCCGCACTTACGCAAGGATATTTTGGCCTTGGAGGGAGTGCAGAGGAGGTTTACTAGGCTGATACCAGAGTTGAGGGGGTTGAGCTATGAGGTGAGGCTGAATAAACTAGGCTTGTACTCGTTAGAGTTTAGAAGAATGAGGGGAGATCTCATTGAGACATATAAGATGATGAATGGGATGGATAGGATAGAGGTGGAGAGACTCTTCCCGCTCAGAAAGGACAGTAGGACTAGGGGGCACAGCCTCAAGATAAAGGGGGGGGCGGTTCAGAACGGAGTTGAGGAGGAACTTCTTCACTCAAAGGGTGGTGAATCTCTGGAATTCTCTGCCCATTGAAGTGGTGGAGGCTGCCTTGCTAAATATTTTTAAGACGCGGGTTGATGGATTTTTGATAAGCGAGGGGATTAAGGGTTATGGGGAGAGGGCGGGAATGTGGAACTGAGTCACGACAGATCAACCATGATCTTATTGAATGGCGGGGCAGGCTCGAGGGGCTATATGGCCTACTCCTGCTCCTATTTCTTATGTTCTTATGTTCTAAATAGATTGGGCCTGGGAATCCGCTGTTGAGGGAAAAGGAAGATCCTATAGTCTGGGCAGATATGTTGGAGAGAATGGAAGAATCCCTAGAAGAGGTGGAGTGTGAAGAAATATAGTAGAGGTAGCTGTGGGTGTACGTGCCTATTGGTTAATAGCCCCTGAAAAGGAGAGTCTTAGTTGGACCAGGTGAAGGTGAGAAAGGAGCAGAAATTGGAAACCGATATAATGGAATTTTACAGTTAAGGACAAAAGCAGGAAGCAGCATTGATAGTCATCAATGGAGCAGAAAAACGGTGAGAGAGGGGGCCTCAGTAGGACTGGAAGAACAAATGTTGCACATATCTCATTAAAAGACAGGCATATCTATGATCTGTGTGTACATCTGTAGCAGCACCTTTTATTTGAAGAAAATGAGTGAAATTGAAGTTTTTCAACATTAGAACAAGTTCTGCCAGGTGGGTAAGAGAATGGTATTGGTTGCGCCCATTAAATGGGATTGATAGAATCATTATCAATAGCTGTTATCCGGAAAAATAGGGGCAGAGGTTAATGATCTGAAATGGGTGAACTTATGTTGGGTCTGGAAGAATGCAAGGTGCATCACTTAAGAGACGCTGTTCTTCGAATTGAGTTTTATTGGAAGAGTTGAGGGAACTGACTACGGAGTTGGGCCGTAAGTTATAAATCAGGTGATCAGAAGCCAAGAGATCACACTAGAGAGCTAAATGAAAGTGTTCTGCAAATAAGGGCATTTGTTTTCCTTGTGGAGAGGAGACCACATCTGGAACAGTAGGTGCGGCATATTAGATTGAAAGTACAAGTAAATTGCTGTTTTACCCGGAAGGAGCTTTTGCAGCCCTGGACAATGAGAAGGGAGAGGTTAGAGGGTAGGTGTTGCATCTGATAATGTATACTATTTATGGGAAAGGGCAGTATCCCTTTCCCGTACGGACATTTGTTTGGATTATAAAGTTGATTGTGTGTAACTTCACTGATAGTAAATATTTCACAAAAATAATCAGATGGAAAGTTGGGAACCCGTGCAGGGCATGATCCTATTCATTTTCAATGTACATAAGCATTGAGGGGGAAAAAAGATTATCATTCAAAAAAAAATTTTACAATCTGTTTAAATGTGCAACCAATGCTGAATGACAAAAGGAGAAAATGTTTTACAAGATGTATCTTTTAGGGCTGAGATTCGTGATTATCCACAGTATATAAGCAGTTATATTCTAAATGCCTGTTTTTAGTAATGCAGTTTTATTTAACTTTATGCATTATTGCCTTTTCTACATGTAATTCTGATGACATACTTGCACTGATGTGTTTGTTCTGAGTGTTTCTCTGGATGATGTCACACTTAACTTTCTTAGCTGACTAGTTACTAAATCTAAGAATAGTCTTTATTATATGGGACTTGTATTCATCACAAGACACTGGCCTCACTGTTTCAAATGTGAATCTATGAAAGCTATTTATGTCAGATGGATATTTGCTCACATGCCTTGAATTCCCATCCTTCGCCTTCAGAAAGCATAGGATAAATGGCATTGAAGGATTAACTTTTTCCATTAGGTCATTGTGAATCATAATAAGCCAATTGCCTTTTTGTTTTTAATCATATTTATGTTTCCTGTTGCTTTATTCCCAAATAATTTTCCCAGAATCCAACCCAACATGCCTTTATCAAATCCTTACCATTAAAAATCTGTTGTGAAATGAGGGTATAAAAACAAAATTCTGAAGGAGGATAATTTAGATTCCAAATGTTAACTCTGTTTCTCTCCATTGATGCTGCCAGACCTGAGTTTATGCAGCATTTTCTGTTTTTATTTCAGATTTCTTGCATTTGCAGTATTTTGCCTTTAATTTGTAGCTCAAATACTTGTCTTGTGCAAGTTCTCTTTATCCTTTATTCTGTATTACCCTTTGAGATCTTGATCTAATATTTTCAAGATCTTGTTTGTTTGATACAAAAACAGAAAATGCTGGAAAAAACTCAGACCTGCTGAGGTCTTCTAACACTTCCCCTTTTTTATTTCAGATCTCTAGCATCTGCAGTACATTCAAATTCAGAGTAGAAGTAGGCCATTTGGCCCCTTGAGCCTGCTCCACCATTTAATAAGATCATGGCTGATTTGCGTGTTTCAAGTTCTATATTCCCATCAACTGCTGATGACCTTTGATTCCTTTGCAGAACAAGAATCCATCTACCTTTGCCTCAGAATGCACTGGAAGAAGAGTCACAATATTTTTTTTAAGGCAAAGTTTCAAAGGTGTGCAACCCTCAGAAAAATTCCTCTTAACTGTGTCCTAAAAGGGCGATTCCTAATTTTAAAACAGTGCCCACTAGTTCTGGACTCACCCACAAGAGGAAATGTGCTTTCTTCATGCACTTTGTCAATACTGTTCAGATCTTGTATACTTCAATGTATTTACTAAGATAAATCTATATATTTGAGGACTGCTAATTTTTAAAATCAGAAATACAGCCTGACATCAAGCTTCTTTGGAAGCCTCAGCATTAATTCAAGGGTGAATGCCAAGTGCCAAACAATGCCTTTATTTTTCAAGTTGTAGTCTGTCATTTTGAAATTATAAGGGTTGGAGTTGTTTTCCTTCACTTGCCAAAGGTAAATGTTTGAAGGAAATAAACTGCATAAAGTTATTGGAACTTGCATGTAACACTTTAAGATTACAAGTGGGTGTCACTGTGTCTGAGTGGTTACATTACATTACTCAATAAGCAGTAATTGTACAGTTATAAACTACTGAATCATGAGATTTTGGTTCCCTGTACTTTTCCTTGTATAGACATGCAAAGGAGAAATAAAAGTATCTATTCTATTAAAATAGCTTTAAAGTACTCCAGGCAATTGCAACTTGTTACATCAGGAATCAAAGCTACCTTTTTCTTGAATGAAAACTTTTATCTAAAGTAACAAAGAGTAAGGAATGCTGCTTGTTAAATCACGATCAGGACAAGGATATGTTGGACTTTCTCATTGAATCTCAGAATATTTCATAGTCTGAGTGACCTGGTTGTCGTTTGGGAAACTGGTCCGCGTTCTGCAGTAAGCTATTAACATTGTTATACTCGACCTCAGGGCCATCCAGGACAATCTGCTTGATTGGCATCATGTGCCACCTTAAATATTCAATCTGTCCACCGTTGGTGAACAGTGGCAGCAGTGTGTGTACCATCTACAAGATGCACCACAGCAACTCACCAAGGCCCCTTCATCAGCACCAGCCAAATCCACAAACTCGTATCACTTAGAAGACAAGGGCGACAGTTGAATGGAAACAGCATTACCTAACGTTCCCCTCCAAGTCACTATCTTTACTTGGAACAGGTCCTTCACTGTTAGTGGGTCAGAAAACCTGGAATTTGTGTCCTGTACCACTTAGAAGACAAGGGCAGCAAATGCATCACCATCTGGAAGATCCTCTCCAAGTCTTGCATCAAGCTGACTTAGAAATGTATTGCTGTTCCTTTTATTGATGCTAAGTCAAATAATTGGAGCTGCCTCTCTAACAGCACTGTGGATGTATTTACACCACATGGATTGCAGTTGTACAAGACACCACTACCTTCTTGATGGTAATTAGGGATGGATTGTAACATCCGCACTTTGTGAAAGAATAACCAAACTCCTATTTCTTCTCTTGTTTCCCTGCTATATACCATCTTATCCCACTCCACTTTCCTGGTTGGCAGATTCCAGCATCCACCTGAAGTTGCCTGGGTGTAGGCTTGAAGGATCTGCACATGTGTCAGTTGATCTTGAGTATTTGTAATTGAGTAAAATGTTACCAGATATACTGTAAAGTTATCCAAAGTCCCGCACTGAATTCTACAAAAGTCCTGATCTCAATGTCCGTTTTTGAGTTTACAGCAAAATTTAATACCATTTTCTTAACCTGCGAATGTGATTACTTATTTTCCCATTCAAAATGTTAATTACCTGTTTGGGAATGCAGGGAAAATAATCTCTTCAGACACTAGTACAAAAGGGGTCGTTTCAGTGATTGAACAATTCTGTTGCTTGTTTGTTCTAAAAGCTTACAGATAAATAGTTATTTGTAATTACCAGCATCTAATCCATGGTGCAGAGTTTGGATGAAAATGAAAAGTTTTTTGTAAATTTTGGTGGTCTAGCTACTGTAAATAACATTTTTGATCTGTGTATTGCTTATGTATAATAAAGCAGCAAAAAGCTGTCAAATGAGCACCTTATGTCTATACAAGTAGATGTTTTTTAAACTCTAATTTTCAGTTGGTGATGCAGTTGTTAAATAGAATTATATGCATCTGCCTCTGTAATACCATTCAATGTTCCAAATATTGCATTGGGCATTTATCAACAGAAAAATATCCTTGATTTCTGTACTCTTTCTGACTGGTTCGTCCAAATATTGAAATATGCCTATAATTGAATCTTGGAAATGATCCTCCTCTGGCTAAAGTCCAAATAGATTCCGAAAGAATGTTCCCAATGGTGGGGGAGTCCAGGACTAGGGGTCATAGTAAACCTTTTAGAACTGAGGTAAGGAGAAATTTCTTCACCCAGAGGGTGGTGAATGTGTGGAATTCATTACCACAGAATGTAGTTGAGGCCAAAACATTAAGAAGAAATTAAGTATAGCTCTTGGGGCTAAAGGGGTCAAGGGAATTGGGAAGAAGGGGGATCAGGATATTGAATTTGATCAGCCATGATCAAAGTGAATGGTGGAGCGGGCTGAATGGCCTACTCCTGCTTCTAGTTTCTATAATTGACTTGGTTACCATCCATCTCTTCTTGCATCTGATTATTCTTCGCTCACAAAGACTTGTACTTACGTTACATCTTTCATATTTTAAGTATGTCCCAGCACATATCTTTAAAGAGGCGGCACGGGAGCACAGTGGGTTAGCACTGGTACTTCACAGCTCCAGGGACCTGGGTTCGATTTCCAGCTTGGGTCACTCTGTGAGGAGTTTACGCATTCTCCTTGTGTCTGCGTGGGTTTCCTCCAGGTGCTCCGGCTTCCTCTCGCAGTCCAAAAATGTGCGGGTTAGGTTGATTGGCTATGCTAAAAATTGCCCTTTGGAGTCGTGAGATGTGTAGGTTAGCGAGATTAGCGGGTAAATATGTAGGGAAATGGGGGTAGGGCCTGGGTGGCATTGTGGTCGGTGCAGATTTAATAGGCCGAATGGCCTCCTTCTGCACTGAGGCTTTCTATGATTTCTATATCACCGCTAGCTAATTACGCCTGGTGTATTGTTCTTTTATTGTGTAAACACATACAGTAGCTGATTTAGACATCGCAAGATCCTGAAGTTAGATGAATGATTAGCTAACCTGTTCATTCTTGGTTGAAGGAAGAATTTGATTCGATATATTATTGTCATATGTATTGGTATCTAGTGAAATGTATTGTTTCTTGTGCGCTATACAGACAAAGCATACCATTCATAGAATACATAGGAGATAAGGAAAGGAGAGGATGCAGAATGTGGTGTTACAGTCATAGCCAGGGTGTAGAGAAAGGTTAATTTAATATAAGGTAGGTCCATTCAAAAGTCTGGTGGCAGCGGGGAAGAACCTGTTCTTGAGTTGGTTGGTATGGGATCTCAGACTTTTGTATCTCTTTCTCAATAGAAGAAGGTGGAAGAAAGTATGTTCCGGGTGCGTGGGGTACTTGATTATGCTGGCTGCTTTCCTGAGACATCAGGAAGTGTAGATAGTCAATGGATGGGAGTCTGGTTTATGTGATGGACTGGGCTATGCTAACAGTCCTTTGTATTTCTTGCAGTTTTAGTCAGAGCAGGAGCCAGACTAAGCTATGATCCATCCAGAAAGGATGCTTTTTCTGGTGCATCTGTAAAAATTGGTGAATTGTAGCAGACATGCCAAATTTCTTCAGCCTCCTGAGAAAATAGAGGCGTCAGTGTGGAGGGACCAAGACTGGTTTTTGATGATCTGAAGGGAGACATCCACTTGAGCAAGAATTAGGCATGTCATCTGATAGACTGTGTCTATCCATATGACCGAAAGATTAATTATCATGGTTCAGTACTAAAGAGTTGTCACATGGCAAGTTCCATTTCTCAAGCTGTGGAATGAATACAACCCCCATATATGCTGCATGTTACTTAGCACACTAAGTGCTATAGAATCATAAATTGTTCTGGAGATGGGAGAGATTAAGTAAACCGATCAGTTCTGCAATTTGCAAGAGATTCTTTGCATGCAAGATGTGAATTTGTTGCTTTGATTAAGATGAGAGAGGAAAGAAATTGAAATAATTCCATGCTCTTTGTGGCTATAAATTAATAAACTCTATTTCTAACAGAAATAAAATCCTTTTTTCTTTTTGTTGATTGTTAGTCTAGACAGTGACCTGTAAGTGAACTGCTAAATTTCTAAATGCTGTCATGGAGTCTGCATCTGATTAAGCTCTGCTAAATATTAGACTATCAACATTTATGATTAGCAGAACCCAATTGGTACAGGGTAGTTAATTGGTACAATTTATTATTGTAAAGGCTGTTATGCAAAATGAGTTACTGTATGTAGTACTTGAGAATTTCCCAACTTTTCAAATCTTTGTTGGCCAAAGTATTTATCTTGTATCATGGAACCTTAATTATTCTGTGGAATGCATTTTTCCCATTAATCTGCACGTATCTCAAGTTACTGACTTTTCTAATGGTTCTTGATGTTCTGGGTCTAATACTTCTCAATTTGCTAGTTTAGTATTTATCTGCTGATGACGCAAAACACTTCTTCAAAAACACAACTTTCCTCAAGTACCTTTTCAAAGCTTCAGGCTCGCAAAGTTCAAGATAAATCCAGTAAATAAATGCTAATTGTAAATAAAACTGAAATGCCTAATATTTGAGGACTGATTTTCCTGAGATTAGGAATGACCAGTGCTCAGTCCCACAGTGGTTCATTATAATGGGTTGGATAGAAAGATGAAATCGCAAACACGAGGTAGAAACTTCTTTATGCATTCAGCCTAATTTATCTCATTGCAACTTCTGCATGGTATTTTGTAGTTACCTCTGCTCTGAGAGGGTTTCATTTAGTATTTCACAATATTTTGGTCTAGGAATGCTGGCTAATTTTTGAGTAAGTTACTTAGTAAGCTATTGTGAAAAGTATAATTATAAATATCAAATTGAATTATTTTCAAACTGCGTTTCACTGTTATTTTGTATGCTCACAATTCCTTTGACATCTTAGCCAACAGTTGTTTGTCCTGTAACATTCAAATTATATGCATTCACAAGCCTGAACAATACCAAATCTGTCATTAACTTTGCACTGTATAATACTGTAAATGGCTTAGGTTTAAAAATCTGAATATTGGAGTTCCTCTTTGTTTTTTTTAAACAATGTATGGAAATATTGGTTGACATTACTGAAGGTATAAGTATAGGACTATGCAAAATAGTTTAAAATATGGACAGTTTGAATGCTGAACTGTTGATTGACTACGGTTCTGATATATAGAGTATATTTGTTTTGGTGATCATGTAGTAATATGTTTGTTATAGTGTTGTGTAAAGCTGGAGTATGAATTGTTCTCTTGTTCTGTGTTTATGTGAGCAATAAGCCTTTGTATTTCTAATAATGTTATGCTACATGAGCAGAGAAAAATATAAATAATGCTGGGAAGCACTGAGTTATTCTGTTTGAGTTATTTCAGTTAGCATTGAACAATGTGTGTATAAATAAAGCATGAGATGGCTTTAATATTTTGTTATATCTCAGTAGAAAATATTGAATGTATGATACATAGCCTCTGTCTAATTATGCCCATTTCATTTAGTTAAGTTTTGATGTGCTTGTTAAATTTGACGTTGAGCTGTAGTATCCTGCTCCTGTGGCTGACCTACACTTTCTCACTGAAGACATCTTCCAAGTTGATGCCCTTATCTTTAAAGGTGTAAGGTTATCTAGAATCTTGCAGGTAATTTGTGCCACCTATTTCATTGAGATTGTTTCACCTCTCCTTGAATCTGTTTTGGTTTCATGAACATTCCCCTTCCACCACAATTTTTGATGAGGAAACCTGTTTGTTCTTCAGTGAGGTAGTATGTTCCCAGATAAGTGGCTTGTCAGTCTGTTGAATGATATTACAACATTATAAGTTTATGACTGTTTAATGTTGGTATCTGGGAACTTTGGATAACTGCCAATCCTACTTATTGCACTTAGGTTCTTGCCACACTTTCCTTTCTAGCAGAAACAACAGTAGATTCTGTATTTTTTGGAGGTTGTGTTGGCGGAGCCATTGTAAATTAGATTATTAGATTATGAACCTTGTTTATTCTGTAGTGTGCATTTGGAGACCATCTGTAGCTACTGTGCATATTGACATTGTACTTTTTGTAAAACTTTTACCCGAAAGTTGAGAAACCCACTTCCAGTTGGGTTGCTTATTTTAAAAAAAAAGGGTTATAATAGTTTCTCAAGGTCTTCTATGTTTAGTTTGGCCAGCATTATGCTAATATTAGTGGAACATTACACCTTGTAAGGTTTAAAATTAAAAACTGGCAGCTAATGCATATGCTCAGTTTTTGATTGAAGGATGAGAACAGTTTTTAAAGCTGATTGCAGCTTTGTGAAAATGATAGTGAAACGTGCCTCAAATCTCATGTAAGTATAGAGAGTTTGTTTATTGTGACCTTGTAATATCCACTCATCAAAGCCTTGCTCTTAACATGTATGCATTATTGAGTGTCACATTGAGCGACAGATGGAAAGAAAAGGTAGTCATTTAATGCTGCATGCTTGAAATTTGACCTAGAATTCAGAAACACTTTTCAATTTTCGAAGTTGCCAAACCAAAACAGCAATTGAATTCTGACCTGGAACTGTATACTCAACAATTAGACTTTGTGCCCCAACAGAGCCGCAGCTCTACGTTAGTAGGAGATTAGTACTATTTGCATTTTATGATGGTGTAATGCTGTTGTCTTTTTTGTTGTGAACAATGTCCATTCTAGGCAGGTCTTTTTGCATTTTTAAAAATGTGATCTGGATGTGCTTGCTGATAACACCGAATAACTGAATGAAGCATTCTATTCCAAACAAAAACAGGAAATGCTGGAAAATCTCAGCAACTCTGACAGCATCTGTGGAGAGAGAACAGAGCCAACATTTTGAGTTTGGATTATTCACACTTGAAATGTTGGCTCTATTTTCTCACCACAGATGCTTTCAGATCTGAGATTTTCCGGCATTTTCTGTTTTTGTTTCAGATTCCAGCATCCACAGTAATTTGCTTCTATTTAAATATTCTGTTTCCTTGCCATAACATTGTTCACTTTGATCATAAAAATTGGGGGAAATTAAACATGTGTTTTGTGTGTTTTGCCAGTTCAAGGTTATCAATTGTGTGCTCTCTCATTTTTTGAGTTGCTTTGTTTTGTTTGAGATGGAGTTTGAAAATAGCTGAATAGGGGAAAGTCTCACCCATGAAAGGGCTGCAACAAACTTTGAGTAAAGCACCAGAAAATGGCAAGAAGCAGAGTTGAAGAAGAGTTACTCCATCCCATGTTCACCACAAAACTGGCATTGCCTCAAAGATCAGGAGCGCATGAGCTTCTTTGTGAAAGATATTTTGGGACGGATCATGGATAGGACTTCTTGTCCTGTCAATTACAAAAAAATGCCACATTGTCAGCTCCTTCTGAATTCAAACCAAACTGTGCTGGAGGCTGCCCAGGGGACAGGCTAAGCAAATTGTGTTCAACAAAAAGCTGGGACCAAATGCATAAACTTCAAGGAAAGCTTCACTCGGAAAGTAAAGCTATTACAAATCTTGAGCACAAAATCTAAGCTGACATTTCAGTACTACCCTGTTTGAAGTGCTGTCTTTTGGATGAGACATTAAATTGAGGCACCATCTTTCTTCTCAGGAGGGCCTGAAATCTCAGAGCAATATTTGAAGAGGAGGTAACTATCCTGGACAAAATTTATCCCCAAACAAGATCAGTAAAGCAGATTATCTGATCACTATTTCATTGCTGGTTGTACTGCCTTAATAGGAAATGTCTCGGCCAATTAGCCTACATGACCACAGTGACTACATTTAAGAGGCTGTAAAGCACTTTGGGGTGTCCCGAGATGGTAAAAGATGCTATAAAATGAGCTGTTGTATAGTCTGAGGCTTATCAATACCCTACCTGATATGATAAGTCTTGGAGTTAGTTAGGTGCCAGAGGACGATGGTTCAATATCTCTCTTGACAACCTTTAGCCCCCACCTTAAAACATTTCTTTCCCACACAAAAGTATTTGTATGCTCCCTGGTGACTTGTTTGATAGCCAATTCTTCAGCCTGAATCAGAAGGAAAATATTCTGGAATGAGATCAAATGAAATAACGTTTGTGGAAAGATCTTCATTATGATGCTGATTACAGACTTGATTTTAATCCTAACTCCTCAAATCAAAGTCAGATAGACTTAAAACATCTGCCCATTTTTTTCCCCTCTGGGAAAGGGAGTGAGGATGCCTGCTGCTGAATAATTAATAAACTGATCAATACAAAGAATGTGTGTGACACAAAAGCAAAATACTGTGGATGCTGAAATCTAAATTAACAGAAAATGTTGGAAGTATTCAGCAGGTCAGGCAGCATTTGTGGACAGAGAAACAATTAACGTTTCAAGGTGATGACCTTTCATCCAGAGACGAATCATGTGTATAAAATGAATTTTAAGGCAGTTATAAAATCTGAAAAGGTGTTTTTCATGTTATGGTGAACACTGGAAATCAGCTTTAAAAATTTTAATTTGTAAAGAAACAACATTTCAAATCAAATGACAAAATGAAATCTTATTTGAACATGTGAAAAAGGACCTGGAAAAAATGTTGCCCATCAATTGGTTTAGGTTGTGTTAATTTTGTATTCCACTAGTACTACACGTATTCTCCTATCAGTTAACCACTATGTCAGCTTCCGTACTAAAGAATATTTCAGGAAAATAAAACTTGGTTGGGAGGTGAGGGAGCTGGGAAGTAAGAAAAATCACATGCTAGCTATTTGACTTTAGTTGAACAAGGTCTTTATACTTGTTTTATTCAATAATTTCCATTTGTGTAGAACTTTAATGCAATAAACATTGCCATGTGCTACACAGGAGCATTATTAAACACAAAGTGACACCAAGCTACCCAAGACTTGGGGGACGAAATATTTGGTCAAATAGGTAGCTTTTAAGAAACACTTTTGAGGAAAATGGAGAGTTTGAGCCACAGAGAAGAGTGTAATTCCAGAGTTCAGAGCCTTGGCTACTGAAGACACATTGAATGGAGTGAAGAAAATTTGGGGTAAGAGGCTAGAATTGGAGAAGGGCTGAGACCTCCTAGGGATACAGGGCTAGAGCAGGTTAAAGGTGAGGAAAGGCTAAGGAGAAATTTGAAAATGAGAATGGGAGTCCTAAAACCAAGGGAACACCAGACCAGGTGCAATATAAGTCAGGGCAGACAGGAGTAATAGGTGAATAGAATTTGGTGCAGATTAGCACATATGAAGTGGAGCTTTGGATGTCTTTGAGTTTAAGGAAGATAGACTGGCTAGGAGATGGCTCTAGTTGCGTAGTCAAGCTTGCATGTAACAAAGTCATAAATCAGATAAATTTGTAATATCAATACAGATTGATTCTCCAGAGGCAGCATCAGGGACTAGTAACTCAGATTTCACTTATTCTATTTTTATTGGTTGTTGCTGCATATTGCCTGTCATGACTGATGGAGTGAGGAAGAAGCCACTCACCACTCTCGTCAGGCTGCAAGGTTCTGCTTGTTAAGTATAAGAGTCAACAGTGCCCAAATCTCAACTTCTGCTCCCTTCTAAACATTGACCTTGACTATGTTATCAAAACTGTGCAAGACCATCCAAAAGGAAAATCCGATGTGCAGGCTTTAATTTCAGAAGTTATATTTTTAAAAGCAATGTAACATTTAGAAGTTCAAGGAGAAATATTATGCACAGTGAATTGCGTTCAAAGCAGCAGTGACTCTTCCAGCAATTTGTGTTGTGTGGTACAGTTTTATCAAGAAAGTAATGTACCCGAATGCAAAAGCAAAATACTGCAGATGCTGGGAATCTGAGATAGAAAATGTTGGAAATAATCGGCACATCTGACAGCATTAGTTGAGTGGAACAGAGCTAACATTTCAGATTTATAACCTTTCATCAGAACTTTGATTTGCTATAAAGTTGAAAATGCAACAAGGGACTTAATATTCCATTTCTGCATTGTTACATGATTGAAATTGGCTAGTGGATATTTTTTTCTGCATGTGCAATTTAGCGTGTCATATGCCAACACGTTTTGAATAGCCTTGAAATTTTGCCAAATAACAGCATTTTAATAAAAATTAAATACTCTCGGGATTTTCATTTTAAAATGGTTTGCTGATTGAAATGCGTTCAGAACTGACCACCACAGTTCTTTAGTTGGGTCTTTACTAGAATAGGAAAAAAATCTTGGATACAGCAGTATTTCTTCCATTCTTTAAATCTTCTCAGGATTATGTATGATTGATTTTCCTTTTCCTTCCTCAGAAGGGAAGTGAACGTCTTAGACTTTTCTCTTCTGTGTACCGTTTGATCTGTTTTAAAGAATCAAAAGCATTTTGTCTATTGGGACTAGAATATAAAAATTGGGTAGAAGATTTGTCTGCTAAAAAGCTCCCTTACTGCTTTAGCCAAGGTGGGTATTTTGGATCCTTGGCTTTTGGATTCCATTCAAAAGTTGCCCAGAGTACCCCAGTCAGTGCGCATAGACACTCCTGCCTCAGTGTAATATGGTTAATCACTAATTGTATTGTCAGTTAGCCAAGTAATTTGTATGTTTGAATCTGGATTTACTTGGATTAGGATTTCTGTAAACTTTAGATTTGCAAATCCTTGTACCACAGCCTTTTTAATAATTCTGTAATTCAATCTAAACTAAACAGCAGAAAGCATGTCACAAAACTATTGAACAGAAGTTAAGATTTCTATCATATGCTATCTGTAGTTTAAATTTGGCAGATTAATTATATTTTCAAATGCTGATGATTTTTCTTTAAAGAGCTTTGCTCTGGTAAGGATTTCATGTTTAAATGTTAACCATGGAGTTAATGTTGTATACGTGAGTGAATGTGTTGATCTGGCGTCCAAATCAATGCTTTGAATTGGGTGTACATTACACCTGGTTGTAAGAGGCTTACAGAAGCATTTGTTTCCCCTCACTACTGGCAAATTTAGATTTTTTTTAAAAAAGCTGTGGTGAAGATTTGTTGCTAGTGGGCTCTATCTGAGCTTTTCATCTTGTTCGTTTAAATATATATTCCCAGTTGATTTGGCCATCTAACTTCGCACAGTAATTCCCTTGTTCAATTTTCCTTTTTTTGAAATGTATTATCTTTCAGTGTCTTTCCCAAGGTGGCACATCAAATCATGACAGTACCAGCTTAGTCTTCTCATTTTCCTTGGCAGGCCTGTCAAACAAAATGCATGGTGTAGATTAAAATTTGAAATACTCCTGGTAATCCACGTCAGTCTTTCTTTGCTTGTAAATTAAATTGTTCGTTTCACACACCAGAGGGTACAGTTCATCTCAGTGGGTTCTGGGAAAACAATATGCATATTGGAAGTGTTGTAAATTTGCAGATACCACATTTGCTTCATGGAAAGCCTTAAGACCTTGTGTCATCATGCCAGTTTGTGAAAGATTCTTTGGCAATCAGATAGATGATGTGAGGAGCAAAGATTGTCAGAAAGTCTTCAGTCACCATTGGTTGAACAGATTAGCCAGGCATTGGGTATTCTGTAATGTAACCTGGCTTGTCCAGATTTTTGTATTACTTTTCCACGTTTTGGGGAGGGGGGGATATTAAATTGTCAACATCTGTTGATCTTGGTCATCAAACTTCAGTATTACTACACTGCTGTCTATAGGGTAGGCATTTAAAAGAAAAGAAAAACAATGTTCTTTTGGTCATAATACCAGTGTTAAATCCTTAAATGCTGATTTAAAATGAAAATCAGCACAAGCAAAGTAAAGCAGACAATAGTTATAGAAGACTGTGATCGTGTTGGGGTGCATACCAGGATTTTGTTCTCGAACGACTGTTTGCCCTATCCTGGTTGTTGTACAGGATACCTTTCTATCCTGTTGAGCATTGCCCATATCAAAAATAAACTGTTGGGTCAGTATGTCAGCACAAGTTTCCATCTGAGTTAGACTGTGTAAAACGCAGTAAGTGAGTCGTGTTGCAGGCACTCTCAATTGTTGCATAAAATGCTGATACTGCAGCATATAATTTCCAATTGCCAAATTTGGCTGGTGCAGAGGTGCATCCATACAAAATGGCCATAATCAGGTTTCTTGCATCAATCAACATGATAAACAACTATAGTTGATCTTAAGAAATCTAGTCATCCCTGTTGGGCATCACAGAGCGCACGTCAGCACTAAAAAAGTGTTGAGAGAAAATCGGCATTGTGCTGAGGACTTGGAATTTGAATTGACACTACGCAATGCTGAGGATATCTTTTAAGCCCTTAGATGCCAAGAGTTCACTGGCACAAAGAAAACAGCAATATGTCTCCACAGACTGGTGCCAAATTCTTAATAGATTAAAGACAGATTACATCTGATTCCTCCAAGGAGGTCACGGATGCCTATTAACAAAGGTCACCTTGTATTAAAAATCCTAGCACTGCCTGTATATTACTACTAAAGCAACTGCATCCTATGGATATTAGGAAGTCAAACAAAGCATCTTTGCCTCCAGGACTGATTATTAAGAGGCTTCCAAACTCTATAGTAGGCTTGTTTTTTTTCCTCCAAACTGTACAGTACGGAAGATGGGTAATCTCTGGTGGTCATGATCATTGGACTGGTGATCCAGCTAACATTTGAATTCCGCTTTTAACTATCTGCAATTAAGCATTTGAAAGATTAAATTATATAGTTTGCAGGTGCCCAGGGAGAAATGGGGCACAAAAAAAAGGCCATTGAACAAAACTTTAGACTTTTTTTTGAAAGGGCCTTCTGACATAGTGTGAGATCTGTGCAGATTAGATGGATTGGCCACACTAAATTTGCCTCTTAGTGTCCAGAGGTGTATAGGTTAGGTGAATTAGCCATGGTAAAGGTAGTGGGGTGGGTCTGGGTGAGGTGCTCTTTTGGAGAGTCGGTGCAGACTTCATGGGCTGAATGGTCTCCTCCTGCGCTGTGGGGATTCTGTGGATTCTATTTTATGGATTCTATTTGAAAAGAAGGCAATTCTAGTCCTGTAGTCAGTATAGGCAATGCCTTCAGTCACGCAACAGCATGATTCATCAACCCAAATGTAAAAATAATTTTTTGTCCATATCCCAAATCCATGCAGTTTAACCTGTAAGTGCTGACCCGTTATCTTACAAGTTGAACAGCATTCCAGTATGTGGTTATGATCATAGGCTTTTACAGCGCAGAAAGAGGCCCTTCGGCCCACAGTTTGTCAACAAACACAAATCAATTGATTAAACCCAATTGATCTTCTGCAACAGGCTTCAAAACTTGAGAACATGCTGAGACTCCTCTTCCCCACCCCCGAAAAAAAATTTGGAATTGAGAAGTTGGTGCAATCTCTAGTCCTCTTTAGATTTTTATTAAAGTTAATGATAGCAAAGCATTTCTACATAAGCCTTTTAGGTTTGTTAGTATGGCAGAATCGCTGATCTGTAAAAGTTGAATCTTTTCTTAAAAAATCGAATTGAATTGCCAGTTCTCTCTCTAGGCAATTTTGCTCTAACTGAAGCACTAGCTCCAGATTTAAATTTTGTTGCTGAAGTCCAGTTTTAAAAAGTAATGATTACGGGACAGAATATTTTGAAAACAGTGAGGATTTTGAAAATCAAGGCAGTTCCTAACCAGGCACCAATGTAAGTCAGCAAGCATAGCAGTGATGGTGAAAGAGAATTGGTGCAAATAATGTCACTGGCGGCACTTTGGCTGAACCGTGCCAGTTAAGCTTGTTTTCTTTTGGTAGAAAGTTGCTGGCTTTCTTTACAAAAGCAAAATGCTGCTGATGCTGGAAATCTAACACAAAAACAGGAACATGCTGGAAATGCTCAGGCGGCTGATTGGAAAGTGACATAAAGCTAATGTTTGGGGTCAGTGAACTGTTTGTGTCTCCACAGCGGCCGCCTGATCTGTTGGCTATTTCTAGCTTCTTTTTGGTTTAGTCTTGTTTTTATTTTTAGATACTGGTTTCTTTTTTGACTTCAGTGTTTTGTGCAAACTTTGCTTGTTCCCGATGTACTTTGTTTTCCAAATGGGTAAGTAGGAAAACAGCATAGCACTTCCTCCACAGCCTCTGGTGAGTATATGAATCTATGCAATGATGATAAAAGGCCCAGCATGTAAGGGCATGTCTAACAAATGTTCATTTATATTTTTGGGTGTAAATATTACTGTCAAAGCTGCAGTTGGAAGCACGCACACACACAAAAATCAGTACTTCCTATCAATCATCTAAGGTCCTAAACTGAATTGATGTATTTTACACTATGGCTGAAAGTAACATCTTTTATCCAATATTATTGCCCTGATGTGAAATTTTAAACATCTCTCTGTAACCTTTTCAATCTTTGTTAGTAAATATTGTTACTGATTAGGCATTTCCATTGTTTTAAACCATATGCTATTTCTGACATTTGCAAAGAACGTTCCACCCTCCATAAACCTGAGGTCATGCAAAATTCTGCCGCCAGTGACCTTATTTGCACCAATTCTTTTTCACCATTACTGCTATGCTTGCTGACTTATATTGGTGCCTGGTTAGGAACTGCCTTGATTTTCGAAATCCTCACTGTTTTCAAAATGCACTATGAGCTTGCCCCATCCTGACTTAAAGTTTAAAGTTTGTTTATTTATTAGTGTCACAAGTAGGCTTGCATTAACACTGCAGTGAAGTGACTGTGAAAATCCTCTTGATGACACATTCCAACGCTTGTTCGGGTATACTGAGGGAGAATTTAGTACGGCCAGTACTCCAACCAGCACGTCTTTCAGACTGTGGGAGGAAACTGGAGCACCGAGAGGAAACCCACTTAGCCACGGGGAGAATGTACAGACTCCAGACAGACAGTTGGGAATCAACTCCGGGTCCCTGGAGTTGTGAAGCAGCAGTTTTAACCACTGCGCCACCATGCTGTCCTTATCTCTCATCCTCTCCAGCTCCATAACACTCTCATAACTGCACTCAAGAAAACAGTGCAAGAATTAGCAGGAGTAGGCCACCAGGCCCTTCAAGCCTGCCCCACTATTCAATATTATTATGGCTGATCTGTGCTGGCCTCAACTCCTTCTCTGTGCCATTTCCACATCACCCTCTATTCCTCGTTCTATTAAATATTTATCTGCCTCCATTTTGAATACTTCTAATAATACAGGAACTCAATGTAGAAGCAGAAGTACTTCTAGTGAACAAGAGGACACAAGAAATAGATGCACTGATCTAATTCTGGCCTCTCGAGTATCTCTGATTTTAATTGCTTCACTAGTGATGGCTGTCTTCAGCTGAAATTCCATCCCTGTGCCACTCAGCCTTTCTATCTCTAGTCCTTTTAAGATGCTCCATAAAACCTCTTCAGTCAAGTATTGGGCCATCAGCCTTAATATCAAATTTTTCTTATAATGCTCCTGTGAAGTGTTGTGGGATATTTTATTATGTTAAAGTCAATAAATAAATATAAACTGTTATTGTTTTCTGATTTCCTTTTCCATGATTGTTGACCTGAAAGACGCATTTACTTTTGTATTGCACCTTTCACGTCATAAGGACATAATATTAATAAAAAAAAATTGATAAGGATTGTTTTCATGTGCCCAAAAACAGATGAGCTCTTGGTTTAATGTGAAAGATGGCGAATCTAACAGTGAGGAACTCCCTGTGCAGGAATGTCAGCTTAGATTACCTGCTCAAATTCTGGACTGGATTTAAACTGAGTGCTGCTGTAGAGCCATGCTTACTATATGAGATAGTGGTGCCACTAGAATAGTGGAGAAAAGCTCACTTGCCATGTTGTACTTGACAAGAGTCAACTGCTGGAATGCCTGCTTGATTCAGCCATAGGCAAATCTCTCTTGCAAGGCAAATTGGGCTTGGACCAAATTACTATTTTGAGACTCAGCTGAGTGGAGTGTGCACCATGCTGGCTCTATCTACTTCCACCAGGCAGTCCAGCTGAAGGAAAGCCAAAAAGATGCATGCTCCTTTGGGCCCCATGTAAATGATTTGGACCATTCCACTCCACACTGGGTTCTCCCAAAGTACGATAGGCCTCCTATTTGCATTATTGGCCAATGTACTCCAGTGGGTTTCCGAAAAATAAGGTAGATTTTAGCTATCTTGTATTCTTCCTCATTGTTGCTGCAGTAGTAGTGCAGTGAGATGCACCTTATTTTTCTTCGCTATAGCTTGGGTTCAGTTTTTAGATTTTTTTAAATGCTATGGGGAGTGGTGGGAGAGGAAAAAAGCAATGGAATTATGATCCCCGGAAAATTGCCAAATCCAATTACCCAGTTTAAAACATCCTCATAAACTGAACAGTGCTTTCTCAAAAGTAGGGCACATTGGATGCGTGCTGGTCGTCATGCTTATAAAATTGCTGGATTGTATTTTCTGTTGCCATGGTGTTAACAGTAACCACAAACTTCAGCTGCTGATAGATTACTGCAGATCTGCTTGTGGTCAGGAAGATAGCTGAGTATACATTAGCTGTTCCCTGGTTATAGCAACTACATTTAGCTGTAAAATGACTGACGCAACTCATGTTAACTGAAGATGGAGACTGAAATTTTTAGCCATGCTTAACCCTTTGAATTCTGAGGATATATTAAATACCTCTGATGTTGGAAATCTCTACATGAAAATAAATGCTCAACAATACTCAGGCCAGGTAGCATCTGTGAAGAGAGGAACATAAGTTGAAGTTTTGAATTGCTGACTCTTTTCAGTTTTTGTTACTACTTTTGTTACATTCATTATGCAGATTATTATTACTATTCATATTGTAGATGCAGAATAGTGTGGATAAATGTGAGGTTATCCACTTTGCTAGCAATAATTGAAAGATTATTACTTGAATGCGTGTAAATTGAGAGTTGGGTACTCAGTGAGACCTTGGAGTCCTCGTGCATCAGTTGCTGAAAGTAAGCATACAGGTACAACAGGCAGTAAAGAAGGCAAATGGTATGTTGGCCTTCAAAGCGAGAGGCGTAGGGATAGGTATGTTTTGTTGCAATTGTATAAGGTATTGGTGAGTCCACACCTGGAGTACTGTGTGCAGTATTGGTGACCTTATCTGAGGAAGGATGCTCTTGCCATAGAGGGAGTACAGCAAAGGTTCACCCGGCTGATTCCTGGGATGGCAGGTCACATGAGAAAAGACTAAGTTGGGTTGGGATTATATTCACTGGCGTTTAGAGTGAGAGGGAATCTCATAGAAACTTAACATTCTGGGAAGATCCAGAGAGAACATCCCTAATGGTGGGGGAATCCAGTTTGAGGATAAGGGGTGAACCTTTTAGAACTGAGGTGAAGAGATATTTCTTCACCCAGAGGGTGGTGCATGTGTGGAGTTCACTACCACAGAATGTAGTTGAGGCCAAAACGTTGTCTGATTTCAAGAAGAAATCAGATATAGCTCCTGGGGCTAAAGGGATCAAGGGATGTGGGAGGAATGATCAGGGTATTGAACTTGATGATCTGCCGTGATCAAAATGAATGGCGGAGCAGACTCAAAAGACCAAATAGCATACTCCTGCTTCTAGTTTCTGTGTTATGTTTCTATGTTTAAGTATTCTGATGCAATATCTGATCCAGGCTTGATGGGTTGAATGATCTACCCCAGTTCCAAAAGTACATAAGAACATAAGAAATAGGAGCAGGAGTAGGCCAACTAGCCCTTCGAGCCTGCCCCGCCATTCAATAAGATCATGGCTGATCTGTCTTGGCTCAGTTCCACATTCCCGCCCTCTCCCCATAACCCTTAATCCCCTCTCTTATCAAAAACCCATCAACCCGCGTCTTAAAAATATTTAGCAAGGTAGCCTCCACCACTTCAACGGGCAGAGAATTCCAGAGATTCACCACCCTTTGAGTGAAGAAGTTCCTCCTCAACTCCGTGCACTTGAGCTGATTTTAAACTGGAAGGAGTATATACACAAGAACATAAGAATTAGGGGAAGGAGGAGGCCAATTGGCCCTTCAAATTGCTCCATCATTCCATAAGATTATTTGGCTGACCTGAACTCTACATTCCTTCCTACCCTCGACACCCTTGACTCCTTTGTCACCCAAAAATATAAACAGGTTCATGATTGTATCCAACTTCTTGAATTCATTTTTAATTGATTGTCAAACAAATTTTTAAGCCTTGGTTTCAGTGCCAAGATAGAGCTATCCTGAAAAAGCTGAAATGGCAGTGTATTTTTTTTCATCCTCCATCAGCAACAGAACTCGGTATGGGAATTTGGTTTGTGAGCAGTTGTAGATACAGACAAATAATCATTCAATCTGCAGCCTAATGACTGAAGTTCGCTTAGTATGTGTCCTCTGTTATCTTCTATTATTACATAACGAAAGAGCATCCTGGGATTAGCATTTGACCAGGAAGGTTTTTGTTTTGTGTGCATTTTACCCACCAAGATGTTGGGGCATTGGTAATGGGACATTGGGTTGAAGATGTCTCGTCTTTTATGTTCTTTTCAATTTTTCCTTTGCCTTTTTACTCTGCTTTACCTGCTGCCCACCCTATCACCCTTCTGTGACCTGTAAATTCTTGGAACACTTGATTAGGGTGATGGGACAGCACAGGCTGAAGACTTCAGTAAGAATTGCTAATGTAATATTCAGTCAGACTTGGAATGGATGATTTAATGATTTGGGAAAGTACTGTCTTGCTTTCTATCCCCAGGTCTGATGTGCTTCTGTCTGGCTTGTCAACAACAATGCCCAACTGACTTAATTGTAAAGGATTTTTTTTGGGTTTCCAACATTAAGTTCTAAGTGCCTTGTTCCAAATTTTATTCACCTCCGGCAGCTGTAGGCAGCCCAGAACATACATATTAACAAGAAGTTATATAACACTAAGCTAAATTGAGCTCATTTTAAACTTCAAATTTGAATTTCCTGATCTCTAACTCCAAATTATGATTCATGTTCAATTTAAATAATTTTAATCCCACAAGTAAAATACAAAAAAACCCCACAAATTTAACTTTCACTGTAACAGAAATTGGTTGTCTCATTGGGAAGGTTTTTCCCAAATCACAGCTTAATTTTTGAGTGGCTACTTTCTTGTCATAAATTGAACAGTCTAGATTGCTTAATATCTCTCTGCTATTTGCTCCTATTCTAAACGTCTGAAGCTGCTCTCCACTTTCACTTTGTTAGAGAGATTAATCTCTCTAACAAAAAGATTAATCTTAAAAAGGGGTACAGTGGTAGGCATCACAGCCCCTTCATTCCATTAATTAATGGCCACCTGCAGCTCTGCTTCATTCACTCTATTCATTATTTATAATAATTCCGTTTACCTGACAAAATATCTATCATATCTCTGTCTTGAAAATTGCAGTTCCGCAGCTTCTTGGGGGAATGAATTCCACTCCACATTTGTGGGAAGAAATAATTCCTGATTTCAGTTCTAAATTACTTATGGATATGTCAGTTTGTTCTGGATTCTCCTGCCAGAGGAAATAGTTTGTACACCTGGCATATTTAATCATTTTATTGTTTTAGACACCTCAATTTAAGGGCGTTCAAATGGTCAGTGGATAGGCATATGGATAACATTGGAATAGTTTAGGTTAGAGGGCCATTAAATTGGTTCCACTGGTCGGCGCAACATCGAGGGCCGAAGGGCCTGTACTGCGCTGTAATGTTCTATGTTCTATTCAGTCACCTGTCAAATCTTTGAAAGTTGAGAGAGAACAAGCCAGGTTTCTGAAACGCATCCTCTTAATTTAACCCTTTATGCCAGGGCATAATTTTGGTTATGGCTTCTTCACTGCATTTCTATCCTGCCTGGAGTTTGGTGTCTGAATCTGAACACAGTTCTCCTGACTCTCTCTGAGCCAGGTTCTGAAGCATGATTGTTCTGTCACTGTAAAACCCATTTTCTTTAACTCGTTCTCTTAATGAATAATCTGTGCCCCTAAGGGGATATGACTAAAGTTGCAGTTGGCCTGTGTGGTCTCATTGATCATTTCAAAGTTGCAGATTCTGAATTTGGAAAGGAAGGAGAATATTTGTGTTATGGATTTATCATATTTAAACCCCGAAGGATTTCAAGATTTCTCTATTGCTCAGTGTTACTTAGTTTTATGTAAAGATGTCCTGTTATCTGGTTAGAGAAGAACTAAGCAAATGTTTTTTGACCCACTTGAGAACTAATTAAAAGAGCTTTGTTATTCTATCAAAAAATGAATACCCACCACGCAATTGGCGATTGATTTTCATGAAATTAATTTCTTTCATTATATAGATGTCACAATGCAATGATTTTTAGCCTCTTTAATCATCTCAGCAGTACGGTATATCCGATAAACGTTGAAGTGCATGTTGAAGACCTGAATTGCTGTGACTTGTTTAATTATTTTTATTTGGGTGAAAGTTAAAGATTTGGACTTTGTTAAACATTTATTATGGGGGCAGCTTGACACGTTGCGAAGTGATTATTCTGTGCGAGCTTTTGGCAGTCAACCCCATCAATCTACTTGACCTCAGGAGTGTTGAATTGAACCTCTCATTCATCTGACATACAGCATAGGTGATCATACTGGCACGCCAGAGTTGGTTGGGTTTCTGTTGGACCTGATTTTTTTTTGTTTGATGTTTGATTAACTATAGCTATTGTTTCTGTTGTATGATGAATTATTAGAAATGTGTACATGATTTTCCTTCCAGCAGGTATTGTTAGGTGTGTCATCATTTCATGGGGCCCCCTGTAAAAGCTTGAAAATTATGTACATGTCCCTGCTCACAGTCATCTTTCAAAAAGTGATCACGAGTGGAACTTCCTTAATTTTGTTTGATCCAGAGGAGCAAATCAGGTCAGGTCAGTTTGAAATGAATCTAGTTTGGGATTTTCTCAACCACATTGGGGAATTTCTGAGCATGTGCACCCAAAAACACTTCTTGATTGAACTAAGTGCTTTTTGTTTTGAACTGGCATCTGTTGACCAGTAGATTGGGTTAGCTGCATTGACCAAACAGGTGCTGGACTGTGGCGACTAGGGGAATTTCACAGTAACTTCATTGCAGTGTTAATGTAAGCCTTACTTAAATAAATGTAACTCACCATTTAAAGTAAAAGTAATCATTTGAACAATTATTAAAACCTTTCTATGGGATATAGTCATTGCTGGCTAGGCCAGCATTTAGTGCCCATTCCTAATTGCCCTTGAGAAGGTTGTGGCGAGCCGTCGCCTTGCACCCCTGCAGTTCATGTGATGTAGGTACATACATGGTGTGGTTAGGAAGGCACTTTAGGATTTTGATGCCCAGTCGTGAGGGAATGGCAATATAATTCCAATTCTCAGCTTCTCACCACCACCTTCTCGAGGGTAACTTAACCAGCAATAACAACATTCCATGAATCAAATAAACAATCAAATACACAGCACAAAGCAGTATTAAACTGAGTTAAACTTGCTGAAGTCATGTCCTAAATCCTCAAATTTGGATTTGGGAAAATAATTCTTGCTGTCTCAACAGACCAAGAGTGGGACACCATTAGAATAAGGCCACTTAGGAGAACACTTTCCACACAGTGGTTAGTAGAAATCTGACTTTTTCTCCCAAAAAGGATGTGGATGCTGGGATAATTGCAGCTGTCAAGACTGAGTGATCGGATTTTATTATGTGAGGGTGTAAAGGAATATGAGCTAAATGGAGATGAAGTGAACTATGACCTCTTCCATATTCAAGCTTGAAGTGAGTTTAAAGTTGAAGCATCAGAGGATGTGCACAACCTCCAAACTATCCGCTCAATCTTTCAAGCTCCACTTGAGCCTCACGTGACAAAGTTTGCAGATTGCACTTCGGACTTATTGGCCATCTTAAAACACATTGAATCGGAGTCTTTATCGACCTAAGTTAGTTTTTTAAAAATTTATTTATTAGTGCTGCAAGTAAGGCTTGCATTAACACTGCAATGAAGTTACTGTGAAAATCCCCTAGTCTCTGCGTTCCATTGCCTGTTCGGGTACACTTTTGGAGAATTTGGCATGGCCAATGCACCTAACCAGCACATCTTTCGCACCGTGAAAGGAAACTGGAACACCCAGAGGGAATCCACGTAGACATGGGGAGAACATGCAGTCTCCGCCCAGTGACCCATGCCAGGTTCTGTTGCCCTAGAGAAAGGAGTTCATTGTCTTCTGTGGGTCTTGTCATAATTTAGGTGTGCAATGAGGGATTTGCATGAGTGTCAGAATAGTTCATTTCAGTTTACTGAGGGAATTTCAGCTTCCTGTGCCTCGGGCCTTCCTCTGGCCATGTTGAATGTTGCAAGTTTGGCGTAGATGGTCTTCAAAATGTGTTGAACTATCTTTCAGTGAATCCCTCATGTAGGCTGGTCAGCTTCAGTATTTTTCCAAGAGAGATGGTCTGCAGTGAACAAGTTTGTTAAAACGTGAGCCCACTGTTTGATGGCATGGTTGGGCATGCCTGTGTCAGTGGTGAGTTGTCTGATGCCCTTGCGGTAGCCAGCTTCTAAACCAAGGATGCACTATGGCTCCCAACCCTTCAATCTCTTTGGGTAGTGGAGCAACTTCATGGAGCTGAATTTGCTTATTCATTTTCCTGTTTTCTGAATATACAGGATTTTTTTTTGATGAAGTGGAATGAGGCGGATAGGCAGGATAATTTTAAGTACTTTAGAATTCAAAAAATTTAAGATTTTGGGCCAAGATTATGTGAACACAGCATAGAAAGAAGAAATGGATTCTGGAGAAGGAAGGAATTTTTCCCTCCCAGGAATGTAGAAGATGGGACAAGATGTGGCATAGTTAAAACAGTAATCATGAAAGTGCATTAATATTCTGATTATTGAGATCAATCATATCTGAACCTTGGAGTTTGGAAGAGTGAGGGGTGACATTCAAACATACAAGACCCTGAGTGTGCTTGACAGGGTAGATGGTGAGATGTTTTCACTAGCGGGAGAGTCTCGGAAGGGGACGTAGCTACAAGATGAAGGGCTGGGTCATTGAAAACTGAGATGCGTTGAAATTTCTTCTTGCAGAGGGTGGTGAATCTCTGGAATTCTCTGCCCAAGAAGTATTTAAAGTGGAGGTGAATAAATATTTGATAGATTGAGGAATAGAGAGCTATGGGGAAATGGCACAAAAAAGCAGGTGAAGCTGGCATAGATCAGCCATGTTACTGAATGGCAGGGCAGGCTTGAAGGAGCTGGTGGTCTACTCCTATTTCTTGTGTCCTTGTGAACCAATGTGTGTTGGCCCTACTCCAGTGACTGAGGACTTGTGGCTATTTTCATATCCATAGGCATGTACTACATGCTTCTGGCAACAGATGCACTTTAACATTCCATTTGACTGACTTAAAGACATCCAGCATCGTAAGAACAATTTAATTGTTGGCCGACAGCCATTCCCAAATAAAAACAGAAAATGTTGGAAAATCCCAGCAGGCCTGACAACATCTGAGTGGAGAGAAACAGTTAACATTTTGTGTCTGTACAACTGTTCAGGGCTTTGCAGTATTTTACTTTTATTTTAGCCATTCCCAAATCCTTTTCCTCATCATCCTTTGCTGTGCTTTGTTTAGTAATCAGAAGTAGAATTTTGAGACTTGTATTACTACTATTTCATTTATGTACATCAAATGCCACATCTGAGGTGTAAGTGCCTCTGTTCAGTTATTCTGTTTTGGTGAGAATTGCATCCTGCACAGTTTTCTGTTTGGCAAAGTATGCAGTCACAATGTAGTTAAGAAAGAGATTTTTAAAATAGATTTTAATGGCATCAAAGGGTATGAGGAGAAAGCGGGAATATGGCATTGAGATATGACCATAGTGAATGACGCAGCAGGCTTGAAGGGCTTCCATGTTTCTGATTTTGTTCTGCTGGTCTTGGTTGACGCTACGACAACGGATGAATGAACATCGCTCGACAATCACCAGGCAAGACTGCTCCCTTCCTGTTGGCGAACACTTCAGTGGTCACGGGCATTCGGCCTCTGACCTTTGGGGGGTAAGCATTCTCCAAGGCGGCCTTCACGACAGCGCAGAGTCGCTGAGCAGAGACTGATAGCCAAGTTCCGCACACATGAGGGCGGTCTCAACAGGGATCTTGGGTTCATGTCGCATTATCTGTAACCCCCATGACTTGCCTGGGTTTGCAAAACCTCACTTACTGTACTGTCTGGAGACAATACACATCTCTTTAACCTGTGATCAGTGCGCCTTCCACTCACATTGTCGGCCACTTTAGGACTTAAATAGCAGGTTAGGTGTAAAGATTCGCATTCTAATCCGTAATCTGTAAACTGTGCTTTATATGCTCTGTCTGAGGCCAGAACTCTCCATTCACCTGACGAAGTGGTTAACCTCGAAAGCTTGTGAGTTTACTATCAAATAAATCGGTTGGACTTAAACCTGGTGTTGTCAGACTTCTTGTTGTGTTTACCCAGTCCAATGCCGGCATCTTCACGTCTTGGTTGTTCATGCAGATTTTTAAAATATTCCAAGAGCTGCTCTCTGGGGAACTCTGAACCATTCCCCTTATGAGTATTGACCACTTAAAAATGAAATACCCTTGGTTTCTTATTGTCTAGCCTGTGGTTTATTCACTATTATTTTTCACTTAGTTCTGTAATTGTTTACCCTTAAATACCCTCTTAAGATCTATAATCTGTACTAGCTTGGTCACCTACACATCCAGCAAACTGATATGTTGGTGATCATTTGGCTGTCTGTCCAAGTTGACTTTTTTCCCCCATGTATCTTTAATATTGAATAGAGTTTACATGCCATTATAATTGGAGTAAAGTAACTACCTTCACCAAATTTGCAAGCCATCTACTTTGCAACAAAATCTTCCATAAGCAAGATCATTGTGGCACATTAATGAAACAAAAGTTAGGCTTTTTGGCAAGACCATTGAATCACTTTGAGCCGTCTCCATTGCAAGATCAGATTGGTAAATACAGTTACCATTTTATATAAGTTTGCCCAAACACCTTTGGCTTTTTTGGTGGAATTGGTCTTGTATAGTTGTGGTACCTGGGTTTTTAAATCTGCTAATGCTTCTGTCTTGTAATGTTAACTTTACGACTTGTTGGTCTTTTATTCTAACCTATTTACAATTTGTGGTTGTGGGGATAATATCACAAGTTGCTGATGAGGCTGTCTGACCCTGCCAGATTCTACAAGGTCGGGCCATTTAAACATTTTAGCACTCACCCTACACAGTTTGAATTATGCTGAGGAAGTGTAGGGTGTTGCTGTACTAAGTGTGGCCTGTATTCAACTTTCATGTAGAGCCTTTAATGTAGTAGAATGTCCCCAGGCTCTTCCTAGGAACACTAGCAAACAAAATTAACATTGAGCTGGATGAGAAGTATTCGGACCAGTGACCGAGAAGTTTTCGGACCAGTGACCAAGAAGTTAGGCTTTAAGAGAGGTGTAGAGGGGGAATTTCATAGCTTAAGAGCTAGCCAGCTGATGACCAGGTTGTCACTGGTGGAGTAATGAAAAGCTGAGATGCACAAGAGGCAAAACTAAAGGAGCAAGATTTCAGAAGATTGTGAAGCTGGAGGGAGGTACAAAGCCATGAAGGGATTTAAAAGCAATAATGTTTTGCTGCCCCCAGAGACTGAGAACTATTGATGAGTGAACGGGTCTTGAACGGCATTAGGATTCTGCTGAGTTTTGGATGAGCTCAAGCTTAGACTGCAGAATAAGAAAGCAAATATTTTGGAGCAGCAAAAGACCAGGAAGCCCATCCCTTTTGCTCCAGACCTACCTAACTTTTCTTGCACCATCCCTAACGTTAGTGAGGGCTTTCCTTGTAGCTTATTCCTTGCTGCTTTTTAACGACCAACATTCCAGTGAACATTTGTTCTGGATCAACTTCAGTTTCTTGAATGTGCTTGAAAACCTCATTTTTGATCAGTGTTTTTGCTGACAGGCTTAAACTGGATTATTATTTATCAGTTTTAGTAAAGTTCAAGGCCAAATGACTAAAGGAATCTGTAAAAGTTTTCTCAACTGGAAGAATGTTTAACTTGAGTAGACAATGGGTTGTTTTGACATTTAGTTGCACATTTGAAAGTCTGGTAATGCTGAGGTTTTATATTCTCTGCGGATTTCCATGTATTTAACAATAGCCGGTATGTTAGTTGTTAGTGAGTGGAACCTTCCTCAGAGACTGCATTGTCATTTTGATTAAGGCATTAGAACACATTGCTTTGCTGCTAATACTCAATTTGTTTTCTAATCCAGAATCTCCTTTTCTGTCAATTTTTTCCCTTTCTTATGAAACGGTTGATTTATTTTGCGACATTATGGTTTGTTCTGCAACTGAGCAGACTTCCTGATATATATAGAGAGGGGTTGGGGGGGGGGGGGGGGGTCAAATGGACAAAATCCTCTTTGCTTGCAGGATGGTGTCTTCCCTCAGAAAGGTGACAAGGTTGTTATGTCAAGTCCATGTTGAAAAGAACACTTTGAAAACTTCCAATTGTGAATCCATAGTGGTGGTTGATACCCTCCAAGCTATCTCCCAGTGTTCTGAAGTAGAATCCGTGGATGAACCACCATCACTGGAAGAGCAGCAGCAAGCAATCAAATGGATGGAAAGCATATTACCCTGATGAGATCTTCAAAGCTGATGGACCTTTGCTCATATTAAGACTCCATGCTGTCATCCTGCATGTTTGGGAGGGAAAAAGAACTTCCCTCTCCCGCTGCAACTTCAGGAATGTGACAGTTGTACAAGACAGGAGACAAACAATGCCCTGGAAATTATTTAACCATTTCTTCCTTATCCAAAGCTGGGAAAATCTTGGCACGCCTCTTGAATTAACTACCTCCTGTGGCTGAGGATATCCTCCCAGAAAACAGTGTGGCTTTTGGCATTCCACAAAGAACCTCTAATATGCACTTTGCTACCAGACAAATTGGAAAAAAAACATATTGTATGCATTGAGCTGACCAAGATACTTAACTCTGTCACTCACAAGGGTCCGTGGATTGGTTGTTGAGAGAATGCTAGAATCTGTTATAAAGAATGTGATAACTGGGCATTTAGAAAATAATTATATGATTGGGGAGAGTCAACTTGGATTTACAAAAGGAAATCATGTTTGACAAAGCTGTTGGGTGTATTTTGAGGAAGTGACTAACAGAATAGATAAGGAAGAACTAATGGTTGTGATGTATTTCTATTTTCAGAAGGCTTTTGCTAAGGTTCTACACAAGCAAAATTAGAGGATGTGGGATAGGGGCTGATATACTAGTTGTGGATTAAGAATTGGTTAATGGACAGAATGTTCGGTTGTGGTTATTGAGGGATTGCAAGGATCAGTGCTTTGGCCCCAGCTATTTGCAATCTATTTCAATGATTTGTATGTTGGGACCAAATGTAGTATCTCCCCGTTAACTAATCTAAAACTAAGTGGGACCGCGAGTTGTGAGGAAGGAGGCTTCAAGGGATTTAGACAGGCTGTGGGAGGGGAGTGGGCTGGAGCATGGCAGATGGATCTAATGTGAAAATCTGCTTTGGTGTATAAAACAGAAATGTAGATCTCCTTAAATGGTGATGGATTGGATTGACATCCAGATGGCTTTGGTTGTCATTATTCGTGAGTCCCTGAAAGCTAACATGCAGGTGCAGCATATAATTAGAAAGGCAAAAGGTATGTTAGCCTTTATTTCAAATGGTTTAGAGTGCTGGAGTAAAGATGCTTTGTTGAAATTGTGCTGAGTTTCGGCGAAACTGCATCTGGAGTATTGTGTAAAGTTTTTGGCCCTTTACTTGGGGATGGATAGCCTTGCTGTCAAAGGTGTGCAATAAATGTTTACCAGATTGATTCCTGGGATGGAGAGATTGAGGAGACTGGGCCTGTATTCTCTAGCATTTAGAAGAATGAGAGGTGATCTAGTTCAAACATACAAAATTCTTATAGGGCTCAATAGGGTAAATGCAGGAAAAATGTTTCCCCTGGCTGGGAGCGGGGGTGTTAGAAAATTTGGGTACGTGGTCTCAGAATAAGAGATAGGCCATTTAGAAAGATTGGGAGATGTTTCTTCATAGGGTGGTGAATATTTGGAATTCTGTACCTCAGGAGAATGTGGAGGGTCAGTCATTGAGTGTAGTTATGATTGACAGATGTTTATACATTAAAGGCATCAAAGGATATCGGAATAATGTGGGAAAATGACATTGAGGTAGAAGATCAGCCATGATCCAATTAAATAGTGGAGCATCTCGAGGAACCAAATAGTCTTTACCTCCTATTTCCTATGTTCTGGTAAAAACGCTGGAGAAATCCATCAGCAGTGCCCCCATGGCATCCTCTGATTCAATAGGAGGTAAACACGGTAAGAAGTCTTACAACACCAGGTTAAAGTCTGACAGGTTTATTTGGTGGCAAACACCACTAGCTTTTGGAGCGCTTGCTGCTCCTTAGTCAGGTGAGTGGGAGATCGTTTCACAAATAGGGCATAAAAATACACAAACCCAATTTACAGAATAATGATTGAAATCAAGTTTTTATAGCTAACAAGTCTTAAAGGTACAGACAGAGTGGAGAGAACATCAAGCACAAGTCAAAGAGATGTGTATTGTCTCCAGACAGGACAGTTAGTGAGATTTTGCAAGCCTAGGCAAGTCATGGGGGTTACAGATAGCGTGATGTGAACCCAAGATCCCAGTTGAGGCCATCCTCATGTGTGCGGAACTTAAGAGCATAAGAAATAGGAGCAGGAGTAGGCCATCTAGCCCTTCGAGCCTGCCCCGCCATTCAGTAAGATCATGGCTGATCTGAAGTGGCTCAGTTCCACTTTCCTGCTTTCTCCCCATAACCCTTAATTCCCTTGTCTGTCAAAAACCTATGTACCCGTGTCTTAAATATATTTAGCGAGGTAGCCTCCACCATTTCAACAGGCAGAGAATTCCAGAGATTCTCCACCCTTTGAGTGAAGAAGTTCCTCCTCAACTCCGTAAACTTGGCTGTCAGTCTCTGCTCAGTGACTCTGTGTTGTTGGTGTGTTGTGAAGGCTGCCATGGAGAATGTTCACCCAAAGATCAGAGGCTGAATGCCTGTGATTGCTCAAGTGTTCCTCAACAGAGAGAGAACACTCTTGCCTGGTGATTGTTGAATGGTGTTCATTCATCTGTTGTTGTAGCGTCTGCATGGCCTCCCCAATGTACCATGCCTTGGGACATCCTTTCCTGCACCGTATCAAGTAGGCAATGTTGGCTGAGTTGCAAGAGTTTGTACTGTGTACCTGGTGGGTGGTGTTCTCATGTGAGATGATGGCATTCGTGTCGATGATCCGGCACGTCTTGCGGAGGTTGCTGTGGCAGGGTTGTGTGGTGTCGTGGTCACTGTTTTCCTGAAAGCTGGGTAGTTTGCTGCGGATAATGGTCTGTTTGAGGTTATGCGTTGTTTGAAGGCAAGAAGTGGGGGTGTGGGGATGGCCTTGGCAAGATGTTCGTCTTCATCACTGACATGTTGAAGGCTCTGGAGGAGATTTCGTAGCTTCTCTGCTCCAGGGAAGTACTGGACGACAAAGGATACTCTGTCCACCATGTCTTGTGTTTGTCTCCTGAGGAGATTGCTGCAGTTTTTCACTGTGGCGCATTGGAACTGTCGAGCGCCATATCCTGTTCTTATGAGGGCATCTTTTAGCATCTGGAGGTGTCTGTTGGGATCCTCCTCATTTGAGCAGGTCCTATGTATACGGACGGCTTGTCCGTAGGGGATGGCTTCTTTAACGTGCTTAGGTTGAAAGCTGGAAAAGTGGAACATCGTGAGGTTACCTATGGGCCTGCGGTACAGTGAGGTGCTGAGGTGACCATCCTTAATGGAGATGCATGTGTCCAAGAATGCAACCGATTCCGGAGAGTAGTCCATGGTGAGTCTGATGGGGGATGGAACTTGCTGATGTCATCATATAGTTGTTTCAGTGAATGTTCACCATGAGTCCAAAGGAAGAAAATGTCATCGATGTATCTAGTGTATAGCATCAGTTGAAGGTCCTGTCTTGTTCGAACCTGCGCATGAAGATGTTGGCATATTGAGGTGTGAATCTGGTCCCCAAGGCTGTTCTGTGTGTCTGGATGAAGAACTGGTTGTTGAAGGTGAAAACATTGTGGCCCAGGATGAAGTGAATGAGTTGTAAAATTGCATCTGGAAACTGGCATTTGTCGGCGTTGAGGACTGAGGCAGTTGCAGCAATGCCATCGTCATGGAGAATGCTGGTGTAGAATGTCGAGACATCCATTGTGACGAGGAGCGTTCCTGGTTCAACTGCTCCACGTGTGTTGAGTTTCTGTAGGAAGTCCGTAGTGTTACAACAAAAGCTGGGGGTTCTTTGTACAGTGGGTTTCAGGATGCCCTCAACATAGCTGGAAAGGTTCTCACACAAGGTCCCATTGCCCAATACGATGGGATGGCCAGGGGTGTTTGCCTTGTGTATCTTCGGGAGGCAGTAGAGATCTCCAGTGTGAGATGAGAGCACGGCAGGTGCTCTGAAGGTCAGAATCAAAGGTCTTGATCGGAGTATTGAGTTGACGGGTGTGTTCTTTGGTCGGACCTGCAAGTAACTGTCTGTAGCATTCTTTGTTCAGTTGTCGGTACACTTCTTTGCAGTAATCTGTCATGTTCAGTATGACAATGGCCTCTATGTCTGCTGGTTTGATGACAATGTTGTGGTTGGTCTTGAGAGCATGGATGGTGTTGCGTTGTGCTTGGGTGATGTTCGGGGCTGCCTTGTGAGTGTGGCTGATGGATTTGGTGTTGATAGACCTGATAGCTTGGGCACACATGTCAAGTCAAGGGCAGCAGCCTTAGGGGGAGTCCAGTTCGACTCTTTTCTCTTCGGTTGCTGCACTGCAGATCTCTGTCTGCTGTTCCAGTTCATTGGCTGTCTCCTTCTGTTTGCTGTTGGCCTGTTGGGGTTTGTAGAAGAACTCCCACAGCCTGATGAATTCCTCTGTGTCTGTTGCGACACCGATGGGATCTATTTTGGTAGTGGGGCAAAAATTGAGCCCTCGGCTGAGAACTTCAGTTTCATCTGGTTGAAGTGTGTAGTCTGACAAGTTGACAACGGACTTCCCTGCAGTGGTACTGTTTTCTACTGTGGTACCGGGAGAGGCTCAGTTGCTGCTGGTGGTGATGCTGAGTTTCTCAAGTTTAGGAGGACCAATAGGTAGACCATTGAATAAATGCTCGTGTTTTCCTTGAAGCTGGTTCCGTAGGCACAGGGGCAAAACTGCTTCAATGGATTCTGTTCACATGGCTGAAAATACTTGTCTCCACCAGCTGTGTTCTTTCAACTCTTGAAAGGCCAACATTCCAGAGGAGAATGAAACATCAAAGACATTCAGAAGCTGAATGGAGCATGGCATCGTTGACCTTATGACTGAGTAGAACTTGCTAGCAATCACTCTGGTGACAACTTGTGCATCCAGCTGAATGATGCTTTGAGTCTCAAAAGTCTTAAGGTGCAGCAGAGTGACGGCAGAGAAGGAAAGCAAAGATCCCACTACTTTGTGGGATGTCATGCCCAATGTTCCTGAAGGTCTGCTGGTTCTGACTTGGCCTGTGGAATCTGAAGACCCATGGCAGAAACTCGCAACCTGGCTATAGCCATTATCTTTACCAAGGGACAGCTGAAGCTATTACAGTGCTTTCATTAGGGTGCTGGAAAACTGACCAATCATTAACATTTCATTTTATCCTGCATCAATCCTCTCCTCCCAAACAATGCTGTTGTGCTTAATATGGGGTTTTTATGAAATGAATGGAGTGAACCCAGTGTCAGCATTAGCCAAGGAACAACCAAATGCAGATCAAAACTCTTAGTGCTGTGCCTAAACCATCTGTGTGGCAACGGTGCAAAGGTAACTAAACAAATAATTGGTGATATTTTAGGTTTCTTAATATACATGTTGAAGTATTTTTCAGTGATGTAGACTGTAAAGAGACATCCCATGGGATGGTAAAAGACCATGCACAAGTTATCATGGATGCCATCCAATCTACCCAGTTGGCTGGTGGAGTAATCCAACCACGGCACAAAATCGCCCAGAAAAGAGAGCTCCTTTATCCTGAAGTATAATTGATCAAAGCTCTGTAATATTAATCAGCATTCTAGTTTACAGTGAGCAATTGCATTGGCTTTCATTGCTCCTGTGATGCAAGAGCCATCATCGTGTGCAGAATCTAATCTCTGTCTCTGAACTTCACTTCCAACCTTAAATTGTTAGGTGGACAGCAGATGTCATCTCCCTCAGCCCTACACTCAACTCTGGAACACCTGGATAGCTAGATACTTATGTCAGACTTCAACTTATTGACTGCAGCTCAGTCTTCAACACCATTATTCCTAGAAACCACATCTCCAAACTCCGTGGCCCAGGGCTCGACACCGCCTTTCGCGACTGGCTCCAGACTTCCTAACCCACAGACCGCAATCAGTAAGGACAGGCAATGACACCTTCTCCACAATAATCCTGAACAGCAGTGCCCCACAAGGCCATGTCCTCAGCCCCTTACTATACTCTTTGTAGACTTACAACTGTGTGGCTAAATTCTCCATTTTCAAGTTTGTTACTGACACCACTGTAGTGAGTCCGACCTCAAAGAGGGATGAGGTGGCGTGCAGGAATGAGACAGAAAATCTGGTGAAATGTTGCAATGACAATCTCTTCCACAATGTCAGCAAAACGGAGGGGATAGTCATCAACATTGGAAGCATAGTGGAGGACATGCCTCTGTCTACATCAAATGGGGATGAAGTAGAAATGCTCAAGAGCTTCAAGTTTTTAAGTGTCCAGATCACCAGCAATGTCTCCTGGTCCCTCCATACTGATGCTACAGTTAAAAAAGCCCACCAATGTCTCTACTTCCTCAGGAGGCTAAGGAAATTTGGTATGCCTGCTATGACTCTCCAATTTTCTCAGAGACACCTCAAAAAGCATCCTTTCTGGATGTATTACAGCTTGATACGGCTATTGATCTGACCGAGGCTGCAAGAAACTACAAAGCGTTGTGAGCGTAGTCCATCACACAAATCAGTCTCCTTTCTGTTGACTCCATCGACACTTGCTGTTGCTTTGGAAAAGGAACCAGCATAATTAGGATCCCACGCACCCCGGGCCTGCTCTCTTCCACCTCTGTTGGGCAAAAGATGCAAAAGTCTGTGATCACGTACAAGTCGACTCGAGGACAGCTTCTTTCCTGCTGCCATCAGACTTTTGAATGTTCCTGTTTTATATGAAGTTGATCTTTCTGTACACCCAGCTTTGACTGTAACACTACAATCTGCACCCTCTCCTTTCCTTCTGCCCATGTACTCTATGAACAGCATGCAAGAAACAATACTTTTCACTGTATCCCAGTATATGTGACAAATCAAATTAAGCATCCATTCATTTTTAATTAGGAGTTGATTGAAAGTAAGTTGCCTTTTGTAGGAATTTCAGCCATATATCCTTTACTCTGGGATTCGGTGGGGGTATTACAGGGAAGTAGAGACTTATTTAAGTGAGTCCCAAGTGCTGAATGAAGTTTGTTTATTTTGAATCTATAACTTTTGTTCAGCTGCTGATTCATAGAATTATCTTTATTCCTGTGCTGTCTGTTTATGTTCACTCTTGTCATTTTCTCCAATGAAACTAAGTTGTGGATTTGTGTCATCGTAGCTTAATCTTGGAATGGTCCGTCTAAATTTCTCTGACCTCCTAATGTGTACTTTATACATTTTAAAGGAAAAAACTGGGTCAGTGGGCATGATTTAGAAATTTAAATGCAGATCTGAAGAGAGAGGTGAATTAAATGGACAAGTACAAAATGAATAAACTATGAACATCAAGTTTGATACCTTTCTAAAAACATAAATTGGATTAATGTGATTCTTGGAGCTGCAGCATCTTTGCCAGCAGTCATGGGACAAGGTGTTGCATTTCCACCTCTGTTCGCACTAACTAGCACCTCAGTGGAAGTGATTAGCAAATTTGCTACCTTGGGTTTATGGTGACAGATGATATGTTCCTTGACGCAGAGCTGGATACATGCACAGGGAAAGTGGATCTCATCTTTGGCTGATTTGCAAAATGTGCATGGAATAATACCAAAATGGCTTGAAGATCAAGCTGGATGTTTTCTCCGCATGTTGCGGTTGGTGAAACATGAGCAACTATAACTACTAGGAAAAGAAGCTTGATAATTTCCGTCTTCACTATCTGCAGTGCATTAAGGATAGATGCTAGCAGGGTAAAATCATGGACGTGACAGAGCTTCCAAACCTGTTGGCACTAATCAGCCAACTTCATTAGATTGCCATGTACACAGAATGGAAAATAATCACATATCTAAAAATCTTCTGGATGGTGAGACAAATGGAGCCAAATGACCAGTGGGGCACCCAAGTCTCCAGATTCTTGCAAGCGTGACATGAAAGTTCTGAGCATAGATTTGCCACACCTGGGGGTGACTAGCTGGTGGAAGAGGGAAATGGCGACACCACCTTTGGGCTGACATGTGCCACCACAATAACCAAAGGCTACAAAATGACCCACAACATCGCTTGGCAACGTCATGTGCGGAGTTTGTGGCAGATCTTCACAACCATCAGCAAAGGTGCACCACATGAAGATCCCTCGCCTAATCGGATTGTTTATGGTGTGTTCATCATTTCTTATAGATGGAAGGATGTTAACAACCCAACACTCCTATCCAGAAAATGCATCCAGATAAAGAATTGTTGCTCTAAAGATTTGCCTGATTACTTTATAGAAAATGGTAAAGCGTTTAACTTAAGGTTATTCAGCTCCCCCAGGAGTTTGTCTAATATCCATGAAAGTGTAAGCTTTCAAGCTAGCTTGAAAGACCAAATGGGTAAACCGTTATCTTTAGGATATTTCCATCACCAGAGAGAGACTACAGATTGGATTTGAATTAAATGAGGGAGTCTTACTGTACAGTATTTTCAACCTGCCATGTTGGTTGTAGGAGGAATGAGTTTATACAGTGCTCTTACTGAGAATGTAATGAGGAATGCTGGAGAGTTACTCTATTTCCCCATCCAACTACTTTGCTGTGAATAGTTGCTGTAATTATGAAGTCAAGTAGGACAGTCAATTTCTAATAAAAACCTCATAAAAAGTAATGAAATTGTTGGTTATTCTGTTCTTGCTGATGGTCAAAGATAAATGTTGGCCAGAAACCAAAAGAGGAAATGCTAGAAAATCTCAGCAGGTCTAGCAGCATCTGTAAGGAGAGAAACGAGCAGACGTTTCGAGTCCAGATGACCCTTTGTCAAGTTAAATGTTGGCCAGGATGTTGGAGAACACCCCTGCTCATCTTCATGCTATGTGACCATTATGTTCTCTGGAGTAACAGAGCCTGGGTTTACCATCTCATTCCAAATGAGATATTTGGAGCTACGTTGTTAGTTATATGCTTAAATCTTCAATTAGGATTGAAGTGACAGCTTAAGTTGTGCTACCAATTGAGTTAATCCTCAGAAGGAATAGAAAAAAAATGATGCAAGATAAATTTGCAAGATTATTATGAGAGAAACTGAAGCAAGAACTGAGGTAGTGTGATTGGGAAGATGCAGTGTAGGGTTGGCTTGGAGAAATGATATCCACAGGAGGGGAGAAGAGGCAGGAACTGGTATTTTGAAGAATGCAAATACTTTGAGAATCTTTGAGATGAGAACTGATGATTCATTATTGTTTTTCCACATATCTACTGCTAATAATCCTGGAACATGCAGGTTTATTATTTCTTTGTTGGCTATTTTAGTCAGTTGCTTGAAAGTTTGACGAAAAGAAATTACACAACCATTGGGAAAAAAGTTACCATTGATTTCCCCCCCCCCCTCCCCCAAGGGAGCTTTATAATTGGAGAACATAAAAGGATAATTTCACTATTACCGTGAATTTGAAAGTGCTAACATTGAACGTTGTGCACTAAACGTACATTGTACATGAATCTCCTTCACTCATGAATTTAAATCACTACATTGCACAATGTCTTTCTGTTGTAAGTTTAGAATTATTGATTCCTTAAAGACCATATCAGTGGAATGGACTTCAGATGGAAGATTATTGACCTGAAACATTACACTTTCTTTCTCCACAGATGCTGCCTGACCTGAGTATTTGCAGCATATTCTGTTCACATTTCAGCACCTGCAGTATTTTGCTCTCATGTGATTAAGGGGACTGAACTGTGGTAGATGACCCACATGTATACAAACTTTACTGACATCATGTTGCTTGCTGAGAAGATTAACTAGTGTGCTGAGCACCCTTTCAATAGCAAGTGTTTAGCTGTCCAGTTATTGAGCTTGTTTCTATTTCTTTCTGGTTATTCAGTCACAATGAATAACTACAGAAAACAGTTTACAGAACAGCAATAATTTAATATACTTGGAAGAGAAAGAAAAGTGAAGTAGGAAGAAGAAAAAAAAAGAAGGAAACTGATGAGGATAAAACCTTTTCACTTTGGGGCTAAGAAAAACAAGAAAATTAGCAATAATCATAGGACAGTAATGGTTTGACATGATATAGAATCCTACAATGCAGAAGGAGGCCATTTGGCCCATTGGGTCTGAACCAACCACAATTCCAGTCAGGTCCTATCCCCATAACTCCATGCATTTGCCCTAGCTAGTCCCCCAAGGAACAATTTAGCATGATCTTTCCACCTAACCCGCACATCTTTGGACTGTGGGAGGAAACCCATGCTTTAAATATATGCAGCCTAATTATGGTCAGTTCTTCAAAATAGTCCAGGAAAGGTTGCCAAATTACATAAAATCCATCAGTGGAGCTTTCATACAGTAGTTTATTTTCTCAAGTTTAAGATTCTGCATGAGATCATGTATCTAATTAGTAAATGGGTGGGGCAGACTGCTTCCAGTTTAATAATGTATCTAAGCAATGATGTTGAAAAGGTGATTGCATCAGTCTGAATTTTTGTAAGAGAGGTGCCATTTGGTTCCACTCGAAAGAGTGCTGTTATAGCAGAAGGTTACTACTAAAAATAAGAGTGATGTAAAGGCTTTTGTCAGAAACGAAGCCAATTTAGGGCACAAACCAGTACATAAGCATTCGAGAGGCTAGGGCGGTGTGGCATTTATCACAGGCTGGATCAAAATGGGGGTATTTTTTAGATAATTGGATGGATAAGTTTGTAACAACTCATGCATATCTTTCACATGCTGATGAGGAATGTACATGAGAGAAAATAGATTTCCAGTTATCTTCTGGTAAGACTGAATCAAAATCTTGCTCCCAAAGAGTTTTTAAGGCAGAAATTGAAGGGCAGTGTACTGTGAAGATTAGAGAATATAATTTGGAAATGAGCCCAGCAACAAAAGGATTTAATTCTAATGTATCTTTAGTTGAGTTGAGGGTAAAAAAGGAGTGAACTTTGTTTTTTTGGTTTGGGTAAAATATCCCAAACAGATTTGTAAGTAGTAAAAAAAAGTGAGAGGTGGGCAGATTGTATTTCTGAGCGAGAGAGATGAAAGAAACAAAAATATTATCAATATATTGTGCAATTTAGTGAGAGTTTTGATGGCTCTTATGTGCCAGACTTGAAAGACAGAATCTTCTAATGAAGACAGAAATAAGTGATTTGCATCAATAGGACTGCGTAAACAGAGAGATTGTAGCCCAAAGTGGGTTCTAAACTGGATTCAGATCTTAAATGCTTGCCTAAAGATAGTGTTTGAAGAAAAGTGGTTGCCTTTTTCAACCAGAGATGTATTGACAGGCGGCTGCTTTCAATTGTACCCATGCTAAACTAGCTAGGTCTGAATAAAGCCAAAAAGATACAATATGGACATTAACAGGTCAATAATAAAACTAAATCCCTAAAGTGTAGAAGAGGCCTTTCGGCCTGTCGAGTCTGTACCAATTGGGTATCTTACCCAGGCCCTCTTTACCAGCCTTGTCCCTGTAACTCCATACATTTACCACGGCTAATCCATCAAACCTATACATCTTGGGACCCTAAAGGGCAATTTCGCATGGCCAGTCCACCTAACCCCCACATCTTTGGACAGTGGGAAGAAACTGGAGTCCCTCAGAGGAAGTCCATGCAAACATTGAGAGAATGTGCCAACTCAATACACAGATAGTCACTCAATACACAGGTCTTTGTAGAAAACTTTCTGTATTCTGGGTGTTTTCTTATTCGAAATGAACTTTTGTCTGCTACATTAAATGCTGATCTTTGATGATGATGACAATTTTAACTTCCTGGTTGTGTTTTTAAAAGCTTGGTTGAAAGTAATTTGAATATTTGGAAAAGCAGTTCACCATATTACTCAGAACAGTTGATAGATTGGTATTGACAGCATCCTGACTGTAAAAGGTTACTAATATGAGTGGCATCTAGTACCTTTGTAGGGAAGTATCGAACAATGTCTGAATTTCAGATTGCTAATGTGTAAGTATGGTCAATATTAATATTTTCATAGCCTTTGAGGTTAATTAAATATACTGTATTCAAGTTTCCCTCTGCAAAGGTTATAGCAATACCCTTTTCTAAATACCGAGCTTTGTTTTGCTGTGACAGTTTTCCAGCTGCATTTGCCAACGTCGAGTGGTGTATGATCTGTATTGTGTAGCATGGGAGAATTTATAGCTGTTTAATCTGAAAAGATCAAATTTAAATTTGCAGCCATGTAAAAACCTGCTGTGGTACAGTCTTTTAGTTCAATGGTATCTGCTGTCATGCAGAAGCTTGCTAGTTGCTAAGCAACTATATAGGAGGAGAATTGTTGGATTTTACTGCCACTGAGATGGAAAGCCGAGTGATCCACTGTTTTAGACTGGTCGGTTTCTGATGCTATTCTTGCATCTAGCTGGTTGCTACCAAGAGTGGGGAGGTGGGCTGAAGAGCAGTGGGATTGAGGGGTTGATCTATGGTAGATGACCCATACATGTATGTGAACTTTACTGACACCACGTTGCTTACTGAGAAGATTAGCTAGTGGGCTGAGCACCCTTTCAATACTAAGTGCTTAATCAGCCAGTTATTGAACCTGTTATTTCGGTTAGCAACCAACCATGTAGTTTTGGTGATTGAGAAGTCTTTGCTGTGTCTGTGCAAGTTCCACTGATTTTTCCCTTGCAGAGCACCCTTGACTGCTTCTGAGAAAAAAAGCGATTGATGAATTAATTGTGCTGCACGTTTCTGATTCTAGTAGACAGGCTTGCTGCATTCTGTGCTCCGTTAGCTCATGTCAGTCAGAAATCCTACACTTACAGTCAACATTTTTGAACTGTGGATTGGGGGTATTGCAGGAGAATAGAGATCCTACTCCACTGACCTGTGCTAGAAAGCGTAAGTGTGTGGAAATGGATTGACAACAGAATTGGGCTTAGCAGTTGTACTCCCATGGCTGAATAGCCTGCTGACTGACATAGGCTCACTCAGGAAGAATGACCACTATAGACAAGTGAGTGGCATGAATCATTGGCTGGTATTTTCCACTTGATTGCATTTGTTTTAATGGGTGGAAAATTGCTGGCCGGTGAGCACAGAAGCAGAAAATCCAGGTCGTGGTCTTCAAAATGAATGGAAAATAAAACACTTAAACATATAAAAATGCAAAATGTTGATCAAACTAACTTCTGATGCATTGTTCGAGAGCCTTTACAGTCAAGGGTGAACCCACCCCACAATCATTTGTGCACGTTTTAAATATGTATGGAATACCTTAATAAAATCAAGAGTAACGCCAGAATTTCTTTAGTCAGTTCATGAGCTTTTACAAAAATAATTCATATATCTATTTTCTGTCAAATGGTTACTTTAATGTACATAACTTTTGTGGTCTTTATTTTGTTGTATTTGTACCAGGCTGCTTTTTATCGCTTCTCTGCTTTTTGGCTAAGATCAAGTATAGTATTGACATGCTGTGCTTGGTTGAAGTCATTAGGTTACATTTTAGCTTCATTTGAAGCAATTTTTTTGTTTGTTTTATTTCAATTCAATCAAATCAAGTCCAATTCAGAGCCTCAACAAGTTGAGACATTCCCGATCCAAGCTGACAGGGCTCTCACCTCCTGTCTTGGACTTGATCTACATGATCCAAGCTGATTGGAACAGGCATAGCTCCTCCTCCAAGGCTTGATCTCATTTGCATCTGGGCCAAAAGGCCGAGATGCCGCTTTGAAAAATTGCTTCAACTGAAGCTAAAATGTAACCTAATGACTTCAACCAAGCACAGCATGTCGGTACTACACTTGATCTTAGCCAAAAGGCTGAGAAGCAGCATCTCGGCTTTTGGCTAATATGCAAATGAGATCAAGCCTTGGAGGAGGAGCTATGCCTGCTCCAATCAGCTTGGATCATGTAGATCAAGTCCAAGACAGGAGGTGAGAGCCCTGTCTTGTCAGCTTGGATCGGGAATGTCTCAACTTGTTGAGACTCTGAATTTGACTTGATTTGATTGAATTGGAATAAAAACAAGAAAAAACAAGGGATGGAAATTTATAACATCGAGATGTACTACATTTTTACCAAGATAATTGAAAGTGAGTCAGTTGAAGTAACTGAGGAAGATGTTGAAGAACTGCTGCTAGAGCTAAAAATTCGACGATTTTTTTTTTAAAGAATGCTAATGAGACTAAAAGCAGAAAAACTGCCAGACCCAGAGAGTGCGCTTTGGTGAAGGGTTATCCAGACTCGCAAATATTGGGTCTGTTCTCTCTCCACAGATGCTGTCAGACCTGCTGAGATTTTCAAGATTAGGAAGGGTTTAGATAGTTTCCACTAGAAGATAGGTCATTAGAAGAATGCATGGGGAAAATAAAGAATTTTTTCATGCTGCTGGGTTATTAGAACTTTGAATGCTTTGCCACCAGTGCCTATTCTGACCACAGCAGATGTTAATTGCTGAGCAAGCTAAATCCCGGAGTAAAAGTTGATTTTACAGGCAATTATGTTCGGAAAGAAAAGAAGGAAATGTCTTGATTTTAGCAGCAAGAAGTCCAGTAACACGTCAGGGATTTTAAAAAATTAAAGCAAAAGATGTATTAACAAGAAAAGAAAACTTAAGGACACAGGAAAGACCATTTTCACATGATTGATGACATTGTGATGTCTTTATTCCAAATTTATTCTTGGGACATGGACGTCGCTGGCTGGCCAGCATTTATTGCCTAGTCCTAGTTGCCTGAAGGCAGCTGAGAGTCGACCATGTTGCTGTGGCTGCGGAGTGACATGTAGGCCAGACCAGGTAAGGACGGCAGATTTCCTACTCTAAAGGACATTAGTGAACTAGATGGGTTTTTCTGACAATTGAGAGTGTTTTCATGATCATCAGTAGGTTCTTAATTCTAGGTATTTTTATTGAGTTCAAATTTCACCATCTGCATGGTGGGATTCAAGCCTGCACCCCCCCCCTCCCCGCCCCACCCAAGTAGACAGAAATTAGCTGCAGATATGAAAAAGGATAGTACAGAATTATATAAGGAAATGAGATTGGAGCTGTGTTGTAACTGGGTGACTTGCCTTCCTATTATTGAAGTTCTGAGTATTTGGTATGGCTTCGTGTCATCCTGAAGCAAATTGTTGCTTGTCTCATTTATTTCAGTTGCTCGTTGAAATTATAGTATTTCTTAAAATTTAAAGTTTTAAGTGTTCAGGCAGGATTTTTTGGTTCATGAAACTGGATGGAGTTGATTACCTCATCCAAGCACGTACAGGAAAATCAAATGGGAGGAGAAATTAATTTCATGATAAACCCACCTTATTTCTCCCGCCTCCCCGACCCCCACTCTCCCCGTCCAGTTGTCAGCAATGTTTGTTAAAATGTTGTACTTGGGTTGCAATGTTTAGATTTATTGGTGGACTTTAGTGCAAGATTTTGATTTGTGGAAATAATAAGGGAACTGCTGGAGTAACACCAACCTGAAACAGGGAGATTGGATCCTAGTATTTTGCTGGGAATGTTTGTGTGTCCAATGTATCCAGGACTATTTCTTTTACTTTTTTCAGATAAATACATGATTTGCCCAGTAAGCCATAGTGAGCTATGGGATATTCAGTACTTCAATAGGCAATTTGATTTACTGTTGCCTCTCCTGAGTCGCTTGATTCCAGAGGCATGGTGCTACATTCTCAGTGGTGCATAAATGAACAGCCCGGAACCAGCGGCACTGATTTGAAGATTTAGACTTCAGTTTACAGTCTCGACTGAGGATTTCTTGTTCACACCATGATGGAAATAAAAGTACATAGTAGAATTCTTATTTGTGGTGAGTGGTAAGGATATTTCAGCTCTGTTGGTAGAAACCAAAAGTTAAAACTTTGAAGATTCTATTGCTTGTTTCTTCTTTGCTAAATCCATGCAGTAACAAATACAGCATAAGTAGGAGTCGTAATAAAAACACAAAATGCTGGAAAGACTCAACAGGTCTGGCAGCAGCCTTGGAGGGAGAGAAACTGAGTTAACGTTTCGAGACTGTCTGACTCCTCAGGGCTTTTATTATAAAGGGATGGCCAGTCTTGCTTGTGTGTTGTAATGTTTGTTTTCTGTCACTATGTCTGTTCCATGGAACAAGATGATGTAACTGAATCAATGCCAGGGGAGAATTCCCTCAGTACTGCACTGAGTGTCAGCCCAGACTTGTGATTAGAGGTAAGAGTGCTATCTATTGAGCCACGACTGACACTATATGTCGGATGTGTTGTAAAAGGAGCTATGTGACTCTGGTCCCCAATTCTGATGTTCCCATAAATTGACCACATTATGATCGCATGACCTTGTTCAGGAAAGCACATTCTGAGCTCTGGTTATATCTTTGAGGATTGTCTAGAGCATGTGATATTCAGTGCTGGCGTGATTTTATATCGCAATGACTCTAGAATTTGCATTAATTTGATGTAAATTTGTATGATCCACACTGGGATGGTTATCATTTCTCTGTATTTATAAGAAAATTCAGTTTGTGCAGCAAGCTATATTAAATAAATTGAAAGGTGCGGGACATCTGCACCAGGTATCTCGTACTGAAAATTATTCAGACTTCCTGCTGTGCAGTCAGGTCAATTGAGGTCACACTGTGTTAAGTTTCATTCAACTTTGAACTATGGGTGGCATAAGGGTCAATCGGGACGTTTGAAGTGTCTCTGTGGAGTATTGATTGAAGCCATCTTATCCTATCTAATCTTCCAGTAAATTAGATGTTCACTACAAATGGGTTAAATGCTTCTGAAAATCATAGAACATCAGTAAACAACACATGTATTTTCCATCTGGACGACAGGCTATTTGTGTGTAACAAAATGACATTAGGTAAATGAGGAAGTCAATATCCAAACTAGGAAATCGAGCATTTTTCACTGAGACAAAACTGACTAGCTGACCCTGCCAAATACTTAGTCCAGCGAAATTGCATTACCTTTTGGTTTATTGGATGTTCGATGCATGTTTCCCATGTTCCCTATTCATTTACAATGTTGGGCGGCACGCTGGTGTAGTGGTTAGCACTGCTGTCTCAGTGGCCAGGGACCCAGATTCAATTCTGGCTTCAGGCGCCTCTGTGCAAAGCTCCTACATTCCTCCCATATCCACGTGGGTTTCCTCTAGGTGCTTTGCTTGCCTCCCACAGTCCAGAGATGTGTGGATTAGGTGGATTGACCATGATAAATTACCCCTTAGTGTCAAGGGGATTAGGAGAATAAATATGTGGGGCTGTGGGATGGGGCCTGGGTGGGATTGTTGTCAGTGCAAGCTCGATGGGCCATATGGCCTCCTTCTGCATTGTAGATTCTATGATTCTATATATCATGTAATGGTATATAACTTTTGATAGATATATATCAAGGTTTACAATGATAGCTAGCTGTGAGGCTGCAATGTAACTGGATAGAAACATTTAGTTCCCCAGAATCAGCTATTTTCTGAATGTAAACCACAGCTGTAGTTTTTTGATTATAGGAAAATTCCAGAATTTTACCTTTGTGTAATAACCTTGTACAAATGTTTTTCTCAAAACTGCTGCTGTACTTTTCAAACTCTCTACCATGCAGCCCAAATAATAATCCCGCAAGCCTATTGTGACTACTGTTGTCATAGTATCTCTGACTAAAGAAGGCATTTATTCAGGTTGCTGGTTAAGATAATGAGTACACCTGCTTGAGAGTCCCAATGGCAATCCAACAATAACAATTATAATCCTTTAAATACACTTGAGAAAGCAACTGCAGTATGATGTGACAGCCGCACAATCTGGTGTTGTAATGTGCCTGTTTTGCAGATAAAGCTAGGCAATTTGCCTTGAATTCATTTGTTGGATGCTCTGTAGATTCAGGATTTTCTATTCATTTTTCCATTCCTCCTTGTTTTGTTCTGTACTCCATCTTGTTTAATTACATTTAGATGTTCTGGACAATACTGAGATGTCTATTTTAGGTGATAGTATGTTTCATATCCTTTTTTTCCACCCAAACTAGTAAATTGAATTTTATGAAAGAGCTAATTAATATGCAAACCATTGTTTTGAATATTTTAGTGACTCTCTTGCTATATGAGATTACACCGGTTCTATAGAAAATTTTTGCAAATACAATACTCTCCTTATTTGGATGAGTCATTGGCAACCTTCCGTGTATGAAAGATGATGGACATGCAGCAAACAATCCAATTTAGATGGAATGTCTTCATATGGCTCACCTTTGCTGATGGCTGAAGAGGACAACCAGTTAGAAGCAGATTCTGCCACAAGTGTCGTGCGTGAAGCTGCTGATTTGAAATGGGTTGTTTTCAGCATCGCTGTCAGTTTCAAACCCCCTTATCCATTGGTTATTGCAGTGGAGCATTCCAGCCCACAGGAGATGTTCCCAATTTCCTCTCAGCCAGTGATTCCCAGGTGCAATAATTGAGGATAATAGATGAATGCCATTGCAATAACACTCAGATATGTACCATCCAGGATGAAAAACTTGTCTGTTCGGCACTTCACGCCTCCCTAATCCATATTTGAACTTGTGCTGTATCCTGTACTATCTACAGACTACACTGCAGCAATCCTCCAAGGCGCTCTCAACAGTACCTCCAGAGCTACACCACCAAGTGGTGCAACGGGAACACCATTACCTCTTCCCTTCCAAGTTTCTCATCATTCAGACTTATCATGGAATCATACAATTTACAGCACAGCAATAGTCATTTTGCTGTGTCGTGTACTGGCTCTTTGACTAAGCAATCATGCTTAGTGCCACATAATTCTATTTTCTTTGAAACCCTGCAAGTCATTCAACATTAAGTACCTATCCAACTTTATTAAATTATTTGTGGAATAGGCTTCCAAAGCCTTTTTTAAGTAGAGCATTCCAAATTCCAGCAACTCAAGTGAAAAGAATTCTCAGCTTCCCTTTAAATTTTTTGCCAATAATTTTAAATATATGACCTCTAATTAATGATCCACTTGTCAGAGGGGATCATTTTTCTCCCCTTTACCAAAATCTCTCAGTAAACTTCCATAGGGTCACCATTTAACCATCTCTGTTCTAAGAGAACAGTCTGAACTTTTCCAATCTCTCCTTGTGACTGAAGCTTCGCATAAGGAAATTTGGCATGTCCGTTATGTCTCTCCAACTTTTACAGATGCACCATAGAAAGCATTCTTTCTGGTTGTATCACAGCTTGGTATGGCTCCTCTGTCCAAGACTGCAAGAAACTACAAAGGGTCATGAAAGAAGCCCAGTCCATCACTCAAACCAGCCTCCCACCAGTTGACATTGTCTACACTTCGCACTGCTTCAGAAAAGCAGCCAGCATAAATAAGGGCCCCATTCACTCTGGGCATACTCTCTTCCACCTTCTTCTGTTGGGAAAAAGATACAAAAGTCTGAGGACATGTACCAACCGACTCAAGAACCGCTTCCCTGTTGCTGTCAGACTTTTGAATGGACTTACCTCACATTTAGTTGATCTTTCTCTACACTCTAGCTTTGACTGTAACAGTACACTCTGCACTCTCATTTCCTTCTCTATGTACGGTATACTTTGTATAGTGTGCAAAAAGCAATACTTTTCACTGTATACTAATACATGTGACAGTAATAAATCAAATCATCCCTGGTAATGTCCTGATAAACCTATGCACCCGTACCAAAGTTAGCTGGAACGAGTTTTTGTTCATCTACTATTTCATGGGGAGGCAGTGGTGTGGTGATATTGTCAGTGGGCTAGTATTCCAGAGACCTAGAATAATGCTCTGGGGACCCAGGTGCAAATTTCGCCATGGCAGATGGTGAAATTTTAATTTAATAAAAATCTGGAATTAAAAGTGTAAGTGTCCATGAAACCATTGTCGATTGTCATAAAAACCCGTCTGGTTAACTAATATCCTTCAGGGAAGGAAGTCCGCTGGCTTTACTATGTCTGGCCTACATGTGATTCACTCAACCAGTGATCATTAAAGGATAAACAATGTTGAACACTCTGCGAGTACAGAGATGTAGGATGGAGTGGAGAGGTAGAACTGGGATTCCAGTGAGGAAGTGAAGGGGATCAGAACTGGAGGAGAAGATATTGTCTGAAATATCAGTCAGCTATGACTGAAGCTATGACTGACTCAAGAAAGAGGGACTTAGAAGTGTGGTGCCCAGAATTATTCGCAACTGGACTTGGATAATCTTAGGGCCTTGGGACCAGTTCTGGGCGAGGTGGGACCTGTACAAACTGGACAGATTACACCTGGGCAGGATTGGGACTGATGTCCTTGGTGGGGTGGTGGGGGGAATGGGAACCTTATCAAACTAATAAGGCAAGGGGATGGGCATCTTTGCAAGGATTCAGAGCATGGGGATTAAGAACAAGCAAAAAAGACAGTAGGAAAAATAAAGAAAGTGATAGGCAGAGAAATCAAAGGCCAAAGTCAGATAACTACTGAGTTTAAAAAAAAGTAGGAACTGGAAAAGCTTGAAGCATTCGAAACAAAATGGATGAATTAGTTGCACCGATAGATGTCAAGGGATAAGATATAGTTGACATTATGGAGACGTGGCTCCAAAGTGACCAAGGATGGGCACTAAACATTGAGGGCTATTCAGTGTTTAGGAAAGACAAACAGAAAGGAAAAGGCGGTGAAGTTGCATTTTTGATCAAAGATGATATTGATACGATATTGAGGAAAGATATTGGCATAGATGATATAGAATCTGTATGGACTGAGTTAAGAAACAATAAGCAGCAAAAAACATTGGTGCAGGTGGTATTCAGACCACCAAATTGTAGTGGTAATGTTGGGAAAAGCATTAGTCAGGATATCAGAGAAGTGTGCATTAAAGGAATATCTGATTATGGATGACTTTAATCTTTATATAGTTTGGGAAAGTCAGATTAGTCACAGTACAAAAGAGAAGGAATTTCTGGAGTGCTTATAGGATGGTTTTCTGGAGCAATATGTTGAGGAATCAACAAGGGAACAGGCCATTTTGGGCTGAGTGTTGCGGAGTGTTGAAAGATTAGTTGGCAATCTAGTTGAGAGAGAACCCTTGGGGATGAATGACCAAATATGGTAGAATTCTTTGTCAAGGTGGATAGTGACATAGTTGATTCTGAGACCAGGGTCTTGAATCTTAGTAAAGATAACTATGATCATGTGAGGCATGAATTGGCCGTGATGGACTGGGAAACATTACTGAAAGTAAAGACAGTGGACAGGCATTTAAAGAACAAATAGATGAACTCCAGAAGTTGTTTATTCCTGTTTGGCACAAGAATGGGAAGGGAATTGTTGCCAAACCAAGGCTTACAAGGGAGATTAGAGAGAGTATCAGATTTAAAGAAGAAGCCTACAAATTGGCAAGAAGAAAAATAATAGGCTTGAAAATTGGGAGCAGTTTAAAATTCAGCATAGGAGAACCATGAGATTGATTAAGAAGGGAAAAATAGAGCGTGAAAGTCAACTAGCGGGGAACATAACTGATTGCAAAAGTATGTGAAGAGAAATAGATTGACAAAAATGAATGAAAACGGGAGAATTCATAACGGGGGCTTTAAGAAATGGCCGAGGCATTAAATTTGTACTTCAGTCATGCCATCCTTTGTGAAGATGGGAGCAATGTGTCAGAAATGCTGAGAGAAACATTTTTAATGGGCAGCTGAAGGAAATCAGCATTAACAGAGAAATGGTTTTGAAGGAATTGATGGGATTTAAAGTGGAAAAATCTCCAGGTCCTGATAATCTTCATTCCAGAGTACTTAAGGAAGTGACCCTGTAAATAGTAGATCCATTGGTAGTTATTTTCAGTTCCTACAAATTGGAGGGTAGCAAATGTAAGCTCACTATTCGAAAAGGGAGGTAGAGAGAAAATAGGGAACTATAGACCATTGAGCTTAACGTCAGTACTGGGGAAGTTGCTAGAGTCCATTATCAAGGATTTCATAACTCAGCATTTGGAAGGCAATCAGACAAAATGAGTGTGGGTTTACGCTAGGAAAATCACACTCGATGAATCTATTGGAATTCTTTGAGGATGTAACCAAGGGAGTTGACTGAGGAGAACCAGTGCATATGGCTTATTCAGACTTTCAGAAGGCTTTCCGACGATGTCTCCTGTAACAGACTACCGTGTAAAGTTAAGTAAAGCATTTGTAGAAAGCTGGTCAGCAGATAGGAAGCAAAAAGTTGGCATAGATGGGTATTTTTCTGATTGGCAGCCAGTGACTAGTGAGGTTATGCAGGGATCTGTGCTAGCACCCCAACTGTTCACATTATATATTAATGATTTGGAAGAAGAAACTGAATGTTTTATCTCCAAATTTGTAAATGATACAAGTTGGGTGGGAGCGTGCAGTGATGCTTTAGCGTGATTTGAACAGGCCGTGTGCGTGAGTATATGCATGGCAGTATAATGTGGATAAGTGTGAGGTTATCCACTTTGGTAGCAATGGTAGGAGGACAGATTGTTATTTGAATGGGTGTAAATTGAGAGATGGATACACAGCGAGACCTTGGAGTCATCGTGCATCAGTCACTGAAAGTAAGCATGCAGGTACAGTAGGCAGTAAAGAAGGCAAGTGGCATGTTTGTCTTTGTAGCAAGAGAATTTGAGTACAGAGATATAAATGTTTTGCTGCAATTGTATCGGGCTTTGGTTAGGCCACACCTGGAGTATCGTGTGCAGTTTTGGGGCCTCCTTATCTGAGAAAGGATGTCCTTGCTATAGAGGGAGTACAGCGAAGACTTACCAAGCCGATTCCTGGGATGACAGGTCTATCGTATGAGGAGACACCATGTCAGTTAGAATTATATTCACGGGAGTTTAGAAGAGTGAGAAGGGATCTCATAGAAACTTAGAAAATTCTAACAGGGTGAGACAGGATAGCTTCAGAAAGAATGTTCTCAATGGTGGGGGAGTCCGGAATTGGGGGTCATAGTTTGAGGATAAGGGGTAAACCTTTTAGAACTGAGATGAGGAGAAATTTCTCCACTTAGGAATGAATGTCTGGAATTCATTACCACAAAATGTACTTCAGGCCAAAACGTTGTCTGATTTCAGGAAGAAATTAAGTAAATCTCTTGAGGCTAAAGGGATCAAGGGATATGCAGGGGAAGGGGGGACAGGATATTGAATTTGATGATCAGCTATGATCAAAATGAGTGGTGGAGCAGGCTTGAAGAGCTGAATGGCCTACTCCTGCTTATAGTTATTATGTTCCTATTACACTTGTTCTGGTTATAAAATAATCAAAATTTGAACTTGAGGTATCTTTTGGTATCAGGAGGAAATGTATGCTGGATATATAGTGGCTTGTTTATATTTTTTAAAAAGTAATCTATTGGTATGTGGCTCTAGCAACAGATGATGCCTCCCCCCTCATTCATTATCAATCTCCCCCAGAGGCAACACTTTCTTTCTAACTTTTTACCTTGCAGGTAAAAGTTCAAAAGACAGGTTCAAGTCGGATTTGCTGCTGCTTTGTATTTTTACCAAATCGGAGCAGCTGAAAAAGTGATTTTCTTTTCCCCCCCAGCCCTTACATCAGCGATTTGTAAGCTGCTAAAAGGGGGGATGGAAACTCATGTCAAAGCTGGGGCCCCTGAACATGAGTTTCACTCCCCAGAAAATTTAAAACAGTTCCACAAGCAAAATAAAAGTGTGGCACCACAAACGGAGACTGCCCTTGCACACAAGCCCAATTTCTCTGCAGCCTTCCAGAATGCCTATTCTGAATGTGTTCATGGAGTAAGACCTGGGCAGAGGAGAATTATGCAGGCTGTAGATAATATATGCTGTGACTCTGAGATAGATCAACTGCTGGCACTCCTGCACCGAGTGAAAATTTTGTACTCTCCAGTAAATTAATCAGCCTCCCTTAACCATGCACTTGCTGCACACACCCTGAGGCTCAGTATGTTTAGCTAGTAAATAGTTGAGCAGTACAGATTAGAGCTCAGACTTGGTTGCCACATTTTAGTTTGGGTGGCAGGTATAGCAGAACAACTGGTATCAAAATCCTCAAGCTAGAGGGGGGAAATCTTATTGGCATTCTGGTTCCTGAGTTGCCATCCAACATTTCACATTGGACGTGCACCTGTGTGTTAATAGTATCTTTGAGGTTATGTAGTTGAGGGGCATTGAACACAAGTTCGAACCAAGGCTATCATGTGGTCAGAAGCCAAATGACTCTGGTGGATCCCAAACTGACTGCTAAGGAGCAGATTAAATAATGATGTAAAGTAATATCTCCTAAAGTGTTTGCCCTGATACTGGCCGCCTTTTTTTGTTGCATTTGACTAATGTTTGAAGGTAGCATAGCACAAACAAATGACTCATTGCTTATTTCCAAACCAGTACTCGTCTTTAATCAAGATCAAACTGGTGTTCTGAGCTACTGGGGTGGGTTATGCTCGCATGCATTAGTTGTGTAGATGCAATATACTGCATCTCTCTCAGCATTATGCTTTTAGACTGGTGTTGATTACAGGTCAGGTTTTAGTCAAAAGTTCAGTGTAGATATATTTTAAGACTAAGGATTATGTTTAGGATATTGTTTTATTATATTGTGGTGATAGTAGGCAGTTGCTACAGGTTTTTTCTGTAGAATGATTAAATTTTCAGCTATATTGTACTAGTAGCTATGTCTGGAAAACATTTAACTCAGGTTGGAAAAGCAAGTTAATTACTTCAGCTAGGAATTTGTTACTTTGATGGAGCTAATCAGCTTATATTTACACGCAATATACCTTGGGAAGTTGATTGACAGGAACATGTGATAATGTGGTTATTGTGCAGAGATAGGCGTGTAGCAGAGAGATAGAGGTTTTTGCAGTTTTTAGTTGCAGTCTGGCTAAAGTCAGGCATACACAGGCAATTTCTGAGAACATCACAAAATCTCTGAAAGTTTTAAGACTGTTAACACAATTTATAGCAAGTATGCTTGGGTTTGCTAACTATTTAAAAGTGGTTTTGTTCTATGCATGGGGGTGTTTGCTAGGAACTGGAGCAATCATAAGCTTGAAAGCAAAGTTGCTTTCTTTCATTTTAAAATGTACAATTGTTAAGCTAATTCATTTGTTAAGAGTTGTATTTAAACTGTGTTATTAAATAAAGTTTGTTTAACTATAAAAGATCTGCACTTTCACTGGAATTGTTCTTTAAAAGAAATATCCTATCCTCACATTTGAGCTAAAAAGGAAAAATTGTTGGGGCCTAGTCTGTCTTCCTATTGCAATTTGAGGTCCTGGTCCAGGACCCCAGTAGTACTTTTGTCAATATGTTTTGTGATAAATCTAGTTTAGGGTGACCATATATATGTTCCTATTTACTGAGGACAGTCAGGCATTGTGTCCCTGGGCAAATAGTAGCTTAACAGTGTTGAAGAGGGATGCACTGGTGAACAGTTGCTGAAGCCAGGCTGTGTGGCTGTTCTGAATTGGGGCAGAGCTTGTCTGTGGTTTCAGGAGATGTGGGGCAATGTTAGGATGAGTTCCTGGATTTTGTTCATAAAGTATGATGACCCTGATTTAAATACAAATTGCACCGTACATTGTGCTCATCAAATGCTGTTCATTCAAAATCAGCATTGTAATTCTTTAGTGTTGTCACCCCAGTTGTAGAATGTGCTCTGCATTGTAAAATGATGGGATGTTACAGTCAGAAAACTATTGTAGATTACTTGTGTTGAAACAGTTATCTAATGTGAAGGTGAGATAAAACTCTCTCTTTTCTGTCTCAACCTTGCACTGGTATCATGTTTGCACTTTCCATAAAACATAGTATGCTCCCTGGAAAACTCAGTAAGTTTAAACCGTGATTAGTTGAGCCCCACTGTTACCAAGTTTTATCTTTGAGTTAGTAGACAGGAATAGCACTGGTGCACTAAGGTCAGGGAGGGTAATTCTACCAATGTTTGTGTGCATGGCTGATCTTTGTTGCACGCTTGTGCAGGTGGCCCGCTGGTGAAGAGGCTGCATTGGATTTGGCTTGGATGCACCTCATTTTCAAATAACCAGAGCTCATTGTTATGAATCATGCATGAAGAGTGCCGACTTAGGCAGCTTCTCAGGGAACAAGAAACAGGAGTAGGCCATTTAACCCCTCGAGCTTATTCTGCCATTCGGTGAGACTATGACTGATCTGTCATGTAACTATATTGGACTTTATACCATATCCCTTAATACTTTTTGTAAACAAAAATTTATCAAACTCAGTTCAAATGTTAATTTCAAAACTAACATTAGTTGACATTTGCAAAAGAGAATTTCGAATATCCAGCACCCTTCCTTCACATCTGCAATGTTTCCTAACTTTACTCCTAATGAGCCTTTTTTTAGATTTAGCCCTTGTTTTGGACTCCAAGCAGCAGAAATAGAATGTGTGTAGCTGATCAATTCTATTTCGTTTATATTTTGAAATTTTTGATTAAATCTCTAGTTAATTTTCTACGTACCAGGGGTTACAAACCTTTTTTATGTGTAATCGCTTTGATTTAACCGAGGAGTTGAAGTATCATTCTGCTTCACTCCTTCAAGGTCAATATTTCCATCCCAAGGAGTGACAGTGCCCAGAATTGCTTGCAATACTCCAAGCCTCCATTGGACTTTATATTGCTGAAGAATAAACACTCTTGTCTTCTAATCCTCAAGATATAAACACCGATATTCCATTTGATTTTTTGATTATTTTCCTAGAATCCTTACAATGCAGAAGGATACCATTCAACCCATTGAGCCGACACTGACAACAATCCCACCTAGACCCTTTCCCAATAACCCTATGAATTTACCCTCCTAATTCCCTGACACTAAATGGCAATTTAGCATGGCCAGTCAACCTAATCTGCATGTCTTTGGGCTGTGGGACAAAACACACACAGACAGGGGGAGAATGTGCAAACTCCTCGCTGATGATCACCTAAGGCTGGAATTGAACCTGGGTCCCTGGCACTGTGAGGCAGCAGTGCTAATCACCACTATGCCACTGTGCTGCCCCTGTATTTCTGTATTCACGATATTTTAATAATCTTCGTACCTGGACCTCAACTGGTTTCACCATTTAAAATGTACACTTATGTAATTTTTAGTACTAAAATGGAGAACCTCTCATTTACCTATGTTGAAATCCATTTATCTCAACTTTTCCCATTCACAATATCCAATTTAATGTACTTCTATTTACACAGCTTACAGTGCTGTCTTTTTTTTATCTGTAGGCAAATTTGGATATGTGGTTTTCTATTCTGTCATATAACTCATTAATAAATATGATGAATAATTGCAGCCCCTAAACAGATCTTTGTGGACACCACTAGTTACCACCAGTCTCCTAGCCAAGTTAATGCCATGAGTTTCAACCAGTGTTTTCTTTAAATTTTGCAAACACAAGGAACAAAAGGCACCCTTTTAGATGAATGGGTAAGTGGTTGTGTGTCAGTTATGGAGTGTGGAGTGTAACAACTTGCCTGGACGGGTCAGTGTCTTCAGCTTTAGCTATAGTCTGTTGTGAGGAACTTTATCAAATGTCATCTGGAACTCCATATAAATGACATCCATTGACTTTCCTCTGTCCACTACTTTAGTCACTTTTTGGTTTGTCAGGCATAACCTACCTGTTACAAAATCATGCAGTTTCTCTTGGATCAGCTGACAACTTTAAAATGTTCACCCATTTGGATGGGGAGGTAGTAGCATAGTGGTATTGTTGCTGAACTAGTAATGCAAAGATCCAGGGTAATGCAGTAAGGTCCTCACTTCAAACCACTTCACAGGAAATGTTGATACTTGAATTCCAATAAAAATTGGGAATTGAAAGTCTAATAATTACCATGAAATGTTTGTTGTTAGTTGTAAAAGCCAATTTGGGCCACCAATGTCATTTTGAGAAGAAAATCTGCCATTCTTACCTCTACATGTGACTCCAATCCACAGCAACGTGGTTGACTCTTAAATGTCTCTGAAACTTGGTTCAAGGCAATTAAGCATGGACAATAAATGCCTGACCAGCTATGAATGAATAACAAAATTAGCAATTTCCCGCCAACAATTATAGGTCAGTTTATAACTTTGCAGTTTCTCCCCTTTGCCTTTCTTAAACAGTGGAATGCCATGTGCAATTTTTCATCTAAAGGACTGGTTCCTGACTAGAGAATTATTGAAGGTTATTGTTAGGACATCTGTAATGTTTTCACCAACTTCTTCAAAACCCTGGAAATGATCTGGTTCTGGGGTTACATCGCAATTTGGTGCCATTATTTTCTTCATGACTGTTAACTTGCTTAAGTTAATTTAGGTGAATCCCTGTCACTGATTCAGTGTTAGTCTCCTTGGGATATCTGACATGCTATCCTCTTCCTCTGCTGTAAATACTGATGCAAAGTAATATTCAACCCCTCTATCTTTTCATTATTCTCATCTACAAATATCAGTCAGCATTATTGGTTTTCAAGGGGCATAATTGATGCTGTTGACTTTTTTCCCCTATTGGAAGTGCAAATATTTGTGTTGATTTGATATCCTTTGCAAATTTCTTCTCTATTTTTATTTTTGTAGCTTTTACAAAAAGTGACAAACAGCTCGTATCCTCTCCCAGTTGCCAGGATCTGTGCTTTATTTTGTCATCTTCTATGCTACTTCTGGCCTTATGTTGCTGCGGCTGGTTCTTTTGGCATGTAGAGCTCGTCCCTTAAGGGTACAATCTGCTTCTATAACATAATAAATTTAGTTAAACACCTCCCACTGATGTTTGGATATTTTACTCACCAGCAGATTTGCCCCGTTGACTGCAGACAATACCTATCTCATCCCATTGAAGTCAGACTCTTCTAAATCTTGTTAACTGTCCTGTGTTTCTTCCTTTCAAATGATGTGTTCAACTTGGCTTATATCCAGCTACAACTAGTTTAAGACAATCCAAGCTCAATTTACTCTGGTAGCTGTAGTTGAGGTTGAGGTGGCAGGGCTGGTTTAATTCCGTTCTTTTTGGAGTGTTTTCCTGCAGGATTAGTGGTTGGGAGACTGTTGTCTGGCTTCATTGCAGCTGTGACTGTTAAGAGTTAAAAAACTGAGGGTTAACTCATTGCTTTTTTATTTTGTGAAATTTGAGCCTGCCTAGTCACTTGCAGTCTCTGTGCTATTTTTAAAAACAGCTCCACAATGTTTCTGTTTTGCTAAATTATTTTACTTCCTGGCCACACTGTGTGCAGCTAGGATTATTTAACTGGTGCCAATACAACATCTTGTTAATTAAACTGGCCGATATCACTAAACAGCCATTTTAAAATTGTGTCATGGGACTGGAGACATGCCAAAGTAAAGAAGTGACAGAAGGACAAGCCAATACATTAGAGACCAGTTAATCTAATAACGGTTGTGAGCAAGCCCTTCAAACCCATAATTTAAGATAAACTTAGCCAGCATTTAGAGAAGATTAGGTTAATCAAGGACAGGTAGTACAAATTTGTTAAATGCAAGTCATGGCTGACAAATTTTATGGTTTGAAAGTAACATGTAGTATATATGGATTTTCAGAAGGTGTTTGATAAACCTTCTAGATGCTTGTTATAAAACAATCAGGCACCGGGAATAAGCAGCATGGATAAAAATTGGTTGATGAACTGGAAATGAAGGGTTAGATCGGTTATAGTTTTGATTGGGGAAGGGTTGCCAATGATGTATTCTTGGTTGGTAGGGAATCCATTGATGCCCATGAAAGAGAAGCTTAGGCCTGTGGCGGTGGATAGCAAAATATGCTGATAGCACCAAATGGGATTTGGCAGATAGTGAGAAAAATGTTCAGGACAATGTAGAAAAGTTGACATTTGAAGAGAGATTGAATGGTTTAGGCCTAATTTCTCTAGAATTTAGAATGAGGGAAGATCAAATTGAGATATTCAAATGATAAAAGGTGTGGATAAAGTAGACGTGCAGATGCTTCCTCTTGTGGAGCATTCTAGGATGAGAGGTCATAGTCATAGGATAAGGGGTAACAAATTTAAGACAGAGTTGAGAAACTACTTCTCCCAAAGGGTTGTGAATCTGTGGAATTCGCTACCGAAGGCGTGGGGGTTGCTGGGACAGTCAGTAAATTTACGGAGGTGTTAGACGGATTTTTAATTGGTAATGGGTTGGAAGGTTATGAAGAGAAGGCAGGAAAATGAGGATAGGGAGCATATCAGTCATAATCGAATGGCGGAGCGTTCTCGATGGGCCAAATGGCCTAATTCTGCTCCTATATTTTATGAACTTATGACAATTTAACCTGTAGAAATGTCAGAGAATGAAAGTATTCCCTAAATGAAGAAATTTATGGATCAAGTATGTAATGTCTCAAAGATGTGAGCAGTCAGAAAAAACCATTAAAGCAAAAAGTTTCATAGAATAAAGTAGCAATATATTGAGAAATAGCTGCTGGTGAGGCCACAGTTAGTGTAGTATGCTACCTTGGGTGTCACATGAAAAGGGCATTAAAAGCGTAGAGAATGTACAGCATAGATTTATCAGGATGAAAAGGCTGGAAGATTTCATACGATTTTTAAAATTATGCAAGATATTAAAAGGGTGAATGGGAAAAGACCACTTACTCTAGTTAGGGAGTCAGTGACAAGAATGTCAGCAACTTAAAGTAGAGGGACGAGGTTAGGAGAAACATCTTTGTACAAAAGATTGGAGCATTGAATACTTTGCACAGCGTAGTTTTGGCGCACATATTTTCAGCATTGACAGTTATTCATAGGCCCTAGTGAGGGATCAGAGCATTAGGAATGTTTGAGCCAAACTGAAAAAAGGGACAAAATAGCTTCCTTTTATGCTGTAAATTTAGCTGATTCTGTTGCACATAACTGAAATTCTAGTGATTCATATTTACAGGCAATTGACAGCACTTGGGCAAAAAAGACCCCCTTTTCTGGACACTGCACCCCATTGATTGAAATTAAATTTTTGTTTCTACTGGGGGAGAACTGAGTCAATAGATAACGGTGGGGAAATTTTAAGAGGTATTTTGTGCATGTACATAGTTGGTTTTGTTGTTTGGCAGTCCTGCCATTTGGCAATCAGTGTTCTGCCAGTTCACCGTGTAGTGATGTAACAACTTGAGGTATTTGACGTCCCAGGTGGAGTGTGCATATGAAGATTTTTTTTAGATTTAAGTATATGATGTTGTAAGATTGATCTTTCCCTCCATCCATCCACAATGTTGGGGAGTGAAAAATTGTGATGTTTCTGGAAACCTCTGAATTCTCGTGATTTCTTATCTCACTGATCAATTTTGCATAGGTTTCACAATCAGAAAATTACTGTTTTGTGTTCTTCCTATTTTTCTCTTTCTCCCCTCTCCTCCCTTAATCTTTTTAAAGCATGAGTTTTACAAGGGACTTAATTTTCACTGCAATTTTGACATTTCTGCCATTTATGTCTGCAGTTTCATGTCAAAAATAGCAACTGGTGTCACCAAAATTGGACAAACATTTCAAGACTTCTCAGATTTTACTCATGCTAGTTAATGGCAATTGACTGTATGCCAGGATTGACATTATAAGCAATAAACTTTTAAAGTGCACAGGTGAAAAAGCATTCCGATTTTAATACTTTAACCTGGTTTTATGTTTAAGTACCATTGTCAGTTTATTGTATTTAACAGTTTATAATTCATAATTACTTCGCTTGATTTAGGGAGACTGAAAATGGCGCTTGGGTCTTTCAACATGAGAACAAAATCACTGCCAAGTTTAGGAACTTAAACTAAATGCTAAATTGAGTGCACACTTGATCACCATAGACTGCCTTATTCTGTGTTCCTTCCTTGTTGCATCTTTTGACCTTGTACAGAGGCACCTTTGTTTGGGCTACTGTTCAATTGTGTGCATGTTTTGTTATACAGCCATCTATTCTGAATGGCCATATTTCACCCTAGTGCGCTAGACCAGGAACCAAATGGTGGGGATGGGGTTGGGGTTGAACGGGCAAGAAGTTGTAAGTGCAGAATCTAATTGCTTAAAGCACTTGTGCAGAATGACCAGGGGAACATATTTCAACTGCTTATTGGATGGCACAGTGGTTAACACTGCTGCCTCACAGAGCCAGAGACACGGGTTTGATTCCCAGTTTGGGTCACTGTCAGTGTGGAGTCTGCACATTCTCCCGGGTCTGCGTGGATTTCCTCTACGTGCTTCAGTTTCTTCCCACAGTCTGACAGATGTGTTGGTTCGGTGCATTGGCCATACTAAATGCTCCCTCAGTGTACCTGAACAGGACTGAAGTGTGCTGACGAGGGGATTTTCACAGTAACTTCATTGCAGTGTTAATGTAAGCCTACTTGTGACACTAATAAATAAACTAATTAAACTAAAAATCTTCCAACCGCTTATTCATCATCTGCCTTACTCAACCCAGCTGAATGATCTAGGAAAATTATATTACTGATAAATTTCAAGATTTGGCGTACTGTTCATAGGATCTTTTTAACAGCCTGATAACTTGGGAATCAAATCCACTTGAAGTGTTTTTTTTAATATATGTTATGTTGTTTTCTGGATGTGTTTGCTTCTGATGTTTCTTCCTGAACGCAACTATTGATATATTTAGGCAATATTTTCTTCCTTGAAAATGGTGAAGAATGAACCGAGTTTTTTTTTGTTGAAGGCAGAGGGTATTGGTGGATGGAAAATTTTCAGACTGGAGACCAGTTACCAGCGGTGTACCACAAGGATCAGTGCTGGGTCCGCTGCTATTTGATTTTTATAAATGACTTGGAGGAGGGGGCTGAAGGGTGGGTCAGTTAATTTGCTGATGACTCAAGATTGGTGGAGTAGTGGATAAGGTGGAGGGACGTTGTAGGCTGCAAAAGAGACATTGATAGGATGCAGAACTGGGCCGAAAAATGGCAGATAGGGTTTAACCCTGATAAGTGCGAGGTGATTCATTTTGGTAGGACAAATTTGAATGAGGATTACAGGGTCAAAGGTAGGGTTCTGAGGAATGTGGAACAGAGAGATCTTGGTGTTCATATCCACAGATCTCTGAAGGTTGCAACTCAAGTGGATAGAGCCGTGAAGAAGGCCTGTAGTGCGTTAGTGTTTATTAACAGGGGGTTTGAGTTTAAGAGCCGTGGGGTTATGCTGCAACTGTACAGAACTTTGGTGAGACCACGTTCGGAATATTGTGTGCAGTTCTGGTCACCTCACTATAAGAAGGATGTGGAAGCACTGGAAAGAATGCAAAGAAGATTTACCAGGATGCTGTCTGGTTTGGAGGGTAGGTCTTATGAGGAAAGATTGAGGGAGCTAGGGCTTTTGTTTTAAAGAGTGGAGGTGGTTGAGAGGTGACTTAATAGAGGTTTATAAGATGATGGGGGGGATAGATTTAGTGGACGTGCAGAGACTATTTCCTCAGGTGGATGTAGCTGTCACTAGGGGGCATAACTATAAGGTTCATGGTGGGAGATAAAGGAGGATGTCCGAGGTAGGCCCTGAGTGGTTGGGGTGTGGAATGGACTGCCTGCTGTGATAGTGGAGTCGGACACTTTAGGAACTTTCAAGCAGTTATTGGATAGGCACGTGGAGCATACCAGAATGATAGGGAGTGGGATAGCTTGATCTTGGTTTCGGACAAAGCTTGGCACAACATCGTGGGCCGAAGGACCCACGCTGTGCTATGCTATTCTATGTTTTGTGCCGTTCTCTGATCATAGGTGGGTTTACAGAGTAAAGCTTTGCCACAGCAGCAATTTTTGCACACCTTTCATTCCCTATCACCAGAATTTGCTCCGATTCTGAGAAGAGCTTGTTTCTTCTTCAAACCCTGGGCTGGCACACTCCATTTTTGGTGCAGTAATATCATTAAAATGAACGAAAATTGCAATTACTATGGTAGATTCTTTGTCCCTAATTTACACCTACTGGTATGATCACTTGTTTGTTGTAGCAAAGGAAAGCTCGGCTTGCTGCCAAAAAAATCATTGCAATTTGGCTTCTGTTTGCAGTTAAGCACAATAGGCAGCGATTTTAAAAACTACCAGCTACCATTTCATTGGCCTGCCTTTTCACTTAGTAAATTTTAACTATTCCTTTCAATGGAATTTTCTGTTTTGGCCACCTTAAAATACCATTAAAATGGAGAAAAAGTAAATCTGAACCAGAACGAAATATTTATGCATTTGTATGATAAGCGACACTTCTTACAATGCAAGAGTTTGAATGGGGAAATGGGTGGACTCACGTTGATTATTTTCTCCTTTGTTGAAACCATCCTGTGGTACACACAAGTTACTGTTGTCAACATTACCATGACCTGATCAGTGATGTGACTTGTGATCCGTTAAATAAACTAAATTTGTGTTGCGGGGTAGAGTAAGTTAATTCTCGATCACTCTGATCCACACACACTCTGTATATCCTTAGTTCCAGTCATTCTAGGTTAGTGAATACTGAGTCCTTTGACAAGGTGAACAAGAAGCCGTCAAGAGTCATTTACAGGAATTGAAGTGTAAAGTAATTAGTGATTTGGAGCTCAGTCTACTTTTCGACAATCGCCAGGCAGGAATGTTCCTTTCCAGACAGGGACCACTTCAGCCATCAAGGGCATTCAGCCTCTGATCTTTGGGTAAGCATTCTCCAAGGCAGCCTTCAAGACACGCGACAGCGCAGAATTGCCGAGCAGAAACTGATAGCTAAGTTCCGCAGGCGTGAGGACAGCCTTGACCGGGATCTTGGGTTCATGTCACACTACATGTAACATTTTGTGAAACTTCCCTCTCCGTTCACCGGATGAAGGGGCAGTGCTCCGAAAGCTCATGATTCCAAATAAACCTGTTGGACTTTAACCCGGTATTGTGAGACACCAGTCCAACGCCGCCATCTCCACATCATACTTTTTGAAAAGGCCTCCTTGATGTAGCAAGCAGTGCATGTCCTTTGTACCACATGAGGTAACCAATCTTGTCCTGTTATTTATCTGTGAGATACTGTTTTTAGGAAAAAAAGATTTGTACTTTTGGGAGAAAATCAGCAAGGCCTTAATACTTGTCGAATATTATTATCACTATGCGTAACAGGGTAAGTTTAATTCCATTTTTATTGCACAATTTTGGAAATGTTACCAGTGTTTTCAGGATTAATTCATGACACTGTTTAGAATTAGCCTGCCAGTTTCTTATTATTGAGTAAAGTAAGTTCTGATTTTTATTACATGGGATTAAAGGGTTCTCTCTGCTTTCAGTGAAAGCTACAAATTTATTTGCTTCCAACTTCATGGGAGCGCTGAACAGATCTGGAATCATGCCACATGCCCAATGTAGGCATGGCATGCCGAAGAATAAGTATAGGGCTGGTTCAGTGGTTAAGTGACTTTTATAAGTTGGTGCAAGTGTCAAGACAGAAAACCTGGGAATCGACGTGGCACCAGTTGTATGCTGTTTTGTGATATCAGACGTTTGTGTTGCAAGTATGTATATGCAAGGTGTGTTCTAAATATTTAGTGCAAAAGATGGGAGTCACTTAATTAGCAGGTCTACTGGGACAAGTCTTGGAATTTATATTTGTTAATATAGTTGGTGACACAAGAATTGCATTCCAGTAACTAATCTGCACCGATGGCAGCTCTGGTTCATTTGCCTTATGCAGTTAGATCCATAGCTATGGTTATATCACTTTTTACGTGACTTGGTAGTTATGGTATCTCTTTGAAGGCCTTGGAACCGTTTATTATATTAAAGGCATTACATAAATAGATGTTGTTGCGACAATGTAGCGCTCTAATATTGAACTGAAGTATTATTTAGGTTATTGTGCTTGCATGCCTGATACTTTATAGGTACTATACAACCAACTGAATCAAATTGACAGTTTTAGGCTGAAAATTTCAACTAAAACAGTAACTGAATTTCTATGGATGGTGTTCGCAAGTTGTTTTGCTCCACGCAGAGCAAATTTCTTCCATTGTGTAGGACTCTTTCAAAACTCATTTAACAAATCAGTGTAGCAAAGTTTTAACAAACATTAACGAAAATGTGTTACAAAAATTACTTTGGTCAGCACTGCTATTGTTTTCGCACCTCCCTGCTTCCTCTCTTGTTGGGAGTGTTCACATAACTTTGGTAGTGGTCTGCACATATTGAAATTTGACTGTGTGGCCGCATTCCACTCCAACTCAATTTTCAAGTTGTTGGTGACACCACCGTAGTGTCGGATCTCAAACAATGATGAGATGGAATATAGGAAAGAGAGATCTGTTGAAGTGGTGCGATGGCAATAATCTCACCCTTGATGTCAACAAAATGCAGGAGATGGTCATCAACTGCAGGAAGCTTGGTGGAGAATATGCCTCTGTCTACATCAATGTGATGAAGTGGAAAGGATCAAGAACTGCACGTTACTAGGTGTCCAGATCACCAACAACCTGTCCTAGTCCCTCACGCTGATGCTGTAGTTAAGAAAGCCCATGAATGCCTTTGGCATGTTATTATTATTATGAATTTTTTGAATAATAATAATAATAACATGTCTGCTACAACCCACTCCAATTTTTACAGATGCACCTTAGAAAGCATCTTTTCTGGTTGGAGTGCAGCTAGGTATGGCTTCTGCTGTGACCAAGACTGCAAAAAAATTACAAAGTTTTGTGAACAAAGCCCAGTCTATCTCGCAAACCAGCCTCCCATCCATTGACACTTCCCGCTGCCTTGGAAAAGCAGCCAGCATAATCAAGGACCTCACACACTCTAGATATACTCCCTTCCACCTTCTTCCATCAGGAAAAAGATACGAAAGGTCTGAGATCACGTATCAATCAACTCAAGAACAGTTTTTTCCCTGCTGCCATCAGACTTTTGAATGGACCTAGCATATGTTAAGCTGATCTTGCTCTGCACCCTAGCTGTGACTGTAACACTTCATTTTGCGCTTCTCCCCTATGTTACAGTCACATGAACTATGTTTTTGTCTGGGTAGTGCATGAGAAACAATACTTTTCACTGTACCCCAATGCATGTGACAATAATAAATCAAATCTGAGCGCACGATATAGGTGTGAGCTTGAATTGTGGCAATCCAAACAATTTAGAAACGTTGAATCATTCTTTCAATTATTACTTCACACCATCACTTAGTCATATAGAATCCTTACAGTGTAGATGGAGGCCATTCGCCCTATTGAGCCTACATCGACAACAGTTCCACCAGGGCTTTATCCCTGTAACCCCATGTATTTACTCTGCTAATCTTTCTGACACTAAGGGGCAATTTAACATGGCCAATCAACCTAACAACCACTCTGCAACCACGAGGAAAGAAGTTACAAATGGTAATTCTGTTTGCACCTTGAACTTAAAATGTTGCATATTTCTACGCAGGACAGCTCAAATACTCCAGTTTTATCAGTGATAGTGCTGATTTGTAAAATCACTTCAATGACTTGTTCATGGAAAGGACTTGCATTTCCTTAGTGCCATCTGCAATATTAGAATGTCCAAAATGCCTTGCAATATTTTTGAAGTATAGTCTATGACATGTTGCAACTAGTGCGAGGGTATTTCTTGATGGCAAATAAAGAGCGCTTCATTTATCAAGAACTTCTAGGATGCTTCATATTCAATTAATTGCTTGGAAATACAGGCAGAATAAGACCATAATTTATCTACAAAGTAAGACATAAGTAACACTGAAATGCATGGTCAGTTGATCTACTTTTAGTGTGGGGTTGAGAGAGGAAGGTTTGCCAGGGCACTGGTGGAGCTCCCTGTTATATATGATTAAATCAGTGAAATCTTTTGCAGCAATAGAAATACTAGGTTAAAGTCTAATCTGAGGATGATGCATCTGACAATGCAACACCTCCTCAATCTTTAATTGGAATTATAGCTGAGTTTATAAATTCACCCAATCTGCACATAGTGATAAGCTACAAAACACCAGATAATGAGTTGCATTTCTATCTAGGAAAAATTGATTTTTTTAAAGGTTATTTTTCATTCATTCGCAGGATAAGTGTTGTTGACAGGGCTAGCTTTTATTGCTTGCCCTAATTGCCCTTGAGAAGGTGGTGATGAGCCGTTGCCTTGACAATGTAATGACTTGTTAGGCCATTTCAGAGGGCAGTTAAGAGTCAACCATTTGCTGAAGATTTATACCAGACTGGTAAGAACTGCTGATTTCCTTCACTAAATGTGACAGAAACCTTTGACTCCATCTTGACCACAATCAGAGATGTGTCATTTCCCCCAGCCTTTCTACATCATCGTTCTCACCATCCTTCACCTCATCAAGAACAAGCTTCTCAGTGGAGTGAATCATAGAAACTCTACCATGCAGAAAGAGGCCATCTGGCTCATCGAGGCTGCACCGACCGCAATCCCTGAGTGGACATCACCTCAACCGGTTGAAATCAAAGAAAATGATGCTGACATTGTTCATGGAACCTCAGTATGGAGATGATAATGCCATCTCTGCTCTCAGAAGAGAATCTCCAAATCATGCCTGACATTTTCGCAGAAGCATAATGAAGAATTGGTCTCTGCCTCAACTTCAAGAAAACTTGAATCCCCTACCAAACTGCCTTGGCTAAAATTCAGTCTCTCTCTCTCTGTCAAGATCAATGGAGTACCCTCCCAAATGTAGAACATTTTCCCTGTCTGGAGAGCCACCTCTCATCTAAAGCTGACATTGATGCAGAGATCCAACATCGTATCCAACCCACGAGCACTGCATTTGGGCACCTAAGAATAGTCTTTGACTGTGACATCTGTGCTGATACCAAGATCCTTGTGTACAAGGTAGTCATCCGTCTCACTCGTCTATATGTCTCAGAAGCTTGGACTACATTAAGATGCGACCTCGAGGCCCTGGAGGGGTACCATCAATGCTGTCTAAGACAGATTCTTTGCATCAGTGGGAAGGATAGACATACTAACATCAGCATCCTTGAAGGAGCCAAGAGCACCAGCATTGAGGCCATGATCATCCAAAACCAACTCTGCTGGGCTATTGACGTGCTTATGATGCAGGAGTACCAACTGTCAAAACAAATCATCTTTACCTAGATCAAGGAAGGCTCCTGAACAAGGGAAGGACAAAGAAAATCCTCCAAAGACATCCTGAAGGCTTATCTCAAGAAATGCAGCGTAGACGTCAATGCCTGGGAGACCCTTGCTAAGAAGAAACCTACTTGGAGCAACTTCCTGATTGAAAGGATCATAGAATCATAGAATCCCTACTGAGCAGAAAGAGGACATTTGGCCCATCAAGTTTGCACTGACCACAATCCCACTCAGGCCCTATCCCCATAATTCCACTTATTTGCCCTGCTTGTCCCACTGACACTAGGGCAATTTACTATGGCCAATCAACCTAACCCACATATCTTTGTATTGTGGGAGGAAACTGGAGCACCTGGAGGAAACCCACGCAGACACTGTGCAAAGTCCACACAGTCAAAGGTCGGAATTGAATCCAGGTCCCTGGCACTGTGAGGCAGCAGTGCTAACCACTGTGCCACTGTTACCCCCAGTTCTTTGAGAACCCTAATGGAAAAGGAGCCTGAGAAAGGAATACCAGTGATCTTGTGTCGAAGGACCAATCCCATTTCCTGGAAACACTTGCCAACTGTACACGGCAATACAAACACCCACAGAATCCACGACCAGTAATGCAGAGTTTCTTAGGTGGACAATCCTACTCATTAGTGAGTGATTACCAAAGAAGATAATTAGCAATTGTACCAAATGAGTCAAAAAAACTGTTGCAAGTACTACTCCTGGACTTGTCCATATAATCTAGGTTGACACTGAAGTACAGCACAAGGGAATTGCTGCATTAACTGTGATGTTAAACCAGGTCCTTCCTGCCTGATCAGGTTGATGTAAAAACATGGGGAGTTCAAAAGCAGCAACTTGCATTTACAGTGCCTTTGCTGTGAAGTGCCTTTCAACTTCAGCAGATAACATAAGAACATAAGAAGTAGGAGCAGGAGTAGGCCATCTAGCCCTTCGAGCCTGCCCCGCCATTCAATAAGATCATGGCTGATCTGAAGTGGCTCAGTTCCACTTTCCCGCTTTCTCCCCATAACCCTTAATTCCCTTGCCTACCAAAAACCTATCTACCCGTGACTTAAATATATTTAGCGAGGTAGTCTCCACCACTTCAACAGGCAGAGAGTTCCAGAGATTCACCACCCTTTGAGTGAAGAAGTTCCTCCTCAACTCCGTTCTAAACTGCACCCCCCTTATCTTGAGGCTGTGCCCTCTAGTCCTGCTGTCCTTTGAGTGGGAAGAGTCTCTCTACCTCTACCCTATCCATCCCCTTCATTATCTTATATGTCTCTATAAGATCCCCCCTCATCCTTCTAAACTCCTACGAGTACAGACCCAGTCTATTTAGTCTCTCAGGTCAGATGGTCAGAGAGAAGTTTTAAGGAGCAAGTTGAAGGAGAGAGAGACATTTTTTAATAAAGCTTTTGGGAGTAATTCATGAGCACAGGGCCTACCAGCAGAAGGCGTGACAACTGATGGTACAACATTGGAATTTGGAGTTGCATAAGAGGGTCAGAGTCAGGAAATACGGAGATCTTTGAGGTTTGTAGGGATGTGATTGGAAGGGGCGATGGAGAGGTTAAAACAGTTTAATTTTTGAGATGTTGCTGATTAGCTGCCAGTGCAAGTCAACAAGCAGTGGGATGATTAATTAATCGGGCGGTGTGAATTTTGATATGGGTAGCAGAGGTTGGATGAACTGAAGTATACGGAAGTTGTTTCCCTGACTGGAAAGTCTAGAACTATCTCTATCTCTAGGGCAATTGGAGGTGGATAATTGACTTGCACTGGCAGCTAATCAGCAACATCTCAAAATTTAAACTGTTTTAACCTCTCCATCGCCCCTGTGCTGAAGGAGTTAAGTCAATGACTAAATTGATCCAGGGTATGATGTAAGTTGTCGAGATTATTTTTCAAACTGGAATTTAGGATACTTGTATGTTCATATTGTTTATGTATTGTATGTTTGTGGTCCAGTTAAAACCCCCTAAGTTTATGCTATAGATATTCATTAGGGGAAAAATTGAATTTGTTTGTCAGAACCCTATGCCTTTTGTCAAAAGTTGATAGTGGATTAATCAAAAGAACAGGCAGTTAGCAGTCAACCATACTGCTGAAGATCTGGCATCACACTTGGGCCAGACTGGGTAGTTTACTTTGTCAAGCTGTCATCCACTGCAGCAGTTGTTCCCAGAGTTGTTTTGCTTATTCTAATTCCCCACTGTACAGTGGGCAGGGTTTGTTTGTACTGTAATTGTGTCCTGAGGTGAAACTGACATCACGCTGGGTGTTACTAAAGTCAGGTTCTGAGAAAAAGATAGATGTTGCAGGAAGGGAGAGATTTTCACCAATCCCTTGCAAGATGAGCCTGCTTGTTAAACAGGTTACTGGAGAAAATGTGATACTAGGGGCAGGTTTATTGCCAACACCCTCAAGCGGAAAGGTGGTGGAATCCAGTTAGCTGACTAAATGGCAACTAGCCAGAATTTGTTTGATATCTGTTTTCTATTTACATTAATCTCCCTTGTCTTCACTGCTGCTGTTTAAAATTGAGAAAGAGGAAAATCAACCAGAAAGAGCCTGAAGTGAAAGAGTTTAGTTAGCCCTTAAAAATCCCAGAGGTTAACCAGTTAGCTTCATGTGAGTAGCAAAGTCCTCCAGTAAGTCACAGCTGAATGAAGTGCGTAGCAGTTTTTTTTCTCTCCATAGTGAGGGCTTGGCGTCCCTTGTTTAAAGTTTACTTTTCTGAACCCGAGTGGGATCAGTCCTGGTGGTGAATAATTTATCGCCACCATGAATGGGCTCATTAGTTGCCTTTTCAGAGTTTAAATGAGTTTTGTGGTTGTCATTACGTGAGCCTTCTGTTCGGCTGAAATGACAGTTTGGCAGTATCCTCGCTTGTAACAGGGGCAGCCTGCCTCCTTTCATTCGAGGATCTGCTGTTGTGTTTTGCTGAGGTTGTTCAGCTAAACTGCCCTTGACTGACAACCGCTTCTGCTGAGCAAGACCACTGCCACAGTAAGTACTAAAATCTTTAAGTTTTCTAATAGAAATGTATTCAACAACTTTTCAGTTTAGTTTTTTCTAGCGACAGGGCGAATGGACTCTGGAGTTATTAGTTGATAACTCCAAACTAAACATGGATTACTGACAGAAGTGATCGTTTGTAAACCAAGAGGCTGGATTAAGTGCTTGTGGAATTTAACCATTAGTTAACTTATTTTCATGGTGAAGTGTTATTTTTAATTGATTCATTTTTGTGTACTGAGCTGGGGAGAGAGAGGCCGTGACTATAATTATTCTGGTACATTTTAGATAATTCAAGTGCAGATATTATAGAAATACCTATATACACGAAAAATCTTTGATTTAAAAGATGCTTTGTGAATCAGCTGTTGAAATACAGTTAATTTGAGCCAACTGTATGAAGAGTTAAAAAAATCCTGAATTTATGTAGTGTCTATCGGGATGAACCTATGCACTTTATTTGATTTATTATTGTCACATGTATTAGCATACAGTGAAAAGTATTGCTTCTTTCACTATACAGACAAAAACTACTGTACTTAGAAAAGGAAAGGAGAGAGTGCAGAATGTGGTGTTCCAGTCATAGCTAGGATATAGTGTAAGATTAACTTAATTTCAGGTAGATCTATTCAAAAGTCTGATGGCAGTAGGGAAGAAGCTGTTCTTGAATTGATTGGTACATGGCCTCAGACTTCCGTTATCTTTTTCCCGATGGAAGAAAGTGGAAGAGAGTATGTCCGGGATGCGTGAGGTCCTTAATTATGCTGGCTTTTCTGAGGCAGCGGGAAGTGTAGACAAGTCAGTGGACGGGAGGGTGGTTTGCATGATGGACTGGGCTTCGTTCATGACCTGCTGTAGTTTCTTGTGGTCTTGGACAGAGCAGGAGCCATACCAAGCTGTGATACAACCAGAAAGAATGCTTTCTATGATGCATCTGTAAAAGTTGGAGAGAGTCGTAGTGGACGTGTCAATGAATTACAGCCATGGATTACTTTTTGAAATGTAGTCACTATTCTGACATGGAAACGTAGCCTTTTACAAAGCAAGCTCAGTCATAAAAAGAGAGAGATGCCCTGTTAAATTGTTTTTCAGGATTTTGGGAGCTGTATATTGGCAAGGGCACCAGAGGAAAAGCCTGTGCTCTTAGATATTATGCTACATAATCTTTTAAGTCCACTTGAGGGGGCAGATGAGGCCTCAATTTAATGTCTCATTTAAAGGCTATATTTGAAGTTAGCTTTTATTGGTATTTGTACAGTAAATGGGACCAATATTACTTTCATCTCTATTAGTCATTTTTTGCAGTTGGGATCAAAGTAGGTGAAAAGATTTAATACTTCATCCATATGATTGACAGTGTGGATTAACACTTCTTTGGCAGTCCATTGGGATTGAGGATGACTTGCTTCCACTCCGGGGAGGTGGGTTCTGCAGTGGCTGAATATTCCATTCCTGGAGCCGCAGACTTTGCCCAGGTTTGGCAAGTGGGGTTTGATGAGGTAGATGGGTGGGATGCTCTGGATTCTGCACTCTGTTTCCGCTGTTTACACTTGGCTTCTGCGTGCTTCACCCAGTGACACTTGAGTTGATTGGCTCCTTCCCAGATGCTTCTTAAGTTTGTGTTCTAAAGCAAGTAATTTTTACGTGTCAGTGGGGATGTTGCATTTATTTAGGGAGGTTTTCAGAGTGTCCTTATAACATTTCCTCTAATGATCACTTGAGTAGAGCATGTTTTTCGGGAGTCTTGTGTTGGGATGCCTGACACATCTTGCACGTCCATTGCAGCTGATCGAGCCTGACCAGTGCCTCGATGATAGGGATATCCACCTGGGCAAGGACGCTTATGTTGGTGCACCTATCCTGCCAGTGGATTTGCAGGATTTTGTGGAGGCAACATTGATAATATCTCTCCAGGGATCTGCTGTTCATTGTCCATGTTTCTGATGCATATAGGAGGGCGAGGACCACAGCTCTCTGTAGACCATGAGCTTTAGATGCTGGATTTGAGGGCTTGGGCTTTGAGCATTCTGTTCCTAGGGTCTCCGAAGACTGCATTTGAGTTGCTGCTGGATTTGATATCTATGTCTGCATGCCCTGAGAGGAGACTTTCAAGGTATGGGAAATGATCAATTTTGTCCAGGGACTCACCATGGACCTTAATGGTTGAGGTGCAATTTTGTGTGGCAAGAGGAGACTGGTAGAGAAACCAGCCCCAGATGTTCAATCTGAGGCCCATTCTCTCATATGCCTCGGTGAATGCTTTGACAATGATTTGTTGCTCCGCCTCTGTGTGTGAGTGCACAGGCGTCGTCTGTTGGAGTGGACTTGGTTCTGGCTGGGGGTGTTGGAGGTTGAACAGTTTCCTGCTTGTATGGTAGGTTAGCTCTTCTCCAACAGGGAGCTTCAGAGTGACGTGATAGAGGTTGCTGTAGGATGGATGGAGGGGAGATTTGGTGCGATGATGCAGCCCTGTATGACTATAGTTTGCACATGTATTGTGTCTGTGGTGGTTCACCTTGCAGCTGAATAAGCCAATCTCAGGCAAAGTGACACTATGACACTATGTCTGTATTTCTTGATCCCCTATGTGTTGACATCTTGTTTTATAGTATACCTTGAATTATGGCAAATTTGGTTTGGTCTGATATTCTCATTCTCATTCTCATTCCTCCGGCCTCTCCATCACAACAGACCAGCATGACCATGTTGTCTGCTCAGATAGAGTATGGACATTTGGATGACAATACCAAAGAGGATGCTTGTTCTTTAGAACTGTATAACAGCAAGAGTACGACACTCAGTGTTTCTTACTACCTCCTCCAAATTGTTATGTCGTCAGTACTAACTTCTTTGCTACACCTGTAAATCCCCAAGTTGCAGAGAAAACTCCTGTGATATATTGGCCATCTTTGCACATGTGAAGGACTTTTTAAAATAATTAGTTACGTGATTTAAAAGACTTGATTTTGATTTTTATAACAGTTTTATACTTAATCTGTGGTTTGTCTTTTAATTTTTGGCATCAGAGGTTTATGTGTATCATGTTGTGCAATTCTTCGTTGGATGTTTGCCTTGTCTTTGTGCTCAAGTGCTATTTCTTAAATCCCCATCCAATTATTCACCTCCGTTGGGGATGCTTTTGGTGTGACATGATGTTGGTAGCTTGAGATGCAGGTTTTAACCGTGGATTAGTCTACATTACTTGATGGACAAGAGAGAAATGATTAAAAGGAGTCTATCGTAAGTTGTTTGTCTTGCTGGCATTTGCACCTAGACTAGAAACAACAAAGGAGAATATTTGTTAGCAGAAGCAAGCGAGGTTGGAGTGACCTGCAGCCATGTGATCCAAACTGGAAGCTTGTGGTTGGTTATGTGGCACACAGCTACTGAGATAGCAGAAAATCTGGAACTGGTAGACACTGACCTGCATGTTCCATATTTCAGTCATAAGTTCAGATGGTGCGATAATGCCGATAACAAAATCAGAATGGTGAGGAATGAAGCATATTGTCTCTTTACCAGTTAAGCTTATTGGATTGTTTATCATTTATTAGCAAAGATGGTGCTTGTAGAAACATCAGTTGTGTGTGTCTCTGCATGTGCCTACTTTCTAATTGCAAATTGAATTGTCCTTTGTACCTGGTCTAGATTCGCCAGTTCTCTTCCCTGTTTTTCCCTGTTCGACTTCTCTTTTGAATATGTAGACCAAATTGGGCTGCAGTGCCATTGGCACACGTGCCAATTGTCCTCTTAACTCACCTATAACAAAGCACTGGTATTTGTATGGTGCACTTCCAAGTTCCAAAATGCGTAACTGCCTATGAAGTATTTTTTTGAAATGCAGCATTGTTGTGATATGGGAAATGTGGCAGCCAATTTACTTGTTGCAAGATCCCACAAACAGCAGTGTGGCAATGACCAAATAATGGCCCAGTGTTTGCAGTCTTGAAGTAAATTTGAGATCTGGCTAGAATTTCACCTCTACCATCTGCAGTGGAATTGCAACTCACTGCATCGTTCTTTGCAGGGCATTCACAATGTGGAATTGAAGCAATGTCATTGTGCTGTCCAAGCAGCTATTACATTAAAGAATTTTCACAGGCACACAAGGCAACAAACAAACAAACGGTAAAATATTAGAGATTCGGAAGATAGAACCTAAGCCATTCTGAAAAACGGTCTTCTAAAAAAAAAAGCTTAAAAAAATCAACTAATTGATCAGTCAACAGCTCTTCATGAATGTAAAATTACTTTTTCAGAGCCAGTTCTGTCATTCATCTGATTTTAATAATCACATCACCAATTAAAAATAGTTACATCTGATTGAACAAGGTTCAGCTTTTTAAGGGGTTTCAAGTCAGGATGTAGGAGTGGGCAAGTTGATATTTTTGATGATTTTGGTGATTGCCAGCTTGGGATGAGGGTGGGATCTACCCTGAATGATGCACTGCAAGGTCAGGATTTCTGCGCGTGCTGCACCCTCACGTTGGTCATTTTCAGGAAGTTCTCTGTTAATGTCCCCCTCACAATCTGGCCCACTTTGTTTTAATGGCTCTGGTACTGTTACCACTAAACTAACTCTATCACCCATGTAATCATTCTTCAGGCGTGAGCTCCAGATGGTCTGTTCAACTATAAAGGGATTGATTACAGACAATTCGGATGTTGTCTTTGCTCCACACTCTTATAAGCATGAGCTACAAGATTATTAGCTGTTCTACCTCAGTTGACTAATTGAAGGTGAAACAGTTAATGTCAGTAGCACAAGAATGGTTGATGGTGAAACAGTGGCCCTTTTACACTGCGCCTGATTTTATTTAATATTGAAGCTGAGGGAAAGGAAAAGTAGCCATCTTGTAAATTGGGCTGCCCGTATCCACTCCTCCTGGACAAACCAACCTCACTCCCATATTCACTACTCTTCCTTGAGTACCTTTGGCACTCCATGAATGACCTGTGGTTAATGTCAGCAGCTTTGCAAGTGTGCTCTTGAGACCACCAGGTGAGGAATGGGGAATGTCAGTGTGTGCAGAGCTGGGCCATCACTGAATATGTGCCAAGTTGGACAGTCACCAAGTACTGTACTGGTGTCTGAGGAAAGACATGAGAGGAGGATGGAATTTATGTCACTGGGCCTTTTCATTTGTAGTACTGCACAAAGTATTGAATTTCTGAAGAAGTGGTCAGTCTTGAGACTGCTTCATTTGTTGCTCAGTTCAAGGCTGCAGTTAAGCATTTTGTAAATCCCTGTTTTCAATTCCCTCCTCAGTAGGTAAACCCAACCCAGCAAATGTGCTTGAATGTGTTTTTCACAACAACAAAAATGCACAAAGTTAAGTTCAATTTCATATTAGTTTAGCATTATTTATGAACTTGCACAAACCAAGGTATGAAAAATAAATGCATCATTTTTTGGTATATTTGTTCCCAATGTTAGCTTAAACAAGTCGAACATTCACCCAGGGGTATTGGAACAGGGCCTGTGATGGGGACAGTTTGCTTTGTTATCAAGGACCCTTTATGTACTTGTACTGTTCAGTGATGATTATTGTGTGGAATAGGCTTGAAGGTTGGCTTGTTGCAAGCTGGGAACATTTTCGGACATTAGATGTTTCTTGTTTTGAATTAGCCCCAAGGTTAATGAAATGTATTTGCAGTTTTCTTTCCCAATTTTTCTGCTCCCCAATCCTCATCCTGTGAGTTGCACATTGGTACCATATCCAAAGACAGATTCGTATGAAAATTTTGCCTTCAGGAATATTACAAATGAACCACATTCTGTTATTCACCTGCATGTATGTATAATCCTGTGATTTACATGGAGCTGAGACACTGAACTATGTTGGTTGAAATCTGTTCACCTGAACAAACATTGAAACTAGGACCTTGTGTCAGGAACTCACTGACCATGAGAGCTACGTATTTTTGCAAAATTTAAAACTATTACTTCAAGGCATTTATAATGTTCAGCATCAATAACTTGATCAAATTCATTGCTGTATTGCTAGAGCACAAACATCTCAACACAAAAATGTGTTTCCTTCCCTCCAAATGAATTACGCTTAGTGAGTAAAGTTGAGCTGTGTAAAATTGCTTAAAGCAATGTTATTTTTCCCCTTGCTTCATGTGTTTTTGTTTTTGTCTTGCCTCAGAATCAAGTATTATGAATACTGAGTTGAGGTTACAGGAAATGTTCCACTGAAAGTTGGTTGCAAAGTGCAAAAAAAATTTTGGTACTAGCTAAATCCCTGTGGACCAGGTTAGCAATAAGCAAATTAAGCACAAACAGAGCAGCAAGTTTCTATAGCAACAGTGCAACTAAATTACTTTACTGTCAGCTATGATATAATTTTCCTGCTTAGAGGCTCAAGGGATTTGAAGTTCCATTTGCAGCCAAAGTTATTTTGGCTCATTGGCATAGAAGACAGAGTGAAATCAATTTACTGATGATATATGCATCTGGCTAACTTTTCTTTTTGTTTTGCCTCATTAGGAGCCTCGGTCTAAATGGGTCCAGTTATGCCTCCCAGTAAGAAGCCAGAAGGCTCAGGAATTAGTGTTTCGAGTGGACTGAGCCAGTGTTATCCAGGGAGCTCACTAACTAAGGCACTCCAGGAAGTTGAGGAGCTGGACATTACAAGCAGTTATTTGCCTGCCATTCGTTTGGAAAAAGTAGCCATGGAGGATGAAGAGTTAACAAACCTGAACTGGCTGCATGAAAGCAAGAATCTGCTTAAAAGTTTTGGGGACACTGTGCTTCGTAGTGTCAGTCCGGTTCAGGATATTGATGAGGATACCCCTCCTTCTCCTGCTCATTCTGATCAGCCCTACGATGCCAAGCAGAACCCTAACTGCAAACCTCCTTATTCTTTCAGCTGCCTCATATTTATGGCTATTGAAGACTCACCCAGCAAACGCTTGCCTGTTAAGGATATATACAACTGGATTCTAGAACATTTTCCTTACTTTGCAAATGCGCCAACTGGGTGGAAAAACTCTGTTAGACACAATCTATCGTTGAATAAATGTTTCAAGAAAGTAGATAAGGACAGGAGTCAGGTGAGCTTTCCATTTTTAATGATTGTTTCCATTATTTCCTCGCAAACCGCTTTGAATCATTTATGACATTAACTTTCCTCAAAAAATAAACACACATATGCTTTAACTGTTTGAGCCCACAAAATGTTGGCAGTATCTTTTCTGAAGTGTTCCTGTATGAAAGAGAACAAAACTGCTGTATAACTGCAAATGCAAATTGTTTAATACAAAGAAGGAAGAAGAAAAGTACAGCACAGGAACAGGCCCTTCGGCCTGCCAAGCCTGTGCTGATCATGATGTCCTAACTAGACTTAAAACCTTCTGTCCTTACTCAGTTCATATCCCTCTATTCTCTTCCTATTCATATTCCCATCTAGGTGCCATTTAAATGTTGCTAATGTGTCTGCTTCCACCACCTCCTCTGAAAAACTTCCCCCACACAGCTCCTTTAAATTTTCCCCGTCTCACCTTTAACCTGTCCCCCATGTAATCTTAATAATTAAAAGTTCAAGCTAACAGGATTGAAATAAATCAAAGCCAGCTGGTTATGCTGGTTTCTGTGCCTTTGGAAGGTGATACACAATGGAATATTCCCTAGGTATCTTCTGTGTTTTGGCATCTAATTTCTAAGTTAGGGATGACCGAGCATTGTGATTGTGTTTAACTTTTTTTTGAAGAAAGATAAACACCATATAAAGCATCACAATGGTGGGAAAAAATACTTTTGTGCTTTTCTTTCACAGTCACTTTCCTTTGCATAGTCACTGTCTCTTATTCTCTATTCCTTGCATTCCATCATCTCTGTACACTACCCCCTTGCTCTTATGTGCACTCATGCATTTTTTCTGATTCTTTTTGCATTTTATATTTCTCCCACGCACCCTTTCTATCTTACATTTTATCTCCCATTCTCTTGTAGTCTTTTTGACATTCTGTCTTTCCGTTTAGTGGGCCTGCTCTCGTCTTTGCACCCTGTCTACTGCGTCCCCCCTTTGCTCTCTTGCTCGTAAAGGCCAGCAATTTTTTTGTATTGTAGGATTGACTAAGAGCATAATTCTGCTGTAGCAGGAACCAAAATAGTGGATGATACAAAACAACCACCTGGTATCCAATATCAGTTACATTGTTGAATCGTGAATGCTTGTGGGTGCATTAGACAATGCACTAAAGTGAATAGAGTAGAAACACTTCATTTCATATCTTTGTACTATCTATGGAGGTAGCACTGTAATATAAATGAGGCAGCATACAAGTCCAGAGGCAAGAAACATCACTACAGGGAAGATGTTTTTGATTTATTTTTTGGTCTGACTGTGCTCCTGTGAAGCACCTTGGTTAAAATTGTTATATAAAAACAAGTTGCTGTTCATCCACCTTTTGAAAAAAAGGATGTCATCCAATTTGCTGGATTTTTTTTAACTGCAGGTAGCCTTGGCTCATGGCTGACTGTTACACATTTTTTGCTTGCATTGTACTGATCATCTGCCAAAAGAACGGTGAAGTTGCCGATGTGATTGTATTAATTGCACATGTGCAGTTCTACTGTTGTCAAAGCCGAGTGGAAGTGCAGTTTGGCTAAATCCCATTCAAGGACATGCACAGCACATGTATGCAGTTTCATTGGTTCTGTAGCATAAAGAGGGCTTCAATTCAAACATGTTTCTGTGTGTCAATCCTAATGAATTTCAGCAACAAAATACTGTATTGTTTTGTACATAACCCTGTAAATGCACATGTATAGAATTTGACTTGTGATTGTGAACTGGCAGACTGTTTTATATCCCGATTGAAGTGAATAGCAATAAGAACCAGGAGAGATGAGAAACAGGCCGCAGACTTTATCACTCGTTTGCACTACTGCTCAAAGGCCAACCTCTCCCGTTGAAACCAAATTCTTATGGAAAACACATTTTAAAACAATGCATACTTTGAAACAATTGTTCTTCCGCAATATGTGTGCTTTCTATAAAATAACAGCTGCGACATCTCACTATTATATACCAAAAATGGTGCAACAGCAGTTAGTAACAAAATAATTGTGACCTTTAATTGGCTGGCACAATTATTTTTATTGTTTCAGCTAATATTTTACTAAGCTGGCCTAACTTTTCCCCTTTTTGGTGCAGTGTTGTTGCATCAATAGATTAATGACTAAAAAGCCATTTAGGAATTGGAGAAAAGGCTTGGTTTGCAAGTTTGTTTGCTGTGACTTTATGCAGATTAAACGCAAGTCAACATTGAAATGTTTCTGTATATATGTACATTTTGGACCTACTCCCAACCGCAGTCCGTATATCATATATTTACAACTGGAAGACTGAATTTTGATCAAGGACACTAGCCGTTGTATTATTTTAGGAATGTTTCATTGTACCAAGGTGTCATTTTGGAATAAGCTTTTCTTTCCGAAGGCTACAAAGTACTGTAAAGCTGCCTGTCTGGCAGTGATTAATGAGTGACTCTTTTTTGCTAACTGTTTAGTTGTTTTGTGCAGTGCCTTGATGTGTGTAATTATGTAGATTGCTCAAGGTGGAGTATTAAAATGTTCTTTGCTCAATTTTCCTGCAGTGGCCTGAGTGCATGTCTTAGAAAGGTGGGTCAGTTTTTAAGAAGTGTCTATCTGGCACAGTAGGAGAGTAAAACATACGAGCATGCTTCAGAATGCAACTGAAATAGTAACAATTCCATCTCTCCCAGGTTTTCCAATGTGAAATCTTTTTCTGTTAAACATAGTTAAAGCTGAATAGTGCAAAATATTTCTTTTGAACAGCACTTGCTGCAACAAAGAAACAGAAATTGTCAAAGGAGTGTTGCACACATCCAGGAGACTGAGAGCATGCTGTCCCTAGTTAAGTAATTGTGACCTTGGACCAGATTTGTTTTCCGAATCGTTGCTGAGTTGTTGAATTTGGATGCCAACAGGAAATGGGTATTTGTCATCATTGCTGCATCTGTGGAGAGCAACCCAGATTTGATGGCTTTATTTTTTTTTATTACATGCTATAAGTTGATTTGTTGGATGTTACTTCAGTGCAAACTTGCAGCTGTTTATTAACTGTTTCACAAGTTATGACATAGCAAGGAGTCTCCATGTGTTTAGGAATTAGAAGTAAACAAGGTAAATGAAGCTTTGGGTGTTGGGATTGGACCCTTAAACCTATTTAGGCTCTGTTTATGATCAGGGAGCTATTTCTTGAAGAGGTTTCCTGTGCTGGTTCTCAGCCCAACTGCTGTTAAAGCCACCACACTGATATCGCGAGGCTGTTTCTCCAACAGTCCAGTTAATTTTAAAACAACTGTACATGCATCAACATATGTTTTAATGTTGTTTTGTAGTTACAGCAGAACTCCTTAAGCAAATATCTGGAAACACAAATTAATAAACTATCACAGCAGAAATCATCTTCTCTGTAAAGGTCTCTAAAATAACCTGAATAGATTAGACCTGTGGTTTTCAAACTTTGTGCTTAGCCCATTATCCTTCTAACCTTGCGCGTTTTTAACATGCATTTGTAATATTAAAAATACTTTTGTAGCAAACATGTACAGCACAAAATTCTCTGTACATGGTACTTCTACATATATGAGAATGAGTACAAGTACAGTGATTTCTCAGGCCCTGGTTTAAAGCCCATGGCATAGATATGGACTATTGTGGGATTCCAATAGTTCCCAATCACCCAGTGATATTTTCTATCCATTCTCCCAATCTGCTGCTGTAACCTTTGAACCCTTTGCAACTGGAAAATTGACAGCTGAGATATGTGCAGTTCAGGCTTAATTTCAGCTGTTAAATTTTACCAGCCCCTTGAGACATACTTATACTTACTAAATCCTGACATATTAGAAGAACTGGTTGAGTATCACTACAATTCAAGTAATGTCGTGATTGGTTTGGTAAAGAAAACTGGAGAAATCACTTGTCTGAATAAGGGATGATGCTGGACTACAGTAGTGGTATGTCATATAACCCAGAGGCCCAGGCTAATGTTTTGGGGACAAATGTTCAAATCCCATCATGACAACTGATAGAACCTAAATTCCATTAATAAGTCTGGAATTGAAAGCTAGTCTCAGTAATAATCATCATGAAATTATTACTGATTGCCAGAGAAACCTATCTGATTCACTAATGCTTTCTAGGGAGGGAAATCTGCTGTCCTTACCTGGCCTGGCCTACATGGGACTCCAGGCGTTGATTCTTAACTGCTCTCTGAAAGTCCATTTTGGGATGGGTGACAAATGCTGGCCTTGCCAATGATGCCCACATCCCATGAATGAACACACAGCTCTTTTTTTTGGTGTCAACTCTTTCCCAACACTTGGCAATTAACCTGCTTCATTGTTGGAGGGAATTGGATAGGGTAATAGCAATAATAGCAACTCATTGGTGGCATGGTTTCTGCCCATTCCTGCCCCCAGGAGCACTGTGATAAATTGAAATTACATGGGGAAAAAAGTGAAATGAAAATCAGTGCAGCTGAGAGAGCTTACTTTCATGTTTGTTATGTTTGACCATCAGATTTACATTTAAAAACTTGTCCTCAACCACTAACTTCTGATTTAAATGGAGTATTGATAGTATTGTGGATTGCAGGATCACTAAAAAGACACTTAAAATTAAACCATTATGAATTGATACTATTAATTTTAACATCCATTTCAGTCTTTATCTGTTGAAGTTCTACTGTGGATGTATGCAGTTTTATTTACTGAAACTGTAATTGGAGGCAGAGTAATGCAGCTGCCTTTAATCTGCATCTACTAAATGTAGTGACTAAGAATGGGGTGCATTGATAAACAGTTCAACCACTCAAAGTAGAGATTATTGTGCTGTTGAAACTCGGAAATTTCATCTGTAAATCCATCTGGTTGCAGTGGAAAGGTATAATTTGTAGCTTAGATTGATAGTTCTTTGGTATATTTTATAGAAACTTGCCTGAACTTAAAGCTTTACCAGTGGTTTGAAATTAATTTAGCAGATCAATTACTTTGTGAGGGGGGGGATAGTTCATGTGGTCTATAGCAAGAATAAGCAACGCGTGCTTGCTTGTCATTTTATTCCATATATTATTGATATCTGGAACCTTCAGAGTGCTTGCACACTGTAGCATTGAAATGGTTTCATCGAGCACAGTACCCACACACACCCTTGTAATCTCTTTCAGGCAAACTGCTGTTTTGGCAATTAGTGCCGAGAATTATGGCATGGTTCAGACCATCAGTAATATAGGGTTAGTGTTCCTGAAAAGTTGTTTCAGCTGCAACTTGAGAATTAAGTTGGTGAAGTAGAACATTGATGTGGAAAATATCTCATTTCAGTTTAATGATGGCTAAGGTACTGCTTCAATCTGTGCAAAGCTAACCACCTAGAGATTTTATAGACATCTTAAAAGTGAAGGATAGTGTTAGAAAAGTTGGGTGGGGGTGGTGGGGTTGGTGATTTTATAGTTGGATACTAAAGATGTGTATAGTTGTTTCTGATGGGGTCTGTCATCAACACTGCCTTAATTCTGCCTCTAAAATATAGGTATCTGTTATCATGGCAATCTTTTATTCACCATGCCATATGTACAAAAAATACTGCAGGGGCTGGAAATCTGAAATAAAATGGACACTGTTGGTCAGCAAGTCACATAAGTGGAGAGAGAACAGCAAATGTTTAGAGTCATTTACCTTCCATTGGAACATGTTTTCCCTGTAATAGGTGTTAGCTGTGGTATTTGGTGAAACTGACAAATTTTGTCTAACTGAGAGCAAAATTTGCCTATTATTGGTTTGTCGCCTATTGCCTGTGGCTTAATGAGCTCCAACCTGTTTTCTTGGATAGTAAATCAAGTATGATATAGCTGGAACCAGTATTGGCAGGTAATTATGGTCTTTTTAATGAATGGGATGACCATTTTAGTGCTGTGATGTTAAATTGTGAATTTCAGCATTGAATTGATAAAATGGCAGTATAACAGTAGTGTTGGCACTTCTCTCATGCCATTTCCAAAAAAACTAGTCTTTGTCTGTAAACTTGTCTAGTGTCAGGCCCCCCGCAGCCACGGTAAGCGTGTGTCAAGGAGTGAGCCTGCCTTATAACACGAGGCAAGCATTCATCAAACCTGCGCATGTGACTTTGAATTCATTGCCATTTGTTACTTGGCCTTGAAAAAGAATTTCTTTCTTGTATATGTATTGCCATAGCAATGCATTTCAACTGAGCCAAAAAAGCAAGTGGTTGCCTTAGTGATAAACTAATGATCTGACAGTCTATCTCCTGAGTAAAGGAGATGGCCATCAGAGCTGGTTCATTGACATTCTGAGGCCTAGTCAGCATGTTTTGCCAGATTTCCAGTTGGTGGTACTTGGCATGTTTTTTATCCAGTATTTATAATGCAGATGATTATGTTCTAATGTCCTTTTTTAAAAAAAGTGACTTTTCAGGGTTTTTGTTTATTTCCTTTGTTACTTTTAAGGTAGACACTGCTACCACAACCACTACCTAGCTGAGTGAGTATCATTGACCTGTCGATTGTTGCATGGCACTCTTTAGGAAAGCCTGCTGAATGACTTGTAGCAAGGTGCTTCATTTGGTGAACTGGTGGAAAAACTGTCTCAACTCATTTATAGCTGCAACATTTGGAGGCAAGTACTCCTGAATTATTGTCCTTTGTTTTCCCTAATGTTGTAGTCAATGGAATCCTTTCAGTCATTATGTTCTCCTTTTGTGGAATTCTCAATTATTCACTGCCTATTTTTAAGGCCACCGAAAAAAAAGTCTCTGGTTAATGTTGACTCCCTCTCTCTATTCTTCAGTCTTTGTTTTCTTTCCCACTCATTGGCCACTGTTATCCATTGTTCTGTGCTTTAAAACATTGCTCCTCCTGTTTATGTGGCGGGCTATAGAAATGAAAGTTGTCTCTGTCCTTTTCAATGACTACGTTTGACTTTCTGTAATGCATATGAATTGTATATAAATCACTTGCTAGGTTTCCCTCTTTTCCTTCTCCAGTCTTATTGCTGAATTACTGCGCACAAATGCACGTCATAGCATTGTTAGCAAAATGGGAAGAGAACCTATTTGCTAACAAACCATAGGAATCGTTGAAACTGTATATTGCAGAAAACTATATTTGTGGTATAAATGTAATTTCTATGACTGAATTTTTAATAAAAACAGTAGGATATTTTAGTGAACTCATTAGATCCTGTCAATCTGGTCAAACTAGCGAGGATTTCCAGTTACTATCTGATCACAGCAGGCCGCTGAACAAGTTAAGAAAACTCAGAATCTGGCAATGCAAATTGCAACATTTATTTTTAAGGAAATTTTAAAAGGGAGAAAAAAGTAAAATTGTGCTAAATCACTGAATTGCGGCACTTAAGCGTAGGAAACAGATGTGGTCATGATTTCCCCATCTTGGTCAGATTGTTTGGAGGGTGGTGGAAGAAGCACAAAGCTAGCTTGCTTCCTGGAGAACAGTCAGAGATTGGGAGGTGACCACATACCATGATTAGAACTTGTCTACTCTGAAGTGAGAAGAGAAACATAAAAACATAAGAAATAGGAGCAGGAGTAGGCCATCTAGCCCTTCGAGCCTGCCCCGCCATTCAATAAGATCATGGCTGATCTGTCGTGGCTCAGTTCCACTTTCCCGCCCTCTCCCCATAACCCTTAATCCCCTCTCTTATCAAAAACCCATCAACCCGCGTCTTAAAAATATTTAGCGAGGCAGCCTCCACCACTTCAACGGGCAGAGAATTCCAGAGATTCACCACCCTTTGAGTGAAGAAGTTCCTCCTCAACTCCGTTCTAAACCACCTCCCCTTTATCTTGAGGCTGTGCCCCCTAGTCCTACTGTCTTTTTTGAGCGGGAAGAGTCTCTCCACCTCTATCCTATCCATCCCATTCATCATCATATACGTCTCAATGAGATCTCCCCTCATTCTTCTAAACTCTAACGAGTACAAGTCTAGTTTATTCAGCCTCTCCTCATAGCTCAACCCCCTCAACTCCGGTATCAGCCTAGTAAACCTCCTCTGCACTCCCTCCAAGGCCAAAATATCTTTGTGCAGGTGCGGCGCCCAAAACTGCACACAGTACTCCAGCTGCGGCCTCACCAATGCCCTATACAGCCGCAGCAAGACCTCCCTACTTTTATATTCAATCCCCCTCTCTATGAAGGCCAGCATCCCATTCGCCTTCCTGACCACCTGCTGCACCTGCAAGCTGGGTTTTTGCGACTCATGCACAAGGACCCCGAGGTCCCTCTGCACCGTCGCCTGCTGCAGTTTTTCGCCACGTCCGTAATAGTCCTTCCTATCATTATTCCGACCAAAGTGGACCACCTCACACTTGCCAACATTAAATTCCATTTGCCATTTCCTGGCCCATTCGCCCAGCCTATCTAGATCCTTCTGCAGGCTCTCCACACCCTCCGCACAATTTGCCGTTCCCCCAATCTTGGTGTCATCAGCAAATTTCGACACCATACACTCGGTTCCCTCCTCCAGATCATCTATATAAATGGTAAAAAGCTGAGGCCCCAGCACCGACCCCTGGGGCACTCCACTAGTCACCATCCGCCAATCCGAATAACACCCATTGACCCCCACTCTCTGCCTCCTATTTGACAACCAATCCTCTATCCACGCTAACACCCTACCCCCAACTCCATGTCCCCCGACCTTCTGCAATAACCTCTTGTGAGGTACTTTGTCAAACGCCTTCTGAAAATCCAGAAAGACCACATCCACCGGCTCTCCTCTATCCACCGCCCTAGACACATCCTCATAGAACTCCAGTAAATTTGTCAGATGCGACTTCCCTTTAATGAAACCGTGCTGCGTCTGCTCTATCAAGCAATTCCCTTCAAGATGCCTCGCAATTTCCTCCTTAATGACGGATTCTAACATTTTACCTACCACAGACGTTAAACTAACCGGCCTATAATTCCCCGCCTTTTGCCTGGCACCCTTCTTAAACAACGGCGTAACATTAGCCGTTTTCCAATCTTCCGGCACTTCCCCGGAATCCAGCGACGTCTGGAAAATAACCACCAAGGCATCCACTATCACCTCCGCCATTTCTTTCAGAACCCTCGGATGCAAATAAAACAGCCTTTTTTTATTATTAAGTGGGGAGCAGGGAATTGAGATTGTTCTTTGGTCGTTGACAATCGATAATGCTGTAACATTTGGCATCTTTTTTCTTTGTTGGACTTGGAAATTCCAATCTCACTTCCAGTATTGTCTGAAATGAAGCTTTATCCAAAGTCTTGTGTGTCTAAATTATCTTGATTTAAGATTGGTATTGAAAAAGAAAAATCTTGTTTCTAGATGTTAAGTCAAGGGACTTGCTTTGCATCTGTTTCAAACTGAGACATTGGTTTTAACACTGACTTGCTCTCTGGAGAAAAGCATTTCCCCCTCTATTCTTTCTAACCTTGAGAAAGGAAAAGCATCTCATCAGTTGCTGCTTTTAAATAAGGCTCCCATTCCATTGTGGTATTGGACAGTTTTGGCTTGGTCATCCTTTCCTAATCGCCTGAGTGCTGAGGGATGATGGTATGAGCAAAAGAAGTAGTGTAATAATGAAATAAAGCATTATTTGAACCACCGTGGCATTCTCTGTATGAGGTGCATATTAAGATATGTGATCACTGTGCTATTACGTAGTGTGAGTGGACGAAAAGGTAGGTTCTGTTTATCCTGATATGCATCATCTATTCAGATATGCTGTAAAGCATAATTTGATTGTAGATAAGTGTTTACTCACTACATCAGATACAGCTGTACTAGCTTTGAGGTTTACAGAAGTGTATTTGCACTGTACCGTGGAACCTCTTAATGAGCATTGGTATCTCTATTCATGGAAAAATCCAGTGTACCAATTCATTTACCTAGTGGAATAATGCTGTAATAAAAAATCCTGCCCCCTTACACAATTTCAACCACTAATCTTTAGCCTGTAAAGAGCCTGGAATTTGCCTCCAGTCATAAAGCACTTAATGTCTGCTCATAGTCTGAGTTACCCAATTACTCTTTTTAAAAGCATTAACTCCTGTTCAGCTGCAGTAAGTGGTTAATCTTGGGATCACAGTCTTTTTGATAAAGTATCCAATCAATTTTGCATCCCAATCTTGACTTGAACTTGACATGTACTTCATCATCCAGTTCACAGTGACTGAAGCTTTAGCTTGCTGTATTTTTGTTTCATTGGATTTTGTAAGATGCAGCCAAATATTATGGCAGGAAATCAGATTTCTCTGTGCAAGAATCTTGTTATAAATGCTCCTGTGCGTTGACTCTTGGATAGAGCAACATGAACTGGGAAACATTCATTTAACTGTGGATGTATGTCTTTACGGTCTCTCTTCTGAGCTGTAATAATAAGTTCAGATGAATGAAATTTTAAATAAAGTTATGTTGGTCGATCAGCCACATACTCCAGTTTCTGAGCTGACTTTTAACATTTAGCTTTGCAAAATCTCTGGTAAGCTCTCTGATCTCTACTCATGCTAAAGATCAGCCTGGCCCATCATTGTGCTTCTGATGTTCATGCTGATTTCAACATATCACAAAGGCTTGGCTCACGTCTAAGTCTGTGTTGTCCAGTTGTGTGTGTAGAGAATTAGGTTGTGCTTGCAGCATCGATAGTCACTGGCAGGATGAGCTTTCAGGTAACGCTTTCACTGTCTTTGCCTTACCAGTTATCAGCTTGTGAAATGTACCAGTCTCAGTGAACAGTCTTGCTTCAGTTAGACCGGTCAGTAGCAACGTCTTTCCATTCATCCTGATCATACTTAATTTATAGAATTTTACAGGAGCTAACTCAACACGCAAACAGATCAATTTTTTTTTCAGGACACAGGCTAAGAGTAGGATTACATTTCATAAAATCATAAAAGGATACTGCACAGAAGTAGACCATTCAATTCATTGGCTCTTTGATAAAGCGATCCAATTTGTCCGTTCCCTGCTTTTCTAATCTCATGACATACTTTCTGAAGTGTAGGGCCCAGATTTGAACACATTATTGTGTTTTATTGTTGTTTGGCATTGCTTCCTTACTTTTGCCTCTATTAATGAAGCCAAGGGTATTTTTTTAAAACATCTTCAAAATGTCCTTTCAGCTGTCCCCTTCAGCAATTTGTGCACATAAACATGTAGGTCGCTCTGTTTCAATCTCTTCTCCGCGCCTCCTTCTTAAAACTGCATTATTTAGGTGATTTTGCCTCTCCACATTCCCCTTCTATTGGTTAGATCGCACTTGGAGTACTGTGAAGTTTTGGCCCCCTTACGTCAGAATATTATTGTTGTAGGGGGAGCGCAACGAAGGTTCACCAGACTAGAACAAGGGCAAACTAAGCCCGTATTTGCTAGAGTTTCGAAGAATTTGGGGTGATCTTGTTGAAGCCTACACAATACTTCAAAGAAATAGGTTAAATGCAGGTAAGACGCTTCCCTTGAGGAATCTAGAAGTGGAGCACAATTTCAAAATAAGGAAAAAGCCACTTGGGATTCAGATTTGGAGAAATTTCTTTACACAGACGGCTGTGAAGCTTTGGAATTCTTTTTCCCAGAGTGCTGTGGAAGCTCACTCGTTGAGTATGTTTAAAGTACAGATTGATAGATTTCTGATTAACAATAATGGACAGGATTATGGAGATAGTGTGGATAAAAGGCACTGAAATATCCAATTAGCCATAATTGTATTGAATGGCAGAGCAGGCACAATGGGCTGAATAGCCTCACCCCGTTCCTATATTCCAATCAAATGCATCATTTGATATTCCTGATGTTAAATTGCATCTGCCCATTTTACCAATCTCTCTTGTCTTCCTCAAATAAATCTGCTTCTATCCTTCTCATTGCTTACTACCGTTATAAGTTTCATGTCATCTTCAAGCTCTGAATTATGCACTGTATATCCAAGTCCTGGTCATTACCATAAAAGTAAAACACTGAGGGTGCTGGAATCTGAAACAAATACAGAAAATGCTGGAAAAACTCAGCAAGCCTGGTGGCATCCGTGGGGAGAGAAAACGGAGTTAAAGTTTTGAGTCTGTATCACGTAAGAGTCATACAGACGTGAAGCGTTAACTCTCCACGGATATTGCCAGACCTGCTGAATTATCCCAGCATTTGCTGTTTTTGTTTCTAGTCATTAATGTTGATCAAAAAGAGTAGTGTTCTTAACACTAATGTCTGGATAGCATGATTGTACACTTCCTTTCAGTCTGGAAAACAACCACCACTCTAGTTTCTGTCTCTTAGCCAATTTTTATCCATGCTGTACCTTTAACTCCAGGATCTGTAATTTTGCTGCTATTAAAATGTAGAATTTGTCATAATTTGATTAAATTGACAACAGAAGTGTGAAATCTGGTAATTGTTGTCACTATTTTCAAGGTGTATCCCCCTTGGAGATTGAATTGATGTACTTGTTCTTGTGTTTGTGAGGGTAAAATGACAGGAATTCTTGTCTTCAGAATTTGCATTCTTAGCTCTGGAGGAAGTGACACTCTTCAGATCACCCTTTGATTTTGTTAGAATGGGGAGTGTTACTAATGACCAGAATTTTATAATGTCGATACTTGAAAGGATTTTCTGAAAGTACCAGATTTAACTGCTAGAATCTTGGACAACATTTAATTCGGCACTTTGATAAAATAGCTTGTAGGTTTTGTTTCTGGTATGAGGTTCAGTATGAATGTTAGGATGTTTTCCAGGAATACATTTTCATCTTCAAGGGACCCTGATAAATATGGCCCTATATACAGTGAAATTGATAATGCCTATTTTCATTTGAGAAGTTATTGGAGCCTGCTTCAGAAATGACTCTTGCTTACTGGTACTTTGTCTTGTTGTAAACAGTGACTAAAGAAACATCTGGGATCCAAACATAAAGACTAGCTGTTTACGTTGCAATAATTTTTGGATGTAAGGCACTCAGCAGAATTTCATTTGGTCAAGTCCTGATGTATTGGATCTATAGTTGTCTTGCGCACTGAAACAGGAAAGGAAGCTGTAAGTGAGATAAATCGTTCAGCACAGTTAATGCTTAAAGACAAATGCTGAAGTTCCAAATCTAGTATTTTCTTTGCCCTCCTCTGTTCTTACAGGGCTATGATTTTCCTCATGACTGCATCCTTGAAATAATAATGTAGCCTAGCAAAAAAGTAGAAGGCTTTGACAAATAAATGATTGCTTTTCCTTCTACTCCACAGGAAAATTACCAAAAACATTTTTGTGGTGGGAGACTCGTGTCTCAAATGTAAAATGCTTTGGATGACAAACATGGAGCATTGGGGAAATCTGTGGGAAAAGATTTACTTAGTTGCAGCTGAACAATCGTTCGTTCCACAAGAAATACAACCAGTGTAGATCAAATGTGCAATAATTTTTGTGGTGATGTACTGTGAACTTCTGCACCCCCTTTCCAACCAGTACTTTCCCCTCAATTCTCCAATATAGATTAAGCAACATGTAGAGAATTATTTTTGTAAACCAGTGTGAAACAGAAAAGGGAATGTATTTGTCATAGTAGTTTAGGAAGTCTGCACTATTAAGTTTCTCCTACCTTTGTTTATGCTCCAAAAAAGAGAGACTATTGACAGTCGCAGCAGATGTTGTAATCAAAGGGCACAGAATTAAGATATTTGACAAGCGCGAAAGAAAGACTTGCATTTTATGGCACCTTTCATACTGATCAGACAGTTTAAAGCATTTTACAGCCAATGGTGTACTTTGAAAGTATAGTCACTTGTAATGTAGGAAACATGGCAGCCAATTTGTGCATGGCAAGATCCCACAAGCAGGATTGGGATAACGACTAAATGATCATTTCTTTTGTGATATTGATTGAGATAGTGCCCTTGCTCATCTTCAAAATAATGTCATGGAATCTTCATGCACTAGAGCTAGCAAATTGGTTATACAATTGGCTTGATGGTAGGAAACAGAGGGTAATGGTGGAAGGATGCTTGTTGGACTGGAGGCTTGTGACTGGTGTGCCTCGGGTCAGTGCTAGGCCCATTGCTGTTTGTTATCTGTACCAGTGATTTGGATGAGAACGTACAAGGCATGATCAGTAAGTTTGCAGATGACACTAAAATAGATATTGATGGACAGTGAGGGAGGTTATCAAAAATTGCAGCAGGATCTTGATCAGCTGGGGAAGTGTGCTGAGAAATGGCAAATGGAGTTCCAATACAGAGAAGTGAGGTGTTGCATTTTGGAAAGTCAAATCAAGACAACTTTATTTTCTCAGTAGTCTTTCTTCTTGTCCTTTCCACTTTTTCGAAAAGCGTGACTCACGTTTGCATGTTCGCTGGTAGCGATCCTGCATCTTGCTGAATTGTCTTTTTGCCAATGAGCCTGGATAGAATGTGTGGGCAGACTATTAAACTGACTGGAGGCATCAAAACTGAGGCTCACCTGGTCCTAAAATATGCTTCAGGGATTATGAAAACCATTAGTACAAGGAATTGTGCCTGACTTTCATTCCTGCCTCCACTTTCATTTCTTCCAATCCAACACAAATCTGTGTGCTTCTGAAGATGAACTAAAAAGAGCATTAATTAAGCTAGTAAGGGGAAAATCTAAAGTTGTTTGAGTTTATTAATATGGACATTTCATCTGTGGATGATTATAAAGAATGGGGAACAGTGGAACCAACTGACCAACCTATTGTGGCCTTTATCTGTCCACTGCAGCATGCTTGTAGTTTTTCATGTTCTCCATTAGCTAAGCCCGATGGTTGTTCTTTTTCAGAATGTTGGTGTCTAATGGGAATAGGATCCATGAAGGCATGGCAACAGCCTTATACACAATATAACTCATTTATGAAATATAGGGAACTAATAAATTTGGCAAATTTGAGTAGCGTCTGCAATCAGTGGAAGACAACAAACTAATGTGATATTCTAACTGCCTGTCAACAGGAGTTCAGTCGAAGTGATAATTTCCTTCTTTTTTTTGCCAAAATTTTGAATAGTATTTCTAACTTGGCTAAAGATGATTTATTTTTTGATTTGGCATTTAAAATTCATAACAGGAGGTAATTGTTTTCCTATTTATTTAATGGGGTGTTGTTTGCTCATTCTTTTGGCTATTCATGTTACTGGCAGAGCTGCCATATTATTGCCCATCTCTAGTTGACCTTTTTAATACAACTGATTCGCTTGCTAGACCGTTAGAGGGTAGTTAGTGTTGGAATGGAATCCTGTTTCAACTAAATTGAGTAAGTGTAACCAACGAACATTTGTGAATCGGCTGGGGTTTTACAACAGTCTGACTACTGATGATGCCTGCACATATACAATTCATTATAATCATAATTGGCACCTCTCTTCCTGTGAATACTGAAAGGATATTACACAGTGGAGGATAAAAGGATTAAGAATACCCTCACCCACAGGATAACAAGGACCAAGTTACATAGCATAAGGGAGCTCCTTTAAGGTCCAATGCAACCACTGGAGCCTGAAATAGCCAGAAGAATCATCATCAAGACATCCACAGATGGAATATTTTAGGAAGGTACAATCCTCCCCCTATTGACAGGATGAGGGAAACCCTGTGGAATCAAATAATAAATTGGAGCCTATATCAGTACCCCACTGACCCAGATAATGAAAGGAAACCTCAAGGCACACCAGGATAAGACCAGTAGAGACAAGATGTGGTTTGACAGTGTACACTCTAACATGTGGGATACCACGAACATAGCCTCATAACCTCACAGGAGAAACTCAGGTAATGCGGAGCCTCAGTATGTGGGTTTATGCTCAGGGCCTGAGGATATTAACCAAAAAAAATTCCATCTATTTCTCCCTATCAGAGAGAAACCTTAGCAACAGGAGGAGTTGCTATCCAAACATCTGCAGCCAGGATATCTTGGGGGGAGGACAAGAATCCAAACCACCCCCACACCCCCAACAGGATGGTGTGCTCACTGTACGTTCCAGGTGCCAAACTACCAAATAGTCACTGTCACAACCTGTGCAGCCAAGGAAAATGTAGGAAATCGACCCAATAAAGACTAGACGGTCAAGGATTCCTTGATCGTGCTTAGGTGTGCACCAGCACACATTCTTCCCAACTCCAGTTATGCAGAGGTGCCAGAGACAATAAAACTCAGTCTTTTCCAGATATGTGATTTGTCTGTTCTTTCACAGGAGCTCTCCACTCACCTGATGAAGGGGCAAAGCCCCGAAAGCTAGTGGTGTTTGCCACCAAATAAACCTGTTGGACTTTAAGAAGTCTCTCAACATCAGGTTACTGCTTTCACAGGAGACCAGCAAGGATTCTTTAACCACACAAAAAAAAAACCATGACACCATTATTTTAAAGGGGGTTTTCCCTCACTCACTATGAGGACTTCTAAGGCCATACCCACCATTCTATACCAAACCACTAGCCCGCCATCCTCATATTCTCCATAATCAAAGTAAAGAATGCCATACAATATAAACCTCCATTATAAACGCCAGGATTGCAATACGAGAAACAAAATGACGCAACCCCGTTGCCAACAGCCCAGTCAGCATACTCCTGAAGGAGCGAAGGAGAGACCCACTAACGGCCCACAAGCAAAGAAAATATCTCTGTATCACAACCACTAGACCCCAGGAGTTTGAATTGACACAAGGCCAGAAGAAGGATAGATACCCCTTATCCACCTGTCCCTGATGCCATACCGAAAGACCAAAATCGAATGTAAATAGTAACACATCTTAAACTAAGGTCATCCATTGCCAGAACATAGCATTGGATGAATTTCAGTATGAATATATGGAAAACCCTGGCTTTCAAAGGACAACAGGATAACAGGCAACATGTACCTCAGTGCTGTATATCAAATTCCTTTGTTAGGATAAAAGACAACATTACAAAATCAGGATTATAACATCAAGGAGAGTAGTTCAGGACTAATGATGAACTGCACAATGACACAGCCATCCATGGAACTTGGAAAGGCCAAAGCCTTGGCGGGATTTTGGAACAAAATAAAGATCCATCCACAGTTTCATTGAAACCTCTGCACCTTGATTGTGTCGTTGCCCAAAAATCCCAGTGGAAAGAAATCTAGGCCCCAGCAGTGAGAAATTCCAACTGGGTCCAGCCACTTCCAGCGTCCCTCAAACACTGAGATCAAGACAACTTAAGACCAGTGAACGGGGCCTATAACTGACCTGAAATCTTGAAGATCAGATACAGTATGCCTCTTTGATACGCCCAGCCTTCAAATCTAGGTTATGAAAGTGTAGCAGCCAGTTCTCACATTTGGCCTGGAAGACATCGTCAGCTCCTCTCAGGAAATTGGGCACTCCTTCTCCAGCCTCATATCTCCAAATCAGTCAGGACTTCCAAGAACTGAAGGTGAGTCTTCACCAAGGAAACTGCCCACTGGACTGACAGGATTCTTTCCTCTGTTTCATTTGGGTATCAATGTCAGCACAATGATTTGTGCCAGGGAGCTGAGACCGTCATTGACAGCTATACCCACAGTGACAACCTGATGCCTCTAACATTACAAGAGTGCGAGTCCACTCACCATTTAAACCACCCTGATGTCTCCAGTCCAGGATTAGATAATTATGGTTAAGCATCAGGCTGATTAAAAGATGAGTAGTTACAGAGCTTGTGAAACGCAGCCATTCCTGCTCTTGCATCATATGATCCCCGCCCCATGGAATTTAAATTTTATAAGCTTTTATGGGAATAACATTTAAAAATGATGAACGAATGTCTCATAAATTATTGCATTTCAATGACTTGGCTTCCAAAAGAGTACTTTTTCTCCTGTTGCCGTTTAAAAAAAATTCCTTCACAACCTATCATTCCCTGATCGAGATCCTCCTACGTGCTTGACACAGCTGGTACTTTGCGTTCTAGTGAGGAGATGCACAACAGTGGCTGATATTGACTGAACCCACTCGAGGGAAACTGTTTCCACTGTGCACTTCCCAAGTGTGTTAATGCTTATTGGGAAACAGTCTCAGGAATTTCTGCTTGTTTTAAGTAATGTTTATAATAGTAGTGGGAATTTGTGAGTGATTATTGTAGAAAGTGTGCTAAGTACTGCATGGAAATCTGTTGATTTGTTGTACCAGTCAAGTAAAAAGTTTTTTAAAAAAAAGATATTTGACTTGAATTGTGCATGATGGTATGCAATTTTTGATTAATATAATTGTAAACTAGAACATTGAATTCACAAAGGATTAATAATGTGATATCATAAATTAATGCCAATAGTTACAGCTGAGACTGTATAAAGTTTGTATTTGTTCAAAAGATGTACTTGCCATAGAGAAGGCTGACGTTTCTTTCCTATTTATTGCCCTTGTGACATTAGTGTACCTTTAAGAGGTTTGTTAAATTATGCTCTCATAGCCTCAGCTGATGTCATTGTTGCTGAGTTGACTGGAAAGTTTTTTTTGCTGCTCCTTCAGTGGTTTATAAAGGGTTTGTTTATTTTTACTCTGGGTTATCTTATGGCCCTGCATTGTTAGGAGGAGTGTCATGTGTGTTTGGACAGTTTTTTCCCTCTTTCTAGTGAGTTTAAGATTTCATTTTCTGTTTGGCTGCAGTTTTGAGTTTGTGTTTAGAAGGATCAGCAAGCTGAAAAGAAATGTTTTTCTCTCTCTCCCTGTTTTGTTTGGAAATTCAGCTGGTTATCGGAAAAGAATGTCTTGCCTTTCTAAAGGGGAAAATCTGCTGTTGGTGCCTTGACCAGAGTCTGTCTGGTGTTCTGGGAAGCTGTTCTGGCTTCAAACTGTTCTGGTGTATCAAGGGGAACTTATAGGACTGAGAGTTTTCAATTCTCCAACCAAACAGTTCAATTCTAGTATCACATGAGCATTAGTCAATGCTGTATTAAACCTGTTTGAAGGGTCTTGTTTATGGAATTGGTTTGATTGGAACATCTTGGATATATTTGTTGAGGGTTATACATTATTGTGGTTGTTTTGTTTTTGTTTGTAATTGATGAAAGCTCTTGCTAATTTTCTTACTATACACGTTAACTATATTTTCTCAATTAATCTTTGTTTGATAAAAGCTCCCTGATAGTCATTTGAATCATACCTGAGGTGACATATATCATGCTTATCCTAGCCAAATCCGAAGTGCAAAACTTGTGATCCAGGCGGGCTCCATAGAACACTTGGGAGTTTCTGACCTGAACCATATCGTCCTTGAGAAGGTGGTGGTGAGCTAACAGCTTGAAATTTTGTAACCTTTCTGGTATAGAGCATGATTCTTTAATTGCTGAGGCTGTTTGTAGGCACTGATGTGAAGGACCAGATTACAGTATGAGCATACATTTATAGGTTGGAACTTACTTTTGTTACTAAACCAAAATCTTGAGCTTTAAAAAAAAGCGTTGAACGGTTTAATTTGGACAATAATTCTAGAAGTACACAAACTGATATTACCTTATATTTAGTTGGATACAAAAATAGAATTTTCTCCTGTGTTTGATAGCAAATGAACAGAGTTGAAACCAAAGTGGTTCTTCCAAAAGAAGCTGTTGCAAGTAGGATTGAAATTAGTTGAGCAGAAATTTTCAAACGCTCCTGTCCTACTGGATCAGAGATCTTTCTGTAGAAAGCAATAACTGTGATTAAATAGAGCACTAGATAGATAATCTGGTCCATTGCTTCATTCCAAAAGTCTGGATAAATAAGTGGGTTGACATAAAAAATGAACTGGTTTAAGCAGTCAGTAGAAAGCATGGTTTGAGTCCATGTTTTAACTGTTATGTTTTGATAATTGCAGCCTATTGTACCAGAACTATATTTTTTCTCTCTCTCCACTTTCATTCAAGCAAGATACTTCCTGTTTTATAGATGTTTTCCTCCTTCATGCAATAGGGGGACTAGTGTAGAATACACTTTCCATAAAAAGCACTGGATGCTTGTTTAAGTAATAACTTTTAAGCTGAGATTGATAGACGTTTGCTAAACTAAGGTATAAAAGGACAGGGAAGTAAGGCAGATGGATGGAGTTCAGATACAGATCAACAGTTATCTAATTTAATGATGGAACATGCTTAAGAGGCTGAATGACTTATCCCTGATCCTATGTTCCCACTAGGAGTTACAACTACTCCAGGATCTTTACCAGTGTTGCTTTTGTAGTACCCTTGAAATTCTATAGGTCCCATTTTTTTTTCTCCTTCATCTCATTGCCACCTGAGAACAGGATACAACTATGTGTGAATAAGCCAATATAAATTGACAATGAAACACTTCTTATGTATTCCTTCCTGGTAGCTTGTCTAAAATACATATATACCCTTAATATGAGATAATAGGAGTAGCAGTAGACCATTTGCCCTTCAAGCTTGCTGTAATGTTCTGTAACTCATAGCTGATCATCCACCTGAATCCACCTTCCTACAGCATCCCCATATTCCTCTATTTATTTATATATTTATTCAAAAATCAACCAGTCTCTGTCTTGAATATACTTAATGACTGAGCGTTCAAAATTGGGGGTTAAGAATTCCAAAGGTTGTTAACATGCTTCCCCTTGTTTCAGTCCTAAATGGCTGATGTCTCGTTCGGAAACGATCTTTGTTCTCCAACCAGGGGAAACGTCCTCACTGCGTCCAGCCTGTCAAACACTTTAAGAACTTTATGGCCTAAATTTTAAGTTATATGGAGAAGCAACAATGCTCAGTACTGACCTTGAAGAAAACTGCCCTTAATGATCTTGCACTCTGTGGCAAGTATCCTCTTGCTGAGGACAGTTTAAATATGGCCCCAGATGAAGGCAATCTCCAGGCATGTATGTAATGTTAGCAACAGTTCAAAAGCCAATTACAGTGAAGTATTCTTGCATGCTGTAAACCAGGAATTTAATATAGCACAATAAGTGATCTCAAAGGAGGAATTCACTATCCCAGAAACATAAAATTAGCATTTTGAGTCAGTGAGGGTGTTTAGTAATCATTATGAAATTAATATGCTATTTGAAAGCCCAGTTACACCTCATTCAACAAGGTGCAACTTTTCCAAATATCTTCATCGCAATGCTAACTAGTGTAAAAATTGATTGAATTTGCTGCTCAGGGACTGCATTTTTAGAAGGGGATGGATTTGATGTGATTTATTATTGCCATGGTGTAATAGTATACAGTGAAAAATATTATTTCTTGCGCACTATATAGACAAAGCATACCACTCATACAGAAGGAAAGGGGAGGGTGCAGAATGTAGTGTTACAGTCATAGCTAGGGTGTTGAGAAAGATCAACTTAACACGAGTTGGATCCATTCAAACGTCTGTTGGAAGCAGGGAAGAAGCTGTTCTGAGTTGGTTGGTGCATGACCTCAGATTTTTGAATATCTTTTCTGATGGGGGGCTTCAAAAGTTCATGCTGTGGATGAACACAGAATTGCTGGCAGTAATTTCTGGATTTCCATTTTACTTTGTGCATGAGTCAGACTCCTGAGATTTTTTAGTTTCAGTGCAGTAAACTAACACTTTCATTGTTTCTTTTACAACTAACAGGGAGGCTCCACAAATATCCTCACCCATGATGATGGGGGAGCCCAGCACATGAGTGTAGAAGCATTTGGAACGATCTTCAGCCAAAAATGCTAAGTGGATGACCCATCTTGATCTCCTCCTGAACTTCCCAGCATTGAAGTCTTTGGCCAATTTGATACACTCTGCATGATGTCAAGAAACGGCTAAAGGCAGTGAATGCTGCAAAGGCTATGGGTCGTAACAGCATTCTGGCAAAAGCAGTGAAGACTTTGTGCTCCAGAACTAACCCTGCCGCTAGCCAAGCTGTTCCAGTACAGCTCCAACACTGACACCTATCCTGCAAAGTATATAATTCCCAGGTAGTTCCAGTCCACAAATCCAATCTGGCCAATTACTGCCCTGTCGGTGTACTCTCAATCGTCAGCAAAGTGGTGGAATAGGTTGTCGATTGTGCTATCAAGTGGCACTTTACAGTAACTGATTCACTGGCACTTTGTGTTCGGCCTGAGCCCCTCAGCTTCTGACTTTGTTACAGCCTCGATCCAAGCATGGATAAAAGAGCTGAACTTGAGGTGAGAGTGATTGTCCTTTATAGCAAGGCAGCACTTGACTGAGTGTGGAATCAAGAACCCTTGTAAAATTGGAGTCAATTGGAATTGGGGGGTAAACTGCTGGTTGGAGTCATACCTGGCAAAAAAAATGGTTGTGGTTGTTGGAGGTCAAACATCTCAGCCTCAGGATATTGCTGTGGACTATCTCAAGGTAGTGCCCTAGGCCCAACCATTCTCAGCTGCTTCAATAGTGACCTTCCCTCCAACATAAAGTCAGAAATGGGGATGTTCTGAATGATTGTGCAGCATCATGTGTAACTCCTTAGGTACTGAAACAATTGATGCCCATATTTAGCAAGACCTGGATAACACTTATGTTGGGCTGATAAGCGGCAAGTACCATTGGCACCACACAAGTGCCAGGCAGTGGCCATCTCAAACAGGAGAGAACCTCACTGTATCCCCATGCATTACCATTCCTGAATCCCCCCACTTCAACGTCCTGTGAGTTATCATTGACCAGAAACTGAACTGTGGGTACATGAGCAAGTCAGGAGCTAGAAATTCTGCAGCAAATAACTCACCCTTTGACTCACCAAAGCTTCATCACCACCTACAAGGCACAAGTCTGGAGGTGATGGAATGCTATCCACTTGTCTGGATGACTGCAGCTCCAACAACACTCGAAGTCCAACACTAGCCAGGATAAGCAGCCCGTTTGGTTTGCACCACCAATGTGAATGTTCATTCCCTCCATTGCCGCCGCCACCACAATGGCAGCATTTATAAGATGCACTGCAGCAACTTACTAAGTCTCCTTGAACAGCACTTTCTAAACCTGCGACCTCTACCACCTGGAAGGACAGAAGTGGAAAATATATGGGAACACCATCACCTGGAATTTCCCCTCCAAGCCACATGTGATCCGAAAATCGAAATATATAACCATTTCTTCGCTGTCACTGATCAAAGTCCTGAAACTCCCTCCCTAACAGAGCTGTGCATATATCTGCACGATATGGCTACAGCAGTTCATAAAATAGCACACTACCTCGAGGGCAATTAGGGATGGGCAAATTAGTTTTGTGGACCTTCAGAGTGCTCCCTGTGAGGCCAGTATACCCTTCCTAAGGTATGGAGACCAAAACTGTCTTCCTCGCGTGGTCTCATCAAGACCCTACGTAACTGTAGCAAGACTTCCTTACTTTTGGTCTTTATTACCAAGGAAATAAAGCATGACAGACCAGTTGTTTTCCTAAATGCTTGCTCTGCCTGCATATTCTCCTCCCAATTGGATGGGCAGGCAAGTAACTTTGTCACAGGAATTTGTTAACGCATTCTGTCAATGACTTGCACGTAAGAGTGGCACTCTCTTTGCGTGCAGACATGTCTGGTCTCTGTCTGACAACACAGCTGAGATTGGAATGAGCAAATCCAATATTTTGTGAAATATATTTTGCTTTTTTGACAGCTGTGCCACTGTGTTCAGTAAATGGAGATTGTTGTTAAAGGATTTATTTTTTGATGCGCATGTTTGCTTTGAAAGCCTGTTTTTGTAAGAAAGGAAAATCCTTGGTCTCACATAATAAAGAAGACTCGACCCAATGATAAAATATATGCAATGACTTGAGATTATTCAGTGCTGGTAAACCTAAACTAATCAAATTGTTGACAGGTGATCTAAGGCTACAAAACTTAAAGGAAGATCTTTCTTAGGGTTCCCGGTCTTGAAACAGGCACATGGGTTCTGGTTTCAATGTCACATCTGTTAGCTACCCTTGACTTGAATAATCTACAAGTATTGATGCACTACAGTTGTCTGATGCGCATTTACAAACTGAATTTACAGTTGTGCATTAATTTAGATATTACATAGAATTCACACCACGTGTTAAAGGCATGCATTGTTTAATCCTGCAAGGGGCTTTGAATGCAGGCTGGAGAGTATGGAGAAAATTCCATTACAAACTGATAATTGAAAGAAGTTGAGTAAGAGAAGATAATTGGATGTTTCTAGAATTAACAAGGATTAGCCAAATTACATAGCCTGAGAATGTGTGAGACCCTCTCCTCATGAATATACTTAAATAATTCAGATATAGAGGGAACTTATTTATAAAGCACCTTCAATATAAAACATTGTACTGAGCTCTTTTACAAATTTAATCAAAACATTTAGTGATAAGCACTGATGAGGATAGTGGCTTCCTCCTCCAAGCATGGAAAGTTTTACATCAACCTGAGCAAGTGGTTCTTGATTTCAGTGTCCCTTCCAAAAGAAGACAATGAACTAATGCACTGTTGCCTTAATATTTCATCAAAGCACATAACCAAATGGAGAACTACTGTCCCTCACCCCATGCTAACTCACCTGAGGAAGGAACAGTGCTCTGAAAGCTCGTGATTCCAAATAAACCTGTTGGACTTTAACCTGGCGTTGTGAGACTTCTCACTGTGCCCACCCCAGTCCAACGACCCCATCTCCACATCTTTTATTTTTGTACTGCTTTTCCCAACAGGGAAGGTGAAGGGGAATTTAATATGTTTAAAACAACATAATGCGATTTGAAGTGAAAGACATCTATCAGAATCTTTGGGGAAATTTTAAGAAGTACAAAAGGGTTGTTCACCATGTTTTAAAGGCAGAGAGTTACTTATTTCAACTTATTCCTTTTATCAATTGAATCAGCTTCAACAGTGACTTGAAACAATCATGTTCAAGAAGTTTAAAAAAGATCTGCCTCTCAAAGCACTTCTGATGCAGTCGTTCTTGTAGGGCCAAAAATGCTGCAGCCAATTTGTGCACAGGAAGCTCTCGCAAACAAAATGTTGACAATGACCGAATCACTTTTTTAGATGTTAATTGAAAGAGAAATATTGCCCAGGACACACAACATAACTCTGCTGCTCATTGAAGTAGTGTTGCTCAGTACTACGCTGTTTCTTTTCCCTGTCTTCCTGGAGTGGGCCTTGACTCGAGAGGGTCATGCCACCAACTGAACTGCAGTTGACAAAAGAGAATTGGAGAAATATCTGGGGTGGCACATTAGCACTGCTGCTTCACAATACCAGGGATGCGGGTTCAATCCCCGGCTATCTGCGTGGAGTCTGCACCTTTTCCCAGTGTCTGCATGGGTTTCCTCCGTGTGCCCCGGTTTTCTCCCACAGTCTGAAAGACATGCTGGTTAGGTGCATTGGGCATGCTAAATTTGCCCTCCATGCGCCTAAACAGGCACCTGAGTATGGTGGGTAGGGGATTTTTACAGTAACTTCATTGCACTGTTAAGGTAAGCCTACTTGTGACACTAATAAATAAACTTTAGATTCAAATCAAAGCTTATAGGACAGATAAGGGAAAAGTCACTAGTGTCAATACCTCTCATGAGGACCTATAATCAGCGTTGACATGATGGGTTAAACTGTTTCTTTCTGCGCTCAAGTTTTTACCAGTTGTTTCATCTGTGATTTGATCACTTTGTGTTACATCCAGAGAAGAAAAAGTAATTAGTTTTCCCCAGTATTTTGTTACATATTTATTCCCTGAGGTTACTTCTATATTATTTCTGTGAACCTGTTTTGTCATTCATTATTTAATTTAGTTATCCTATGTGGTGCATTGTCTGATCTGTGGAGATTATAAAGTCCAAAATTGCTTAACTTAAATCGTCTAGGGTTACAATAGTTTTGTAGTGGTAGATGGGTAAAAGATGAGCAACAGATTCAGCAGAGATGTGTAGTTGGAGAATCACAAAGCTCATTTGAGGAAGTCTCCATACTTTGCTTGGCTTAGTTGTCTGGCAATGAAAAATTACTAGAGCTTGGAAGAAGGGAAGGGAAATCAAACCTCCACGTGCAGTCAGAAAAATTTGTCATAAATTGTCATGTAATAAACCCTTCTGTGAAACTTGTCCCCGGTTGTGCCTTTTGGGAATGCAGCCCATGAAATCTTGGATATGGTGTGTAGGTTTTGAGATGTACATTTTGTGCCAAGGAATGAAGTGGCTGAGGCTCAATCAAATGGTAAGTTGGTTCTCATAAAGAAGAAAAGTAAAGAAATTCAGTGAATTCCAAACTTAGTTATGGCAGCTAAAGGCAAGGCTGCCAAAGTTTATAGAAGTCATGATGTGGATACGCTGAGAGACTTTGCCGTCGCACCTCTCTCACACTCCTCAACCACCTCATACACCAGCTTTACAGCAAACGCCGCACCCTGGAAACTAAAATGGAATACATATTCTCAACTTGTGCTCAGGATGGCAACATATGCTGAAACTGTACTTTGTTCCAAATCAGTTATTCCATATAAGCAGAGTTCCTGATTATCTTTAGGCAAACAGCATCGACTTGAGTAGACAATTGTGATATCAATTCAATAATCCAACAGCACTGGAAGTGTAAAGGAATCTTCCTTTTCAGTTGTGAGAAATGATAATTAACCTCTTGTTTAGCCTATTACTTGCAAAGTTATTTTTTGTGGAAACTAGGTTAGTCAACTGAAGTTTGTGTGCCTATAGATTTGTGGTCTTCCTCCATCATCCCCTCATTCAGTCCTCCATGTAGCTAATAAGAACATAAGAACATAAGAAATAGGAGCAGGAGTAGGCCATCCAGCCCTTCGAGCCTGCCCCGCCATTCAATAAGGTCATGGCTGATCTGTCGCTGCTCAGTTCCACTTTCCCGCCCTCTCCCCATAACCCTTAATCCCCTCTCTTATCAAAAACCCATCAACCCGCGTCTTAAAAATATTTAGCGAGGCAGCCTCCACCACTTCAACGGGCAGAGAATTCCAGAGATTCATTATTAAAATTATAATTATATAATTAAAAGTCTAATTCTGAACTGACATAGAAATAGTAGGGAAAGTCATATATTTCTGTCTCTGTGAATCTTTGAATGTAGCAATGTAAATTTACCCTGAAAATAAAGTTGCAGAGTAAAATATATAACCAAATCAGTCAAGTATAAATCCCACTTCTAACAATAAAAATTACAACTGCAGAACGGTAACAGTGGATATTGAGATGAACACTGCACTATTCAGAAATGTTGAAAAGTCACATGCAGTGGAGGTACCGTATTTCACTGAGGTTCACACATGACTTTTCAAAACAGCTTGATCCTAACCTATTACTTTCCTACAACAGTGGCCTGAGTCATGAACCAGCCACTCTGGTTGTATGTCTACTGATGCTGAAAAAGAGTATAAGCTCGAAGGAGTTAAAAGCCTAATTCTGAACTGACATAGAAATAGTAGGGAAAGTCATATATTTCTGTCTCTGTGAATCTTTGCATGTAGCAATGTAAATTTACCCTGAAAATCAAATGTACAGCTGCTAAATGTCTTTGTGCTGTCTTTGAGATCAAATGGTGAAAGAAGAATGGCATCATTAGTGTTACAAATACTGCACTATCCACTGTGTGTCAACATGGATCAACACTAATCATTAACAATGTAAAAGTTCAGGTTATGCCCATTGTCTTTCTGACTGGGTTAGACAGTGCAGGCATGTGCATGTCATCCAAAGCAGTATCTTTACAATAATGGAAGCCTGGGGAACTGGTTGGCAAGAGTTGTTGTGTCATTATTATCTTTGTGTAATGGAAATAAATCCTGTCAATGATTTGACATCATGTAGGTCAAACTGATTCCCCTTTCTCGCAGAGTTCAGAAATTCCTGAGGTGGTGTTTCATTAATGTACTGTTTTAAATACACATATTCAAAAATACATTTCAAATGGAGAGATTTAAAAACACAGGATATTGATCTCAATTGTTAGGGACTTTCCTGATCACTGTTTATCCACCTTAAATAAAGATCCTCGTGATGAAACTCCTCATTACTTGTTGCAAAATAATGGGTTAACATCACACAGTCCTTTCCTCATTCAAATTTTGGTTTTCAAATACATCTCAATTAATCAATTTACAAATGATAGACCAGTAATGAACTGCTCATTGTGTTGATGAAGTGTTAGCATTCTTGTGTACACAAAAATCTGAATGACCCAAGCAAATGTTTGCACAGTTCTGCGCTTATTTCCATAGTAGCTGGCTTGGCGATAGAATCTCTTCCCTCCCCCATCCACTGAGCTGTGTTAGATCACAATTCCAGGAGCTAGTTTGCTTGCTAAACTTCTGTGCAAATGTGGACCTGGATAGTTGTGCCTAGGTTTTCAGAGTGGTGCTATGGTGCTATTTAACCCTTATCTTGTGATGTTATGATGTGGAATAGCATTTAATATTCTGTCTCCTTGTTACTGGAGCTAATTTTTATCTTCCCCGCTGTCAGCATGACTTAGTTTCTTCACTTTGTGTGGAGTCTTTATTAACAAAGGAATCTTCAGCAGACGATTTTAAAATGCTTGGAAATGGAGTCTAAAAATTAATCCATGTCTCAGTATGCCGAATATGCTTTTTAAGTTTTTGGAAGAAGAGTTTAATGAAGAGATGAGTTGAAGTATGGTACGTTTTTGATTTGGCAGTGTGATGCATGTTCTATTTCAGTGGGATGGAAGTGACTTGTGAAAATTTTATTGAAGTGCATTGTAGCATGTCCTAAAGGCAAGTGACTTAAGTGCTATGTAGCCCACGATGGTGTTCTATCTGTCTCTTCATTTTAGGGACTGTAAAGAAGATGGAACAGGGAGTGTGCTGTGAACATATTGAAGTACTTTGCCTACGACAGAGCATTCATTATGCTGTTAAAATTACCATCGTTTGTAATCTAAATTGCTTTTTATTTGCTCACTCCATTCTAATCTCTAATGATGGCTGTCTCTAACAGAACACGTTCCAAAGTGCTTTACAGCCATTGAAGTAACTTTTTAAGTGTAGTCATTGTTGTAACGCAGGGAAACACAGCAGTTAAATTACATGTGGCAAGGTCCCACAAGCAGCAGAGATGTGCACTGTTAAGAATATGGTGGATGGAGGCAAATTCAGTTGTAACTTTCCAAAGGGAATTAAATGAACATCTGAAGGATAAAATAATGCCCTTCTAAAGGGAGAGTGCAGGGAAATCGGGATAGTTTAACTGTGTTCTTGTAAAGAGCTGGAACAGATGCAATAGACTGAATGGCCTCCTGTGTTGGAGCCATTCTGAGTTGGACTGAAGGAAGCTGATTAGAGATGGGTAATAAATTCTGGCCTTGCCAATAAAAAATTTTTTAAAAATTTGCAGTAGGGCTCCCCCAGGGATTGGCATCAGCACCACTAGTAGTGTTGCTTTCTTGTTCAGTTATACTTCCCAATAATTTTCAGTGGCTGAGCTTGGATAGATGTTGCGGTTTATTGAATGACTGAGTAAAGCTAATACCTATTGTGAAATAAATCAAAGTTTCATTTCCAAATTTACTAAACTGCTGACTTTAGCCAGGGTGGCAAAACTTTTAGTTCTGGAGCATTAGCTGAGATCACTGATCATTATCTAATGACATCTGTTGGAACTAATATTGTTGGGCCAAGTAATGAGAAAGGCATATTCTGGTAATAGTTGGGTGCAACAGCATTTAAGGAGAGAGACAGAGTTAAAGCTTCAGGTTCATAACCGTCCCAGTTTTTCTGCCTGATCTGAATATTCCAGCATTTCCTGTTTTCTGTTTCCAGTTTCCAGCATTTCCTGTTTTCTGTTTCCAGTATCCAGCATTGGCTATATTTTTCTTTTGTATCATGTAGGCCATGGTTGAGTTCAGCTATGATTCCTGCTCTTGTAGGAGATACTAGAAGTTGACCAGCAGCTGTGGAAGTTTATTGTAACACCTTTAATTTTCACCCTCCTCCCCCTCCTACGGTACCCCTTGCATAAGTAAAGGAATGTTTTCATAAGATGCCTTCCACAATCTGAGGATGTTCCAGAGCACTTTATAATCACTGAAGTAGTTTTGAAGCATAGTTACTGTTGTAACATAGGGAATTCAACAGCCAACATATATACAGAGTCCCACAAATAGCAATATGATAATGGCTAGATGTCATGAAGATATGCAATATATCAAATAATGGTTTTCAGTACTCTGGCTGGAAACCCAAATGGAAATTTTAAAAACCAACTTTTTAAAAACCCAGAGACTAAAGTGATTTGAACATTCAGCCCAAGATGGCTAATCCTAGTTTGTATTTACCATATGTTGAACATTCCAATTAATTGGAGTGGAGTCAGTCTGTCTGTAAAGCTATCAAAGATAATTACTTCAAGGGAGTGTGAAAGACTCATCTTATCTCATTAGCAAAACATTCATAGCAATCACCTGAGCTACTCAACTATCGGAGACTGGATATTTGGACTAAATCGCTTGGACATTGGAATCTTGGCTACGTTAGCACCTGGGCATGAGCTAATCAAAATCACCTTTGGTGTGCACGTTCAATGAAACGCCCAGCAGTTGGAGAAGGAAGGTCACATGACAAGCCAGCCCTTTGCATGTTTTATGCAAATTTTTTCTCAATAGAACTGACGAAAACCGCATCAAGAGCAGATCTAAGTGGGAGTCCCTCCTGCCTCCTTTTTTCTCTAACCCATCTAGCAAGCTTTGAGCCCCACTGCCTGACTGTGATCAGGGAGGTACTCCCTGCACTACCACCTGCAGAACATTGAACTCCATCTTCTACACCTTTAAATCGGACGCATTGAGATAATTAAATTCCGCCCTAAACCACACGGATTCTAATTTAGTCAGCCTATTCTTCCACGCTGTATAATCTGTATTTGTGTGTGTAATCTGGATCTGTATGCAAATGTCAGTGGATATTTTAGTTGGTTCGAATATAATAACAATAACCCATTTCTTTGTTAAACTTAAGAAAACCAGTCCTATTGATTATTTTATGATCATAGTACGTAAGCAGTTAATCACTTGCTGAATTGGCAAGTGTATCCTTTTCAGAGAAAAAAAATCCTTGACCCTCCTCACCTGGTTGTAACACTAGACAATTTGTTCTTGTGATGTTGATTGAGGGATAAATTTTGCCCAGAACACTGGAAACAATTCCGCAGTTCCTCAAAATGGCAATATTAGGATTGTGAAAATCCACCCATCCAAGCGGCAGGTGAGTTCTCAATCTAACTACTCATCTGAGTGATGGCATCTCTGACAACACTCCAACTGCTGTACTGGAGTATTAGCTTTTGTTTTTGTGCTTAAGCCGTGGAAGGGGGCTTGGATTGGAATCTTAGGATTTGGAGGTAAAAACATCACTAAATGAGCCAAGGCTGCCATGGAAATATATTCACTTAGATTCTAAAAGTGAGACTGAATCAGTGAATGCTGATTTGTGGGTTACATTTGTATTTTAAAAATAAGCTACATGTTAATATGGGATCTGTAACTTTACTAATTTCCATTTCTGAAGAAAACATCAACCAGCCAGGTGATATTTAGGAGTTTGATGTCTGAGCTTGCTGAAGTCTTGCAAGTATTGCTTTGAATACATAAATGTCCCAAGTAGCCACAATGCTTTTTACACATTGCTGCACTGATGCTTCACTTTTGTTTCCTTGTAAGTGTTCAGTCATTTATTTGTGATAAAATCATAAACATATGAACGTTTTATAATAGATGGCACTGAATGTCGATGGTTTCTATTTTTAAAAAATCTCTCAACTTATTGTCAGCAATTCAGTGAACTTCAGTATCTTTTTACCAAGGATAATTTGCTTACATCATAGTGACCTTGGAGAGGATGGTTTCAGTTCCAGTGCTGAGTTGCTGCTCTTTTTGAGTATTAGTGCAAGCTTCCCTCTGGTCCATGGGGGATGAAAGCATGACCATCAAGCTGCTAAATATTTAAGTCAATACTTGGCACTACTCCCATATCCAAGCTCGGTATGCTCAGCAGTTATTTTCTTTTTGTCTGTAAATGTATTTTTGCTTTTATATGATTTGACCTTGTATGTGACCAATTAATCACTTTAGTTTGTTCTAGATTCCTTTGGATTTAAGGACGTACTTTTCTTTTTGCAGTAGTGTTTTATTTTTGTGGCCTGTTGTGTAGTGGCAGATATGCCCCTGTCTACATCAACGGGGATGAAGTGGAAATGGTTGAGAGCTTCGTTTCTAGACACCCAGATTACCAAGAAACTGTCCTGGTCCCCCCATGCTGATGCTTTAGTTAAGCCCACTGACATCTCTATTTTCTCAGCAGGCTAATAAAATTTGGCTTGTCCGTTACTACTCTTACCAATTTTTACAGATGTCCAGTAGAAAGCATCCTTTCTGGATGTATCACAGCTTGGTATGGCTCCTGCTCTGACCAGGACAGCAAGAAATTACAAAGGGTTGTGAACATAGCCCTGTCCATCATGCAAACCAGCCTCCCATTTTTTGACTCCATCTAAACTTTCCGCTGCCTCGGAAAAACAGCCAGAATAATCAATGACCCCTTGCACCCCGGACATTCTCTCTTCTGCCTTCTTCCATTGGGACAAAGGTACAAAAGTCTCAGATCACATGCCAACCAACTCCAGCTTCTACCCTGCTGCCATCATACTTTTGAATGCATCTACCTTTATATTAAGTTGGTCTTTCTCTACACCCTAGCTATGCCTATAACACTATATTCTGGACCCACTCTTTCCTTTTCCTCTATGTACTCTATGAATGGCATACTTCGTATAGAGTGCAAGAAATAATCCTTTTCACTGTATCCAATACATGTGACAGTAAATCAAATCAAAACACTCCAGCCCAGATGGACCACGGTCCTTCCCAACTTCTGAAAAATTGAGTCAAATATTTGTTGATCACAGCTTGTTTCCTCACTTAAAGAAATTGCTAGATTAAGACTAAGGACCAGCTAGTTAATCTACCATCTGATTGTTGCAAGGTATAAGATTGTCAATATATCCAGAGATGTGGAGAGTTTTGACAACTCTAGGTCCAAAGTCAGTTTCTTCCAAGCATGCATTATCCCCACATTTCATACCTTATTTCATGATGCAAGTAATATTTGTTACTTCTGAAAAGAACTCCAGCTAATTTACATCTGAATAAATCAATACTAACTGCTTCCACCATTTCCCAAAGGAGACTATTCCTCAGACTGATCATTTGCTTACTGAAACATATTTTCCACAAGTTTGTTTTGAATTTACCTGGCTCCTTCCCTGCAAGCATAGGCCACACACTCATTTTGCTGTTCTTGACCAGCTGGAACCATTTGTCTTGTTCCACACTCACTTTCAAAAATAATTAATCTCCCATATTACTTCGCACCCCTTTTCTTCAATATTAATATGCTTGCCCTACGTAGTTATGATCATAATCCAATCCCTCCAGTCATAATGTCTACAGATCTTTCATCTGTCCTGTCCTTCTTACTACATGGCTCATCTATGGACCATTGAATTTGAGTAAGTAAGGAGAATCTGAACAATGTTTTTCAGTGCATGCGCTAACATTTTTTAGGGAGATGGAAGCTCTGTGGAATATACTTGAATTTGATGCATATATTTCAGGTTTGATAGTCTGTTGCTGTTCGCAGAGACTGTGGAGGAGGTGCTATGATTTGCCTCAGCACCACTTGGTTGGAGAGGATAAAATTGTTCAGCCACGGTTCCTGTTCTTAATTGCTGTCAACTTTAAATGTGTTCGTGTGAATGTTTATCAGGTTGAGCAAGTCCTGCTGTGATATCTTTCTTATCACTGCCAAATCTCCTTCACTGGCCTTTGTTATCATAATTCCTGCAAATAATGACACCCAAGAGAACCTGGGACCAATAATCCAGCTTGCAAAGTTAATTTCCTTATACAATATTTTATTTTTATATAAACTGAGTTTTAAAATATTTTTCAAGAGATGTTTTCTTTGCTTGTGAATCCTTGTTTGCCCCAATGAAAGTTAGTTGGACAACATGTGTCTTTACAAAGCAAGAAGTTGTTTATGACTTTCCATGCTATTGGATTTGAATTCAGTTGAACATGTGTCTCAGTTGATGTCTGCATGGGTATCTTCCAGGTGTTCCGGTTTCCTCCCACAATCCAAAGACATGCTGGTTAGGTGCATTGGCCATGCTAAATTCTTCCTCGGCATACCCGAGCAGGTACCCAAGTGTGATGACTAAGGGATTTTCACAGTAACTTCATCGCAGTCTTAATGCAAACCTACTTGTGACTAATAAATAAACTTTAACTTTTCTTACTTATAATGGGCAGAGATGGTGTCTACAGTGTGAATTGACCAAATCATTTCCCCTGTTGGCAGCAAGTTCTTACTCATTGTACTGCGTTTTCAGTGCACAATTGACATGTCTCAACCAGGCCCTACATCTCAAGGCTGGGAATTACAACAAGCAAAGTCTAATAGTTTAAGGCTGGTGCAGACTTGGGTAGTAATAAAGAAGTTTGAGGCGGAGCTGACTTCTCCCTCCACCTGCTGCTGTTCTGAGTGCAGCAGTTGTCCATTCAAAATGGTACTGATTGTATTACTCGATGGCCTTTACATTAGTGAATGCTGCCTTGCCCTCTGGACACTACTGTGCTCATCACGCACTACGCAGTGGAGTTTTTACATTCTGGAATTTTGATCAATGGTCCTCAGTCCTGACTTGCAGCTCTGAGAAGGTTGCTGATGGAGTCGAGGATTTATGGTTGGAAACGCTGTCATATTTTTTCTAAGTAAACAGAACTATACTTTCTGCAGTGTTCACTTATAAGGAGTAAAAATATCCCATAACATAGAAGCTAACCCTAGGAATCTTCCACTTTCGACCTAATTTGTATGTAATTGTTTAATAGTACTCACCGGGATATATAAAAAGGTCACAGGTGGTATTGGATGTATTTGTGGATTTGTAAAAGAAAATAAAGTGAGTTTGTGCAGAAGCTGGACTTGCGTAATCTTTTATTACTGGACTGCAACTGAGAGTCTTAACAGCTAAATACTGCAGAAGCTGGATATCTGAAATAAAAACCAAGTCCTGGAAAAGCTCAGCAGGTCTGGCAGCAGCTGTGAAGAGAGAAATGGAGGTAATGTTTTGAGCCCAATTTGAGCCTTCACTGAATACAATGTAGTCTTACCTTGCCACTAGATGAAAGTGCACAATACAAAAACAAGTGCTATATGTTACACAGGAACATAGGACTTGGAAGCAGTAGGAAGCCACTCAGCCCTTTGACCCTACTCTGTCATTCGATAAGATCATGACTAATCTGATTGTGGCCTTGACTGAATTTTTCTGTTTGCATACTGTATCACGGAGCATGGCTCAAGTTCTAAAGAGGAAACATGAGCAAACTAGTTCAGCCTCACCTTGGTGAACTTGTGGAACACACTCCCCAAGGAGGTAGATGTTAGCAAATTCGAAAGCAGTAGTTATTTTGGCAAAAGATGCTATTTAATAGCGTGCAAGGAATGGAAGGTATAAGATTCTTTTTAACTTTGGGACTGGTATATGAATTTCTTGGTCAGTTCTATCTATTACTATGCCTACCTTTCTGCCTCTTCTAGAAGAGTGTAAGCGAAGACTAGAGATAGGATATATGTATATAGGACCATGTTTTCATGGTGACAGCTAGGAAATGAACAAGGCACTATTGTTCTGTGGAGAACTAAGAATAGCATAATATTGTCACTGGCAAGTTTTACTATACTGAGGTGTATGTGATTTCTTTCACCACACAAAACTGCGCTTTCTTGGACATTTTAAATTTGACAACATTAAAAAAACTAAATGTGTTCCAAGAAGAAAAGAGCAGTTGCACTTATGTAGGTTACATTTTTTCTTTATGAATGTTTTTATTAGAAGTTTTTCATTTGCCACAAAACTCAACAAATCCCCAAAATCTAGCACAATAGGGCGGCCATTATTCCACATAAACATGCAGAAAAGGCCAGCAAATATTCATACTGGTTATTCCAAATTTACAAATTACTCCAATTATCAGTCATTGCAATCGTAGTCAGCATCTTCTCTTGTACAGACAAAGGATGCAAAGAGTGTCAGAGGGGGGGAATCTCAGGATACCAAGATACAGTCATGAGCTCAAGGCTCCATACACACCCTTCAACAGATAACAGAAACAGAGCTGCACAATATACCGGATTCCTTCTGCGATAATATATGACCAACTAGGGCCTAACTCAATATCCCAGCATGTGCAATCAATAAACGGATAACCCAGAAAAAGGGAAACCTAAGGATACGCCTACAAGATGCTTGTGGCACAGTCACAACAGCCCTAACATGCTCAATGACACCATAAAATAATGGTCACTAAGTCAAGAATACTCGCTCACTCCTATCCATTGAACAAAGAAATGTATCCTTTTCTCTAGGTACTTCAAAAGCGCTATTTAGACCCCAGTCTCAAGATTTGACCCATTTCCCCTCAGAGGAACTCCAACAAATGGATAATAAATCCACCATCCGCTCCATAAGCCAAGCAATCAAACAACCACTGCTACCATCCGTGCAGCCAAACCAAAATAGAAGATCAAACTAACAAAGCTATCTATCCAAGGATAAATTAGCTATATTTGCAACAGAACGTAATTCCCCCACTCCAACAACACCGCAGGCACCAACAACAAAAATAGGGCCCAGTCTTTTCCAGAATACATGAGCTGTCTGTACTTCCTCAGGAAACAAGCAAGGATTCCCTAATCCCGATATAACAAAGGAACAAGAGAGAAGTGTGATCCTGATAGTCCTAATGGGGGGTTTTCCTCAGCCACAATGACCATATCAACCACCTCTATACCAAACTGCCCACTACACTGTTGTGGTGTTGCTCAGTGCTACTAAAAGTTGTAGTCCCTCAGTGTAAATGCAAGGATTACAACACATAAAAGGAAAGAAATAAACGAGGTAAATACTGCATAACCTTCATGGCAAACAACCAACTCATCATTCTCCCCAATGGAAAGAAAGAGACCCACAAACAATTAAACTAAGGCCTCCCTTGTTCCAATGTCAGAGCACACCAGTGGACGAATACCATCAAAAAAATAAAAACAGTCCTGATTTTTGTAATATACCAAGATAACGGGTGACATACACCCATGTTAGGATAAAAGACAGAATTACAAAATCAGGATTAGAATGTCAATGAAACAAAGTTCAGAATTAATAGTGGACCCTCCACCCCCAGCTTGAAAAGGCTAAAACTGTGACAGGATTGTTGAGCAACATCCAAGATCCATCCAGAGTTTCACCAAAGCCTGTGCACCTCCACCATGTTGTTGTCCTGAGGCCCAGGCAAAGAAAAGCCAAGATCCTGGCAGGTGGCCAGGACCTGCGTATCTAGCTGCCTCAAACCCTTCTCAACAAACACAGAGAATAAGACAAGTCATGGCCTGTGGTCATAGTCTTCGACTAACCCCAAGCCTCAAAGACAAGGTCCAGTGTGCTTAGTTGAACCACAGATGCCCAGAACGCAAATCGAGATTGTGAAAGCATGGCAGCCAATTCTCAAATATGGACAGGAATTCATCCCCAGTACTCCTTGGGAGGCTGAGGGCAAGGATACTCTTTCTCCAGCCCCATATCTTTGAATCAGCCAGGATGTACAACACACCATGCAGCAGAATTTCCAGGACCAGGAGGCGATCCTTCACTGAGGAAACTGTCCTCTCTTGTTTGATGAGATTCCTTACTGCGCTTCATCCATTCTCTGTAGGATATCCTGCAGTTCAGCAAAATGAGCATTAAAAGTCTGTGCTAGGAGCTGAGACTGTCATCCATGTCTTCACTCATAATGGTGGCTATTATCTCAACACCAACAGCATCACTGAAACATAGGCCCACTTACCAGTGAAACGGTCATTGCAAACTGAGTTCCACCCCTCAATTAAACAAGGATTTTCTTGACTAAACTCGGCTTTCCTTCGCTAAAATTTAGCCAGGATCATAGCACAGATTCTGCACACCTGGGTTGAATACTTATGGGTTGTTAATCAGGATTAAAAAACAGATTAAAGGATGGATAATATTAGAGCTGGCGAAAGTGTAGCCGCTCTCTGAAGGTCACATTTTTGGAAACTCACATGTCTCTGAAGGTACACAATGGAGTTTCACTTTCTGCTGCATCCTTTTCACATTGTGTATAAGTGAACAGCTGATTGAGCAGCTTACTGACTGTGTGCAATGGCACCAGTGAACATTTCAATGTATCAGGCTGATTTTTTTTTGATTTGCAGGTCTCAACCCTTTAAAGTAGTACAATTTTACCAATTAAAAAATAATTATTGAAAAAGTAATTTCAGTAATCGAACTTTCCATTTCCTTATTAAATTATTCAATTGTATAAAGGAGTCTGGAACCTTTTTACAAATTCAAGACATAATTAAAATAAATACTTATCTCCGGTTCACATATCAGGATTCTGCTCAAGGTGTTAATGGGTGGGAGAACTTTAATTATTCTTTCATGGGATATGAGCATCTCATTGCCCTTGTGAAGGTGGCAGGGAGCCTCTTGGAATTGCTGCAGTCCGTTGGGAGTTTGAAGGTGTGCATTTGTGGTGTCCCTAACTCGGGACCAGAAGCGCTGGATTCAAGTCCAATGTCAGGACCTGTTGGCCGCAGTAGAAGCGTTCATAATACGCTTTGATAGGCTGAGATCAGCTCAGGAATTCTTTCACCACTTGCCCCAATATACTCCAAAGGGAAAAGACAATATGGGTTGAAGCTACGCTTAAGTCAAAATGTGGAAGTTGTCCTAACTGGTACACTGTTCATGCATTTTGAGGTCCAAGCAAGTGGATGTCGATGGTTTAAAACAGTGATGATTGTAGTCAATTCAAGAGGACAGCTTGGCATTGCTGCTAGATACTGGAAACAGTTTGATTGGATTATTTGACACACCGTCTTTTATTTACATGAAACTTTGTTTACAGCAGATCATTTTGTAATGAATTCCAACTCAATAAAGCTGATTGCTACTCTTGTTTCCTCCAGGCTTGACAGTTTAAATGTCATACTCAGTGGCTCAGTTGGTAAAGCAAATATGTAATTGAGTCCGCAGGCTAGGAAAGCTCCATGTTGGATTCCTGGTTTCTGCTGGAGTTGAGGGATTAGGCAGTGGAAAATCAGTTGCAGTTCCCACTGTCTGTTATTGAATAAGCACTGCAATGAATATGCACATGGTGGGTACCAAAAGGCATGATTAGGTGTGGATGTAGGAACCAGACAGTCAAAGTATCCAATCCAATACTATGTCGAAATGCCTGCTGAAATAAGAGACCACACTTGGAATCATTCATAAACAAGACTGGAAAGCTTCACACATCAGGTGAGAAAACAGTTGCTTGTTCACAGATATGTATGTTATCCACATCCAGTGAACTGATTTTTACACATCCTGATGCAATGGATCTTTGCTGATAGGATCAGTTGACTTTTTTCTCTCTCTTCCACCTTTTTTTTCCCACACTTCAATCAATTGTTTACAAATGAGTGGCTTATTTTACTGCATGGAGGGCATTTCGTAGTGTATGATTGGAATTAAATGTAGGCCAGATTGTGCAGGGTTATTAAGCTTCCTTTACTAAAGCGAGTCAGTAATGGTTTTCTCTTTCTTTTCTCTGGTACTGGTCGATTTAAGTTCAGGATTTACTCAAGTATGTTTCACAGCTTGCCATTGTGGAGTATAGTTTCACCCAAGGCTGGTTTGCTGGTCTAGTATTGTAACTACTAGGTTACTGTACTGCAAATTGGTCATTGAAATAAACAGACATGCTGATCTAATTACTACCTAACTTGACATCTGTGAGCATTAAAACTCTTTATCCAATAAAGATACTACTAATCCCAGCCATGAAGTGTGTGTGTGTTGCCCTATGTGCCCTGCAGGCATTTACAGGCATGGTCAAGAGTGGCACTTGTGTGTGCTTCCTGTGTCTAGATCTATTGCAGTGAAGAGAATGTTGGCAGAAACCTCAAAGTACTGGCTGCTTGGTTCCTTCTCATCTGAAGACCAAATACTATGGTATTCAAAGACTGTGCTTTCGGCACAAAAATGACAAGGCTCTCGTTTTGAACTGGAAATCTTCAAGCTTTTATTCTACTGCGTGGTTATACGCAATGTAAGCATTCCTCCCCTTGAGCAGTGTTCTGTTTTAACCATACAAACATGTTACGTAATAACCAGCAGATCACACTCAATGCTCAATAAGAGGCAGGAGTGAAAAGGCCATCCCTTTCTTTTGCCTCTTTCTCCCCTATCAGATTGGTTTGAGAAGATTTGCTTTGTTTGTGGTTGTACATTTCAAGTGTAGACTATATATGTTGGGAGTTGAACGGGCAAGTTTTTCAATAATATCCTTTAGAGGATGAAGCACAAAGGTTAGTGAATGAACATTTGTTTTGCATATGGGGCAAATTACAGCACCAGAGTTTGGACTGATTTTATGTTACTGTGATTGATTTAGTACAGGATGGGTTTTGGGAATATGATTTGATTTATTATTATCACATGTATTAACATACAGTGAAAAGTATTTTTATGTTGTAATAGTATTGAGTCTCATTGGAATCTCAATTGGAAGTTGGCAAATGTACATTTTTGAAACAATAATTCTCAAAATTAGCAAAAGAACATATAACAGTTCAAATTTGACAGTATGGCAAGTGCAGTATGGATAAACTGATGATGCGAAGCTAATCCTGGACGTCCCCAGACGCGTTTAGTCTTGCACCTTGTATTCCCAGTTCAGTTGACAGTTTGCAGTCATGGTCTTTGTACCAGTGATGAAACTGCATTTAGGTTATTCTGTGAGGTTGCAATGTTTTCTTTCTGATCTGGGCAACAAATAGAGGAACAGCATGATTCTGACAGACCTTCTATGGTATAGTTACTTCTACATTCTTGTGACAATTCATACAGACTGTAATTGCAGCAAAACATGCACCTGACTGTATTCAAAATGTTGACACTATTTACTCCTAGTTCATGTATGCAATTAAATGATTTTTTTAAACAAATTACTGTTAACCCCTGTCATCCGCAGCCAGGTTAGATGATAATATGAAAAGTCATATGAACATCTAGTTCTGGTCACCCTGCTGTAAGTTAGAATCATCATAAAACCTCTCTTTTTGACAAATTGGTCAAATGTGTTGACCAGTCTGAAACCTCAACTATTTCCCTTATAGTATTTTGTACAAAGCTGTAAAATTCGGTCAAATGAAATGGAAGGAACCCTTGCTGATTTGTGGATGTTCTAATCTCTTCTTGATTAGATTTGATTTATTATTGTCACCCATATTGGGATACAGTGAAAATTATTGTTTCTAGCACACTATACAGACAAAATATTCTGTTCATAGTGTACATAGAGGAGAATGAAAGGAGACAATGCAGAATATAACGTTGCAGTTGCGGATAGGGTGTAGAGAAAGATCAGCTTACTATATGGTAGGTCCATTAAAGGACTTAACTTTCAAGAGCATGGAACAAGAGTAAAAGATTTGATTAGAGGGCATGTTGGGGACAGCTCGAAAGATGTCATCTCCCTCTGGCGCCAATTGTTTTCTGTTCCTGTTGCGACCACCTTCCCGTGCAGCTGTATACTTTTTCTGGTCAAACTATGGTCAAATATACAGCTTGGTGTGCTGGTATTTGAAATTGTAATTTACAACTAATGCATTGCTATATAGTACTGTTGAAATTTGACCTGCTTGGATTGATGTTGCTTTCAGGTAGAGTGGGTGCAACTAACCAAACACAGACTTTGGTTCAAATGGCAATATTTTGCCTGATTTGGTGTGTTTGTGATGCAGCAGATGGCATATTGAGTACTCCCTTGGTGCAGTGCTGTTCTCTGGAGCAAGAAAAGTAGTGCTGTATTGAGCGAGGTGCTTATGGGGTTGGCTCAGTGTACATCTGACACCACCAAAAGCTTGTATGCAGCCCAAAACTAGTCAACAGCAGTAAGTCAGCATCAGAGCCACCAAGAAATCAGTGGACTGGAAAAGAACAACAGCCTATATTTATATAGTTAAGACTGGTGAAGGATGAACCAAACATTCTTGTGGTTTTAAACAAATGTTTATTAAAAGGTACAAAGCACAAAATCAACTAAAAAGATATTTAACTACATCTTTTTCTTGCATGAATGCTCTTTCTTGATTCATCCTTAAGTAAGACATCACATGCTTTCTGCTTTTTTCTTTATGTAAAATGGTAATTTTTATTTCCGTATACACTGTGCATTTTATTGAAATCATTGTGCCTGGATCACTCAGACTTTCTCCATGCTTAAATAGTTAAGCTGGTGATGGGAAACATTTTCTTTTTATCTCTATAATCTCATGATCATACTCATGTGGGAAGATTTCCAAAACCAGTACTTTAAAATTTACCCAGTTCCAAATCCCTCTATTTTCCTAACCTTAAAGTTAAATCTCCCCAAACAGCATCCCTTAGATTTGGAACTAAGCAAATTCCAGCAATGGTTATCACACCAGGCACCCATATCTTTTGGGATAGATGCAACTGGCATTTCAAACAGGTTTCTCTAGGTGCAAGCTTGTTGGGATTTGACATAGCTGGCTGCTGTAGGGTGTGCTTCAAAACAGCGCTCTCTTATAGGATGTACTGTCTCTCCCTTTTGATTTTCCCCTATCTGAACCAACTTTCTCGGAAGTCACTCTTAATTACCTTTATTAGCATGCTCACTTTTAGAATGCAAATTCACCTCCATTTTCTCTTTTGAACGTTTTGCAACTTTAATTTGTGGCACACTATTCTCCATTTTACCAACTGGCCTTGGGTAAACATCTATTTACTGTGTTGCTAGGCTCATCAGCATATCAAGAATCTTAGTTCCATCAACTGAGCTAATCTGTCCTATAATTTCCATTTTAAAAGAAGTTTTTGTCTTTAAGCATACAGCCACCAGAACATATTCCTAATGACTGGATTCCTTTTTTCCCATTTTTTCACTATTTCACATTGTTAGATGTTTATTGTAGACCCCAGATAGTCAGAGGGATATTGAGGAGCAAATATGTGCTCAGTTTGTGGAGGTGTATAAAAACAATAATAGAGTTACTATGTTAGGTGATTTCAACTTCTGCAACATTAACTGGGATGTACTTGGTGTTCATTTAAAGTTTAAGTTTTAAGGTTTAAAAGTTTATTTATTAGTATCACAAGTAGGCTTATATTAACACTGCAATGAAGTTACTGTGAAAATGCCCTAGTTGCCCCACTCTAGCTCCTGTTCAGGTACACTGAAGGAGAATTTACCACGGCCAATCCACCTAACCAGTGAGTCTTTCGGATTATGGGAGAGAACCGGAGCACCTGGAGGAAACCCACGCAGACATGGGGAGAACGTGTAGACTCCGCGTAGACAGTGACCCAAGCCAGGAATCGAACCTGGGTCCTTGGTGCTGCGAGGTAGCAATGCTAACACTGTGCCAGCGTGCTGTCCACTAAGGGCTTGGATGGAGTAGATTTCTTGAAATGTATACAGGAGAACTTTTTAAACCAGTATATGGAAGGTCCAACAAGGGAGGGAGTTGTGCTGGACCTGATTCTGGGGAATGAAGCTGGACAGGTGGTTGAGGTGGTGGTGGGGGAGCATTTTAGTGATAATGATCACAACATGGTATAATTTAAGCTTGTTATAGACAAAAAATTAGACAAGCTGCAAAAAATAGTTTTGGATTGGGGGAGAGTAGATTTTAGTGAAATACGACAGGATCTGGTAGACTGGAACAGCTACTAATAGGAAAATCTACAGAAAAGCAGTGGGGGCAGCCACAAAGGAAATGAGGAACAGGTAATGTGGTTCCGCTATTTAAAAAGGATTGTAGAGATAAACCAGAAAACTACAGACCAATGAGTCTTACATCATTGGTAGAGAAATGTTAGAGAAATTTCTGAAAGACAGCATCTATCTCCATTTGGAGAGGCAAAGCTTGATCAGGGATAGTCAGCATGGCTTCATCAGAAGGAAGTTATGCCTAACAAATTTGATTGAATTTTTTGAGGTGACCAGGTGTGTAGATGAGGGTAGTGCAGTCAATGCAGTTTATATGGATTTCAGCAAAGCCTTTGTCAAGGTCCCACGTGGGTGACATGTAAAGAAGGTAAATTCACATGGGATGCAGGGTAATTTAATAAAATGGATTCAAAATTGGCTCAGTTGTAGGAGACAGGCTGGTTTTGTGACTGGAAGCCACGGTCCAGTGGCATACCACAGGGATCTGTGTTGGGCCCCTATTTGTCGTTTATATAAATGACATTGATGACTGTTTGGGAGCTAGGATTAGTAAGTTTGCAGATGACACAAAGATTGGACAGGTGGTTAACAGTGAGGCGGAGTGTCTTGGGTTACAAGAAGATATAGATGGAATAGTCAAATAAGTGGCAGATGGAATTTAACCCTGAAAAATGTGAGGTGGATACTCCTTCCAAAGAATATACTTTGGAAGAAGTAATTTGACAAGGAAGTATTCAATGAATGGTGGGACACTAGGAAGTTTTGTGGAAGCAAGGAACCTTGACACGTTTGTCCACAGCTCTTTGAGAGTGGAAGGGCATGTTAGTCTGGGTGGTGAAAAGGCATATGGGATACTTGCTTTTATCAATCAAGGCATAGATTACAAAAGCAGGGGAGTCATGTTGGAGTTGTATAGAACTTTAGTGAGGCTACACCTACAGTACTGTATGCAGTTCTGTTTGCACATTATCGGAAGGATGTGATTACGCTGGAGAGGTGCAGAAGAGATTCACCAAAATGCTGCCTGGATTGGAACATTTAAGTTATGAAGGGAGGTTGTGTAGGCTTGGTTTGTTTTTGTTGAAGCAGAGAAGACTGAGGGACGACCTGATCGAGGTGTACAAAATTGAGACACATGGATAGAGTGGATAGGGAGCAGCTGTTCCCCTTAGTTGAAGGGTCAGTCACAATGAGGCATAGCTTTAAGGTGAGGAACAGAAAGTTTTGGGGGGGATGAGGAAAAATCTTTTTACCCAGAGAGTGGTGACTGTCTGGAATGTGCTGCATGGGAACTTGGTTGCCTCACATCCTTAAAGTGCCTGGATGAGCACTTCGCACATCATATCATTCAGGGCTATCGGCCAAGTGTTGGCAGATGGGATTAAGTGGGAGTTCAGATGTTTCTAATGGGCCGAAGGGCTTCTTGTGCTGTATGATTCTATGATTTCCTAATATGTACCAGTCAGCAGGACTTGTGTTCTCTTTTACAGCAGTATTTGAGAACTAAGTGGAGTAGTATCATTTAAATAGCATTGTAAAAGAGATTGTTATATCAAGGACAAGGTGGTTCTTGGGGGCAAACTATATTGTGAAGTTTGGAGTTTTTTTAAGAACCATTTCAGTTACATTGAAGTAATTCAGGAGGCTAAAGTGATCATGTTGTAATACAATGCAAAACAAAGCATAATCAATCTGCTTTACAAATTTGAAGTCTCTTAACAAAGAAACAATTACTTCACAAATACGTATTTTATGAAAAGCTCCTTCCCTCTTCCAGTTTGACCTCGTGTATACATGGAAGATATGTTTGGGGATCCAAGTGACTTCAGTCATATAGGTCTTGAATGCAACATACACAGCTATTATGTTGACTGAAGCCTTTGCATTTGTAACAGATCCCTGATTCTGAAAATACATCTTGTTTGGAAAATTTGAAGGCTCTTTTGCATTGTATTTTTCCTCTTGATTTTTAAGTGCATTTATTAGTTTTGATATACCATATTGCCTGCATGATAATGCTATGTGTCAAGTGGCCAGGGACTGTTTTAGTTTAAATTAATAAACTTGATAATGGAGATATCTAAAAGCAGCAGGTTGTTTTTGAAAAGCTACCCTTGTCCTGGTGTCTTGTATAGAGGTTCTTATGGTGACTTAGAGCTTTAATCTAAAGGCATCAACATAACATTGACTACACTTCACACATGCCTAGCTCTATAGGACATTTTTCTTTCACTTGTTTTCCTTCCACTTTTCATTTTTCTCCTTGTCTCTTTTTTTTCTCCTTTCTCACTTTTTGTCTATTTGGTCGTTTTTTTTGTCCTTTCTCCCTTGAAACTGCCGTCGCTCCACTCTTTTTCTTGGACCTACTGCTTTATCTTGCTTCCTGTTTAAACAAGACATCGCATGCTTTCAGTTTTTTCCTTTTTCACATGAAGAGATTTCCAAAGCCAATCAACAGATAGCTGAGGACCTACTTAAAACAGTTCAATGATAAGTCTAAACAGTCTTTTGCTGGCAATTTAGTAAATATTTATTTGGTAGCTGCAGGAATTCAGGTGAATGAATTTGAGATATTTTTGTTTGGAATTTTGTAATGAATTTATTGAAAATGTTAAATGTGAAAAACATTTACCATGCAGTTGATCCAAAGGAGCTAGTGCAAATTAGTGTTTCATTTGTATGTAACTGGGTTACTGTAAGTTAAGGATCAGGTACTCACTGATTTTAACCAGCAGGCAACGAAAATGTAAAGTTTATTAGTCACAAGTAAGGCTTACATTAATACTGCAATGAAGTTACTATGAAATTCCCCTAGTTGCTGCACTCCGGCATCTGTTCGGATCAACAGACCTAACCAGCACGTCTTTCAGACTGTAGGAGGAAACTGGAGCACCCGGAGGAAACCCACACAGTCACAGGGAGAACATGCAAACTCCACACAGACAGTGACCCAAATTTGAGTGACATGCACAATTTTCCAATTGATTGGCCTGTTTCTGAGCTGTAAACTCTAAATATTGAACAATATGTTATTTCCGTAAGATGTTGACTTGTGGAATAAATGCAAGTTGTGTCTGAATTTTAGTAATAACTAGTCAGTGTGTTATGATTAAGGTTGTAGCTCAATAGTATGTGTGGAAGATGCTTTTGGAGTTTGAGACTTGGGTGATGAGACTAGAAGTGCATCTTTCTACTTGACATGGTTACTAGTTAACTGTGGAAACAGATGCAATTTGCGTCTTTTCCCTGATTTGTGACTTTTTGGCGTTGAAGGAGCTTGCAGAGCCTGTCACAACATGGTTGCAAAATCATTAAGAAAGTAGCCTTCAACGCAAGTGATCCCACCCCCTGTCCCCAGTGTTGAGAGTACAGTTGGAAATTTAAATCAGTTATTGTAACTTTTGCCTTAGCCTAAAGTACGCTGAGCTTCACATTAGAAATGGTTAAAAGATCAAATCTGTATGGTTAGTTGTTCCTATTTTGAGCTGCAGCATTTATCTGCTCTTGCACCATATTTTGATGTACTATGTGAATAATGTTCCTAAGTGATTTATATCTTCAGTCTGTCGTAACAAGCTTAGAATTATTGCTTTAGTTGTGATTGCAATCTGCTGTTTAATGACATGCATCTAGGCACCCTGGGTGGCTTAGCAAGTCATAAACTCAAGTTATGCAAAAGAAAGAATTTAACACTTGCTAATGGTATTTATTTTCTCATTTCCACTTTCACTACTTTAGATTACACTCTGATCAACTTTACCCTCCATTGTTACCATCAGCTTGATTTATCATACTGATGCTATTATGTTACAGAAAGTTGTAATTAAACCAGTATATGTTAAGATTGTGTACTTCTCCTAATGTTTTAAATTGTTCCTGGCAGTAACCACCACTGATGCTTTGCATGATTTTAGTACATCCAAAACATTGTCTCCTGTCATTATTCAAATTCTATTGTACTGCTATTTTCCAAAGTTCAAGTGCACGCAATAAAAAAAAACACACACCCTATGTTTTGCTGATACAGTGACAGTGAAAGCAATGCAACCTTTTATTGCAATTGTGATGTTGAGAGACCTTGTGAATTAATAATGGTGAGGTAATCCTTGCCCTGCAGTGTTCAGATTTCAGTGCCACAAGTTGTTTTGGTTTTTTTAAGAAAGTTAGTTGTATGGTTGTGACTACTGGACGGGTTTATATAATTAATCTTATTGATGATGTGAAGAGTGACTCAACCTCACAAACTGCACGGTTGCAGAATACTGCACTCCCATTTAACATTGCTCCTTGCCAATGGTGCAAGATTGTGGAATCATCCCTTCAACCTAATCCTACATTTTGTATGGAAGTGTTCATGATTTTTACATTTTTTTTGTCTTTGCTCGTGTACTTTGTCCTGTATTATGTTATTGGGGTTTTTGATATTTTCTCCTTTACAAACAAGATTTGAAAATTACTTTTGAAGTGATGTGTTTTAAAGCAAAGTGAATTCATGTTTTTTTTAGAAAATGCTTTTGGCAGCAGGCATTGAAGATGTGCATTGAAGCTAGTGATGCCACTTTGTGCAATGTCATAACTCAGTCTATTTCAAATGCAAACGCCAGAGTCGGATGATGTCTCCAGTGCCCATTTAGCCAGGATGGCCTCTAACCATATTACGAGACGCTTAGACTATGCTTTCTTGATGCTCACACCACATTCCGAAGGGGAAATTATGTTTTTATTGACAGGTCTATCAGTAAATTACTGAATAAATAAGCAGCCAGAGGAGGAGAGCCTTTGCTGGATGACGCTGCAGAGTACTTTCTCTCGTTCTCTCTGCCCCTAAAAGCATTTTTAAACTTGGGGAATTTGACACTGTTAATAGCTGGAATTTTCAGAAATGATAACATCCATTTACAGCGATAGCATGGTTGTTTTGCTGATGACCACATGAACTGATCATGTTAGTAATATAAACAAACTATAGCAAAACAACTAGAGGTTAGAAATCTGAATCAAAAACACATATTTCAACAAATCGGGCATCATCTTTGGAGAGCGCAAGGAAATTTATACTGCAGATGTGACTTTCCCCTCTCACGTTTCCAGGAGTTCCTGGCTTATCTCCTACAAGTCAAAGCTGTTCTCCCTACCCATCTGCAGAACACTCATACACAGTAAGGGTTCAGGAAGGGGAAAGCGGCAAGCATAAAGAGGCTCAGAGCAGGTGCTTTGGAGGGAAGCAGTGTCTGCAAGAAGTGGTAGAGACCGCAAGCTGGAGGGAACAGCATAGGCTGTGGACTGGAGGGCTTGTGAGAGTATCGGGGAGGGTCAGGGCGCAGGATGTAGTGAGCAGGAGCAGTGGCAAGTGGGGGACAAGTAAAGAGTCAGCAATTTTATTTTATATTTTAAAATTTACTTTAGTTATGTAATTTACCCATGTAGGAACCAGGCGGCTAAAGTATTTCAGCTTAGAGGGTATAATGTTTAGTTTTTCTGATGAGAAAGTTCCTGCAAAATTGAACTACCAACTTTTATATAGGTTTTAATGGGAAAATATCCTTTGCTTTAAGTTGCACCATTCAGGAATGCGGGTGAGGATTTACTATATTGCTGAATAAGATTGAAATGCACAGTTCTATTATATATCTTAAGATACTGAAGGATTGGAAATTTATAAACTAACTTTCAAAGCCTCTAGACATCCCAGTGTGCTTTATAACGAAACACTGCACTGCAGGAAAATATGGCAGCCAATTTGTCCACAAGAAGCTCTCTCAAATGCAAATGTGCTAATGACCAGCTGATTAAGAGACTACTCAAAATAATGCCATCTGATCTTTGACATCCACTTGCGTGGGCCTATGTGAAAACCAGAATAAATTGTCCCACTTATTGATTGTTTGTAATAAATGCATCATGCTAAAAATGCTCAGCAATTCAGATAGTCTCCATGAAGAGTAAAACTGTTAACGTTTCAGGTTGATGGATCTGAGAAGTAGAGCTGAATCTACTTGAGTATGGTCAGAAAATGATATGGAATGTGATTCCCCCCAACCTCTGCTATGTCTCCTGGCTTCTAACTCTGTAGGCAGACAAGAAATGAAATATCCGGAAGCTAATTTTAACCATGATCTTTTTTCAGCTATTGACTTTCTCTCAATTTTCTTGCTTTTTCTCATGAAAGTGCTGAGTCTCAGTACGACTTCCTTGGGTGCCAGTCACCCTCCATTTCCTTCAGGAAAAAGATACAAAAGTCTGACGTCATGTACCAACTGACTCAAGAACAGCTTTTTCCCTGCTGCTGTCAGACTTTTGAATGGACTTACCTTGCATTAAGTTAATCTTTTTCTACACCCTAGCATATCACTGTAATACTACATTCTGCACTCTCTAGTTTCCTTCTATATGAACAGTATGTTTTGTCTGTGTAGCATGCAAGAAACAATACTTTTCAGTGTATGATAATACTTGTGACAATAATAAATCAGATCAAATCAAAAATGTACAAGTCTTGATAGAGAGTGTATGCCATCACAGTTAAGGGTTACATAGTTCACATTATTTTCATTCATGATTTAAGAAGAGAAAATTGACTGGTTTTCTTCTTTTCGCACCTGAGGTTATGGAGGTCAATTTAGTGCTTCAGCTGGCCGTGATTAACTAACACGGTTTCTCGTTTTCCAGACCTTACCTATCATGCTCTAGAATTTGAAAGTCTTGATGCTGCTGCAGCTTTGGAAACATAGCCCAAGATAATAAAACTGCATGATTAATGATCCAGCTGTTCTCTCTCTTTCCCCCACCCCCTCCAAAAAAAACCTTGCTCTTTTGTAAAACTCTTTAATCACATTGAACTGCTTCAAAGCACTTTGCACAGTGAATTAATTTTCAAGCTAGAGTTCCCGATGCAGGCTCATTATAATTTCAGCAATTCATTTCTTTAAAAAAGGGATACATCAGGCAACCAAGCCCAGAAGTTTGTTGTTGGGCCCCAAATTGCAGAGACACAGGTTTGAATCCACAGCCTTGGCTGTAGCTTGAGTTTGTCTGCCTGGGAAAGTATCCACGTTGTCAGACTGTTACAAAAGTGTTGCCCTCGAGGGTAGGAAAGACATTCTTGCCTTGCAGAAAATGCTCTGACTTGAGTGTGGATTGAAAGTGGTTCTCACTCTGTGCCAGCTGCATGGGTTTGTTATTGTCTATTTACATCTGGGGTTTAGTACAGATTGACTGCAAGTTAATCTTACAACTGCAGGAGTAATAGGCTACTAAATCTAGATTTGCTCCTGTTCTCCGTCCTCCATCAGGTGCAGTGACAAAGTAGAACAAAATGGGTACAAATGGTTAAATTTTATATATACTGCTGATAAGAACTGAAGGAAAAGGAATGATTCTTACTCACACCCTTGGTACTTAATATGCTGAGATGGAACAGTGGTTAGCACGGCTGCCTCAGCACCAGAGACCCAGGTATGATTCCCGGCTTGGGTCACTTTTGTGCAGAGTTTGCACATTTTCCCCATGTCTGTGTGGGTTTCCTCTCAGTGCTCCGGTTTCCCCCCACAGTCTGAAAAATGTGCTGATTAGGTACATTGACCTGAACAGGCACTGAAATGTGGCAACGAGGGGACTTTCACAGTAGCTTACTTGTGACTAATAAATAAATTTTAACTTTAACCTTTGTGAACTCCTTTTGATCTCTGACTATAAGGGAGGCATATTATTTACCAACTGCAGTATTTGAATCATAGAAACCTTACAGTGCAGAAAGAGGCCATTCAGCCTGCGCTGACAACAATCCCACCCAGGCTCTATCCCCATAACCCCATGTATTTACCCTGCTAATCTCCCTGACACTAAGGAACAAATATGTGCAGGTTAAGTGGATTGGCCATGCTAAATTGTCGCTTAGTGTCAAGGTGATTAGCAGGGTAAATGTGCGAGGTTAAGGGGATAGGCCTGGGTGGAATGGTTGTCAGTGCAGTCTTAATGGGCCAAATGGCTGCTTTCTGCACTGTAGGGATTCTATGAATTTAGCATGGCCAATCCATCTAACCTGCACATCTTTGGACTGTGGGAGGAAACCGGAACACCTGGAGGAAATCCATGCAGACGTGGGGAGAATGCGTGGATTCCGCACGGTCACCCAAGGCCAGAATTGAACCTGGGTCGCTGGCGCTGTGAGGCAGCAGTGGTAACCACTGTGGCATCCTTGGCATCTGGTGGTTATTGAATCACAACACTTCAGTGCAGAAACAGGCCAAAAACATTGCTGTGCTTGTGGTGGCCACCATTCGTTAAGATATCCATGTTGGACACCTAAGCACAAAGAATGGCATTTGCAGGGAATGAATCTTGGAATTTATTAACACCTTATTTGAGCTCAGCAGCTGTCACTCCTCCAACCCTGGATTGCTCCCACTATTTATGACCTGATTGGAAGCTGATCATTTAGTCACTGTGGCTTTATGCATCTTCTTTCCAGGTCATTAGAACCCCATTGCTGGCTTTACCAGCAGCCAAAAGAGATCACAGGTCCTCACTCTCCGTTGTAGCCTTTACATTTGTTGGTAACTCTGCTCTGCTGCATAGGTTTCTGCACTGCTCCTTTATGTAGTGCCTGCTATTGCTGTGTGACTACTGCTGATATGTGAATCAAGGGTTTATAAAAGATAAACAATCTCTGTTATGTTGCGAAATGTAATTATTGTAAAAGATTGTCAGACTGGCTTTGCAGAATGTGATTTTTATTCACTTTTGCTCTGTTTTTGTTGCTGAACATAAAGCCCTATTGCATGGTCAAAAATATTTTGCTGTTTTATCAACGAAGTTTGAAGTTTAGATGTAGGGCTTAATTCTTTCTCTCTCCCTCCTCAATCTCTCTTTTTCTCTCTCCCTCCCCCACATCACATCAGCATGCTACAGTGCAGAGGGACCTGGGGGTCCTTGTGCACGAATCGCAAAAACCCAGTCTGCAGGTGCAGCAGGTGATCAAGAAGGCAAATGGAATGTTGGCCTTTATAGCGAGGGGGATAGAATATAAAAGCAGGGAGGTCTTGCTGCAACTGTACAGGGTACTGAGTGCAGTTTTGGTCACTGCATTTGCGAAAGGATATATTGGCCTTGAAGGGAGTGCAGAGAGGGTTCACTAGGCTGATACCGGAGCTGAAGGGATTAGCCTATGACGAGAGATTGAATAGACTGGGCCTGTACTTGTTGGAGTTTAGAAGGCTGAGGGGGGATCTTATGGAGACATATAAGATAATGAAGGGGCTAGATAGGGTAGAGGTAGAGAGATTCTTCCCGCTTAGAAAGGACAGCTGAACTACAGGGCACAGCCTCAAAATAAGGGGGTTGGGGGACAGTTTAGATCGGAGTTGAGGAGGAACTTCTTCACTCAAAGGGTGGTGAGTCTCTGGAATTCTCTGCCCATTGAAGTGGTGGAGGCTACCTTGCTGAATATATTTAAGTCATGGGTAGATAGGTTTCTGATAGACAAGGGAATTAAGGGTTATGGGGAGAAAGCGGGAAAGTGGAACTGATCCAGTTCAGATCAGCCATGATCTTGTTGAATGGCAGGACAGGCTTGAGAGGCTAGATGGCCTACTCCTGCTCCTATTTCTTATGTTCTTATCACCATCACTGCTAACTGCAAATGAAAAGCAAATGCTGAAGCTTATCAACTTGAATAGTGAAAAAGGCAATTTGAAAACTGTAGCAACGTACCATACAGTGTGTAGCAACATACTGTACAGTAACAAAGTTCACCTGCCAATGGTATAATTTGAAATAAGAATAGGGAACGCGACTGCTGAGATGTGCCCAGTCATGGCTGTTTTTAGGGTGGCACAGTAGCACTGCTGCTTTACAGCACCAGGGACCTGGGTTTGATTCCTGGCTTGGGTGGAGTTTGCACGTTCTCCCCATGTCTGCGTGGGTTTCCTCTGGGTGCTTCGGTTTCCTCCTCCATTCTGAAAGAAGCGCAGGTTAGGTACGTTGATCTGAATAGGTGCTGGAGTGTGGCAATTAAGGGAATTTCCCTAACACTTCATTACACTGTTAATGTAAGCCTTATTTGTGACTAATAAACTTTTTAAAAAAATAATTATGCCAGCTTTGTTTAATATATCACAGTATATTTGGAAGAGCAGAGGAATTCTGCACCACTGTTGCCCACTAGCTTTAAACTTGCAATGTAAAATCTGACATGCAATGCTTTAAGAAGTAAAGGAAAAATTGAATGCTGGTGTCAGTGCACTGATCTAGATTTACCAGAGAGTGTTTGGGTACGTATAAAGATTATATCGATTTGATTTCAACCTGCCTACTGTGCAAATCTGGAGTTAGTTAATATTCAGTGCTGCCTGTTTTATAAAATATGTTTGTCTTTGTGATATGGCACTTGCCAACACTGAACTGAAAGCTGTCTTTGGGGTGGGGGAGTTGGGAGAAAAGTTTCTCTGATGTATTACATTTTGAAACTTCTGGTATATGACCCATGTTTTCTTTCTTTCTTCAGAGTATTGGGAAGGGCTCCTTATGGTGTATAGACCCAGAATACAGACAAAACCTTATTCAGGCTTTGAAAAAGACGCCCTACCATCCTTACTCTCATGTGTTTAACACGCCTCCCACTTCCCCACGGGGATATCAAAGGTAAGTGTGTGTATGTTGTTGCATTTACTCATTTATTTGAGCTAATGACAGAGTGAATTGGACATGTATTGTTTGAGGAGTGGAATGGGAGGGATGGTGACTGCAAATGTTTGTTTATGCATGTGTCATTTTGTAAGTAAGAAATCAGAGGTTGAAGCTTCCCTGCAGTGATATCACATTTCAACCAACTGCTGTGTGAAGCTCTGTGAGGGGGAGAGGTGTCCTGTCTTGTTATAGGGTTAAAGCACATTCCAGCACATGCCTAGACCATCAATTGTCAATAAAGAGATTGGAAAGAACAGCTGGGCTGAGAAGAGAAGTACTGTACATCTGCTTTGCTAGGTGATTAGCGTGATGGTAACCATGGAAGCCAGAATGTTGCCATAGCAATACATAGCTGAGACAGGTGCAGTTGCATCACGAGGTCTATTTTGTTGCCTGGCAAATGGACAGACTGTTAGCATGTGGAATTACACTGTTGCCTTGACAACACGTTCTCCATAGTGACTCCAGTTGGCTTCCAGCCCTTTTTTTTGTGTGAGCATGTGTGTGTTTTGTACCTGCCTTTTTTCCCCTCCCGTCTTCATAAATATCCACAGAAGCGTACTTCATCTGAGATGACAACTTGAGGTCAGCTAGCTCTGGGAGATTAAAACAGAATGGGACTCGGTGAAGCGACAGAGTAATCTAAGGGAGAGAGCAAAAAAAAAGCTTGTAAAACCAGAGTGCCTGTGATGTATGTATAGTCAAACCCTTACCATCAAATGCAAAAGGTCCTTGTGGTATATTGCTTTTGACATTGCAGTTTTTTTTATGTTTCTCTAAAGCAGTGGAAGTGTTAACCTCCCCTTCTGAAATATTTTCCTGCACAAGTCAGTCACTGTGCATTCCACAAAATAGAAAATCATCAAAATCTTTGGAACATTGGGAGCTTCAACGTAGTTGAGTTTTTTTTAACAGCAATCATTTCCTTTCCATAACTAATGAGTCAAATTGGGGGATTGGGGTGGGGGAGGGGGGATGGTCACAAAGGATTAATGGACATTAGTTAGCAGCAAATTGCTCGATTTATAGATGAGTCAACTTTTGAAAACATTCTATCTTTTGCTCAAATATGAATGGAAAAAATGTGAACATTGAATCTGTGCCTCTATAGTCTGCTTGGAGCTGGCAATCCTGTTTAATCTCTCTGGCCTTTGTTCATTTCCTGTCTGGTTTTGGTTTCAAAACTGTGCAGGTCACTTTAAATCAGTTAAAAGTTTATGTCTGTAATGACTTGTTTGCAGTGCTGTCAACTTGAACAAGTAAACATTGTTAGATGCTTGGAAATTTTCTTCCAAGATGGTGTTTAGGGAGGATTACTTCTTTGGAGTTGGGTAACTACAGGCCGGTTAGCAGGTAACTACAGGCCAATTTAAGGTAATGTCAGTAGTTGGGAAAATGCTAGAATCCATCATTAAAGAAGAAATAGCAGGACACCTAGAAAAGAACGGTTCGATGAAGCAGACGCAGCATGGATTTATGAAGGGGAAGTTGTGTTTGACAAATTTACTGGATTTTTATGAAGATGTGACTAGTGTGGTAGACAGAGGGGAACCGGTGGATGTGGTGTTTTTAGATTTCCAGAAGGCGTTAGATAAGGTGCCTCACAAAAGGTTGCTGCAGAAGGTTAGGGTACACGGAGTTGGGGGTAAAGTGTTAGCGCGGATTGAGGATTGGCTATCTAACAGGAAGCAGAGAGTTGGAATAAATGGGTGCTTTTCTGGTTGGCAGTTGGTGACTAGTGGCGTGCCGCAGGGATCGGTGCTGGGGCCTCAACTGTTTACCATATATAAGGAGGGGGCTGAGTGTAGGGTAACAAAATTTGCTGATGATACGAAGATGAGTGGAAAGTGAATTGCGTGGAGGACGTGGAAAATCTGCAGAGGGATCTGGATAGGCAGAGTGAGTGGGCGAGGACCTGGCAGATGGAGTATAACGTTAGCAAATGTAAGGTTATCCACTTTGGAAGAAATAATAGTAGGATGGAATATTATTTAAATGGTGAAAAGTTGCAGCATGCTACTGTGTAGAGGGACCTGGGGGTCCTTGTGCACAAATCACAAGAACTCAGTCTGCAGGTGATCAAGAAGACGAATGGAATGTTGGCCTTTATGGCAAGGGGGATAGAATATAAAAGCAGGGAGGTCTTGCTGCAACTGTACAAGGCACTAGTGAGGCCACAACTGGAGTACTGTGTGCAGTTTTGGTCTCCTTATTTGCGTAAGGATATATTGGCCTTGGAGGGAGTACAGAGAAGGTTCACCAGGCTGATACCGGAGATGAGAGTGTTAGCTTATGAGGAGAGATTAAATAGACTGGGCCTGTACTCGTTGGAGTTTAGAAGGCTGAGGGGGGATCTTATAGAGAATTACAAGATAATGAAGAGGCTAGATAGGGTAGAGGTAGAGAGTTCTTTCCACTTAGAAAGGAAACCAGAACTAGAGGGCACAGCCTCAAAATAAGGGGGGGGGGAGCAATTTAGAACAGAGTTGAGGAGGAACTTCTCCTCTCAGAAGGTGGTGAATCTCTGGAATTCTCTGCCCATTGAAGTGGTGGAGGCTACCTCATTGACTATGTTTAAGTCACGGGTAGATAGATTTCTGATAGATAAGGGAATTAAGGGTTATGGGGATCCACTTCAGATCAGCCATGATCTTATTGAATGGCAGGCTCGAAGGGCTAGATGGCCTACTCCTATTTCTTATGTTCTTATGAGCCCCTATGGATGACTATTGCAGTGCTGTAAAGTTCCAAGTGTTTGAGTGCGCTATCTTGAGGAGACTTCCACCATTTACATCTGCGCAAATATGCTGCTCAGAGCTAGTTTAAGAAAAGATTGCTATGCATCAGAAGTTGATGTATCCAGTTTGTGGTGGCTGTTTTGTCTTCCTGTTGTCACTGGATTTAATGAGATGTTCCAGAAGCATTCTATTATTTTGAGTAATTGGGTCAGCTCTGTTATATTCAAAAAGGACTAGTGTTAACTCCACCTCCTTGCTCATTATTTGATTATTTAAACTGGCTTAAATTTAACAGGGCACTAAAATGAGCAGCACTGGGCAATCATGAGGGTCATAGAAACGCATCACAGAAGGAGACCATTTGTCTCATCCCATACTTCTGCTGGCCCTTTGAAAGAACACCCGTGCTTTGTACCACACTTCAGCTTTTTGTTAACTTATTTCTTATCCTCAAACATTTGTCCCATTCCCCTTTAAAATTGTTCATAAACCTTCAAGTGTTCCAAATCCCAACAGTAGAATGGATGGGGGGAAGACAGAATCTCCTCTTCTCCCTTCTAGATCTTTCCTGATGATTTTAAATTTCCAAATCAATATTGTTGCTAAGGTAAAATGGTCTGTCATAAGCCAAAAATTTCAGTGGCTGAATTCCAGCAGGTATTGTGCGTCAATTTGGATAAAAACCCCTTTGACCATTTTAACTTGATTCTCAATTATTATAAAGTACAAAATCCAGTGCAAAGCTGGATTGATGCCCACAGTTGTCTCTGCTATCAATGGTTGGTCTCAGTCATACTATTATATTTTGAGGGAATTGGAACAGAGATCAGATGCTTTCCTGCATAGACTTATTACACCACAGGTGGCCATTTGACCCAGCTCTGCAAACACCATTTAGGTAGTCCCACTCCCCATTCTTTTTGTTGTAGCTTTACAATTTGTTTCCTCTGCAGTTACTTATCTGGTTGCCTTTGAAAGTGACAATTGAATCTGCTTCCACCACGTGATCCGGCGGTGTATTCCAGATCCTAACAACTGGTTGCATTTTAAAAAAAATTTTCCTCCTGGTTGGTTCCTTTGCCTATCTCTGTAAATTTGTATCATCTGGTTCTCAATCCTTCCTTTTTCCTCTCTCTCACAATCGTAACAGGGTGTACCTGCACCACATGTACTGCAGTGGTTCAAGAGGGGGCTCACCACCACCTTCTCGAGGGCAGATAGCGTGCTCAATAAATGCTGACCCAGTCAGTGGCATCTACATCCCAGTGAGCAAATAACTGAATACAAAAATTTACTGTCAACGCTCCTTGTGATCTTGAACATCTCTAACAAATCTCCTCTGAACCCTTTTTTCTCAATCTATTCATTTAACTGAAGTTCCTCTTCCCTAAAAATAACCAATGATGTATTTATTTCTTCATCCTCTCTAATGCTTTCAAATTTATTTAAAAGTACAGTGCCTAGAATTGGGTGCAATACTCCAGTTGAAGCCAAACTAGGGCTTTATACAGTTTCATTCTAGCTTCCTTGTTTTTGTTCTTGATGTTTGCTACATAAAGCCCAGGATCCTGTATGTCTTTTTATCCACTTCTACCTGCCTTGCCACCTCCAGTGTTTTGTGTAGGTTTCTCTGCTTCGGCGCCTACTTTAGCTTTGAACCCTTTGATTTATCTCACCACTCCAGTCCTTTTCCTTCCTGCCAAAATGTATCACTTCACACTTTAGTGTTAAATTTCACCTGCATGTATCCCCATTCCACCAATCTGCCTATGTCCTGAAGTTGATCATCTCACAGTTCCCAGTACTTTAAAGCTTTTTGTCTGTCTTCAAATTTTTCCCTTTTCAACCAAATCTATATCATTATTATATATCAAAAAAGCAGCGGTCCTCGCTCCAAGCCTAGGGGAACCTTACTATATTAACTGCTTTCAGGCGGAAAAGCAGCTGCGCATCACTATCTGTTTACTGCCACTTGGCCCATCCTGCTACTGTTTCTTTATTCCATTAACTCCAACTTCACTGCCAAACCTGTACTGTGACGTTTTATTAAGTGTCTTTTGGAAGTCCATGTGCCATGTTTAATAGGGAAGAACGATTAAAATACTTCATACAATAAATCACATTTAAAGAGTTTTGAGACTCTGAGGCCCTCCGATCTCTACGCTCAAGTAATTCTGACCCCTCGAGCACCTCAATTTTAATACTTCACCATTGAAAGCATGCTTTCAGTTGCTGAAGCCCTAAATTTTGGTCTTCTCTTGCTAAATTGCTCTACCTCTCCTCCTTTAAAAGGCCTCTTAAATCTCTGATTAACCTTTTGACCATCTTCCCTAATGACATTATGTATATATTAGTGTCAAAATATTATTTGTTCTTTTGTGGAATGCTGGTGTCACTGCTAGGCCAACATTTATTGCTCATCCCTAATTGCCCTGAGAAGGTAGTGGTGAGTTGCCTTTCTGAGCCACCCAGTCTGTGGTGCAGGTATACTCACAGCACTGTTAGGGAGGGAATTCCAGGATTTTGACCCAGCAACAGTAAAGGAGTAGCCATTATGGTGTCAGTCAGGATGGCCTGAAGGGGAACTTGTAGATGATGGTGTTCCTATGCATCTGCTGTGCTTGACCTTTGCGGTGGTAGCAGTAGTGGATTTGGAAGTGCTGGTGAAAGAAAGATGATGCACACTGCTGCCACTGACTGTTGGAGTGAATGTTTAAGATGGTGAATGGGGTAACAATCAAACACTACTTTGTCCTGTTTTGTGTCAAGCTTCTTGAGTGTTTGTTGGAGTTGCAATCAGCTAGGCAAGTGGAAGGTATTCCATCACATCCTGACTTGACCCTGTGAATGGTGGACAGGTTTTCGGGAATAATGTGGTAAGTTACTTGCTGCAGAATTCCCAATCTCTAATCAGCTTTTATAGCCACAGTGTTTATGTGGCTAGTCTAGTCTAGTTTCTGGTCAATGGCAATCCTGAGAATGTTGGTAGTGGAGGGTTCAGCAATGATAATGTTGTTGAATGCCATGGGGCAGAGGTTTGATTCTCCCTTGTTGGAGATGGTTATTTGTCTTGTACTCGTGTGGTGCAAACGTTACTTGCCACTTAAGAGCCCAAGTCTGAATGTTGTCGAAGACTGCTTCATTGTCTGAGGAGTTACCAATGTTGCTGAACATTTGTGTAGTCATCAACAAGAATTCCCACTTCTAACCTTATGGTGGAGGGAAGGTCATTGATGGAGCAGTTGAAGATGGTTGGTCCTGGAACATAGCCTGAGGGATACCTGTAGTGATGTCTTGGGACTGGGATTTTGTTTTAGTTTTTATTCATTTGTGGGACATGAGCATTCCTGGCTGGCAAGCTTTTATTGCCCATCCTTAGTTGCCCTTGTTCAGAGGGTTGCTAAGAGTCCACCATATTGCTCTGGTGTGGAGTCACATGTAGGCCAGACCAGGTAAGAACAACAGATTTCCTTCCCTAAAGGACATTAGTGAACCAGCTGGGTTTTTCCCAACAGTCAAAAATGGTTTCATGGTCATCAGTAGATTCTTAATTTCAGTCTTTTTTTTTATTGAATTCAAATTCCACCATCTGCTGTGGTGGGATTCAAATCCGAGTTCCCAGAACACTAGCTGAGTTTGTGGATTAATAGTCCCGTGATAATACCATTAGGTCACTGCCTCCCCATCATCATGTTCACTGAATCAGATCTTACAGAAATGTCAGACTGTTGCTTGCCTATCCTGCAGGACAGTTCTCCCAGTTTTGGCACAAGCAGATGTTAGTGAGGTCGACTTTGCAGGGTCAACAGAGCTGTGGTGCTGGTGCCTAGATTGATGTCAGATGGCTCATTCATTTGAATTACTTTTGCAGACTTTGTAATGATTTGACACAACTGAGTGGCTTGCTAAGCTATTTCAGAGACTATTTTAGAGTCTGAACTGGTTCCTACAGATTGGAGGGTAGCTAATGTAAGCTTGCTATTCAAAAAGGGAGGTAGAGAGAAAACGGGGAACTATAGACCGGTGAGCATAACGTTGGTATTGGGGAAGTTGCCAGAGTCCAATAATCAAGGATTTCATAACTCGGCATTTCAATCAGACCAAGTCAACGTGATTTACAAAAGGGAAATCATGCTTGACAAATCTATCGGAATTCTTTGCAGATGTAACTGCTAGTGATGACCAAGGAGAACTTGTGGTTTATTTAGACTTTCAGAAGGCTTTCAACAAGGCCTCACGACTATGTAAAGTTAAATCGCGTGGGATTGCAAGTAATGTCATGAGATGGATAGAAAGCTGATTAGCAGATTGGAAGGCGATGACTTGGTATAAATGGGTCACTTTCTGATTGGCAGTCAGTGACTAGTGGGGTTCCGCAGAGATCTGTGCTAGGACTCCAACTGTTCACATTATGTATTAATGGTTTGGAAGAGGGATCTGAATGTGTTATGTCAGATTTGCAGATAATACAAAGCTGGATAGGAGGGTGAGCTGTGAGAAGGATTCAGCGATGCTTCAGCATGATTTGGACAGGCTGTGTGTGTGGATGTAATGTGGGTAAATATGAGGTTATCCACTTAGGTAGCAGTAATAGGAAGACAGATTATTACTTAAATCGTAAATTGAGAGAGATGGATCCTCAGTGAGAACTTGGTGTCCTTGTGCAGCAGGCACTGAAAGTAAGCACACAAGTACAGCAGGCAGTAAAGAAGGAAAATGGTATGTTGGCCTTCATAGTGAGAGGATTTGAGTATGGAGATAGAGATGTTTTGCTGCACATGTATAGGGTGTTGGTGAGTCCACACCTGCAGTATTGTGTGCAGTTTTGGTGTCCTTATCTGAGGAAGGATGTTCTTGCTAGAGAGGGAGTACAGCGAAGGTTTACCAGGCTGATCCCTGGGATGGCAGATCTGTCATATGATGAGAGACTAAGTCGGTTGCGACTATATTCACGGGAATTTAGAAGAATGAGAGGGGATTTCATAGAAACTTACACAATTCTGGCAGGGTAGGTTCAGAAAGAATGTTGCCAATGGTGGGGGCATTCCAGAACTAGGGGTCATAGTTTGAGGATAAAGGGCAAACCTTTTAGAACTGAGATGAGGAGAAATTTCTTCACCCAAAGGGTGGTGAATGTGCGGAATTCACAACCACGGAATGTAGTTGAGGCCAAAATGTTGTCTGATTTCAAAAAGAAGTTAGATATAGCTCCAGGGGCTAAAGGGATATGGAGGGAAAGGGGAATCAGGATATTGAATTCAGTGATGAGGCATGATCACAATGAATGCGGAGCAAGCTCGAAGGGTTGAATAGCTTGTTCCTGTTTCATGTTTCTATGCTTCCATTTGCTGTGCGCCTGGGGTCACATTTAGACCATACCCGTTAAGGATGGCAGAATTCCTTCCTGAAAGGACTTTAGTGAACCAAATTGGGATTTAATGACAATCGACAGTGGTTTCATGACTGAGACTAGCTTTTAGTTCCATATTTGTATTAATTGACTTTAAATTCAGCCAGCTGCGATGGTGGGATTTGAGTCCATGTCCCCAGAATATTAATCTAAGCCCCTTGATTACTAATCCAAAGCAATTACCGCTATGACATTGCCTTTCCTCAATCGTTTAAAAGGTGCTTTATAATGCTTCAGTGAAAAGTCTTGGAATATTTTATTCCTCTTTTATGATAGAAGTTTATTTTATTTGTTTTTTTTATAATGGAATGTCTAGTTTGGCTACACATTTAGTGACCTCCTTAGATGCTGATTGGAGAAATGGGATGATCCCAGCAGCATATGTTTATGAGAATGTTGATGTGAAGTATTCCATGGTTTGGGCATCATAGTGGCAATTGCATTTAGATTGTCCTGTATCTTCCACTTGTGGGGCAGGTGACTGTATCATCCATTCCCTGTGTGGATTGAGTCAAGTGTCTTCAATGGACACCAATGCCAGAGACCTCTGCTATTGTGTAAGTGATGCAGAGCTGTTTTTATAAGCTGTGTGCATCCCACAAATCTGCCCAGTGGGTTGACATGAGCTACATGAAAATAGCTGCTGTTGTCCGAATGGTCAGACTGGTAAACGCTGTCCTAATAGGTTTTTGAAGTCTTTGAGTGGGCTGAAAGTGCTGTACAAATATAATCAGGGTCTAAAGTAAAAAAAAGACTAGGTTTGTATGGTATTCAATAATGAGCTCTATTTTGTTTTCCTGTTACTTCTGAGTTCTAATAAATACATGCTATAAACACTTAATTGTTATATCTTCCCCAGCTCCACTTCCTGTACTCTGAAGCATCCCAATGCATTACGTTAGTGAATAATGAAAATTCTCAAGAGAATCCAATAAGCAAGTCTAATGGAGCAATGTAAACAGAATTAAGTCAGTTACCCCTTCTCCCTGCAGAAATATACATGTCAGAGTTTCCTACCTTTGTCAATGACAGCCCATTATTTTATGCCTATTGGCTTGAATAGATGGTAGATCATGGACTGGAAAATGTTGGAAAGATAGTACCTCAACCTCCTAGGATTGAGTCTCCCTTGTTGCTTCACCACTTTTTGGTAACATTGGCATAAGAGATAACAAAATCAAGGAGCAATTAACTGAGAATACAGACAGGTAAACTATTCTTTCTTGGTTTGGTGGCTCTGAATTGGTTCTTGGGTGATATTGAATTATATTAGACTTTGCAGCATCAATGTTTATACTACATGCAATCCTCCCATCCCATTATCTAACCCAGTCGGCACATTGTTCTCCTCTTCCTCATATGTTCATCTACCTTTCTTTTAAATGCATCTATAACACTTGCCTCAGTTGCTTCACCTAGCAGTGACTTCCACATTCTCAGCATCTTTTGGATAGAGATTTCTTTTGACTTCCTTATTGGATCTGTTATTTACTATCTCATATTTATGGCCTTTGCTCTGGGACTCCCACACAAGTGGAAACAGTTTCTGTGCATCTTTCTCACCAAACTGCTTAATAATTATAAAGACCTCTTAAATCTTAACTTTCTCTAGAGAATAGAGCCCCAGCGAGTTGAGCCTTTACTGGTAGTTGTGTCATCCCAGCCTTAGTTTCTTCCTTGTAAATCTTTCTGGTAACTTCTCCAGTGTTTAACCTTTCCTATATTAAAGAGACCAACATTGTCAGTACCGACTATTGTGAAATACTGTATAATCGAGGTTCTACACAAATTTAAAATGTGATTTTGAAATTGCCATCATGAACATCTGTTAACTCTCTGCATCAGCCAATTTCACGTGCAATTCTCAGAGCACCTATTTTGCTCTTCTAAAAATGTCCTTTTAGTTTTTAAAACTTCTTATCCAATCCTCCTGTTTCCCCCCACCAAATATTTTCCGATATATTTTGTTATTGGAGCATGAGCTTAGATTGTCAGGCTCGATCCATTAGTATTTACTAATCAAATGTAAGGAGATGAGATTATAGATAGCTGGACCATACATTGAACTCTTTGCCTCTTAGCCAGAGCTCAGTAAACTCCTGTGGGCAACTAGAGTGCTGTGAATCATGGGGATAAATCTACATTTTTCAGTAGGCTAGTAGCCTTTTAAGACTTAAAATTTTTTTTACTGCTGACATTAATGGATCAAAACTCATTTTAGATGTGTTTTTTTTCTGTGATTCTTGTGAGGGACCATGTGGATTTTCTGTGCTTGATCTCTGCTAGAATCTATACACTACATGGAGCAATCCATCCTCTTGAGAGTCGGTACTGAGAGAACCTTGAGTCTTGAATATTTAGGATAAAAATGACTAATTTTAGCTTAAAATCTTAACCTATTTTGTTACCTTGCATTCAACAGTGCAAATTACTGTCTGGATCAGTTTGTGTTGTCCCCCATTCTTGTCTTTTTCTAGTCCCTCCTAACATGTCTTTGTGCAGACATCCAGCCTGTCCAGCCTAAAGTCACTTGGCTCAAGACAAAATGGTCTGTTGATCCATTGTGTTGTGTTAGACAGTTAAGACGTAGCTTTGTACTCTAGATTCTAGCAACTCTCCACAAATCGTAACTTGCCAGTCATGGTGGCAGAGGTGCCAATGTGTCAGTGGGAGAGAACATTGATCTCTTCAATCTCTTAGCATCTTGATGCCAAGTTATGAAGGTGGCCACAGAGCCTTGGGAGAAGGCTTTTGGGAGTGGCATATACAGGGGTTGCATTAAAGTTGAGAGTGAAAATGTTTGAGTTCAGCTGCCACTCTTTTTAATGGAGGAAAATTCTGGGAGAAGTGAGTGCTCAATGCAGGAAATGCTAATAATTACTTAAGGCAATGTTGAATATGTTTGCAATGATTTTGATTCTATAATGGATGTAATCATCTAATTCACTCATGTAGACTAGTGATTTCTTTGCTCTTGTGACCACTCCGTGCAATGTTACTTAACATTTTACAAAATGGTCAAACTAATGTAAAGTTTTGGTGCTCACAATAGCTTGTTCCAATGTGAAGTCTTCCACAGTCTCGCGAATATCTTGTCACTAATTGGTAAATTGTAAATAGAGAAACAAAAGTAACAGTGGTACTTTGCTATATATTGTTAAATTCTAACCATTTCTCTAGATTCTGTTCAAAGGTTTTTTGGATGTTAAAAGTATATTTTATGAAGCCGTTATGCATCACTAGTTTAAGACAGTCACCAAGAAATCTGATTGGAATTTCAAAAGAAACATCTATATGTAGAAATGTGGAACTTGCCACTGAGTGTTGGAGAGAAATAATAGTGTAGGTGCATTTAAAGGGAAGCTGGATGAGCATATGGGAAAGAAGGGAACAGCGGGTTACATGGGGCTGCACAATGGTTAGCACTGCTGCCTCAGCGCTGGGATCTGTGTTCGATTCCTGGCTCAGGTCACTGCGCGGAGTCTGCATGTTCTCTCCGTGTCTGCATGGGTTTCCTCCGATTGCTCTGGTTTCTTCCCACAATCCGAAAGACATTTGCCATGCTAAATTCTCCCTCAGTGTCCTGATCAGATGCCGGAGCGTAGCAATCTAGAGGATTTTCAAGTAACTTCATTGCAGTGTTAATGTAAGCCCACTTGTGACACTAATAAATAAACGTAAACAATTATATATTTAAATGAGAAACGCTAGTGGAGGTTTGAGTGGAGCCAAACACTGGTATTGACTGTTGGGACCGAATGGCTGCTTCTGAGCTGTATCCCCTGAACATTCACATATTTTCTGCAATTACAGGTGCATTCAGATATATTTTGAGGAATATTCCCTTTTACTCTTATTCTCTCTCTTTCTTGTTGCTTGTATACGCACGCACATATCCTTACCAGAGTGCAAGTTTGTTGATTGTATTCATCATTGTTGAGCTATCATTTTTATACTGTGCATGGTAACCTTGGCCCCTTTGAATAACTGAAATGAGCAGTGTAAAGTTTATATTTGTTTACCTTTAGAGCTGTCAGTCAGCAATGTGGGAGTAACTAAGATCACAGGCTTCAGTCTGACAGCAGCCTGCGGTCCCAGTAACTTGAGACTGACTGATGGCTCTGATGCAACTAATTTCACGGGAATAGATTTTGCTCTTTATAGAGGAGGGTAAATTAATTTTAAACTATATTTACGTATATTTGGGAGATTAGAATTATCTATCAGGAGCTACTTTAATTTGCACAACATAGCAATAATGCTTTTCATGAGAACCATAAGTAGATCTGTTTTATTGGGAATCATTACAGTGAGTGTTGCTGGCAAAGACAATGCAGGAACAATGCAGTCAACAGCCCTTGTCAAATGAATATACATCTGCTTAAATGATGAGGAAAGTAGGAAAATAATCAATGTACTCCTGCCACCAGTAGTTGAACTTTCCCAGAGCCAATTTATTACCATACATCAACTGAAATCTTGCAAATGTCTGGGTTCCGCAAATAGGAAAACTGTTGTTGATTTTGTTTTTGTTTCATTTTGTGATTTATTTCAACAAATGTTTCAGATGTTTTGCAGCTATTTCCCGTTAACTTTCCACTTCAGAATTACCTACACGTAGGTGAATTAAACCATAATCTCAAACTCTCTGATGTTAGGAGATGGAAAAGATATTCACGTGCTTAGTGTAAACTTAGCCACAGATTCAGCATCAAAGAAGGATTAGATTTGAAAACAAGCTTCTATCAGTTTTACATCAACTTATTTTAGAAAGTATTTTCTTCTTGCTATCTATCCATTATTAGTTTTGTTTTTGTTTGAGAGTGTGGATTTCTTTTTTTCAGTCTTTCTACCCCCACACTTAGTTTTACATTTAATTGCTGTCCTTCACCCCATTCAATTCTACACACACAAGTAGAATGCCTCTAAATACAACAACAAAGTATTGTAGATGCTAAAAATGTGAACTTAAAATGGAAAATGCTGAAATGCTCATATGGCATGATCTGTGGCTGGAGGAACAAAGTTAATGGCTCGGGTCTGTGATCTTTTATCATCAACCTCTACATACTTATGCATTACGTTGTTAAGCAATGATTCACAACCCTGTTGTAGTTTTACAACTGGTTGTTCTGTGAATTGGTGGTCAGCCTTTTGAATTCCACTGCACTGTTCTCTTGTATTGACATGTGCACTAACCCTGTGATGGTTCACTAACCTGAAATCACAAACAGTAATTCATTGAAGGGAATTATCAATAAGGTGATTGCACTGGGATTGTCTTAAAGTTTAGCAAAACACTCACCATACAATATCTAAAATAATGCACAGATGACACTACTCTTTTATGGGAACAGACTGAATGACCGACTGACACATTTAGGGCTAGAGTTATGGGTAAGAGTGAAACAAAGCTTCATTTTAATCCTAGAAACTTGAGAAAGGTTTATTGTTTTATGCTTTATTCTCAAGTAATAGTGGAGGCAAAGGTTAGGATTATTGTAGTGGAGGAGAAGGTTAGGGAAGTAACATTAGGGGCAATGGCTAGGGAAGTAACAGTGAAGGAGGAGAGAGTTAGGATTAGGGTAAATTTTGTTTGTTTCATTTGTGTGATGTTCTAGAAGGGAGTTGGTGTAAATTTACCAGAATGATGCCTGGACTTAGTTAAAATACGAGGAGAGATTACAGAAACTAAGTTTATATTTCCTGGATGTAAAAAGTTGAGAGGTGATTTGATTAAAGTTTTCAAGATACTAAAGGCAACAGGTGGGGTACTTGGAGATAAAATACTTCAGCTAATGGGGGACTGTAGGACTCGAGGCATGGTTAGACCTTTAGGGAGTGAAATTAAGAAACACTTTTACACAAAAAAGGGCTGAAAGGTGGTGGTGATCAACCTTCCTGAATCACTGTATTTCGTATGATGTAGGTACATCCATAGTGATGTTAGATTTGATTTGATTTATTATTGTCACATTTATAAGTATATAGTGAAATGTATTGTTTCTTGTGCGCTATACAGGCACACCGTGTACCTATATCGTATTAAGTAGTGATTCAAGAAAGTGCCTCATCACCACCATTCAGTCTTTTTTGTGTAAAAGTGTTTCCTAATTTTGCTGCTAAAGTGGTCTGACTAAGGGAGAGAATTTCAGAATTTTGACCCAGTGACAAAGAAGGAACAGATTACCTTCATTTGCCTCAACACTACATGGATATCGGCTCCAACTGGGACAAGAATGAAGAACTGCGTAAAGGAAGGGCAGTTCTCAATGCAGGTAGGCTGGGACATCCAACTTGTTGCTGCAGCCATATGTGCAGATATCGCACTTAGAAAGAAGTAACAAACTCTTGGAACGTCCCAAAACATTTCACAGAAATTGAATTATTTTGAAATGTAACCACTTGTAATATAGTAAATGTATTTTCAGATTTTTTAATGAAGCAGACGTGCAAAATATCCTTTTATGTTAGCCAAAATACATTTTGGCATTGTTTGTCACTTTGAAAGCTATCTTGGATTGAAACTAAGGAGCTACATCATCCCAGTTGGCTGATCACCCAGTCATCAATCTGGTTCAGGAATAATGTGTGGCACAGGATTACTTTGAGAATTTTCACTTTATCTAAATGTATCCAGAAAGCTTTGTATCATCAATAGGTAATACATGAAATAAGTTATTGGCTGCTGTTGATTTGGAACGTTCCCATCTTTGGTGAGAATTCATGCACTTAATGCAGATCCTCTATATTAGTGCTACTGAAGGGTGCGTGCTTCAATGAAGTGTAGAGTCATGTGAAGTGGACTGAAGAGCTCTTTTCCTACTCATTTCATAAGTAAAGATGTTTACTAACTGTTTGGGACCCATTAAGGGAAGACACTTCACATTAAAAATACTTAATCCAGGATTTGCGGATGCTTGGTGCAATCAAAAATATCACCATTTGAAATGAATGCCTTTGTGTAAAGAGTTTAGCTTTCCTGCATTCTGGCATGTTTTTCATTTTGATATTTTTATCTACCCATCCGTTTTAATAGAATCTATAAAAATATGTTTGAAGCAAGTATTTCTCACCATAAAGTAAATTCACTTAACAATTATCCTATGTTTATGTGGCAGTTTAACATTATAAAATGGCCAGGGCGCTTTACAGGAGCATTACAACGCATAACAAGACACCAAGTCACACAAGGAGATATTAGGTCAGATGACCAAATTCTTGGTTCAAGAGGTAGGTTTTAAGAAGTGAGGTAGGGAGACAGTGTTGTAGGGATGGTATTTCTGTGCTGTGGAGGTGAAGCTGCAGCTGCCTATAGTGGAGAGATTGAAGTCAAGAATGCTGAAGCAGCCAGATTTAGAGAGACATCAAAACAAACGGATGAGAATTTTAAAATTGGATCCATTGTAGGTCAGTAAATACAATGGTTGAACAGGATTTGGTGCAAGTGAAGACATGGACAACAGAATCTTAGAAGCATAGAATCCCTCCAGTGCAGGAGGCCTTTTGACCGTAAGACATAGGAGCAGAATTAGGTCACTCAGTCCATCGAGTCTGCTCTGCCATTCAATCATGGCTGATATTTTTCTCATACCCATTCCCCTGCCTTTTCCCCATAACCCCTGATCTCCTTATTAATCAAGAACCTATCTATCTGAAAGACATTCAATGAACTGGCCTCCACAGCCTTCTGCGGCAAAGAGTTCCACAGATTCACCACTCTCTGGCTGAAGAAATTCCTCATTTCTCTTTGAAAGGATTGTCCCTTTAGCCTGAGGTTGTGCCCTCTGGTTCTAGTTTTTCCTACTCATCGAAACATCCTTGCTACATGCACTCTATCCAGGCCTCGCAGTATCCTGTAAGTTTCAATAAGATTTCCCCTCATCCTTCTAAACCCCAAAGAGTACAGACCCAGAGTTGTCAACCGCTCCTCATACAACAAGCTCTTCATTTCAGGGATCATTCTTGTGAACCTCCTTTGGACCCCTTCCAAGACCAGTACATCCTTCCTTAGATACTGGGCCCAAAACTGCTCACTGTACTCCAAATGCAATCTGATCAGAGCTTTATACAGCCTCAGAAGTATGTTTCTGCTCTTGTATTCTAGCCCCCTCAACATGAATGCTAACATTGCATTTGCCTTCCTAACTGTCGACTGAACCTGCACGTTAACCTTAGGAGAATCTTGAAGAAGGACTCCTAAGTCCCTTTGTGTTTCTGATTTCCTAAGCATTTCTCCATTTAGAAAATAGTCTATGTTCCCATTCCTCCTTCCATGGTGCATAATCTCACACTTTTCCACATTGTATTCCACCTGCCACTATTTTGCCCATCTAGTCTGCACTGACCCTAATCCCACCTGGCCCCTATCCCCTTAGACCCACATATTTAGCCTGCTAGCCCCTCTGATAGCATGGCCAATCAGTTTGACCCGCACATCTTTGGATTGTGGGAGGAAACCCAAGCACCTGGAGGAAACCCACAGAGACACAGGGTGAATGTGCAAACTCCACACAGACAGTGACTCAAGCAAGGAATTGAACCTGGGTCCCTGGCTCTGTAAGACAGCAGTGCCAACCACTGTGCCACAATTTTAGTTTGATGGAAGACAGAAGGCCAGTCAGGAGCACAATTAAATAGTTTTGTGGGTGGCAAATACATGGATGGAAGTATTGGCAGCAGATAAGCTGAAACTGGGATGGAATTGGCAGTGTTACAGAGGTGGAAGTTCACTTACCATTTTTGATTTTTAAAATTGTACTATCCTATCCTTCTGCTCCATTATAGAGGAAAATGTGTTTTCTGGAAAAAAAACATATTGTTAAGTCAGTAGATAAATGTTACTCTTTTGTACTCTATAATCTCTGCTCCTGGGCTTAAAATGAGAATAAATTCAGCATTGTTTCTAACCTTAACCATCAAGTCACTTCTGTAAAAGTGATGACAGATGAAGTTAGGTTCGGCAGTGGCTGCCTTGTCCTCGTAATCTTACCTCTCATATGTGCTCATATATGATATTTGTATAGTTGTACTCATCAGGAGAGGGTGGGGGGGGTGCAGAAATTGGGTGGAACATTAAAAAGAAATGGAACTGGGAATCAAATTTCAAAGATGGAGGCTATTAAAAATAAACCACGGGAAAACTCGGTTGATGAGTTTTATTTAAGCCTCTTCATAGTTTTTTCTCATTGGTAACCTGCACGATAGCATTGAACTGCCAGACCCAATGTGCACTACAGCAGAGAGGACAGCTTGTAAACACTAATATGCAAGCCTCCGTTTTAGAAATGGGTGGAGGAAATAAGTTTAGGTTCTCTCCTGTTTCCCACAGTAGAATTGTTAATTGTTTCAGTTTACTATTCTTGCAGTTCGGAGAACACTGTAAAAGAATTCAGGATCCTTTTACCTTAGTTATGAGTGAATTCATTGTGAATGGGGCAGAATGGATCTCTCCTCAACAAACAGTTCTGTTAAAAGTTTTTAAAAAAAAGTTCAAAGAAAAGTGCAAGACTTAGATTTTTTTTCCCACTGTCCTGCTGCACACTAACAATTTGGATAACTGTGTTGCTGTTGTAAAGTTGCATCATCCATTCTCCTGAGCTCAGATTCTTACAGATTAACAAACTTTGAGCAGAATGCTATATTGCTGTCTTCAAAGGCTAATATCCTGCTAACAGCTTTGTACATTGTAAATTTATTGGTCATGGACACCAGATGTAATCCCAGATATCAATCGTTATTCACGTAGTGCAGCGATGCAACCATCATATAAGATGTTTGTAGATTTATGATCAAAAAGAGCAAGATGGGTTTACAAACCTGTTACGCTACTCTGATTTTTTGGGTTGGAATAAATTAAACTTTGAACAGAATAATTGAGTGTTATTTGAAACAATTTATAAGTTTCTGCAGGTGCAGTAGCATTGGATGCAGATATATATGTGCTTATGTGTGTGAATCGTAGAATTATAGAATGTGAATATATATATGTGTTAATGATATCTAAGCAATTTGAAATTGTGCAGCTGTTTGTATAAAGAAAAATCCCTAGGACGACATAAAATAGGAATAAATTAAGAAAACTGATGAGCCAGGAAGAAAGTGTTTAGAGGGCAACAGAAGGTTTGAATCTGTGTTTCATGAGGCTTTCCGAGTAGGACTGAAGAAGGTTGAAGCTAATGGGATGAGGGTTGCTCAGAGGGACAAGAAGTTGTGCGAGAAAGTAGAGGGCTGGGGGAATTTGCAGAGATGGGGTTAGTTAAGTCCATGGAAGAATTTAATATTAAGGAACAAAGAGCCAATAAAGGTCAGTAAAGATGGATTAAGTATGAACTGATCTGATGCAGTACAGGAGTTGGACTGAAAAGCCCAGGGAGGGCAGATATATTGTTTGATTTAAGTGTTGAACTTGATTAACCCGACCACAAGGCTGTCACGTAATTAAATAGTTCAGATTTTAATAGCCTTGAAGGAAGAATTGCATTTGTATATCATAGAATTCCTACAGTGCGGAAGGAGGCCATTCAGTCCATCGAGCCTGCAGCAACAACAATCCCACCCAGGCCCATCCTCATATTTACCCTGCTAATCCCTCGACCATAATGGTCAATTTACCATGGTCAATCCACGTAACCTGCAGATCTTTGGACTGTGGGACGAAACCCATGCAGATGTAGGGAGAACATGCAAACTCCACACAGCTAGCCACCCTTTCATGACCATGGAACATCCCAAGCTGCTTTACAGAAAATTAACTACTTTTTAAAGAATTTCAGTGGCAGTTTTGGCCATGGGTAGAATGTGAAATGTAAAGGTCACTCAGAGTTGAACAGGATGCTAAGATTATTCATGGTATGTTGTAGAACGAGTGAGTTGCTGGGAAGGAGGATGAAGTGAGAGGCACGGGTCTTTTTATTGTTTAGATTACTATTGTTTATGTTCATTTTGGGGGTTAATATGTGCTTTAGCAATCAAGAACCATTTGAGTTTAAACATTTTGATGTCAGAGAGAAGACTGCAGCTTCTGGATGATAACTTTAAACCCTCTATGTATTCATGGAATCTCGCTTTTCCAGCTGTGAGCATTCGTCCAAAAATACTTCTGCTAATTGTTAGCTGTGTCCCTTGCACTTCACAGTGAGAATAGGCTCATTGTAAGGATCCAAGTTGCTGGCAGGTTTCCCACTCTTGTGTCTGAGTGATGCAAATGAAAATGGCACTGGAGACTGAACGCTGGCAGCAATTAGTCCTAGATTACTAAAAGAGGATTGTAATTTCAAGGATAAAAAGAATGAGGAGTGGGCAAAAGGATTGGAAATGAGATTATGAAATCTGAAGGAGCCTCTCCTTTGTTTGTGAAGAATGCTACAGTTACACTTGAGCCGCAGAAACAATCCTGTTTGGGAAGTGAAGTGTTAGCCTGGCATCCCATGAGTTTAGGAATGGCAAGGACAAAAGGGGACGTTTTTAAGTTTGTTGAATTACCCGCTTGGTTCAAAAGTAAATGCAAATATTGAACTGTTTTCCATCCTGTATATCAGTAATGTGTGTTGTGAATGAAAGAAACTGTTCCTTGAAGTATTGCGATCAAAGGCTAGAATTGTGCTTCAGTCAGGCTGGTATGAGACTCTCTGCTGTCTGAACCCACAACAATTGGAGGCCAAGATTGGGTAGAGCTTTAGTTCACTCCCGATGATTATCTTGCCTTCTGGTAATACTGTTATGAAATTTGTTTTCCAGTTTTGAGTCATTGTGATAATGGCAGCTAAGTGTGTGTTATGATTCAGTAAAAGATATTGGTTATTTGTAATCCCAAAAGAACGAAATAATTATTTGGAATCTGATGCACAATGTTTGCTATTGACTACATAAGATATTTGGCAAATTAGATCACAACTCAAACATGAGCTGGCCACACCAAACAGCTACATGAAACATTAGAGATGGCAAAAATACAGGTTTGAGATCCTAATATGATTTGGGCACAACCTTCCCATTTGAGCAGGTATTCCATGCAGAAAGGGAGGAAAAACTGAAGTTATCCTGATCTTGCAGGCACCTTCGGTGTCAACTGTGGCTTAGTGACAGCAACCTTGCACCTGAGTCACGATTCAAGTCCCACTCCAGAGACTTGAGCACATAATACAACCGGGCTAACAGTGCAGTCCTGAGGAAGAAGCGTTAAACTGGAGGCTCTACCTTGCTGTTTCCAGTGGACATTATGGGTCTTATTGCATTATTTTGAAGAAGAGCAAGAAATTTCTCATGTGTGCCCTGCCCAATAGTTATCCCTCGAATAGTGGCAGCTGTTAATGGATTGTTGTCTCGTTGTTGTTCACGGCACTTTGCCGTGAGATTTCATACATTGCATTGACTACAGTTCAGAATTGCTTAAATGATGCTAAGATGCCTTGCAATATTTGAATTTGTAGAAAATGCTATATAAATACAAGCCTTCATTCATTAAAGGATAGAAGAGCCATAAAAGAACAAAGAACAACCCAGCACGGGAAAACAGGCCCTTCGGCCCAACGAGCCCGTGCCGCCGCATCACCCTACACCTATTCTACCCTGCGTGTCTACAAATGGAACCCCTAACTTAGCCAGATTCAGGGGAGAATAGTGTCAATTTGGTAAACCAATCAGCCTAAGAGCACATCTTTGGGGTGAGGTAGGAAACCGGAGCGCCCGGAGGAAACCCATGCAACCACAGGGAGAATGCACAAACTCCCACAGACACAGGCCCAAATCCATGTATCTGCACAGCTAGCAGCGCTAGTCACCGAGCTGTTGCGGTGCCCATCTACCGGTCCAGGATCAAGCACACACACCGACACGAAGTACTAGGCCACTCCCGGAACCTCCAAGAGCAATAAAGTTTATTTATTAGTCACAAGTATGCTTACATTAATACTTCAATGAAGTCACTGTGAAAATCCCCCTAGTCGCCACACTCCGGCACTTATTCGAGTACACCGAGAGAATTTAGCATGGTCAGTCCACCTAACCAGCGCACCTTTTGGACTAAGAGAGGAAACCGGAGCACACCAGAGTACCCGGAGCAAACTCCATACAAAGAGTGACCCAAGCCTGGAATTGAACCTAGGTCCCTGGCACTGTGAGGCAGCAGTGCTAACCACTGTGTCACCATGCCACCCATGTTTATATGATACCTCATCTGCCTGCTTTGTAATGTAGAGACCCAGAGAGGAGAAATTTTAAATCTCATATACTATCACAGACTGTTGATTCATGAGTTTGTTTATTCCCATTTCATTAGTAGTAGTGTGGAAGTGCTGACTGTAGATCAGCTATGCCGTCTCACAGGACAGAATGGAAATGATCAGAATTACAGCTCCTCGTAGTTTTTCAAACCCTGACAGCAAGGTGCTTTTCCAGCCTCTCCTCCATGGAAGGCATTGGGCAACCAGAAACCAATAATTTCTTTGTCAATGTTTTTTAAAATGTTTTCCAGAGATAGCAAATTACTGCAGATCAAGGAACCTGAAACAGCACCAGGGCCCCAGGTTCAGTTCCCAGCTTGGGTCACTGTCTGTGCAGAGTCTGCACGTTTTCTCTGGGTGCTCTGGTTTCCTCCCACAGTCCGAAAGATGTGCTGTTTAGATGCATTTACCATAGTAAATTCTCCCCTAATGTACCTGAACACTAGTGTGGTGACTAGGGAATTTTCACAGTAACTTCATTGCAGTGTTAATGTAAGCTTATTTGTGACACTAATAATAAATAAATAATAAAATGCTGGAAAACCTCAGCAGGTCTGATAGCAGCAGTGGAGAGAGAATAGAGCTAGCGTTTCGAGTCCGGATGTCTCTGTCAGAGCTGAAACATCTCTAATGTTTTCCTGAGATCGTGGTTAGAAAAATCCTGTACAAGTCCTGACTTGATTCAGTGTTTTAAAATATCAGTGGATTTTGTAAAGCCCAAAAGAATGCTTGATCTAAACTGCACGTGGCCTTTCTATGGGTTGCATATAAGTCGCACCCAGAGTTACAACCCAGCACTTTGCAGGACTCAACTCAAAATCCTGTGTCCAACAACTCCAATTCTGATGGCTGCAAAATGCCATTAATAGATGAATAGTCAGAAATCCGCTGAACTGGTATTGATAGATTATTGTCAGTACAGAAGAATGTGTTTATCTACACGCCTGAAGAGAGTTAATAATTGGACATTTTAGAGGGTAGCATATTCAACAGGAAAAGGATGAATGTCAGCATAAACCAATGTTGTATTGCTTCAAATCTCAGTTTCAAAATGGCCAGTTCTGTGCCTCTTCTCATCAACTTTGTCCTTTTTTTTGCTGCATTCAGCTGCTGCAAAGGATTGTTCCTTTCTATCGCAAGCTAGCGGTTGCCATGGTGATGCATGCCATAACTGTAACATGATGCAAAACATGTGTCTGACTCAGTTGTAAACAGAACCTTCGGTCGTCAGTCAGTTGCCATAAAGTCCAGTGTTCCAACCCTTTCTGTGCCACACCCTCGAAGCCATAAAAGCAGTTAAAGAGGGCCTGCTCTGTTCCAAGTTTTTTTTGCCTCGCAAATGCTTTCTATTTTAGTGGAAGCCACACATTGACCTCTTCCCAGCAGCTGTATGCACTTCTAACAAACTGACTCTTGCTTCGGAGGATGTGAGCTTTGCCGTTGCTAGGCAGCAGATATGGTAATCACATCGCCACCATGCCCTTGAGCTGTTGCCGACCGCAGTATAAATTCTTTGTCTTGTTCGTCACTGCAAATAAAGATACAGTCGACGAACTACATAACCCCAATTATTGACTTGTGTATCTGCTCTGAAGATGCACACCTATGCAGTTTTGTGCAAAGCTCATTTCACTGTGTGCATTAACATGCAATTTACCTGGCATCGTACTGGCTTTAACACTGCTTTAATCTTATTATTTTGGAGCAAGCTTTTTTTAAAAAAAGGGACCGAATGATGCATTGTGTGGAAGAACAAAGGTTGTTTGTCCTTTTACAAAAAAATGTTGAGCAGGAGTAATAGGGAATAGACTTCATTTCAGCCTGCGTGTGGAATGCAAAGAACCACTTACAAATTTTTAAAAAAATATTAAAACTGGATCCATTTAAATATATGCTGGATGTCAGCATGCAACATTAAATGCACACAAACTTCTGAGTATGACAACTTCAAAAATCAAGCAGAGTAGAATTTCAGATGCATTCAGGCTGTTGGCAGTGCTACTTTTTAAAAAGCAACTGCAGTTCTGAGAGGAGTGAGATCTTGAGCCATTTGTTTTATGCTGCTCTGTTTTATATAAAGTAATTTGTGATTTTTCTATTATTACTGCAAATATTTGTGTGGCTTTTTGTTTGTGTAGGGCTCAGAATGTAATCAGAGTACAAGCATTACGTCAAGTGAATTCAATTGTGGAGTTCAAAAATGATTTGCTAAGGGCTGAGGCACTTCATGCCTTTTCTAAAATCATTGTGCACTCATCGAATGGGTTACTACTGTACAAATCTAAAGTTGCTGTAATAGAGTGGTTTTTCTTATAATGTAAACTATGCTCAGCATTTAGCCTCCTGTTAGAAATGTCATCCCCTTTTTATAGACCAAAATGTTCCAATTGAAAAGAATCGAGCCATTTGCAATAATTATTGAACAGCTTGTCAAATTGTAGTGTATCCTTGCAAAAAGAAATCCATGTAGCTAGGAGGTTGCACAATTATATTTTCATTTTACCTTAATAATTCATACACCATCACAGTTTGCTGTGTTCTGATTTTGTTTCATTTGACTGTTAATGACAATCCTGACTGCAAATAGAGATTGTGGGCTCAGCTTGATTAAATTTGCTGGCTCCTTTGTGCCATTAAAGGCAGCAGCCCAACTGGTCGAAATCATATTTGTCTGATTTAATAAGACAGTTGCCTTAATCAAAGCTGTTTAGTTAAATGGCTTGATATGGTGAATCTGAAATGTATGAACTGTGCCCATTCAGATTTGGAAATGAGCTGTCCGATATTGTGCATGTCCAGTGTGTTTATTGTAACTCATGATTTTGCATTTACTGCTGTGTTAAGTGGACTCTCATGTAATATCAACTTTAATCCTCTACATTCCAGTTTATGCTGACGTATTGATCTTTGCAAGTTATGAGCACAAAGTAGTAATGCAGTGGCGTCATACAGCACAGAAAGAGTTCACTTAGCCACCAGTGCCAGTGAGAGTCATCCCTTTTGTTCCACAGTATTGCTCCTTCCTATTGCCCTGCAAAATGTTCCACCTGGGACATAACCAGTGTTTAGCATAACTTTTGATTTTGTCTATACTTCTATTTATAAAGCCAAGAGCCCCATTTGTGTTTTGAACAGCTTTCTCAATTGCTCAGCCACCATCAAACATTTATCTACATACAGTCCCAATTCTTGAGGCACAGCCTCAAGATAAGGGGAGGGCAGTTTAGTACGGAGTTGAGGAGGAACTTCTTCACGCAAAGGGTGGCGAATCTCTGGAATTCTCTGCCCATTGAAGTGGTGGAGGCTGCCTCGCTAAATATATTTAAGACGCGGGTAGATAGGTTTTTGATAGGCAAGGGGATTAAGGGTTATGGGGAGAAGGCGGGAAAGTGGAACTGAGCCACGACAGATCAGCCATGATTTTATTGAATGGCGGGGCAGGCTCGAAGGGCTAGATGGCCTACTCCTGCTCCTGTTTCTTATGTTTCTTGTTGTTGTTGCAACCTCTTTAAAATTGATGCAGAACTGTCAGGATGTACAGAATGCTAGACAACCATAAAGTTTAGTCTGGGTTGGGATCATCACTCAGGCAAAACCAACTGAAGGGGAGATCTCTTGTGTTTTCCTTGGCTTAATCCCAGGACAAAGCAGCCTGCTTGATTGGCACCCCACCCATTTTCTTAAACATTCACTCCCTCCATCACTGATGCACAGCAGCAGTAGAGTACACCATCTGCAAGATGAAACACAGTAACTCAAGACTCCTTAAGACAGCATCTTCGAAATCCATAATCTTTACCATCCAGAAGATCAAGAACAGCTGATGCATAGGAACACCACCATCTGCACGTTCCCATCAAGCGCCACACATCCTGACTTAGAACTATACTGCTGTTCCTTCATTGTCACTGGTCAAAATCCTGGGACTCCCTTCCTAAAAGCACTGTGGGTGTATTTACATCACATGGGCTGTGGTGGTTCAAGAAGTTCATTGACCACTATCTTAAATTAGGAATAAATGGTGGCTTCACCAGCAACACCGCCATCCTGCAATCAAATGGAAAGTGAAGGGGAATTTCACAGTAATTTCATAATGTTAATATAAGCCTTACATGTGACTAAAAAATAAACTTTTTTTAACTTTAAAGTTGGGAGGAAACAAATGAGGTGCATTGTTTAAAAATACATCTCTGGTTATTTTCAAAGATGTGGTTTTTCATGTACACATCATGAGCAATTAAAATAATAGTTTTTATTTTGAAATGTGTAATTTTGAAGTGCCTTCTTCTATTTCTATGTTGGAAATATCAATTCTTCAGCCTATTGAACCTGTCCCAAGTAATTTTGATACATTATATAGGAAGTTAGAAAACTTAGTAAATCAACAGTGTGCTAGAAAATCAATTGTTGAAATGCAGGAAGCCTTATATTTCATGTTTCAGTATTGTCATATGTTATTTTCCTTGCTTCAGTGATTTTACATGTCACTGGCTCTGTTATTTTGTGAACTGTTTGTTAAAGAAGGCAGAGAAAAAATTAATTAGCCGCTGTATTATTTTCAGTGCAATATTTTGCATTAGTATTGAAGCATTAAATTAGTAACACATTCTGTGTCCTGCAATCTTTACGTTGTCATTTAACGTGGTGAATAGTGCACCACTGTAAACTCTTAGGACAATCCACTTGCAGTTTAATTATGATTTACAGCAGTAATATTGTGCAAAATATTTGAGATAAGACTTTTAGCATTTTCCCTTTTAATTATAGGTGCAGACTGTATTTACATTTTAATTTTTATTCAGTAAAAACCCGCTATAAGGAATCAACAATACTGCTGCGATTGTTGGCCACCATTTTTATGACGGAATTTTATTGCCCCACCCACCATGGGAATCGGAGCAGGTGAGGGCTGGATCGTGGGAAGGTCTGTTAACCTTGGTCAGGATTTTACGGGTTCAAGGACAAGCGAGGCCGTAACATCCTGCCCACTGTATTCATTCAAGTTGTATTGTGTGGATGTAAAAAATTTATTTAACTTTCAAGTACTGAATTTCTCATTTTATACAGCAGGAATATTAGATAGGATGAGGCTCCCCCAAAGATGCTACCTGATGTTGCACTAATTCATATGAGCATTCAGTGCAATGCAGGAATTGAATCCATTTCAGCGAGGTTATTGTTGGGAGGAAATTAGGTAAGGTTCCCCGTCATGTGAGGGGAACACATGCAGACATTAGGAGAAAATAGAGTAGGGCTGTGTGTGATTAAATTGGCGGTGCTCCCAGGCCTAGGCTCAAACTTGAATAGCAGCTTGGATAAGGACCATACTGCATCAGGCACCTGTGCAATTTGTTGGTGCCTTCAGGAATGCATCAGTGAAAACGTGGGAGACAAAAGTCAGACTAAACAATATTGGTACTGAAGAATATCTAATCAATGTTTTGGCCACTCAAAGGGATGGTGGAGGTCTTTGTTATCACCAGTTGCATAAGCTGCATCTTGCTTTCAGTCGCGTTTTAATGATGAGGCAGAGCGCTGGCAGAGAAGCAAAGAAAAGGAAACAACTGCATTCCGGATCCCATTACTTTGTGAGATATCCTGTCGTGTGAGTCAAACATCTGTATGTCTGGGATTGGCCTGCTCCGTTAGAATTCCTGCAGTGCAGAAAGAGGATATTTTAGTCCATAGGGTCTGCACTGACTCTTATCCGGGCCCTAAACTTGCAACCCCACTTATTTTACTTTGCTAATCCCAACCTATATATATCTTGGAACACTAAGGGACATAATCAATCAGCCTAACCTGCACATCTTTGGACTGGTGGGAGGAAACTGGAGCACCTGGAGGCGACTCGCACAGACACGGAGAAAACATGCAAACTCCACATAGTCACGCAAGGTCGGAATTGAACCAGAGTCCCTGAGCTGACAGTCAGCAGTGCTAACCGCAGCTGTTAGATGAGACCATTGGCAGAAACTCATGATCTTGAATAGATTACATCCTTGAATTGAGGGACAGACAATGACCATGTGTACTTTGATTACACTTTCTATTCAAAAGAAAAACTTGCAAATGTGGTACCTTTCATCCACTCAGGATGTCCCATAAGGCCATAAGAAATAGGAACAGGAATGGGCCATTTGGCTCCTCATGCATGCTCTGCTATTCAATAAGGTCATGGCTGATCCAACATTCCTCATGTCCACTTCCCTGCCCTTTCCCTCTAACCCTTAATTTCCTTGCTGATCAAAAATCAGCCTTAAATGTACAGAATGACTCTGTCCCCCACAGCTCTCTGTGGCAAGGAATTCCAAAGTCATTCACCCCTACGTAAGAAAATAAGAAATAGGAGCAGGAGTAGGCCATCTAGCCCTTCGAGCCTGCCCCGCCATTCCATAAGATCATGGCTGATCTGACGTGGATCAGTTCCACTTCCCCGCTTTCTCCCCATAATCCTTAATTCCCCTATCTATCAAAAACCTATCTTATCTGTGACTTAAATATATTTAGCGAGGTAGCCTCCACCACTTCAACGGGCAGAGAATTCCAGAGATTCACCACCCTTTGAGTGAAGAAGTTCCTCCTCAACTCTGATCTAAACTGTGCCCCCCCCCCCCTTACCTTGAGGCTGTGTCCTCTAGTCCTGCTATCCTTTCTAAGCAGGAAGAATCTCTCTACCTCTACCCTATCCATCCCCTTCTTTATCTTATACGTCTCTATAAGATCCCCCCTCATCCTTCTAAACTCCAATGAGTACAGATCCAGCCTACTGAGTCTCTCTTCATAGGCCAACCCCCTCATCTCCGGTATCAGCCTGGTGAACCTCCTCTGCACTCCCTCCAAGGCCAGTATATCCTTCCGCAAGTGCAGCGGCCAAAAGCCTCAGGAATTCCTCCTCATCTCAGTCTTAAATTGGCACTCTTTTATTCTGAGACTGTGTCCTCTGGCCCTAGACTCCCATGAGGGGAAGCACCCAAAGCACTTCACAGCCAGTTAAATATGTGTTGTAGTGTAGCCACTTGTAATGTGGAAAATGTTGCAGCCAGTTTGCATGCAATGACTCCCATAAATAGCAGTATGATGATAGCCAGATAATTTGTTTAGTGGTGTTGGTTGAGGGATAAATGTTAGCCAAGACAGCAGCATGATCTCCCCTACTATTAGAATAGTGCAGTGAAATATTTAACATTTTGATGGGTGGGGCTTTCGTTTAATATCTCATGCATGCAGTGCCATGTCTTTGTCAATTGTTGCAATCTCTAGAAAATTCATGTATAAGCATCACAATTGAGAAATAAAGGTTGCAAGGTTCTTTATTTGAGTGCCTGGTCATAATTCATAATGTGAAGTTTTAAAAATATTTAATTTTGCCTTTGTAATTACATTTGAAAAGCTTCAATTATTCAATTAAATGTACAATACCTCTGAACTTCTTGAATTTGTACTATCGGGAAGAGTTGAGAGGGCCACACTAATGCTCATCAACAAATGTGTAGGGGTGTGACACCTTTTTTAAAAAAGGACAAAATATATTGCTACTCTCGGCATGAAATCTCATGAAAAAGGCTAATTTCCAACATGTTGTAAATAAAAACCTTTCATATTGTCAAATTACTGCAAAACAGACTCAGTTTTGTATTTTAAACTTTTATGCTGGCAGAAACTTTAGATGTTCCCTGATAACTTAGTGATTTCTTTTATGTAGTGTGTAACTGAGACTCCTCAATCAGGAATGTCTGATTTTTGACCCTGATCTGTGATGGGAACCTGATTAACCTGCGTTGTGAGTGGCCTCAAAGATTGGACGAGGGAAGGCAGTCAGCCAGGGTACCAGCTCCTGATCTCCAGTGCACGATTCCTGATGAAACACAGATTTGTTTTTCACATTTTGTATGGAACCTTGATGTTTCCTTCCCCACCTCATCTCAGAGGTCTAATTAACCACTGACGCTCCTTGGCTAAACTCAGACATTTGGACAAGGTGATATCTGAAGCCTATGTCCCAACATGAGTTGGCATTTTCAGGACAATGAGCAAATAAAGAATGTTAGAATCATTTGTGTGCGCAGGTTTGCCTGTGATGCCCAATGATTCTAAATTCCTTTGTCCGTTCTGAGTTGTCTCTCAGATTTTTAAAATTTTTCTGTATTTCTTATTGCAGCTAGCACAGAAAAAGCCTCGCAATGTTTCATACCTGTGCCGACCCATTGAACTACTTCATGTTGTAAAAAGAAATGTAGATAAACTATGGGTTTGATTGTATTGAGTGGTGGGGCAGGTTTGAAGGGCCTTGTGGCATACTCCTGCTTATATTTCTTATGGACTTGTGCGCTGTATCTTTTTATTCCCATGTCTAGATGTAAAACAGCATTGCTACAGTTAAGATAGAAGCAGGGAGGTTGTTTTCGTTGGTGGGTGAAACTAGAAGTAGGGGGCATAGCCTCAAAATAAAGGAGAGCAGATTTAGGACCAAATTGAGGAGGAACTTATTTACCCAAAGGATTGTGAATCTGTGGAATTTCCTGCCTGGTGAAGCAGTTGAGGCTACCTCGTTGAATGTTTTTAAGGCAAAGATAGATTTTTGAACAGTAAAGGAATGGGGGGATATGGTGAGCGAGCGGGTAAGTGGAGCTGAGCCCATGAAAAGGCTCAAGGGGTCAAATGACCTACTCCTGATCCAAGTTTTTATGTTCTTATGTTCTCTGATAATTGCTTTAATTGAAGAACCCACGTGATAACTGCAGGCATAGTGTTTAGGCTCAAAAACCATAGATCAGAAAGAAAGGGAAGTTCTACAGTTCTTAGATCATGGATAATGAATTGAGTAGGAGGCATTTTTTTGATGAATCTGATTTCAACACAAGGAGGAGGAAGTGAGTGCAGATCTACATATTTGAAACTTAGAAGAGATGAGTAAGGAAAATTCAAGGGTAACATTATAGAAGCATTGTGTGACGCTCCAGAAATTCAGCCTGAAAAAAATTCTGGGCACTCAAAGCAAGAATTTCTCTAATGAAAGTTTATCTGTTGGTGACCTAATCCAGATGTGGATGTGCCGGCGTTGGACTGGGGTAAACACAGTAAAAAGTCTGACAACACCAGGTTTAAGTCCAACCGATTCATTTGATAGTAAATTCACTAGCTTTCGAGGTTACCCTCTTCACCTGAGGTCACCTGACGAAGAGGGTAACGTCGAAAGCTAGTGAATTTACTATCAAATAAATTGGTTGGACTTAAACCTGGTGTTGTCAGACTTTTTACTGTGTTGACCTAATCCAGTCAAATAAGGGAGAGAATGAACTGGTGTGAAATAATTACAAGATGCAGTGTTGAATCACAACAAGGCCTTAACTTTGGAGCTGTTAGCACAGGCTCATGTACAGAGGTGTTAATTGCAATATTCCACACATACAAATTTTAGGTTTAAAGTATTGTGCTTTCTAAATCCCAAAGTAATGCTTGTTGCATTAGTTTCCTGATCTGAACTCGGAATTGAGGAACTGCTGAAGATAATTGCTACCTTCAAACAGGGTTAGTTGATTGCTGTAGTTTACTTCTGACAACTTATAGAAAATGGTGAATTGGCTTGGACTTGCATTTGGCGACAGAAAAATGACAAGATCTGTGGCATTAGCTTGGACAAAGTACACACATAGAAAATAAGTTAAATCCATAGGATGCTCACGCTATACAGAAGGGAAACTCAAACTGAAAACCCTTCAGGAGAATGTAACTGACGGAAACAAGTCTATTAGACAACAAAAAACTCTTGAAAGCAGAGAACATGCCCAAGAAAACATACATAAAAGCAGCAACTGCCATGTTATAAAATATAACACACAGACTACTTGGAATAATTTCAACTTCTTTTATACATAATCCCTTGAGGATTGCAATTATTATGCCTCTCCCCCTGTACCTTTGGTGGGAGATTGCTGTGATTTCCAGAGAAGAAACGCTTTTTCTACGGCTTCTGCCTGCATAGTTTAAGTGCCTCGTTGTCTCTTGTATCCTTCCTGTTATTTGCTACTGAACACCCTGGAAGGTAAAGAATTTAAGCTAACAATTAAAGCTAAACGTGTGGGGTTACGGGGATAGGGCATGGGAGAGGGCCTAGGTAAGATATTCCTGAGTTGCTGCAGACTTGGGCCAAATGGCCTCCTTTTGTACTTCAGTGATTCTGTGCATCATTTTATAAGTATCATTGAAGCCACCTCACCCGTCCCCTCAAAGCTTCAAGGAAAATTTTCACTTGATACTCAAACCTGGAACTGGAAAAAGTATGATTCATGGTTGTGTTATTTGAGATGACTGCATTTGTGTACAATCTATTCAAGTAGTTCGATATTAGCTGGAAGAAGGTAACTTATTTGATTGACATTGAGTTCTTAAAGGGCTCAGTAGATTGTAGGTAAAAATATGCTATGGTATCAGTTGGTTAGTGATTCCTTTTTACAATAGGCTGAACAGGTCTCACTGAGGAGAGGAAAATTTTGATCTTAAGATGAACTGTGGAAGACAACAGTCTCTCTGCTTTGACTTTCCAGTTGCTACCTTGACAGATTGCAATACATTATTCTGTACTTGCCTGTGATAGTTTTTGATTTGGGACTGAATGTGTAATTAAAAAAGGAGCTTAACTTGTTTTAGTGTTTATCTTGGGACTTTTCAACATTTGAATAATAAGCTGTTGTATAAAAATAGTAGATCAAATAAGGTCTGGATGGGCTGTTTTCTTATTTACAATTAACATGTCATTTAGTTCTGTTACCGTAAAGTTTTTGTTTTTAAAACTTCAGGGTTGTCTTTCATTATGATGTTTTTCTTCCTCCTTCCATCCCAGATTATGTGTCTGCTCTTTGTATTTTTCTGTTATGGTTACAGTTTGGTCTGGTGGAAGAGTCTTAGACATTTGGCAAAACTTTCAGCTTCCTTGTATAGATTCTCCTCTGGATCATCCTCTGCTATTAGTTTGGTCATTATGTAGAGATACCAGCGTTGGACTGGGGTAAACACAGTAAGAAGTCTGACAACATCAGGTTTAAGTCCAACCAGTTTATCTGATAGCAATCCCACAAGCTTTCGGAAACAGTGTTCCTTTGTCAGGTGTGTGCAAGGTTCTGATCAGCAAAAGGCATACAAAGACACACACAGTTTACAGAATCCTGATTAGAATGCAAGTCTTTGCAGCTAACCTGCTATTAGCTACAAAGACTTGCATTCTAATCAGTATTCTGTAAACTGTGTGTGTCTTTATATGCCTTTCTCTGATCAGAACCTTGCACGCACCTGACAAAGGAACACCGTTTCTGAAAGCTTGTGGGATCACTATCAAATAAACTGGTTGGACTTAAACCTGGTGTGTTCAGACTTCTTACTACATTAGTTTAGTCTCCAGATGTTAGTTTAACCCTTCTTGCAAAGGGTTTGATGAGTGACCTAAGGAATGTTAATAATTTAATTATTGTAAAACTTTAAACTCTATTTGGGTGGAATGAAATTCTGAGAAGTGAGTGAGCAACTTAACAATCCAGATCTTTGAAAGCCTTGTCGAAGTGTTACCTTATTTAACTTGAACTGTTTTGTCCTAAAATGAGTTAAGAAAAACATTCCTCAAGCAATGTTTGTTTACTTTATAGCACATCAAGTCCACCCCGTTGGCCTGGAAATGCGTTCTTCAAGAAGAATGGAGCACTCCAAGGTAAGAGCAAACACTCCAGGATTATTAATGCATTTTTATCAGCAATTGGTGATTTTTATGGCCTCCTAATGTCGCTGGAATTAATTTCCAGACTGTATACATTGTTACAGGGTTTCTGACCTGGATGTTAAAGTTACTGAGTGCTACAGTTGTTCTGCATGTTTTGTTTACTAACCCACAAAGAGTTAGCTAATTGCAAATGACTGTATGGATATTCAAAACCTGAGGGAAAGGCAGTGTTTATTGTGGGAGCAACAAGATCTTCAGTCAAAGCTTTGGAAACTGTTGAAACATAAATTCAAAGCTACAGCTTCCACCTTCAACAGTCCAAAACTGGTGATACTCAGCATTCCATTTAAAAATAGGAAACTAAATTCAAACAGTTGTACTAACTGACTTTTCATTTTCCTCTGAGCCTAGTGCTACACGCCTAGGGAGCTAGACACTTAGCAGATATGTTATTTAAGATCCAATGATAAAATAGTTAGAAATAGGGAAGAGCACCCAGTGGAAAACTGATAATGGAGCATTGCAAATCACAATAGGCCTGGTTCATGCTTGAAATGATTAATAATTTGTTTATTCGGGCCTGGCTATTAATCATAGAGTTGCTACAGAGCTGAATAAGGCCATTCGGCCCATCAAGTCTGCACCAACTGTTCGACAGAACACCTCAGCCAGGCCCTGTCCGCATAACCCCACATTTTTAATCCCCTAACTACACTAAGGGACAATTTAGCATGGTCAATCCACCTAATCTGTACATCTTTGGACTGTGGGAGGAAACTGGAGCATCCAGATGAAACCCACGCAGATTTGGGGAGAATGTGCAACATCCACACAGTCACTCAAGGCTGGAATTGAACCCAAATCCCTCGTGCTGTGAGTCAACAGTGCTAACCGCTGTGTCACAATGCTGTCTTCACATTTACATTACATTTGTTACATTTATAACAGAGTGTCAGAATTGTACAGCACAGCAGGAGACCATTTGGCCCAACATGTTCTTCCTACCAGAATGATTTTTCCCTTTTTATATGCATATTGGGGGAGGATAGTAAGCCTATGAGGGAGAAGGAAATTGAGGGTTATGGAATTGGATAAGGATTTTTTTGCATGTAAGGGGAAACGCACTTCACATTTAATGGTTAAATTTCATCTGCCATGTGTCTATCCCTTTTATCTGTTTATGTCCTCCTCTTTGTTTGCTATGTTTCCAAGTTTCATTTCATCTGCAAATTTTGAAATTATGCCCTGCATTGCCAAGTCCAGTTCATTAACAAATATCTGAGCAGTGGTCCAAATACCAATCCCTGGAGAACGCCAGTGCTTAATTGAGAGATGAGCTTCCATTGAACTCCATTGGGACAGTTATGTAGAGTTTAAATAGAAAGTACAATACGGAAACAGGCCCAATTAGTCCATGTCAATATTTATGCTCCACTCGCTTCCTCCCATCCTTGCTCATCTAGAAAAAAATGCTTATCAAATTCCATAACCCTCAATTTCGCTCTCCCTCATAGGCTTATTTATCCTGCCCTTATATTCACCTATACTGTGCATCTCCACCATGTAAAAGACTGAGAACAGAGAGAGCAGAGTGGGATTAAGAGTTACAGTGGCAAGAGACTGGAAGCTCTGGATTGTGTTTGCAGAATGAATGAAGGTGTTCAGCAAAGCTGTTTCCCAGTTTGCATTTGATGTTTCCAGTGTTGGTGAATATAACATCCTAAACTGAAACATAAAAATCAATCCTGTTTCAAATCATTGCTGCCTTCCACCCTTTCAACAGACTTGCCCTCTTTCTCCCCCCTTTCTGTGCCCCTACGCTTAAAGCAGAAACAGAAATATAAATACTAACTCTGTTGCTCTCTTCATAGATGTTGCCTGGCATAATGAGTATCTCAACTATTTCTGTTCAGAATTCTAGTCTGTTCAGTCATTTGAATTTTTAGCTTGCTATCTTACAGGGTTAGTGGACAAAGCGTTATGATTCCCCCAAATTGCTCACCTTGCTAGGATGTGTCAGTGGAAATTTTTGTTTGAAGTGAGAAAGCAGAAGGTCAGCTGTTTGGTTTTCTGTCAGAACATTGTGATCAGTTGACTGGTGGCTGATTAATAGTTGTTGTATTTTACGACAGATCAACTGGCCACCAAGATTGATGTTCTGAAGACCATGAGAAGGTCATTATTAATGTGTTCTAATAGCCATTTCGATTACACTTATATTTGTGATGAAATTTCAATGTGGCCATTATGAAATGGAGATCTTTGTTAATTGTTGTACATTCCAGATGAATGTTGCAAATCATCAGCAGAACCTTGTGCCGTGGTATTTTCTAACCTGATTAGTTTGTAACAGCACCATTAAATGTGTGAGCTGGTTTTCTTTGAACTCACATGCACTGGTGCCTTTGCTGTGAACAAATGTTTTAATTCTGCTCATTGTGAATCTCAGCAATGTATGTCATCAGTGTCAATGATGTATGCCACAGCATGCAATGAGACATGAAAAACTGAGACTTACTTTTGCACCCATGGTCTAATTCATGAGCACTCAATTCTCAAAGTTTCAGTTTTTCTGTGGGTTGTGTCTTTGTACAGCAGCTGGACTGGAACTGAGATTGGAAATAATTGTTGCAATGTGCAGAAATACAAGCGTGTGGTAGAGGAAAGAATATAATAACATTGCAGTGGGTTCCTCAGTTTGGAGGTGCACATTTCTTCCTTGCAGGACTAAGCCACATATACCAGATGATCAGCCCCTGTTGAGTGAGCTGATCTCAGCCTATACAGGAGAAATGGCCTCTGCCCCAAATAGGTATCCGCACGTGTGGGGGTAAATACAAGGTTATTTTTGTCAATAGCGCACAGCCTGCTAACTCAGCGCGGAGCCGTGCATTAATAATGTCCACAGAAGGAAAATGTTGAAGGATCATGGCGTTGTGGAATTGTGTAATAGCAAAGAGTTGATACTGATGGAAGAGGTGAAAATGAAATGAGTTTATTTTCCCTCGTAATCTTTAAAGAATTCTTTTGTGATTATGAGTCTCGTATTGAGTTATACGTTTGAATTGAACATAGTAACTCAGGTAACTAAGTAAACATCTCAGTCTGATATATTGGAAAGTACCTCGCTAAATGCGATGCATACCTTTGCAATGTTATGTTATTGCTTTTCCTTGTTTTAAACAATGCATGTATACATTTGTCTTGTAGAATATTTCAACTATTCAATCTGCACACCTGTAGGGTTGAGGTGGAGAGCCTTACTTTTTTAGATTTTTATACGTGAAAATTGTATGCAAGGATACATTGTTCATTCTGTCTAGTCAGCAACAATACCTTTGAACTTTCATGAAATAAAATAGGTTTTCATTACTTGGATATATTATTGAAGAAATATTAATTCTTTGTATCTCACTGATTTGCATTTGTTTTACTTCTCTCTCTTTATTTGTCAGTGTTTTCCCAATACATGCGGCATTACAAAGTCAGAGACTGTTGTACCGGACCTTATGCGCAAACTCAATTCATTTGACATTGACCTGGCCACTATTTCAGGTTCCAGCAACTTGTTTGCAAACTCTGTGTCCCAATCTCAGGCCGAGCTGGCCACTATATACATTATCTTTAGCATCATAGACCGTCTCCCTTTATTCATGTAATATCACATACCTTCTCTTTTGCCCTAGCTCATCTGTTGAAACCCTCTTCAATGCAAGTCACTGTGAGGCTTGGCTGTTCCAATGCTTTCCTAATCGACCTTGTCCTTCAAGTTCCATAAACATCAGTTCATCTGAAACTTTGCTGCCCCACATCCAGTTTGCAGAAAATCCCAACCTCCTTTCACCCTTGGTGATGAAAAGGAATAGTTTAGGAGAGCTAAAAGAGTGCAGTGGGCTGCTCATGTCTCAAATAATTTGGGAATTTGCTAATTTTTCGGGCTTTCATTTTAGCCATGTAAACTAAAGGATGGATAATTCAAATAATCAATTGCAAAATCAAGATTCCATTGTCTAAATTTTTTAAATTCCACATTGCAGAATTATAATTGTAATTTCAAACTCATATTTCTGAGCCTAAATTTAGTTTCAAAACTCTTCAGCAATGCTGCTTCCCCTATTCAGTGGCTAAATGGAGAGAGAGAGGGGCCATTTTCTCAGCTTTGCTGAGTTTCAAATCCCAGATCACTCACTAGAGTAGAGATTCAGAGCAAGTTCAGTTGGAGGAGATTTGGTAGGGAGAGTGTCTGTGTGACTCATTTAGAAATTTTAGTTGTTTTGGAATCTGTGGCCTGGGGCTTGCAGGCAGCAATTCATTTGTTTTTTTGAAACGACATAATTTGAAGGGAAATCATTTTAAGTTATATTTTGAACAATATCAGGTGCTGATTAAGAAACATTTAACATAAAAGGCAGGCCAAATTTACCTGCTGATTCCTGAAAATGCAATGCTGAGTGCAAAGTGTAAAAAGTATAATAAGCAAGTTAACAAAAATTACCTTTTTGCTCTTTGGGATGTGGATACGGCTGGCAAAGCCAGCATTTGTCGCCCATCCCTAATTGCCATTGAACTAAGTGGTTTGCTAGGCTATTTCAGAGGGCCATTTCAAAGAACCAACGGCTTTCAACATATTTGAAGCTACGCCTACCACCTTGCTTTAAATGGACTGGGTGAGAGCTGTCATGAAGGAACACTCATCAGCCTCTCTACATATCAAACTGATCCATTTCCTGATTGCCTATAGAGCAGTACCCTATGTCACCATGGGTGTTACACCTGTCAAGTTACTAATGGGAAGATGTATTAGAATAAGGTTGGATCTTGTATTTCCGAATCTATTGGGAAGGTTAAGGCAAAAGATACATAATGACTTGACATAAATGGAGTGGGCATTTGAGGTAGATGACTTGATGTATGTAAAGAATTATGCTGGTGTTCCAGAATGAATCTCTGGAATGATTGCGGCCAGAGTAAGCCCAGTCTCATATGAAATAGTTGTTCAAGGAAAAAGGATGAAGAAACACCTGGACCATTTGAGAAGGAGTGAATCGCACAGAACCAGTAGAACAGTCCAGCCCAAGTATGTCTGTTAGAGATATTTCTCCAGATGAATGCCATGTGGCAAGAAGCTACCCCAAGGAAGAGTCAAGTAATGTTCCAGTGGGAACTGAAGAAGTTATCTACATTCACACACCGTCTCAAGTGGAGAGTGTACCCATTGAAGTTCAAACTGAAGTTATCCCCACTGTCAGAGCACTTGAATTATTATATTTCCAAAGGATCAGGCAGTCATTGAACTAACTTATTTAATAAGGGACTGTGTTTGAGATCCATTTGTTGTACAACATTGCAAATAGTTCACTTGTTAGTGAAATGTGTTGATTGGGAACTTGAAGGGGGAGGGATATGATAGCATGCCCCTTTTAAGGGCAAGCTCTCATTTGGCCAGTTGAGAGTATGCAAATCTTGGAGCTAGCATGGGTTTTTCTTGCCAGGTAGGAGTCTGGAATGGTAGGGTATGGTAGCTTTTATATTACTCTCTATACATAGTTACTTACCTTAATAAACCATTCATTTGTTAATTTACTTCATAGTTGCCCGCCTTTGCAAGATATCACATGATAGTATTGTGAATAAAAAATCTGATCAATCAATATGTCCTAAATGCTCGATAGGTTCCTGGTGCCATTTAACTTTTTACACAGCCTACAGTTCCAATTTGGAAGCACAATACAGATAGTTTATAACTCAAAAATAACAAAAACCACAAATCTGAGTTGACAGTATTGCTATTTTCCTTCTCTTGTCCCATTCAAAGCATGTTCTGTGTTTTATCAGGAATGCCTGTTGATATGGGAATGTTGTGCAAGATACTGCTTCCATTTCCTTTTTGGGCTATGTTTATTTGAAGTACCCCTAAATTATATTGTCAAGCTGTTTGGCATCAGAGGGAAGTTTTTTTATAAAACGCATTCAGCCTGTACAAGTTGAACACAAAAGTTTAAAGTTTATTTATTGGTCACAAATAAGGTTTACATGCAATGAAGTTACTGTGAAAATCCCCTAGTCGCCACAGTTCAGTGCCTGTTCAGGTCAATGCACCTAACCAGCACATCTTTCAGAATGTGGGAGGAAACTGAAGCACCTGGAGGAAACCCACGCAGACATGGGGAGAAGATGCAGATTCTACACAGAGTGACCCAAGCCTGGAATTGAACCCGGGTCCCTGGCGCTGTGAAGCAGCAGTGATAACCACTGTGCTATCGTGCTGTCCCACCTGTAAACCAGAAGTATCATAAAGTTTACAAAGACTTGTTTGGTTGTCGTAGTGACAAATGGGTGTGACCTGAGAAGGTCAGCCAACAGCACCTGAGAATCTCTACAGCAATTCACTATAAGTTTCAAGATACTTGTGTACTTTGATATTGATGATAAGCAGGAAATATTTTTGTTTAACAGCATTCTTATTACAGCAATTCTTCTATGATATAAATAGAAAGCAACTTCAAGAGTGGAGGTTAGAGAAAGATGGTTTAAGAGCAACCTCATTTTTCAAAAGCAAACTCTCGGCTGCATAATTCACAGGCTTAATGTTTGGTGTAAGAGCAATTTTTAGTACTCTGCTGTTCAGTCCTTGAAAAGTAAAACAGCAAAACAAACTTTCTACATTTAAAAAAGGATGAGAGAAGGAGTCAGAGTTGGGTGGTGGTGAAGCACTATAATGGATTAACAGTTGGCATTAAAAACAGTTGTCACAATTTTAAAAAAATTCTTAATTTTTAGGTTAAGGTGAGGTTCTGAATTGAATATGGCAAAGCATACTCTTGGGACCCTTTCTGTTTTTAATTATGCATTCGTCACTTACAACAAGGATATAGTCAGTAAAATTGTGATATTTTGCGGGTTGTCCAAGCTCTCAGCCAAAGTAAATAACATGGACGTTGCCAGTAATTTCAGTGATTTGGATCTTGCAGGTAATTGGGCAATAGGTACCACTTCTATGCTTCTCAGTGCAAAGCAGGAAATACTGGTGAAAGCAATTGTGGTTCCAAGTGGTGATTGGGAATTAAATTTGGAGTTGCTGTGAACACACCATACTATTTAACCACAGTCAAAAATGCAGAAGCAAAATATTGGGTTGCATTAACAGTAGGGTAAATACAAATCCAATGAGGTACTACTTTTGCTGTACAAGATATTATCCAGAATAAACTTTCACTGTGTTGTTCTGACTACCTGATCACAAGAAAGGTATTAAAAGTGCTTGAGAAGCTGGAATGGCATGTAGCAAAGATAATTCCAGATGTTAGGAATTTAAAATGAGACTCAATTAAAGTAATTCAGCTTGTGATCTTATTGGTAATTCGTATGAAAAATAGATCCAGGCAAATTGTTCATTTATGTTGAAATGTTCAAATGCCGTGGGCATAAGTTAAGAATGAGAAAATTACGAATGTTTTAGCCTTTTTTATCTGGTAGAACTCTTGTCTTTCGGATAATGGATTGTGGATTTGAGCAGATAATGTAAGCTGGCGCCTGAACGTTGACTATTCTGACATCCATGAAAAAGAAAATTGGACAGGGTATAATGGACAAAAAACTGGCAAACCCATTTCCTGCATCCAGTAGGTTTCCTTCATCCTCAGGGAAACACAAAAGATCCCATGATGTTGAGAGTTCTATCCTTCTTTTCCAATTTAGCCTGCCAAAACTGCTTATCCGGTTACTCAAAAGATGCTATTTGTGGACCTTGTTTTATACAAGTTTGCTTTTGTGTTTTGACTGCCTGTTCATTGTGAAGAACATCACATTTAAAAATGTTCCTTTACTTGTTTAAATCCCTTCATTGCCAGTGGGATAGCTTGATCTTGGGTTCGGTCATAGCTCGGCACAACATTGAGGGCTGAAGGGCCTTTACTATGCTGTACTGTTCTGTGTTCTGTCCTACAATATTGCTGTCACTTCCTCCAACCATACAGCCCCTTCACCTAAAAAGAATTCCTTTGACTCCAGCCTCTTGTGCATGTCCCCTATTCCCAACATTGGTGCAATACCTTAAGCCAACTAGACATAAGAACATAAGAACATAAGAAATAGGAGCAGGAGTAGGCCATCTAGCCCTTCGAGCCTGCCCCGCCATTCAATAAGATCATGGCTGATCTGTCGTGGCTCAGTTCCACTTTCCCGCCCTCTCCCCATAACCCTTAATCCCCTCTCTTATCAAGATCCCATCAACCCGCTTCTTAAAAATATTTAGCGAGGCAGCCTCCACCACTTCAACGGGCAGAGAATTCCAGAGATTCACCACCCTTTGAGTGAAGAAGTTCCTCCTCAACTCCGTTCTAAACCGCCTCCCCTTTATCTTGAGGCTGTGCCCCCTAGTCCTACTGTCTTTTTTGAGCGGGAAGAGTCTCTCCACCTCTATCCTATCCATCCCATTCATCATCTTATATGTCTCAATGAGATCTCCCCTCATTCTTCTAAACTCTAACGAGTACAAGCCCAGTTTATTCAGCCTCTCCTCATAGCTCAATCCCCTCAACTCCGGTATCAGCCTAGTAAACCTCCTCTGCACTCCCTCCAGGGCTAAAATATCCTTGCGCAGGTGCGGCGCCCAAAACTGCACACAGTACTCCAGCTGCGGCCTCACCAATGCCCTATACAGCTGCAGCAAGACCTCCCTACTTTTATATTCAATCCCCCTCGCTATGAAGGCCAGCATCCCATTCGCCTTCCTGACCACCTGCTGCACCTGCAAGCTGGGTTTTTGCGACTCATGCACAAGGACCCTGAGGTCCCTCTGCACCGTCGCCTGCTGCAGTTTTTCGCCACGTAAGTAATAGTCCTTCCTACCATTCTTCCTACCAAAGTGGACCACCTCACACTTGCCAACATTAAATTCCATTTGCCATTTCCTGGCCCATTCGCCCAGCCTATCTAGATCCTTCTGCAGACTCTCCACACCCTCCGCACAATTTGCCTTTCCCCCAATCTTGGTGTCATCAGCAAATTTCGACACCCTGCACTCGGTTCCCTCCTCCAGATCATCTATATAAATGGTAAATAGACCTGATGCTGTGAAATATACTACCTGCACACCTCCACCTTTTCACTTTTCTTCCTTTTAGTCTGCCTTAAAATTCACATCTTTGACCAATATTTTGGGCGCTTACTGATATCCCCACCTTTGATTTGGCATCTTTTATTCTGCCTTTGAGATATTGGGATTTAAATAAGCAATGAAGTTGGAATGCCTAAATTACTATATAACTGCAAATTATTTTATGATGGAAAATCAGGCAGACATTTTCACCTAGACATGCATTTCTTGGAAGAGGAGTCTAGGAATTAGGTAAGAATATGGTGGCCAGTATATCAGTAAAGATTGGGCTTGTTGTGACTTTGTAGCTTCCTTGTTTCTTAATACTTTCACCAAATGAAAAAGCATTGCATATAATTTAATGCTGTTATGTCAAGACTTCAATTCCCACATAACTAAATGGAATAAAAATCATGTCAATGAAATTATTTTGTTTATTTTCTGAACCTGATTAGTAATCTTCATTTTGGCTTAGTGTGCATTAAAACGTATCTTCAATCTTAGAGCGCATTGGATTTATGAACCATATTTTCAAAATTGTACAGCCAGCATTGAGGAAGGTTTTCAACCTGCAGAAGCAGGGTATGCCCCAAGTTAAATACATTTTGTCAGCATTGATTGCTCTTGAAACAGAGGAAGGGGTATTTTATTTACCAATTGTAAGGAATTCCCTAACATGTACTGTGCAAATGATTAGTGCACAATTGCTTCTGAAGATTGCAAAACAGACTGCATGTCACAAGAATTATTGGGTTTGACTGGTAAATATGCTTCCCAAAGTGTAGGACAGAGCTTTAGAGGGCAGAACTCCATGTTTACAAACCTCTGCAGTGATTGGAAGCTCTCGGTATCCCGGGCAAGAAGCATGATGGGACAGGGTGAAGAAATCCTATCACCACCAATTGCTAACCAATGACTGCTGATGGAAAAGGTGCTTCTGCTGAGGCATCCTCCATTCACTAACCCTCCACGGCAAATAGTGTATTGATTTTCACAATTCATTCTCATATGTAGAATAGCCTCCTGTAGGTTGGGTGACAGAGAGAGCCCAGCCCACTGAAATTGTAATTTAGCATTAGTTACACCAGAGGGAAATGTGGAAGTGGAAAATCATATATACAAACTTGATCTAATTCTGCGTATAAAATCCGTGTATAAATTAAATCTTCTTGCATGTTTTTAGAATAGAATCCATAAAAGCCGTACAATTCAGAAGGCTACCATTTGACCCATCGAGTCTCTACTGACTCCAAAAGAGCATTTTACCCAGGCTCACCCCCACCCTATCCCCATAAGCCCATGCATTTACCATGACTAATCCAAATTTTGGTGTTAGAGTGCTGAACAGTTGACTGACAGAACGAGGTGTAGCCAAGTAATTTTAATCTTCTCTATCAATGTTCCCACCTTGGTGCTTCTGGTGAAGCCATTGTCACGATTGAGCCATGACCATTGCACTTTTCAGCTGTGTTTTTGTCCTTGATGCTTGACATATCAGCCAATATGTTTGATGAGTCACTAATATATGTACTTATTTATTACAATTAATTTGGCAATCTAAAACTAAGTTGTTCTTTGTAACTTTGGAAAGTGTTCACGTTCAGTGTAAAAGATCCCATCATTATGCTCATTTGTATTTATTTTGATTGTTGGCTTTCAATTGATGTGTTAAATGTATCTCTGGTCACATTGACATGTCTTTTTTTAAACTGTGGATGTAAAGTTCTTCAGACAGAAATTCCTATGACCAACAATTAAATCGGAAAATGAGACAAAAATATTTAGCCATAATTGTTCAAAGCTTTTGGAATATAGAAAGAGGATAGAAAATACTGAAAATACATTGCAAGACCATTGGCACCAAAGAAAAAAATACAGTTTGATGTTTCAAGTGCAGACACTTCCTCAGAACAAGAGGGATAGTTGCCCTAATGAGTCATATAAAATTCTAGACCATAAATTGCAGATTGAGAAGCATAGCAGTGCAGAGTCATGTATTGAAAAGCATTGCCACTTCTCAGGTACCGCTAAATGTTTTTTCTATTGGTCATGTAGGTTGAACTTTTGGCACTGGCAAGGTTATAAAGAAAGATTTTGCAAGCCTAATTCTGCGTATTTGAAGGATTTTTTTCCCTAAGGCTTTCCTTCCCACACAAAGTGGTAAGTGCTATTTCCCGTTTTCTGAACACCATGACGTGTGGCTTGTGGCTTGTCGTGTTTTTACCGACACTGCTTTGGGAACAGAAGATAAAACTACATGAGAATACTTGAGGATGATTCTCACTTTTATTTTTCTTCTCAAGTCAGTTTAGCTCCTGCTTCACGTCAAGAATTTGCATTGAGAATAGGCAGCGTGAATCCGGGTGCCATGATTCTACCATTGAGTGGGACCAGACAGTATCAATTACCTGACCTTGAACAGTGCCTCCATGATTGGATGGATTTTACAAAGTCTCTGAGCTAAAGGCAAAGCAATTCAGACAATCATAGTACAATATTTATCAATTGAAACATATGTCAAGATAATTCTGGGAAAGAATAAATCTGCGGTATTTAATAGGATTTGGCTTGATTTAAGGTATTGTAAAACATAATCTAATTGATAAATCCATCCTCCCCGCCCCCCGAGAATCAGAGACACTTGTTTGTTGATGACATCATCTTAAAACTATGACGCAAAATGCTGTTGAGCCCTGCCACTTCACAGCAAGTTACCTGCCATGAATAGTTTTTAAACTACAGACAGTTCTGAATCTGATATGACTGCTATTGCATGAATAGCTTTTTCATTGTATGTAGCCTTAGTGAATTAAAGATACTATTTTATAAGATAATTTTAATTCTTAGGGACAGTCTTATCCTGACTCTTTCGTAAGTGTTTTAAAGGCAGAAATTCCATGGACACAGACTTTGTGTTTTGGAACTGTTCATCAATAATATTTCTTTATTTATTTTGATAAGTGTTTAGAGGAAATCTGAGAATTGCATAAGTTTGTATAGTTTCTAATGAACATACTGCATGATGTTTTTGTTTGATGAACCAAGTTTGAGCTTGACACCGTTTTAACCTCAGAACATAGTTTCTGTTCCCCAATTGAAGACTCTGCAATCCTGGCTAATATGTTGCAGTTGAGAGTGTATTTTCGATTTTCAGAAGAGACAGGCTTATTGGGCTGCACACAAAAGTTCCTTTGACACTATTTCAAGACCGATAATTTCTGCTACCATGGTCAGCACGAGTTTGTAATTTGCACCACAAAAGCACGTTTAGCTGGTTATTATTATTGGTTGCTGCAGTTTTCCATTTATCATGAACTACATGTTAAATCAAATGTGAGGAACTTTGGGATGACTTGTGGTCATGTTTGGTGTTCGCTAATCCAAGATCATTTGTTTTTTTAAATATAGCGAAGACCCCAACAAGATCACTTAGACTTTATATCAGTGCTTCAGGATTCAAGACTTTCATGTGAGTGCAGAAATGGACCCCAAGAAAATTAAAAGTAATTCATGCTTATTGGCTGGGATATTTCTGAACTGATTTATAATAGTTAATCAAAGATGAAAAAAATTATAATTATGAAAAGTAAATTTTGAAATTGTTTTTAACTTTTTTCATTTTCACTTCTAACTAATTGTCTTGCTCGCTCCTATACCACCACCACATCCCCAACTCAAGTATCCCCAACACTAAAACCAAATACAAGTAATGTCAGCATGGAACTTTAAGAGTTAATGGTTGCTTAATTTTGCTGTCAAGTTCACTGAAATAGCTAAATGTCTGAAGGAGAAATGACTCATTCAAATACTTTGAAAAATTAGTTTAAGACGAGCAGCTGCACAGAAATTAATCAAACAACTTGATGGAATGGAACCATATCAAAAACTCGATGTATTGAGAGTTCATATCACAGCAAGCTAGTTTGGACGGTGGTGGGGTGTACGGGTTTCGGTAATAACTTATTTGTTTAAAAATAAATTATAGGAATGTGGTTCTTCGTGGCCATTTCTTAATTTGTCCTTTGCACAAAACACAGTCAAGTAACGTGTAGCGTATTCATATGGCAAGTAATGTTTGCAGGGTAAATATCAACATGATCTGACAAGTTGTTCTGATTTGAAAGCATATCAATAATATATAGCATAGTATGGAACACTTCAACCATGAAGAGCCAGATAACGAATGTCTATTGGACTAAAAATTCTTTTACTTTTAACTTTTAAAATCAGATCGAGTTTTGGGAGTAACCAGTTTATTGGTTTTACTTTATCATGGGCTTAAGGATCATCAAAAATGAGAAAAGTTAAATGTAAGTGCTCAATTCCACATTTGTAAATGGAAGGCTCACCAAGATATTAGGTGAGATGTCCCACTGCATCATTTTCTAAAGTGTATCTGTATACAACCACCTTGTGGTTCATAACAACTCTCTTGAGGGACCATACAGTCTTAAGGCATGTACAGTTCAAGAAAAATAAAAGTAAGACTTGCAGTTGTACAGCACCTTTCATGACCGTGGGTTGTTCCAAAGCTTTTTTCAGTCCATGAAGCATTTTTAAATTGTAATGTGGGAAGCACAGTAGGCAAACAGTTGTTTCAGTGATGTTGGCTGAGGAATGAATATTGGCCAGGACACCTGATGGAAGAAGTATAAGTTTTTATAATGATCTTTGTCCAAGGCATGTATTCCATGTAAGAGAAAATGTGAAAAATGCAAATTGAAGAATGCCACTGACAGAGTTGCTGAATTTCATGTTTGAAAATGCTGTTCTTTAGCAGTTGAATCTCCCTTCAAAAGTAACACTACTTGTGTGTAAATGAAAAGCTTATTTTCTTTATTGCCATCCTGATGATGGACAACATATCCATGACCTGATAGTAAAGAGCAAATGTAATGTACCCACGTCCTGATTAAAGCGTGTTGTTTGTGTTGGTGTATTTTTTTTGTTGCTGATGTTGTAAAAACATAGTTTCTTTCAGAAGATGTGATCAATCACAATGAAGCTCAGAGGAATATATCACATACTGAACACACCTGTTGAAAATCCAATTTAGCTGAGCATTTATGATTGGACTATCATTAGAAGTTCCACTTTGGGACAGTGAGATCACTTGAAGAATCAATTAGTGACACTTGTGAATAATATAGCAAGTCCGATGATAACATTTAATAAGTAGGTAATTCTCAGGCGTAATGTTCATAATGTTAGTGGCAATAGCCATCTATCTGGATAATTAAGCCTTTCATAGTTGCGGATAGAAAGGCATGCTAAATCATAACGAAACAGGAATCGTGAGAGCGTTTTTTTTCCTCACTGTTCCAAGTCAGCAATGTAACCATGCTGGTTTTCTGAAATATAGATCAGCAACTATTCCATAGAAATCTAACCAATTACTGCAATTTCAAGCATTGCACGGTCAATTTATTTCTCCAGTGGCTGAGCTGCCACCTCGATTGCTGACCCAGCTGTATAGATATGTTGTGTAATCCTGCCAGGGCAGGAAGCCAAACTGTGCAGTACACCATGCAGTTCACAATCGGCCTCAGTCATTTGGGTCCAATGCTATGCAGCGCATCAGTAACAGACAGATGTTGTTTCAGAAATATGTGCAGCCGTGAAAATAACCATTGTGACTTTAAGACAAAATTCAATAGCTACTTCTAAAATCATTAAACTTACCTTTCAATGCACTCCACATTTCTACCACTTTTTCTCCAGAGGCTGTCCTGTATATATGAAGCCTTGAGCATGTTTTTGTCATCTTTGTCTTTAGGTGTTTTCTCCTCTTGACTCCTCTGCCTGTTCATTTGGTCAACATAGTAAGAAGTCTCACAACACCAGGTTAGAGTCCAACCAGTTTATTTGATAGTAATCTTACAAGCTTTCAGAAACTGTGTTCCTTCGTCGGGTGTGTGGAAGGATCTGATCAGAGAAGCACATATAAAGTCTCACACAGTTTACAGAATACTGATTAGAATGCAAGTCTTTACAGCTAACCTGTTATTCAAGTCTTAAAGATGCAGACAATGTGAGTGGAGATAGCATTAGCATAGATTAAAGAGATGTGTATTGTCTCCAGACAGGACAGTAAGTGAGATTTTACAAGCCCAGGCAAGTCATGGCGTTACAGATAGTGCGGCATGAACCCAAGATCATTTGGTCAGACATTATTTATTATTTGTATGTCAATAATCTTTTGCAGGACCCAATATTTGTTTGATCATTCCCTATGCTGCACACACTGCTATTTTATTCAGTCTTGTCCATTGAGCTCCTTTCATATTACGTCATTTTGAATTACTCCTGATTTTTCAAGTGTGGATGTCAGGTATGTGCAACTTAACCTTGAACACCCTCTGTTCACGGGTGCTCCTGTTCTTCAACAGAACGAACTAATAATCCTGCAGCAGAACAGAGTTAAGAGTAAGACATCCAGAACATAGGATCAATGAAACAAACCGGGAGCACTGACAGGTGCATACAACATGGAGAAGACAGCAATACAGTTTTGTTACCTGCATCCCTATAACTTATAGCAACGAGGATATCAGCTGGTAGATTTTAAAAACATAATTTTAATATTACATAACATTTCCTTTATTAATTGTAATTAGAAAACAGAACCAGATTTGAGGTGGTTAACTGAAGTCTTCCTGCTGCACAATCTCTTGTTCATCTGGTTTCAACGAAGGAAGATGCAAATAAAAGCAGCACAAATAGGAAGAATGTTGTTCTCTCACTCTCAGTCGCTCTCTCACATAAACACCAAAATGCATGTTAGTTTGGCTAGAGTGAAATGATTCATGTTTTCACGTTGTCTTTATTTAAACCTTTGACTCTTCCTATTTCAATTCTGTAATGAAAATGTTACTTTAATTTGCACAGATAGAGATTTGAAGAAAAATCTCTGCAGTCAACACTATGTTGCACACATGTATAATACAGTAAATTGTCCAGTGACTATTCCAAGATAGCTGTTGATGTGTCATCTAATGTTTGGCCGAAATGACTTGTGATTGGGGACCTGACAGGTGGCTTGCTACACTGACTGAATTACCCTCTGCATCTATTTGTTTGGAACCCCTCTGACTTGATTTACAGAGGAAAAGGTGGCAGCTTTGGTTGCCTGAAGAAACAAGTTGAAAAACAGAGCTGAGAACCAAGGGAATGAGCATTTACTTAGAAGGCAGGAAAATTGTCTGAATTAATCTGCTGCAACAAGAAAGATGCCTGTTTCACTTGTAATCTACTGTATCTGATTATTTGATATAGTGGAGTTGAGGCCATGATCAGAATTCTCGTGACAATGTCAACCATGTTGTAATTGTCCTCCGCTTAATCAATAAGTATCACGGAATACTACTCCAGAATATAAAGCTTCGTGATGGCCTTTGCAGTAGATTCTTAAACACTAGGAACTTGATTAAGAAAGATGAAACTCATTTCAGTTATGATTGCTATCAGCCACTAGAGGAAATTTTCATTGTACAAACAATCTGCCAATCTCTCACTAGTTCAGAGATTCAAGCCCCTATCTTTTTAACATAGGACACTCTTGTGTATGTCCAGCCTCCTTCGTTCATTCTAGTACTCTTCTTCCTCTCTCTGCCCTGCAGTGTTAATGTAAGCCTAATTATGACACTAATAAACACACTTTAAAAACTTTAGATCAGCCTGGTATTTTTCTCTTCCTCTGTACAAGTTGCCACTATCCTTTTTGACAATAAAACATATTTAACCTCCTGTTCAGTTTAGGATGGATTATTTCTCCCATGTTTCAAAATAGCTATCACCCTTTTCTCCTCCGCCCTCTCCCTTCAGTGGGCCATGTTTCCTTTCAAGTTGTTACCCTCTTGCAATCTCAGCAACCTGTCCAGCTTATACTTTTTTTTTGCCTCCTTGATGAATGCCATCCTAAATCTTGGGTATATTACTTGGCTTTATTTGAGTCTTCACTTCATTTTAAAAAAATCAAAGCAAACTTCGTTCAAAAAATGCACCGTTACAAATTTGCACAGAGATTAATTATATTCTTATTTCTGGTTTCTAAAAATCCATCCCCCCAAACTGGTGAGCTTGAGCAGTTTAGGGCAAAGCACCTTTTGTAACATGCCTTCTAAATGTCATGGTTGTCAATGTATTCTATTTTTCTTCCAATTCACAAATACTGAAGCAGTCTGTATCCAAATGCAATAAGACTTGGACAATATTCAGGCTTGGGCTAATAAGTATCAAGTAGTGTTTGTACACTACTAGTGCTAGGATTGATCATTAGAGAGAATTTAAATACCTTGACTTTCAGTGGCATTGCTGAATTCCCCTTGTTATCAACATCTGGGGAAATCACCATTGACCAGAAACTACACTGGACTCACTATTATAAATATGGTGGCTATGAGAGTAGGTAAAAGATATCTGAATTTTGAAGTGAGTAACTAATTTCCTGACTTCCCAAAGCCTGTCCACTATCTAAAAGACACAAGTCAGGATGTATTGCAGTCCTCTCCACTTGCCTGGATGGATGCAGGTCCAACAACATTTAAGAAGCTCGATATCATCCAGGGCAAAGCAGTCCATGAGATTGCCATCCCATTCACTAACTTAAGCATTCACTCCCTCTGACACTGAGGCACAGTGGCAGCAGTGTCTCCTATGTACAAGATACACTGCAGCAGCTCTTAAAGGCTCCTTCAGCAGCAGCATACAACTGTGGCTTCTGCCGCTTAGAAGGACAGCAGACATGTGGGAACACTGCTACTTGCAAGTTCTCCTCAAAACCAAGTACCATCCTGACTTGGAACTTTCGCTATTTCTTCACTGTGGCTGGATCAGAATCCTGGGACACCTTCCCTAACTGCACTGTGGGAGTACACGCTGTAGATGGACTGCAGCTGTTGAAGAAAATGGCTGACCACCATCACCTTGAGGACAATTAGGGTTGGACAATAAATCTCATGAAAGAATAAAAAAATTAAGCCTTTTACTTGGGCCAAGATTGTATCTACAAAGATTGATGGATAAATTTAGAACTGACAAGGGGAGAGAGAAGTCAGAAATCTGGCAGAGTGGAGAAATGTGATGTGTGCAATAATACTGGCATACAAACCCAAGAGTGTTTTGGTAACAGTCCAAGAGTTTAAACTGTGCTAATCAACTTGAACTATGTGGCTGGCGCTGGGAGGAGAATGTTGCAATCGTCATTGATATTCTTGGCCTGAAAGTTTGTTCCCAGATTCTAACCAGCAGCTCCTGCTTTGGACATGTATGCAGCATCCATTATAAAGAAGAGTTATGACCGGCTGCTATTGAATTGCCCACTCACCAGGCTTGTGTACACATAGTGACTTGTGTGAGGTACCAGAGGACTGATATCATTGGAATCCTGCAACTTGAGATGCAGCCTTCCATTTGGGGAGGGCAGATTTAGCAAATCAGCTAAAAATGATGAGCGATGGGGAATTGGAGTAGGGGGAGCTTCTTGGCAAATTCTTACTGTTTGCTGTAAGATTATTTTTCCCCTAACGCTTTTGGAATGAATGAACATGATTTTAACATTGATAGTAGTGGCAGTTCTTTGCAGTTGCAGCAAGCTACACTCTGATCTGACCTCCTCTCTCTCGCCATGGTCACTTCTGCCAACGCTGTTTCACTCCACAGAATTGCTGTTACCATTCCCAGGGGGGCGACTATGCTCTCAAATAAATGTAATAGCTATCAAAAATCATCCAGCAGCAACTATGCACCCAGCAACTGTGATGCATGACCTATTTATGTTCTAAACAGCATTAACCTGAAAATCTATCATAAAGCAATAAGCTGTCCAAACTCTCTCCATAATGGAACATCCCCTGATTGCATGAACTCGTAAGGTGAAAATTTAATCTTGACTTTAAAGCTACAACATCCATTTTACACTTGGCTTTGTGTGGTCTTAAAACAGCAGAACTTCATAAAAGGTGCATCCTTATGAATTTACTGTTCGCAAGTTGTCTGAACCAGTGAAACTTACTTCTATTTAATGCATCATATTTCCATTGCGTCATCAGCATTAAAGTAAGTATGGTTCTTGAGATGATACTTCCCTCTCCTATTCTACCCATTAAAAATTAATTACTTTTCCCTCTTGCCAAAAGGTGCATGAATTTCCCAGAGTTAGTTGCACATATATTACTTTGAATCCATAACTTCTTTGCAACCTTCCATTACTGGGAAGAGTTTTACTGCCCATTGGTTCTGATCCTGATGAAGCAGCTAATAATCTGTCTGTCTGTTAAAAGTTTCAGTATATATGCCAGTGAATGACTACTGAGGCTTATGTACAGTACCTTTTGGAAGAATTGAGTGAAGCAATTAGATTGTTGTACGAAGAACATTGTGCCTTTGTAAATATTATTATAATGATGAGATAGTGTATAATGTTGAGGTTGTGTTTAATTATAATGTCAATGTTACTGCCTAATTAAGTATAGTATGTTTCCTTCCCAATTTTCTTTTTGTTTGGAAACAAATTCTTGGGCTATTGTGAAAATAAATTAAATTTTCAAGCTGAGGCAGATTCTTCAATGATTTCAAAAAACCTGATAATTTTGCAATTGTAATTGATTTATAGTGCAATACCTTTTTGAAACTGCATTTTATACAAGGGAAATTGGTTCATGTAATTTTAACCCCCAAAATGTCTGCTCCTGAATGAGAGCTGCTTCTCCATGCCTGCATCTGATTTGCTTGAAAATTGGTTTCACCATCTGAGTCTTTGTGTAGTGGTCTTCTATACATCCATTGGAGGTACTTCTGTCTTATTATAATTGGCAGAGTTTACTTGTGCAACCAAACCAGTCATTGCAGCTTAACTTTAAGTATTGCACAGTGTTTGTTTTTCTCTCTCCCTGAGAACTACATTACCCTGATTTGTCAAGGCACTTGATTTCTGATGCAACAGCAGCAACTTACAGTGAAGGTATTCTGAGATAGCAGTGATCATACACTGAATATGAAGTTCCTTCATTTTAAGAGAGAGGGGAGTGGATCTAAGACCAGTGTTTGAAACTTAAATGAGGGCAATTATGAAGGCAAAACTGGCTAAAGTGAACTGGGAAATTAGGTTAAGTGATAGGTCAGTAGAAATGCAGTGGCATATATTTAATGAGATATTTCAGAGTATTTAAAAATGATCCATTCCAGTGAGAAAGAAAGACTCTAGGGAAAGAATGTGCCATCTGTGGATAGCTAAGAAAGTGTTCCGTTGAAAGAAAAAGCATATAATTTCATAAAGGTGAGTGGCAGATTAAAGATTGGACAGAGCATAAAGAGTAGCAAAGAATGACTAAAAGACTAACAAGGAGGGAGAATTGGAAAATGAGAGAAAACCAGCTAGAAACATGGAAACAGATAGTAAGAGTTTGTACAGGTATTTAAAAAGGAAAAGAGTAATTAAAGTGAGCACTGGTCCTCTAGAGAGAGTGGTCCGGGGATTAGTAATAGAAAATAAGGAAATGGCAGATGAATTGAACAGGTGTTTTGCGACCGTCTTCATTTTAGAGGACTCCAGTAATATTCCAGAAATAATTGTGAATCAGGAGATGAAAGGGAGGGTGAAACTTAATACAATTACAATCAGTAGGGAAAGGGTACTAAGGAATTATTAGAACTAAAAGCTGAAAAGTCCCCAGGTTGTAATGGACTTCACCCTTAAAAGAATTCGCTACTAAGGTAGTAGATGCACTGCTTTAATTTTCCAAAATTCCCTAGTTTTTGGAAAGGTCCTTGGAAAATAGAAAATCCTCTATTCAAGAGAGAAGCAGAAAGCAGGAAATTACAGGACAAACAACTGTCATAAGGAAATTGCTGGAATCCATTATTAATGTGGTTATAGCAGGGTAAATGTTGCGTGCAGAGGGAGCATAGTCATTGATTATTTGAAAGACAGAGGTAGATAGATTCTTGCATAAGCAGGGAGTCAAAAATTACTGGGGCTATGCGGCATAGAATTGAAGCTGCAGCCAAGATCTTATTGAATGGTGGTGCAGAGTCGAGGGGTCACATGGCCTATTCCTGCCCCTAATTCATATCAAGCAAAATGTTCCAAGGTGCTTAACAAAATATGGCACCAAAATGTATATGGAGATATTGGGTTAGATAACCAAAAGCTTGCTCAAAGAGGGAGGCTTTGAGTAGTGTCTTAAAAGTAGAAAGTAAGGTGGAGAAGTGTGAGGAGAGGTTTGTGCAATTGAATGAAGGGCCACCAATGGTGGAACAATTAAAATCTGGGATACTCAGTTAGAATTAGATTTGGTTGTGGATTTGGAGGTGATCACCGCTGTCTCAACTCATCTGCTGCTGAAACCTATTTAATGTCTTCTTACAACTTCTATACTTGGCTATACCAGTGCACTACTGACCTGTCTGTCTCATTATACTTTGCGCAAACTTGAAGTTATTCAAAACTCTGTTTCCTGTTTCTTAAATTTGTATATACCCTATAAGCTCTCTGACCTACATTAGCTCCCAGCTAAGCAACAATGTGATTCTAAAATTCTCATCCTTGTTTTTGAATCCCTTCATGGCCTTGCCATCTTTATGACAGCAGTGAAATTCAAAGTGTTAATGAGGTGGAAATCGACTGCATTGGTGATTGTGTCAGTATGTGGCGGATACTCATCTTGGGATCAAATATGATGCCCGGGATTATGAACAAACTGAGTTAGCTTCATACACTTGTCAAGGAGAGAGATGGGGTCAGTATCCAGGGAATCGGGAGTAGGAACCCAAAAGAATGGTTTCAATTTTTCCAATATTGAATTGGAGGAAATCCATGCTCGTCCAATATTGGATATTAGTTAAGCAGATTAATAACACAGCACACGCAATACCTTCCTTGGAAAAAAGCCTGCTGTCTCCTTGTAAAACTTTGAATTCATGCTCTGCTCTTTCACTTTTAAGAAGGAAAAAGCATCTTCTTGACTGGTCGAAACAACAGATTGTATCTCATCTTTGGTCTGGATTGTGGGATTTGACATCAAGTATGTGGGATAAGCAGTCTTAACAGTCATTGTGATTACCCTCCAACAGTCAATATGTCTTTAAAAATACTCTCTATTTGTATTCTGGTTGAGTTTGGTTTTCATGCAAGTGTCAATGTTGCTAAGTTTCTTTCATAGCTAAAGGTGAATTAATCATGTGAAATGTCCCTAACCTTTGATTAACAAATTAATGGCAGTAGAAATCTAAAGCATAGTACATTTTCATACAAAGCAAGAATGATTGTTAATTTATTGCTTTTGTGCACTTGACTTCTTGGGGACTGGTTTAACAATAGCATTGGAACCCTTGACTTTGAAGCAGGTAACCTATTCAACCTGTTCAGCTGAGCAAATGATTTGGGTATGTTGTGTTGGCGTCAGTGAGGGCACATCATAGCTTCAGAATATCACTGAAGGAGGTGAAAAGATCCTTTAACCTTCTATCTTAAATTGAAACCAGTGCGTAGTTCAAAATACTTCAGTGTGAATTATAGCTGTTATTTGATCATTACGTTGCCAAGTGGTAAAAATGGGTGTAGGACAGAGACTCAGTGGAAACTGCTTGAAGTCTATATTCCATTATTTCTTAGTGTACAGCTTGGTGGAGCATTATCAGAAATAATATGCCTCCTGTTTGAAATTGTGTTGTAATCGGCAACGTTTGTGAAAGAGCATGTATACTTCCATGTCCTCAGCATGAACTAAACACTTTTAAACTGTAGGTACCGTTGTTAGGCAGGTATATGCAATAGCCAGTTTGTGTTTACTAAGCTTCTACCAATAGCAAAAGAAATGCAGAAAATAATCACTTGCATTTTATATAGTGTTTTTCATGATCATCAATTTGTCTCAGTATTTCACAGTACAGTCATTGATGTACTTTTGAAATGTAGGGATAACTGCTTAATCTGTTTCTGGAGGTGGCAGTGCTTGAGGGAGGAATGTTGGCTGAGGCACCAGGCTAGACTTGTATTTTTTTTGAGTGTTCTAAGGAGCCAAAACAGAATCTGCATCTTCAGGAGAGGAGCTTCCCTTTAGTGAAACAGTTTATCCCACAGCAGATCGACATGTTGTCTGAAACTAACGATATCCAAAATGTGAGGCCAGGTGTATTCCAAGAAGCAATTAACTTAATGGAAATCACACGTGGGACTCATCTGACTGTGCAGCATAATGCTGTTCCATGGTAGATGGAGGAAAAACTGCCCGTCTCTTTCCGAGCTTGGTTTGGTTCCAGAGAGGGTATGGTATGCATCATTTAATACTGCAATTTATGAGTTACTGAACATATATACAGCAGGGTAATTGTCAGAGTATAAATAGGAATTGCAGAAGTACGGTAAATATCTAAAATATTCCACCAGTTTTCATCAGCTAATGAAATACCGCGATCACCATTTTTGCAGGGAACAGATGGCTTGTGTTTCCTGAATACTTTACAGGACTGGCAGCAGATCTATTATCCATAAATAAAAATAGAGATTTATCTTGTTCTGCTTGCACTGAACTGTGCCACTAAAGGCAGCTGCACATCAGACTTTTGATCAATTCCATATTAAACTGTCATTCAGTAATGCTCCAGAAGCAGCAGATTAAATGTAAAAGCAAATAGTTGCAAAAATGGAGTGGAAAATCCTGGCCTAACTACTGCCTGAGTGCTTAGTTTACTTCACAGTTTAATGTAGGATTGGGATTATTCAATCAGTGTTTGTTTTAATCTTGCATTAATCTTTAATTCATTGTGAAGAATTTGGTGATGGGCAAGTGCAATTGGCTTTGGAGGAGATGTTGTCATGGAAGTTATGTCACTGGACTGGTAATCCAGAGGCCCAGGCTAATGTTCTGCAGACAAGGGTTCAAATCCTACCGCACCAGCTGGTGGAATTTAAATTCAATTAATAATGTGGAATTGAGAAGTAATGGTGACCAAGAAGGTATTGTTGATTATCGTTTAAAAAAAAATCTGATTCACTAATGCCCTATAGGGAAGAAAAGCTGCTGTTTCTACCTTGTCATGCTTCCAGTCCCATAGCAATGCAATTGATCCTTAACTGCCCTGTGAAATGGTGTGTATGTCACTCAAATCATGGGCAATTAGGGATGGGTAACAAATTCTGGCCTTGCCAGTGGCATCCATTTCGCATGAAAGAATATATATTTTTTAAAATTACTTTATTTTTGTGAAAGTTTCCTTTCTTGGCTAGGAGGAATTGCTGGGATAGATCATATGAATGGTGGTGATACTATTAAAAAATTAGGTGCTTCAGCAGTCAAGTTATGCATTTTAAGTAAGATATACTGGGAATTTTTCTTGGTCCGTATTCCCAATGAAACAATCAACATGTAATTTTTATAAAATGCATGCTCTGGTCTTTTCTGACTAATTAAATATACTCCAACTGTGTTATCATGTAACTAGTTATTATTTCTTTCAATTAGATTTTGCAGCCAGTGGGGAAGAGCATGACTGAAGGCCATCGATATGAAATAGTCACCAAAACATCCAATAGAGAAATTAGAAGAACCTTCTTTGCCCAAAAAATGGTGAGACTATGGAGCTCACTGTCACAGGGAGGGACAGAGGTGATTAGTATAGATGAGCATGTGAGAAGAAAGACAATAGAGGATTACGCTGATAGACTTACAAGAGGAAAGATGGGAGAAAGCTTGCATGGAGCTTAAATGCCAGCGTGGGCTGGTTGAGCCAAATGGCCTGTTTCTGTACCATACACCCTATGTACATAATGGAATATTATTCCTCTGGTCATTTGCATCCTGGTTACTCTTTAGGGAATGATGATATTTTGTTCAGTGAGTATTTTGTTTCCTTCAGCTGGTCCTTTATTTCTGCCACAAGTTTCTTCTCCCATCTCATCATCTCTGTTTTTTGTGGTTGTTTCTGGATATGTATGTATGTGTTGAAGCAATGCTTCTAAATCCACAAGATTGGGGTGAAGGGGGTTCCAGGTCTAACCTTCACTTCTTGCTTCCTCGTAGTCTGCCTCCAATTTAACTCCTCCCCATTTGTGTTACAGTAGCTCCTTTCAATCCTGCAACCTTTATCTCATACTTGTTTGCTACCTCGCTGCATGCCTCAAGTAGAACAAACAAATTGTGTATGTTATGAAAGGAATGTGTGCATGACATACAGAAGAGACAAAGAGACATTGCTTTAAATAAAAAGGAATGAGAGTCAGACAAGCAATGAAAGGGTTAAAAGCAAATTACTGTGGATGTTGGATCTGAAACAAAAACAGAAAATGCTGGAAAATCTGAGCAGGTTCGACAACATCTGTGAAGAGAGAATAGAGCCAATGTTTCAAGTTTGGATGATCCTTCGTCAGTGCTAGAGACAATAGAAAATAGAGTGATATTTATCCTTTTAGGGTGAGGGAAGTGGGTGGAGATTGATGAAGATGTCATAAACAAAAAGACAGACCTAAGAAGAGATCAAAATGTGTAAATGGCAGAACAAAGTAAGGCATATAAGCAGCGCCATTTTGCAAAGTGCCATCATTGGAACAGTTGTGACGAGGCGAAGGAACTGATGGAATCGGATGGCGTCCTACAAGGGTTGGGGTGTGATAAATTATTGTCGAGGTAGCTGTGGGAGTTAATGGGCTTCTACTATCAGGCAGTCTGCCACCAGAAGTGGAGCTTACCCCAGTCCAACAGTGCTTACCCCAGTCCAACACCAGCATCTCCACACCAGAAATGGAGACAGAGGGGTCAAGGAAGAAACAATGGTTAGCACATACCAGCAATATAGTCTTCTAGCTCCAACCAGCTTGACAATAAGAAATAGTGTGGAATTCACCTACTGATGCTGAATTTTTAGTGTTTACCGCCAACCAATTGTAAACTTTTAGGACATACTTTGTAAGTTTGTATAATTACTGATTTTGCCAGCTATCTTTCCTTAATCCTCATTGCTGCTCTTCAGTGGAACTTGAAGAGCACAGATTCTCCAAAAGCATTGATCAGCTGGAAAGAACCTTATTATGATACTTCACTGTCTGTGTTTGCTGCTTCTGCCAGTCAAACTTCAAAAGAGAATGGCGTCATTGTCTCAGTCTTTGAGGAGTTTGACAATCTAATATTTAAACAAAATGGTCCTCAGAACATCTCAGACAAATTTTAACAGTAGTTTGGAAATTGGTGTTGGCTGCTGAATATGGATGCTGTTAGGAGCCGCTGCTGTAGCCCTCTGATGGGACATACCTATGCTGCTTTATTACTTTGTGATTAATCTGAGCATCTTTCTTTCTGTTTGCAAAACCTTAGCTGACATTTGAATTCCTAGAAATGCATGTCAGGCATTCTGATTTTGGCTAGAACTGTGTGGATTACATAAGAACATAAGAAATAGGAGCAGGAGTAGGCCATCTAGCCCTTCGAGCCTGCCCCGCCATTCGATAAGATCATGGCTGATCTGTTGTGGCTCAGTTCCACTTTCCCGCCCTCTCCCCATAACCCTTAATCCCCTCTCATCAAGAACCCATCAACCCGCTTCTTAAAAATATTTAGCGAGGCAGCCTCCACCACTTCAACGGGCAGAGAATTCCAGAGATTCACCACCCTTTGAGTGAAGAAGTTCCTCCTCAACTCCGTTCTAAACCGCCTCCCCTTTATCTTGAGGCTGTGCCCCCTAGTCCTACTGTCTTTTTTGAGCGGGAAGAGTCTCTCCACCTCTATCCTATCCATCCCATTCATCATCTTATACGTCTCAATGAGATCTCCCCTCATTCTTCTAAACTCCAACGAGTACAAGCCTAGTTTATTCAGCCTCTCCTCATAGCTCAATCCCCTCAACTCCGGTATCAGCCTAGTAAACCTCCTCTGCACTCCCTCCAGGGCCAAAATATCCTTGCGCAGGTGCGGCGCCCAAAACTGCACACAGTACTCCAGCTGCGGCCTCACCAATGCCCTATACAGCTGCAGCAAGACCTCCCTACTTTTATATTCAATCCCCCTCGCTATGAAGGCCAGCATCCCATTTGCCTTCCTGACCACCTGCTGCACCTGCAAGCTGGGTTTTTGCGACTCATGCACAAGGACCCCGAGGTCCCTCTGCAATGTCGCCTGCTGCAATTACGCTGGCTCTTCAATTTGAATATTCGTTCTTATAAACTTTACTTTGTCATTTTCTGTGCTAAAGCTGGTAACTTATTTAAGTTACACGCCACCTACATTTGTGTTGTTATCCAAGTATGTGTTCATATGTAAATCTCAATGGCCAATGTCAGCAGACTGTTTAACAGAAAGAGGGAACCAAATCTGATCCTCTTTGTCCATTGTCCCTGTCAGCAATGTTACATGGTCAACGTTTTTTGGTAATCCAGACAAGATTGTACAGTTCCTGTTATCAACTCAGGAAAGATTGGTCAACGGTAAAGGTCATGAGTTGGACCTGGGATTTTCCTGGTTTGTATGGCTCACCCACACACTGGATAAACTTAATGGATCCATGAGGAAGCCGAGGTGTGATTTCTTAGGTTTGCTGACTGTTCAATCCGGCATGGCAGAATGGAGATACCAAAATATGCAGAAATCTATTTTAAAAATATGATTGGTTACAGGTTTTCTCTGCAGCCTTCTCCGTTCAAGAAAAATTCCCTGCACAGATGTTACAGCTGCACCATTTACACCCCACTCCTTTCGAGCAATTATGCTTTCATTCCTCATGACCCACATGGCTCCTGTTGAAATGGACCTGTCCTCCTCCCATTATCTTGTCATGTTATTGTAGATGGAAGTGCTGACTTTGTTGGTGGTGCTGTCATATAAATGAGGCAATCTTGTTACCTCCTATAGAGAAATGGCCATCTTGGGGCGATTGTTTTTTTAAAAGCTTCTCCTAAAGGTAGCAATGCTGCAGCTGGAGCGAGTAACATACGGCTTTCTTTCAGGTTACAACTGAACTGGGTTCAGAGTGCCCTATGGAAGCCAAGTTGTTTTAGCCTTTTTGGCCTGGTTTGTGTGCTGCAGCCAGAAATGTAGCCGTGATTATAACTGTACACATGCACTCTTTTTTGTTGCCGGCTGGTGGTCTGAATTTTCCCCTGCAGTGTAAGCCATATGAATCCAAAGCACCAGCTGGTAAACGTATATTGCAAAATCAAGTAAGACGGATCTACAATATAAATGGTACATCAAACCGTCAGCTGTGATCCTGAACCCTGTAGCGTTGTAGTGCCTTGTGCCACCATATTACTGAAATGCATTTATTTTATTTAACATCCAAGTTGTCATTTGCATGTTATTCATGGTACAAAGAATAAAGCAGATGATGTTTTATAAGTGGCCTAAATTTATACAAAAATGTTTAATTTCCAGTGTAAGGATTTAATTTTTGCAGATTACGCTTGCATTTTTCAGCTCTTTGCAAAACAGATCAACCAGTCTATGAGTTGCAATACTCCATTTGAATAAATCTGTAAGAGTATTCTGAATTTAAACCTTTTCCTAAACTAATCCTGCAGAATCCTGAAGAGTGAGGGATAAAGTTATTATTTAATTAATCTTTAGAGACAGTGTTCCTTGAGCTGAATGTATTACTTGGGTTGTATAAATTAATTTTTTCCTATTTTTGGAACAAAATCCTATTTGAAAGTAGAAGTAATGTAGCTATTTCTGTATTGAAACACGTGGAGCTGATGACACCAGGACTGAACTGGGGTCTTTTCCTGTCCCATCTTTATCAGGTTTTCAAAGTATGTTGCCGCATACACAACGCGCACACGCACTGTTGCTGTACAGATGTTCAGATATTGTGTAGTAATTGTAACATCAGCTACACCTCTATGTATCTTGAGGCCATTGTACTGCTTGATATGCATTCAGAAGTACGTTTTATGTATACATATTTATACTTAAAATGCTGACCGTCTAGTATGTACCATTTTGATTTTATAAAAACAGTTGGGTCTGCTGTGGAGGACTGCCAGAATGTGGCAGGTTCTTTGATTTATTCCCCTCTCATAATATTTGAGACAAGGTGATATTCTCTTTTAAAACAAAAGAATCAAAACTGATGATGGAAGGGGAAAGGCTTTAAACAAATCAACAAGATTGTACTATTTGCATTCCTGTTCTCTTAACACCTGTGTTTCATAACTTTGCTTGCTGATGCAGATTTTTCCACTAGTTGACTGCAGCTGCCTGTGATTTATTTTCCATGCTTTTCTGGAAACACATCTGTCTTTGTATTCAGTTTATTAATTTGTTATGTGAGTCATGTTAATTGTTGAATTAATCAAATTACTAAACCAAGAAACTGTCTTTGAGCTCCCATCTTCAACAAATTCAGGCTTGTGCTGTGTAAACTGTGGAAAATTGCTTCTTTCTTCCTGTGGTTTGAAAAGATGCAGTAACCTTCACTTCTTTGCCATCTCCCAGTGCAGCCCATTGGTCCCTATTTAAAGAATGGGCAAGTTACTACCATTAACCTATTCCAATGAGATGTGCCACTGTGACTCAGAGTAATTTATTTGCTGATGTTGACTCAGCTCTCCTCTTCCCCACTCCCCTCCATTAATCCCTCTGTCTAAATAATCTGTTTGCTTCTGCTGTGTGTCTGTTCCAATAATCCAGACTGAGAACTCCCTTTTTGAAGTATCTCTCAGCACTGAACGCATTCCATGCCAGAATACATTGGTGGGCATCATGTACTCCAATCAGCACTTCTGTTCTCCAGTTATTAACTTGTATTCTGTTAAAGAATTCTATGCAAATTTAGCTCATTCTGAGGAAATAATTTGGCTAGTTGAGTGACTGTGTGTTATTTACAATTGCTTTCTCGCCAAGTTGCACAATATCTCACTTTCTCTCTCTGCATGTCTCCCTCTAACTTGCTGTCTCTCTCTCCACATGACACCAGCACCTCTTGATGGAGTTGCTGAGAGGGTGAATGAGCAAGGGTGTAGATGCAGAGTTTTCCTGGATTTAGATTTCATTGACTGACTCCCGAGTGATTCCAGCATTTTCACTTCATGGGTTATGTCCAGCAGTATTGATTTTTGAATATAATTTTAAGCAGACCTATCTGGTGGGAATGTGACAAGATCAGATCTGCTCCCTGTTTGATAGCACACCCAATTGTACCACCTCTCTGTCTCCCTCCCTCCCTCTCGTGCCCCCCCCCCCAACCCATTGATGACTTTGATAAATGTCAGACAGGGTGTAAAACAGATGACCAATCTATTGTGTCAGTTAGCCTAAAATTTCCTCCATGTTAAACATACCAATGTATCTTTTTGTCTTTGATGCCAAGATTGGGTGATAGAATATTAATTGCAAAGAATCTAGTAATCAAATGATGTGCGACACGAAAGCTTTTTGCTGCTGGAAGATAGCGGGTTGCATTTGAATAACTGAGTAATAGATGATCAATATTTGGAAGCTTCATGTGAGCAATTTTGGGAAAAATTTCAAAACTTTGTCTAAGGTGATTAAATAGGGTCCATGGTGGGCTGGCTTGTGCATGGGATAGATTTCGTACAGATCTAGCAATTCAAGACTAGGCAACCATGTGGCACTAAGATTAATGCACAAAATACTGCAGATGCTGGAATCTGAAGCAAAAACAGAAAAATGCTGGAAAATCTCAACAGGCTTGATAACATCTGTGGAGACAGATGCAGAGCCTGTCAGCTCTGACAAAGGTTTGTCTAGATTTGAAATGTTGGCTCTACACTCTCTCCACAGATGCTATCACACCTGCTGAGATTTTCCAGCATTTTCTGTTTTTGAACCATGCAGCACTGTAGGTCATCAGAGCAGTAGAGCTGTACTCAGCCATAATCTGTAACGTCATGGTTCAGCATATCCCCCATTCGCCATTGTCATCAAGCCAAGGGATCAACCCTGGTTTGATGAAGTGTGCAGGAGGTCAGGAACAGCACCAGGCATATCTGAAAATGAGGTGTGTTACAACCAGAGTTGATGTTAATCGCTGAGCAAGCCACATCCTAGAGAGAAACTCGCCTTGATTTAACTTTGTGTTTCTATTTAGAGAACAGAGAGAAAAGACCATTAATTCCAGAAGCATAGAACTGTACTGCTTTTAGGATTCAAAAAATTAAAAGATTTGTTAACAAGAAGAAACAAAAAACTTGAGTACAAGATTAAAGTTATAAAGTTTTACAAAACATCCAAAAAAACCCCACTTGGTCTGAATATTTGGCAAAAACTCCTTAATATATTTTTAACTATAAACATCCACTAATATTACCTGAAGGACAACTGCTGTCTCTTAGTAAAGATTAATACCACACAACTTCTCAAACTCTTCCACTCCGCTGCGAAATCCAAGAAAAATTGATAACTGTTTCAGATTTCACACAAAGGAAAGTTAAGTTGCCTGGTTTTCAAGGGTTGCACTATTTGGACATAAGACCACGCAACCCATGGTTTCAACAATTCTCTTTGGAAAAAATATAAAATTCAGCAAATTAATCACATTGATTTATAACTGGTGGCACAGTGGTTAGCACTGCTGCCTCACAGCACCAGAGTCCTGGGTTCACTTCTGGTCGTGGGTCACTGTCTGTGTGGAGTTTGCACTTTCTCACCATGTTTGCACGTGTTTCCTCCCACAGTCCAAAGATGTGCAGGTTAGGTGGATTAGCCATGCTAAATTGACCCTATTGTCAGGGGATTAGCAGGGTAAATAATGGTTACAGGAATAGGGCCTGGGTGGGATTGTGGTCAGTACAGACCAGATGGGTCAAATGGTTTCCTTCTGTACTGTTATGATTTTAACTTAAGGTATTCATATCATTTTCAAAATTCACAGGAATAGCATGGTATTTGTGACTGGCCACTTTTGTAACCTTGCTTGGCCAATATTCAAGGCATTGTCTGTTGCAGAAGGTCGTAGTTCAGAAATCTAGCAGGTTGGACTGCTACATCTTGGTATGCTTGGCACAGGCAAGGGATCATTTTGTGACACCATGCTCTGATATCTGGGGCTTACAGGGCACTGCAGCATAGGAAGTCTCAAAACTCTTTGTTTGCTGGAATCATGGAGCAAGGTAGAAGTTGAGTATTTGGACTAGTCCCATTGATTTCTGTTCAAATAGCTATCATGTGTTTTTAAATACTGCAATATTCCACAAAGGAGTACATTATAGGAAGGCTTTATAGCTGAAGAAATTAGCTTTCGAGTGAACCCGCCAGATTTATGTTGAGATCTGAACCTGACCTTCTTTCAACCCTTTAATTCTACTGCTTACTGGATTCTCCACTAGAGAAAGTTAACGTTGTATTTCATAATAAGACACTGATTACTTTATTGGATGGCTGTTACTTATATTGCTTTAGAACAATTAAGGATCGGTACTCTTAAATATAGAGATTTATTCTTTGTGAGATTCTCCCATCATTAAGAGAATGAAAGTTGCTCTCCTTGTCAATTCTGCAATTGAACTGGATTGTCTAATGTAGTTTCCATTAGGGAATGGAACAGTGCAGAGCCACAGCTGCGTAAGGAAACATGTACTTTGGCTTCACTTGGCAGCACCAAGTGAAAGACTTTTTTTATATAATAGTTGTAGCCTCAATGCACAAAAGAATACTATACATCTAAAATGTGAAAATGCCTGTTATCTCCATTAATCAATGGTTTAATTCTTTTGAGAGTTAAATCAGTGTTTCGTATTTCCTTCAGCCACTAGTAGGCGCAGTGTTGCGATTGTTTTAAAAGGCTATAAATACATATTGGCATTTCCTGTTGCACTATGTCGTGGTATGTAAAATGTGACTGGTTGCTATGGGAACTGCAAAGCCAGCATGATCTACGGAAGGAAATGCTCCAGTCATGAGACTTTCACAGATTTTTTTTAAACTGTCTGAAGGCTCCTGTCTAGCTATAAGCAAGTAATAAACAGCAAGTATAAATGTGTACTGCTCAACTCTTCAGTGGCTTTTTGGATATTTGTAGAGCTATAAGTATTGATTCATGAGTTTTAGTCCAGAATATTTGAACTTGAACTATATGAAAACAAGTCTTTGAAAATGTTGCAAAATAAAGGACCAGGAGTAAGCCTGAAGTTGTTACTAACTAAATTAGAACCATAAAGATAAGAGATGGCCATTCAGCCCATTGTCTATCCTGAATCTTTATTAGAGTGATCCAAAACTAATTTTGTTATCTTGCTCTTTCTCCAATGTATCTTCCTTTGCTTAAAATGCAGTAAGTAGTCTCAGCTGCTTCCAGTAATTAAAATATTCCATGCTCTAGTATTTCTGGGAAAATGAGGCACAGAAGACCAACCTACAATGAAGTGCTTTCTAATTCTTCCTCCTGATCCATTTAAGATTGAGTCGGTGGTGAGTCATAGAGATCTGATATGTCAGACTTCTTTGGAAATTCCATATGTGTTATCTAAATTGCCTCACAACAAATTGGCTATCTTGTCCGGCTGATTGGCACCTTTTTCTTCATTCATGTGCTTGCCCTCTCCCAGAATTCTTGTCTCTCCCTTAAAATTGTCAATTCCTGCTCTACCAAACCGCATAGTGATTTCTTTGTCAAGGACTGCTTCCTTAATCCCTGCACCATTTGTTCTCTCATTTCTCTCCCACTTCACCTGCCTTCATTCTTTCTCGGTATTACAACCTCCCCACACCACACCCATGCCATTCACTTAACCTGGCCATTGTATGAGGCCTCATCATTTTATGTTTTTAATTACTGATGACTACACTCACTAGTTACTTGTTATTCCATACCATCCATTTCTCTCTGTCCACCTTCAATCCCACTATCCTCACCAGGGCTTGGAAGGGAATTCATAGACCCTGGTGCTTCTCCTATTTTCAGGACTCTTGCCCCTTATTTGAGCAGTGCTTTGTGAAAGTGTGAGAGATTAGCTTGCAACCTTAATGTGTAATAGTAAATATTGGAGCAAATTAATCCAGAGTTGGCAATTAAATTGGGGTGAAATATTGTCTAAATGCACTAATTTGCATGTTTAGTTAGGGGAGGTGATGGCCTAGTGGCATTATCACTAGACTATTAATTTAGAAACTCATCTAAAGTTCTAGGGACGCAGGTTCGAATCCCACCATGGCAGATGGTGGTGTTTGAATTCAATAAAACAAAATCTGGAATTAAGAATCTACTGATGACCGTGAAACCATTGTTGATTGTCGGAAAAACCCATCTGGTTCGCTAATGTCCTTTAAGGAAGGAAATCTGCTGTCCTCACCCAGTCTGGCCTACATGTGACTCCAGAACCACAGCAGTGTGGTTGACTTTCAACTGTCCTCTGAAATGGCCTAGCGAGCCACTCAGTTTCAAGGGCAGGGCAAAAAGTGCTGGCCAGTCAGTCACGCCCATGTCCCATGAATGAATAAAAAAAGTTGAAACATGATAAAATCCGGATTTAACATATGGGACAATTCCACAAATTAGTGTTTAAATAATTTGTTCCATTTTGTTAAAAGTTGTTCCTCTTTATTTCCAAAATGAATATGCAACACAAGGTAAATAAGATTTGTACGCGATGTACTCATGTATTACTTGGTCGTTGGTACGTTTGTACCATTCCTTTTATTTTGCAGACAAAAAGTAACAGTACCCCTACCCAAAACGCTAGTTGCATGATTACCAACTTGTGGTTTTTCTTGGAAAGGTTGGGGTGTGTTGTAAATGAAAGAGGGGTTCTCAACTGGAGTGTTCATCTTGATATTAACCGTAACAAAACTTAATGCCAGGATCAACAGGGTCTGTGTACCATTGTGAACTGAGCAGGCTGCAATCTCATTCTGTACCTCTTCTTTGAGTCATCTGAAGGTTTTAGTGGGAGTGGGGGCACAGTGGCTAGCACTGCTGCCTCACAGCGCCAGGGACCCGGATTTGATTCCCGGCTTGGGTCACTGTCTGTGCGGAATCTGCACATTCTCCCCCTGTTTGCACGGGTTTCCTCCGCGTGCTCCGGTTTCCTCCCACAATCCAAAGATGTGCAGGTCAGATGGATGGGCCATGCTAAATTGCCCCTTAGTATCAGGGAAATTAGCAGCCTAAATACAGATTTCCAGGGATAGGACCTGGATGGGATTGATGTTGGTGCAGGCTCAATGGGCTGAATGGCCTCCTTCTGCACTGTAGGGATTCTGTTCTATGATGAGTTACACATAAGTGGAATACTTTTGGCTTCCCACTGTGGTCCAATCATGAAAATAAGTATATTCTAGCTTCAGTTATCTTTAATTCAAACTTTATCCCCATTGGAAACTGTTCAGATTATGTTGAATTATATAAACAGTGTTACATTTCCAAAGCAACATTTCAGATTTTAAATTAGAAAATATTGTGACACCATGCAACTTTTTAAAATCAAAATTAAATTCAGTTTCCAATGGTTAAGGTTATACTTGTGAGTCTTGAACAGAGTCTGATCACAGCTGTGTATTCTGGTTTAACATTGACCTCTCTTGTGTAACAATAGCTTTGAGGCCAGAACTCCATGAACCCTGGTGTTTTGCACTTTGTACACCCCACTCTTCTCCTGGGCCTTCACCCTCATGCTCCCAGATGTTGCTTTGAAGTTGGGGCAGCAATTTTATATCTCTTCTGTCAATCAGACCTTGCATCCATGTCTAGTGCTATGACAAGGTCTGGAATTGAATGCTTCTGGTGGGAACCGTTGGCAAGCTGGCTGCTGATGAGGAAGGTGTTGCTCAAAATGGTGTTATTGATAGCATCTACATTTCTTCATTGGCTAATGAGCTAGTATTCTACCTTGCTCCCTCCTGTTGCCCCTCTCTAACCCACCACTGTGGCAGAGCTTTCAGTCTTTTTTATTTGGGCCTTTTGTTTGATACTGTTTGCTGTATTATATTACTTCTCTCCTGCCATTTAAAAACAAATCCTGAAAAACTATTAATGCTTTTTGGTCTTCCCCCTCTAACTCTTCTCCCACTTTCCTTTTCCCCTCTAAGAACATGAGGAACTCACCCAGCCCTTAGTGCTTGCCCTGCTATTCAGTTAGAAAAGGAGAAATCTGTACCTCCATCCCCTTTACCTACCTTCACTCCATACTCCATGATGTCCCCAAACAAAAGATTAGGTACCTTGACATACCCTTTGCATTAATAGCACAAAATAAATGTACGTTTGTTTCAGATTATCCTAAGTAAAACTATCCTTGTAACCCCACATATTTGCCCCAGCTAATTCCCCTAACTTATACACAAATTAGCATGGCCTGTCCATCTAACCTGCACATCTTTGGACTATGGGACAAAACCAGAGCACCTGGAGGAAACCCACAGACATGGGGAGAACTCCACATAGTCACCCAGGGTCGGAATTGAACCAGAGTCCTTGGAACTGAGAGGCAGCAGTGCTAACCACAGTGCCACCGTGCTGCCAGTGAATGGAGTTGTTTCTGAGCAGAAGACATCATCCGAAAGCAGATATTTTGAAACTGACTATTGTTGTGCCTGGCAATTGCAATTGACATTGTTGCAACTCAGCATTCATGACCAAGGTTGGCCAACATATTAGACAACATGGAGTTTAGTGTCAAACCATATAAGACAACAACTACTTCTGTCATTGAAACTGACCCAAGTAACCTTGAAATAATTTGAGCCATTTCTCAAGGTATAATTTGCAACATGATTGATAGTAGTTTAGAATCAAACATGAAAGAGTAACTAATGAGCTTGACACTTAATGCAACCCTGGGCAACTTTACAGCGTCTCCCGCAAGATAGGCTCCTATTTTTATTAAATAGCTTTTATTTGTCATAAAATGATTGTCGTATTCATAAAGTACCGTTGTAATATTTTAAAGAGCTTTTTACCTCTATTTTTGCAGTGCAGTGACTGTTATGTAGAGAAACAAGAGTTTTTGAGAGAGCCTGGTTTCAAGAGAAATAAGTATGTTTTAAGTTCTTGTTTAAGTTGCTATTGCCAGAAGAAAGCATTTTTTAATTCCTCATCTGGCTACAGGCCAGGCCAGAATTTTAATGCCTGTCCCAATTGCGCTGAAAAAAGATCTAATTTGTACAACTGAGTAGCTTGCTGGACAGGCTGGCGCGAAATTGGAGCTGTAAATAGGCCAGAGCTGGTTTCCTAAAAGACCTCGGTGAACAATTCTTCATGGGAATTGATGGCTTTGTGATCAGGTTTCACTGATACCAGCCTCTTGTGTCTTGTTTGAAAGCTGAATCCAAGATGTCTCACTCCTGTGGTGTGATTTTTTTTTTTGTATTCTCGTTCTCTGGATTTAGTCCAGGGCTTATAGTTAGCAGTCCTGCAGTGGAACCACATCATGAGCGTATATACCCTTTTTGAGCATCAAGGTAATTAAAGTCTTTTGGGGAAAGTAGGAAGAAGACTCTTTTAAAACCTCATTTAACTTTTTCTTTCGCTAATTAACCAATGTTACTCAATTCTCCTTTAATGCAGGAGCATTTTGTTAGTGGAGAACTGATGCAATTGTAGTTAAGCCAGTAGTCACTGGACTGTGAACCAAATCAGCACTGTGTAAGTAACGGTTTCCTTGGTATTTTTTATGTTGCAAAAAAGAAGCTAGTGTTTAATTGCATAACAGAAACCTCTGCTTTCTCAGATCATTTGCATTCAGTTCCATTATGCTGGTTCAGCTTGAAATTAATTCACTGTGAATTCAAAGTCTGTCTTGTTTGTTATGGTGTACAATTTATGATCTGTGTCTTTTAAAAGGACCCTTTTGAGGCAAGAAGTGTGAGCATTGGGTATAAACCACAATCTCAGAGCTCACCGACTGACAGCTCTCAGCTTGCGTGCTGTAGAACTCTACATCTGTGTGTTTCCAGCTGTTGGACCTATTGGCTCCCAGCTAATTGAAAAACATATAAAATGAAATAGAAAATATTGGCTTTGCAACAGCCTACTGTTGTACAGCACAAAGCCGAGTAGATTGGGAATTATCTTGGAGGATGGTAAAGGTGTGTACCCAGGTGCACTTTAGGTGTCTTCATGTCTAAATTACACTGTACAGCTGGGTTCAGTGCCAACTGCATAGTGCAATTGTTCAGGAAACCTATCTTGTGCTATTTTAATTTTGCAAAATGTGTTCCTGGGAAGTGAGCTTTGCTGGCAAAGGCCAGTGTTCATGGGCCTTCGTAAAATTTCCGGAGCTTTCTTTTCAGAAATGATTAACATCTTTCTGAAGCAATGAGCATGTGTCGACAACATTTTGTGCTCTTCAAGGTGATGGGTGTTAATGCTGGCGTGCAGAATCCTTGCCCATTCATGGTTCCCGGGACAGCTACAGCACACACAACTGCAGCGTTAACTACCTGCTGGTATATACCAACATCAGAAGAGCACCCTCTGCTGCACCAGCATGGAATTTCTTTTTCCTCCATCAGACAACTCCTAGAGTTAATAGCTTCCATCTTTCTCTTATGAGACAATTTTAGAATGATTTAGATGAATTCTTCATACCTCTTCATGTGCCAGCTATGTTTAACATTATCTATACTTGGTAAAAGGAGGAAGTATTTTCATAGATTGAGCTGATCTTTCTCAACACCCTAGCTATGACTGTAACACTATATTCTGTACCCTCTCCTTTTCTTCTCCCCTATGTATTTTATGAATGGTATGCTTTGTCTGTATGATATGCAAGAAATAATACTTTTCATTGTATCCCATTACATGTGACAATAAAATCAGATGTGTTGAATCACTGTTATTCACGTCACGTAAGCAACATTCAGTGTCACACATGTGCCAGACAATGACCATCTCCAATAAGAGAGAACCTAACCATTGCCCCTTGACCTTCAGTGTCATTATCATTGCTGAATCCCTACTATCCACATTCTGACAGTTACCATTATTCAGAAACTGAACTGGACTAGCCATATAAATACTGTGGCTACCAGAGCAAATCAAAGGCTAGGAATCCCGTGGCAAGTAACTCACCTCCTGACTCTTCAAAGCCAGTTCACCATCTACAAGGCACAAGTCAAGTATTTAATGGAATACTCTCCACTTGCCTGGAAGAGTGCAGCTCTGACAATACTCAAGAAACTTAACACTATCCAGGACAAAGCAACCGCTTGATACATCTGGCTTGCATGCAAACTTTTCACTTCTGGCACAACAAAAGCTAGGGGCAAAAAGGCTTTCACAAGCAAACCCATCAGTTTCAAGACCATTTTACAACACCAAATGTGGTATTTCTTTTGGTGTCCTTATTCTGACTTGGTTCTTAATTAAGTTAATGATTCTGCTCGAAAGTTCGCTACAGTTTTGTTTTAAACTGATTAGTATATCGACAGTGCATTGGTAACAAACAAACATTCATCAAATTTTGGCCTGTTGTTCTTTGGAACTTGAAGACCTGAAGGAATTGCTCCCTGAAGCTCTACCAGAATTTGATGCATACTTCTGCATTCCAGGCCCTATTATTGATGGATAATTGATTGAATTATATATCCAGATTGAAGATTTAACTTGTGATGGAAACTCCAGTAGTGAAACTTGGCTGAGAATCAATTCATGCGGTGTTCAAAGGAACGTTCATTGATAAATGACACTTGTAAATGGATTGCCGCCAAGTCGGCTTTATAGTAGACCTTCTAATTGATGCTCCAACTGATACATTCTTACGACCTGCTGTGTTCTTCACCTTGAGTTACAGAGATTTGAGAGAGCAGCATGTATGATACCATTACGTTTTTCACTTAATGCAAATGGTGTTGCCATCTAGGTGGTTACATGATCAAGTGAAAAGATACCATGGGCCTGATTTTACCATTTTGATTCTAAGTGCTGAATCTGGGTGCAATTCAGATCCGACTTGGAAAACTGTTCCTAGGTGCCCCCATGTGCACTCAGCCTCAAAAGAAAATCACGAGTCTGAATTGTGCTGTGAGTGGGGCTTATCGCACCTGAAATGCATCAGAGCTTTGAACTGCGCATGCGCAGTGAGAAAAATATTTGAAAAAATGCACCCCGTCGCATCATTCCCGGGCTGCAAAAAGCAGATTAAGCAGCCTGCGAGCGAAAAGCGGGAGTGATGGCCCTCACAGACATCGTCCCACCCTCCCGACGTAACCATCCCCCTTATCCACCCACCTCCCTGCTACCCAGACCAATTGTGACCCCCTGACCCCCCCCCTTCCCTGCCCGCAGAGTGGTTTGCTAGCTGCTTTGATAGCTGTGCACTGGTCCAGCCTTTGAAAATGAATCATCTAGTGTCTGATTTAATGGTGGGTGGGTGAATCAGAGGGCACCCACCAGCGAAACATCGTGGAATCAGTATCTTCAAGTCTTTTTTTAAGAGCTGCTGTATATAGTGGTGAAGTGTAGTCAGGTTTCAACACCACTTTTCCTGCCTGACATCGGTCTTTGCCAGTATTACAGAAAATACCAGCCAAACAGTTAGCCCAATTCAGGCTGTTAATAACATTATCCTTGCATTAACACCTTTTACAGAGAATGCTAATGATTATGTACGTCATATTTTTAAGAACATCCTTAAACATCTTGTAGCTTTCATGCTTAACTTAATAAGTTATTGCTGAAAGCATATTTTCAAAATTAAGAATGATGTACTATCAGTAAGGAACCTGTTGCAGAGTTAATTCCTCCATGCAAAGGACTGGCTATTAGACCAACAACTCAAGACAGCCCTGTTGATGACGTGCACCAAAAAATATCCATGGGGCTGGGATACCCTTGTCTTCACTTACTGTGACTCGCGCTGGTAGTCTAATGTATATTTTGTTAATATGATGCACGGGTCCTACCATGCAAGAGACTGTTACATTTATTTGTTCCAATTGTTCTGGGAAAGACATAAGTTGTTTCTTTTTTGTTAACTTTTCAAATTCATGTACTGAATTATTTTAAAATGTTGGTAACTGTTCATTTCCTGTTCAGAGATGATTATGGCTTTGTAATTAGATATACCCACAGATGGACTTAGTCATTTAATTAGGATCTAATGGTGAATAAATTTCATTGAGTTTTTGAGATAGGGCTTGGAGTGAGGAAGAAGTCTGCTATTACCAACCGCAGTTAAAAGATTCATGGCTTAGCGTGCAGAATCTGTTCATCTGAAATCCTTCATGGTTCTAGTTGAGAGCTGTAGGAAGGGAAATATTATTAACATAGGTTCAATACAAATAAGGAGAGACATTGTTTAGGTAAGGGGATCTGAACCAGGGGTTTGGACTTCATGCATGTAGTGAGTGTTTTTGAAATGGTGGTGTCAGGAAGCACTGAGAACCATCCATATAAACTGAGGGAAGAGGGTTGAGAATGGATGTTCAGAAATTGTACTTTTCCTAAAGAATCAGCAACCTATGAATAGGATTTCAGGTGAAGGCTTCAAGTAAGTTCTTGCTGGATTGCTTGGGAACAAGTGGTCATACCATGTGTAAGATGCAAATGAATTGTTTTGGAAAATAGTCGGTCAGTGATTGGGGTTGATAATAATCGAGGCTGACTACAATGAGCTATGTCACTTCTTGCTTCTACCACCATGATCTCCCTTGTCTCCTTCAGCCAACTCCCACCACAAAATTGACTTAAACTCCATTTATGTGTGGAATGAGGAATCATTTTTGAGGGAAAGCCTTCAAATGTTACTCAGTCTAAAGGTGATCAGCTTTGACATTATTTCTTATTAGTAAATCCACATTGAAGTAGGAAAATTTTGAACTTGTCCTTTCAATATTTGAAATTACTGTAAGGTAACTTTAAAATTGGTGAGAGGGTCTGACGTCAGTGCTTATCTGGCTGAGGTTTTATTTTGTGATGTACCCAAGAATAAACTCTTAAAACAAAAGAGACCTGTTTCCATTGTTCCTTGTTGTCAAAAAAAATGACTTTTCCATTCAAATGTTGACCAATGATGAAATAAAAAACACAGCAGAACTTAACTAGTTTAATGAACTAATTTTTTTACAAAAATAGTTTGTTAGTGCTGTGTGAAAGAACAGTTTGGTATGGAACTGTGAATTGCAGTAACCATGATTAGTGGACTTGTAGCAGATTGAATGCAGATGCTGTGTTGATTTTTGCTTGAGTAGCTATAATGACAGCCCCAGGGCGACAGCTAAAAACCTACTGTGGTTTGTTTTCCTCCACCATTTTGTGGAAATCAATTATATCTTAATAGTTATGGGTTTACAGCAGCATTTTCACTGAAGGAGTGTACCAGTTTTTGTTTTCCCGATTAAAATCTGTATACTTAGATCATTATCGCATCAACTTCAAGTGGGTTTACAGCAGCTGGATTAATGTTTCCTCAGTGAAAACAATGAATACAACAATGCAGTTGGCTTAGTCATTAAATGTATATTGCAAATGATTCTTGACTTGCTAAGTTCCAACTTGTATAGTTACACAAGAAAAGGTAGGTAATCAGTTGCAACACTCTTACTGTGGAAATAGTTTGATAACTCGATCAGCAAATAGAACAGGTCTGTTAAGTAAGAGAAAACTGGTTGGCACAATTCTGCATTGACACTACTGTAACTTGAAATAACCTGACCATAAACTAATGAATGCAGTTGTGAGAGTGATTTGTGTTTGCATTTTTCAACAGACAGTTATGCTTTTGCACAGTTTTCCTGTCATTTCATTGACCTGCTGTTATGCTACTTTTATTGATGAACGTATGGTGGAAGTGATTATCTTCCCATGGACACGGTCAGACTAAAAGATCCAATGCAGAATTCAGTGGAGGAACTTCACCTCCCCTTTATTAACATACCATACCTTCAGGAAGCTGACCAATTATTAACATCAGAGAATTCTCCTTGAGTGTTAATGCATCCCAAAATGAAAACCTCATCCAGACAATAATTGATGTCAGATTCTGTCTCATCGACTTGAGTTACTTTACAATTATTGCAAATGTTAAAAGGACAAGTTTAGTTTTTTTTCAGCATCTTATTGTTCCTTTACGATTGTCTACCAGTCTTTGATTCCAGTTTACCTGGGATCGATCCATCTCTATCCTCCTCCATTAGTGTTTTCACTTTTGTTCTTTTCTGTGGCTAACCTAAATCTTATGATACTGTGATCACTGTTCCCTCAGAGCTTCTCTTACTGATATTTGATCCGCATTTCCCAGAATCAGATCCATCAATATCTCTTTCCTTTGGCACTGAAAACCTACTGATCCAAAAAAATTGCCCTTCAGAAACCCTTTTTCTCTCTCTGCAGTTTATACTGTTGGTATCCTCATCTGTATTAGGATAATTGAAGTTCCCAATCTAACTACTCTATAATTTTTGCAACTCTAACTTTCTTGCAAAGTTGTGTCTCGATGGCTTTCCCAATAATTAGTGACCCATTGAATAAACCCATTAATGTCATTGTAATTTTACAGTAATTGTTATCCTGCATTGTGTGTTTACATGCGTGCACTGTAAATCTACATTGTAACATCTTTTATTCTGACACTCACCTAAAATCTTAGAATTTCTTACTCGAGTGCTGTCTGACCCTGACAGTTCTTTTGAGTGCCTTGATTCTTCTTTCTAATGCTGGCTTTTAACCCCAGTGCCAAATTAGCACTAGCAAACTCCCCTGCAAGGAGGCAGCATACCATCCTGCACTCGCATCCACCAAAGACATCATGATAAAACACTTTTTTATGCAGTGAATGATTAGAATTTGGGATGCACTGCTTAGTGCAAAGGAGAATCTGTAACCACATTTGCATCTGCCAGAGACAGATGCAAATATGGTTCTTAGAAAGGAATTGATTGATCACTTGGGAAAATAATCTGAGGGTAAATATTATATACAGGACTAAGTGCATTCCTCTTGCAGAGAGCTCACATAGACATGGTGGGCCAAGTAGTCTCCACAACCCAATTGGATCATTGGGAAGCTTTTTAAAAATTTTCCTTTTAATTGGATTGTCTTCACTCAAAGGGTGGTGAATCTCTGGAATTCTCTGCCTGTTGAAGTGGTGGAGGCTACCTCGCTAAATATATTTAAGTCATGGGTAGATAGGTTTTTGACAGACAAGGGAATTAAGGGTTATGGGGAGAAAGCGGGAAAGTGGAACTGATCCACTTCAGATCAGCCATGATCTTACTGAATGGCGGAGCAGGCTTGAAGGGCTAGATGGCCTACTCCTCTTATTTCTTATGTTCTTGTGTTCTTATGTTGGATAAAATCTTTTATACATGTTGATGAATCTTGAATGCTTAGTGTTGCATTTTCTTTGGCTGCATCTGACAGTCTTCTCGTCCTTTTGTTTTCCATTTACCTTGCGTTTACTAATCACAACCTTAGCGTTTAATTTTAGCATCATTTAGAAACTGTCAATTTAGAATGCAGTACCTGTGCTGCAAACAACTGAGAAGATTTAATTTCTTGCATCAGGAAACTCATTATTAGAAGGAATACCATGGGTGGGATTTTTCCAGCCACGCTCACCCAGAAACCAGAAAATCCCGCCTGAGTTCACCAGACCTTTCCATTGTCCGACTGTCGCCCCACTCCGATTCCTGTGGCGGGCGGAACAGGAAAATCCACCCCCATATCTGCTTTGCAGTTGTTTTATGCTGACCCAGTATTGTGAAATACTGACCCAGACTGATGTCTTTGATAGTAACTTTGGAAGTCTCTTTCTGGATAAGTTGCAAGCACTTCTGGTATCATCAGAAAAGCAGTCTTTATTGGGAGGCAGTATATATTTTAATCTGTTTCAAATGATATGCATGATATGCCATGAGAACCATTTCTTGGCAAATGCCGTCTTTAAAAAATTAGTTTCATGGTCATCGTCTACATTTTTATTCACCAAGTTATTAGCTGAGTACAAAGTTTTTACATTAATGAGTAAATGTTGGGCTATTTGCTTGGTGACGTTGCTTCTCCTTCCATACAATTGCCAGCCCATTCTTCAGTTTACAAAACGATAAGATTCTGTAAAGCTGCATATTTTTCAGCTCAAGTTTAAATGAAGTCATGACTTTTGTGATTCTTTGTTTTGTGACAAGAACTAATGCACTGCAGAAAAGCTTTGAAACCAGTGATAAATGGTGCCGTAAACTCTTAATCATGACCACCTCGTACTTCTGGCCCTTCACAACTGTAATTGATGAAGAAAACAGCTACCTCTAAAAGAGGCTTTCTGTTTGTGTTTCATTAGCCTTTTTGTACCATCAGCTCTTATTCAACTGGAAAGGCAAAGAAAAACACACAACTGGGCATTTCTTCTGTCTTTGGAACTGCTGAATGAAGTGCAGTAGTCTTTGCTATTCTGTTCACATGGTAACAGTATAAATATATCCAAAGAACCAGGCACCGTATCAAGAACACTTCTGTTTGCTGTGAACTGAGTCTGATCTCCCATTCCATTCCTTCCTGCATTCTGCTTCAACTTGTCTTTGTAATCTTATCTGTGTACAGTGAGTCTGCAGGATACAAAGTAGGCACCCTAGCCACAGACTTCACTTAAAGATGCAGTACATCATAATTGTATATTCCTTCCCTAGACAGAGAAAAGGAAAGGAAGAGAGCTTCTTGTTCTTGGTGTCATTTTTAAAAAAGAGTTATCAGGTCCATGGCAGAGAAGATCAAGAAGTGAAACATGACTTATGCACACTTGAAGTGTTGGCATTGCGCTTTGTCTCTTGTTTTTCTCCTTTTTCTGCATGTCTCTAACAAAAATTAGGAGAATGGAGAACAGGTCAGCACCATAGGTACTTGTAGCTTTTCTGCTTATCTCCTGGATAAAGGTCTCAGGCAACATGGTTCTAAGCCACAAAGCCTTGAGCCTGACTCTCAGTTTGCAGATAGAGTTTGCAGATCTTAATCAGCTGAGCACCTGAGACACAGCAGTCAACTTCAGTGCACTGGCTTATGGCTGATGTTGCCAATTATTATTAATGAGGCATTAAGAATGCCCACTTGGATGAGGACTAATACCTGTGGAATGGTATGGAAAAAGAGAGCATCTTTTGAAGAGAATCACAGCATAAAACACAGTACAAAGAGACCATCCATATGAAAATAAAAATTAGCAGCAGGACTAGGCCACGGCCTTTCAAGCCTACTCCACCATTCAATAAGGTCATGGCTGGTCTGATTTTTAATCTCAACTTCAACTTTCTGCCTTCCCCTAACAACCTTTCATTCTCTTGCTTATTGAGAATCTGTTTGCCTCTGCTTTAAAAGTATTCAAAGATTCTACATGCACTGCCCTTTGAGGAGACTTCCAAAATCTCTCAACTCTGAGATAAAACATTCTCGTCATCTGTCTTAAATGAGCAACCCCTTATTTTTAAACAGCAATTCCAAGTTCTAGGTTAGTCCACTAGAGGATGCATTCTTTCTATATCAGTCCTGTCAAGTCCCTTTTGAATTTTATATGTCTTGATTGAGTCACCTTACTCTTTTGAACTACAGTGGTTACAAGTCTAGCCTGTCCAGCCTTTCTTCATAAGACAACCCATTTGTTTCTGATATTAATCTAGTAAAGTTTCTTTGAACTGCTTCCAGTGCATTTACATCCTCAAATAAGGAGGCAAATTGGTGGAAAGGCAAATTGTGCGGAGGGTGGGGAGAGTCTACAGAAGGATCTAGATAGGCTGGGCGAATGGGCCAGGAAATGGCAAATGGAATTTAATGTTGGCAAGTGCGAGGTGGTCTACTTTGGTAGGAATAATGGTAGGAAGGATTATTACTTACGTGGAGAAAAACTGCAGCAGGCGACGGTGCAGAGGGACCTCGGGGTCCTTGTGCATGAGTCGCAAAAACCCAGCTTGCAGGTGCAGCAGGTGGTCAGGAAGGCGAATGGGATGCTGGCCTTCATCGTGAGGGGGATTGAATATAAAAGTAGGGAGGTCTTGCTGCGGCTGTATAGGGCATTGGTGAGGCCGCAGCTGGAGTACTGTGTGCAGTTTTGGTCGCCGTACTTACGCAAGGATATTTTGGCCTTGGAGGGAGTGCAGAGGAGGTTTACTAGGCTGATGCCGGAGTTGAGGGGGTTGAGCTACGAGGAGACACTGAATAAATTAGGCTTGTACTCGTTAGAGTTTAGAAGAATGAGGGGAGATCTCATTGAGACGTATAAGATGATGAATGGGATGGATAGGATAGAGGTGGAGAGACTCTTCCCGCTCAGAAAGGATAGCAGGACTAGGGGGCACAGCCTCAAGATAAAGGGGTGGCGGTTTAGAACAGAGTTGAGGAGGAACTTCTTCACTCAAAGGGTGGTGAATCTCTGGAATTCTCTGCCCGTTGAAGTGGTGGAAGCTGCCTCGCTAAATATTTTTAAGATGTGGGTTGATGGATTTTTGATGAGAGAGGGGATTAAGGGTTATGGGGAGAGGGCGGGAATGTGGAACTGAGCCACGACAGATCAGCCATGATCTTATTGAATGGCGGGGCAGGCTCGAAGGGCTAGTTGGCCTACTCCTGCTCCTATTTCTTATGTTCTTATGTCCACAATACTCCCAGATGTGGTCTCACCAATGCCCTTTGTAACTGAAGGATAACCTCCCCATCAGTTTCCCTTGCAATAAGCAACTTCTCTTAGCTTTTCTAATCACCTGCTGTATCGGAATACTAACCTTTTGTGCTTCTATATACTAGGTCAGCCAGATCCATCTGCATTTCAGCTCGGCAATCTCTCATTATTTAGATAATATGCTTCTCTTTTATTCTTCCTGTTAAGATTGACAATTTTACATTATCTCACATTGTATTCCCATTTGTCAGTTCTTTGCTCACTCACCTAACCCATTATATATGTTAGTGGCCTCATGATGTTTCACAATTTACTTTCCTATCTATGCTGTGCATGCTTTTTGAAAGAGCAGATCATTTAGTCCGTTCCCCTGCTTTTCTTTGTAGGCCTGTAATTTTTTTTCCTTTTCAAGTATATGTCCAATTTTCATTTGGAATGTTTGTATTGAATCTGATTCCACCACGATTTCAGGCAGAGCATTCCAGTTCTTAACTCGCTGTATTTTGAAAGAGAGCTTTATTCACCACCTGTCTTCTGGTTCTTTTACCAATTACCTTAAATCTATGTCATTTGACCTCCTGCTACTAGAAACAGTTTTTCCTTATTTACTGTATATGGGTGTTAATAAATTTGAACATTTATCATATCCCCTTGGCTTTCTTTGCTCCAAGGAGAGCAATCACAGTTTCCTAGCCTCCACATAACAGAAGTCCTTGATTCCTGGCACCATGCTGAAAAGGTTAAAAAAAAATTAGTTAAATATACAGGTTATCATTGCTTTGAAAATTATTTTCTTTCATTATGTGACTAGTGATTGGTTGTGCTAATATCAAGAGAGATTGTATCTTAAAAGTGGCTAGGAAATCATTTGTGTAACCTTGATTGTCTAAGGATACAGAGGCAGTAAAGTAAATTTGCCCAAACATTTTGAAGTGCTTTCATTTCTGTATCTTTTAACTTCAAACCTTGCAGGTTTTCAAATCTCTGGTGTTATACCAACAATGATCTTACAAAAAAGGGATTCTTAATTGTACATGTTTCAGTATTACCATCCTAATAACTCCTTCAGCTCTTCAATGGATCTATCAGAGCTTAGTGGTAAAAAGAAGTTTGCCGCTGTGAAAAGTAGCACAAATATGGCAAGGTATAATCTTCTCTACCAATAACCATAGGGGAGGAACAGCCTCCCTGTAAGCAAACAAAGTGAATGGAACTTAATAGTGGTCATTCTTGACTTTTGCAAAAGGATATAAATTGTGCAACATTTAGGAAGCTACCTTGTGTAATGTAGAACTGCTGCCTCTTTGAAAGAATGTGCATTTGTGTAGCACCTTTCTTGACCTTGGAATCTCATGTTTCCTGCACTGAAATACAACTTGAGGTGGAATAACAACATCCCCTATTTACAAAATGCCTTTAATCCTACTTAAATGTCCCAGAATGCTTCAGAAGAAAGGTAGAGAGGTGTAGAGGTTTAGGGACACATTCCAGAGCTTTGGGTCCTTGGTAGCTGAAGGCATGGCTACCAGGGTACAGTGATTGAAATTGAGGATGCTTGAAGATTGGAATTAGAGGAGCACCAAGATCTTAGGATATGGGGCTGAAGAAAATTAGAGAGATGGGCAGAGGGTGGGCCGGGGGTTGCATGGGTGGTCGTGAGGGATTTGAAAATGAAAGTTGTGTGACATTACTTAGCCAGGAGCTAGTGAACACACAAGTGACGAGCCAACTTGATGTGCTTTAGGATATGATTAGCAGAGTTTTAGTTGACTTCAAATTTGCATAGATTAGATTGCAAGTGGATAGTCAGGCATGTGTTCATAGCAAAATGTTTGAGAAAAGCATCCTTTCCAGATGTATCACAGTTTGGTATGGTTCCTGCTTTGACCAAGATTGCAAGAAACTACAAAGGATTGTGAACATAGCCCAGTCCATCAAGCCAACCAGCCTCCCATCCATTGACTTCGTCTACACTTGCCCCGCCTCAGAAAAGCAGCTAGCATAATTAAGGACCTAAGTACTCTGGACACTCTCTCTTCCACCTTCTTCCATTGGGACAAAGATACAAAAGTCTGAGGTCATGTATCAACTGACTGAAGAACAGCTTCTTCCCTGCTGCCATCAGACTTCTGAATGGATCTACCTTAGAAACTGAGTAGTCTAGGATTATATTCATTTGAATTTAGAAGAATGAGAGGTGATCTTATAGAAAAGTGTAAAATTTTGAAGGGAATAGATAAGATAGAAGCAGGCAGGTGTTTCGACTGGCAGGTGAAACTAGAACTAGGGGCATAGGCTCAAATTAAGGGGAGTAGATTTAGGACTGAGATGAGGAGGGTTGTGAATCTGTGGAACTCCCTGCCCATTGAAGCAGTTGAGGCTACCTCGTTGAATGTTTTTAAAGCGAAGATAAAAGATTTTTGAACAATAAAAGAATTGAGGGTTATGATGTGCGGGTGGGTAAATGGAGTGAGACCATGAAAAGATCAGCCATAATGTTATTGAATGGTGGAGCAGGCTTGAGGGACGAGATGGCCTACTCCTCCTTGTTCTTATATTAAGTTGATCTTTCTATGACTGCAACACTATATTCTGTGCCCTTTCTTTTACTCCACCCCCCCTTACTGTATGAACAGTATATTTTGTCTCTATAGCATCCAAAAAACAAAAGTTTTCATTGTATACTAATACAAATAACAATAAAATAAATCAAATTAAATCAAAAATTGGCTGTGGATGTAGATGTTTGCGCTGGAATTCAGTGGAATGAAAACTTTAAGCACAGAGTTTGGTAACCAAAAATGATAGAAAATAAATACCCTTACCTGGGTGTTTTGGTACTGGAATGTGGTAGTAAGTTTGGGGATGTTGGGGGATTGTTTTGTTTGTGTTGCCTGTTTAAAAGGGGCTGTGTGTGACGGGAAGGATGAAGAGCACCATATGAGCAGTGGCAAAGCAAATTAGAAAAAAAGATGATTCAACTCATCGAGCCTGTGCAGGAGTTTTGAAAGAACCATCCAATTAGCCCCACACCTCTGATCTTGATGCTGCACTTTTTTTCGCAACTTTTTATTCAGTTCGCTTTTGAAAGTCATTGTTGAATCTGTTTCCATCATCCCTTCAGGTACTGCATTTCAGATCATCATAACTCACTGTTTAAAACATTTTATTTCTCGTGTCACCTCAGGTGAAATGCAAAATGCATCAAGTCTGTCTGTCTCTCTCTCTCTCTTTTTCATTCTGCCTCTTGCTCAGTGAGGAATTGAGTTTTTTCTTTTCATTCTCGATTCTTTCTTGAGAAGCACTGAATCTATAACCACGTTACTTGACAGCTGGGACAGAAGATCTAAGAAAGATAGTGCTAGTGCATTAACTAGTGTGTTAGTGTATCATTACATTGTGTTGCCCAGTTTCAGAATTTAAAAAGGTTCAGATCTGGCACATGGCATTGCTGGCAATATCACCATTTATTGCTCACCCCAAGTTGCCTCTTGAGAAGTTATGGGCTGCCTTTTTGACAGATCAATAGAAAGAAACCTAATAAGAGAATACTTTTCCAAGCATTTTAGTTATCCTTGCAGTGCTGATAGCTTCAGCTTATCCAGCTTCAAACCATGGGGCCAGATTTTGCTGCAGTAGATATTTAATCATTATTCGCGAGACAACTTATGACGCTTAGATTTTATTTAACATAAATCAGTCTAGTAAGGATTGGAGGCTAATAGAAGGTTCACTCATTTCTCTGTCTCCCAATTTTGCCGGCTTGCTTTCTGACACATTGAGCTCTCGATTCCTGCAGGTGGCACGGTGCACAGTGGTTAGCACTGCTGCCTCACAAAGCCAACGACCTGGGTTCCATTTCTGCCTTGGGTCACTGTCTATGCAGAGTCTGCATGTTCTCCCTGCGTTTGCATGGGTTTCCTCCGGGTGCTCCAGTTTCCTCCCAAAGTCCAAAAGACATGCTGGTTAGAGTGCATTGGCTGTGCTAAATTCTCCTGCTCTCTACCCGAACATCCGCTGGATTGTGGTGACTTCGAGATTTTCACAGTAACTTCATTGCAGTGTTAATGTAAGCTTACTTGTGACACTAATAAATAAACTGGTTTTTCCTTTCATCTATAATTCTCTAATTTTGATTTTTTTGATTCGTTATTGTCATGTGTTAACATATAGTGAAAAGTATTATTTCTTGCATGCTATGCAACAAAGCATACCATTCTTAGAGAAGGAAATGAGAAAGTGCAGAATGTAGTGTTACATTCAAAACTAGGGTGTAGAGAAAAATCAGCAGGGTAGGTCCATTCAAAAGTCTGACAGCAGCAGGGAAGAAGCTGTTCTTGAGTCGGTTGATACATGTCCTCAGACTTTTGTATCTTTTTCCTGATGGAAGAAAGTGGAAGAGAGAATGTCCAGGATACATGGGGCCCTTAATTATGCTGGCTGCTTTCCCAAGGCAGCAGGAAGTGTAGATCCGAGTAAATGGATGGGGAAGGGCTGGTTTGTATGATGGATCGGGCTACATTTACAACCTTTTGTAGTTCCTTGCGATCTTGGGCAGAGCAGGAGTCATACCGAACTATGGTACAACCTGAAAGAATGTTTTCTATGGTGCATTTGTAAAAGTTGGTGAGAGTTGTAGCTACCTGCCAAATTTCCTTAGTCTTCTGAGAAAGAGGCATTGGTAGGCTTTCTTAACTCTAGTTGCATGGGGGAACCAGGACAGGTTATATATTTGAACAATAAATATGCACTTAAACAGGAATAGCCTCTTGTGATACAAATGGAAAGGGTGTTGATGTTTACTCAAAAGTTCTTGATATTTGATTTCCTCTGACAGCAGTGTTTTCCATGTTGCTGTTGGCAGTGATTTCTAACAACAGAATTCAGACCTCGAGGCTAAGTAATTTGTGCTCTCAGTTGTCCAGCATGGCTAGTTGATTTTTGCCAAGTGAAAATACTTTTTAAGTACAAAAACTCTGACAATTCCTAATTAACTTGGCTGTCAGCTTGAGCATGATGCCATTTCCTGCTAGCTTGAAGACTGCTGTTTCAGTTCTTTTAAACTTAGGGTAATTACACTCATGCCATCATACTTAAAATACACATTCCAGGATAGATGTTGATGAAACACTGTTCATTTCAAACTGAATGGATCATTAACCACCTGCCCTCCCACCCGACCTCTTTACTGCCCTCGACACAGGTTTATTAGTTTCATACTGTTATTTTGAAAGTGTGTATTCTTTGATTTAAAAAATATGGAATCCTACAGCTTTCCCATTTTGTATCATAAAATCCTGAGAGTGTATCCACATAATACTGAGGGTGTGCTCATAAATTCTTTTCCGGTCCTTTTCAGTCAAGTTGGGAGTACATCAGACACATTTTGACACCAAACCGCATTAACTATTACTGCAGGTGACTAAACTCTAGGCTAGAAAGCTGGGTTTTGAAAAGTACCTTGAAGGAGGAGAGGCAGAGAAGTTTACTGGGGAAATCCTTGAGTTTATGGCCTAGGTGGTTGAAGGTAAGGCCACCAATGATAAAGGATTTGGGGGTTGCAACAAAAGACCAGAGTTGGAAGAATGCAGGGTTTTCGCAGGGTTGTGCCATTGCATGTGAAGAGATCTTTGAAAGATGACAAGACCGTGTATAAATGTATGATGAGAAAGTTGATTTCACATTTGTGGATTATACTGCTGGAAAGTATTTCCCTGTATGCTAGATGCTGTGTAGACGGGGTGGACTCCTAGTCACTGCTGTGGAGAGAATGGTAACATATTATGTATTTGGGATTGTATTCAGTCCTTACTCCAGTATTTTTGTAAATTCAAAAGGAATACAAGAACATTAATTTGTTCCATGAGGATTTGAACATCAGTTCTTATTGTCCAAAAGCTCACATCTTGCTGAATTGCCCAGGGAGTTTTAACACATTGAAAGAAACCTGTTAATCACTGCAGGTTAGTGTTTATTGGAATGCACTTTATCATTTACCAGAAAAACATCAGGTTTAAGCAATAAAGGTCTTATGAATGATTACCTACAAATAAAAAGCAAAATACTGGAGATGCTGAAAATCTATAACAAAAACAAAAAATGCAGAAAACCCTCAGCAAGCTAGTAATATCTGTGGAGAGAGAAATGGAGTTAACATTACAGAGACAGATGCTTCTGAACTGTAAAGCAATGGATTGCCATTAATATAACAGCTTTGTACAGCTGTTCTTCTCAATATCTTGCACAAATTATAAGTAAACTAATTTCATTAAAAAATTTAACAGTAATTTTCAAAGTTGGAAAATTTGTGGACAGTTTCAGAAGTGCCAATTATAGTTTGCTCCAAATCCAGAGGCACTTCTTGATGTTTTGTGTTGTTTTGCTTTGCTTTGCTTTGTTGTGAAATCGGATTTTTCAGCAGGTGTTTAATTCTGTTATTAAGCATGTGTACCTTACGAACACACTCGCACTGTAAGTTTGTGTACAATGTTGGGACGAAGTTGAGTAAGCCTACTCAGTTTGAAGTTGATCCATTGTGATCACTGTGAATGTTTTGTTGTGCAGTAGTTGTTAACTTATTTTTTTTTGAGCCTTAAGGGCAATAGCCACAGACCGAAGATGCAACTGAGATGGGTGCAGTACGTCATGGAAAGTGTGCAACACTGCAAATCATTCATCATCTGTATTGTATAGATTTGTTAATGGACATTGTCTTTGTCGCGTGCTACTCATGTCAAGCTATTAATTTGTTGCTGCAAATTTCACACCAGCAATACTTAACTAAACAGCTCAAAATGTTATCTTTAGTGCTAACCCAAGTTTCGAATGACGAAATCTATAAGTGTTCCTGGATGTTGTCCCCAAATGACCACAGTATGAAAATTTCACACATTCGCTATTATGTTTTACTACTATTTGAACAAAGCACTACCTTCTTGGTGGAATCAGTTTAGATGCTGTTGTTATATTTAAGACTGTTGTACAATGAGAAAAATGTTTAAGATCCAACTGTTCACTGCCACTGTGATTCATAAAATAATCAATCTGTAACTCAACGCTGTGGATTTCAAACATATCTTCAAATTTCATCAGTGGCCCCTGATTTTACTAGCAGGAGAGCTGGTAGCCAAAGTAGACATGTTAAACATGGTTAGCCAAAATGTCATGAAGTTGTAATGATTTATGATCTGGCATGCCCTGGCTCAAAGGTTGATAGAAACAGAATCAGTAGTGACTTTAAAAAGAGGAATGAATAAATAGCTGGAAAAGAAATAAATTGCAGGTTAGCACTTTCAAAGAGATGGCACATGATCGGCTGAATGACTTCCTTCTGCACTGTATGATTCTATTATTTTAGAAATGCTGCTGTGGTTTTTTTCAATGGAATCTATTGCTAATTGGGTTATTTCTTGGAAGAGGGTGTAAGAGTTATTTTTGTTCTTAAATGTTCCTGAGTTCAAGAAATTTGAATCTGCCTGTTAGTGTTACCAGAGCTTTATTATTATCCCTTCAACAATGTGATGGAATAAAGTTTGGAAGCATGTTGATGACTTGATGAATGATCATCATGCAATTCACCATCCTTAATCTGAGCAAGGAGCAGCATCATTGGTTGTTTCCACTAAATGAAGACCTAATAGTAAATACAGCGCACTGAACCTACTGTTGCATATCATTTTTAAGCAACGCTTTACTTCCATACTTTCAAGAAATGGTCATTTAGAAATAATATAGAAATCATAGAATCCCTACAGTACCGAAAGAGGCCATTTGGCCCATCAAGTCTGCACTGACCACAATCCCACCCAGGCCCTACCCTCATATCTCTACATATTTATCACTAATCCCTCTAACCTACGCATCTCAGGACGCCAAGGGCAATTTTTAGTTTGGCCAATCAACCTAACCCGCATATCTTTGGACTGTGGGAGGAAACCGGAGCACCCAGAGGAAATCCACGCAGACACGAGGAGAATGTGCAAACTCCACACAGACAGTGACTCGAGCCAGAAATCGAACCCAGGTCCCTGGAGCTGTGAAGCAGCAGTGCTAACCACTGTGCAACCGTGCCACCCCAGTGAGAACAAGTCAGAGTGAAAATAGTGAATTGGAATGAAAATGTATGCACAGGACACGGTCCCATTTTTCCCATGTTGCTTATATGTCCACTTGCAGAGATTAGTGCAGAACTCTTTATAAGTGAGACAACTAGGAAAGGATGAAACTGAAGGAGGTCAGCAAAATGGGTGAACAGGAAGTTAACAACACCTTTGGCCAACATTGTTCCGATCAAAATTTCTATCTTTTTTAAAGTCCCTTCCTTTAATTGCACAATGGTTCTCAGTGGTTTTAGTTCCTCTTTTAGCCAGTCTCTGTTTCCATTCGGGGTGAGAACTGTGGAGTTTATTTACGACACTAAGGATGTTTTTTTGCCAGGTTACTGGGGATCTAGTAGTGGAGATTTATGTATGTCTGTATTAAAAATGTAGAAACACAGAGCTACTGATTTCTGAAAGGAAGCTTTTATTTTCCATTATCCTAGTCACCAGAATTTGACCTGACTGTAAATCCTTGAGGAAAGATAAATTCTATTCTGTGTAAATACTGTTGCTGATTTTCCACATTACAAAATGGGTTCATTATGGCTTGTTTTTACTTTGTGGTTTCTGGGAACACTGAAGTTTGGCACAGTGTCACTCCACTGAGAGCATTGATATTTCAATTATAATTATAGCAGAGCATAGTATTAGACTTTGCCAGTCCCTCCAAAAAAGGATATGTTTTGTTACTTTACATCCTATGGCCCCAAAAATATGTTGTTTGATTCCGATTGCTGCTGATTGGGCAATCCAACATTACCCAACATCTGTCAGGATTCTGAGATCGCTGCGCTCCAATTCTGGTCTCTTTGATGTCTTGCACTCCACTGACAATGAAAGATATGATTGTTAAAGTTTGGAAATTTTCTCTCTAAACCTGTCCTGCCTCTATGCCTCTCATCCTTGAAGTTGCTCCTTAAAACTTATCCCTTGGATGTTTGATCTGCTATTTGGTTTCCAATTTCATTTGATGTTTCTGGGATGTTGATAACATTAATGGTGTGATATAAATGAAAGTTGTCATTGTAGTCATTTGTGAAAATGTTATGGTCTCTTATGTTTATTGTTACATGATTGTGAGCTGTGAGTTGCAGCACTCTGAAGATGTAGCATTAGTTGTGAGAATTTAATGTCTTGTTTTTGTTCAAAAAACAAAATTTAAATTCTGATTTAAATGAAAAAAGGAGGTGCACATGAATGTGCAAAAACTTTTTTAAAAATCTGTTTCTTCCAAAGGGCTGTCTTAACCCAGTGAGTTTAATTGAGAGTCCATATTAGGAAGGTTTCTAGTTCATGGCCATGCTCATAGATAGGCCTTGGCTGGGTGGGGGTAGAGAGGAAATGGACAGGATGTTACAATTGAACTCAGTAACCCAAGATGTGGCAGAGTGAAAACAGCCACGGTTTCTTCTGATTATTATCCAGTACTCCATACTGAAACTGCATGGGTTGCAGTCATTGAGTAAGAGCAGGATTCACCTCAGTTGTAATGTCCCTCATAGTTGAAAAAAGATCCTGCATGATCAGTTGGTTTTGTATCAGGTTCTGGAGAACAATTGTTATGTATGCAACTCTACTTCAACTTGGAGAAGGAAGAAAATCATTGGAGTGTTTTTAATTATTTTCCTCCACGTGAGTTTGACTATAAAGGCAACAGGTCAGATTACTATCTACCTACTAGCATGACTGAGGTGTGGCATTAGAAGATGTGGCAAACACCTTTTATAACTGGAGGATGTGGGTTGATGACATCAAACTGACAGAGACATACACATGAATTAGGACAAGACGATTTAGCTCCTTGAGCCTGTTTTGCAGTTAAATAAGATCATGGCTAATCTGATCATGGTCTCAACTCCACATTCTTTTCTATACCCTCTGCCCTTTGACTCCCTTCTCAATTAAGAATCTACTTAATTCTAGTCGTAAAAAATGTTCCCAACACTGTTGAGGGGTAGAGCATTCCACAAACTCATGACCCTTATAAGATTTCAAAATTCTCCTTGTCTGCATTTTAAGTGGGAGACCCCATGTTTTTAAACTGTGTCCCCTGGTTCTGATCTGTCTTACAAGGGGAAAACATCCTCCCAGCATCCACTCTGATAAGTCCCCTCAGGACCTTGCATGTCTCAATAAAATCACTTCATTCTTCCAAACACCAATGGATTCAGGCCCAATCTGTCCAACTTTTTCTCATAGGATCACCACCTCATCCCAGGAATCAATAAGAATAGACCTTCTCTGAGCTGCTAATTGCTTAAATAAGACCAAAATTGTGCACAGTACTCCAGATGTGGTCTCACCCTGACCCTATACAATTGTATCAAAACATCACTGCTTTATATGTTCCATTCTGCTTTCAATAAACTGCAACATTCTGTATGCCTTCCTAATCATTTGCTGTATTTGCATATTAGCTTTACGTGATTCATGTACCAAGACACCCAGATCCCTCTGTACCCCTCAATTCTGAAACCTCTCCCTATTTAAATAACATGTTGCATCTTTATTTTTACTGCTGAAATAGAGAAGTTTACATTTTCTCACATACACTTCACTTATCTATATCCCTTTAGAGACTGTTTATGTCATTCACAATTTACTTTCCTACCCATCTTTGTGTTATCAGCAAATTTAGTAACCATATGTTCAATCCTATCATCCAAGTCATTAATATAGATTGTAAATAGTAAGACCCTCGCAGTGATCCCTGTGGCACTTCATTCACCACATCTTGCCAACCCAAAAATGACCTATTTATCCCTAATGTTTCCTGTTAGTTGACCAATCCTCCACGCTAATATGTTACTCCCCACATCATGTGACACCTCTCCAAGTTGTCTGTTACACCCTCAAAGAACTCCAGTGAAATAATCAAGCACAATTCCCCTTCCATAAAGCCATCTTGACTGCCTGATTAAGTTTGAGATTTTCTAAGTACTCTGCTGTAACTTCAATAGATTCCACCAATTTGTCTGCATCAGATGTTAGGTGAGCTGATCTGTAGTTTCCTGAAGAGGAGTTTCAGTTGCTATTCACCAGTCTAATGGGACCTTTCTAGACTGTAGGGGATTTTGGAAAATTAAAACCAATGCATCTACTATCTCAGTGGCTAAGACCCTAGAATGAAGTCCATCAGGACCTGGGGACTTGCAGCTTTTAGTTCTAATAATTTTCTCAATACTCTTTCCCTGGTGATTGTAATTGTTTTAAGTTCTTCCCTCCCTTTCATCTCTGGGATGTTATTTGTATCCTTTACATTGAAGACAGATGCAAAATATATTTTCACTCATCTACCATTTCCTTATTTTCCATTATTCTCAAGAGGATCAATGTTCACTTTAGTTACTGTTTTCCTTTTTAAAAACCTGAGAAACTCTTACTCTCTTTTTATATTTCCAGCTGGTTTTCTCTCATATTCTGATTTCCTCCACTTTTAAAACATTTGGTCATTCTTTACTGTTCTTTATGTTCTGTCCAATCATCTGACCTGACACTCATCTGTGCAGAATTGTACATTTTTTCTTTCAATATGATACTTCCTTAGCTATTCATAGAAGGTACATCCTTTCCCTCGGGTCTGTCTTTCTCAACAGTACTATCTTTGCTTGCGGAATATCTTCTTGAAACGTCATGAAGGAAGTTACCATTCTGGCTTAAAAATTTGTTAGTCTATTTAATTCAATCGCAGAATCTTCTAATTTATAATCCAGATTAATTTAAGAACTGTGATTGCTGAGTGCAACTATGTTGGCATGTTAACAAACGAGAATTGGGTGGCATTAATATTCCTTATAACAGCCTATGTGAGTTCTACTTGGTTTCTGGACAGTGTTAAACTCTGCATGTTTTGATTGCATATCCACTTAGAACTCTCTCCCATCTCATCCTAATGCAATTGAAATTTTAAAATACCAGCAAATAGCTGTCTAAAGACTCAGATCTTCAGTAGCTTTGAAAGGTCCCTTTGTCCTGGTATTGCAGTTGTGTGAGTTTGACCAGAAATGATTTGCAACCTTATTGCTTGGATACTCTACAATTTTTGCATTTGTGTGCTGTGAAAATCAACTACCAAGTTAAATTATTAATATTATTGCACCGTTATTGAAAACTGCCTGGCCCCTTTCTGTAAATGCTTTTTAAAATTAATTTACGGGATGCGGGCTTCGCTGACTAGCCCAACATTTATTGCCCATCCCTAATTGCCCCTTGAGAAGGTGATAGTGAGCCACTTTCTTGAACCGTTGCAGTCCATGTTATGTAAGTACACCCCAATATTGTTAGGGAGTAAATTTCAGGATTTTGACAGTCAAGGATCAGTGATGTATTTCCAAGTCAGGATGGTGTGAGGCTTAGAGGGGAATTTCCAAGTGATGATGTTCCCATGCGTCTGTTACCGTTGTGTTTACATGGCCAGCCCAATGACAACCCCAAGATGTTGATAGTGGGGGATTCAGTGATGGTAATGCCTTTGAATGTCATGGAGCAATGGTTAAAATCTCTATTGTTGGAGGTGATAATTGGTCGGCAGTTGTGTGGAATGAATGTTACTTACTGCAACTCTGTATCTGTATACATTTTCTCTAAACCTCTCTTGCTTGCCTTCACATTTTTGTCGGACTTTTGTGTCAGCATTTGAAATGGATACTGTGTAAACTTGTCACACTGTAGTTATGCACATTTGCCATTGGCAATTGTTTTGAAAGCACTTCAGTTTTGCACCTTTGAACTCTTCAGTTCTGCAGAAGAACTGCTAAGTTTCAACAAGCTGTGCATCCCAAATTGCTGTATATTTTCTATTCAATTAAAAATTATATAACAATCAACGTATTTTCAAAAAATGACATGATGGAATTTCACATAGGAACTAACTTATTGCTGCATGACCTTGTCCTGCCTTCTAACCCTTCAGCTGAAAGCCATCAAATGCCTACCTCACTCCCATGTGCACCAGCACAGGAAATGAACTGATGATAGAGCTAAATGCACTTATATTATTGCATGTGAAAAAAGCCGGCAGGTATGCTGGACTGTGGAGGCTAAAATCTGCAAGCATTTAATCTAAGTTAGACAAAATCACTTTTTATAACTTGGTTCTCTTCTGGACTTCTTGAGTAAAACATGCGATCTTACTTTATGTTGACAGTTATCAAACACATTAAAATCCTCAACTAAACTCTGAGGTTAGGGGCATTGGCTTGACCCAAACAGGTGCCAGATTGTGCTGACGAGGGGGGGGTTTTACATAACTTCATACTGGTGATAATAAATTATAATAAATAAACTTTTAAAAAAGCATTGCTGTTTTATTTATTCTAATATTAACTACATCAATAGAGACAAAATGGCTTCATCTTACTGGGTGTTGGGGAAAAGCTGCACACACTTTCATTCTGAGCTAATTTGGTAATTTTAAATTCAACACTTATTGCACAGGGAAATTGTCTTGCTGGGGTTTTGTTTTAAAACTCAAAATGACAAGTGTGCTGTGTGATTCAGCAGTGCCCTTGTACAGCTGTCACGGACAACATGGACATCTTTCTGAAGGCCAGTTTTAAGTTTCAGTATATGAATGCTCAATGTGTTGTCTGCCTTTAAGAAAACACAATAGCAAATCTTTTTGCAGGTTGGATTTCTTTTCTCTTTTTTTTTATTTCGGGAAATGTGGTCCTTTTTAAATAAAGCTCAGTAAACTGAGCGAAGATAAAGTTAAACATGAAAGGCTGGTCCCAGGTAGCATTTTGTTTTACATCTTAATGCCTTACTGTAGCCATCGACATTGATTTCTTAATGTGCTTGAGTTTGGAAAAGGCTTTGCACCCTAGCAATGCTGCTGCACTCCCCACAGATCACGTACAACAGTCCCGTAGGGCCACCCCAAAGTCTTTAACTTCTGCGTGTACACAAGTAAGTCTCATTGTCTGCAGTGAGACTGAGAGCAGATTATCTAATGCACTATTGGGACCTGTCCCTGTAGTTTACTTTTCCTACAGCGTCTGTTTTCAGGAGGCCATGGAGCGTCTCTCCATCTCCAGAGAGAAGTGAATAGGGAGCTGTACTTTCAGCTGCCGAGCTGATTCTATCCAAACATTATCTGGATAGCTGATTGTAAACAGTGCAGTGGTCTCTTAATGGGAGCCAGTATAATACAGTTGTGCCATCTGTGGCCTCCCAGAGGCTCTCTTGGCCTCTTTGTTGTCCGCCGTGTTTCTGATTATTTCTGTATTAATTCAATTTTCATACAAAAGATTGAACATATTTTCACTCGTGTACACATTTTTAAAAAATCTGCTGAGGTTTAAAATGTCATCTGTTCTATTTATACAGGAGCAGATTGTCATATGATTGGAGAAAACAATAATTAAAGTCCATTGACTACATTTTTATAAACTGTGAAAACAGAAGTGTGCTGCACTGGATATCAGTAATGGGAGCTGAAATATAATCTAATCCCTCCTATTGTATCCCTTCCCAAACATAAAGGAACTAAATTAATTAAGGGAATTAATTCCTTCTCATGTTGGATGTGATTTTCAGTCTGCTAGGATCAGCAATGTATTTTGTGTGAAATTGATATCAACTATAAAAGACAGTAGAATGAGATACTGTTTTTAAAATAAAAACCATTTTTGGAGGGGCCAATTCCAGGCGATGGTCAGTTTTACATTCTAACCACAGGTATATATTGTACATTTTATGTGACTTTAGGTCCTGTGCTGGTGAGGAGCATAGTTTTCAATACTTACAACCTCATCCTCCTCCTCCTCCTCTCTCTCTTTCTCTCCCTCCCCCCCCCCAATTATTTTTTGGTCCGTACAGTGAAGGTTAGAGCAGCTGCTTGTGTCCTACTGTGTCTTTCAAGAACGGCAAGCTATATGCACAATAGCTGTAATTGGCTTGTAGTTGCTGTTTAGTTCCCTAACAATCATTCTGGTTGTGGTTGCTAGGGTGTGCAGGTATATCTGACAGGAACAACGTCAAGCTCCCTCAATGATTGTTAACCTCACTCTAGGTGTGTCCAGATTCATGGAATCAAACTACTGATTCTGGCTTTCCTTTAAAGAAGTCAGTGGGTCAACTAGCTTGTCAACAATAGAAGGTCCGGTGCATGACAGCTAGGAAATCTCTGTCATAAATAAGGTGGATTCAGCTCCTAACAGTCAGGCCTTTCTGTTTATGCAGATTTTTCCCTGGGGCTGATTGGTAGCCAGAAGGCTAAATTTCTTTCATTCCAGAAATAGTGAAATAACACTTTGCTTAGTGACTACAAGCAAATGGGTTAATGTTTTTTTCTCCATGTTTGATCCTTTGCTGTTTGCGCTGTACTTTCCTAATGCATGAGAACATATTTTCCTTCATGGTCAGCAGAATGCAATTTTTGAGCCAGGAAAACATAGAATGCACAGGGATTAATTCAGACCAGCGGCCTGCTAGGATGAGACAGCATGCATTAATGCTTGATGAGAGTTCACATTCCAACAATGACTGACGGTTAGCATACTCGGCCATTGCAGTGTTTTGTAATGGCAGATAAAACTCACTGAGGTCACACGAACAGCCAGACAGATGGCATCAAATGGCCAACTAGTAATGCATTCTCCATATCCATTCTCCTAATGTTAATAACCATGTAACTTTTAATCACTTTCAAATAAACCAGCATAAAAAAAATTTGAGTAGTTTTAACCTAGATGATGTGTGTGTGTATGTGTATATATATATATATATATATATATATATAAATAAGAATGTTTCAGGATTTATTAGGTCAATGTCCATTCCTTTCACTTTTTGGAAATAGAGTTTGAATCTGGAACAGATTAATAGGATCCACGTCTATATGTAAAATGAGTTTGGACAAGCTCAGCTGCAGTCTGTGTTCAAAATTGGTCCACAGCATAAAGCTAGCAATTTAATGCACTTGGTTATTTTCAAGTCATTTTACAATGAGAGCACTCATATTATTTTAAAATTTATTTTACTGCTGTGCATTGTTTAGGTTTCTGCCTCGAGAGAGCTGATTGTTTCCTATAGCAACGAAAAACTTGTGCTTGCTGGGACTTGAAGTCTGAGATTCAGCATCAGAGATTAATTATGCCAGTCATGTCATTGAAATATTTCTCCTTACTTAAGTCATGGTTTGCAAGAATTTAGCTGCCAGTGACACAACTGCTGATTCCAAGCCCCTGACAATCTGACAGCACTGCAAAGGTCCCAAGGAGATTGGGTGATGTGGAATGGGAAGTTACTCATTTGGAGCATAAACATCCGGATAGAGGGGGCTGAATGGGCTTTCCTGTGGTCAAAATTTACTCGTGTATTCTAAATCCCAGTTCTTCTGCCTGAATGCATTAACATAATTCACACTATCTTTTAGAAACTTTTCTTGGGTACATCCTTCTCAAGTGATAATGAGGTAGATTGATCACTTGTAAATAGCACTGCAGAGTACTATGCAACAAATATCGCTGTGGAAAGCTGCTTATGAAATATAATGTTCAGTAAAGATAAAAGGTGTTCACACTAGATGGTTGGACTTGTGATTCTACCCTCGCCCAGTAGTCTGTTCCCACTCTGACAAGTCTCTACACTTAACCAATGAACTGATATCAACAACTTTTATATATCACCTTTTAACGGAATGAAATGTCCCATGGCACTTCACAGGAACATTATAAAACAAGGTATGACAGTGAGCCACACTGGAGATATCAGATCAGGTATCCAAAAGCATGATCAAAGAGTCAGTAGTTTTTAAAAAGTGGCTTAAAAATGGAAATTAAGGTAGAAAGTGAAAAGGTGTAGGGAGGTATATCAGAGTTTGGGGCCTAGACACATGAGGACATGGCTATCAATGGTGGAGCAACTATGATTTGAAATGCACAAGAGGCCAGAATTAGAGGACCAGCATTAAGTGCCACTTTTTACTCGAGACGGGATAGGTGGCTAAAAATAAAAATGGGTAGGGTGGTGACATAGCTGCTGAAGAGATACTAAATTCATCAAGTGTGATATATGCTAAATGTGAGAGAATTCAACCAGCCCACGTTATCTGGAAAGATTTTCCAACTTTTCATTTATTGCTTCTTGCACGAGCTACGTGCCCCGTGCTTTAAAGAGAGTACAAGAAAGAGAAATAGTGCAGGTGCTGGAAACCTGAAATAGAAACGCAGCACTAGAATTGCGCAGCAGGTCTGGCAACGTGTGTTGAGAGGCACTGCTAGATCGGCTGAGTATTTCCAGCATTTTCTGTTATGATTTGAGTAAAACAAAGAGCTTGCATTTGTATAGGTACCATCTTTCATGATCTCAGGACATCCCAGAGCACTTTATAATCAGGTAGCAGTTTTTAAGGGCAGCCAGTATGATGGAGTAGCATGCTCTTGTCCCATATTAATTTTTAGTAATTATCCCAAGAGCAGAGATGGTTCCTTGCAGTGCAGAAGTGGTCTTACGGTTTTTTTGCTTCCCTCTTCAGAAGACCACAAATGCCAGTACACAAAGCCATTTGCTCCATCTAGTGGCTTGTTAGAGTCAGTAAGCTTAACTGTTGGAAGAAAAATCATGGATTTTTGGCAACTGTCTGGTTTTGGATTTCAGGATATTACTGTTAGAGTTCACAGGTTATCTTGACCCTTTTTTAAAAATAGTGATGCTGTGGTAATTGCATATTGAACACGTGATATTTTATCAGGCAAGGATTTATTCAGAGAAGTCTGTCCCATTTCCCCTCTCTGTTCTAAACCCTGCAGCATCTTGAACTGGTACATGCGATTGTGGGTGAACAAAGTGAAGGTTACTGGATTAAAGGACAAAAACTACTATTTAAATTGGGGTAATGGTGAGGCCCCAAACCCTGCCATTAGACCCATTGATTTCATTATCGATCTGCAGAAAGGAGCTGGTGAACTGAACCCAGGTAGAGGAGGGGGAGTGAGAAAACTGGGAGCGGAGGAAAGAAATGGTGGAGATAGGTATTATGAGGGGAGGATTGGCAAACACAAAACTTGCGTGCCATGCAAAATTGATAACACATGGAGACGGCAGTTGATAGATGAGCGTCCTTTTCTCTCTCTCTCTCTCTCTCTCTCTCCCCCCCCCCCCCCCCCCAGTGTGTGATTTGCAATCTGGTCAATCCTAGCCTCAGTTCTTGGGTGGGAGCGTTTGTGAATGAACCTTGTCATTAGTTTAGTGCGGGAGCGGTCATTCATTTCAGCAAAGCAAAGGTTGTAATCTGAGTAAGTTGGCGTCTGTATGCCAGAGATGATTGTACACTTCATTTGTTCAGACCTAGCATGATCAGCCATGCTGTCATCCAGCATCGCTGTGCCCTTGGCAGTTTCACTCCGGGGCAGCTGAGATGGTCTGTCAGGGCAGATGTTCCATTCAGCTCGTTCACTGGTGGTCGGAAGCTTGTTTACTGTTGCTATGGCAGCCTCTGTTGTCACGGCGACACTGCTGCTTAATAGGTGACGTCGAATATAGTTATAAAAAGATAATTTTTCCTCTTCCCTGAATGTACCATCTGTTTCAGATTATTCGTCAACTGACAGAGCAGTGCATGTAAAGTCTCGCATTGTCTCAACAAACAGACATGGACGTGATTATTGCAGCTGAATGTAGAATTAACAGGTGCTGATGCAGAATTTGTTGTGCGGATTAAGTTCCTTTTTTGTTTCTGCAGTCTGAATGCTAACATTATCACTGGCTCTTTGAAAGACTATTCCCATCGGCACTGACAGACAAATAATAAGAGCATGTGTGCATTTACAGGACCCTTGAGCAAAGCATTTGTGTGTTGGGGGAAGTGGGGGCAGCAGTGATGGTGGAGAGTGCATTCTGGTCCATCAGTTCAGATCAGAGCTATGAAGTGTATCATAGAATATACAGCACAGAAGAGGCCCTTCAGCCCATCGAGTCTGCACCAACACGTTAGAAACACCTGACCTCCCACCTAATCTACCAGCACTTGGCCCGTAGCCCTGAATGTTAGGATATGACAAGTGCTCTCCCAAGCAGCACATTCCAGACCACCATCACCCTCTGGGCTAAAAAGTTTTCCTCACATTCCCCCCCTAAACTTCCTGCCCCTCACCTTGAATCTATGCTTCCTAGTGAGTGACCCTTCAACTAAGGGAAATAGCTGCACCTTATTCATTCTGTCCATGGGGAGATTTGATAGAGGTGTATAAGGTTTTGATGGGTAAAGATAGAGTGAATGCAAGAAGGCTTTTTCCACTGAAGCTAGGGGAGAAAAAAAAGAGGGCATGGGTTAAGGGTTAAAGGAGAAAAGTTTAAAGGGAATATTAGGCGGGGATTCGTCACACAGAGAGTGGTGGGAGTGTGAAATGAGCTGCCAGGTAAAGTGGTAAATGCAGGGTCACTTTTTAACATTTAAGAAAAACTTGGACCGGTTCATGGATGAGGGGGGTGTGGAGGGATCTGGTCCAAGTGCAGGTTAGTGGGACTAGGCAAAAAATGGTTCGGCACAGACAAGAAGGGCCAAAAGGCCTGCTCCTGAGCTGTAATTTTCTATGGTTCTATGGTGTCCCCCATAATGTACTCTTCGATCAGGTCGCCCCTGCTACAATGAAACAACCAAACCTATCCAAACTCTCTTCATAATTTAAGTGTTCCATCCCAGGCAGCATCCTGGTAAATCTGCTTTGCACTCCCCCTAGTGCAATCATATCCTTCCGATAATGTGGCGACCAGAACTGCACATAGTACTCCAGCTGCGGCCTCACCAAAGTTCTAAAGAACTCCAACATGACCTCCCTGCTTTCGTAATTATGCCTCGATTGATAAAGGCAAGTGTCCCATATGCCTTTTTCATCACCTTGCTAACATGCCCTTATGCTTTCAGAGATCTGTCAACAAACACACCAAGGTCCCTTTGTTCCACAGAACTTACGTATGGCACCACTAATTAATATTGCATAGGCTGAGTTATGCAAAATTGTGAAATAAAACATTTGGAATTAAGAACAGCAAAAGAAACAACACTCTGTCTCAGAAAATGGAGTCCGTGCAGTGCTGATAGAAGTGTCATATCACAGAATGTGATCCCATTAAATGTAAACATCAGGAATAAGACTTTTGACCTGTGCAAGACATTCATTGGGCCACAGCTCGAGTATCAGGAGTGCAGGCTATGCTATATTTCCTCTTTGTGTGAGGGGGAACCAGCTGGGGTAAATGCATGGGACTATGGGAATAGGGGCCTGGGTAGGATTGTGGTCGATGCTGACTCGATGGGCTGAATGGCCTCCTATATTGTAGGATTCTATGAAAAGAGGTTTTAGACCCCTCATTACGGGAAGGGTGTTCGAGCCATATAAAGAAAAATCAGTTGGATAATACCAAGACAGTGGAATGCTCTCAAAACACTTCCCCCCAAAATGGAAGATAAGGGGTTTGAATTAAAGTGTTGGAAGATTTGAAATGGTTTTGTAAAGGTAAAATAATGAAGATAATTTCCATTACCGGTGAGCAAACTGGTAACGAGAGAACATAGACTGAGGAGTTCTTTTAGATGAATGGAGAAGTTAGGAAACATTTTCACAAAGTGGGTCATTTGTTTATTGAATGCTTTAGCAGAGGTGGAAGAGTTTGGGTGAGGACATGGAAGTGGGATTAGAATAAGTAGCCCCAGACCCAAAGCAACAAATAGCAAAATGGTCTAAATTTGCATTTCCTCTAAGATGGCGACATACACTGTTGCTCTCGTTAAGTCTTCTCCTTGCGTCTTTCGAACCTCATCACGTGGTACAATATATTCAATGCAGAGCTGAACTATTTGTTGAAGATCCCAGTTCAACAAGTGGCCTTTGCTGCTTGTAGATTTCAGTTTAGGCAGCCGAATTGAACTCCACTCTCATGGGCTTGGAAGAGAAAATTTAGTCATTGCATCCACTTTTAATTTCCAAGCGGAAAATTCATGGGGTACAAATTTAAGTTGGCAGGGTAGTGCAGACAGGTGGTATTGCATCGATTTTCCCAGCATACACTTGTGCTTGTTTGACTAATAGAGTGAATGTCAGCCGAGGAGTATAACGCAATATGGCTTGCTTTGATCTATTACCAGAGACAGAATGCAGCTTCCTTTTGTATGAATATCCAATGAGTAAAGGATTGAGAGATCACATTGGACAAGGGGTCAGCCATTCAGCCCCTTGGGCCTGTGCTTCAATTCAATGAGATTATGGTTGATCTGTGACCTAGCTCCCTTTTCCTGCCTGTGTCTGATGCCCCTTTAATACCTTTGGTTGACTTAAATCTTGATTGATTTATAATTAACAATTGATCTAGCATCAATTGATATCTGCAGAAAAGATTTCCAAACTTCCACCACTTCGTGTGTGGAAATTTCATGGCTTAATTCCTGAAAGACCTGACTCTAATTTTTAGACCATGTTCCCTAGGCCTAGACTTGCCAATGGTTCTGTTCATCTGTCCTATCTGTTCCCTTTAGTATTTTGGAAGTATCGATCGAGTCATTCTTCAGCTTCTAAATTCATGTAAATACAGCCCTGGCTGGTTTAATCGCTTATAATAAAACCCTTGGAGTCCAGGCATTATTCTGAGAAATTTATGCTGTACTCCCTCAAAGGTCAATGTATCCTTGAGCTCAGTTCAAAGAATAACCTGGTTCAAAGGTGACCTATCACAAGATATACTGATCCTGCATGAGTTAGTGTGTTAAAGAGAAAGTGTTGAAAGAAAATCAAAAGAAAATTATTGTGTGAAAAGATTTTTCTCATGTTACTTTTGTTTCTTTTATCAATTACTTTAAATCTGTGCCCCTTTATTCTTGATCCTTTCACAAGTGAGAACAATTTCTTCCTACCTAATCTGTCCAAACCCCTTATGATTTGGAATACCTCTATCAAATCTCCTCTCAGCTTTCTTTAGTCCAAAGAAAACATCCCCTTGTACGGGAAGCATTTTGGACATCAAGGCCGCAAAAGCCACAATAACAAATGCAAGTTTTTTTGTGTATTAGTGGAATAAACTTTCACTTTAATTTCCTCTCCACTATTAATTTTATGACATAGATCTGTATATAAAGAAATAAAAACAAAGCGATTGAAAGACTCGGCAGATCTGGCAGCATTTGTGGAGAGCGAAACAATTCATGTTTCGAGTTTGTATGACTCTTCAGAGCTGCTTAAAGTTTAAGGCAGTGCTACTGAACACATGGCAAAATGCCAACGTGTTTTGTGTTTACTCTTTCTGGTAAATCGTTTCCCTACATGAGTATATGGTTTAATTGTAAACGGTGTTAAATGGATCATTCTTCAGCAAAACACTTCTACAATATGGTATCAATACTTGATCCAGAAGGATTTCAAACCACTACTCTCTGAATTTTTAATTTTCTCATGAGTTACTTTGATGTACTAAATGCTGAAATTTATACCTGCAAGCTCACAGTTTCATCTATGTTGGTCATAATGGGAGGTGGAAGTAGAAGATGGGTGTTTAACCATTGGGAGGGTAAGCAAACATTGCTGAGCTTGTGGCTTCTGCTTATAAAGTAGCACACAAGGCGGCCATTCAGCCCATCTTGCATGTGCTAACTGTTTAAAAGATCCAATTAGTCTCACACCACTGCTCTTTTCCATAAACCTCCAAATTTCTACCTTTTCCAGTATTTATCAATCATTTTAATCCAAACTTTCATTTTAAAAATTTTATCTCGCTCTTTTTCTATCAATTACTTTAAATCTGGGAACTTTAGCCTTTGACCCTCCTGATCTTGGAAACCGCTTCTACTTACGTACTTGATCAAAACACTTTGAACACCATTATTCCCGTTTCTCCAGTGTCCATGCAAAACTGAAGTGATCTGGAACTTGAAATGTGATTAGATGAATTGCAAACACTGGTGAAAATCGCACGGTTGGAAACCCTCAAATAGCACGTTGAGGAATAGTGAGTGATAGTCTTTGTCCAAGATTATTTAAATTTAAAGATGTTTAGCAACACTTGCAAAGGCATAGCAAGGGAGTAATCTGGTTTCTTGTACAGAGAAATGAGTACAGGATGAGGATAGGGGAAATGTCTATTATCGGATCCGCGGTTTTCCCCAGAGCTGGAGAGATTTTAGTTTTGTCTGTCCTGACTGTGGTTCTACATGAACGCTACAACTAGTGCTTTGTTGCGTGTCAATAATCCTATTATTTCAGAAACTGGAAGGGAAGACAAATTTGGCTGCCTTGACAAAGCATTAGTCACACTACGATGCTTTGTGCACCTTCTGAATATTTAATGTGGATCACAGTGTTACATTTTGATCAGCAACACTGAACGGAAAAAGCTCTAGTCCTGCTCACCTGCTGTAACGTATGAAGATGGTCTTTCCTGAACACTTGTCAGCTCCCACTTCCACTGGCCAGCAACACTTTCTCACATATTTGTCAAAAATAAATGTAGATTTTTTTTCTCATTTCAGATTCTGATATTGATGCAGCCACTGCCATGATGCTGCTGAATTCTTCCCCTGAGGTGAAAGGAGCAGAATGTGAGTACACAGTACATTGCAATAGAAATATAAAGGTTTTTATTGCAGTGCGGCCTCCTCCAGATATTGTTCTGTTGTGATGCAAGTCCTCGACAATTTATTACATTTATTTTTTTTCCCCTGCCCTGCTTCTTCCTGTGCACTCATGCATTCCTCAGTTGGGAAGTGAACCAACCTATGGATTTTTCCATGGTTGGATTCAATATCAGTTTGCCAGGTGTTCCACTTTCTGCCAGTTGAATCTGCCAGGATTATGTAATTTGTGTGATCCAAGTTAAGGTATGCATGAAGTAAGGGCTTTTGTTTTGAAGTTGGGAAAGGCTACTGTATTTAAGCATTCGGCTATTAATCGTCATTTGTTCTTGCCTCGTTTTTCTAATCCTGTGACTTCAACTGTGGCACTCCTCAGTCACATGACAAATTCTTCTGGTAGCCTCCCACTTGTACACTCACTGCAGTTGACTTATCTCTTTTAGTAATTCCTCTTGATAGATGTGGTAAAAGTTGCATAGTTGTGACAAATGTGGCCTTGCATAATTTTTTGTCCTGATTTCAATAATTCAGTCACTACTAAACTAATGAAACATGAGCATGAAAGCATCTCATCAAAAGGTCATCTCATCAAGGCTTGAGATCCGTTTCTGCCTCTATTAGAATTTCAACTCGTGTTGAGAAACATCTGTTATTCATGGATTAAGTTAATGAAGTATCCAGTAAAAAGAAGCAGTAAATCACTACTATCTCTTTAATGACAGCAAAAATGTTATATTGTGTTGGGCCTAACAAAGCAAATGGGAAAAATCCTATATTTCTCACTTTTGTATTTCATGAAGTTGATGTATTCAAGGCAGTGTTGTTGGGGTATAAATCCCAGGTTTCTTGTCTTTGCACTTTGTATTCATTTTATAATGGGAAACCTGATAAATCAAACCATGGCAAATTTGGAACAGATTCTATCGCTAGTTTTATATATATAATTTATGAAGTTATTGCAATTACATATTTTACAAAGATACTTGATATTATTTGTTAACCCACTGTAGTTTCTATGGAGTATGTACATATCCTGTCCTACTCCTCAATGAGGAAAGTCATTGGAAATCCAGCAATTATGCGATTGTGATGCTGTAAATTTATTTTGACTGAGAAATCTTTTGACTAACGCCTACATAATAAATGATGTCTGTGTTCAAACCACTTGTGGGCGTTATTGCCTCCTAGCCTTGCTGGAAAACAGATAATGGCTAATTTATGTGAAAGTACCTGTGGATTACATGTTGAGAGCGATTACTTTGGTATTTTAGAAGAAGGGACAGCGTGAAAGGGTGTATTTTCCTGGTCCGTTTTCTTGCCTCTTTCCCGATGACTCAAATTCCTTCCTGGGTTGCACTTAACTTTCTGGTACCTCACCACCGGGTTCTGAAGCAAATTGTAACATCCCAATTGCTGCTATGATCAGCTAAGTGGCTGCAAACTGAGATCAAACGTTTGCCTTTATTGGTATGCGTGGTTGAGCTAATCACTGGATAAACAGGTTGTATGGGAAGAGCCTGTACATTTCATTGTCTATTGCTGACAACTACATTTTTTTTGTGGTCAATTGTAAATCCATATCAGTACGCATTTTACACTCATCTCTCAGTTTCAGTTCTTTTTCTGGTGCCAAAAACGCTTGAATTTAAGGGATTGATGCTTTTTATTGAGAACCTTTTATGCATCAAGGCCCACTTTGCAGGTCACCACAGATTCAAACAGGAGCTTTGATTGAGACACAATAAGCTTGAATTTAAAAAAAAATGAATTGAAGGTAGAAAGATTTGGGCAGCTGAATATGGAAGGAAAGGGAGTGAGTCAGGAGAACAAGTGTGGGGCCGGTGGGATGTGGGATGGGCAGCCTCAGAGAATATTAGAATAGAGGAGGATTTCAGCAGCAGATTATGTTGCAGAGATGAAAGCCAGCTGCCGTTTCTGATGGAGGGAATATCGAATCAGAAGCTTAGCCCAGGGTTAATGCTGATATTATGAACAGCCTCCCTGAGCCTGACGTGGTGGCTGGGGGATTCATGAGTACGTTTAAAAAACAAATTCAAATAAACAACATTCTGATTGGAAACTGAATCTAATAAACTATGCTTCCTTTAAATTGTCCTGAAGAGTGTTAAGAATTCACCACGTAATTTGGGACTGAAGTCACAAGTAGACAACACCGAGTTGGCTTCCTCAGAGCATTAGTGAACCGTTTGTATTTGATGGCAATAATTTGCCAAACTACTTAACTTGAGATTTGCACTCATGGTTTCAGGTTACTTGTTGAGTACCTTAACCATTGATTGAGTGAATGTTGGCCTATCAAGTCATATGTGGCCTGCAGGTAATGGTGTTTCCATGGTTTTGCTGCTCATGTCCTTCCTTGATGGAGGATACCTTACAGGAATGTGTTGGTAAAGTAAACTTTGCAAGCTGACATGGTGCCTTTTGTGGACTGTATGTACCGCAGCCTATGCACATTGGTAACACTCATAGATGCTGAGTTTATTGGCCAGATTTGTGATCAGAAGCAGAAGAGTTTGGTTTGGTCCAAGAATTGCCCCTTCTCCGAGGCATGGAGAAAAATCAAGCTGTTCCCATTCCTCCAACCAATGGCTAGAAATGTTCTTGTGGACTTGGGTGGAGTGCGGCTGAGCCTCCACTGTGAAGCTATTGAATAGCCTACCTACCTGCTACTAATGACAACTTGGTCAATGCACTCGAGTTATCTTAGCAAGACATCATTGCCTTCAGGAGGAGAGCGCTGAAGTAAAGATTGGCAAGGAGACAAACCATGAATGTGGAAAACTAGCAGTATAAAATGTGTTTGTATTTACACCATTCAGGCATACATTGATGGACAGGATGCATGTAGACCTGTCATCCAAGAAAGGCAGAAAATATCTTCATATTGACCCAGGTGGTTTGGATATACCATGACAAGGCACACAAACAGAAATTAAGAGAAGTTACTTCTCTTAAAGAGCTGTGAGCTTGTGGAATTTGCTACCCCAGAGCGTGGTGGGTGCAGGGACATTGAGTAAAATTAAGAAAGAGATGCATAGATTTTTAATGACTAAGAGTTACTACTGAGATCAGCCATGATCACAGGCTCGAGAGGCTAAACTGCCTGCTCCTGCTTCCAGTTCTTATGCTCTTATGTACAGACCTTAAAGTGGACTTTCATTTACTACTTTAAGAATGATGGAAGAACTTGTATGTTCTTAGGCATCCCAAAGCACCTCATAGCAAATGAAGAAACTTTGACTTGCAGTTATATTAATACAGGAGAATAAGAATGCTACGTGGATTTGAGGGTGGAGGAGAGGGAAAAGGTTTTTTAACCAAAAGTCATATCTATTTGTTTTTGTTGTACATGTATGTGTGGAAAGATAAACAAATCCAGTTATACTTAGTAAACTGAGACATCACCAACTAATGTAATCATGTTTTCAATATATAGATGTGCGTTGTGTCACTTGATACTGCTTTTGAGATAGATGTTGTGAAACAAGCCAGACAGATACCATAAAATGACATTACTGGAACCACAATTATTTTGATCATATTAAAAACAGGGTAATATTAGTTTACTTTGTTGTTTATTTCTGCTGATGTTGGCTGCTTTTGGAATGATTCTCGTAACCCTCTCTTCTAACATTTTCCGCAGTGGATTTTTGCAAGTGTTAATCACTCCTCTAATTTCACAGCTCGATAGAAGTCCAGAGATGATAACTGATTTATTGTGTCGTGTATTGCTGTCCATTGATTGTGATGCATAAGTGGGATCAGATGACTGACTGACTTTGTGCAAGCTTTTAGTTTTACATTAGACTGTCATCAGGTAATCAAAATGTGGAACCGCGGGTCAACTAATTAAGGTTATAGTCCAACAAGTTCATGTGAAGTACACAATTTTCCAATCAAAGCCCAAGAATTATTTCACCGACGTTTTCATCTCCGATTGTTTTTATAAAAGAAGTCAAGCCCAACCAGGAATAAATAATAACTTGCCATTTAAAAAATAATTACAGCTCGACTTGTTACTTTGCATGCATCATTGAGCACGTGGTTGACAGTAACAAAAGCAGAAAATGCTTTAAAAAAATTCAGCATGTCTGGTCGCATCTATGGAGAGAGAAAGAGTTAATGTTTCAAGGCAGTAAGAATTCTTTGGCGATTATTTTAGATTTCCAGCATCCACAGTTTTTTGCGTTTATTTCCATGGTTGACAGTGGTTGAAAGAATCTTGGGTGTCACCCAGCTTACTTGAATGTCAGATTTTCTTGCCCTGTAGCATTTGGAAATAAATCATAATTATCCTAAATTGTAGGATTTTTTTTCACTTGAAATGTGTGGCTGAATTGTGAATGGGAGAAAGGGAGTTTCTCCTTTATACCCTTTTGAGCGATGGTTTGTAAATAAACTCCTACTTGTTGCAGAAACTGATTGAGCACTTTGAAGATGCTATCATTCCTGTCAATTTTATTTGATAGCTTTTAAAAGAACCAGCGTATGTTAATAAATTTCGTAATGGTTGGTAGGCACTAAGGCAAGCAATCTTCTAATTTGCATCCGCAGGCATTAAAGGCACCTTGCGCTTTGAAATTCATGCCATCAAATAATTGTAGTGAAGTGGGAAATGATATTTGTTTTATACCTGTGTTGGATTACCAGAGGAAAATTTGACCTCAGATTTATGATATCTGAGCAATAATTTTGTGATAGAAGAATTTTGAACCTACATTTGGAAGATCAAATTCAGGTGCAAATTATACAGTAAATGGCAGAAACCTTAGCATTGGCATACAGAGGGATCTGGGCCACGGATACGTGAAAGTGGCAACATAGGTGGATAAGATGGTCAAGAAGGCACACAACATGCTTGCCTTCATTGGCTGGGCATTGAGGGTAAAAATTGGCAAGTTTTGTTACAGCTGTACAAACCTTTAGTTAGGCAGTGTTTGGAACATTGAATGCGGTTCTGGTTGCCACACTATCAGAAGGGTGTGGATGCTTTGGAGAGGGTGCAAAGAAGGTTTATAAGCATGTTGCCTGGTCTGGAGGGTTTGGGGTATGAGAAGAGATTGGGTAAAATCAGATTGTTTTCACTGTAAAAACAGAGGCTGAGGGGCAACCTGATAGAAGTTTGTGAGGCATTAATAGGGTGGATAGTCAGAGGCTTTTTCCCAGGGTGAAGGGTCGACTACAAGGGGGCACAGGTTTAAGGCGAGAGGCTGTAAGTTTAGAGGAGACATGTGGGTAAAGTTTCTCACACAGAGGGTGGTGGGTATCTGGAAGTGGAGGCAGTGGAAGCAGGCATGGTAGCAATGTTTAAGGCGTATATTGAATATGAGTGGGAGGCAAAAAGAGGAATAGAAACTGTGTTTCGGTGCAGGCTTGGTGGGCCAAAGGGCCTGTTTGAGGGCTGTATTGTTCTTTGTACTCCCTCAGCTAGGAATCCCTTATCTTGACCTTTCCTCAGCTCAAGTCTAGAAAACATGCACTGCGCCTCTGGGAGCTCTCAGCTTATTCTCTTCTGTGTTCCAATATATTCTTTCTCAATCATGATTCAGACATCTGTTCCAGATTTTGTTGTAAATTTATTCCCCCCCCCCAAATATTTATATTTTCAAGAAAGCTGATGACTCAACCTACATCGTTAGTCAAAGCAGAAAACTGTTGTCTGAGAAAGATTTATGGCAAACTGTATAAGAACAATGTTGTTACACCTTTGAGACATGGATTAAAATCCAGGCCCAGAGGAGGAGAAGGTCTCCTTTCATTACTGGCTGCCAATAACACTAAGTGAAATTACTATTATGATTTGTTTCAATCCAGCTCAGTTGATTGAAGTCTTTACTGCAAAAGTTGGCAATGATAAGTGAGACACATTTAGTAATGAACTTTGGTTAAATTAGGCAAATTTAATTTGAGGGAGAATTTTAAAAATACACACCCTTTTAAAATGTGTTAGAACTGATTTTATTAAACAATCTCTGAAAGGAAATACATTTCTGTATGTTGAAATATAATTAGTAGACATTTGCCATGTTGGATTCTTGTCCATATTTGTATCTGCTGAATTGACACACTAATTATATTCTCTGGCTTGAGAACTGGGTGTTCATGTCTAAGGACAGGCAAAAATGTTGTTTGTGAATTTCCAATTGCCTTAGAAAGTTTAACATTTATTTATTAGTCACAAGTAGGCTTACATTAACATTGCAAAAGGCACAGTGGTTAGCACTGTTCCCTCACAATGCCAGGGACTCAGCTTGGATTCACTATCTGTAGAGTTTGCACGTTCTCCCCATGTCTGTGTGAGTTTCCTCTAGGTGTTCCGGTTTCTTCCCACATTCTGAAAAACGTACTGGTTAGGTGCATTGACCCAAACAGGAGTGTGGCGACTAGCGGAACTTTGTTGCAGTGTTAATGTAAGCCTACTTGTGACTAATAAATCAACTTTGACTTTTACTTTACTTTAAATCCACTAGTAGCCACATCCGGCACACTGAGGGAGAATTTAGCATGGCCAATGCTCCTAATCAGAATTTAGAAGGACCAAATTAGAAGGATTAATTCTTTGTTTTTCGTACGTATTTACCCTCCCTGAGAAACATTTTTCTGTAAATGAAATCTAGATTTTGGGAAAATTCATCTGCTACAGTTTATGAACAGAAGTCTTATTTTAAAGAAAAGTTTGCGCAGTTTTAAATACCAAGTTATAATAGAGATCATCCTGTTTAAAACCTAGAAACCCCTATGCACTATCAGATGAAGATTTGTACCCCCCACCCTCCCCTTCCCTGCACAAGCTGTCATTAAAACAGTGCACAAGAGTTGATTTATTATCTTACTAATCAATTGAAGTTACCACAGATTTACTATGTCTTAAGAGGATCAATTGACAATACATTGCTGCTCATGAGCAGAAGGGGAAAACCCAATTCAGTACACTTGCATTCAAGTACCTCCCAAGGCCAGCTCTTTTCGATGTGAACAGCACATAGTTTTTGCTCAAATGTATGTAACCATGAATAATGAGTAGTGTTGATATGCATTAAAAAAAAATCTATGCTTTCTAGGTCTGTGAAGTTTTCATGTGTCTCTAGAATATATTCAGTAATAAAACAATACTTGTGCTCTTTCAGGTATTTGTCTAGAAAGAAGATCCAGAACTAAGCAGTTATTTGAAGTAGTGATTGTGGGAGCAATTTGGGGTGATGAATTAAGTACATTGAATATTAAAATGTATTTTTTAAGTGTTTTGGTACCAACATATAGTATTAAAATGTTGGCACTGACTATGAAGATGTTAACAAAGCTGAGAAACCATTCATGTGATTAAAAAGCAAATTATTGCTGATGCTGGAACCTGAAAAGAGAAAATGCTGGAAAATCTCAGCAGGTCTGGCAGCATCTGTAAGGAGAGAAAAGAGCTGACATTTCGAGTCCAAATGACTCTTTGACAAAGGGGTCATCTGGACTCAATGTCAGCTCTTTTTTCTCCTTACGGATACTGCCAGACCTGCTGAGATTTTCCAGCATTTTCCCTTTTGGTGAAAGCATTCTCGTACTGCTCTAACACTGTGGCAGAAACTCAAACATACCGCTCAACTAAGTGGTCAATATTTAATTTATTTGGCAAAAATCCTTAAGAATTAATGGACAGACATGATTATTGACATTTTATCAAGGTATCGGTTTAATGCAGAGCAAATAACCTGGAAGAGACTCAAACAGGCACATTGTCAGGTGTTAATATTGGAAAACACCATGATGATTCAAATTTACATATAATAATGGCATTCGGGACTGCAATCCAATACAAGGAAAAATTTTTAAAAATCCACTTTAGTTGTTGGTTCATGCGTGACACTTAATCAGAAAACAGCCCTTGTATTGTGAATTTTAGCCACAATATTGAAGCAGACTCTTGATATGTTTTACTTAAATGGACCATATGTAAGCAGTATTATATGTTTGTGCATTATGTGTTAATGTTGCCTTAAATGGTTTAGGGAAGTTTGTGTTCTGATTGTGGTTTCTCTAACATTGTAGTTCTCTCCTGTCCAGATGCTGTGGGAGTAATGCCAAATGGTGGTCGAGCGTACAGTCGAGGGCCATTCATGGGGATGAAGCCACTGCCAATCAATAGCATTGGGAGTATGGCTGCTGCAGTAAGGTTAGCATTTATCTCCCATCAATTGCAACTGTTAGAATTGAAGTATTCAGCTGCCTTAACTCATTGGTGCTAAAAGTGACCGTCTGACTTGTAATGAAACTAAAAGATTCTGGATGTAAATTTTATAATGTTGCACAGAAGAACTTTGGAAGAAGGATGCTATTGAAAACTGATGTACGTTAATTTCTCACAAACTTACAAATAGAAAGAGAGCCTAATTTTGTTCTTGGCAAATCATATCCATCTCGAACTATCGCAAAGACACCTGTGTTTCAAGTCAACTACCTACCTATGGTTGTGCCAAGAGGTCCAATTATTATCTTTTTATTTAGCACTTTGTAATGAAATCCATAGAATCACTACAAAGCCAAAGAAGGCCATTTGGCACATCAAGTCCGCATCGACTCTCCGAAAGAGCACCTTACCCAGCTCCACCCCCCCCAACCCAATCCCCCTAACCTCTCGCATTTACCATGGCTAATCCACCTAACCGACACACCTTTGGACATCTTTCAAAAGAATTATCCAGTTAGTTCTACTTCCATATCTCCTTGCAAATTTTTCCCCCTTTAAAAATTTGTCTACTTCCCTTTTGCTTGCACCAGTTTTTCAGACACTTCATTCCAAGTCCCCTTAATTCACTGAGTAAATAAGATTCTGCTGGTCTCAATTCTGGTCCTTTTTGCTGATTATCTTAAATCCGATCATTGACCCTTGTGACAGTGGAAACAATTTTCCTTATTCACTGTATTGAAACCTTACAAAATTTTGAATATCTCTCTATTAATTCTCCCCTTAGCCTTCTCAGTTTTAAGGAGAACAGTCCTAGCTTCTCTTGTTTTCCATGCTTCTATGTCTCTGGTACCATTTCTTTAAATCTCTTCTGTATATTCTCCAAGGCCTTATCATCTTTCTGAAGTGTCCAGAATTGGACAAAGTACTCCAACTGCAGCCCAATTAATGATTATAAAGGTTTAGTGTAACATTCCTACTTTTGTACTCTATAAGCTAAAGATTCCATGTTTTTGTCAGCCCTCTGAGCTTACCCTACCCCTCTCTTCCTGCATTTTCATCAACTGTGGAACTGATGTTAAGTATTTGAACATGTAAAGTTTGTCAACACAATAATCAAAATATTGTCTCCTACAGTTATGAATAAATATTGGGAGCATAAAGCTGTTGTTTTATTTTGAAACCCCTTCCAAAGGCAGCAGATGGCTTGTATCCTCATGCTATTGGTTGGTTTCCAGTTTTCCCTTTCTCTGTCCAATGTAAGGACTTCTGAAGCAATAAATTGCAGCAAGCCTGTAATGTTTACATGGAAAGTGAATGGATTTATCAGGTGTTAAATATAGAAATAGATTTATTTTAATTATCTGAGCCTCAGTAGATTTCAATGCCTGCTCTCCCTGGAATTTACTTAACACTTTTGGTAATTTAGCTGTTTAGCAACTTATTTAGAACACTCCTTCCTTGATTTATTACTGTTCTAAATAGATGATTCAGTATTGAAAATATCAGCTAAAAATGCTTTTTATTCAATATAATCCATTTTTTAAAGTGTTAGTTGTCATGCAAAGTGCAATTCTAACCTTTTTAATATTGTACATTACTATATTTCTCAGTATTTAAATAAATAAGAAGGCTACAATATATAATTAGTGACATAAACTGCCTGCATAATGGGAAAAAGCTCAAATTTGTCCACATAAATGCATTAACACTTCAGTATAATGTACAAAGCATAATAATTTTTCACTTTCTCATTATTGATCTCATCTTATTATATTCTCATAATCTGTTGGGGTGTTTTGCTTTCTGAAAGGCATTATATCAATGCAGCTTGACTTGTATAAAAGTGTTCCTAATACATTTCGCTTATAATTTCAAACAGAATAAATCTGCACTTGTGTGAATAAAGCAATGTTGTCATGCACCATAGTGGGTTCTAAGCATAACCTTTCCAATGGTGCTCTGTATTATTGCCCAAGTCAAAGTTTCAATAACTTGGAACTCTCTGCTGGTTATCAGCACTGTATTCCAGTGTAGCATGTTAACCCAGATTTGGTCCTAGACAATGAAAACTAAAAGATCCAAATGTTAACTTTGGCAGATATTCAACTCCTCAGATAAGTGGAAGAACCAAGTGGACTTGAGAATTGAGGTATTGACAGTGCAATACAAATAATGGATGTGGTTGTTAAGCTAGAAGTAATGCTGTGCCAGTACAGTACGAGCATGGAGGAGAGCTAAGCAGCCACTTGACTGGCACTCCATACATCACTTTAAACATTCACTCCCTCTACCACCAACACATACTGGCAGTAGCATGTACTACCTGCTGCAAGATTAAGTGGAGCATCTCACCATGGTTCTCTTGACAGCACCTTCCAAACCAAAGTGCTCTATTGCCTAGAAAAGGGAAACAGGCACATGGGAATACTACTTCCTACACCTTCCCTTCACAATCAAACAACACTATATCGTCATCCTTTCACTATCGTTAGGTTAGAATCCTGGAACTCCTTAACAGCACTGTGGATGTACTACAAAAAAAGTAATGTAAAGTTGATTTATTAGTATCCCAAGTAGGCTTACATTAACATTACAGTGAAGTTACTCTGAAAACCCCCAGTTGCTACATTCCATGTCTGTTCAGAGATACGGAGGGAGAATTTAGCATGGCCAATGCGCCTAACCAGCACATCTTTGAACTGAGAGGAAACCGGAGGAAACCCACGCAGATGTGGGGAGAACATGCAAACTCCACACAGACAGTGACCCAAGCCAGGATTCAAACCCAGGTCCTGGCACTGTGAGACAGCAGTGCTAACCACTGTGCTGCCCAGAGCGGTTCAAGGAGGTGGCTCACCACCATCTTTTCAAGGCAGTTGGAAATGAGCAATTAATGTTAGCCTTGCTGGTGAGACACTGATTCCATGAATGAAAGCAAAAGAACATTTCAGTCCAGCAGTGGTTATGCTTAACTGACACCGTCTCCCACTTCATCTAACCCAGTAGGGGAAAAATATCTCCCGGTTCTTTCTCCATATATTTATATTACTTAGCAGAAAAAGAACAAAGGGGGCAGACCTGGAGAATATTTTATCTCCTTTTGCCCACAGAGTGATGGGCTGAGACAAGGCAAGTCTTGCAGAACCCCTGGAATTAAAGACTTCTTAATCCAATGAGGCATGTCTTGTTTCTTGATTATAGAAACAAACAAATTGCCTGTTGTCATTGAGGAGGCAGCTTCAGTGCTGATCTGTTGCTTTGGTGTCAAAACATATGTAAGTACTGTATGTTTTGCTGCAGAACACAACCCTTAAATAGAACTTTTCTATGAAAGAAGAAAAGAATGATCAGAAAAGCGGGAACCTCAGTTTCCCACTTGAAGCTTTCAAAAGGTTTTTGCTGCTGAAAAATGTAGTCTAGCATTCCTATATGTGCATTCATTTCCATATTGCACTTGCCGCAAGACACCATTATTGAACAGTACTGTATGGTGATTTAGTGAACTGACCTGTAGTAATTTGCTCCCTCTTCAGGAATGGAATTGCAAACTGTCGGATGCGGAATGATAGCGAACAATCCTGTGGCTCCCCGGTTGTCAGCAGTGACCCTAAAGAGGATCACAACTACAGCGTGGCAAAATCTTCCAATCACAGAAGTACATCCCCCACCAGCGACTCAACGTCCTCTTCCTCTGCCGATGACCACTATGAGTTTGCCACGAAGGGCAGTCATGATGGGAGTGAGGTCAGTGAAGGGAGTTACCGCAGCCCCGAGAGCTACAGCGAGACAGAAGATGAGGAGAAAAAAATCAAAAAAGAAACCAAGGATTCCTTAGCTGACAGTGGGTACCTATCTCAGCACACAAAACGGCAACACCTGACGAAAGCAAAAAAACACGCAACTGAGACACTGCCGCTTAAAAAGAGACGCACAGAGAAACCACCAGAAAGTGATGATGAAGAAATGAAAGAGGCAGCAGGTTCACTCCTGCACTTGGCAGGGATTCGGTCCTGTTTGGATAACATCACAAACCGCACTTCAAAAGGGCAGAAAGAGCAGCAACATTCAGCAAAAAATTAAGACAGTAATGCACAGCCTCTTTAAGATTGTTGGCAGAAATTTATTTTCTTTCAGCACGTCAGGTGAATTATAATGATTTGTGGCAATATCAGCAATCACTTTGTTTCCCTATTTTAAGCCCCCTTGAGTTTTTTTGAATATAAAAAGTAATTTTCATTTAAGGAGATTGAAGCCATAGCAGAACTTTTACTGACACTCAGCTAATTTGCAAAAGCTTTTCATTGACTGACAACAAAAGCCAAAATCACTGCACCTTTTTGCTCTCCCTCTCCCACTCCCTCTCTCGCTCTCTTTTCCCCTCCACACTCTGTCTCCCCACTCACTATTTCCCCCCCTCATTCTCTCTCTCTCCTTCCCTCCCTCACTCTCTCTCCTCCCTCACTCTCTCTCCTTCCTCACTTTCTCTCTTCCACCTCACTCTCTCTCTCTTCCACCTCACTCACTCTCTCTCTTCCACCTCACTCACTCTGCCTCTCTTCCACCTCACTCACTCTGCCTCTCTTCCACCTCACTCACTCTGCCTCTCTTCCACCTCACTCACTCTGCCTCTCTTCCACCTCACTCACTCTGCCTCTCTTCCACCTCACTCACTCTGCCTCTCTTCCACCTCACTCACTCTGCCTCTCTTCCACCTCACTCACTCTGCCTCTCTTCCACCTCACTCACTCTGCCTCTCTTCCACCTCACTCACTCTGCCTCTCTTCCACCTCACTCACTCTGCCTCTCTTCCACCTCACTCACTCTGCCTCTCTTCCACCTCACTCACTCTGCCTCTCTTCCACCTCACTCACTCTGCCTCTCTTCCACCTCACTCACTCTGCCTCTCTTCCACCTCACTCACTCTGCCTCTCTTCCACCTCACTCACTCTGCCTCTCTTCCACCTCACTCACTCTGCCTCTCTTCCACCTCACTCACTCTGCCTCTCTTCCACCTCACTCACTCTGCCTCTCTTCCACCTCACTCACTCTGCCTCTCTTCCACCTCACTCACTCTGCCTCTCTTCCACCTCACTCACTCTGCCTCCCCTCTTCTTATTTCACCTTGACTCTCTAGGTGCACACAGGATGCATTACACTGACACAAATTGAGTTTGCATTTTGAATCCCGCAATGTTCTAATGTGAAAAGATGGATCAGTGACCGTTCTGATCCAGCCATGCTGAACGACAGCCAGCCTGAAAAGCACTGTGGCCTAGAGCCATCTAGAGGCATCTGGACAAAAGGAAGAAAATTAATCTGCTGCTCAAGACTGTGATGAATTCGTTGGAGGCAACTGCACTTAAGTACCAGAGCTCTGGGTCTTTTAACAGTATAGCAGACGACCGCCATTATTATTGGGAAAAACAGTCTATTTAAAGTAGGAAAAAAAAGTCCTGCCATTGGTCAGTTCCACAAATTTCTGTCTTCTTAAACCACACACATGTTCAAAGCCATATGCCTGATGGATGGCACTGCGTGCAAAGAGAAAGAAAACATACCGCCTTTGAAACTGCCTGAGTGATGTGAAAGCAATCAAGTCTTGCAAAGAAATTCATAATCAAGCGATAACAAGATAGCGATGCTAATCCATCCTGCCCGATCAAAACGATTGATCCGGCCACGATGAGGAAGACGACAAAACAAAAAGAGAAAAAAGCTCTAAAGCCTGCCATTAGTATTATTCTGGAACAGAGTTGCTGAACAGTGATATATCGGTGAGCTCCTCCACTGCCCTGGAATTGGAGTAAGCAGTTTCTCTCTCAGTCAGGAAACGTGTATGATAAAAGACCATTGATTTTGGAATATAACCTACGTAGCCAGCAGGATTATCCAATCCATGTTGCATGGGTTCTTTGAACAAAAACTTTGCTTTTTATTCAAAGACGAGAAAAAGAGTTCATGTAAGGTAAATAATGTATTTAGCATGAGCATGAATTATTTTCATATAAATATAGAAAATAGAGAAAAGGCAATGCCTCTAATTTTTAAGCCCTTAGGCCTAGATTTTTTTTTTGAAGCAGGTGATAAGGTTTAACCTTTTTTTCAGGGAAAAAAAACTGACTGTTGGGGAACTTACTCTGCAATATGAAGACTTCACATTTCTGGTAGGGCTTGGATGGTTGAGTATACTGCCTTGTCTGCACATTCGGGCCCCACTACAGGCTTGTAAGATATGAAGAACAGTGACAGGTAACATATAACACTGTCCCCCAGTATAGAGTGGGCAGGGGGAGGGTGGGGGGTGGGGGGGGGGAGGGGAAAGGAGGGATGGGTTGGGGTGGGTGGTGAGGGGTGGGGGGGGATGTGGGAAATAAGACTGTTCTCACCTAGTCAGTAGTGAGTGTGCATGATTTATCTAATCTCCTCAAATTATCTGTTAAATATTTGGGGTGGAGTGATGTATTGAATATCAATATCATATATTGGCAATATGTCACAAAACGGCACCTAGCAGTGCTGCTCATTATAGCGATCGGAAGAAAAATAAACCACCACCGTTATTGTTTTTTCGACTGTTACGTCAGGTTTATTTTCAAATTTGATGAGGTGGGGCCCTGGAGAGCAATTAATTAAACTCGTATCGTTTTGGCCATTGTTGGATTCCTAATTTTTACTTAAGTGAAACTTTGTGTGTTGGGAATCAAGAAAGAAACATATGCAGTCACTGTGATCAATAGGTGGCACTGGCTGTTGAGTAACATGCTGAGTCTTTCTGTAATTTGCCTCAGAAATTGGGTAGCCTCTTTCGAATGATCCTACGTTGGTAGAAGTACAGGTGTTCATTCACACTCACTGCTTGACATTTATCTTCTGAAAACTGTTAACCAGGAGACCAAATCTAGTCATTTTTGTTTGACCGATGTATGCCAGAGTTTAAAATTGCAAATGAATATTGGTTATTCACCTGCATATGCTGGGTTTAATGGCAATGACCATTGTGGAAAAGAATACATTCAGAATTTTATATTGTAATTGTTCGAAGGCATACAAAGAAGAACAGTGTAACTGGATTTTGCAAAACATATTATCATCTGGGCTATGTTCATATAACATAGTGAATACTTTGTGACCAGGGTTTTGTGGTTTTGATTTTTTTAAATTGGCTCATTAACTTTGGCAAAGGGGGCAATGCCTTTTTAACTGGGTAAATTACTACAATGATGGATTATTTGCGCAAATATATGATCTTTATTCTGAAGGCTTTAGAAATCATGTGCAGTAATATTCCATGACGGGCAAAAAATTGCAATGTTGAGATGTTGAAAGACTTGAAATTAGGGGATAAAATCGATAACTAAGACCGGTTTAAATCTCCATAGTGATATTTTGAAATTAAACACTCATGTGACCAAAACCAACCAAGCAATAGCTATAATGCTTCTTTGGTTGGCTATTACATCCTATAGGATAAAGCAAGCCATAGAGCTGGAAGGCATTGGGATGCTAGCTTCCTATATACAAAAAGCAGAGGTTACCCAAAAGTAAAATGATGAAAGAAAAATCTTGGTAAAGCAAGGCAAAGAAGTGTCAAAGTCATCCTGGTTGAGATTGGCACTTATTTAAATGCATAAAGGCAATGGATGAAGGATAATTCTTTGTCACTGCTGAGCTAGACTCTCAAACAAAGATTGGGGAAATGGTTAAAGATTCAAAACACGGGGCATCTTCATTCTCTCCACCCACTTTACATTGAAATCCATGAGAGAAACAACTACAATAGAGTTGTTAAACACTGTTAATCAAAGGCTCTGTATAGTGGTGCACACAAGTTGAAATCCAGATTTGGTAACGTGAGTAGGAATTTATTATAAGACTATGAGAGCAAGAAACTTAAAAAAAAGCAGATAAAAGTTGAGGATGGATAGTGGTAGGTCAGTTAGCATTTGGAAAAGGCAACCAGAATGACATTTGAAGAGAGGCTAATTGAAATAGCCTCACATAAGAACATAAGAAATAGGAGCAGGAGTAGGCCATCTAGCCCTTCGAGCCTGCCCCGCCATTCAATAAGATCATGGCTGATCTGTCGTGGCTCAGTTCCACTTTCCCGCCCTCTCCCCATAACCCTTAATCCCCTCTCCTATCAAAAACCCATCAACCCGCGTCTTAAAAATATTTAGCGAGGCAGCCTCCACCACTTCAACGGGCAGAGAATTCCAGAGATTCACCACCCTTTGAGTGAAGAAGTTCCTCCTCAACTCCGTTCTAAACCGCCCCCTTTTTATCTTGAGGCTGTGCCCCCTAGTCCTACTGTCTTTTTTGAGCGGGAAGAGTCTTTTCACCTCTATCCTATCCATCCCATTCATCATCTTATACGTCTCAATGAGATCTCCCCTCATTCTTCTAAACTCTAACGAGTACAAGCCCTGTTTATTCAGCCTCTCCTCATAGCTCAACCACCTCAACTCCGGTATCAGCCTAGTAAACCTCCTCTGCACTCCCTCCAAAATACAAATTGTATTTCTCTCCCAGATTTTGACTGAACTATATATTTCACTGTTTTATTTTATCAACCATTAGTCATTATTGAGGTGTTCATGACTCTTATCAACTCAGAATAATACAGTTTTTCACTGGGCTTTGAAATCTTTGATTTGGATGGAGTAACAGCTGATGGGGGGCCTGTTTCAATAATGCTGACCCTTTAAATTATTCAAAGTTTCCTTTAAAAAAAATCCCCTGCTTGCCGAAATGAACAAACTCTTGTTATCAGTTAATGCTGATAAGCCCAGTTACAGAGTTGATTTTCTTGCCACAAAAAGCTAAGCAAAGACCTCTGCCACTGAAAGAGGATTGGAAATGTCAAGTTTTAAGTTCACCAACTTAGCCCGACATTTTACAGGCTCCGGTGGACGTGCACCAGTTCTGCTGGCTAACTTTTCTAATTCACCAACGGGGCATTATGGTGTTTCTTCAGAGCTCAGGTAGTCTAGCAGAGAAGGGACCTGTTGTTCAGCCAGCCGAATAATCATTCAGTGAAAAGGCGGCTACGCTATGATTAGTAGGTATAAATAGGTAGAGGCCAGGCCGGACTGTAAAACCAAAGGCCACATCTGAATGAACATGACCGTTTTGAGCATTAGCAAGATGTAACCATGAAATTAACAAAAACTGCAGCACAAGAGCGAAGCTTTAAATATTAAACCAATCCATAAACAGTTCCTTTCCTGCCAACTTAAAGCCTCCATTTGACTTACCAAGAGTGGTACAAATAGTCTTCCTGGACCCAATTTTGTGAGAAATAGATTTGGTATGATTCACAAAACAACAGCTCCATTTAGAATTATTTGCACGTGCAACTCCATAAAACCTCCCAAAACTAGCCAGCTCTATTGAACTGTTCATCAAACTTTGGTTCAATATGAATCACTCCCTTCAACACAAAGAAGGTAAAGGGAAACAATTAAAATTGTGCCTTTCAAATCCTCAGACATCTTGAAAAAGGGGATAATGGTAAGGATCAAATGCTACATCATGGCACAGGGATGGTGAAATTGGTTCCTTGATCTTTCATGTCCCCTTTAAATTTTTACATTGACCTCTGCTCTAATTTCTTGGCTTCATAGAGATGCACAAGTACAAACTGGTGTTAATATTACTTTGCATGTTTCCAAACACCCATCTCCAATCTTTTTGCCTAACTGCCATCAGATGCGCCTTACCCCAAAAAGCAGTCAGGAGCAGAAACTTGTTGTGTTGGGAATTAGGAAGTATAAAGCCTGTAAAACCTTTCACAATACCCTTATTAAAAAATATTATTGCAAGACTTGTATCCACATAGCTGCATAGCAAGATCTGTCTGATCTTTCATCTGATAGACTGTTTGATTTAATTTTCATCCAGTTGCCTCGATTGAATTGCCCAAAATAAACCTTGATATAGGCTGGGAGCACAAGTTGCTACAGGCATTGTTTGTATTTGTCTGGTATGAGGAAAGCTTCACTCAAGCCTTTGCCAAAAGTGGTAGTAGAATTTATACCAGCAGTAGGATAGTTGTGATATCTGCAATTTTGACTTGTCCCCCCTACCCTGAATCAATTGAGGAAGGAAAGACATTTCCACCATGTGGAATTACAGCTAGGATCTCCCCGCCCACACAAGACGCCAAGTAACTTCAAATCCTTTTTAATATCTCGTTGAGCAACGGTTCCAAAGGAGAGTAAGAGTGCACCTATTAGCAGAGTGGAGTTTGTTCCCAGCTAATTGAAGTGGTTAACCCTGATGAGGCCCTTTTGTGCAGCTAATTGCTCCCATGTAGGCTATCTTTAGACATCTGTTTGATAATTACAGGGTAACCCCATGGAGTAACCTTCAAGCTTCTCCAGCAATTTTGGAGATCAATGTTGGCTTCTGCTTTTTGTAATAAGAGACTAAGCCCTCTCTCCAGTGACTTTGTTGATGTAAGCAAGATATCCCGTAGAATGTAAAAAAGAAACAAATGAAGAAATGTAGATTTCAGCCTTATTATAGCATATTCTTTTAGTGAAGTTATCCTTGGCATTCCATATATTCTACCTTCCTTTCAAATCAGATTTTAGGTTGTGTGGACTACCAGATAGGATGCTGAAATTCAGCATTTAAACTATTGAATTAGGTTAATAATGCAACGCCATAATGTGGTACTGAGAGTATGCTTAAAATTATGGGGAAGATGCATTTGGATTGAATACCTGAAACATACACTAATGATTTTGGATTGAAGGTGATTGGAAATTCTCGAATAACCAGAAGCTACTGTGTAGAACAGGTAAGGTGGAGTTTAGTGGTACCAAACTGTCACCTAAAGGTGTTTGTGTTGCACCTTTTTGTGAAGCATAACTTCAAAGATTGAGGAGTGCTACATCCAAGGCGAGTCATCTACCTTAATAGTTACATGAGAGGCCAAGTTTGTTTACTTTGATATTTAATGATCTATAAACTGCCATTTTCTTGTTTTGCAAGAAGTATGTTGAATTTTTTAATAGTTTTCTTTTCACAATGTGAGCAGTCGGAAGGCACAGGCAATCAACCAACCTTCAAGAAATATGACAAAGTCAATACAGAGGCATATTTGCATTCTACATTTCCTTGATGTTTGATCATTTTGCCAAAGACAAAAAAAATCATCAATTGTAAATATCACTTGTCCATATATGAAAAAACCTTTTCTTGAACCTACCATAAAGTTTCTGTGATGTAATTGTCTTCCAGTTGCAATAAAAAATTACAAGTTGCATCAATTGAAAATAAAATGGCTCCTTGAATTGTGTTGTTGTCCAGTATTCCTCACCAGTTCAATCGTGACTGCTATCAGAGCGCAGATAATGAATGGTAGCTTTAACTTGGCTAAATGCCAGATATATTTAGTAAATGGGGTAATATATTTTTGGAATTTTGAAATTGGCTGAAAGGCACATGCCAGTTCTGAATGAGGAACAGTTGAATATGATCGAAGATGTCTGGAGGACGTTTTGCGTGAATTCAGTTCGACAGCTGAAGAGCACTGTGCATTGCCAACCTGTTTAAAGCTAATGGGTAATATTAAAAAGGATGAAGATTGGGAGTGTTAAATGCTCAACTGAAATGCAACTAATATGGTAGTAGCATCATATTCCAAATAAAATAAATCAAACTTTTTTTTTACACATGAATATACAGTAGAACTAATGGATCAGGGTGTACTTCTTACCCAGATAAAGCAACTATATGGTTAATATGTTTGACAACCATTTTTCTTTGTTCAATCTGTTTCCATTCTGGCTAGATTGAACATACGTTGTTGAATGTATTGTTGATTTAAAGCTATATTTGTTCCTAGTTTTTACTTTCTGTCATGTTTCATCAAAGCCACACAAGAAAAACTACTGCAAAATTTCACTGAGTGTTTAAATGAATTTAAGCAAAATATGATCACTTCAGGAAATTAGAATTGCTGTGAGCAACTGGCTTTTCTCATTTAGCACTTGGGCTGAATGAGATGTATAATGTTATCTAACTTTCTGAATAAAATGCAATTTAACTTGGTTGCTTTAAAATCTTGGGCATGAATAACAACTGAGATCATTTCTCACAAAGACAGGTATGGTATCTGCTGTGGTTATGATACTGAACAGGTAATCTTGAATTTCAATCCCACTAGGCAAGTTACAAATTTTACCGGCTACAACCAGGAAATTACAATGCAACATTGTTTATCAACATTAACAAATGGTTTACCAAAATCCTTCAGAGATGAAAACCTTCTTCCTTGATGGTGACTCTGGTCTTAAGTATTTGTTTCTTAATGTCCTCTAAGTCAATTCAGTTTTACAATTGCCATAGAACAGAAACACAGCAGGGTATTTACCTCATTAGAAGTCTTTGTCAGAGCAGTGGAGGGTGGGAAAAATGAAATGCCACATTGCCAGTGTCCTGAGATAGATAATATCACATAACATCACACTTGGTTCCAGTCATGTTCCAATCTGAAATTTGGGTTCCATCAGCGTCATCAGTTCCTGACCTCATTATATCCTTGGTTAAAACATAGACAAAAGAGCTAAATGCCAGAGGCAAGGTGACATAGCTGCCCTTGATATCAGAGCAGCATTGACCGAGCATGGCATCAAGGGGCCCCAGCGAAACTGGATTCGATGGGAATCCGGGGGGGTGGGTGGGGATGAGGTGGCGTGGATGAGGAGGAGGAAGAACCCTCCACTGGTTGGAGTCACACCTGACGCACAGGAAGATGGTTGTGGTTGTTGAAGATCATTTATCTCAGCTCCAGGATATCATTGCAGGAATTCCTCAGGGTAGTGTCGTGTCCTAGCCCCAACTATTTTCAGTTACTTCATTAATGACCTTCCTTCTGTCATAAAGTCAGAAGTGTGAATTGTGCAATCATTAGCAAATATGTTCAGCACCATTTATGAAGCATTCATGCCCAAATCCAGCAAGACCTGGACAACATCCAGGCTTGGGCTAACAAATGGCAAGTGACATTTGTGCCACACAAGTGCCAGACAATGACCATCTCCAACAAGACAGAATATGACTATTGCCCACAGCATTCAATGGCATTACCGTCACTGAATCTCCCACTATCAATATTCTGGGAGTTACAGTTGGCCAGAAACTGAACCAGACTAGCCATATAAACACTGGCTGCAAGAACAGGTTGGAAGGATTAAAGATTAATCAAAGAGTCATACAGACTCTTTGTTCATTGTCTCTCTTTTCACAGATGATGCCAGCCCTGCTGAGTCCAGCAAATAAAATTTGTTTTATTTCAGATTTTCAGTATTCACAGTATTTTGCTTTGATTTTAATTGTCATCAAATCATTTACAACCATCAAGTCTATGCCAACTCTGTGTGGAGCAATCCAACCAATCTGGTTATCTCCATAGCCCCACAAGTTTATTTCTTACTGCCCATCTAATTTCCTTTGAAATCATTGATTGTTCCCACTTACACGCCCCTTAATGGCAGCAAGTTCCAGGTCATTACCACTCGCTGCACAAAAATAATACTCAAAACCTTAAATTTTGTTGTCAGGCCTTTCTATATTCCACTGATGGGAGCAGATTTTCCTGATCTACCTTCTCCAAAAGCCTGATAATCTTGTAAATGTCTATCAAGTTTCTGCTCAATCCCACTTGCTCCCAAGGAGAACAACCTTAGCTTTTCCAGCCTAATCACATGGCTAAAACCCCCCATCCCTCGAACCATTCTGGTAAATCTCCTCTGCAACTTCTTAAAAGACACACTCGACCTTCCTCATGACTGGTGCACAGAAGGTGGGGCCAAATCAGAGCTTTATAAAGGTTCAGCATAATCACCCTGATTTTGTGCTCGATCTTTTTTTTCAGAAGCCCAAGACCCCGTATGTTAAGTTAACCACTATCTCAATATGTCCTGCTACCTTTCATAGATCGGTGCACTTGCATTCTCAGGTTCTGTTCCAGTGCTCTTTAGAACTTTGCCATTAAGTCTATGCTGTCTTTCCCTATTCTGTCTAACAAAATGCATCGCCTCATTTCTTAGTATTAAATAATCCAATATCCAAGTCATTTATTTATGTACAAAATACAGTGGTCCTGGCACTAACTGTTGGGGAGCATCAAATAAGGTAAGAAATAGTTTTTTTTAAACTTTTAGTTCCCTATGTCTATTTTTAAAATTTGTTTGTCTAAATTTGGTAGTTGTTATCCTTCTATGGTCCTACCTCTCCCTGCAATTTGTATCTTTCAGGTTCCTATACTGCTCCAAATCTGGCTTTTTGCGTATTCCTGATTTTAATCACTCCACTATTGCTGACCATGCCTTCAACTAGCTATGCCCCAAACTCTGGAGTTCACTCCTTAACCCCACTTCATCATCACCTTCAAGATGCTCCTCTACAACTGAATGTTTGGTCACCTGTCCTAATGTCTCTTTATGTAGATCGGTATCAAATTGTTTGATCACTATCCTATGGACTTGAGTACTATATAAAAATAAGTTATTGTTATAGATTTCCCACAGTCTTTTATTAGAGGCAAAAGTTGTACTCACGCTTCTGAGCCAGAAGGTCATGGATTTGAGCCACACATTGAGATATGAGTTTTAACCGAGGCCACCACTTCTCTGTAGTCCTAGAGGCATTATCAGAGGTGACATATTTTAGATGGCCAGTAAGCCAGGGCGCAGCTTGCCAATTGATCTCGCAACACAATTGGAAGAAAACAGAGTTCTGGTGACCTGGCCAACATTCGTATCTCAACCACAGCATCAAAATGAATGGTCATTGCTGTTTGTGGGCCATGACTTAGTGTATTTGAATGTTTAACAACAGTAGCTACATGTCGAAAGTAATTCACTGGCTGTGAAAACAATTTGCAGCCCTATATAAATTCAAATTTGTTCTTCTGTTGAGCTAAGAACACTGGAAAGGTTCTTCTAATTTAACATGGAATTTTTTTCTTTTTTGAAGGATTGGTGGAATCAAATCAACCCAAGATGTTTTTGCCCCTTTCATTCTTTTAGAAATCAGTTCCTCCTCCCACGACCTGGAGGAAAGAAGTCATATGAGCGGTATAAATATCTGGATGAAACTGCTTGAACAAGATGTGGAGATGCTGCTGTTGGAGTGGGGTGGGCATAGTAAGAAGTCTCACAACACCAGGTTAAAGTCCAACAGGTTTATTTGGAATCAGGAGCTTTCGGAGCACTGCTCCTTCATTAGATGAGTGGAGAGTTCGGTTCACAAATGTGGCATATATAGACACAATTACAAGATAATTACAGATTGGAATGTGAACAATGTCGGCCTTCGATCTTTGGGTAAGCGTTCTTCACAGCAGCCACAAGACATATGTAATGCAGAATCGCCAAGCAGAAACTGATAACCAAGCTCCGCATGCATGAGGATAACCTCAATCGGGATCTTGGGGTCATGTCACACTACTTGTAACCCCTGCCATTCTGCCTGGATTTGCAAAATCCTACTAACTGCCCTGGCTTGAAACACATTACACCTCCTTAACCTGTGATTGTCTCCCTCACTATGCACACTGTTTGTGCTTGTAAAGACTTGATTACCTGTAAAGACTCACATTCCAACCATTCTTCACATTTCAATCTGTAATTATCTTACAATTGTGTCTTTGGCTATATATGCTGTGTTTGTGAATCTACCTCCACTCACCTGATGAAGGAACAGTGCTCCAAAAGCTTGTGATTCCAAATAAACATAAGAAATAGGAGCAGGAGTAAGCCATCTAGCCTTTCGAGCCTTCCCCGCCATTCAATAAGATCATGGCTGATCTGAAGTGGATCAGTTCCACTTTCCTGCTTTCTCCCCATAACCCTTAATTCTCCTGTCTATCAGAAACCTATCTACCCGTGACTTAAATATATTTAACAAGGTAGCCTCCACCACTTCAACGGGCAGAGAATTCCAGAGATTCACCACCCTTTGAGTGAAGAAGTTCCTCCTCTTCACTCAGAAGTAAAACCTGCTGGACTTCAACCTAGTGTTGCAAGTGGGATTGAGCAGAAACTTGATAGACATCTTACTGTTTGAACAAGGATCATTTTGAATGATTGTTCCTGCTAGAACATCAAACCTGTAATTTCTGCGCCAATGAGTGTACAAGCCTGAAATATTCCTTACAATTAGAAATAAGGAAAGGGGTTGATTTGGGGTTTGGGGCTGGATTTTGGGGGGGGGGGGGGGGGTGCAGGGGCAAAGGAAAATGGATCAATAACCAAACTTACCAAGAGTTTGGTTTCCTTGTGCCAAATAAATCCTCTTCTTAAAAAAAAAAATTTTCATTTAAAAACCACTCAGTATTGATTTATTCTTAACATTATTTTGTTTGGAGAAGTGCCCAGTGCAGCACAATTCAAAGTAAGACCATGACCAGCAGCTCATGTTTAAATTAGGGAGAAAGTGAATTGAATGCAACGTGATAGCCAGTAGTCGTTTCCATTTCTATGAGCTTCATAACTCAGGTCCCTTGTTGTTGCAGAAAAAAACTGACTTCCACCATTAGTTGATTAAATTAATATTTGCAGGTCCGTCATGCATTTGAGATCAACACCTGCGGTAACCACCAAAATGTAGGGTTGTATCTTGAATTAGGACACTGGGTACCTGGCAGGATTGTAATAATGTGCATGAAATCAAAATGTTTAACTATCTTGATGTTTTCTTAACCAAATCAGCAGAGTCCTCAAATTACAATCAATGTTTGGAACAACATAATAGTAAACTGGATTTATAGGAGTCATCAGTCATAAGTAGGAGCAATTACAATGACTAAAAGTGGAAAATAAATGACAGAAATGCACAATGAGGTAAAACAATAAGTAAAGTTATGCTGTTCTGCAAACAACTAGACAGAATGATAAGTTCTTGGGCATATTTTGTTAAATTGATAAAAATGTTATCCATAATGAAACTGAGTGAAGCTTCATAGGATTGTGTAAGTGATTTTTAATAATTGAGATGTTGGGATAATGCACTGTTAATATTTCAAATTTCTGAGACTGCGCAGCATGGGGCAGTGTTTCACCAGTTGGGCCTGCCCATAAAACCTTGTGTATTGAAATGCTATTCAATAGGTGACTTTCACATTTACGCTACTAATCTCCTTAATACTAAGGGCAATTTAGCATGGCCGGTCACCTAACCCGCACATCTATGGACCGTGGGAGGAAACCAGAGTACCTGGAGGAAACTCACACAGACACGGGGAGAACGTGCAAACTCTGCACAGACAGTGACCCAAGCCAGGAATCAAACCCAGGTCCCTGGTGCTGTGAGGCAGCAGTGCTAACCATTGTGCTGACTTCTTTTCCCCCTCCCTTTGCCACCACCTCATTTCCCCAGATTATTGCCCTGGCCCAGATCCAAATTGAGAGGATGTTCTACCACATTAAGGATGCCATCTGAGTCTAGGTTTTTCTTAGAATAAACATCGAGACCAGTTTCAATTTGAGGAATGTGCAATTAACTTTACAGAATTTAGGTCTGAAAATTGGCACGTGTTGATTACTCCATCTTGGGAGCAGGACGTTATTTCCTAAATTCCTCTAATACAGAGGCAGATGAAATAATGCACTGTAAAAAAAAATTTTGTATTATCCCTGCAAGAATATTCTGTTAGCAAGGAATATGTAGAAAATATAGCACAGAAACAGGCCATTCATCCTAACCGCTGTATGCTAATGTTTATGCATCACAATACTCTGGCACCCCATTTCACGTCGTCGTTCTTCACATGTTTATCTAGCTTTTCCGGTGGCACAGAGGTTAGCACTGCTGCCTCAGAGTGCCAGGGACCTAGATTCGATTCCAGGCTTGGATCATAGTGTGGAGTTTGCATGTTCTCCCTGTGTCTGTGTGGATTTCCTCTGGGTGCTCCAGTTTCCTCCCACAGTCCAAAAGACGTGCTGGTTAGGCACATTAGCCATGCTAAATTCATGTAAACTTAGTGTATCCGAACAGGCACCGGAGTGTGGCGACTAGGGTATTTTCACAGTAACTTAATTTCAGTGTTAATGTAAGCCTTGTGATACTAGTAAATAAACTAAACTAATCTACCTATGTTATTTGTTTTAACTACTCCGTGTAGTAACAAGTTCCACGTTCTAACCACACCTTGTGTAGTTTCTCCTGAATAAGTACACTAATCTTTATTAGAAGGAGATGCAGCAAGGGGAAAGATGGGAACAGCAGAGCGATTAATCTACGGTATTGACTACAACCTGAAGTGAATATAATTTTACATCTACCTTCATGGGGAGAAGACATAAAACATTGTTCATCCTCATGTTGAATTACCAAGATGTTATTTCCTTTGCAACGTTGTCCTTTCTAAACAGCAGTGGCCAAGATGCACTGATAATTAACTTAGCATGGTGTTTAAGAAGCATGCTATTTCCGGTCAGTATAATTGCAGTCCCTGATGGTGCTGTTCAGCGTATTACTGATGGAAGTTTTAGTAAGTTGCAAGCATATAGGTTTTTTTTTTATCCCACATTTTAGGAAGAAAGGCACTTCAACCTTTTGTTTAGAAGTGCTAAGACCACAAGATATGGGAGCAGAATTAGGCCAGTTGGCCCATTGAGTCTGTTCCGCCATTCAATCATGGCTGATATTTTTCTCATTCCATTCCTGCCTTTTCCGCATAACTCCTGATCCTCATACTAATCAAGAACCTATCTGTCTCTGCCTTTAAGACACTCAATGACCTTGTCTCCATAGCCCTACACGACAAAGAGTTCCACAGGTTCACCACTCTCTGGCTGAAGAAATTCCTTCTCATCTGTTTTAAAGGATTGTCCCTTTAGCCTGAGGTTGTGCCATTTGGTTCTAGATTTTCTTACTAACGTTCTTTCCACATCCACGCTATCCAGTCCTCTCAGTATCCTGCAAGTTTTGCTAAGGCAAAGCTATCTTTTTAAAAAGCTTGATTGGTTTCCCATTTGGTCCACAGTAAATTTATACTGAAGTATTCTTGGGTTTGAATACTTATTTCACCAAGGTATTCCTCAATCTTGAGTAATTTGCAACCGAAAGCTGGGCATGACACACATTTTCCTTGTTATTTGGGAACTTGCCGTTTGAGTTCTCCTAGAGGCAGTGTTGAGTTTATAAGCTCCATTTGACTCACTATCAAACATCCATTTAGGATTAGAATAAACCGAATAATGTTTTGCATGAACTTAAAGTTAGAGCCAGGCCATTTATTACACAATGTTAGGCAACAATTGTTCATGTAAATGCTGATTAAAAATATGGAATACACTTTCAGGAAAAGCAATAGATGCTAGCTCAATGTATTTTGAATAGGAGATTGATAAGATTTTTGCTACTCTGATTATAGAATCATCTGGAGCCAAGGTGAGCAGGTAAATGGACTTAAGATACAGATTAGTCGTGGTCTCATTGCATGTACCAACAGGCTTGTTCCTATGTTCCAATCAATTTCCAAGATACTGGCCAGGAATTTTTGGAGTTTCCCTTCCTGCTATCCAAGGAGTTAGTGGCAAACACATTGCTGAAACTGGCTGCCCCATAGCTATTTAATGCTCTAACAATCATTACACCCCTCACTGGGGAGGAAGCCCCAGTTAGGAAAATTTTTGGCCCGATCTGGTCCCAGCCAACCTGGACCATAGGACACCTCTGGCAAAGTGGCACAGTGGCACTCTGTTTAGCAAGAGTGCAGCACTGCTGATTGCCTTGCTAGCATGGGTTGGTCAAGCATGGGGTCTCTGGCCTGGGTGCAAGGTGGATGGGTGGGGTCCCAGCTTCACTGCATTTATCGCAGAATTGCGGACTCCAGGAATTTTTTGACCAAAGTTAATCATCTGTGGCTACTATACCAGAACTGTAGGAACCATTTTTTGTGGGATTACTTAGTTTCAATCCCATATAAACCACCAATTGTGCAAAATGGCAACAGCTTGCCTATTCAGCTGCATCGTGTTCTGTATGTTTTAATGATGGGGCAGAGCGGCAGCTTTACTGCAGCAGCAAAAAGGAAGCAAAGCCTGGATCCCACTACCTGGTGGTGTGGGAGCATGGCAGCACCCTGCACCCATGTGCCCAAAGATCTGTGGATCAAGATTTGGCCTGTTCTATCACATGGAGACCCATGGCACTAATTTGTGACCCTGAGACCTCATTCTCAAATCAAGGGGCAGCCAACGATGATAGCTCAACAGAAAGAAAACAAAAATTGATACTGGGAAACATTATAAAACACGTGCTTGAATTTTTTGCAAATTTACTGATGCACATAGAATCAACATATGATATCCATCATTAACTATTTCACAGGGGGTGGTTTATTCTCTTGTGTCCTGGGCCACTATCTATCCCTCCACACCATGACTAAAAACTGACTAAATGGTCATTGTAAAGTTATTGTTCTGGGAACTTGCTGTGTGCAAATTGTATGCCATATTTCCTACATTACAACTGTCACTACATTCCAGTAGTTCTTCATTGGCCATAAAGCATTTTGTGACAAACCTGAGGACAAGAAAAACATTTTAGAAATGCAAACCTTTCTTTGAATGTAAAATTGGAAGCTGTTGATCTACTTCTAATGCAGTCAAGGGAAGTGACATGGATTCTTTGCCTAGTAGCAAAAGGGGATCTTTGACCCATACAAAATGTTATAAACATTGACAAGTATCACCGGTAAAACATTCAGAACTGCATGATGCGCACAAACTGAGATCATTGTGGAAGAACCCAGAAGGAATGAGATTTCGTGAACGTAATGTGATGCATAAATTGTTTCTGAGTAAGTATCATTTGTTGTAGGTTGAAGTACTAATAGAGTCAGCTGTTTTAAGCCCAGAGTGTGACAGAGTGATTCATCACCAAGTGGACAGATGCCTCTGCTTTGACTTTCTGTCTACTTGTAAATGGGAACATCTGGGCCCGTTCCATATGCGTTACTCTTTGCTCTCATGGGGAAATGTTATTTATCTATTTGCTTTCAACAACAAGAAATCGATCCAATGAAATGGACACTTTTACTGTTGGGAGGTGGAAATGAGCAAATGGATTTGCATTTTTCTGAGCTGTCCACATGAGTTATATAATGCCTTTGCAGTGACCTTGGCTTTATCCATTTATTTTGAGATTGCAGCTGCCTTGCATAATATATGAACAAAACACAGATTACACCAAATAAACCATACATTGGGGTTAAATGTCATCAACTACACAATTTCTTGGGAAGAGGTGGTATTGTCACTGGACTAGTAATCTAGAAACCCAGAATAATACTCTGGGGACCGGGGATTCAAGTCCCAGGGGTCGAATTTACACTCATTAAAACATCTGGAATTAAATATCTAATGTCCTGTCCCAAAGGACAGACCCAGCAGAGGTAGTGGCACAGTGTTACACAGGCGGGAGGGAATTGGGTGTCTTGAACATTGACTTTGGACCCCATGAAGTCTCTTGGGCAATGAAATCTTCTGATTATCACATACTATTGCCCCTCTCAGCTGATGAATCACTATTCTTCTATGTTGAACACCACTTGGAGGAAGGGCTGAGGGTAGCAAGGGTGCAGAATTTACTCTGGGTGGGGGGTTCATTGTACATCATTGGCTCAGTAGTACTACCATAGACCGAGCTGGCCGGGCCCGAAAGGACATAACTGCTAGACTGGGATTGTGGCAGGTGGTGAGGGAACTAACAAGGGAAAAATATACTTGACCACATCCTCACTGATCTGCCTGCCACTGATGGTATCAGTAGGAATGACCACCTTACAGTCCTTGTGGAGGCAAAGTCCAGCCTTCACACTGAGGATGCACTCCATTGTGTGGCATTATCACCATGCTAAATGGGATAGACTTCGAACTGATCTGGCAACTCAAGACTGGGCATCCATGAGGCTCTGTGGATCATCATCATCAGCAGTAGAAATCTCATGGTCTGACATATGCCCCACTTTACCATTAATACCAACAAGATGAAAACTGGCTCAGTGAAGAGTGTAGAAGAGCATGCCAGGAGCACCACTAGGCATACTTAAAAATCAGGTGATGCTATAACACAGGGCCACTTGCATGCCAAGCAGCATAAGCAGCAAGTGATAGAGCAAAGCAATTCCACAATTGATGATCAAATCCAAGCGCTGCAATCCTTCCCCATCCAGTCATGAATGGTGATGAACAATTAATTGACCTCATCATCAATGCGGGCTACTTCTTAAGATGAATCTAGTCCAGTAGTAACGGAATTAGGTGACCTTTGGGATGATTGTGCTGCTGGCAGGTTCAAGACCCACATTAGGCCCTGATGTCACCAAAGCCTGTAGAAAAGTCCAGCCCTATATTATTTGATTAGGAATTCAGTTGTTTGGACTAATAATAAAATGTGAATTCAAATTGCACTATTGCCAATTTGAGTTCAGATGTTTTTGGAAGTCAAACTAAAGGTTAAAACTAAGCTATTAAATTGCAATAAAAGCCCAACTGATTCACTAATGTTTCTTTGAACATTAAGCCTCCTATCTTAACCTGATCTGGCCCATGAGTGAATCCCCAAACCACATGAACATGGTTGACTCTACTGTTGATCTTGTGATCTGAATTGCCTTCTTTGGATTAATTCAGGTCTTGCTGTAGAGTAACAACTACACTACAGAAGCCATAAAATACAAACAGCACTGGGAAGAGTATTACATGCAACCTAAAGAAGTGTAACAGAAATCAGTCCTAAAATGTTAAACTGGAGGAATCACTGTCTCTCTGACCCCTTCAGGTGGTCCTTAAAATCTATCTCTTTGACCCAGCTGTTTGGCTACCTGTTGTAATAGCTCCTTACATGATTCTGTGTCAACAATTTCCTTTTGGTAACACGCCTGTGAAACCCTTTGGGACAGTTTACTTTGTTAAAGTTGCTTTAATAGGACAATTTGTTGTTGATCATTAAAAAGTAACCCCAAACTTTAGAAAAGAGGAGTTGAAACTTGAGCAATGTTACCAGAATGTAGAAACACCAATTCCTAAATCACATCAGAAAGGAACAGCTCCAGAGGTCAGAATGCACCCACAGTAAAAGAAACTAACTACAAAGAAAACATGCAGTGGTGAAAAGATTACATTTCTGGAAATGTTCACACACTGTGATGAGTTAAATCAAAGGACAAATTTACACCCCTGCTTGCCAATCAAATGATTAATTGGCATCTCACAGCAGGAATGTGGTGACACAAGGTGAAATCTATCTGATGTTCATCCCCAATTTGAATATTTATATGGGCTGATGATGCTTCAAGATAGCAAGTCGAGGTTGGCTGACATCATCACACTTCCGAAGCACTTACTGTTGTGAGCATTCTTCAAGCGACCTGTCTGAAGTAATTGGCTGTGGATCAGTGCTTCTGTCTAAATACATAATACACGCTCCAAATAAATAACTCCTGCTCTGCCTTTCCCAGTTTATGTTGCCAGATTGGTTCAGTGAGTGAATGTTTGTGACTTTACAATTCTGACTGTAGATTTGCCCACTGTAATTACAAAGAATGGACATAAACAGGCTACTTGGCTCAACTGGTCTATACTCCATGAATTTCCTGCCAGCCCATTTCATTGAACCCAATCAACATCATCTGCTATCCCTTTCTCCCTCGTGCTTACCTGGCTTCTCCTCCAATGCAACTATGCTATTTTTCTCAACAATACCTTTTGGTGGTTAGTTTTCACCACTGAGTAAATATGTTTCTAAATTAACCATTGATTTATTAATCTTATATTTATAGTCCCAGTTTTGGTCTCCTGCATGAATTGGAATGAATGTCTATCCTATCAAACCCTATTGGATTGCCCCTTAGCCTCTTTTCTAGGGAAAAGGGCCCCATCCTGTTTAACCTTTCAGATGGGTAAAACATATTCTGGTATAATATTTGTTCTCAGCACTAGCTGTGACCTTTCTTCTGATATCCACAGTTATATAGGCTCTCTCCATCCTTAAGACTGGTAACTAGGCTGTCTTCAAAGACATTGACTTGATATCTCTCACTACCTGAGCCTCTACACCCTTTAAGCTCATATTGTGTAACTCCAACAGCAGCACTGTTATTCCAGATGTAGTGTTTTACGTTGCTATCAGACGGGAGAGGCACGTGAAATGTCACAAGTCTGCCTTCTTTCTTACGCAGCTCCTTGAATAGGTGCATGGATCTGAGACAACTTCAACTAACAAAGAAGATCCCATCAAGTATCCAATGTTGATTTTCACACTTTCCCTGGACATTCTCCTTCTTCCATCAGGAAAAAGATACAAAAGTTTGATACAAAAAAGATACAAAAGTACCAACAGACTCAAGAACAGCTTCTTCCGTGCTGCCATCAGACTTTTGAATGTTGATCTTTCTCTACACCCCAGCTCTGACTATAACACTACATTCTGCACCCTCTCCTCCTCCTCCTCTATGTAGTCAATGAATGAAGAAAGAAAACACTGAAAAACCTCAGCGGGTCTGGCAGCATCTGTAAAGAGAGAAAAGAGCTGATGTTCAAGTCCAGATGACACTTTGTCAAAGCTGTTCCTGGACTCATTGGAACTTGAAACATCAGCTCTTTTCTCTCCTTAAGATGCTGCCAGACCTGCTGAGATTTTCCAGTGCTTTCTCTTTTGGTTTCAGATTCCAGCATCCGCAGTAATTTGCTTTTAGTCAATGAATGATATGTTTTGTATGGCATTCAAGAAATAATATTGGGGTGGTCAGTCTGCATTGGCCTCCAGTACTGCACTGGGGTGGTCAGTCAACATTGAACTCCTGTTCTTTTGTGGCTCAAAGCTTGTTATCTCTGACCCAGAATAGAAATATTATCAACTGAGAGAAGCTGGCACATGTAGCAGACCAACAACAACTTTGGGCCAGCTCACTTTGTGCTCCTGTGCATCCTTCCAATTAAAACCCAAACAAAATGCAGCAATCTCTTGACTTCAAGCACTTGACTTAAAGATGTTTTGCAAGACAGTGCAATAAAAACATCACCATCGGTATAACAGTGGTCCTGAAGCCTTAATGGGAGTTTCCCATTCCCAGCCTTACTGAACTCAAGGTCAGATAACCACTACTTAAGATGAATCATTTATAGAATGCCAATTTTCTGCCTTTATTTCTCACACTTGGTGCTGAATCAGTTATTAGATGAAGATATTCAGGAGGGCACAAGAGAAACTACAATCCACTGCAGCTCTGTGCTCTTGCCAACATTCTCTGCCACAGCTCACACATAGCAATAGGTCCCTGGAATTTTAAATCTCGATAAGGTGATGGTATTGAATGTGTTTCTGTTGAAATAAAATTTTAATGACTGTGCATTTTAAAATGAGAGTAGGGACTGAATAATCGATTCGAAATGAGCTTTTTTTTAACATATGGACACTATATTAAGTGCTGTTAAGGAAAATAAAACCTGCCTTGCCAAAGTTTTTCAGAATTTGAAAAATGGAAAAATCAATAGATTCAAATAGCTGGGCCCCACTCGTTTTATAATCAGAATCTGATCGACACCTGGCTGTCACAAACTGACTTGTTCATTACTGTCCTTCCTAAGAAAGGAACATGCCACTGCAGACCTTTAAGTGTGGCCTATCCGACTCCAATTACTTGCTCTCAAATTGTTATTCTCTGAAGTGACCTCACTGGCCATGGTTGTATATTTTTACTCGTTCATGTGACATGGGCATCGCTGGCTGGCCAGCATTTATTGCCCATCCCTAGTTGCCCTTGAAGATGGTGGTGATCTGCCTTCTTGAATCACTGCAGTCCATGTGGTGTCTTTACACCCACGTGTTGTTAGGGAGGGAATTCCAGGATTTTGACCCAGTGATAGTGAAAGGACGGTGATATTTTTCCAAGTCAAGATGGTGAATTCAACCAGAACGTAACTCCATGAAATGGTGGCAGTGAGGCCAATTATCTTCATTTTTATTTTTTTGAAATAAGTTTAGACCAGGAGCCAATGCTGATTATAAACATAAACTAAAAGAGATGAATCATGGAATAATAAATTAATGCTTTGCAATAAATTTTATGTATTTGAATTAACAGCAACACCATTATATTCAGGAAGCAGCTGTGTGCGCCGCTGTTTTAAATGAACAAAGGTGAGAGATTAAAGTTCAGAAAGAGATTGAGACTGTGTGTAATGTAGAATTATATGGGCAATGAGTTTCAGATTAATTGGTGCAGAGTCCCAGCATCTGCCGTTGATGGATGAATGGCTAACTAATCGCACGCCTCTCATTTCTCAGTCTCTGCATTTCAACAGTCTGGGGAAGACCGGCTTCTCTGAAGGTTTGAAAATTCGATGCGCACATTGCAGCTGTGTGTTTGCGGTTGTGCGCCCGTCTTGATTTCCAAAGTGCCTACCTGTATTGTTAGTGATGGTCTCATCTTGTCCCTGTGTTGTTTCTGTTATCCCTCATCACTGCGTATGGGTGTCGCACAGACAGGGAAATGACTACCTGTGGATTGCATAGCAGCTGAAGAACACACCTGTTGGTATAATCTTCTGACCCAGTCTTCCAGTGTGATAGCAGCCTCTGGGAAATGCATGAGTCAGTCTAAGCCTCGCCAAGGCCTGGACTGGTGTATTCTGCACCCGCAAGAGTTTGACCAATGTTGCATCTTTTTTGACATTTTCCAAACCATATTCCATAATCCATTACGAATCCGATCCAGTCTTGGTGCCCTTTAAATGTCATTGATCTTTTTTAAGGTCAATATGACCCCTTTGAGCAGTTGATTGTCAAACATCTCAGCGCAACACTGGCATGTATAAAACCTCTCTCAGTATGATGACTTATTGTGCAGTTTTTTGTATTGAAAGACATGCATTTCAGAGCCCTTCACATATAATGGATATTTGAAATGAAGCAATTTCTGATTTTGTGGTAAAACAAAGCAATTCTGCACAGAGAAAGAACCCATAAAAACAGCTGTGCAATTAATGATGAATTTGCCTTTTTTAAGGAATATTAGCCACAAAGTCGAGAAAACTTCCTGATCCTCTTGGGATCCTCCTGCAGTACCAGGAGAGACTGACAGAATCTGGATTTAAAATCAGTTCAGTGAGTGAGCCAGATAAAGAGGGCTGTAATCTTACTGTTTAGGAATGGAACCAACCACAGAAATATAATGGATTGTGGAAATCTGAAATGCACTCCCAGTGTAGATGTTGAGTCCATTTCAAGATGATGTGGGTGTTTTTTTTAAAAGCAAGGGTATTGATTTAAGGTTTATTAGTGTCACAGGTAGGCTTACACTAACACTGCAATGAAGTTAGAATAAAGACAGGGTAAATGGGGTAGAGGTCTACCGTAACCAACAGAATGGTGGGAAAAGCTGATTGAAAGACTAAAGGCTTCCTTCTGTTCGGACATCATCTTTTAAAATATAAGACTCCTTGCTTTCCTCAGGAGGACAAGAAAGATCCCACAGCACTATTTGAAGATCAGGGAAGTTCTCCCAGTTTGACAATACACCTGTTTAGCACTATGGGACATTTCATTATCGTAAAGGTAGTATTTAAATGTAAATCGTTGTGTCTTAGTTGGTATTCATCCCTCAAAATCATTAAATCAGATGTTCTGGTCATTATTGCGTTGCTGTTTGTGGGACTGTGTGGTAATGGTCTGCCATGTTTCCATTCTATTAGCACAGATCGGTGACCTCATATAAACCACTGCACTAGTCACAGAAGCGTGGAATGCTACAGTGCAAAAGAGGCCTTTCGCCTGATGGGGAGAAAATAAGTGGGTGGAATGAAAGCTTAATTTGATTTTATATGGGTTTAAGGTCTTTCACTCTATTCAGAATTTGGATAAAGTCTGAAGAATTTCTCCACAGGGCATTGTTTTTTTACGGTCCTGTTAGAGCAGCATTTAATTGGAGGGGGCCAAGTGAGAAGAGAACATTGGATTGTTATACTGAGTTTGGATATTAATCATGTACGCAATGAAAAGAGCAAGCGCTGATTGAAGGACTAAAGGTGAAAGTCATTATTTAGTTTACTGTAAGCTGGAATTCAAATGGCAATTTCTGGTGAGGGATGCGCGGTTCCTGGTTACCTCCTAACGCTGCAGATTCAGGTTGTAGCGCAGTTTGATCATGAGTGATGATAAATGGAGGTGTCACGAATTAGTTGTTGCAGCAAGTCAAACTCCTGCCGGTCTCCCGCACGCTCACTACAGCTTCAGGTAAAGCTTGCAACAACATGCACTTCCCCAGTTTCACCCCCTTTGCTTCTTTCCCCAGGTGTGTTCTGCCGCTGTCTGGAACCTCACCCAGTTGAACATGGTTCCTATCAGGAGGCTCCTTGACCTTGGAGGGCCTCGGTGAGGAAAAGGATCAGAGGGTTGGGAGTGAAGATTACACTGAAGTAAGCTGAAAGAAGAACTAACAGCCCCCTTTCTACAACATCAGTGTGCTCCAAAGTGCTCTGCAGCAAATGAAACAATTTTGAAGTGTAGTCACTGACGTAACATAGGAAACCAAGCCACCATATTGCACCATATTGCACACAGCAAGCTCCCACAAAAATCAATGCAATAAACAACTAGATAATATGGTTTTGTCATGCTGGTTAAGCAATAAATGTTGATTTGAATACGAAAGAAACATTCCACTCACTTCAAATAATGCCTAGGAATTGTTTATGTATATCCAGGTCAGGTGCCAAGGCTTTGATCTTAACATTTCATCTAAAAGGGTGGGGTTAGAGTGGAAATTGAGGCATTTGATAATGAACATAAGGATTTCAAAGCTGAGTAGATGATCGGGGGAAGATCTTGGCGGTCAGATAGGTGAGAATGATTTACCTGAGGGTAGGGTGTGGATGAGTTGATGGACGGGGGTTTCAGTGGGTAGTGGGACTGATGGCGAATGGTCTACAAGCTGTGGAGCTCAGCACCATAGAGGACCTTGTTGTTTATTATTTTGTTATGCCGTTGAATTCTCGTGATCATCTGGTGCCTTTGGAAGCACTGCAGAGCTTTGATGTGGCGCTGATAGCAGACCAGGGATTCTATGCCATATAGTGGCCTGATAGAGTTTGATTTTAAGCTTTATCTTCAGCCAAGTTCCTTCCACTCGGGTTCACGGAGTCAGCTATTGGCAGAATATACTTTCTGGATAGATATACAGTATCTTTACCCATCAAGGTATCCCCAACGATCATAATCAGCTCCTCCATTGTGTTGGCTCAACAGTGTCCTCCTGAATATTCAGCTTGAATGGGAAAGGCCATGTTTCCTGCATGAATGGTTACAGAATCCCCAAGCAGAGCTTCAATGAGAACCCTGAAAACAATGTCAAAGTGGTCAATACAAAAGAGATAAGGACATCCTCAGAACCTTGCAAACCTTTACATTGCACACCACCTTTCTTGGGGAAAACATTGCACTGACTGGCACACCTGAGGGCATGATGCGGAAAGGCTGACATTGGACTGGGGTAAACACAACAAGAAGTCTCACAACATCAGGTTAAAGTCCAACAGGTTTATTTGTAGCGAAAGCCACTAGCTTTCAGAACTGGCTGTTGCTTCATCAGGTGGGTGGGAGTTCTGAACTCCCACCCACCTGGGGGCAAGCAGTGAAATTTGGATTAGCGTGTTTCACAGACCATCTACACCAAGCACACAACATCCAGTGTGTCTGGAGGAAGGCCAGAGATGATGCAGCTGCAGTCACTCCCCCAAACACTAACAGGGATAATAGGAATTGCCAGTTCTGTGGATATCCATACACATTAAATTGTCCATCCCTGGGGTGATCCATAAATGTTAATGAAATAATTTACAGCCTGGACACATGCAAACTAGGATCTGCCATGATAATGGAAGTGATGGTGGCAATGTCTTTGGATGTGAAATCATAGAATCCCTACAGTGCAATCCCTATAACCCCATGCATTTACCCTGCTAATCCACCTGAGACTGAGGGCCAATCAACCTAACCAGCATGTCTTTCAGACTGTGGGTTGAAACCAGAGCACCCGGAGGAAACCCACACAAACACGGGGAATGTGCAAACTCCACACAGTACCCAAGGCCGGAATTGAACCTGGATCTCTGGCACTGAGGTAGCAGTGCTAACCACTGTGCCACTATGCTGCCCATAATTACTGGCTCTTCATGTGCAGTGGACTTTGACACTCGGCTCAGGATCGAGCTGAGGTTGCAGATCTTTGAGTTTACCTCTTGAGTTACTGTCTTGATCCACCACCATTGGGCATATCTGAAGAACATCAATTTGTTCTGAGCTACAGCTTCTCACTCAATGTTATAGACAAGGCATTCAACTTGTTGGGTAACTGGAATCAAGTTGGGGGTGGGGAGGGGGGTTGCTAGAGGGTGCATTTTGGGATGGGGAACCAACAAGTTGAATTCCTTTTCTACCACATTGTGTGTGAAGCTGTGGCTCATAACATTTTGGGCACCTAGCACTGTCTGAAGAACATCAATGATGTGGATCAAGACAGTAACTGGAGGTAAAAGGTGACCATTTAGCGACCAAGTGCTATCAGATATCCCTGGCATGACACACATGTTGGTGCAGACTGGACTGAAACATGGGAGAGAAAAGCCATAGAGAAGGATGGTAGCTGTGTTAAAGGCTGTGGTTAAAGAAAGATCTTGCATTTATACTGTGCTTTACATGTCCAAATACTTTACAGGCAAAGAAAGTACTTCTGCTATAAAAATGGTCATGACCCTTGACCAGACTAGACCCCCACTTTTTTGGTGAGATTTGGTTAGGGACCAATAACACTGTGTTCAAAGTAGATTCAAGTTTGAGATTCAAGACACCTGTTCAGGAATAAAGCCACAAGATTCCTTGGGTTTTGAACAAACAAAACTAGGAAGATAGAACAATTTATTACAAACGATGCAGGTAAGAAAGTCCATGAACAGTTTGTGCACTGCAAGCTCTACAAACGATAGTTTAGGAGCAGCATTGGTGGGTTCAGTGGTAGAATTCTCACCTGCCGCGCAGGAGGCCTGGGTTCGATTCGTGGCCAATGCACGAGCAGTAGTTAATTTCTCTGTGCTTTTGGGTGGCACATCTGCACAGTGGTTAGCACTGCTGCTTCACTAGTTCCAAGGACCTGGGTTCGATTCCTGGCTTGAGTCACTGTCTGTGTGGAGTTTGTACATCCTCCTTGTGTCTGCATGGGTTTCCTCCGGGTGCTCCAGTTTCCTCCCACAGTCCAAAGATGTGCGGTTAGGTTGATCGGCCGTGCTAAAATTGCCCCTTAGTGTTCTGAGATGTATAGGGTAGAGGGATTAGTGGGTAAATTTGTAGGGATATGGGGGTAGGGAATGGGTGGGATTGTGATTGGTGCAGACTCAATGGGCCTAATGGCCTCTTTCTGCACTGTAGGTTTCTATGATTTCTTTCTGTGAAACAATGAGATAATGACTAACTAACTTGATTAATATTATTGAAGAGATAAATGTTTACTAGGAAGATGGGAAAATTCTCTGCTATTCAAAGTAGAACCACCCATCTTTGATGTCCACCAGATTGAGCAGATAGGGTGTCTGTTTAATTTGTTGTTGAAAAGATGTGACCTCTAATGCAGCATTTAGTTAAATGATCAGATGAGAAATACTCCTGGCTGATTCTCTATGAACAATGTGAGACTGATCAATCAAATATTATTTAATGGTTTAGGAGTTCAGGATAGTGCCGGGGAGGCTGTACTTTCTATCACACTTTTACCAAACTGGGCACGGCTCATAGTTGACACCATCTGACAACAAAAGGAAAAGTTCCAAATTACTTTGTGAAGAATTATTATTAAAAATTTGCCCTTCTTTGTCCTGTGGTAGATTTCAATGTTAACTGAGGTTTTGCTGCCACCTGCTGGCTACACACATCAGTTATTGATGGCTGCACAGTACAATACACAATATCTGCCATCATCTTCACCAAATATTCTTTGGCTATAGATTTCTTCAAAAGGAATCAATGTTTTTAAAAAGTGCTACAAATATGCTGCAATCTGGAAAAGAGACATGCGGTCAAAGCCTTTTAACCTACACTCATTAGAACATTCGCAAGAATACCAAATTTCAAAAGGAAAAATAACTCGTACTGCATGAGGAACAGGTTTGTCTAGTTGGTTCTGGTTGGGGTGTTGCCATGGCAAATGCCCCAGGGAGCCATTGTCCCCCATGTTTTTGTCCAAAAAAGGTACTTAGTCTATTTTTGCCTACAAAGGACAGATCTCTGCATATCAAGGATGTAGCTTCTAGCAACTGTAAATGAACTACATTGCGAGCCCAATTAATAATCGTGGTTATTAGCGTAATTCCATTAGTAAGGGAGCTCTAGCATTGGAGGTTCATAAAAGGACCTAGCACATATAGGAGCTGAGTGCAGTCCTGCCCATACTAATGTGAGAATGCATGACCCGCGCATGAAATCAGACACATGTTGGAGAGAGCTGTGTGCGCAAGCAAGCATGGAGACAGCTCCTAGTTTGAACCCTTAACTGTATGTATCTTCTTAGTTCCTATAGTTAATAAATATATACAGGTAACATATTTAAAGCTACAAAGATTTTATTAAGATTGACCAAATGATATCTGATGCTGTACAACTTGGTGGCAGCTCATGGAAGAGCCCAGGGCCTCAGAAAATGGAGCAGAAATTCAAAAGCTGCAAAATCAAAGGAGCAGCATTCTGACTGACTGAAAGCACCTGGAGTGAAATCACACATTCAGATCACCTGAGAGAAACTCCATAGCGAATTAGAAGCAGTGGCCAGAAGGGAAAATCTCCAGAGTGCAGCTGAGGTGGGATAGAGGCTCAGTTAGAATGCTCACAAGAGTGCAGCAAAACTGGCAGGAGTGAGCTGAGGTGTTTAAATTCAAGGATGAAGCAAGTCCTGAGAAGCTTTTAAATAGTTCAGTGCTCAGAAATTGGTATTTAAAAACACTGTCAGGAAAACCTGATTGGCTCACTCCAAAAGAAAAACAAATTAATTCAGAAGAATCATGACGAAAGACTCAGCTTTAAAGATCACCAGAATTTGACACAACCTTAAAGCATAGCACTGAAATTGAGAAGTCTGCAGCCACCAAAACCAGCAAGGATGGGCAAACCTTTGTCTTCAAATGAATGTGCCTAGAATACACATCCTTTCACATATTGGGGATTTTCACAGTAACTTAATTGCAGTGTTAACTATTTGTGACTAATAGATAAACTTTAACTTTAACTTTACCATATGACCTGTGCCCTGCTACTGATATACAATGTCAGGGGGATACTGGAAGTTATTCCTCCATGGTTACAGGTGTGACACGTAAGAACAATTGAAGACTTTTGAAATAAATCGTGTAAGTTATTGCCAGTGTCCTCATTCCCATTCAATTACACAATAATACATGGTGTCAGGAGCTGACTCAGGTGATACAAGATGTGCCAGAACAGGTGAGAACTTTGTTATACTCCAATTTGCTGTGCAAATGCCTCAGTCAGTATGGGCAGGATTGAGGAGCTCCCAATGTTGGCATGGCATGTTGAAGGCAGAAGTGCAAGCTGTTGGATCTGTCATGAGGAAGTGTTTCTAATGGCGACATGTTAGATCCATTCCTGATGCCATAAGACCATAAGATATAGGAATGGGATTAGGCCATTCAGCCCCATCAAGCCTGCTCCACTGTTCAATCATGGCTGATGGGTTTCTCAATCCCATTCTCCTGCCTTTTCGCCATAACCTTGGATCCTCTTACCATTAATGAACCTATTTCTCTCTGTCTTAAATACACACACTCACAGCCTTCTGGGAGGTAAGCAGCAGGTGGATTGGCGGTAATCTTGAGTTGATGTAAACCTCCAGAAGCTTTCTTGTTACAATCTCCCTTCTTATGTGAGGGGGTGGGATGTTGTTCAGACTGGGAGTAAGGGGAGTTAAGTTGATCAGAGACACTCAAGATGATAATGCAAGATATGCTGATACTGCGTGGCCAGAGGTTTGTAATCCCTCACTCTGTACTGAAATTCTACACCCAGCAGCTCCTCTGAGTGACAAGACTCAGGGCAAAGGAGATTATTATACTGGCCATCAATGTATGGCGACATAGGGAGGTGTCCATGCAATGTGTTCTGGTCTTACCAAAGTAAAGAACCGTCGCATCTTCATGCGTTCTCAGACCTTCCACGGTCACTCCCTGCAGTGGATGTAGTGACTAGAATGGGAGACAGCATCATGGTCCTTGCTGATTCATTCTCAGGATAGTTAGTTACCTGACACACAGAACACTACAGTAACCTGGTGGCTAAAGAGACACTTTGCTGTACATGGTATTCCACAATGGTTAATGACGGCCAATGCAGGCAGTTAGGGGGCATGACTGTGCACAACAGGCAGTTTGTGTGCAGGGGGTTCAAGGACTTTGCACATGCATGGGACTAGGAACATTTTACCAGCAGCCCCCTTTACGCACAATTGAATGGCTTGGCAGGGTGTTTAGTATGCTCACCAAAGCACTTCCTCAGAAAATGCCAAATCAGACTTCTGCACTGCAGTGCTTAGTCCACAGAACCTGCCAAGGAAAGGCCAGCACAGAGAATGTTCTCCAGACACACAAGGACCATGCTCCCTGTTGCCAAAACTCTACCACAGCCTGAAGTGGAAATAAATGTGAAGGAAGCTCTTATGAAAAGACAGCAAAGAGGGAAGAGCTGCTATGTTGACAACACTTACAAAGTCTGCATCCTGGAGCTGGGCCAGATGGTAATGTAAGCAACATGGTGTTACGACAAACTGCCTATTGTGCACAGTCATGCCCCCTAACCCAACAGCTATATGGTCGTCTCCGAAGCTGCTGTGTATGTTAGGAACCGGCCCCACTGATGCTGACACATCGAGTCTATAGTCAATGTCTCTCACAGCGGCACAGTGGTTAGTACTGCTGCCTCAAAGCAGCAGGAACCGGGTTCAATTCCTGGATGGGTCACTGTCTGTGTGGCATTTGCACGTTCTCCCTGTGTCTGTGTGAGTTTCCTCTGGGAGCTCTGGTCTCCTCCCGCAGCCTGAAAGACGTGCTGGTTAGGTGGATTGACCCAAACAGGTTCTGGAATGTGGCAACTAGAGGAATTTCACAGTAACTTCATTGCAATGTTAATGGAAGTCTTACTTGTGACTAATAAATAAACTTTAAGCTCCTCTAACACAAGTTGAGACGGAGGCCCTTCCTACTACAAATGTAGGAAGCCCTGAAATCACCATGCTCACCCCAGGCTCGCTTGGTGCTATCTGCCATGCAGGCAATAACCTGGCTGCCTTCCAGGGACAGCCAACTTGTGAGAGTACACACTCTGGGGCGACAGAGCAGACAATATCCATGTTTAAGGGGAGCACGTTTGGGCTTTGTGCCAGTTTTCTTTAGCTCAAGTCTATGCTGTGTATTCCATTGAGTTATACTGCTATCTCAGTCCTGTTCTTTGCACACAGTTACAGATTGTCCTTACTAAAATGGGTAAAATGTAGAATGTGCATCCAGTCACATATTGCAAAGAGACCCGTGTGCCGGCACTAATGGGTGATGTTGAGGAGGACATTGGAAGTAACTCCTGTGTGACTACAGGCATGGCATGGAAGAACTGTTGAAAAACCTTCTGAACTTCTAAAGTTACCACCTGTGTCATCATTCCCACACAACCGCGTGATGATACAGGTGATATCTTTTCTTCCGGCAACTTCTTAAAACTGAACTTTAAACTTGGAAATTTTAACCATGGATGAGAAATCCACTCTTCTGGATTATGCTTCTTGAGTGAGGTCAAAGATCCTAGATTTTTGTATTAGAATGTGGGTATGTTTCAGGTAATGGCCATCTCACAAACTTTACATTGGACATAGGAGTAAGTGTTACAGTCCCATCTGTCAGAGCACCAAGGTTGAGAACTCTGTCTTTGAGAAACAGACACACCAATCTATGGGCCAAGAGGAATCTGACTTGTGGTCAGAGATGTGATTCTAGAGACACAAAGTTATTGGGAAATAAATCTTTCATTGATGTACATAATTTGTAACCAATCTCTTTCTCTTTTGAGCAGATCCCGAATCTCCTCGAAATGATAGACATTGTTAAGATAACCAATGTTGTAAATTATACAGAACTGCAAGTTCCTGAGAGCTCAAACAAGAGAGAATATCCTGACTGGGACTTTAGCTCTGAACTGTGTTCTCTCTTTGCAGAGCAAATTACCAGTGCCTGAAAGCATTCATTGTTCAAATCAGCCGACCGCTCCGATGGTTACCACAGTGCCTTCAGGAGGGGATAGACAAGAAAGCAACCAACAACCAGAACAATTTCAACCTCTGGCAACGGTTAGGAGGTGAACACTGCAATCACGGAGCAAACGCTGCAACTCGCAGCCAGTGTTGACAGTGCCACAGAGGATACTGGAAACAGATAACAGCCGTCCATTGTCAAACGCAAAGGTGAGCTTACTTTTAAAAAAAATCATCATATTAGGAACAGCCATTTTCCACCACAAAGGACACCTCAGTGAGACGCATGGTGCCAGAAGAGGGAAAAAACCCTCTGGGGAAGAATACATCCTGGAATAAATCAACAACCACCTTTCATGACTGCTGAATTGACAGAGTGGTTCAATACGAAGAAGTGGAAAAGAGGATGAAAGACAGTCAGATATCAGAACAACCTCCAAATCTACAGAACTTATCTGCAATAAAGGAACACCACCACTCCCCCTACAGTACTGTGAATGAGATATATAAGGGTTATAAGGCCTGTAGGTGACTATGAATGACTTGCAGGATAGGGAGGAGGGATGTAGAAGCGAGGAGGCCATTAGACCCTTTGCACCTGCTCCACCTTTCATTACGATCATGGCTGATTGTCCAACTTAGTAGCCTAATCCTGCTTTTTCCCCATAGCTTTTGATCCCATTCACCCCAAGTGCTATATCTAGCCGCATTTTTCATACATTCAATGTTCTGGCATCAATTACTTCCTCTGGTAATGAAATAGAAACATGTGGTAATGAAATAGAAACAATAGGATGGAATAGTAATAATGATGTAAATGCATGGGATAAACTAAGATAGTTTGAAGTACATTAGAAAGAGGCTTGAGGGGAGGTGCAGTATAAGGATCTGACCATAGGGCTAATGTGCGACAGGGTACAGTAACACTGATGTCAGAGAGCCATACATCGGGGTCAGTCTGGTGTTGACATCATCAATCCATGTTGCAAAGAGCAAGGTCCATGAACAATGTGGCTGAATAAACCACCTATTTCCTATCCAGTGCCCCTGAACTCTGCTGTGTTCCAGTTGTTAATGTATAAGTGGAACTCAGTAATCTAGAGGCTGAATTCTCACTATATTAATTGGAGAATTAAATTCAATTAATTCATTCAGGAATAAAGCATTGATATCAGACCTGGTTACTATGGAGCTGCTGGGTTGTCATAATCCATTTGGTTCACTGATAGATTCTCTTCCTCAAAAGATATCAGTGAACCAAATGGATTATGGTGAGCTACCATCTTGAATACAACTGAATGACTAGTTTGACCATTCCAAAGGCTAGTAAAGAGTCAAGCCACGTTGTTGAGAATCTGGAGTAGCACATAAGCTAGGCTGGGGATGAATGATAGATTCTCTTCCTCGAAAGATATCATTCATCCCCAGCCTAGCTTATGTGCTACTCCAGATTCTCAACAACGTGGCTTGACTCTTAACTAGCCTTTGGAATGGTCAAACTAGTCATTCAGTTGTATTCAAGATGGTAGCTCACCACCATCTTCCCAGGGGCAATTTGGGATGGGCAATAAATGCTGGTCTTGCCAGTGACAGATATCCTGTGAATGTATTAAAATAGCTCATTGAGTTTGTCTCTCCGATATGGGCTGAACTATTGCTTTAAAGACTGATCAATGTTTTGAAGTGTGTAATATTCAAATGTTAAATTAAATAGTTATTTATTCAATTTTTCAGGATTGCTGCCATTCATCTGTTTATCCACACAATTGTTTATGGTGCAAATTATCTTTGTGTACCTTGGTTCAAAACGCCTTTATTGCTGTCTCGACAGTGGAGAGCAAACCTGTCACTTATTTTAATGTCATATACTGTTGTATTATCACATCTGTCAGATATATAATTCCCAAGGTATTGAAAATGATATTTAACTTGTGAATGCTATCTAATAATAGGTTTAGTTATATAGTAATGTCACAGATCTTGTGACAGTTGAATTTGGTTTGAATGCATTATTCCTATTTTCCAAATAATTCTTAAAATGGCTCTGTTGTAGAAATTGAATTCCTGCTTGCAATGGGACTCTTTTCTGTTGCCAGTTTGATGTGGACTGACTGCCCCTGCTTTGCATTTCCAGCACTTTCTTCTGTGTTTGTTTGAGGCACCACAAGGTGTCAGCCTTGACTCAGCAGAGGTGGTTTGTGGATTCAAGTCTCACTCCAGAGCCATGAGCTGGCTGACACTGCCAGTGCGACACTGAGGCTGACACTGCCAGTGCGACACTGAGGCTGACACTGCCAGTGCGACACTGAGGCTGACACTGCCAGTGCGACACTGAGGCTGACACTGCCAGTGCGACACTGAGGCTGACACTGCCAGTGTGACACTGAGGCTGACACTGCCAGTACGACACTGAGGCTGTCGCTGCCAGTGCGACACTGAGGCTGACACTGCCAGTACGACACTGAGGCTGACGCTGCCAGTACGACACTGAGGCTGTCGCTGCCAGTACGACACTGAGGCTGACACTGCCAGTACGACACTGAGGCTGTCGCTGCCAGTACGACACTGAGGCTGACACTGCCAGTACGACACTGAGGCTGACGCTGCCAGTACGACACTGAGGCTGACACTGCCAGTGCGATACTGAGGCTGACACTGCCAGTGCGATACTGAGGAAGGCTAGAAATACCAAACAGAATGTTCAGAATTCTTTTGATACATGATATCAACTCTGAAGGAATATTGTTCTCCTGTTTGGATAGAGTTTCTTTCAAAGTAGAGCTGTGCTGATTGTTTTCACAACATTCAAGAGAGTTTGGATTTGAGCAGTACAGCTAGTGATCCGCATCTTCTCCTCTCCTTCTCTCTTCCCTCCCAGGCATCAGAGGCCTCCTTATCCATGACCACTCTGTTAAACTCCTTCCTAATTTTTAATGATCTCTATTAGATCCTGGTCTGTAAGACCACAATGAGACCACAATTGGGCCTTAGTACTTCTGTTTCAGTGAGAATGTGGGTTAGTGTATTGGGCAATGCCTGGTTCTCCACTGAACAACAACCATTTGCATTTATTTACTGTATTTAATCTTGAAGCAAGCTCATCCCAAGGGAGAAATGAACACTGAGTCAAAGAGGAATGTATTTAAAAGGCTAACCAAAGGCTTGGTAAAAGAGATGGCATTAGATATTTTAAAGGAAGAGAGGCACAGGGGTTCAAGCAGACAATTCCAGGAGAATCTCGGTCTGCAGGGACCTTGGCATTTGAAGGCATGGTCAGCAAAGGAGTAGGGAAGAGAATGCAGATGAGATCAGGGTCAGAGGACGTAAATGGGTTATCGTTCATGAAGAACCTTTAATACCCTTGAAGTTTATAAGAAATCATAATGATGTGACTTCTCTTTAGTTAAGCTTTGAGAGGACTTCATGTCCCTCTGGGGTTAGAATGTTAAAGGAAGGAAATTATACTTGTGTATTGAGTCCTGGTCAGACCCCACGTGGAGAACTGCATTGAACACAAGAAATAGGAGCAGGAGTAGACCATATGGCCCATTGAGCCCACTCGACCATTTAATGTGATCATGGATGATTTAGGTTTTAACTTTATTTTCCCATACTCCCCATACTCTCAACTCTCTGGGACAGAGAATTCCAAAGATTCACAACCCATTCAGTGAAGCGATCTCTCCTCATCTCAGTCCTAAACGATCAACCTCTTATCCTGAGACTATGCCCCTGTGTTTTAGATTCCCCAACCAGAAGAAACAATCAGTGTGCATCCAATTAAACTCCTCCAGAATTTTGTACGCTCAATCAGATCACCTCTCATTCTTCTCATCTCCAGGGTATAAAAGCCCAATTTACTCAGCCTCTCACCATAGGACAACACCCTCATTTAGAGGGTATTTAGAATTATTAAAGATTCAATTGGGTAGAAAGAGAGAAACCATTTCTATGAGTGGAGAGTCCGGATCTAGGGGGCATAATGTTAGCATTAGAGCTAGCAGCATGGTGGCACAGTTGTTAGTGCTGCTGTCTCACAACGCTGGGGACCCAGGTTCAACTCCCAGCTTGGGTCGCTGTCTGTGTGGAGTTTGCACACTCTCCCCATGTCTGCGTGGGTTTCCTCTGGGTGCTCCGGTTTCCTCCCACAGTCCAAAGATGTGCAAGTTAGATGAATTGGCCATGCTAAATTGCCCCTTAGTGTCGGGGACTAACTAGGGTAAATGCATGGGATTATGGGTTATAGGCCCTGGGTGGGATTGTGGTCAGTGCAAACTCGATGAGCTGAATGGCCTCCCGCTGCACTGTAGGATTCTATGAATTGCTTTGAATTGTACAAGAAAATCTTCCCATTCTTGGAAATCATGTTAAAAAGCGACCACTGTGCTAGGGATGCTAGGCAATTTAGGGATGTACTGTAAACGCTGGCCTAGCCAGTGAAGCACACACCACTTGAAATAAAAAAACTGATGGATGTATGAGGCAATGTGGCAGAAGGAAGCCTGCACAGGATTTCTGGAGGAAGTTTTTTTTTAAAAGAGGATTCACACGAAGACAGACTGATTTATTTTTGCTATTGTTAGAAAGGTTCCTGCTCAAATTTGAGCAAAACAATGTGGGTGAAAATGTCAGTATGGAAATGCCGGAAACCTGGAGGAGGGGAAAACACTAGCATCATTCCAGCCTCTCCCAGTTTCTTTCATCAGTTTCTACCAATTAAGCAAGGAGAGCAAACAATTTCTCTTGAGGTTTTTTAAGTGTTAAAGTACGCTACCTTCTGATTAAATTGTTTGCCAAAATTATTTCTTCTTTGTAAAAAGACTGAAATTGCAAATTGATAAAATTTGACTGTAAACAGTTACGTTGATTGCTTGCATGGACTTAATGATAAAAGTGGAGCCGTTACACTGATTATTCTCCTTCAGTGAAGACCTGTTAAAGTTGTGATTGATTTCTGAATGCTACTGAAAATAAATGTCATGGGTTTTAAAGGTAAGTTTCTCTTCAAGATTACAATATGATGTAGATATACATTCCCTTTCTTCTGCAAGCACGCATTCAATTTGAGTCGCATCGTTGTTTTCAGTCTGTAAATCCTTGGTCTTCAAAGCTCCTGAAATAAAGGTACTGTAAGCTGGGAAGAGGAATTCAAATGTGTGAAGATTTGAGGGTGGTTTTTTTCCCCCTTCTCTGTTCCTTGCTAATTTTCTCCCCATCACACCTTACCTGATAGTATTTAGTCCTTGCAGATATGCACTCGAGAATGGCTGAATTTAGCCTGTATAGCTTTGCCTCCATTCCCCTCATGCAGTCCATTCTCGGGAATTTCTTATGGTGGGGTTCTCGGCAAGTTAGTGGAACGTAGAAACAATATTTTCCTGTTGCTAAGATGTGGGTGTGTGTTGCTGTAATAGTCTAAGTGGTACAGAAACCTTAGGTATGTCTGAAGTTGGCAAAACATGGTCTTCATTTATACTTTGTTTCAAGATATTGTGACAGATACATTAGGTGTAATGCACAGGAAGTGTTTCCTCATAAAATTTTAATGAAACAGTAGGATAGATATCAATGACTCATCAATTGAGTTAATTATCTAGCATATCATTAGCTAGTCATTTAATGTGTTTTAATTATTACAGTTGCACAGTGATACCTTGCACGCAAGGCCATGTTGTGTATGAATCTTGGTAAAGAATTCTGATTAAGCTGTTCAACTACAGAAGCTTCACAGACAATTCCATCCTGTTTGAGTCCTGTGCACATTCCAGTGAAGATCATTAGATAGCATGTGGAATCTTGACTAATTCCTTGTACTTAATGAGTTGTAGTTCTTGTCCATCTCTTCCTGGCATGATAAAAGAGGAGAAGGCCATTCAGCCCCTCAAGCCTGTCATTGAATCATTGTCATTTTTAGTCAGTAAGGGAATCAAAGGTTATGGGGATAAGGTAGGGAAGTAGAGCTGAGGATTATCATCAGATCAGTCATGATCTCACTGAATAGTGAAGCAGACCCGACAGGCTGAATGGCCTACTTTTGCTCCTACATCTTATGGTCTTATGACCTGCCTCCAATGCATTTACAAGTTTCCCTAAATAAGAACAAAACCGCACACAGTATTTGCGATGCGGTCTCACAAATGCCCTATATAACTGAAGTGTAGCGTCCTTATTTTTGTGTTCAATTTCTCTCGTAAGAAAGGATAATGTCCTTTATTACGTGAGTACGGCAGAGTGGTTAGCACTGCTGCCTCACAGCGCTAGGGACGCAGGTTCAATTCTGGCCTCGGTCGCTATCTGCATGGAGTTTGCACATTCTCCCTGTGCCTGCATGGGTTTTCTCCGGACGCTCCAGTTTCCTCCCACAGTCCAAAGATTTGTGAGTTAGGTTGATTGGCTGTGCTAAATTGACCCGAGTGTCAGGGGGTTGGCAGAGTAAATATGTGGGGTTATGGGAATAGGACTTGGGTGGCACTCCATGTCGATGCAGATTCGATGCCGAAATAGCCTCCTTCTGCACTATAGGGATTCTATAATCTCATTAACCATCTTGAATACATGCTGCGCCTGCATTGTAACTTTTTGTGACTTTTGCACAAGAACATATAAATCCCTTTGCACCTAAGCATTCAGCAGTCATTCTCCATTTAAGTAATGTACTTTTATAATTCTTCCTGCCAAAGTGAACAACTTTATATTTTGCCACATTATACTCAACATTTTCCAGATTTATGCCCACACAACCTATCCTTCTGCAACCTCCTTATGCCCTCTTCACAACATACTTTTCTATCTATCTTTGTGTCATCTGTAAATTTAGCTATCATGCCTTCACTCAAATCATTGGTGTAAATTGTAAAACTGTTGTGACCCCAGCACAGAATCCCGATTTTAACACTTTCCCCATGACAGATGTCAAGCTCACTGGCCAAGAGTTTCCTATTTTCTGCCACTCTCCGTTGTTGAACGATCACGTTTGCTACTTTCCAGTCTGATGGAAACTTTCCAGAATTTATCGAATTTTGGAAAGTTAACACCATCGTGTTTACTATCTCAGCCACCGCCTTTTAAGACCCTTGGATAAAGTCCATCAGCACCCGGAGACTTGTTAGCCTGCAACTCCGTCAGTTTGTGTCAAAAAATACTGATTACATTCCTAAATGATTTTGGTCTAATCAGACATCTCCTCATTCTTAATCCCTCCAACATTGGAAATAGAATGTCTCCCTCCACCCAGGCTCCTGTAGAACATGAAAAGTGGCATAGTCCTGCTGGGCTGAATGCTGTAAATAGTACTGGATTCCTTTATCATTTGAAACAACTGATTATCCTTCAAGCCTCTAGATTCAAAAGAATACTTGTAACCTGTCGTCATAGCCTAATCTTTTAAACCCTGATATTATTCTAGTGACTCTGCACTTCACCTCCTCCCATATCCTTCTATCTGAGATCAGTTGGCATAGCACAGAATATGATTCCTTGGTCTGAATGGTTCAGCTTCTTACTGGATAGACATACCAATGGATGCGAGTCATTCACATTGAAGCTGAACTCTAGATCCATTTCCTTGGTGCATCCTGTGAGTCACCATGTTTTTTTTTGTTTTGAATGTGCTTTGATTTGGTGTACACGCTCAATGTGTCACTTAACAGAGCAATCCATTCCATTTTAACTGCTAAATACAACACTTAATCACTTCACTGGAGGGGAAATTGAAAATCCATTGAGTTCCATCCTTTCCAGACAGGAAGAAAAGTTGTTCATTGTATAGCATCTTTCACAATCTGTGGCTGTCCCAAGCACTTTGCAACCAAAGAAGTAGTTTTGAAGTGTCGTCACTGCTGTCATGCAGGAAACACAGTAATCAATTTGCACACAGTAAGTTCCCACAAGGAGCAGTGTCTTCAATTGTTTTAGCTTGCTTCTTACTATGGAAGAAAATCTGAAAACCCAGTATTGTTTTGTAAATTGATCTGATTTTAAATACATAATGCTCTCGCGAACAACGCAGCTTCACAAAACCAGCTTAGTTCTGTAATAATATTTTAGTTGTATTCAACACTACATGTTACCTGGTTTCCAATTACTATTGTTAAATTATCCTTTCAGCCTGTGTAAGTTAGTGATCTGCCTGGTTGGAGCTTCCCCGAGGGATGTGTAGCAGTAAGTTGTTAATTCTGTGTTCATTGAAGTTAGTATTACAAATTGGGAAAGTTACTATTCTGGAGAACGTAATGATCACATTATCCCAATTGGAAACACAATAAAGGTTTGCCAATTCTGGAATTTCATCACTCTCTGTGTCCAACTGCTCTGCCATTGGTCACCTGTCAGGTCCATTTTCATGACATTTTGCCTTTTAACAGTGATTGGATAGTGAATGGAATCTCCACTCCACCCCATCCATCTTCAATGTTTTTGGAAATAGTAAACAGAAGTTGAAATTTTTTTTAACTACTCAGTATTAAAAGTGGTGTAATAATGGAAATTAATCATTGTCCTGGCATTTCCAGGAATTAATCCTGAAGGGTTTGTTTCCCTAATGCAAAGTCAGCTGCTCAGATTGATTTCATAATGGACTTCTACAGATAAAAAGAACTGTCAGCTTCCTTTCAGTGTAGGGCAGTGACTAACAGTTTACCTCATTTTATAACAGACATGAAGCTAATATATAGTTCCTTTAATTATGTTAGTGACTAATCATTAGTTCCTTTAAATACTCTAGAAACTAATATTGCACTTGTTTTAATGTATGAATGATTAATGGTTTACATTCTTTAAATACATTAGATACTGATATAATTGACTCTGGAATGCCCTCCCTAAGTACACACACTCTTATTTACTCTCTCTGACTCCACCTGTAATATATCTTTATAATCTACCTGTTTGACTAAACTTTTGGTCACTTGTACTAATATCTCTGTGGCCCGTTGACTGATTTTGTTTGATACATTAGGATATGTTTAATATTGCTATCTTTTAAACTGCACTAATTAACAATACAACGTTCTAGCAGGTTTATGTCCTTTTAAATTAATGCCTTGACACCTTTAAATTCATCAATAATTATTAGTTAACTTCTTTTAATTACAACAGTTAGCTCTATAGAGATCTTTTAAGTTAATGACAAAATAGCATGTTTGTGTTTTAATCTATTTTAAAATAGATAACATTTTTCTAACTTAATCCTAGTAATTGTACTTTCTGATCTTATTCTGCATTACAATCCTGTTTTTAAATTCGGTCTGACTATATTGGGATGCAGGAAGGAGAGTTGATAGCATCAATCCCTCTGTATTTGGTTGTGTACATCATTGCTGATGTAGCACCAACAACGCATGATTTACCATTTTATTCCATGCCATCTTTTATCAAAATGAATTTCTTGTTCCTTCATCTTTATCCCAAAGCTTTGGCAAGATTGGCTAACTCAGGGCAGCAAAGTATATTGATTGCTTGTGCTGGAATATGAGGTGGTAATTGGCCCCACTAGGCATGACCAATTCTGGTCAGTAATCTTAGGTAGGTTATTCTTGCCCCTTGAGAGGATACAAAACCCAAGATAATCCATTGAGTGTTGAAAATTTGTTATTAGGAAAGGTTGAGTAAATTGGGCTTATTTTCCTTGGGAGAAAAATAACTAAGATAGCCTTATATTCAGGATTAGAATGGGAATCTAAACAAATTATTCAGCATGATTAAGGGTACAATTACTAGAGGAGGTAAATTAAAATTAGAAGATTGAGAATACAGCAACTGGCATTTATATATCATACTTAACAAAATAAATCATGTGATTACACTTTCCATTTCACCTATTTTGCTAAGGACCCAGAGCATGTTTGGTAAAAGTATCATGTGAATGCAAGAACATATGCTATTCAGTAAGAATTAAGTCAAACAGATCTTTTCATCCCCAATTCCAAAGAATTACAGAATAGGAAAGATGATAGGACAGTGTCAGCTGTTGCTCAGTTGCATGCCAACCTCTAAAGTTTAAAGTTTATTTATTAGTGTCACAAATAAGCTTACATTCACATTGTAATGAAGTTACTGTGAAAATCCCCAAGTCGCCACACTCGAGCAGAAGATTGTGGATTGAAGTCCCACTTCAGTGACTTAAGCATAAAAATCCAGTTGATACTCTACCACAGTATTGAGAGAGTGCTGTACTGTTGGAAATGTTGTCTTTTCGATGAGACATTAATCGAAGGCTCCCAATCAGTTCTCATGAAAAAGATTGAATGGCACTATTTCAAAGAAGGACTTGGGGAGTTATCCCTATTGTGCTGACCAATATCCCCCAACCAACAAAATAGATTATTGGTCATTATCATGCACATTTGTGGAAGTTTGATGTGTGCAAATTGATTGTTGCATTAAGAATATAAGAGATAAGAGCAGGTGTATACCATGTGGCTCCTTGAGCCTGCTCCACTATTCAGTATGATTATGATTGATCTTTTGCTACAACTCCACTTTGCTGCCTAATCCCAGGATATCAAAAATTAATCCATCCCAGCCTTGAATGTGTTGAATGTTGGAGCAACTGGAACCTTGTGGGGTTGAGAATTTCAAAAGTTCACAGACCTCTAACAGAAGATAACTTTGAGCTGTTTTCTGTATTACAACAGTACAGACAATTAAGTATTTTTGAAGTGTAGTCAAAGAAATTCAGAAAGGCACAGAGTAATGAGATTTGCTTCAGGAGTAGGGAATGGAGGGCAATGCAGAGAATGAGTCAGTGAGGTTGTTGTTTGTGGACAAGATTGGTGAACCTAATTACCTTTCCCATGTTAAGAACTCGTGCTATTCCTACTTCCTCAGATCAGGCTGGTCAAGTGACCCTTAGCTGCTTCTCAGTGCTGTAGAATGGAAGAACTTTTGTGCCAGCTATCATGTTTTCCTTCACATTAATTGTCCTTACTGATTGCATTCAAAACCAATGAAATAAATTCCAAGTATCAGCAGCCTAACTGGGCTTCGTTCAAAATGTAGCTTTAAATGTTGTCAACTGAAAGCAATATAATTGTACAAAGTACCATTTATATAGATGATCTGGAGGAGGGAACCGAGTGCAGGGTGTCGAAATTTGCTGATGACACCAAGATTGGGGGAAAGGCAAATTGTGCGGAGGGTGTGGAGAGTCTGCAGAAGGATCTAGATAGGCTGGGCGAATGGGCCAGGAAATGGCAAATGGAATTTAATGTTGGCAAGTGTGAGGTGGTCCACTTTGGTAGGAAGAATGGTAGGAAGGACTATTACTTACGTGGCGAAAAACTGCAGCAGGCGACGGTGCAGAGGGACCTCGGGGTCCTTGTGCATGAGTCGCAAAAACCCAGCTTGCAGGTGCAGCAGGTGGTCAGGAAGGCAAATGGGATGCTGGCCTTCATAGCGAGGGGGATTGAATATAAAAGTAGGGAGGTCTTGCTGCAGCTGTATAGGGCATTGGTGAGGCCGCAGCTGGAGTACTGTGTGCAGTTTTGGGCGCCGCACCTGCGCAAGGATATTTTGGCCCTGGAGGGAGTGCAGAGGAGGTTTACTAGGCTGATACCGGAGTTGAGGGGATTGAGCTATGAGGAGAGGCTGAATAAACTAGGCTTGTACTCGTTAGAGTTTAGAAGAATGAGGGGAGATCTCATTGAGACGTATAAGATGATGAATGGGATGGATAGGATAGAGGTGGAGAGACTCTTCCCGCTCAAAAAAGACAGTAGGACTAGGGGGCACAGCCTCAAGATAAAGGGGAGGCGGTTTAGAACGGAGTTGAGGAGGAACTTCTTCACTCAAAGGGTGGTGAATCTCTGGAATTCTCTGCCCGTTGAAGTGGTGGAGGCTGCCTCGCTAAATATTTTTAAGAAGCGGGTTGATGGGTTCTTGATAAGAGAGGGGATTAAGGGTTATGGGGAGAGGGCGGGAAAGTGGAACTGAGCCACAACAGATCAGCCATGATCTTATTGAATGGCGGGGCAGGCTCGAAGGGCTAGATGGCCTACTCCTGCTCCTATTTCTTATGTTCTTATGTTCTTATTAAAACTCCCAAATAAACCTTTTCTAATGCATTAGCTTACAGTGCCTTTAATTCCCTTTGAATGTTAAGGCATTGCCTGAGAATTGAATTATTATCCTGTCCCAATCTTGATGACAGCTTGCATTTTTTAATATAGCATCTTTGAGTTGTAAGATGTCTCCTTAAAGACAGAGGAAATTTGATAAAGCTGTTCCAAATCATGAGGTGTCTAGACAGAGTAGAACAAGAGAAACTGTCCCCGCTGGCAAAAGGATCAAGAACCAGAGGGCGCAGAGTTAGGGTGATTGGCAAAATAACCAAAGGTCATCTGAGGAAAATCCTTTTTACGCAGTGAGTGATTCGAATCTGGAATTAATGTCTGAGTGTAGTGGAGGCAGGTACAATTGTGGTTTTCAAAAGAATAATGTTTCTTTATTCGTTTACAGGATGTGTGCATTACTGGCTAGGCTAGTATCCATTGCCCATCCCATACTGTCCTTGAGAAGGTGGTGGTGAGCTGCTGCCTTGAACTGCTGCAGCGTCTGTGACATAGGTACACCCACAGTGCTGTTATGGAAGAGAAAAGATGGCTGTAAGGAAAATGCTTTGAGGGGGAGGTGGAGAGGAGGGGGGAAAGGGGAAAAGAGTGGTGGGATCGCTGAGTTGATCTTGCACAGGGCCAGCATGAACACACTGACTATAACTTGAGTGAAAAAATTTCTCTTCATCTCACTCCTAAATGATTGGCTTCCTTAATAATAGATTCCATCATTTTCCCAAAGATTGATGTTAGGCTAACTGGCCTGAAATTCCCATTTTTTTTCTATCACCCTCCTTGAATAGTCATGTTGCATTTGCTAACTTCCAATTTCCTGGAATTGTTCCAGAATCTATGAGATTTTGGAAAAACATAACCAGCACATTCACTATCTCCACAGCTGCGTCTTTTAGAACCTGAGGTTGTAGGCTATCAGGTCCCAATGATTTGTCAGATTTTAGACTTGAGTTTCTCAGTTTTGTTAGGCTCTAGGTGACCCTTTATTCTTTGTATGTAATTTGAGTCTTCCACAGTGGAGACAGACACAAAGTCTGTTCACGGCGTCTGTCATTTCCTCATTCTTGGTGATAATTTCTCCTGTCCCTGCCTGTAAGAGACCAATGGTTACTCATGATGCTGAACTGGGAATGAGTGGGGCAATGGAATTGACTGGTCTGCTCTTGGAGAACTAGGATATGCTCAATGGGTTGAATGGCCTCCTTCTGTGCTGTGAATGACTTAGACTCCACTGTCCTCCTTCTTATATACTTGTTAAAGCTCTTAGTTGTTTCTATATACCTGGCTAGTTTACTCTCATTTTATTTTCTTCCTCTTTATGAACTCTGTAACGGCTGTTTGCTGCTTTTTTAAACATTCCCAATCCTTGGGCTTACCACTATTATTTGCCATATTATAAGTTTCTTCTTTTAATCTGATACTACTGATACTCTAGTCTAACAAAATTCTGCGCAATTAGTGTTTTTCTAAGCTCACAACACATTTGGGGTTTGGTTTTAGAATCATCTTAAATCTGTGCCTTTTATTGAATTTGATGACCATCGGTTTCTATTTGTTCCTCTATTCTATTTAAAATCTTATTTGTGTGAATAGTATCACCTTCAACAACCTGGACTTATATCACCATCCCTAAATTGGCTGCAATTTGATATCTTGAAATTCCATTACACCATTTTGAGAGTTCCATTGCCATAGGAACTACAACAATTCAAGGAGAAAGCACACCACCGTCTTAGAACAACTAGAACAATCTTGCCAGTGATGTCTACATTCTAAGAACAAATCAAAATATTTTTCACTTATTTCCAAAATATATGTACTGCACATTTTTCTACATCAAACTGCTACCCATCTGCCCATGCTACAAGCCTATCTATGTCCTGTAATCTTACACAGTTATTGGTGCAATTTGGTACTCTGTAATTACATACAAGTAGATTTCTTAATTCCTGAAAATTTTTGTGGCCTCAAACAGAACCCTGTGGAATATTATTCGCTACATATTTCTGGTTCAAAGAATTTTATTTAACTCCAACCCTTTTAGTCTCTATGTCAACATATTTGTCTGAATTTTATTTGTTGTTCTGTCTATATGTAGCATTTTTTCAAATGAATTTTGAGTATTAGTATAAATGGAGTAGGCAGATGGAGTACAATGTTAGCAAGTGTGAGGTTATCCACTTTGGCAGGAATATTAGTAGGAGGAATTACTATTTAAAGGGCGAAAAGCTGCAGCATGCTACGGTGCAGAGGGACCTGGGAGTCCTTGTGCATGAGTCGCAAAAACCCAGCCTACAGGTGCAGCAGGTGATCAAGAAGGCAAGTGGAATGCTGGCCTTTATAGCGAGGGGGATGGAATATAAAAGCAGGGAGGTCTTGCTGCAACTGTACAGGGCACTGGTGAGGCCGCAGCTGGAGTACTGTGTGCAGTTTTGGTCACCACACTTGCGCAAGGATATTTTGGCTTTGGAGGGAGTGCAGAGGAGGTTCACTAGGCTGATACCGGAGATGAGGGGGTTAGACTATGAAGAGAGACTAAATAGACTGGGTCTGTACTCGTTGGAGTTTAGAAGGATGAGGGGGGATTTTATAGAGACGTATAAGATAATGAAAGGGATGGATAGGGTAGAGGTAGAGAGATTCTTCCCGCTCAGAAAGGACAGCAGGACTAGAGGGCACAGCCTCAAGATAAGGGGGGGGCAGTTTAGAACAGAGTTGAGGAGGAACTTCTTCACTCAAAGGGTGGTGAATCTCTGGAATTCTCTGCCCATTGAAGTGGTGGAGGCTACCTCGCTAAATATATTTAAGACGCGGGTAGATAGGTTTTTGACAGAAAAGGGAATTAAGGGTTATGGGGAAAAAGTGGGGAAGTGGAACTGAGCCACTTCAGATCAGCCATGATCTTATTGAATGGCGGGGCAGGCTCGAAGGGCTAGATGGCCTACTCCTGCTCCTATTTCTTATGTTCTTATAAACTTCATTTCCTTAATCACTTAGTTTTTGAAAGTATTACATATGGTCATTGACTGGCCCTGATTAATTTGTGTTTCTCAGTAATTTCATTCCACATTACATATATTGTTGTAGTTCACCAGTAACTGAAATAAGACTAATTTCCAATTTCCTGGCATTTTCCCACCTCTTTGAACAGAAGAGACATATTTGACATCCTCAATAACTTTCCTCACCATGAAATTTTGAATAACGAAGGGTTAATTCCCTTGGTTCAACTGTTGCTCCATCACCATAACTTCACTGTGAGCGTGGCAAAAATGAAGTATTTGCAGCACAGGTACTGAAATGGAAGCAACTCTGGGGAAATTCCTGGCTTTGTAGTTGGAGCTTCAAGCTCTCTTTCTTGGCTTCCCTTTGGGGTTTTGGATGTAAACCATTAAGTTTCAGTGACATTTCCATCTAAAGTCAGAGTAACTTCTTTAATACTGTTCCTCTTTAAAAAATAAATTGCATCTGCTCTTCTACAGCCAAATCTGGTTGTTCTACCATCCCAATATCCATTGGTAAAAACTGAGACAAATATCCAATGACATCTGTGATTCTCACTTCAATAATTTATTTCTTAATAGTCTTACCATTATAGCTATTCTATTGTATATGTATTGTTACAAAGATGGGTCGATGCCAATGATTCATTTTTTAATTTAATCGACTGGATCAGTTCATATCTGGACAAAGACAGACTTAAAATGGTTGTCAATTTGCATAATTTTGTAGACAACTTCCATTTAATGGAGATGGAGTGTCTATGAAGAGTCCACCACGAACAATGGCTAATCTTGAGATGTTGATTGCTTTCTTCTTATCTTTTCAAATGGATTTAATCCAGAAAGAATGGACTATCAAAAGTTAATTATCTGGGCACTTAAAATTCATCACCTTGGCTATAACACAGTGGCCAAAGAGAAGCTGCGGACATTTTTTGGTAATATTATAAAACTCTAACAGGACCAGACAGGGTAGATGCAGGGAGGATGTTCCCAATGGTGGGGGAGTCCAGAACCAGAGGATTCAGGGTAGACCATTTAGGATGGAGGTGAGGAGGCATTTCTTCACCCAAAGAGTGGTGAGCCTGTGGAATTCATTCCCACAGGAAGTAGTTGATGCCGAAACATTGAATGTATTCAAGAGGAAGCTGGATATAGCATCTGGGTGAATGAGATCAAAGTTATGGGGAAAAAGCAGGATTAAACTATTGAGTTGGATGATCAGTCATGATCTTGATGAATGGTGGAGCAGGCTCGAAGGGACAAATGGCCTCCTCCTGCTCCTATCTTCTAAGTTTCTATACACCATCAACATGGAGAAAGGTCATGTGATGCAACTTTTTGCTTGGATGCGGGATCTGGCCAGAGATCACATGATCTGCCAGAATGTGCTCACTCTCTCTTTCCATTGATCTCAACTAAGTCTGGGCCCTGTTTGGTTTAAATCAGACTGTTGGCAACAAACAGTGAATGTTCTCCCAGAAGATTCTGAATTCCATAGCAGCAAGGTTTCAAGGAGAAAAACCAAGTGGCACAACTTTAAGAACTGCCTCAGCTGTGATCAACAGTATTAGGTCTTGCAACCAATGCACTCTTCTATTTATTTGCTTCTTCTTGTTGAATCTTTCTTTGGTCAAAGTTAACCTCTATTATCCTGCAATCTTTTTTATGTTTGGGTCATGACTGTAATTGTGAAATCTCGTTACCTTGAGTGGATTTTAGCACAATCAAACTAACACTTGTCTAACTCACAAAACTTGCCTGGCTAAATTGTTTATACTGGTCCACTTACTGTCAAGTTCAGGGAATTGGTAATACATCTTTTTTAAATTTAAATACCCTGTTACAATCAAACATGGAATGGGAAAGAAGGGAACCATTCCCCCCGCCATCCTTATGTGGTCATAACTGTACCAATAGAAGGATTTGTATTTTCTTATTTTAAATTTTCTCTTAGTCTTTCTAAGCTGCCATCTTTTAAAGCTTTAAATTTGTTCTGGCTTTCTTTATCACCTGCCTTATAAATGCTTTTTCTTGATTTCAGATTTACTCTAATTGCAAGTAATTTTCATGCACTGAATTCAACCTTTAAATATATCCTTTTTTTGCATTATTGCAATATACATATTTGTAGCCTTTCACAACTGTATAAATATTTTTCAACTGCTAATTGATGGTTACACCTACCAGATTTCATTTGTGTTATCCAAGCCAGGTTTAGTTTGTCTCACTATAATTTTCTTTCCTTCCAGTCAAGTAACCGTGTCCTTGACTTCTTTTCTTTCTACTCTTCATAGTGAAGGACTGAAGCTAATTATATTACTGTCAGCTCTTTTCAGATGTACACTTAAGATTTCCTTTTTAATTTTACTTTGTCACAAGGTCAAACAGTGCTTCCTTGCTGGAATAGCAACTGAACAAATACTTCTAAACATGATGCAAACCTTCCCTGTCTCACTAAAGTCATTTTCCTGATTCTGATCTACTTTTGAATCATTAAAATATCTTACCATTATATTGTATTGTTAATACACATCTTTTAATCTAACCATAAAGACAAACCTTTCAATTACATTGTGCCTCAATTATATAGTGACTTTGGAATATTCCAAGATGCTTTGCAGCCGTTTGAAATGTAGTCACTGTTGTCATGTAGAAGGAATAGTAGCCAATTTGTGCATAGCAAGCACCCACAGTCAGCAATGTGATAATATACCAATGTTTTATTGGCCGAGGACAAAACATTAGCCATTGCTTTGCTCTTCTTTGAAACAGAGCTGTGGGATTTTCTACATCAGCCTTAAAGAGCAGAGGGCCCTTGGTTTATTGTCTCAAAAGCCAACAACTGCAAAAATGGAACATGCTGTCAGTACTGTACTGCATTCGAAGCATCAGCCTAGATTTTGTGCTTATATATCAGCTCTTGAACCCATATCCTTTTGACTCAGAGGTGGAATGCTACCAATTGAGCAATAGTTGACATCCTTATTAGTGTTGCCCCTCATTGTGCTTTCCATTGTTCGACTATCTATGCTCCCTTTGCCGCACCCCTTTTTGATAATGTGACCAATTGCTTGCCACTTCTTAGTTCAATTCAAAGGGATTATGTTTAGAACTCTTCTAACTCAAATTCATGAATGTTGATATTGCTTTGATATTGACATTAATTAATCCCATTACTGTTCCTCCGTTCTCAATGTATTGTGGTTATGTTTAATTCAATATTTCAGAAAATAGAAGAACTAATGTCCTTGCATAAGTTTCCAGGGAAAGTCATTGAAGTGGATTGTGTAAATGCAGTGCATTTTTGGAGAAATGAAAGATGAAGGATACAGTGAAGGCGAGTAGATGGGTTTGATCTTTCAGTAAGGAACATTGGGCCTAATGGGTTTTTCCTGTTGGCTTTATGTTCAATTATTTACATTATATAAATATTGAATCATTTCATGTATCTCTGTATTCCCAGGGTAATGGTTAATGGATCAGAATGATGAAGGATTTGATTTACTGTATAACAGTATTTCTTTTGTTACAGTTTCTTAGAATATTATGCTTACCTGTTTATCACTGGCCTTTCATCTAAGGGTTGTAATTTAGAGCTATTTTTACTCACATTATTTAAATAATGCCTTGTTGAAGAAGTCCTCATAAAACAGGAGGCAGCTCTGATTTGACTTAGAGTGAAAGGAATACATTTCCTGATGTTATGAGAAGGAATCAGGATTTCTGTTAACAGCCATTTGAATTTTAGGTGTTTCCACAATAACTGGCACATCTTTGTTTATTTAAAGCTGGATAAAGTTGGATCTTAATTGCTCTACTTTTGTGTCACAGCTGTGTTCTGTCTTTCCACTGCATGTTGGTGTGAAGTCAAGAGGGAGTAAGGAACACATCTTGCTTTTCAATTTGACTCTCAAATATTGGCCCGTTAGGCTGCAGGGAGGAGCCCTTAATTATGTTTCTGCAGTTGGAACATGAGTTGGCCTTGGATATTAACAAAAGTGGAAGGACAGTAAGTACTTTGTAGTAATAGTATTCTCCTGAATCCCACACTCTTAATATTTAAAGTTTGTGGCTTTCCAATCTATCTGTAGCACACTAATGTTAAGATGATAATAATGAGGCCCCGTTTCCTGCCGAGGTTACTAATTGTATCTAATGGACCAATTATAAAGCATGGAAACAAAGGGGCGATGTTTGCAGCCAGCAGGGATGGTGGGAAATTTAGTATGTGCAATGAAGCATTCTCTGTCTTAGCCAATACTGCTGAAATGTGTTTTGGATGGGAGCCCTTCTCTGTTGTTACCATAGTGAAGGACTCTTCGTTTAAAAAAAAACAATCGAAGCAAGTGGCTGTTTTAGTGAATGTAATTGGCAGACAGGGCAGGAAAGTTAGTGATATCAGCCTTCAGGGGAAGAATTAGAACTGGGTGTACGCTTGCATAAATCCTTGTTCAGTCAAGGGATTGGATTCAGGATTTGATGATTTAGATTCGTGGGACCTTGGGCGATTGTAATTCCAGACTTGTGCCTACTGGTAAATAGGAATGTAATTGTCTTGTGTTATGTAAAGAAAAATCATGTGGTAATCAACATGATTATAAAGGAAAGTTGCATCTGCAACAACCACATTTATGTGATCAGGTACATAGAGCACACAGACACATGCTCTTGATAGCGAAATTTTGTACTTTCCATGGTTTAAATCATTAGAACTGCAGAATTATTATGGTGCACAGGGATGCCAATTGTCCATATAAACTCACCTATTTCCATATGTACTCGATCCCTCTGTTTATTGAAGTGCATATCTCCATCTCAATGTTTTAAAAAATATTATTTCACAGGATGCAGGCATTGTTGGATAGGCCAGCATTTATTGCCTGTCCCTAATTGCCCTTGGTGGTGGTGAAACACCGCCTTGAATCACACTACTCAATGTGGTGTAAGTGCACCTGCGGTGCTGTTAGGAAGATGCCAGAATTTTGACCTACTGAAGAAACAGCTATATAGTTCCAAGGATGGTGAACGCCTTGGAGGGAACTTGCAGGTGCTGTTGTTCCCATGCATCTGCTGACTTTGCCCCTTCTAGGTTTTTTTATATTTATCTGTAAGTGTCACAAATAGGCTTATATTAATGCTGCAATGAAGTTACTGTGAAAATCCTCTAGTCACCACACTCCGGCTCCTGTTCGGGTACACTGAGGGAGAATTTAGCATGGTCAATGCACCTAATCAGCACGTCTTTCAGACTGTGGGAGGATACTGGAGCACCCGGAAGAAACCCACACAGACACGAGGAGAATGTGCAGATTCCACACAGACAGTGATCCAAGCTGGGAATCGAACTTGGGTCCCTAGTGCTGTGAGGCAGCAATACTAATCACTGTGCCACTAAATGATAAAGATCACAGGTTTGGAAGGGGTAGTCAAAGGAGTATTGGTGAATTGCTGAAGTGCATTTTTAGGTTACATTTCAAGGAATATTTGGGTCCTCGAGATTAGCGAATAGTTTCCACATGATTGCAAATAGTGTGGAAATTGCATAGAGCATGGCCTTCTGATTTAGGATGGAGTACCAGTAATCATTTTCGACTATTCTTCTACACCAAAAAACATAAATAAAGAACATAAGAAAATGAAGCAGGTGTAGGCCATTCAACCCCATAGGCTTACTCTGTCATTCAATAAGGTCATAGCTGATCTGATTGTGGCCTTAACTCCACCACTTTTTTGCCAGTCCCCCATAACCCTTGACTCTCTGATAGATTAAATATTTGTCTAACTGAGCCTTGAATATATTATCAGGAGTGCTGAGGGTAAGAGATTGATTTTTTTTCTACCTTTTTATCGGAGTTTTTTTTCAGCTGAATCAGTAAACCAGAAGTAGGCCGCGGTGTGGCCTGGGAAGGTTTCTGCACAATAAGACCGGTGGATGTGGTTTACCTGGACTTCAGCAAGGCGTTTGATAAGGTCCCCCATGCAAGACTTCTTGAGAAGGTGAGAGGACATGGGATCCAAGGGGCTTTGGCCTTGTGGATCCAGAACTGGCTTGCCTGCAGAAGGCAGAGAGTGGTTGTGGATGGGTCTTCTTCTGCATGGAGGTCGGTCACCAGTGGAGTGCCCCAGGGATCTGTTCTAGGACCCTTGCTGTTTGTCATTTTCATAAGTGACCTGGATGAGGAAGTGGAGGGATGGGTTAGTAAGTTTGCCGACGATACGAAGGTTGGTGGTGTTGTGGATAGTCTGGAGGGATGTCAGAAGTTGCAGCATGACATAGATAGGATGCAAGACTGGGCGGAGAAGTGGCAGATGTACTTCAACGCGGATAAATGTGTAGTGGTCCATTTTGGCAGGACCAACAGGATGCAGGAGTACAATACCAAGGGTAGGAGTCTTAGCTGTGTTGAAGAGCAAAAGGATCTTGGGGTCCGGGTCCATAGGACTCTTAAATCGGCCTCGCAGGTGGAGGATGCGGTCAAGAAGGTGTATGGTGTACTGGCCTTCATTAATCAAGGGATTGAGTTTAGGAGTCGGGAGGTAATGCTGCAACTTTATAAGACCCTTGTCAGACCCCACTTGGAGTACTGTGCGCAGTTCTGGTCGCCTCACTACAGGAAGGATGTGGAAGCTATTGTGAGGGTGCAGAGGAGATTTACAAGGATGTTGCCTGGATTGGGAGGCATGCCTTATGAAGATAGGTTGAGGGAGCTAGGTCTCTTCTCCCTGGAGAGATGAAGGTTGAGAGGTGACCTGATAGAGGTTTATAAAATGTTGAGAGGAATAGATAGGGTAGATTCTCGGAGGCTATTTCCCAGGGCTGAAATGGTTGCTGGGAAGCAAGTACAGAGGAGACGTTAGGGGTAAGTTTTTCACTTAGAAGGTGGTGAGTGAGTGGAATCGGCTGCCATCGGTGGAGGTAGAGGCGAACTCTCTGGGGTCTTTTAAAAGACTTCTGGATGAGTATATGGGATCTAGGCATTGGGAGTTACAGATAGTTCCATGACTCAGTAGGTATAGATGTGATCGGTGCAACTTGTGGGCCGAAGGGCCTGTTTGTGCTGTAGTGTTCTATGTCCTATGCTCTATAAATTTGAAGAGAGACGAATCCTGAGAACTACATGTGTAGAGTCTTCCACACTCCCCCTCCTCTAACCTAAAAAAAGACTTGGGTGAGAGCAGATAAATAAAAGAAAAAGAGAGTAGGAGCAAGGGAGGCAGCAAGTGGAACATGAGACTGCGCAGGTGCCTGACGTCAGCCAGTAGCGTGTGGAAGTTTTAAAAAGCAGACCACTCTATCAGCAGGCAGCGGAGTGAGAGGGAGCAGAGTGGGACACGCTCCAGCGTGAACAGGCAGAGGCAAGGGTAGGTTCCGGTAAGTTTTTGATTCTTCAGAGTAGAAAGAATGCCAGGCAGGATATTGGAATGCTCCTCTTGCAGGATGTGGGGAGTCAGGGAGACTTTCAATGTCCCTGACAATGACACCTGCAAGAGGTGCAGCTCCCAACAAACCGCACTGGGGAACTGGAGCAGGAGCTGGATGACCTCCGGATCATTCGGGAGAATGAGAAGTTTATAGATAGTAGTTTCAGGTTGTTAGTAGTTTTCAGTAGTTGTTACGCCAAAGGCACAGAGCACAGGTAATTGGGTTATCATCAGGCGAGGGAAGGGGAAAGGGCAGGCGGAGCAGGGTTCCCCTGCGGCCATTCCCCTCCACAATAGGTATACTGCTTTGGATTTAGCCGCGGCAGCTGGATCTCTGGCACTGGGTCTGGTTCTGCAGCACAGAAGGGAGGGGGGGAAAAGAGAACAGCAATAGTGATAGGGGACTCGATAGTCAGAGGTATAGACAGGAGGTTCTGTGGTCGTGACAGAGACTCATGGATGGTTTGTTGCCTCCTGGGTGCCAGGGTCAGGGATGCCTCTGATCGCGTGCACAGCATTCTGAAGTGGGAGGGTGATCAGCCAGATGTCATGGTACACATCGGTACCAATGACGTAGGAAGGAAGAGTGTGGAGTTCCTGAACAGTGAGTATAGAGAGCTTGGTAGGATGTTAAAAACCAGGACCCCGAGGGTAGTAATCTCAGGATTGCTAACTGTGCCACGTGCCAGTGAGGCAGATGAACATGTGGCCGAGGAAGTGGTGTAAGGGACAGGGTTTCAGATTTCTAGATCATTAGGACCTCTTCTGGGGCAGGTGGGTCCTGTACAAGAGAGATGGGTTACACCTGAACCACAAGGGGACTAACATACTTGCAGGGAGGCTTGCTAGTGTTATTGGGGAAGGTTTAAACTAGATTTGCAGGGAGTGGGAGCCAGAGTGCCAGAGCAGATAGTGGAGCGGGGGTGAAAATAAACGATGATAGTTCATGCAAAATCACAAATAGAAGCGTTGTGTGTGGTGGTAATAATCTTTTGAGGTGTGTCTATTTCAATGCCTGGAGTATTGTGGGGAAGGTAGATGAGTAGATTGACACATGGAATTCTGACATTATAGCCATTAGTGAAACTTGGCTACAAGAGGGCAGGACTGGCAGCTCAATGTTCCAATGTTTCAGACATGATAGAGGCAGAGGGATGTGGTGGTGGTGAGGGGGGGTGGGGGTTGGAGGTGGGGGGGTGGGGGGGAGTGGAGGGGGGGTGGGGGAGGCGGGGAGGTGGCATTGCTAGTCAAGGAAAATGTTGCAACAGTGCTCAGACAGGACAGATTAAAGGGCCTCGGTAGACAGAGGCCATATGGGTGCAGCTGAGAAACAGGAAAGGTATGACTGCATTAATGGGGTTGTATTATAGACCACCCAATAGTTAGTGAGAATTGGAGGAGCAAATCTGCAGAGAGATAGCAGCCAACTGTCGGAAACACAAAGTTGTGATACTAGGGGATTTTAATTTTCCACATATAGATTGGGACTCCCATACTGTTAAAGGCCTAGACAGGGTGGAGTTTGTAAAATGTATTCAGGAAAATTTTCTGAATCAATATATAGAGGTACCAACTAGAGTGGATGCAATATTGGATCTTCTATTAGGAAATGAGTTAGGGGAAGTGACGGAAGTGTGTGTAGGGGAACATTTTGGTTCCAGTGATCATAATGCCATTAGTTTTAACTTGATCATGGATAAAGATAGATCTGGTCCTCAGGTTGAGGTTCTGAACTGGTAAAAGGCCAAATTTGAAGAAATGAGAAACAATCTAAAAAGTGTGGATTGAGACAAGCTGTTCTCTGGCAAGGATGTGATTGGTAAGTGGGAGGCCGTCAGGATCAAAGGCAAAGTAAATAAGAATAAGGAACCTTGGTTCTTGAGAGATATTGCACATCTGATAAGAAGAGAGAAGACATGTATAGGCAACAGGGAACAAATAAGATGCTTGAGGAGTATAAAAAGTGCAATAAACTACTTAAGAAGGAAATCAGGAGGGCTAAAAGAAGACATGAGGTTGCTTTGGCAGTCAAGGTGAAAGATAATCCTAAGAGCTTCTACAGGTATATTAAGAGCAAAAGGATAGTAAGGGATAATATTGGTCCTCTTGAAGATCAGAGTGGTTGGTTTTGTATGGAACCAAAAGAAATGGGGGAGATATTAAATGGGTTTTTTGCATCCGAATTTACAAAGGAAATTGGCACGGAGTCTACGGAAATAAGGCAAACAAGTAGGGAGGTCATGGAACCTATACAGATTAAAGGGGAGGAGGTGCTTGCTGAACTGAGGCAAATCAGAGTCGATAAATCCCCAGGACCGGACAAGGTATTCCCTCGGACCTTGAAGGAGACTAGTGTTGAAATTGCAGGGGTCCTGGCAGATGTATTTAAAATGTCGGTATCCACGGGTGCAGTGCCGGATGATTGGAGGATAGCTCATGTTGTTCCATTGTTTAAAAGAGGCTCAAAAAGTAATCCGGAAAATTATAAGCCAGTAAGCTTGACATCAGTCGTAGGTAAATTATTGGAAGGAGTGCTAAGAGATAGGATCTACAAATATTTGGATAGACAGGGATTTATTAGGGAAAGTCAACGTGGCATTGTGCGTGGTAGGTCACGTTAAACCAATCTATTAGAGTTTCTCGAGGAGGGTACCAGGAAAGTGGATGAAGGGAAGGCACTGGATGTTGTCTACATGGACTTCAGTAAGGCCTTTGACAAGGTTCCACATGGGAAGTTAGTTAGGAAGGCACAGTCGCTAGGTATACGTGGAAAAGTAGTACATTGGATTAGACATTGGCTCAATGGAAAAAGCCAGCACGTGGTAGTGGAGGATTGCTTCTGAGTGGAGGCCTGTGACTAGTGGTGTGCCACAGGGATCAGTGCTGGGTCCATTGTTGTTTGTCATCTATATCAATGATCTGGATGATAATGTGGTAAATTGGATCAGCAAATTTGCTGATGATGCAAAGATTGGAGGTCTAGTGGACAGTGAGGAAGATTTTCAAAGCTTGCAGAGGGATTTGGACCAGCTAGAAAAATGGGCTGAAAAATGGCCGATGGAGTTTAATGCTGACAAGTGTGAGCTTTTGCACTTTGGAAGGAGAAACCAAGGTAGAACATACATGGTAAATGGTAGGACACTGAAGAGTGTAGTAGAACAGAAGGATTTGGGAATACAGATACATAATTGTCTAAAAGTGGCGTCACAGGTAGATAGGGTCACAAAGAGTGCTTTTGGAACATTGGCCTTTATAAATCAAAGTATTGAGTATAAGAGTTGGAATGTTATGGTGAGATTGTATAAGGTATTGGTGAGGCCAAATTTAGAGCATTGTGTGCAGTTTTGGTTACCTAATTACAGGAAGGATATTAATAAGGTTGAAAGAGTACAGAGAAGGTTTACAAGGATGTTGCCGGGACTTGAGAAACTGAGTTACAGAGAAAGGTTGAATAGGTTAGGACTTTATTCCCTGGAGCGTAGAAGAATAAGGGGAGATTTGATAGAGGTGTATAAAATTATGATGGGTATTGATAGAGTGAATGCAAGCAGGCTTTTTCCACTGAGACTAGGAGAGAAAAATACTAGAGGACATAAGTTAAGGGTGAAGGGGGAAAAGTTTAAACGGAATATTAGGGGGGGCTTCTTCACACAGAGAGTGGTGGGAGTGTGGAATGAGCTGCCAGATGAAGTGGTGAATGCAGGCTCACTTCTAACATTTAAGAAAACCTTGGACAGGTACATGGATGTGGGGGTGTGGAGGGATATGGTCCAGGTGCAGGTCAGTGGGACTAGGCAGAAAAATGGTTCGGCACAGCCAAGAAGGGCCAAAGGGCTTGTTTCTGTGCTGTAGTGTTCTATGGTTCTAATTACCCAGCCTCCACTACTCCCGAGGAAGAGAATTCCAAACACTAAAGACCATTGAATGGAAAAATTCCTCCTCACCTCCATCTTAAATGAGAGTCACTATTTTAAAACTGCCCTAGTTCTTGATTCCACCCCCTCTCCTTCAATGAGGGGAAAAATCCTCTCATAATTTACCCTATCAAACTCATTCAAAATTTTATGTTCTTCAATAAAATCACCTCTCTTACTTCTAATGTCCAAAAAGTGCAGGCTCAGTTGTTCAATCTTTTCTCTTAAGACAATCTTCTCATCCCAGGAATCAATCTAGAGAACCTTCTTTGAACTACTTCCAATACAAGCATATCTTTCCTTAAGTAAGGTGACAAAAATTGTATACCATTGTAGTGAGACTTCGCAAAGTTAGGGAAATGATATCAGCAAAGCAGTTCAACCAGGTGAAGGCCTCTGTTCTCAGATCCGTGAACTCTTCCAAAGTGCTCAGCGGATTTATTGCTTTGAAGATCATCTGAGTACCTTGTGTTTAATGGGTGATCCATTGTCACCTGTGAGTTCTGATACTGAGAAACCAAAACCCATAGTGCAAGCTGCCTTAGCGAGGACTCCTTTCAACAGCGTCTAATGGACGCTAGCGGCAGGACAATCTCATTAATGATAGTGCCCTACGTTCAACCAAATACCAGTCAATTGCTGGCTCTCATGACTCCTCGTCGAGGTTGTGAGGCATTCTGATCCTCACTTGCAGCAAACCCAGGTCGTGAAATTTGGACATCTAAATGCCATAAATATATAAAAAGCAATGTAGGTCCAGAAAAAAGAAATTAACTGCAAAGATCTCTTCCTGGACCTTTCACTGCTCTTGTTTCTTAGAAATCATTAGTTTGTTTCCTAATTGTAATAGTCAATTTGCTGAATGATTTTCATTAGCACAATGATAAAAATTGAAAAAAACATACTGTTTTTGTTGTCAGCATTGGGTCTTTGTTGCTATTTCCTGCTTTTGGAGAACTTCAAAGTATACAGGTAATTTTTTCAGCATAATAAATGTAACGTTTCAATGTAACTTACAATTTGGAACTTCAGGAAGGATTCATGTTCCATGTTTACATTCTTATAAAAGTAATATTTTGATGAAGGTTCATCAGACAGATGAATCTATATTGACAAACACGTTACACCAAGATCCTCCTTTGGCAATAAAAGTAGTAATGAATTTGATGGTTAAATTTTGGTCATTGTGAATATTATGAATGTGCAGACATTTGAATGATGGCACATCTTAAAAGGAGACTAGCCTGTGGGTAGAAAAAAAACCCAAATGACTGAAGGTCTCTTAAGAGGAAATTGCCTCCAATCCCTCTGGATTTGCCTGATGCTGAGTTGATGAGAGTTGACATCACAGCTGAGATTCAATTGATTTCAAAGCACTGAAATCAGAAACAATGTCTCGGGGAAGGCAGGGACAAATCTAACCAGTCAATCCAGGGAGCTATTGTTGAAAAAATTTTAAGTGCTGAGATTGTGAACACCATTACTGTGGGAGCCTGTCAAAACCATCAAACACAAGAAAACCCTCTGAACGGTGGCACTGTTTTGGATTTTCAGAAACCTCTTAAAGCTGAACCTGCAAGTTAAAAAAATCTAGCCACAGATCAGAAATCCACCCTTCCACATCAATTTGGGCTTATCGAAGGCCCGGATCAATCACAAGATTGGGGGTTTTGGAGAAAGTGGTTCCTTAGGTAGATGATTACATCAGTTCTGGATAAAAAGACAGAATCTGAATAAGTTAGCACACTGCTTTATTTGGTAAGCTGATAACCGACAATAATAGCTAGACAAGGAATCTACAAATCATCTGCGGAATTTGACAAAGTTTTAAAAATCATTCAACAGTTATTTTAACCTCAGAAGTAACAAAATCCTTGAAAGGGCTAAATTTAATAAACCTGTCCAGCCAGGAGAATGTGTTGATTCCTTCATCAGTGAGTTATACAGAATGGCTAAAAGCTGTAATTACAGTAACCTGAAATCTGAGCTAATCAGGGATGAAATAGTTGTAGTTGTGGTAGACAATGCACTCTCAGTCAGGTTTCAAATGAAGGAAGACCTAACCCTTGTGAGAGTCATTCAGATTGTCACACAATCTGAAATTCATTTGCAGAACAGATCCATACTAAGGAGGGAAAGCAAACTGTGATACAAAATAAATCCCACTAGTGAAATAGCACAGAGATGGGCACACACCAGACCAAGGGCAGCAATAATCTGATCCAAAGAGTGACCATGCCAGTGCTATGGAGCAAAGCATTGTCCTGCAGTTTCAGCCCAAAGCTTGTAAAGTAATGGAATAGGGCACTTGAGAAGTTGTATAAAATCAAAACATCAAATACACAGAAGATCCCAGGAGGATTCACAAATCTGACATCAGACCATTGCTTATTGTGATGTCAAAATGTGGGAACATACTCTTGCGACTCGCCCAACACTGTATGCCTGATACGCTGAAGGAAAGGATGTCCCAAGTCATGGTACATTGGCGACACTATGCAGATACTACAACAACGGATGAATGGACACCACTCGACAATCATCAGGTAGGAGTGTTTCCTTCCAGTCAGGGAACACTTCAGCAGTCAAGGGCATTCAGTCTCTGATTTTTGGGTAAGTGTTCTCCAAGACGGCCTTCATAACAAGACAGCGCAGAATCGCTGAACAGAAACAGATAGTCAAGTTCTGCACACATGAGGGCAGCCTTAACAGGGATCTTGGGTTCATGAACACTATCTGTAACCCCCATGATTTGCATGGGCTTGCAAAATCTCACTAACTGTCCTGGCTTGAGACAATTCACACCTTCTTAACCTGTGCTTAATCCTTTCTCCACTTGCATTGTCTGTACCTGTGAATACTCGATTACTTGTAAAGGCTCGCATTCTTATTGAAGACCCTGGCCAAGAAGAAGAAAGAGGCACATGACATGCATAGGCAACTGGGATCAAGTGAATCCCTTGAAGAGTATAGTGGATGTATAGCAGTAGAGTTAAGAGAGAAAGCAGGAGGGCAAAAAGGGGACACAGATTGTTTTGGCAGATAAGGCAAAGGAGAACCCAAAGCGCTTCTACAAATACATAAAGGCCAGGAGAGAAACAAGGGAAAGAGTAGGGCCTCTTAAGGATCAACAAGGTCATCTTTGTGCAGATCTACAAGGGATGGGTGAGATCCTAAATGAATATTTCTCATTAGTATTTACTATTGAGAAAAGCATGGATGTTAGGGAACTTGGGGAAATAAATAGCGATGTCTTGAGGAATGTACATATTATAGAGAAAAAGGTACTGGAACTCTTAAAGCTCATCAAGGTAGGTAAATCCCTGGAACCTGGTGAAGTACATCCTAGGACGTTGTGGGAGGTGTTGTAGGTAAAGATACCTCTGAGACTAATTGTGAGTCAAAGTACAGCAAGTTTATTCAAAAGCTTTTGGGAGATACACCTGGTACCTATCAGCGGTTCCTCAGGCTTCTCTCCGAATACAACTTAAGAGCACATATTTATACCCCCCCAGTCATGTACGCATCTTTTCAGTCTCAGCAGGTTCCCAGGCTGTGGCTTGTCCTCCAGCATGGGAACACGGCTGCCTCGACATTTCTTCATGGTTATCTCAAGGCCGTAATTGTCGTGTGTGATTAGCCCTTAGCTAACATACAGGCCGACAAGACAACTTAAAATTAACGGGACTGGTGTAACAATCGATGCTCATAAGTTGTATAGCATATGATATGTATAATATGTTGGTACATGACACATAAACAGTACATAACAAATATATATGAATATATATTTCGGACATGCAAGCTTCACTATATTAGGCGAAAGTCCACAAAATTAAAGATAATATATAGATACGAGTTGGGTCAGCTACATTTCTGAATGGACTATCATAAACTTGTGTACAACAGCAAGGGCAGCTGCAGTCTTCCTGTCTGGGCACACGAAAACAAAGTTTGCATCTATCTGAGATATATGAAAACAAGCTGCATGTAAATTGCACGATTTTTTTTTCATTCTCCAAGTATTACAAAGTTCACTAACCCATTCGCTACTGCAGGAGGCTAGAGGGGAAATTGTGGGTTCCCTATCCGAGATATTTGAATCATTGATAGTCACGGGTGAGGTGCCTAAAGATTTGAGAGTAGCAAATGTTATGCCTTTGCTAAAAAAGGGCTGCAGGGAAAAGCCTGGGAACTACAGGCTGGTGAGCCTCACATCTATGGTGGGTAAGTTGTTGGAAGGTATTTTGAGAGATAGGATCTACAGGCATTTAGAGATGCAAGAACTGAATAGGGACAGTCAACATGGCTTTGTGAGTGGAAAATCATGTCTCACAAATTTGACTGAGTTTTTTGAAGGCGTAACCAAGAAGGTAGATGACGGCAGTGCAGTTGATATTGTCTTCATGAACTTTAGCAAGGCCTTTGACAAGATATTGCATGGTAGAGTGTTGCATAAGGTTAAATTTCATGGGATCCAGGGTGAGGTGTCTAAATGGATACAAAATTGGCTTCTTGACAGAAGCCAGGAGGCGGTTGTAGAAGGTTGTTTTTTCAAATTGGAGGCCTGTGACCAGTGGTGTGCCTTGGGGATCAGTGCTGGGTTCACTGTTATTTGTCATTTATATTAATGATTTGGATGAGAATATTAGGAGACACGGTTAATAAGTTTGCAGATGACACTAAGATTTGTGGCATAGTGGACAGTGAAGAAAGTTATCTCCGATTGCAACAGGATCTTGATCAGTTGGGCCAGTGGGCTGATGAATGGCAGATGGAGATGGAGTTTAATTTAGATAGATGCAAACTGATGCATTTTAATAGATTGAACCAGGGCAGGACTTACTCGGTTAATCGTAGGGCACTGGGGAGAGTTACAGAACAAAGAGATCTAGGGGTACATGTTCATAGTTCCTTGAAAGTGGAGTCACAGGTTGACAGAGTGGTGAAGAAAGCATTCAGCATGCTTGGTTTCATTGGTCAGAACATTGAATGCAGGAGTTGGGACACCTTGTTGAAGTTATACAAGACATTGATAAGGCTATACTTGGAATACTGTGTATAGTTCTGGTCACCCTATTATAAAAAGGATATTATCAAACTAGAAAGAATGTGGAGAAAACTTACTACGATGCTACTGGGACTTGATGGTTTAAGTTATAAAGAGAGGCTGGATAGCCTGGGACTTTTTTCTCTGGAGCGTAGAAGGCTGAGGAGTGATCTTATAGACGTCTATAAAACAATGAGGGATACAGATCAGCTTGATAGTTAATATCTTTTCCCAAAGGTAGGGGAATCTAAAACTAGAGGGCATAGGTTTAAGGTGAGAGGGGAGAGATACAGAAGTGTCCAGAGGGGCAATTTTTTCACATAGAGGGTGGTCAGTGTCTGGAACAAACTGTCAAAGGTAGTAGTAGAGATGGGTACAATTTTGTCTTTTAAAAAGCATATCTTCAGTTACATGGGTAAGATGAGTATAGAGGGATGTGTGCCAAATGCAGGCAATTGGGATTAGCTTGGGGATTTAAAAAAAAGAGCAGCATGGACAAGTTGGGCTGAAGGGTCTCTATTCCAACCATTATCTTGTAAATTGAATCCGTATCTGTGTATGCCCTATTTGTGAACACATCCCTTCACTCACCTGAAGAAGGAGCAACGGTCCGAAAGCTCGTGCTAGCAAATAAACCTGTTTACTTTAACCTGGTGACTTCTTACTGTGATGTCAAAGATATTGGATTTTCATTCTGGAATGCAGACATCTCAGATAATGGTGATGATCCTATCAGATAAAGAACTATGGCTAAGAAACAACTTTTGAATGGACTACCTCACATTAATTTGATCTCTCTCTACGCCTTAGCTATGACTGTAACACTACATTCTGCACTCCTTTCCTTCTTTATGAATGGTATGCTTTGTCTGTATAGCACGCAAGGAACGGTACTTTTCACACTAATACATGTAACAATAATAAATCAAATCAGAAAGCAAACATGTCACTTGATGGGCCCAGAGGAACCTTGCGTCAAGGAAATCATTCATTTCACCTATGGAATTCAGTTGTTTTGTCCATTTTTGGAGCCCAAACTGAAGATCTTTGAGCAGTTTTTTTTCCCTGAATAAGTGCTGCTAATAGTACTGTTGATGACATTCCATCACTTTGCTGATGATCGAGAGTAGTCTGGGGCAGATTGGATTTGTCCTTTTTGTGGGCAGGACCTATCTAGTCAATTTTCTACATTATCAGATAGATGCGAGTGTTGTAGCTTTACTAAGACAGTTCTGCTATGGGCATGGCTCGGTCTCGAGCAAAAGCCGGATGTTAGCCAGGCCCATAGTCTTTCCTGTATAGAGTGCCTTCAGCCGTATCATTGAGGGTAGGGATGTTTGTGGAGGTTCGTAGTTTAATTGTCTATCAGACTGGATGTGGCAGGACTGTACGGCTTTGATCTGATTCACTGATTGTGGGAATGCTTTGCTTTACTGGATGCTGCTTCTGCTGATTATCACGTGAGTAGTCCTACATTGTAGCTTCACCAAGTTGGCACCTCACTTGACCTATGTTGGCTTTGTGTTGGGCAAGGCCTCCCTCCTCCCCTCTTCCTATTTCTGTAACTCCTTACAACCCTTTAACATCTGTTCAGCCAATTCTGGATTTTTGCACATCTCTGACTTCTGGGCTATTACTTTCAGTTGTCAAAGCTCCAAGCTCTGGAATTCCCCCTAAATCGTTTGTCCTCTTTCTTTTTTTGCTCCTTTAAGATGCTCCTAAAAAAACTTATTCTTATCCCCCTAATCAAGCTCAGGAGAGACCGTGGTGTAATGGAAAACATCATTGGAGTAGTAATCCAGAAGCTCCAATGCTCTTAGTACATGGGTTTAAATCCCACCATGGAAGCAGGTGGGTTTAAATGTAATTTTTAAAAGTAAGCTGGAATTGAAAGCAAGCTTCCATAAAGTTATCATTGCCATAAAAAAACCCATCTAGTTCAGTAATGTCCTTTAGGGAAGGAAATCTGCCATCCGGAGCCACAGCAATGTAACTGCTCTCAAGGACAACTGGGAAGGGTCAACAAATGCTGGCCTTGCTAGCAATACACATATCCTGTGAAAGAGGAAAAAAAAAGAAAAAAACCTTTTGTCCTATTATCTTTTTTGATGGTTCAGGGTCACATTTTGTTTGGAAGGCTCCTGTGAATTACTTAAAGATATTGTAATATATGAAGGGAGTTATATATAAGCAGCTTGTTGATCCACTGAAGCTACCAGTCTTAGTGCTGTAAATATCAAAGTGTCCTTGCGCTGTTTTCCTACCACAGCTGAGCAGAAGCCACACTGTTTTCAAAAAGTGCAGAAAGTTGTCAGGGGTGGGAAGTAGGAAATGCAATAATTGAAAAAAAAACACCATTAAAATTTAGTGTGTTCTAGACAGTGGTTCTTAACCAGTGTGCCCTGACACTTTTAGACCATGAAGACCTCTAAGTTGTGAAAAATGTTTCAGAATGATTCAAAATTCATGTAGTTAAACTAAAACTAACTTCATATTCAGGTCTGTGGTTGGCATCTTCAAGACCCAGTGAATCTTAGGCCTTTGTCCATGCAGCAGCTGGGGAAGAATGCATATGTGTGGTTTAAATTTTTTGTGTTGGTTAGGCACATTTTTATGGTTCAGGTGAGAAACTCCAAAGTGTTTTATGAAGCTTGCCTGACTCCTAAGTTTTGATTCTTGAATTTGGCAAGGATAAGCATGATATGTTCCACTTCAGATATGATTCAAATGACCCACTAAGGAGCTTTTATCAAACAGTTTATTTAAGAATATAGTTAAGAAAATTAGCAATAACTTCTATCAATTATAAACAAAAAGCAAAACAACCACTACAATGTTTAACCCTTAACAAAGATATCTAATGTGTTCAAAACAAACCAAAACACTTGTCATAGACTAGACCTTTAATCAGGTTCGATGCACCAAAGTCTACTGCTCCCATAATAATGGAAATTGAATCCTTTAGTTCAAGTCTACAGTTCTTTGGATTCAGTCCGAGCAGTTTAAAGACCAGACAGCTTCCTAAAACACCACAGAGATTCTGGTCCAGCCCCAACAATAGCAGATTTTCACCCTTCAGGAAAAGAACATTTTGTTTTCAGCTAACCAACAGAATTTTCAAAACAACAGGACGGGGGGAAAGCACTTTTTTTTTAGCTTGCTGTCCTTTCTAAAGCTAAAACCTGCAGCAGCAAACTGAAAATGAAGAAAACTGTCCAAAAACACATGATCATTCTCCTAACAATGTGGGATTATAACACTAATCCCAGAGTAAAGACAGACAACCCCATTTAAACCACTTATCTAGCAATAAAAGGACATAAGAACGTATGAACATAAGAAATAGAAGCAGGAGTAGGCCATCTAGCCCTTCGAGTCTGCCCCGCCATTCAATAAGATCGTTGCTGATCTGAAGTGGATCAATTCCACTTTCCTGCTTTCTCCCCATAACCCGTAATTCCCCTGTCTATCAAAAACCTATCTACCCGTGACTTAAATGTATTTAGCGAGGTAGCCTCCACCACTTCAAGGGGCAGAGAATTCCAGAGATTCACCACCCTTTGAGTGAAGAAGTTCCTCCTCAACTCTGATCTAAACTGCACCCCCCCCACTTATCTTGAGGCTGTGCCCTCTAGTCCTGCTATCCTTTCTAAGTGGGAAGAATCTCTCTACCTTTACCCTATCCATTCCCTTCATTATCTGATACGTCTCTATAAGATCCCCCTCATCCTTATAAACTCCAACAAGTACAGACCCATCTATTTAGTCTCTCTTCATAGTCCAATCCCCTCATCTCCGGTATCAACCCAGTGAACCTCCTCTGCACTCCCTCCAAGGCCAATATATCCTTCCGCAAGTGCGGTGAACAAAACTGCACATAGTACTCCAGCTGCGGCCTCACCAGTACCCTGTACAGTTGCAGCAAGACCTCCCTACTTTTATATTCTATCCCCCTCGCTATAAAGGCCAACATTCCATTCGCCTTCTTGATCACCTGCTGCACCTGCAGACTGGGTTTTTGCGACTCATGCACAAGGACCCCCAGGTCCCTCTGCACCGTAGCACGCTGCAGCTTTTTGCCTTTTAAATAATAATCCCTCCTACTATTATTTCTGCCAAAGTGGATAACCTCACACTTGCTAACATTATTCTCCATCTGCCAGGTCCTTGCCCACTCGCTCAGCCTATCCAGATCTCTCTGTAGACTTTCCACACCCTCCACGCAATTTGCTTTTCCACTCACCTTCGTGTCATCAGCAAATTTCGTCACCCTACACTCAGCCCCCTCCTCCAGATCATCTATATAAATGGTAAATAGTTGAGGCCCCAGCACTGATCCCTGTGGCACTCCACTAGTCACCAACCGCCAACCAGAATAGCACCCATTGATACCAACTCCCTGCTTCCTATTAGACAGCCAATCCTCTATCCACGCTAATACCTTGCCCCCAACTCCATGTACCCTAACCTTCTGTAGCAACCTTTTATGAGGCACTTTATCAAACGCCTTTTGGAAATCTAAAAACACCGCATCCACTGGTTCCCCTCTGTCTACCGTACTAGTCACATCCTCATAGAAACCCAATAAATTCGTCAAACACGACTTCCCCTTAACGAATCCGTGCTGCATCTGCTTGATCAAACCATTCTTTTCTAGGTGCCTCGCTATTTCTTCTTTGATGATGGATTCTAGCATTTTTCCAACTACAGATGTTAAACTAACCAGCCTATAATTCCCTGCCTTCTGTCTGCTATCTTTTTTAAACAGTGGCGTAACATTATAGGGCATTGGTGAGGCCGCAGCTGGAGTACTGTGTGCAGTTTTGGGCGCCGTACTTACGCAAGGATATTTTGGCCTTGGAGGGAGTGCAGAGGAGGTTTACTAGGCTGATGCCGGAGTTGAGGGGGTTGAGCTATGAGGAGAGGCTGAATAAACTAGGCTTGTACTCGTTAGAGTTTAGAAGAATGAGGGGAGATCTCATTGAGACGTATAAGATGATGAATGGGATGGATAGGATAGAGGTGGAGAGACTCTTCCCGCTCAGAAAGGACAGTAGGACTAGGGGGCACAGCCTCAAAATAAAGGGGGGGCGGTTTAGAACAGAGTTGAGGAGGAACTTCTTCAAAGGGTGGTGAATCTCTGGAATTCTCTGCCCGTTGAAGTGGTGGAGGCTACCTCGCTAAATATTTTTAAGACGCGGGTTGATGGGTTTTTGATAAGAGAGGGGATTAAGGGTTATGGGGAGAGGGCGGGAATGTGGAACTGAGCCACGACAGATCAGCCATGATCTTATTGAATGGCGGGGCAGGCTCGAAGGGCCAGATGGCCTACTCCTGCTCCTATTTCTTATGTTCTTATGTTCTTATTAGCCGTTTTCCAATCTTCCGGCACTTCCCCGGAGTCCAGCGAATTTTGATAAGTAATTACTAAGGCATCCACTATCACCTCTGCCATTTCTTTCAGAACCCTGGGATGCATTCCATCTGGTCCTGGGGACTTGTCCACCTTCAGTCCCACTAGTCTATCAAGCACTACCTCTTTAGTGACAGTAATCGCATTTAGGCCCTCAACTCCTACCATCCTTCTATTTTTAACATCCGGCAAACTATTCGTGTCCTCCCCCGTGAAGACTGAGGCAAAAAACTTATTTAAAGCCTCACCCATTTCCTCATCGCCCACCGCTAAATCCCCCCCTCATCCTCCAAGGGTCCAACATTCACTCTAGCCAGCCTCCTCTTCTTTATATATTTGTAAAAACTTTTACTGTCCTTTTTTATATTTAGTGCTAGTTTAGCTTCACAGTCTATCTTTCCTTTCTTTATCACCTTCTTAGTCATTCTTTGTTGATTTTTAATCTTCTAATCGCCCACTATTTTTAGCCACTCTGAATGCATCAGCTTTTAATTTAATACTCTCCTTTATTTCCTTAGATAACCACGGCTGGTTATCCCTTCTCCTACATTCTCTCTTGACCATCGGAATATATTTCTGCTGAGTACCGAAAATTTCCATTGACATTTGCAGTCAATGACATCACTGAAGCTGCGAGTTAAGAAACCACTGAAGCTATGAGAGCAACAGAAACCATGTCCTTTTAAAAAAAACCTTTCTAAAAGGTACACTAATGTCACAACATGTGCATGACCAAGACTGGGAGCTGAAGACAAATGTCGCATGTGCCTGCATAAAAAGCAAAAACTCAAAAGGCACCAAGGCCTTGGGAGAAGTAAGAGATAGGTAGAGGTTTAAAAAAACAAGCGAAAAGACAGGGAAAAGTTTAAAAACTTAGTTTCCAGTGAGGGAAGAAGACAGAGAAAGTAAGAGCTGTGCCTTAAAATAATTTAATAGTATAGAGGTGTGCCATGAAGAATTCTGTTCTCCGAGTCATGCCTGTTCCGATTCCGGGGTGGGTGTGCTGATAAAATCCCGCCCACTGTGTATTTCCAATATTTCTGTTTTGATTTTGGATTTCAAACATCATATTTTGCTCTCGGATAATTGTTTTGGCAATTTTTTTAAAAAAACTATCTTTGCTCTAAATATAAATTAACACACCCAGTTTCCCAATCACCAGAGCTCCTTCCCAATCGTTAGTGACTCAATTAACTGCAACAAAGTCTGTAAAGATAATCTGGAGTGACTCACCTTCACTTTGGAGGTTGATGAAGCTCCCCACCCACTGTTAACTTATCTTTTCTGTCATAGGCGTTGACTCATCTGTTAGTCTGTACAATCTGTTTTTATTCCAAATACTCCAGCACTGTCTATATTTTCATTTTATTTCCTCCATTTCTTTGACATTGTTCAGCTTTTTCTCCAGATGCCGCATCTTGAGACTAGACCTTGTTATGTTGTCACTGCCACTGTGATCTGCTCTGACCAGAAAATAATTTTTTTGAATGGGGATGGAGGAGAAAATGTGCATCCTGACTTTCCCCGATAACTTATTACCACCTTGCTTACCAAGAATCTATCCACTTCTGTCCCAAAAATATTCAAAGATTGCTTTCACAGTCTTCTCAGGAAGGGAGTTCCAAAGCCTCATGACCCTCTGAGAGAAAAAAAACTGTGCTCCACCTTTGATTTAAGTTAACAAACCCTTATTTTTAAACTGTGACCCCCTAATTCTAGATTCTGCCACTAGAGGAAGCTTCCTCTCCACATTCACCCTGCCAAGAGCCCTCAAGATCTTGTCCAATTCAATAGTTGGCTCCTCTTTCTAAACTATAGCAGATACAAGATTAGTTTTCCAAACCTTTCTCCATTTTAAACATTAGTCGGCTAACCCTCTGAACTGCTTCCAAAGCATTTCCATCCTTCCTTAAATAAGCATTCCAAACTTGATCTCATTAGTGCTTCATTCTACTGAAGTATAACCTCCCTATCTTCATACGTAATTCCCCTTGTAATGAAAGATATTCAATTAGCTTTGCTAATTACTTGCTGTACCTGCATGCTAGCCTTTTGGGATTCATTGAGGCACTCAGATCTCTCTGCATCACAGAACTCGCAATCTTTCTCCATCTCTATTGTTCCCCCTGCCAAATGACAATTTCACATTTTCCCACATCATATACTCCATCTGTCAGATCTTTGCCCACTTGCCTAACTGTTATATACATTTTTATAGCCTCCTTAGGGCCCCTTCACAACTTTCTTTCCTACTGTCATCAGCAAATTTGGCAACCATCCCATCCACCCTTTCATCTAAATCATTTAGATACATTTATGAAAAGTTCAGGTCCAGCACTGATCCTGGTAGCGCACCAATCATTCTATCATCTCAACCTGAAAAGACCCATTTATGCCTTCTCTCTGCTTCCTGTTTAACCCCTATACCATGAGCATTTATTTTCTGCAATAACTTTTGATATGGCACTTTATCAAATGCCTTCAAGAAATCTAAGTACAGTACACCTACCAGCTCCCATTTATCCACAGTATATGTTACTTCCTCAAAGAATTCCAATAAGTTGGTTAAGCATGATTTCCATTTCACAAAACCATGTTGACTCTGCCTGATTGCCTTGAATGTATCCAAGTGTCCTGCTATTTTTTAATAACAGCTGATAAGGATTTCCCTATGACAAATGTCTATGACTAACACCTCTGTAGTTTCCAAATTTCTGTCTACCTCCCATTTTGAATCATGGATTTACATTTGTTATTTTCCAATCTTATGGGACCTTCCTCAAATATTGGGAGTTTTGGAAAGTTAAAATCAATGCATCTCTCTCTAGCCATCACTTTTAAGACCCTAGAATGAAGTCCTCCAGGACCTGGGCACTTATCAGCCCTCTGCTCCAATAATTTGCTCAATACCACTTCTCTGTTGATTGATTGTAATTTTCCTGAGTTCCTCCCTCATTTCCATTTCCGGATTTATAGCTGCATCTGGGATGTTACTTGCACATTGTGGAAAATGTTATAAAAATGATAAAATAAAATGGTTGGCTTCCCACATGACTGTAATTTAGTACAAGCAGGTTGCGGTTTGGCTGCACCCGCCTGGCAATGGATGGATGACATAGTGACTGGCTGCCGACTATGGGTGAGACGATTCTAATGCTGACTGTGTGAAACTTAGTACCAGTGGTGGCTGACTGCTGGTAATGGATGGTTAACACAGAAATATGTTCCATGGCACTACAGGGATCTGCATGGAAAATTGCTGGAGAGTATATGTAGATGCGTAGAGAAAGCAAGAATTATTTTCCATTGGAGAAGGATTCTTATGCGTGCTGTACAATAGCTTCATTTCCTAGCCATATCCTCACTGGTGAACATGGAGTGGCTGAGGAAGCACAAAGAGGACAGTTAGTAATAAGGGAGATGGGGTTATCCTTGGCGTTCCTCGTCCTCTAGGACAATCCTGTAATAATGATAAAGTAATTTGAAAGTGGATTGAGAGTTCTGGATGCTTCCTGATTTCACTCATAAATGGCCTTGCTCTAATTTTAAGATTATGCCCTCTTTTTCTGGATTTCCTCTCCAGAGGAAATAATTTTGCTGTATCTATCCTATTAATTCCTTTTATTATTTTAAACATGTCAGCTAGACGACCCTCTGCCTTCTTAACTCGAATGAATACAACATGACTTCATAATTTGACCATTTAAGCCCCATAATTATTCTGTTCAATTTGTATACCAAAGCCAATCTTTCTTGACTTGCGGTGTCCAAAACCTCAAGTGAAGTGTTACTTCCTCCCGTTTGTATCCTAGTCAGTTTAAAATGAAGGCCAATAATGTTGTTCTTAGAACAGCAAAGGTTGAGTGGAGACTTGAAGGAATTTTCAAAATAAGAACTACAATGAAAGTAAATGAGAAGAAGCTATTTTCACTGCCAAAATAGTTGGTAACCAGAGGATGTAGATTTAAGGTAATTAGCAAAACAACGAAAGATGCATTATTATCTTAAATACACTACCTGAAATGGTGGTTGAAGCAGATTCAGTGGTAACTGTCGAAAGAGAACTGCCTCAATACTTGTCATCAGCTGCTCTTTAATTCGAGGATGACATCAACTGAGGGTGCTTGCTTCTGCCATGGGCTATCTTGTGATTAAACAGGCCAATTCTCAAAGTGCCTATCTTTGGGCACATGGGACTAGAATTTCCACAAGATAGTGGACATCGAAAGTGTAAGATTTGCTTCCTTTTCAATGCAAGGGGAAAGAACAGGGTGTGAGAGATTGGATCGCTCTTTCAAACAACTGGCACAGGCATGGTGGACTGAGTAGCCTCCTTTATTCATTGATTCTTTTGCACCTGTATGCCAAATTTGTGTAAAGATGAAGGATATGCATTTCCAGAGTTTTTCACAACTCAGGCTCTCCCCAAAGTGCTTTTCAATGAAGTACTTTTGAAGCATAGTTACTGTTGTATGTAGGAAATGTAGTCCAATTTATGAACAGCAATCTCTACAAACAGCCATGTGATAATGACCAGATTATTTCTCTTTTTCATTCATTCAAGGTATGAGAGCTCCACTGGCTAGGCCAGCATTTATTTATGAGCTACCTCTTGAAGACCTACAATGTGAGGTAGTTACACTCATAATGCTGTTAGGGTTCCAGGATTTTGACCCAGCGACAGTGATATATTTCCAAGTCAGGATGGTGGATGGCTTGGAGGGGAGCTTCTAGGTGGTGATGTTCCCATTTTTTTGTTGCCCTTGTTCTTTTAGAGTGCAGTGGTCTTGGGGATTAGAAAATGCTTTTGAAAGAGCTTTGCTGAGTTCTTCCAGTTTATCTTTAGATGGTGCACACTGCTGCCACATTGCATTGGTGGTGGAGGGAGTGAATAATTGTGGATGGAGTTCCAATCGAGCAGGCGGCTTTGTCCTGATATCGAGCTTCCTGAGTGTTATTGGACTCTTCCAGACAAGTGGAGAGTATCCTAGCCCACTTTTGATGTGCCTTGTGGATTGTGGAAAGGCTTTGGGGAGTTGGGAGGTGGGATACTTGCCACAGGATTTCCAGACTCTGATATGATCTTGTATCCACAGTATTTTTTAGGCTCGCCCAGTTAACTTTCTGGCTGATGGTAACCCAGAAGTGGGGTATTCAGTGATGGCAAGTCATTGAATTTCAAGGAGCAATGGTTGGAGACATTTGATTTGATTTATTATTGTCACACATATTAGTATATGGTGAAGCGCACTCGCGCACTCTTCAGACGAAGCACATTGTTCATAGGAAAGGAGTAAAACCAAAATGTAGTGATACAGCCATAGCTAGGGTGTAGAGAAAGGTCAACTTAATGTTTGGTAGGTCCAATCAGAAGTCTGATGGCACTAGGGAAGCTGCTCTTGAGTCAGTTTGGTAGGTGTCCTCAGACTTTTGTATCTTTTTTCCCAACGGAAGAAAGTGAAAGAGAGTATGTCTGAGGTGTGTGGGGTCCTTAATTATGCTGGCTGCTTTTCCGAGGCAGTGGGAAGTGTAGACAGAGTCACTGGATGGAAGGCTGGTTTGTGTCATGGACTGGGATTCATTCATGACTCTTTGTAGTTTCTTGCAGTATAAGATAGAGCAGGAGCCGTACCAAACTGTGATACAACTAGAAAGAATGCTTTTTATGATGCATCTATAAAAGTTAGTGAGCGACTTAGTGGACATGCCAAATTTCCTTAGCCTTCTGAGAAAGTAGAGGCATTGGCAGGTTTTCTTAACTAGGGTCAGCGTGGGGGTGCAGGATAGGTTGTCGGTGATCTGGACACGAAAAAACTTGAAGTTCTCAATCTTTTTTACTTTGTCCTCATTGATGTACACAGGAGCATGTCCTCCACTACACTTCCTGAAGTCAGTGACTATGTCCTTCATTTTTTTGACATTGAGGGAGAGACTATTGTCATCACACCAGTTTACTAGATTTTCTATCTCTTTCCTGTACTCCATCTCATCATGGTTTGAGATCTGACACACTATGATGGTGTCATCAGCAAATTCAAAAATCGAGTTGGAGGGGAATTTGGCCACAATCATAAATGTATCAGGAGTATAGTAAGGGACTGAGAATACAGCCTTGTGGGGCACTGGTGTTGGAATGATCATGGAGGAGGCGTTGTTACCTAAACTTATTGATTGCAGTATCAATAACCCCTGCTCTTCTTTGAATGATCTTTTGTGTTCACCTGAGAGGGCAGATGGGTCCTCATTTTTTGTCAAATCTAAAAGACAACACCTTTGACAGCGCAGCTCTCATTCAATCCTGCACTGAGTGAATCAGCCCTGATTACTATGCTCAGTTGATGTGCTCAAATACTGTATATTGCTCGTTGGCAGCTCCTGTAGGAAATCAGTCATACTAAAATAGAGTAGGGAATAGGATTGTCAACCTGAAATAGGGTTGCCAACTGTGATTAAATTTATTCCTGGAGACTTTGCCACATAATGGCATGGTAGCACAGTGGTTAGCACTGCTGCTTCACAGCTCCAGGGACCTGGGTTCAATTCCTGGCTTGGGTCACTGTCTTGTGTGGAGTTTGCACATTCTCCTCATGTCTGTGTGGGTTTCCTCTGGGTGCTCTGGTTTTCTCCCACAGTCCAAAGATGTGTGGGTTAGGTTGATTGGCCATGTTAAAATTGCCCCTTAGTGTCCTGAGATGCTTAGGTTAGAGGGATTAGTGGTAAAATATGTAGGGATATGGGGGTAGGGCCTGGGTGGGATTGTGGTTGGTGCAGACTTGATGGGCTGAATGGCCTGTTTCTGAACTGTAAGATTTCAATGAACTTGCCCAATTGGTTGGCCAACACATCCACCCTTCTGATACACTGTCTTCCTGTGCCAAATCAATGAGTGCATGATGTCAGCCAGGAGGACTTTTACCCCCAACTTTCACTTTTTTTATATCTGCTAAAGAGAAATATTCAAAGGACATGACAGAATTTGTTTTCTTTTTAAAGTCCCAATGATTTTTCTTCAGGGTTGTACATAACCATGTGCTGGATGGAGAATGATCTCCAATTCCTGGCCAATCCAGCCCTGTAAGAAGTCTCACAACAATCCAACCCTATCCTGAAGAGCTGATAACCTCCCCTCTCGCTCCACGGTTTCCACTGTGCATTTTTGTGTCTGTAGGCTGCAAGCACCAGGCCTGAAGAAAAGAAACTCCAAGCTTCCAAGAAGGGCACCAAAAAAGCCCAAAAGGAGGTAACGAAAAGTGGCAAGAAGAAGAGACCCAGGAAGGACTGTTACAGTCTGTACATTTACAAAGTGATGAAACAAGTTCACCCCGACGCCAGTATCTCCTCCATGGCTATGAACATCACGAACTCCTTAGTCAACAATATCATGCAGGGCAGCACAGGCAAGGCTTCCCTCTTCGCCCATTACAACATATGCATCACCAGCAGCTCCCAGTAGAGCCAGACCTTCAAATACCTGCTGCTGCCCGGGGAACTGGCCAAGCACGCTGTGTCGGAGGGGACAAAGCCCCGAAAGCTCGTGGCGTTTGCTACCAAATGAACCTGTTGGACTTTAACCTGGTGTTGCGAGCCTTCCTACTGTGGTGACCAAGTATACCAGCTCCAAGTGAAAATGTACAATGCACTGAGAGAAAAATACACTCGCTGCACCTTCTCCAGCCTCGCGCCACGCCAGCGAGAGAACAACAACCTGCCGGGCCGGGCAACTGACCAGCCACAGGGCTGCGAGGCGGCCGGGCCAATCGCAGGAGAAAGAGGGCGCGGCCAGGCGGACCAATCGGGTTTGGGGAAGGGCGACGGTTGGACGAATCGGAGGCCCCGGGGGCGTGGCGAGCCAATGGGAGGAGCCGGTTGCGAAGAGGTGTCAAGGCAACGGTCTGGAGCATGCGGCTGGGGCGGTGCGCGAGCTGGTAGCCTACACCCGTTCAAATGTCGGTTCAAATCAAACGGCAGTTAACGCAGATCGAGGTCAAGTGAAGAACCGGCCGAGCGTGGGGGAAGGGGAGGAACTACCCATTCAACCCCGACTTAACAGGGGCGGCGATGGAGTGGCGAGAAGGTCCCTGCGCCTGAATGGAGGTGAATGATTGTATGCACTGTGTGTGTTACTCATGAGCAATTATAAATTATCTGTGTCTTTTCAAAGTTCCCCAGCCCCACTGGCGTTTAGCAGGTTGCTGTGTGCGAGCCGCCAGGCTGCCGCTGGGTCCTAGCGCCCCTCACTTTCGGCTCTGAAGGCTTCGGGTCTGAAGGCTTCTCGGGATGACTTTCCAGTTTGATTTGAACGTAAGCATGAACCAAGCAGGAGAAAGCTTTTCCTTGTTACATTCGAACTAAACTCGATAGTGTGAATAAATTTGGAGTTTTTAAAAAAAAATTGGCTGCGTTCATACTTTAGATTTTAGAGGTGGCACAATGGTTAGCACTGCTGCCTTACAGCGTCCGGGACCCGGGTTCGATTCCCGGCTTGGGTCACTGTGTATGTGGACACTGCGCCTTTTCCCCATGTCTGTGTGGGTTTCCTCTGGGTGCTGTGGTTTCCTCCCACGGTCTGAAAGCTGTGCTGGTTAGTTGCATTGGCCATGTTAAATTCTCCCTCAGTGTACCTGGACAGGCGCCAGAGTGTGGCAACTAGGGGATTTTCACAGTAACTTCATTGCAGTGTTATTGGAAGCCTACTGTGATACTGGCAAATAAGCTTTAACTTTAAACTTATGTTTCAACATAATGAAGGTGTGAACAAATATGACTCTTGTGATTACATTCGAACAAGACTCCAAAATATAGGCAAATCTAAATCTTAAAGAAAAATTCAATTACTTTTAACAAAAGGTGATGAACAATATAATATTAGCAAAGTAAATCTTAAAAATGAATCCAAATATCCTTAGTAAGAGTTATTGAACAATATAATATTGACAAAATCTTTGACAAGTTTAAATGACATCTGTAATCTAATTCAGATAATGTCATTCAACAAAAATGTTTCCTATACTTGCACAGGTGCTGAGGATTTCAAACATTTTCTGTTTTGACTTTAATCACATTGACAGGTGCTGAGTATAGTGATTCCAATCCTTTAAGTCTTTAAACTTTTAAAATGCAAAAAATGCCTTTTAAAATTTAAAACTGATCATTAAAAGGGAGGCACACAAAAATGATCCTATGTTGCAGATCTTCTGAAAAATTACAAGGTTGGGTAAACGATCATTTTGCAAAAGTGAACTGTTGCATGATGGAATTTTGCAGAAAAATAGTTGTCAGATCCTTTTCATGAAAAGGACCTATGCTTACTTTGGGTTTTTTTTCACCTCTATTCTGATGGGTAGTGTGAATAATATGGCACTGATTTTACACATTTAAATTTCCACACCCAAGGTAGATGAGAATTTACAAGGATGTGATTGTTAGAAATAGATGCAAATAATAGCAATGCCACATGAAGATAACATGAAGGTAAATTTCCATCAGTAGATCTTTGGTGATAATTACAGAATGATATTTGCTACTCTTACCTAGAATGTGAATTTGAGAATTTGTATATGTCGTTGGTAAAATACCAAGCATAAAATACATTTGAATATGCTTTAGCTCTAGGTGGTTGGAAGTGGTTTGTAATTATTGCAGGATTTCAACAGAGTTGGGAACATTAGGGTGATTGGGTGATTTGAATTTGAGGGGAAATGCAATCCCTGACAAAGTAATTCTTTCCTCCCCAGTAATTTATTGTGGTTTCTTGTATGGTGAAGTCTTACCCAAGCTCAACTGAAATTTGCTTCTGGAAGCTTTCTCTCCTCACAGATGCTGCCAAACCTGCTGAGTTTTTCTAGCATCCTCTATTCTTGTTTCTGATTCCAGCTACTGTTGTATTTTGCTTATTTTGTTGAACTGGTATGGGAAATAGATTCTATTTTTTCTAACAATGTTTTCTGGTGTACAGAAATAAGAGTGTTTACTTTTAAAACTGTTTTCTTTTAAAAACTAGAATGCATGTGCGTTTCTTCCCAATTGTAAACAATTAAGAAATGGGGCAGGGTGTTCATGTATAATGGTCAGAGCAAAGATTGTGTTGGATTATTATAAATTAGGCTTGGAATTTTATTTGCTTTGTGTAGCAAATGGAGTTAAATTAGGCAGATTTTGATTTGACAAATAAGAATACAATGTATATTTTCCTTTCACTATTGTGATGAAACTAAAAGAATATTCCATTGAAACATCACAAAATTAGTGCATCTTAGTTATTCTTTTAAGTATTTCTGTAAATACACTTTTTAGAGTGAGCCTGGGAACAGAAACTTGTGTAAATAAAATCCAAATCTAATGACATGAAATTTCCACTTGAGCATTCTTGGCCACAGTATCAGCTGGTGAGTGAGATATCTTGTTTAATGTTGGTAAGGGTCATGTAACAGTTGAGTTTGAGTCTAACCCTTTTTGAGTTTGACAACTTATGCTCACCTTGCAAAAAATGTAATCAAGGTCTTTTTTTTAATAAACCATCACTTAAGAAATAAAATGAGTGCAACTGCGTACGCATTTTGACATAACCAAATGCAACAAACTGTCTGATCAGCAATTGCTTTCAATCCACTATAAAGTGATGAGGAACTGGAAGCACTCACCATCTATACTATTTTCCTGTATTACTTTTCCTTATCTGAAAGTGACTCATCTGAAGGCTGATACTTCGAAGTAAAATAGAGATACTGTCACCAGCAGGTTTTGCAGAGATTTTAAAAAGTAATGCATGTGTAGAGATGAGTATATGCCTTCAACATCTTTTGAATTATGATAAATTATGCCTCAATCTGCAATGCTGTACATTACCTAAATTCTGAAATCATGAGCTTTTAATTAAGAAAAAGTAAAATGTAAAACGAGCTCTAAATGCATGAAGTCATGCATTCTTGCCATTTGAGTCTTAGTAGTTCTGTCACTTGCCCACCACACCCTCTTGCCTGTACACATTATCTTTCCCCCAGAGAAGGAATAAGTAACCAACCATCATTGTTGCTTTAGTTCTGTTTATCTCTCTAGTGTTTCAATGTATATACTAACCCCCAGAGTTAGAAAATTCATGTCAAGGAATGAGCATGCTGGCAAAAAGAATAATCTTTAAATTAAGATTCAAACTAACAATGTTGTTGGATAATTGATACTTTTCATTAGTTAAGGCAGGTTCATTATTACTTGCGTGGAGAAAAACTGCAGCAGGCGACGGTGCAGAGGGACCTCGGGGTCCTTGTGCATGAGTCGCAAAAACCCAGCTTGCAGGTGCAGCAGGTGGTCAGGAAGGCGAATGGGATGCTGGCCTTCATCGCGAGGGGGATTGAATATAAAAGTAGGGAGGTCTTGCTGCGGCTGTATAGGGCATTGGTGAGGCCGCAGCTGGAGTACTGTGTGCAGTTTTGGGCGCCGTACTTACACAAGGATATTTTGGCCTTGGAGGGAGTGCAGAGGAGGTTTACTAGGATGATGCCGGAGTTGAGGGGGTTGAGTTATGAGGAGAGGCTGAATAAATTAGGCTTGTACTTGTTAGAGTTTAGAAGAATGAGGGGAGATCTCATTGAGACGTATAAGGTGATGAATGGGATGGATAGGATAGAGGTGGAGAGACTCTTCCCACTCAGAAAGGATAGTAGGACTAGGGGGCACAGCCTCAAGATAAAGGGGGGGCGGTTTAGAACGGAGTTGAGGAGGAACTTCTTCACTCAAAGGGTGGTGAACCTCTGGAATTCTCTGCCCGTTGAAGTGGTGGAGGCTACCTCGCTAAATATTTTTAAGACGCGGGTTGATGGGTTTTTGATGAGAGGGGATTAAGGGTTATGGGGAGAGGGCGGGAATGTGGAACTGAGCCACGACAGATCAGCCATGATCTTATTGAATGGCGGGGCAGGCTCGAAGGGCTAGATGGCCTACTCCTGCTCCTATTTCTTATGTTCTTATTATACAAGTGCAAAGCGTGTCAATCTATCTTCACTATAAATTCCAGGACTTCTGGGGTCGCCTTGATTCCTTGAACCTGGCCTCTTGGCTCACAATGTATTTTGAGATTTTAGCTCAGCCAACTAACTCTAACATACATACAATTTGCTTTGCAGTTTTAAGATTCCAGGCTAACACATGACTTCCTAGTCTACCTTAATTGCTGAAGTTTCTCGGCCACCTTAACTGCTGAAGCCTAGTGAGCCTATCAGCAGCAAACATGGGAACGAAACAGCCTGTGATTGGAGGAGTAGCCCCACACAGATTCTTTCATTCAAACTTACCTATTTGACAGCCATTCTGAAGATTGATTGCAGCCAGCCCTCAGGCTGTATGGTGGCCAACCCTGCTTTAGTCGCCAGCCAAGCCCAATTCTAGGTTCTAGTGGCAACCGCATTACCTGTGAAAATTGCTGGTCAGCTGGCAATGTCTGACACAATCCTACTTTTCTACACTTATAAGCCACGTAGAATGAGAAAATTCATTTACAATGAGATAGAAAATGAACTTTTATTTGAATTACATGCTGGAATGTTAGATGGAATGTTCAGTATTCATTCTTGAATTCTAGAAAAGCTGGCAAATCACATATTTCAATTCGTTAATTTATTGCAAAATATAAATTTTTGCAAATGCAGTTCTGCGAAACCATCTGTTTTGAATTTTTTTAATGGAGTGTTTTGACTTGGTGCATGTTGTGCAATTCCAGCTCCCTGTAGATGCCTAGAAATATTACTGAATTCAGTGACTTAAGGGTGAGAAGCTACCTTTAGGCACACACCTTAAAATTTACCTCAAATTAAGCTTTTGATAATTTGCCCTAATGTCTGCCTTCATTGGATGGGTGTTTTCTTTTATAATGCTTCTGTGAAACACTTAAAATGTTTCATTATGTTAATGGTGTTATATAAACATAAGTTCTTGTCATGCCAGAATAACTGCAGGTGGCAATACTTCATGGAATTACGTATCCAACAGGATATCTACTTCTTGATGGCAAGGCCTTTGTTACAAGAGGTTCTTTTAGGTAAGAGGAATGCTTAGGAGTATACTTCGTGATGCCTAAGACAAAACTAGCATTTATGGCACCTTCAGTGAAATGCTGAAAGGGCTTCACAGGAGCAGTAGTGTAAAGTTGCACTCAGGCTTTTCACATGTTTATTGTTGTATTAGCTGAAGATAGATAATTGGAGAATTAATTAAGAGAATTGAACTTTTAAACCAATGGTGCAACCCATGGAGTAGTTAGGCTGGATGAATTGCATACTCCTCCCATCCCTTTTGTAATAAAGCCTGTTGTGTTGTATATCTGTATGTAGTTATGTTTCACAAATAGTTACTGTTCAAAACCTATGCCTCTGAAGAAACCTCTTAGACAATTGTAACAATATACAATTTAGCGGCAGCAGATGAAGGACTCCAAAATGTCTGAAGATAAAAAAAGAAATCATCTGCAATCCGACCTGTTTAAAAAAAATTACATGATGAGAGACTTTAATGAAACAATTGAAAAGCTCCATAACTGATGTGGTTGAGAGGCAGAGAAGAAATCAACTGCGGCTCAAGAAGGACTCCACCTTAGAACATGGAGGTTGTGTAAATCCTGATTGAAAAGCAGAGTCGAAGAACTTAGTGAAAGCACAGAAGAATGAACAAATGTTTTAAAAAAAAAACTTTTAAAAGCTTCTAAGCAAGGCACAGTAACCAGGCAGCACTGGAAGATGTTTCATTTTTAAGTGCATAGCCTCGGTTCAGAGTCGACGCTGTTGCATGTATTGACCATCTGATAGAAAATAAAATCAGCTACTGAATTTGATTCACCAGCGACAATAAAGTAATTATCTGGCCTTAATCACTTTAGCCATTTTATTTTGAGATTCTGAAATGGTTCTGAAATGTCAGTAACCTTGACAGTTAATCTATTACTGCAGCACTATTTAAAAGATTTAAGGCCTGCCCCTCCTGACTGAAAACAAAGATGGATTCAGAATCTCACGTGAGAATACTATCCACCAGATACACAGCACATACTCTTGCAACTCAGCCAAAATTGTCTACCTGATACGCTGCAGGAAAAGATGTCCCGCGGCATGGTACATTGGCGAGACCAGGCAAATGCTATGACAATGGATGAATGAACACTGCTTGGCAATCACTAGGCAGGACTATTCCCTTCCTGTTGGAGAACACTTCAGCAGTCAAGGGCATTCAGCCTCTGATCTTTGGGTAAGCGTTTTCCAAGGCAGTCTTTAAGACACATGAGAACGCAGAATCGCCGAGCAGAGACGGACAGCTAAGTTCTGCGCACGAGAACAGCCTAAATCAGGATCTTAGGTTCATGTCACACTGTCTGTAACTCCCATGACTTGTCTGGGCTTGCAAAATCTTAGTAACTGTGCTGGCGTGAGACAATACACACCTTTTACGTGTGCTTAACCCTCTCTCCATTTGCATCGTCTGTACTTGTAAAGACTTGATTGATTACCTATTAAGACTTGCATTCCAACCATTATCTTGTTAATTGAGTTTGTGTCTGTGTATGCCCTGTTTGTGAAACAAATCCTGCACTCACCTGATGAAGGAGCAGCGCTCCAAAAGCTCATGCTACTAAATAAACCTGTTGGACTTTAACCTGAAACTACTTCCTGTGCCTACCCCAGTCCAACGCCAGCAACTCCACAATGATTTGGGCAGGTGGAAAGGCCAGATCAGACTCAGAATTGGGCACGTAAGAGATTTTCACAATACAGAATTGCATCAAGATGAATAATAAAGCAGAGGGCTGAGCAAGTTAATATGTTGTGTTCAATTTATATAATTGCAGAGAATGTGGTCAGACAAGGTATTAATGTTAACTGTAAATTTGCAGAGGTGATAAAATACTTTAACCTATGGAATAACAACATCTTGGAAAGGGCAAAGTTTTATGGAAGAATCCAAAAGCCTGGAAAACCTCTGGATGCTTTGTACAAGTTGGCTGAAGACTGTGAATATGGTGATCTTTAAGACTGAGCTGATACAAAACCACACTGTAATTGAGGTTACTGACAATGTCCTTTCTAACTTGCTTCAATCCAAAGACTATTTAACTTTCGAGAAGGTGATTATATATTGTCAGACATTTTGGGGTCCATTGTCAATATAGAACCATATTAAGAAGGGAAGAAAAACCATGTTATAGAACACCTCCAATGACGATACAGCTCATTAAACAATGAAATGCAAAAGATATTCTAGAAACTGTATGCAATTAAAACTCAAGACAGTGGTAAACCATGCCAATGCGGTAGCACCAAAAAGCCTCAAAGGTGTGAACAGCATCCTACAAGCACAGCAGAACACTTTCACTGGAAAAGGTTGGGGTACTGGGAAAAAAGTGCAGATCAAAATACTGTAAACATAGAGGGCCACCAGCAATCTTTGCACAAAAACCCACTAATGCATTAGAAGAGTTGCACCAAGATGAACAATGCTTCCTTGGCAAGGTTAAAGATCCCAGATATACCTTCTGGAAAGCTGACATATGCAACAATGGATACATTACTAATTTTAAGTTAGATGCAGGAGTAGATAGAGCAGTCCTGTGTGATAGAGAATCGTGGTTGGTTAACCAATGTCTGCAGTCATCTACAACATAGGCTCAGTGAGGTGAGACAGAGAAGGAGTGAGTATATTTGGTTTGAAGTATATTTGGAGCACTGTGTGCATTTTTGGGCGCCGCACCTGCGCAAAGATATTTTGGCCTTGGAGGGAGTGCAGAGGAGGTTTACTAGGCTGATACCGGAGTTGAGGGGGTTGAGCTATGAGGAGAGGCTGAATAAACTGGGCTTGTACTCGTTAGAGTTTAGAAGAATGAGAGGAGATCTCATTGAGACGTATAAGATGATGAATGGGATGGATAGGAGGATAGAGGTGGAAAGACTCTTCCCGCTCAAAAAAGACAATAGGACTAGGGGGCACAGCCTCAAGATAAAAGGGGGGCGGTTTAGAACGGAGTTGAGGAGGAACTTCTTCACTCAAAGGGTGGTGAATCTCAGGAATTCTCTGCCCGTTGAAGTGGTGGAGGCTGCCTCGCTAAATATTTTTAAGACGCGGGTTGATGGGTTTTTGATAGGAGAGGGGATTAAGGGTTATGGGGAGAGGGCGGGAAAGTGGAACTGAGCAGCGACAGATCAGCCATGATCTTATTGAATGGCGGGGCAGGCTCGAAGGGCTGGATGGCCTACTCCTGCTCCTATTTCTTATGTTCTTATGTTCTTAAGTGGGAATTCAGTACATAGGGGGAAGTAAGTGCTTTAGGTAAGGTTCACCGCAAGAAGTGTGACTTAGAATAGTGCTGGGATTTGGGTAATTAAGGGAGTTATGATGGAAGGGAAAGAGATGCTCTTCTGCTTTCTAACTTTCTCAGCCTTCAGGAAGTGGTCTTACTATCTTACAGGAGAAGAAGCTAGTTTATTTGGTGAGTATCTGGTAAGTGACTAAATCTTATTCTATTCATAATGTTCAAAATAGTCTAGCAACTGGTAGTAAGGTTATAAAATATATAACCTTTAAAAGAACATTAAATGAATAAAATAGCTAATTAGAACACACACTGGATGGCCGGGTGGGTGATGAGTTCTTGATAAGAGAGGGGATTAAGGGTTATGGGGAGAGGGCGGGAAAGTGGAACTGAGCCACAACAGATCAGCCATGATCTTATTGAATGGCGGGGCAGGCTCGAAGGGCTAGATGGCCTACTCCTGCTCCTATTTCTTATGTTCTTATTATGTTCTTATGAGTCACAGCTGCAGCAGGTGTGTACTCTACTGGATGTCAGTTTGATCCAGGCCAAACATGTCTGCAAGAAGTGTTTGAAATTTGAGCACCTTTGCTTCAGAGTTTATGAACTGGAGACTGAACTACAGATACTGCAATGCATCAGGGAGGGGAAAGTTACCTGGATTCTTTGTACCAGGATGTAGTCACACCTCTAAGACCAAGTCTTCTGATGTGCTCAGGGGCAAGGAGTATGAGTGAAGCAGATAAAGGGGCTCAGAGGGCAGGAGCCTCAGTCTTTTCAATTGTCCAATATGTTTGAGGTTTTGTTTTCAGCTTGATTGGATAAGAATGGGGCTGCAGATGGATGAACTAACTGATCATGGCATCATGTTGCAGTCAACTATTCAAGTGCGGGGAGCAACAAAGAATATGGTGGTAGCCGGGGATTGTACAGTCAGAGATTGACACAGTTCTCTGTAATAACTCCATGTCATTAGGAAAACATTAGAAGCTATATTAAAGAAATTATAGCAAGGCACTTGGACAAGTTTAAAGTAGTTGTCAACATGGTGTTGTGAAAGAGAAATCACGTTTAAACAACTAATTGGTGCTCTTTGAGGAAGCAATGTGTTGTGCAAAAGAGGATGTACCACATTAAAAGCTACTGTGGAAAATAAAAGCTCATGGTATAAGGAGATAACGTATTTGATTTGATTTATTATTGTCACATGTATTAGTATACAGTGAAAAGTATAGTTTCTTGCCAGCTATATAGACAAAGCATACCTCTCGTAGAGAAGGAAACGAGAGAGTGCAGAATGTAGTGTTATAGTCATAGCTAGGGTGTAGAGAAAGGTCAACTTAATGTAAGGTAGGTCCAGTCAAAAGTCGGTTGACAGCAGGGAAGAAGCTGTTCTTGAGTCAGTTCGTATGTGTCCTCAGACATTTGGTATCTTTTTCCCAATAGAAGAAGGTGGAAAAGAGTATGTCCAGGATGCATGGGGTCCTTAATTAAGCTGGCTGCTTTTCCAAGGCAACAGGAAGTGTAGATGGAGTCAATGGATGTGTGATGAACTGGGCTTCATTCACGACCCTTTGTAGTTCCTTGCAGTCTTGGACTGAGCAGGAGCCATACCAAGCTGTGATACATCCAGAAAGAATGCTTTCTATGGTGTGTCTGTAATAGTTGGTGAGAGTCATAGCTGACATGCCAAAGTTCCTTAGCCTTCTAAGAAAGTAGAGGCTTGGTAGGCTTTCTTAACTATAGCGTCGGCATGGAGGGACCAGGACTGGTTGTTGGTGATCTGGATACCTGAAAACTTGAAACTCTCAACCATTCCTATTTCACCCCCATCAATGTAGACAGGAGCATGTACTCTGCTACGCTTCCTGACATTGTCTACCTCCTTATTTTGGTTATGTTTTGTAATATTGAACAATAAGTGTAAATTCTCTAAGACCTTCATTTGGTTTTTAGATCATTTTGAGCAGCAAAGGCATCATGGCAGACCCACGTAAAACAAAGACAACCAGTGAATTTCAAAAACACTCATCCATTCTGGATCGCCAATGACTCCTGGTCAGAGTAAACCAGCTTGTAAAATTTTTGGTGAACCTGGCACAAGTCTTAGAGCCCTTGCGACACCTAGTGAAAAAGGCCCAAGCATGGTGTTCAGATACACATCAGGAGAAAAGATTTAATCAGAACAAAGACATGCTGCCCTTACCAGATATCCTGGTTCATTACGACCATTTCCTGCCAGCCATAATCACAGCAGATGCCTCATCAACAGAACTAGGTGCAATCCTGTTCCAACAGCAGTTGGATGGATGCTGCTGACTGGTATATTACATGTCTTGGGCACTCACAGACACACGCATTAGGTATGCAGTTATAGAAAGAGGGTCTCGCATTTACGTGGGCTTGAGCTATGTTCTTTGACTATATCATTGGGCTAAAAATCGTCATGAAGACAGATCACAAGCCATTAGTCTCACTACTGGTTGAGGAGGAACTCACCAGAATTCAGAGATTCCAGTTGTGCCCCATGTGCTTTGCTCACGAGACAGTATACGTACAGGGGAAGCATCAGATGCTTGCAGACAGGGCTACATTCGACCATCCCATGACACAAAATGTTAATCTGAGGTACAGTCTATTCCTAGTTTGTGACAGCACAACTGCCAGTAACCTCTACAACAGATATACCAAGAGTGGATGCAAGACAGAGTGCATCTGTGTTCGTCAATACTGCTTACAAAAGAGCCACAGCAGTGTCCTGATGGTACTGTCATTAAAAAGGTGTGCTTTTAAGTATCAGAATTACCACATCACAATTAATGACCTGCTGGTATGTCAGTTGATCATTTGTGTCTTGCTTTGACTGGAGATTTTGCATATTATACACTAAGGATATTTGGGCATTACTAATTGCAGAGCGTGAGTCCAGTCTGTAGTTTGGTGACCAGGAATATCAAGAGTAATCAAATTAGATGATTTTAGGGCAGCACAGTGGTTAGCACAGCTGCCTCAAAGTGCCAGGGACTCTGATTTGATTCTGAGCTCGGGTCACTGTCTGTGTGGAGTTTGCACTTTCTCCTTGTTTCTGCGTGCGTTTCCTCCGGGTGCTCCTCGCACAGTCTGAAGGGCGTACTAGTTAGGTACATTGATTTGAACAGGCGCCATAGTATGGTAACTTGGATTTTTACAGTAACTTCATTGCAGTGTTAATGTAAGCCTTACTTGTGACTAATAAGTAAACTTTTAACTTTAAACTGTCAGATGTGTGCATTGTATCAAGCAGTCCAGAGGAAGCCCATTAGCCGCACACAGTTCCCTACCAGACTGTGGGAATGGATCTATTATGCACAGTGGCTAATACTACTTCATTGTCAACTGCTTCACTAGATGGATTGAGGTGAGGCATTTAAGCAAAGCAACCACAGGTTGTTGAAAGATGTCTTTGTGATACATGGTGTTCTGGTACCAGGTGGTATCCAGCAATGACCAGCTAATGACTACAGATTTCAATACTTCACCAGCTCCTGATGGTATTCACATTTACTCATTCCACTGCAGTGCAGCTTGGCACCATCAGAGCTGAGTACTTCATGCTCAGCTTCTGTTGCTGCCCAAGAAGTAATTCCACGGTTGGCAGCCTGAGACTGTCAGAAGGTTCAGGACTGAGTACAGTCCTGAAAAAGCAGCAAACCAGAAACCTATCCAAGCTGAACGATTGGAAACAAGGTTTGGATCAGAGACTTGACAAAGATGTTATTGTCCTAAGGCATGAAGATCAATCGTGGTCCTATTCGATACATACCACAGAAGGCAAGGCACAATACGAAGGAAAAAGAACAGTCTTATCTGCATTCCTGAAGGAGAACTTTCAATCATATAGTTGGGCGAGCCGGATGTAAAACTTCAAAGAAACAAAACATCAAAGGCTGCAGCTTCTGAAGAGCAGTCAAGTCAGAACAAAGATCCAAGTTGAGACTCCAGTTTCAAAAAAAACATGATCAGAGGGAATCATGAAACCTCCAGACCGTTTAAATCTCTGAGGTCATAGACTTGAGTGGTGAAGGAGGAGCATGTAAATATATTTGGATAAAGACTTGCGGGTGGCGTGGGATGGTGGGGGAAAGAGGTGTAGTATTGTGTTCAAGACTGAAAGGGTTGATTGGGGCTGGAGTAAAGGGAGTCACATGACTAGTAGTCTGGTAGTGATCGGAATGGGGAAAGTTCATGGCTTGGATTGAAGAAGCCTACTGACTTAGAAACCCTACAGTGCAGAAAGAGGCCATTTGGCCCATTTGAATCTGCACCAACCACAATCCCACCAAAATCCTACGACTTCTGTATATGGTTAATAAATAGTTACTGTTCAGTCTATGCCTCGGAAACTCTTCCTTAGAAAACCTGAACAATATGCAACATTTTATTGTGGACTAAGTGGGCAGTTATTTAATCTGTATTCTTGAGTTGCAAAGTGTCCTGCCATCAAAGGAAAAAAAAAGCTTGATCTTTAATCTGTGATACTTGATTCTGGGATCAGAAAATTCTCTCCAATAAAATTTGTCTTTGTCTTCTGTCACATAATGTAGAGTTCCTGTCACAAATGGTTAGTTTGAGGAGTCGCGCCTTTCTTTGTTAGCAACTATCTCTAGAGATAGCTTTGTAGAAAAAGCAGGAGTTACTTCCCTGAACTACTGATGGTACTTCCGATTGAGTGTTTTGAAGGAAAATAGTCCTTCAGTGCAAATTTCTGACAACAGTTTAGTGTTAATGTCACTAAGTAGTTAATAGAGACTTCTGTACCCATACTTATTTTCATTGTGAAATATTACTATCTTCTCACCCTTTATCACATTTACCTTGCTTGTTCAGAGATTTTGTTATAAGCGTACTATGTTCTTTCATCAAAAATCTGTTCTTTTTATGTGGTTTACTGTGCTCATGTTCCTCCAGAAGCATTTTTTTTCTGACCCTCTATGTCCCTATGTTAAATGTAAGAACATAAATAGAAGCAGGAGTAGGCCATCTAGCCCTTCGAGCCTGCCCCGCCATTCAGTTAGATCATGGCTGATCTGAAGTGGCTCAGTTCCACTTTCCCACTTTCTCCCCATAACCCTTAATTCCCTTGCCTACCAAAAACCTATCCACCCGTGTCTTAAATATATTTAGCGAGGTAGCCTCTACCACATCAATGGGCAGAGAATTCCAGAGATTCACCACCCTTTGAGTGAAGAAGTTCCTCCTCAACTCCTTTCTAAAATGCCCCCCCCCCCCCCCCCCCACCCCCAGCTTATCTGGAGGCTGTGCCCTCTTGTCCTATGTTAGTTGTATGAGTTGCAGATAAATTGCGCTGCCACTCTGAAGTCAGTGGAATTAAAGTCAGAGGTTATAATGGGCAGCAACTGATTGATGACCAGCTGATTTATTTCCCCAAAGTCAAAATAATCTATTTCTGCGTCAGATTGCTGCCTTGCTTTCAGTATTAATGTAGAACGTCGCAGTGCTGCTTCATAAAATTAGTTGGATGCTTATTTCTTTGCTGTTTGTACTGTTACATTGCTACCACAACACAAAACACAACATTTAAGCAAATCTTATTTTGGTTCAGCTTAAGTCCTTTAAAATAAGAGACTTAAATAGCAATTTTGTGCCTAGGATTGAAGTGAGGTTTCAAAATATTAAAATGCATAATATAGATAGACAACACTTTGCAAATGCAATCTACTCATTCTATTTGGAAATCATTTCATTCAATTCTGAGCTGAGCAAAAGAAGTTCCTGGTGCATTTCTAATGCATTTGCTTAAATCGATTTTACTGAATTATTCAAAACAAGACTTTTGTAGACTTGGTGGTGGTGTTTAGTACTTTATGTTGTGTTAAAATAGCAATGAGGAAGAAAGCCATCTTAGATCTAATTTAAAGTTCGGCTGGGGAGGCAGTGGCCTAGTGGTATTATAATTATTAGACTATTAATCTAGAAACTCAGCTGATGTTTTGGAGACCCAGATTCGAATCCCACCACGGCAGATGGTGGAATTCGAATTCAGTACAAATATATGGAATTAAGAATCTACAGATGACCATGAAACCATTGTCAATTATCAGAAAAATCCTTCTGGTTCACTAATGTCCTTTTTAGGGAAGGAAATTGACCTTCCTTAACCTGGTATGGCCTGTATGTGACTCCAGAACCACAGCAATATGATTGACTCTCAACTGCCCTCAGATAACCAGGGATGGGCAATAAATGCTGGCCAGCCAGCGACACCATGTCCTACAAATGAATAAATTCATGTGTTATTGAGTTTAATTAAAAATATACTGTTCCAAAAATAAATGCATGTTTTATGTTCCAATTTCTTATTAAAAAACTGGTAACTTACCTGAGATATTGTGCCTGTCTAGTTTAATATTCTGGATACATGATGTTTGGAAAGAGATTTCAGACATCTTGAAGTTTCTATAGCAAATTTGAATGACAGTCCTTAAATTCTAGCTTACAATTGTCAATGTTAGTAGAAAAGCACGGCAGTAGGAATTGAAGTCTGTGGAGAGAAAATAGAATTTCATGAAAATATATGCTAGCTTTTTAATAACATATATTTAATATAATGAAGTTCAAGAATTTTCAATATTGCACAAAATATGTGCTTATAATAGAACATAGATTGAGGAAAAAGAGACTTGGTGCTTAAAGGTTAAAAGTGAGGATAGAAGCTGGGATAAATTTATTTATGCAATAGGTTTTTGGAGCAGAAAGCTTTGCCACAGCAAATGGTTGAGGCATAGATCGTTTAAGGAAACATTGGCAAAAGGTTTGAAGCAGAGGGAGATAGAATATGGAGAGAAAGAGCAGGATAGTTAGCTTAGTTTTGGATTGTTCTCAAAAGGCCAAATGACTGCTGTAAGCTTCTAACATTCTAAATCATTCTTTCTTTGGGAGGTCTTTCCATTTGAGAATTTTTTTTTCCTCTGAAATGCTTTGCTATGACTGCTACTTGACTATTAAAGGGCAAAATTAGTAAAAGCAAACAAAGCTATTGATTTTAACCGATGGAGTCAAATGAGGTCAGTTGAAAACAATAAATGGTCAAGTGACATGGAGACCTGGCCCTTAGCCAATAAAAATAAGCAGTGTTGAGTAACATGTAGACTATTTGCACATTAATGTTGAGTGGTGAGTTTTTCTGCACTTGGCCAACTGCAAATGAGCTTGAGGCCACTTTCTCTGTTTGTCCATTGAAGTGAATGAGTAGAGTGATGCCAGCCCTAAAGTCCAATTAGTGGAAGCAAGTGAGATCAACTGATAGGCAACTTGAACTGCAAAGTTGAATGCTACAAGGCCTGAAGTTTAAATGTAAGGACTCAGATTTACATGACATGCAGCCCAGGGCTTATCTAATGCAAAAAAACCACTTGGGGTACTGGGGCTAGCTGACATAACACACAGTGTCCTGTACATAAGGAGCAGGACAAATTAAACTTGCTAAACTACTGTCCTGTCAGTCTATTCTCAATCATCAACAAAGTGATGGAAGGGGCCATCAATAGTGCTATCAAGGGGCACTTATTTAGCAATAACATGCTCACTAACAATCAGCTTGATTCCACCAGGGCCACTCAGTTCCTGACTTCAGTATAGCCTCCATCCAAACATGGATGAAAGAGCTGAATTCAAGAGGCAAGGTGAGAGTAACTGTCCTTGACATAAAGGCAGCATTTGACTAAGTATGGTACCAGGGAACCCTAGCAAACCTGGAGTCCATGGGATTCAAAGCAAAAACTCCTGTTAGAATCATACCTAGTACAATGGAAGATGATTGTAGTTGTTGGAGTTCATTCGGCTTTGTCCCAGGCCACTAGAAGAGTTCCTTGGTCATGTCCTTGGCACAACTATCTTTAGCTGCTTCATCAATGACTTTCCCTCTGTCATAAGGTCAGAAGTGGGGCTGTTCACTCATGTTCCGCACCATTCGCAACTCCTGGGATACTGAAGAATCTGTGCCCATATGCAGCAGGACCTGGACAATTTTCAGGGTTGGCAAGCTATGTTCACACCACACAAGCAATGACCATCTTCAACAAGCAAATATCCAGCCAATCCTGCATTGACACTCAATGGCGTTATCATCACTGAATCCCCAACTATTAACAATCTGCAGGTCACCATTGATCAGAAACTGAATTGGAACAACCATATAAATAGCGTGACTACAAAAGCAGGTCAGAGGCTAGGAATCCAGCAACAAGTAACTCCCTTCCTGACTTCCCAAAGCCTGGCTAGAATATACCAAATATATGTTATGGAATACTCCCCACTTGCCTGGATGAGTGCAACACCAAAAACACTCAAACTCCACACCATCGAAGATAGATAAAGCAAATTTCTTGATCAGCCCCCCACTACCTTAAACATTCACTCCCTTCACAGTGCACAGTGGCAGCAGTGTGTACCAACAATGAGAAGCATAGCAGCAACTCACCAAGGTTCCTTTGACAGCATCTTCCAAACCTTTGACCTATACCATCTAGAAGAGTAAGAACAGCAGATGCATGGGAATACCACTACCTGCCAGACCTCTATCAAGCCACCCACCATCCTGACTTGGAACTAATATTGCTATTCCTTTGCTGCCTCTAGTTCAGAATCCTGGAACTCCTTCCCTAAAGATGCACTGCAGCGATTCAAGAGGGTAGCTCACCACTTTTTCAAAGATAATGGGGATTGGCAATAAATGCTGGCTTAGCCAGCAAAGCCCATGTCCGGAAATAATAAAGTGAGGTTGAGTGACGTGCAGCTCTAAATTTGGCTAATGGAAGGAAATGAGGTTGAATGATACCCAACTGGCCATGGCTAATGCAAACAAATTAGTTTTAAGTGAGTTGTTGTCCTCGGGATGACTTATTCATAAAGATTTTTTTCATTTCTGTTTAGCACCATAAATACCTTCTAATAAGTAAATATTTCTGTTTTAAAGTGTTCTGCAGAATAACAATTATTCCTTTGGGAAATTCCACCCACTGTTAAACAAAAGGTCTGGAGTTAAGGGCAACAAACTTCTGTTTCCTGTTTTGAACTTGTCACAACTTTTTTTTTCTTTTGGAAGATAACGCTGGTGGTGTGTTGCAATGTGGGCACTAAAGTATGTGTGTGTGTGTGTGTGTGTGTATTTTGTTTGTGAAATAACTTTTTTCTCAAGTCCTAATGATCAAAACTTGATCTTTTTGATAGATTGTATTGAGGTAGCTTTGCAGATTTTGTTAGATTTACAGCAGGGAGTATAGGATTTTGGAGCTCTGTATGCCAGTATCCTGTGCTAACCACATGGTTTTAATGGATGAACAAAAATCTTTTTTAATACAATGCATTTTTTTCTTCATGGTATGTGAGTGTCATTGGCAATGCCAGCATTTATTGCTCTTCCCTAATTGCCCATGAAGTTAGTGGTAAGCTGTCACCTTGAATCGCAGCAGTCCATGTAGTAAAGGAACACACACAATATAATTAGGAAGGGAGTTCTAGAACTTTGACCCAATGACAGTGAAGGAACAGTAACATACTTCCAAATCAGGATGGTGTGTTTTTGAATGGGAACCTGCAAAAGACGGTGACCCCAGCTGTCTGCTGCCCTTGTCCTTCTAGATGGTAGTAATCATGGGTTTGGAAGGTGCTGTTAAACAAGGCTTGGCAAGTTACTGCAATGCATCTGGTAGGTGGTGCACACTGCTGCAACTGTCCATCAGCGACTGAAAAAATAAATGCTTAAAGTGATGAATTGAGTGCCAATCAAACAGGCTGCTTTGTTCAGGCTGGAGTTTATGAATGCATGAATGTGGAGCAGAAGTTGCCAATCAGCTTCTCAACTCTGAGCTACCATTCTATAAGAACATGGCTGATCCAACAGTGGGCTCAACTCTACATCTCCATCTACCTTGGTCACCTTTGACTCCCTCGTTAGTCAAAAATCTGTCTATCTCTGCCTTTAAAAAGTGTATTTAAGTGAGTGATGGAGCTGTACTCATCTAGATAAGTGGTGTGTATTCCTTCATTGTCCTGATTTTTGCTTTGTAAATGGTGGACAGACTGTTCCATGAAAATACAAATCTGAAATGAAACAGGAAATGCTGGAAATATGCAGTGGGTCAGACAGCATGATGCCAAAAGAAACTCAGTTAGTGTTTCCGGTCAATGACTTTTCATCAGACAGTTCTTTAACTCCATCTGACATTACAATCCAAATGTGGAGAAACTTATTGGAAGCACAGCAGCCAAATCTGACCCTATCATCACAATGATACATTTGTCCCATTTGAAGAAAGAATCTTCATTGTATCTCTTGTTTTGTAGAAGTTTTATCATCTTTTGCCTGTGGTATGCTGTGTTTGTACTGATTCTACTCAAACGTTCAGTTTATCTGATAATGCTGTATCTTGTACAATACATTTTACACTCTACTCTGAACATTGCTTAATTTAACTAATAAGCAATTCAATATTTTCTGTGCTGTTAAGAATACTGCATCTGAGGTAGCTCAAAGTTCAGGGTATTAAAAAGTTTCATAAAAGTATTAAAATTCTCATAAGGGGGGGCACCTGACATCTTATTAAATAACAAACAACCATCTATTTCTTAACAATGAAATTTTAAGAATAGGGAAATAGAAATTATGAGAAGGGAAATAGGGTGCATTAGAATCAAGTTAGGTTCAAAAAGAATTAAAAGAATATCTGAATAGAGTAAACTTTCAAATTTTGCAGATCCCAAAGTTGCAGGAGTGGCAAACAGTGAGGATGACATCAGTTAACTTGAATAGGTTAGCAAAATGGGCAGATTAATGGAGGATGGAACAAATGAGAGGCAATGTATTTTGGCAGAGCGGGAAGGGAGACATGATGTATCGTTAATGACATTGATTTGTCGACAATATTGGCACTGAGTTCATTCCACATTTATACAACCTATTGACTGCTACAAGTGAGGATGCATATTTCCACCTTTTTTGATGTGTTTTTTTTGCATTCCAACATCTAATTCTTCCACATCTTTTGGATACTGTCCTTGAGAAATTTATTTACACATCCAATGGTTGAACAACAGTTATAAGATGGCTGTGAATGGCTGCCACATCAGTTTTGAGCTTTTCACATCACTGACTGTAATCATCAAGATAGGATTTGAACATGTCGCAGAAATGAATATTTCTGTGTGGTTCTCATCTCAAAATCCAAATTTCTTTGATCCATTTCTTGCAACTGCTGTTACCCATCCACTCTTCCTCATGAACATGGATAAAAAGGCCTTTCTGAACTTTCTCTTTGGGGCAAGTTTTGAATATCACCATTAGCTTTAATTTGCATCATCCACCACACAAGATGAAACTACTGTAAACTGCAACTTCTTGTGATTAGTCATCTTTAAAAAGACATTTTTTTTTGCTTATCTTGGAACAGTCTTTGTTTGCCGGCATATTGAAATTCATTGGTGTTTCATGCACATTTTTGAATGCAGGCCAACAAATTCACATTCTTAGCTTGATGTTGGATAACAATTTTATCATCAAATTCAGGTCAATGATGCTGTGTACTAAATCATGTTTTTTCATGAATAGTATGCGCCACCTGGCACTGGTCCTGAATTTTGAAATGCTAACCTACAAATAAATATGTGAATTAGGAGCAGTAGTCCTCTTGTCGCAAAAACCCAGCTTGCAGGTGCAGCAGGTGGTCAGGAAGGCAAATGGGATGCTGGCCTTCACAGCGAGGGGGATTGAATATAAAAGTAGGGAGGTCTTGCTGCAGCTGTATAGGGCATTGGTGAGGCCGCAGCTGGAGTACTGTGTGCAGTTTTGGGCGCCGCACCTGCGCAAAGATATTTTGGCCTTGGAGGGAGTGCAGAGGAGGTTTACTAGGCTGATACCGGAGTTGAGGGGGTTGAGCTATGAGGAGAGGCTGAATAAACTGGGCTTGTACTCGTTAGAGTTTAGAAGAATGAGGGGAGATCTCATTGAGACGTATAAGATGATGAATGGGATGGATAGGATAGAGGTGGAGAGACTCTTCCCGCTCAAAAAAGACAGTAGGACTAGGGGGCACAGCCTCAAGATAAAAGGGGGGCGGTTTAGAACGGAGTTGAGGAGGAACTTCTTCACTCAAAGGGTGGTGAATCTCTGGAATTCTCTGCCCGTTGAAGTGGTGGAGGCTGCCTCGCTAAATATTTTTAAGACGCGGGTTGATGGGTTTTTGATAAGAGAGGGGATTAAGGGTTATGGGGAGAAAGCGGGAAAGTGGAACTGAGCAGCGACAGATCAGCCATGATCTTATTGAATGGCGGGGCAGGCTTGAAGGGCTAGATGGCCTACTCCTGCTCCTATTTCTTATGTTCTTATGTTCTTATGTCTCCTGGAACCTGCAATACCATTCAAGTAGTTCATGGTTGTAACCTCAACCTCACGTTCCTGCCTATCCCCGATGACCTTTCACCCTTTTGTTAATCAAGAATCTATCTAGTTCTACCTTTAAAAATATTGAAGATGCTGCTTCAGTTGCCTTTTGAGGAAGAGAGTTCCAAAGGCATATGTTCTTCAGAGAAAACATTTCTCATCTCTGTTTTAAATGAGCAACCCGTTATTTTTAAACTGTCAGCCCTAGTTCTGTCTTGATCCACAACAGAAATTGTCCTCTTCATATTTACACTCCCAAGACCTCTCAGATCTTAAAAGGTTTAAATTGAGTCACCTGTTACTCTTCTAAATGCTAATGAGCACAAGCCTAACCTGTCCAACCTTTCATCATAAGACAACCTGCCCATTCCTAATATAAATACCAACTTTCTTCACTTCTCTGAAAACACCAAGTCAAATAGCTGTTTGGGCGATGATAACATTTTGTGGGTGTCCTATTCTGCCACTTTTTCTCCAGTTTGAATTGAGTTATTCTTTCTTGTTGGCATTATGATGTGCACAAATCATCATGTGGTACAAATTAGTTTTGTCAACTGGTTGGGAGGTTGTTGGAATTGACAGAGGGAAAATCTAAAGACCCCTGTGTGTACCTTTTAAATACATAAGCCACAAGTAATGAACAATGACAACATCATGGTTTAATCCCCGAAAAACTAGGTTGACTTTTACACGGGTGTGTGAAAAATTGTACTGTTTAGACCAAAGGTTATGGATTGATTTTGTTTTTCTACAAAAGCAGTTAAGAGGAAGTCCCTTAATGATTTGGAGTTCCAATGAAAAGTCATGTTGGGTTCAAATGTTAAGTCTGTTTCTTGCTCCACAACTGCTGCCAGAGTTGCTGCGTTTTTCCTGCACTCCTTATTTTTTTTATCTCTTGATGATTGAGTGAGTGGATAGTTGCATTATTATGCTGTTCGGATATGGATGGTCCCAGTTTTGAGCATCAATGAGATTTATGTTAGCTGAATTAGGGTAAAAAGGTGTCTACGTTTGTGCTCTTGAAAACTTGAAGGAAAATCTGCCAGGGTATTCACTCTTGATTGTCATTCAGTGGTGGAAAATGCAGTTGTGTGGATGTTATGTGAGAATAGGATAGGATTTATATGTAGTATCTCCCATGTGTGAATAGTTGTGGATGTTCATGTGTGTCTAGTTAAGATATTGAAGAGCTGCTGGTTGCTGTGGAATTATACTACAATGAGTTAGCTGAGAAGACTGAAGGATAGTATGAGGGAAGAGAGATCTGCTGTAATATTAAAAGTTCCTGGAAAGCTTTATTTACCTTTGTTGTAAGTTTGGTAGCATTTTGGTCGTTCCATCAATGAATCTGCCTCGCGTGTTCAATCAAAAAAGCGATCAGCAATTTCTGAAACAGCTAACTCAAATGAAATGAAACAAAATTTAAGTTGTGGCCTCCCAGGAACATATTTTGGTAATAAAAGTAATATTGTGAGAAATCAAGAGTATGTTTGGAGCTCGATTGATTTAGGTTACAATTTCTATGTGGAGGTCTAGTGACTTGAATCATGAACTATATTAGAATCACTTAATTAGCCTAAAGTGAAAGAACCGCATTTCTATAGCATATTTCACAACCTCAATGTCCCAGAAATTCTTCCAATTGATGAAGTCCTATGAAGTGTAGTCACAATTACAATTAGCCTTTAATCACTGTTGTGCCTGTTAAACATAATCTTCTGCATGTAGGACAATTTTTTGTCAAAGTTCATTTCATTTCATTCTGAAGTAGTTCAATACTGATTTCTAGGTGTTCATTGACTTGTGCAATAGAGTCACAGAAGTGTCACAAGATGTCTTTGTTTCATGAGGATGTTTAGTATAGAGTGTAAATAGACTTGTTTATCCATTAGTAAGTAAACCTGAATATCCTTGTTCCTTCTGTTGCTCACATGCAGTGTATTATTGTATGCTGTATTGTTCAGAAGTGGCCTCAGCTGCTGCTGTGCAAGGCTTGTTAAATCCCATTGAATACAATGATCATATGTTGTGTCTGTCGCTATTGATATTGTCCAGTTGTGATCTCTGTTTTGTTTAATTTGGCAGCATAATCACTTCATTCTTTTATATTTTAGGGGTCACAGACAGGCATTTTAGGGGACCAAGCTTAAAAACTGCTAACATTTCACTCCTGTGTGACAGAAGAATGTTATTAACAGATTGGTAGGGCATTAAATCTGGCTGGAAGCAAGTGATGCTAAATTGAGTTTGTTGTTTAAAATGAGAATTTATTCCTTTGCCAATCTTTTTCTTTTAAATTCCCTCTGAGGATTATTGACTGTTGGTGGGGTATTGCTCCATGGATACTAGATGCTCTGGACACTTAGCTTTGTCTTTGTTCTTTATATACGAGTCTGTACAATGAGCAGAACACTGGGAAGGATGCTGCAGCTGCGAGGGGCTTTTTTTGTCTCGTTGTCATTCATCAGAAATCACTAACCAGTAAAGAAGTGTGGCTGCATTGGATGAATCATCCTCAGCCCAAGCAAGAGGTCCCCAAGGCTAACTGTAGCACACTTACACGTGTGTGTGTGTGTTCTCATGTTCCTAACGATGTTAGGGATTGTGGGTTTTAAATGAACAGGTATGGTTTGCATACGTAGATGCAAACTAACAACAGATTTATTGAAAGAGATGTTCTCTGCACTGCACTGAGTACAATCTGAAACTAAAAGCAGGAGTATCTGAAATGTCCTAATGTCTTTACGGTTAAATAATGTGATCAGCTCTTAAAGCAGTTGTGCAACTACTTAAATATGTAAGATTTCCCGCCTTTATTTCTGTGCTCATGATAAATTACTACAATGTTATACGTAGGATCAATAATACTCTAGACACAGTACTATGCATCAATAATTATTATACACAATCAATAAAAAAGTTCATCATGGGAACATCTAGGTTGTATATGACATTCTGGAATTTGGCTGTCTTTTGACCCTCAAAGAATGACTTCGAACTTCATAGACTCTTCTGTAATTCTACATCATTATCATGTGGTGTGGTAGCGAAGACACAATCATCAGGCAACTCTGATTCAACTAAGTTTTCAACAGTGGTATTTACAACACTAAGAAATAAAGAAGTTGGAACTTCTGGAGATGATTATGAGAAATCAGTTTGAGATAATAATTGGTCGGCATGTCATTGCCAAAGTAGTTCATCTTCAATTTGAGATGTCCAAGAAATTGGACCTGTTTTTGCTAAAACTGTGGCTGGTATCCATTTCTCACTTGTTGCTTAATTACAAGCTAACACTACCTCCTTGTTGAAATAAGTGTTGTTTTGCCCTCGCTCCTCATCTAGCAACTTGAGATTGTTGTTGACACTCTACTATCTCTGAAGTTTCTGGAGGTAATAATAAATCAAACATAGTTCTCAATTTTCTCTTAAGAGTAGTAATGCAGATGAACTTTGGGTAGTCACATGAGTAGCATTTCTCTAAGATGCCAAAAAGTTATTCACATGAAGTGATAATGAACCTTGCTGTTTTGAAGCTTTAAAAGAATATTTCAAGGATTGTACGAAACTTGGATGATAGGTGTACATGCTACGATTGGGATGAAAAAAAAAACACCTTTCAAAATCACACAGAGCTTTTTTTCTTACTTGTTTTTTTCCTTACTTGTTTTTTTTCCTGCACTGGTAATTCAATCTTTAATTATGTTGATCCTCCCCAACCTCTAATATTTGAAGTGTGAGTATCCACTCATGACAATGTTACTTTTCTAATGTCCCAACTATATTAGAGGTGTGGGTTTTAAATAGAAAGAAAAGATCTGGTTAGCACAAGTAAATTCAAACTAACAATAACAGATTAATTAAAAGACGCTCTCTGCACTGCATGGCGTACAAACTGAATCTAAAAGCAAGAGCCTCTGAAGTACCCTAATGACATCACCATCCTATCATGCAATCGGCTCTTAAAGCAGTCACACATCCACTTAAATATATAACAGTTTCTAAGTTTCACTCTTCCTGTGTTTCTCTGTTACTTTATCTGTCCCTGTCTCCTTCATATTCTCTGCCATCTCTGACTTACCTATCTAATGCATCAAGGGAATCTTTGGTCAATGTGGATTATTTAAATATTGGCTTCAGCAACTGATTTTACAGACTCTCTAGAGGCAATACCACTGAAAATCTGAATCGCTACAATACTCAAAATTGCGTCTCAATTGTAGGATCGGAGTAGTCTCAGCTGTGACACCCTTCCTCACGTAGAATAGGAATCAGATAATACTTCAAATAGATGTTGAGACAAGAGATTAAGTTCCAGATACATCAATCCTAATTTTTTTAACTTAGTTAATATGCAGCTGGAATGATTACATGTGTCACATCAACATTAAATTGTATTACTATATTTGTGAACTGCCTGTGCCTAGTTCTTTTTATCAAATGACTTGCTTTTGCTGATTGTAGCTTCATTGTGCTCAGCTGTGTGTGTGTGTGTGTGTGTGTGTGTGTGTGTGTGTGTGTGTTTTGACTTCTGTCCATCGATCCAAATTTCTTTATTTATGGCCTTATCCTTCCTTAGCTCTACGACTTCTTTCAGTGACAGTACTAGCACATACTACTTGTATTCTGTGCTCCTTTGGTTCTCTCCTCTCTCACTGCTTCATTTTTTGGTGGCAAAATTTTGGCTACCTTTAATTGTATGGCTTGGATATTTGCCCTAAACTCCTCCAGTATATTACTCCTGTCCCTTTAAAGGTCTCTTTGAAATTTACTTCTTCTTTAATCTTACCATTGGTCACCATAGTGGCTCAGTATCTGGTTACTTTTGATTCTGTGAAGAACTTGCCAAAATTTTATTAAAATACAAATTGTTGAATTTTGTAGGAAGTTGGGAAGCATGTCTAACTACTAGCCCTAATACAAATGGAAACCATTCAAGAATCTGTAGAGTTCTTGTTATTCTATTGCAATGGGAAGTTTTTTAACGCTCCTTGATTTAGACAAATCTGTCATGTGTATGTATTTTCTTTTGAGGTTAATGGACAACTCTTACTGTATCTTGTGAGAGGAGCTATTCATGTGAACTTTCAAACCTCCTTTTATTTGTAAAGGGTGTTAATCTGCATTTACTTGTATGTCCCAATCCTTTTTTTTTGTTCCATTGTTTTATTCTTTTACATCTGTTTAGTGAGGGGCAATCTAGATGCACAGTGAATGTTTGAAGCGACTCCTACAGTGATGCCAGCACTGTTTTGTTCAAGTGATAGTGTGATTAGGAAAAATGGGCACTTGCCAGCATTCCTCCTTTGTGACATCAATGGCAAGGAATATTATGATTCTATTGCAGGGCAACATTATATACAAAACGTGTCTCTCAGGCTTTTTCTGACAATAAACATTTCAAATCCTGAATCGTGAGCTCAAACTACAAGGAAGTGATACACTGTAAGCATGTAGATACAAAATTTCAGATTTGACATTGAACAGTTATATGGCAACCTAAGTAAAAGGGGAAGCCAAATTTACAATTGAAAGTGAATTTTGAAGTGCACTGCATGGTGTTTTTATGATGCTGCATGTTTGTTATGTAAGTTAAGTTAGTCATTTACTGATAATACTGCATGATTTGATGCTGTTCTCCTAACTGATCTTATGATCAATGCTTTGTGTTTCACAGTAAGCTTTTGTGGATTTGTACCATGATTGATTCCCTAATCAAGAAAATCCCAAGGAAGTTGATGAAGTTGCTTTGGGTGAAAGTTATTCTTCAACGTTGCTAACCTATCACCAAATTATTGCAGTATCATATTGAACAACTTGTACACGCGTGATACAGCAATGTTATCTGCTAATGTGATCGCTACCCACAGATCAGAGTGGATCTCCTTTAATGATGATGTACAATGCACAGCGTATACAAGCGAAGCAGGTAAAGCTCTCTCTTTTATGGGAAATTAATATTTCATGTATTGGAATCTGAATAAAGAAACTGTCTAATTTTTAATTATATCAGCAGCACTGCAGTAGGCACTGTGACAACCTTTGTTTCAAATGTCCTGTTTTGATAAGGATTTTCTTTAGAAAGATGTACTTTTGCTTCAAGCACTGACCAGAATTCCACTCTTTTAATATATCAAAAAATGAGCGTTATGTATCACAGCTTAGCAAAGTATTATTGATGTGCAAAATGCATCAACTATTGTTCCTTTCATAGTACTAAAGAATGTAGCTTACTGAAACTGATAGTTCTAAACAAAAAAAAACTGATGTATATTTTGTACAGAAGATCATCAAAAAATCTGTTATTTTTGTTGGGAGCAGTAGGATTGTACTAATACTTCAAAATTCACTTTCAATTGTAAATTTGGCTTCCCCTTTTACTTAGGTTGCCATATAACTGTTCTTTTAGAAAATTAGTTGGAAATAAATTGGAATTTAATGTTGGCAAGTGTGAGGTGGTCCACTTTGGTAGGAAGAATGGTAGGAAGGACTATTACTTACAGGGCGAAAAACTGCAGCAGGCGACGGTGCAGAGGGACCTCGGGGTCCTTGTGCATGAGTCGCAAAAACCCAGCTTGCAGGTGCAGCAGGTGGTCAGGAAGGCGAATGGGATGCTGGCCTTCATAGCGAGGGGGATTGAATATAAAAGTAGGGAGGTCTTGCTGCAGCTGTATAGGGCATTGGTGAGGCCGCAGCTGGAGTACTGTGTGCAGTTTTGGGCGCCGCACCTGCGCAAAGATATTTTGGCCTTGGAGGGAGTGCAGAGGAGGTTTACTAGGCTGATACCGGAGTTGAGGGGGTTGAGCTATGAGGAGAGGCTGAATAAACTGGGCTTGTACTCGTTAGAGTTTAGAAGAATGAGGGGAGATCTCATTGAGACGTATAAGATGATGAATGGGATGGATAGGATAGAGGTGGAGAGATTCTTCCCGCTCAAAAAAGACAGTAGGACTAGGGGGCACAGCCTCAAGATAAAAGGGGGGCGGTTTAGAACGGAGTTGAGGAGGAACTTCTTCACTCAAAGGGTGGTGAATCTCTGGAATTCTCTGCCCGTTGAAGTGGTGGAGGCTGCCTCGCTAAATATTTTTAAGACGCGGGTTGATGGGTTTTTGATAAGAGAGGGGATTAAGGGTTATGGGGAGAGGGCGGGAAAGTGGAACTGAGCAGCGACAGATCAGCCATGATCTTATTGAATGGCGGGGCAGGCTCGAAGGGCTAGGTGGCCTACTCCTGCTCCTATTTCTTATGTTCTTAAAAGTAAAGATAATTATTAGTTGGTTTGGCATGGTCCTTTTCAATGTTTGTGTTCCTTTTTTTCCCTGCTTCTTGTCTTGGTCTCTGTTTAAAGTGACTGAGACAAAATAAGTAATTAAGTTTGTAATAAAAGTTCTATGAACTAATCCTGTAGAGAGGAATTGCTTTTAAGTCAAAATTTTTTGTTTCTAGTCTGATGTTCATGGAATTAGAAAAAACTATTTGATAATGTGAAAATAATTTTATGATCAACAGTTGGAGAACACAGTAACTATTCACTAGCTTCATTCACATCACTTGGAGATGAGAATTACCTGAACTATGCAGTTCAACAATCCTCTTCATCCATTCAAGGTAGTCCTTTGGTTATAAAGGAGCAAAGCCCAGTGTGTCTGACGCAAACAGCATCTGTGCCCAGTGGATGGATTCGGTTTGATGACCAAGCATGGCCTAATCTTTCACCACTCCACTCTCTGTCTGCAGGTTAGTGATTAGAATGAGTGTAGCCCAAAAGTAATTTGTGAATTGTTACTCATTACCCAAAGGAAAGCTGTCAGCAACCATGTTTATGTATTTCTCTCCTTTAGCATTTTCATCGATTTTCTTAAATTCTTAGGACACAGAACTCAAATATGTAGCACAGATGTTAGTTGCATAGTGAAAACATATCTGCTCTTCCTGGGACCTATGCTGCTGCGTGGTATTGTCAATGATGTGGGCATCTGAACATATAGAAGTGGTGCTACCATGCAACTTGATAATCTGATGTGATTCCAGGATTCTGAACTTGGACAATGCAGGTCATGACAATGATTTGATTTGATTTGATTTATTATTGTCACCTGTATTGGAATACAGTGAAAAGTATTATTTATTGTGTGCTATACAGACAAAACTTACCAATCACAGAAAACATAGGGGAGACAGAAAGGAGAGGGTGCAGAATAGTCGGCTCGTGTGTAGAGAAAGATCAGCTTAATATATGGAAGGTCCACTCAAAAGTCTGATGGCAACAGGGAAGAAGCTGTTCTTGAGTTGGTTGGTACGTGATCTCAGACTTTTGTATCTTTTTCCCAAGGGTAGAAGGTGGAAGAGAGCATGTCCAGGATGTGTAGACGCAATGCTGGCATGTCTCCTACTCTAAAGAGAATGAGATTGCAAGGTGGGCCCTGCAGTAGCTTTATTTAAATGGCCAGCTACCCTGATTGCAAGAAAGCTAAAATGTTTCTTTCTGTTACCAGAGTTAAACAACACTTAAGTGTTTTTGGAGGTGTTATGAGTTTGCAAGAGAAGCAACCTCTGAAAAGCAGGAATGAAGGAGGTGATTCTGATGGGAAGCAGCTTGCCCATTGTGCCAGCTAGAAAGGTGAAGTTGTGCTGGGTGGTGAGAAGTGGCATAAAGCAGGAAGATCCCAATGTTGTCAGTGATGTGAAATGCTAAGGGCCATGTTGAAGAGGAACTTCTTCACTCAAAGGGTGGTGAATCTCTGGAATTCTCTGCCCATTGAAGTGGTGGAGGCTGCCTCGCTCAATATTTTTAAAACGCGGGTTGATAGGTTTTTGATAGGCAAGGGGATTAAGGGTTATGGGGAGAGGGCGGGAATGTGGAACTGAGCCACGACAGATCAGCCATGATCTTATTGAATGGCGGGGCAGGCTTGAGGGGCTAGGTGGCCTACTGCTGCTCCTATTTCTTATTTTTCTTATGTTGCAGACAACCATCTGCTCTGTAGGGCTCAGGAGATGCAGATTTTTGTCCCTCCCAATGACTCTTCTATTTCCAACTGTGTGCCTCCTTGTCCTGCAGGAAAGAGGATACAATATAAGTTTGTTGTGCAACACTGGGTGATGTGCCTGTCACAGGTGAATAGCTTTGAGATATAGGGATGTTGTAAGAGGTTGATGTGAGGCTGACAGCATTGGTAGGTCTGGAATATCTAAATGATAGGTGTGACTTCAATGCTAGGTTAATGATGAGGATGCAATGCATTGAGCAGCAAGAAAGGTCGGTGGCGTGGTGGGTAGGAGATGTCATGTGAAGGTGGTTTCACTGTTGTTGACCCACTCGTGTAACTTCATTTCATGTGTGTGACACTGCTGTCTGGTCCTAACTCCAGGAGTTGGCATCCTTTCCATTCCCTCCACTCCTTTTCTGAAGGTGATCCTGAGAGGGTGTCCCGGTCTCCTGAAGAGCCAAATCATTTCTGTTCATGTATTGAACACCAAGTGGTGCTCAACTTGGAGTACTGACTGGCCAGCTGAGGAAGTGGTGGGGGGGGCGGTGGTGGTGGTGCTGTGGTAAGTGATTTCCTTGGCCACATTAGTTCTGATGCTATGAGACTTCATGCATTCCAGAGTTGATGTTGGGGACTCATTCCTGTCTGCATCTCACTGTGCTGCCACCTCTGCTGCATCTGTCTTGCTAGTAGGACAGGAAATTCCCAGGGATGATAGTGGCTGGAACATCATCTGTAAGGTATGATTCCATATGTATAATTATACTGTTGCTGGGCTAAGCTGTGGAACAACTCACCCAATTCTGTTAGTAAGGAGGATTTTGCCAGGTCGATGGTTCTGAGTTTACCATTGTAATTTCCAATGACTAAGTCAGGCTGGGCAGTCTGTATGGTTCTGGTACTTAACAACTTTGTAGGGGTTGGATCCAACCAAGTGGCTTGTTAGGCCTTTAAAGAGGGCAATTAAGAAAACCATGTTACCCCTCCCCCTCCACCCCAAGCAATTGCTGTGGGTCTGGAGTCACATATATATATATATATATATATATATATACCAGATCAGGTCAAAGACACCTTGCATGATATAAGTTTTTTTTAAGAATAGTAAACGTATACACATAAGAAATAGCGATAACTTCCAAAAAAATAGTTTTTTTACGTTTGTATTTGTTGTGTGACAACAATTTTTTTTTTGTGGTTTGGCCCTTCAGTGTAATAAGAATATTTCTCAGGGGTTTCTTCAGTATCTTGGGAGGTCAAAAGGATTCCAGGGCTGGAAAAGTTTGAAAACCCTCCACTAATTCAGATATGGTTTTATCTCATCAAATGTTTCCTCAGTCTCATTTGTGTATATATAGGGCAAACTCTTTGACTTCATGGTAGTTTTATTGAGATGGTGCAAAGTTAGATGACCCAATGAGAAGAGTTTTGAATGCTGGGCTGATATCCAGCGGGATATTCATGTTTGAGAGGTGTGGGAGGTTCCTCGTTAGAATATGGGTTGTGGGAGTGCATAAAGCTCTGCTGCTGTTTGAACTAACCATTCTTGTTGTTATAAAGATGGTCATGGCCATGAAAGGAGCAGTCACATTTTGAGTGTTAAATCAACTTGTGAATTCTTCCATTACTACTCACTGTTCACCAAGGAAGGAGTGAAAATGCAAAGCAGCATAGTTGAAGAATACACTTATTCAGTTCAGATTCCAATACCAGTACACTTCTGGTTTGACCTATCATGTAATTATAGTAGCAAAACACCATTGACTATAAGCTGCTAAATCTTGTAGGAGCAGCTATGTTGGTGAGTAACCTTTGGAAGTATGCATGACAATAATTAGGAACTTCTGTACAGTATAATTCCCACAATTCAACATGTCATGTATATAATTTCCCTATGCACAAGATACATAAAAAGAAAGACTTATATTTACATGGTGTTTTTCATGAACAGCAGTGATCTCAAAAAGTACACTTGGACTTTATTTTGGCTTGAATAGGTCTGAAATTGGACGTTTTAATTTGTCTCCTGCAAAAATGTAGTTGAATTTCAATAGAAATCTTAATCTTTTTCTTTAGGAGGATGGTCTTGACTTCAGCAGATAGTTCCAAGACCTGGACATCATTTTGAGAATTTGTTTGAAATTTTGAAACTAAGTGTGAAAATGGAACAAATTGGCATGGAAATGGCACTGTTACTGTGGAGCTGTCACATCAAGTCATAAAGATATACAGCAAGCAAACAGACCCTTCAGCCCAACTGGTCCATGCTGACCAGGTTTCCTAAACTGAACTAGTCCCATTCTCCCACATTTGGCCCATATCCCTCTAAACCTTTCCTGCTTGTCTAAATGTATTTTAAATGTTGTAATTGTACTCGCCTCTATGATCTCCTCTGACAGCTCATTCCATTTGGCTTAATTATCAACTGTTTTGTAAGCAAAAACCAATATATTAAAAAATGAATGTACCATTTATGAGGAATTCAATTAAAATAGTGATAGAACATAGAACGCTACAGCACAAACAGGCCCTTCGGCCCACGAGTTGCGCCGATCACATCAACACCTACCAATCTATGGACCTATCTATAACCCCCAATCCCATTAAATTCCATATACTCATCCAGAAGTCTTTTTAAAAGACCCCAACGAGTTCGCCTCCACCACCACTGATGGCAGCCGATTCCATTCACTCACCACCCTCTGAGTGAAAAACTTAGCCCTAACATCACTTCTGTACTTGCCTTCCCGCACCTTCAATCTGTGTCCTCTCGTAGCGACCATTTCAACCCGGGGAAATAGTCTCTGAGAATCCACCCTATCTATTCCTCTCAACATTTTATAAACTTCTATCAGGTCGCCTCTCAACCTTCGTCTCTCCAGGGAAAAGAGTCCCAGCTCCCTCAACCTAACTTCATAAGGCATGCCTCCCAGTCCAGGCAACATCCTTGTAAATCTCCTCTGTACCCTTTCAATAGCTTCTATGTCCTTCCTATAGTGAGGCGACCAGAACTGCGCACAGTACTCCAAATGAGGCCTGACAAGGGTCTTATAAAGTTGCAGCATTACTATGGGATGTAAAATTAAAATGAATTTTGATATGACTGCTAAAACAATAAGGTTAATGTTTCCTATGAGTGGATGGGGTCATTCTCGTACACTTGCTTCCTTTTAAGTGACTGAATAATAGATGTAGGTTAATGTAAAACAATGTACAAAAGCATGAAATAGAAGAAAAGCAAATGTATTTTGAACAAAAGTAATCTTTTTTGTTAAATAGTTTATATTTTGTAATGTGTAGGTAGCAATATTGCAGTATTGGATCTTAATGACAAATTTACCTTATGGATAATATTGTGGTATGACTTTTGATTTAAATAATGTGTATTATATATTAAAAATATACAGTAAGTTATTTCTACTGCAATATGGTTTATTTAACATCAGATAGTCAGTCAACAGAATATACATTTTCAAAACAACAATCTCAGCAATCCAGGAGGTGCCAGAAATTTCAGGGTTCAGGTTAAGCATCAAAAATTCCAGATAGAGACAAATCAAATTTCAAAGGTCATTCAACAGTTGACATTAAGATGACACAAGCCATTTCTAATTGAATTCATAATTTACTACTTATTCACATCCAGCTGCCTATATGATAATAAGAACATAAGAACCAGGAGCAGGAGTAGGCCATCTGGGCCCTCAAGCCTGTTCCACCATTCAATAAGATCATAAGAACAGAAGAAATAGGAGCAGGAGTAGGCCATCTAACCCCTCGAGCCTACCCCACCATTCTATAAGATCATGGCTGATCTGAAGTGGATCAGTTCCACTTACCCGCCTGCTCCCCATAACCCTTAATTCCCTTATCGATCAGAAAGACTAATCGTGGCTGATCTTTTTGTGGACTCAGCTCCACTTACTATCCCACCCACCATAACCCTTAATTCCTTTCCTGTTCAAAAATTTATCCTTGCCTTAAAAACATTCAATGAGGTAGCCTCAATTGCTTCACTGGGCAGGGAATTCCACAGATTCACAACCCTTTGTGAAGAAGTTCCTCCTCAACTCAGTCCTAAATCTGCTTCCCCTTATTTTGAGGCTATGCCCCCTAGTTCACCGGCCAGTGGAAACCACTTCCCTGCTTCTATTTTATCTATTCCTTCATAATCTGATATGTTTCTATAAGATCTCCCCTCATTCTGTCTCTCTGCACAAGCCAACCCTCTCAACTCTGGAATCAACCTAGTGAATCTCCTCTGTGTGCCCCCCCCGCCCCAACTCCAGTGTCAGTATATTCTGTCTCAAATAAGGAGACCAAAACTGTACACAATAATCCTGGTGTGGCCTTACCAGCACCTTATACAGCTGCAACATAATTTCAGTGTTTTTAAACTCCATTCCTCTAGTAATGAAGGACAAAATTCCATTTGCCGCCTTAATTACTACTGCACCTGCAAACCAACTCCTTGAGATTCCTGCAGAAGGACACCCAGGTTCCTCTGCACTGTAGCATGCTGCAATTTTTTACCATTTGAATAATAGTCCATTTTGCTGTTATTCCTACCAAAATGGATGACCTCACATTTACCAACATTGTACTTCATCTGCCAGACCCTTACCCACTCACTTAGAGTATCTATATCCCTTTGCAGACTTTCAGCGTCCTCTGCACACTTTGCTCTTCCACTCATCTTGGTGTCATCTGTGAATGTTGATACACTACACTTGGTCCCTAACTCCAAATCATTTATGTAACTCATAAACAATTGTGGTCCCAACACTGATCCCTGAGGCACACCACTAGGCACTGATCGCCAATCAGAAAAACACCCATTTACCCCCACTTTTTACTCTGTTAGTTAACCAACCCTCTTTCCATGCTAATACATTACCCATAACACTGTGCCTTTATCTTATGTAGCAGGCTTTGGTATGGCACTTTGTCAAATGCCTTCTGGAAATCCAGTTACACCACATCCACAGATTCCCTGCTGTTCACTGCACATTAATGTTCTCAAAGAATTCCACCAAATTAGTCAAACATGACTTGCCCTTTTATGAACCCATGCTGCGTCTTACCAATGGGACAATTTATATCCCAGATGTCTCGCTATTTCTTCTGTAATGATCGATTCAAGCATTTTCCCTACTACAGAAGTTAAGCTAACCAGCCGATAGTTACCTGTCTTTTGTCTATCTCTTTTTAAACAGTGGTGTCACATTTGCTGTTTTCCAATCTGCGGGACCCACCCCAGATTCCAGCAAATTTTGGTAAATTACCACTAGTGCATTTGCTATTTCTCCCGCCATCTCTTTTAGTACCCTGGGATGCATTCCATCAGGACCAGGAGACTTGTCTACCTTTAGCCCCATTAACTTGCCCAACACTACCTCTTTCATGATAATAATTTCTAGGATCTCATCTGCCATCGCTGCCTTGTCATCAATTTTTGGCATGTTATTTGTGTCTTCCACTGTGACACAAAATACCTGTTCAATGCCTCAGCCATTTTCTCATTTCCAGTTATTACATCCACCTTCTTGTCCCCTAAAGGACCACTGTTATTTTCGCCATTCTTCTTCATTTTATATACTTGTAGAAACTTTTGCTATTTGTTTTTATATTCTGAGTTAGTTTACTCTCATAATCTATCTTGCCTTTCTTTATAGTTTTTTTTTATGTAGCCTTGTAATTATATAATTAAAAACCTTACATGTGTCACCAAATTCCTGTTCTTCTCACTCGCAATTCCTGTCATAATATTTTAGTACCACTTTTATGTGTGAATTGATAATGCAAAATTGATAATATTTCTGATGGGAATTTCAATGTTGGCAATTTTGGCACTTGTCTGTCATAAAGGAAAGAGGTAATTCAGTTTCTACTGTCTCCATCTCTGATCAATACATCCCCTCTATTTAACTAACATCAAAACTCCCATGTTTTTCAGCACATACAACACTACTGAAAATATGCTAGTGAACCAATAATTGTGCATTTTAAAGAGGGTGGTGATTGATATAACCCAAGGTTAGTTGACGCTGTCTTTTAGTTCTTGTTTCAAAAATAACCAACAGTAAATAGAACAGTGTATTTGAACAATGGGTATATACTCTCAGTGAAATGTTTGTTATTTCAGTTTTTTAAGGGTGAGAATGAGATGGTTTCAGTTAAAGGCAGATGAGCAGTGCTGATAGGTTGGTTAGTGGTTGAGAATTTCATGACTCAGCACGGTAGAGTTAAGCCCCATGGAAAAGTCATCATTTGCCTCTGTTCACTTGAACAATATGAAGCAGCTGTCAGTAATCCTTTCCTTGCCAGTTATAACAATCCCATGCTTTACTATCCTTTTGAGAGTGCCTGTGTGGACTTGGTATTAGATGGACATGTTCAGACCACTGACCATGCTCTGCTGCTCATTAACTGGATTTACCATAATTGCATAACTGGCATTCTTTCACAGATCACATGCTCCTTACATCACTGAAGAACAGCAGGGCCACTTCATTGGAGGTTAGAAAGTAATTACAAAGAAACATTTAAAGTTGTTTTTTGTAGTAGAAAAGTTTACCCATCAGCTTTGAGGAACGTAGGGCTGCAGCCATGGTCTGACAATATGAATATGATAAGTCTGCCAAAAAATCCTGCTTGTCTGTGTTGGTCAGATTTTCTTTGGAATGGTAACAGCAGCTATTAAGTATGTTGTGTTTTTTTTTAATGGCAAAGAACTGTTAGCAGAATAGTGGAGCAGCTGTTAGAACATTATGAATGCATTTACAGAACCTTTTTTAAGCTATTACGGGCTTTGCACCAAGGAGAGGAGCAGCCTGTTAGGACTAGTAGCCTTATCTAGATGGAGGCTGTAGTAATTTTAGAATCAGAATCCCTGCAGTGCAGAAAGAGGCCTTTTGGCCTATCAGGTCTGTACCGACTTTCCATAAGAGCATCCCATCTAGGCCCTCTGCTCCACCCTATCCCCACAACCCCGTGCATTCACCATGGTCAATCCACCCAACCTGCAGATTCCTGGACACCAAGGGGCAATTCTGCATGGGCAAACAACTTGATCTGTATTTTAGCCCAGAGTTTTGATTAAGATGTCATAGATGTCGACCTCCAAGGCAACTTCGGCAATAGTGTAGAATAGCCACTGCCACAGGGATTGGTGCTGGGGCCTCAACTGTTTACCATATACATAGACGATCTGGAGGAGGGGGATTTATAATGGGATACGAGGAAATGGCCGAAACCTTAAACAAGTTTTTTTTTGTCGGTCTTCACAGTGGAGAACACAAATAGCATACCAATAATTGATGGTCATGGGACTGTAGAGGGTGGGGACCTTAAAACGATCACTATTACTAAAGAGGTAGTGCTGGGTAGGCTAATGGGACTATAAGTAGACAAGTCCCCTGGTCCGGATGGAATGCATCCCAGGGTACTAAAAGAAACAGCAGAAGTAATAGCAAATGCATTAGTTGTAATTTATCAAAATTCGCTGGACTCTGGGTAGGTGCCAGCTGATTGAAAAACAGTTAATGTAACACCACTGTTTTAAAAAAAGAGGTAGACAAAAGGCAGGTAACTATAGGCCGGTTAGCTTAGCATCTGTAGTTGGGAAAATAATGGAATCTATCATTAAGGAAGAAATAGCAGGACACCTGGAAAAGAATGGTTCAATCAAGCAGACGCAACATGGATTCATGAAGGGAAAGTCATGTTTTGACTTATTTACTGGAATTTTATGAGGATATAACGAATGCGGTTGACAGAGGGAAGGTGGTGTATTTAGATTTCCAGAAGGCATTCGATAAGGTGCCTCACAAAAGGTTGCTGCATAAGATAAAGGTACATGGAATTGGGAGTAAAGTGTTAGTGTGGATTGAGGATTGGCTATCTAACAGAAAGCAGAGAGTCAGAATAAATGTGTGCTTTTCTGGTTGGCAATCAGTGACTAGTGGTGTGCTGCAGGGATTGGTGCTGGGGCCTCAACTGTTTACCATATACATAGATAATCTGGAGGAGCGGACTGAGTATAGGGTAACAAAGTTTGTGGATGACACAAAGATGAGTGGGAAAGCAAATTGCGTGGAGGACACAAAGTCTGCAGAGAGATTTGGATAGGCTAAGTGAGTGGGCAAGGATCTGGCAGATGGAGTATAACGTTGGTAAGTGTGAGGTTATCCACTTTGGAAGGAATAATAGTAAAATGGACTGTTATTTAAACAGTGAAAAATTACAACATGCTACTGTGCAGAGGCACCTGGGAATCCTTGTGCATGAATCACAAAAACTCAGTTTGCAGGTGCAGCAGGTAATCAAGAAGGCAGATGGAATGTTGGTCTTTATCGTGAGAGGGATGGAGTATAAAAGCAGGGAAGTCATGCTGCAATTGTACAAGGTACTGGTGAGGCTGCACCTATAGTACTGTGTACAATTTTGGGCCCTTTCTTTAAGAAAAGATATATTAGCTTTGGGGGGGTTACAGAGAAGGTTCACCAGGTTGATTCCAGACTTGAGATTAGCTTATGAGGAGAGATTGAGTAGATTGGGCCTGTACTCATTGGAGTTTAGAAGGTTGAGGGGAGATCTTTTAGAGACATATGAGATAATGAAGGGGCTAGATAGGGTAGAAGCAGCAAGGTTATTTCCACTTAGAATGGAAACAAGAACTAGGAGTCACAGCCTCAAAATATGGGGGAGTCAATTTAGAACAGAGTTGAGGAGGAACTACTTCTTCTCTCAGAGGGTAGTGAATCTTTGGAATTCTCTGCTCAATGAAGCAGTAGAGGCTACCTTGTTAAATATGTTTAAGTCGCAGATTTTTAACCAATAAGGGAATTAAGGGTTATGGGAGCAGGTGGGTAAGTGGAACTGAACCCACTATCAGATCAGCCATGATCTTATTGAATGGTGGAGCAGGCTTGAGGGGCTAGATGGCCTACTCCTGCTCCTATTTCTGTTCTTTGGTAACATCAGGAAGGGTGTTCAATTTGTGGTTGATCCATATACCTTTGTTTTATATTTCTGGCTGTGGTCCTCATTGTCTAGCCCCACAATTGTCTTCACATGGCCAACTTGCAGGATCAACCCCAATTCAGTGTTTAAGTTTATTTATTACTGTCACAAGTAGGCTTACATTAACACTGCAATTAAGTTACTGTGGAAATGCCCTTGTCTTCATACTCCAGCGCATGTTCAGACACACTGAGGGAGAGCTCAGCATGGCCAACGCACCTACCAGCACATCTTTTGGATTGTGGGAGGAAACCAGAACACCCGGAGGAAACCCACACAAACACTGGGAGAAAATGCAGACTCTGTAGAGATAGTGACCCAAGGCTGGAATTCAACCTGGGTCCCTGGTGTTGTGAAGCAGCAGTGCTAACCACCATGCCACTGTCCTTCCAAGCATTGAATCAATTTTTTCCATTCTATTAGGTAGGACCCTGGTCATCAGAGTTAGAATAGGTTGTGATGATATTTTAGCCTGGATTACAATCAGCTGAGGTTGGCATCTAGATTTTTTGTGAAAATGCAGAGATTTCATGGTACTGAAAGATTTTGGGCACTGCATGTGGCTACAGAACAAAGTTGCAACATATAAACTTGAACAAAAAAAGCAGTTTCTAGCACAAACAAACGAATCAAGTGCATTTTTTATACTGTTCCTAATGCTGAAACTGATGGGGGAATAGAAAGTAATTATGTTCCTCAGAAGATATTGATTCAATAGCATAATGGAGACTTGGCTACAAGCTGGACCAGAGTGAAAAATAAACAACATGAGTTCCAATGTCTTTAGGAGGAGTAAATTATATGAGACAGAGAAGAAATAGCAATATTGATAAGAAAAGACTGATGTTGAGAGGACTGATCTTGATGAAAAGAGATTTAGGCAGAGTTAACCGAAACAGTCAATTAGCAGCACAAGCACTCAAATGTTGCTAAAAAGAGAGAAATGTTGCCAAAGCTTTGTGTCTTGCATTCATCAGGGCAAATGCAAGAATTCCAAAATTCAAATGATCACCATTTATAGCACAGGAGAAAAGGTGCTGATCAGTAAGTCTACTCTGGCTGAGGCATTGCCATGGAGAAAGCAGTGGGGCTTCACATGCTCCTAGGTACTTCAAAAAAGGTTTGAGTATATTCCTTTTGCTTGCAGATAACCAGTCCCTGTATGAAATGTCTGTTTCATCTAACAAGTGTAAATAAGCCATGTTTGCTTGATTATCTTAAATTGATAATGCACTCAAGATTATTCAGTAAATGTTGTCTAATTGCAGAATCCCATCTTGCAATAGACGTTTGTTTTGGGTTTTGAAAGTATGGGCTGGTCAAGTTTGCCAGCGATGGCTATCCACTGTAGGGTAAAAATAATTAACCAATTTTTGGGACATACAGCTCACATACCTTTTCAATTTTACTTATCATAATTTTACATGACTACACTTTTTGGCTCTCAAATGTTCTTCTGGATGATTTATTGGTCCATTTTTTTGCAGTGAATACTTCCACTTACAGAGGCCAAATGGTAAGGATTTAGTCGAAAGCAAGTGAAACGTGGAAAAACCATGTCCGGAGTGAATATGTGAAACGGGGAGAAAATAGTGAAATTAAAACCAATCTGGTAGAATATGATACAGCCTCTTGTATGATTTCCAGAAACACTTTCTAGTACTTTCTTTTCTGATGTGTTACCAATTTTTTCACTCCCCTTCGTGCTAGTGCTTTCACGTGGTATGCTTTCAGTGACACTGGTTTCTTGATATTTGGCATGAGATTAGCTGATCAGAGACCAAATCTGGGCCCTGCATAGTCTGCAACGTTTAGGTACACAAATGAAAATAATCTCAGGAAAAGCTTTTTAATACAGCGAGTGGTTAGATTCTGGAATGCGCTGCCTGAGACTGTGGTGGAGGCAGATTTAATTTAAATATTTAGAAGGGAATTAGACTGTTATCTGAAAAGGAACAAAGTGCAATATTATGGGGAGAAGGAAAATAGAACTGGATCAGTTGCTCATTCAGAGGCCTTGTGCAGACATGATGGGCCAAATGCCTGCTTTCCCTGCTGTAATGATCTGTGATCATGTGATTGTGCAGTGAAACACCTGGAATAGGAAACAATTGGATGCTCAATAGGTAACTTTTCTGGATGGATAAAAATGGCTGAATAACTTTTGTCACCTGTAATTATCCTGTGATCTTGTGAAATCTGATTTGTTTTGGGAGCTTGTTGCTAGCATATAAGCAACCTTGAGCACTCCCTGTATGTGTTACATAACATAAATAAAGTTATGCACCTTGTTGTCCAGATGACATCGCCTGAGTCCCAAAAATGTTATGTTCTTGAAATACGCCCTTATGCATGCAGCACAGCATAATACATGTATAAAGCAAATTTAAAGTGATGTTTAGAGAAACCTTCCCACACTCTCTCTCTCTCACACAAGATTGTAATGTCAGTGACTACAAGATTTTTTACTACCTTATTTCCCTTTATAGAGCTATTGTGCTACAGTTTTCACACTGTCTATTGTTTTTAGGTTCAAGAGGGTCTCCTCCTTCAGAAGGCAGCCGGACTACACACTCTGAGGAACCCAGTAATCTGAGTTTGGCTCGATCTGACACAGATCTGCATTCTACTGACACAGATGATTTGTATACTAACAGTATTTCCAGGTCTGAGTCTCCTGGTAAGCACAAATTGATGCAGATCTGTAAAAGAGCAAGTTTCATTATATCTGGTATGCTACACAATGTACATTTCACTGAGATACTTAATTACAGAGGTTTGCTTTTTTAGAAATCGTGTATAGACTTTTGCATTTGAATTTGGCCAAAAAAAAACACAAAGATACGAACACAATTTATGACTAGAATAAGTCCAGAAGTTTCATTTGGTAACCCTGTGTGCTGGCCTGTGCTGTGTAATAATAACTTAAAAGGCAGGTTCCATAACCAATGTTGATGTACACCCGGTATGCAGTATTAACTTTAAGTTAGGGCTTCATAGGTTAGCTGGAAAAGTGGAAATCTTGTCTACATCTGGAATAAGAATAGTAAATATGTGATTATGCACTAAAAAAAAGTTTGGAATAGATATACAGGCCAGCTGTGGTTCATCTATCACAAAACTGATTTATCAATTATTTGTGAATGATGTCCAGGCTATGACAGCATGTTTACACCTTTGAACGCAGTTTTTTTATATTTATAAAACCTGATATATTTCTGTCAGTAAGCTTCTTATTCACATTAATACATTTTGTCAGTTGTGTTGATAATTGCTTATTTGCCACTCGCGCTGACCCTGGTTGTACAGCTTTGTGCTCTATAACAGGAAGAAACTTAATTTACAGAATGATGAGGTAAACTGGTCAATTTTGCTGGAGAACGGGTAGCTTATTAACTGGAGTTGTTTTTTTTTGATCAAGGCAGGGCAAAATAATATTTGCATAAAAAGTTGAAAATTGTGATCAATACATAAGATTTTAATTTGATTTGGTGACCACTCAGGACCAGACCTGAAATGTTTATTTCTGTTTTTAATTCAGATTTTCAGCATCAGCAGTATTTTGCCCTTGATCGTTCACATTAAAGCTGTTAGTTTGTAGAGTTTGTCCCTTGGTCCTCTGTCCAAAGTCTGAAATTAAAATTGTAGATACATTTTAATGTTTGATGTTTTCAAGCATTTTTGTAGTATGTGTATGCATGAAAATACTGAATGAAGAATGTGACAGGTTAACGTATTTATTTTTGATTCATACCCTTTGTTCTGAACATAAAATACTGTTGTACCTATCAACTAAGAACTTTGCTGTTTGATGCCAATTTAAATTATAATTGTGTTCAGATATTATTAAATGTTTACAGATAATAAATCTTGCATTTCATTTAAAAAAGAACTGGTGAGTTATTTGCAGAACTTGCAAAAACTTCAGGTATAAAGTGAGCTGATTAGTCACCTCCTAGATCTGTTCCTGTGTAATGAGACAGGAATAATTAATGATCTCACAGTTAGGCATCCTCTCAGAAGGAACAATCATAGTATGGCTGAATTTAAAATACAGATGGAGGGTGAGAAGATAAAATCCAATACCAGTGTCTTGTGCTTAAGCAAAGGAGACTACAGTGGGATGAGGGAGGAGTTTGCTAAGGTAGACTGGGAGCAAATACTTGATGATGGGACAATTGAGGAACAGTGGAGGACTGATGAAATGCATCCCAGGGTATTAAAAAAGATGTTGGGGGAAATAGCAAGTGCACTTGTGGTAATTTACCAAAATTCACTGGACTCGAGGGTGGTTCCAGCAGATTGGAAAACAGCAATATGACACTTTTTTAAAAAAGGAGGTAGACAAAAGGCAGGTAATTATAGGCCGATTAGCTTAACTTTTGTAGTGGAAAAATGTTTGAGTCTATCATCAAGGAAGAAATAGCAGGACGTCTGGAATAGAAATTGTCCCACTGGACAGACACAGCATGGGTTCATAAGAACATAAGAAATAGGAGCAGGAGTAGGTCATCTAGCCCTTTGAGCCTGCCCTGCCATTCAATAAGATCATGGCTGATCTGAAGTGGATCAGTTCCACTTTCCCGCTCTGTCCCTATAACCCTTAATTCCCTTGTCTGTCAAAAACCTATCTACCCGTGACTTAAATATATTTAGCGAGGTAGCCTCCACCACTTCAACGGGCAGAGAATTCCAGAGATTCACCACCCTTTGAGTGAAGAAGTTCCTCAAGAAAGATTGATTCATGAAAGATTGATCATGTTTAACTAATTTACTGGAATTGCACAAGTGTGGTGGACAGTGGGGAACAGGCGTATCTGGATTTCCAGAAGGCATTCGACAAGGTGCTGTACAAAAGGCTGCTACATAAGATAATACAAGTAATGTATTAGCATGGATAGAGGATTGATTAACTAGCAGAAAGCAAAGAGGGGGATAAATGTTTTTCTGGTTGGCGATCAGTGACTAGGGGTGTGCCTCAGGCATCAGTGTTGGAACCTCAATTGTTTACAATTTACATAGATGACTTAGAATTGGGGACCAAGTGTAGTGCATCAAAATTCGCAGATGACACTAAGATGAGTAGTAGAGCAAAGTGTGCAGAGGCCACATAGGGGGCGATTCTCCAAAAAAAAATTCTAAATGTCAAATTCACATGAAAACTGGAGTATATCATGCTAGTTTTTTTCAGTGAGTGTTTCAAAATGAATCTCCTACACTCTGTGTACTGCAGAATGCATTAGTGTAAATCATAATGAAAATCCGGTGCTGGGCCTATTCCCGTTGGAGAGGTCTGCAGCACAATGCTGAGTGGGCCACTGCATATGTTCCGATCGGCACGTGCGCAGTGACCCCTGTCTACCACCCTCCTGATCGCTGACTAGCCTGATCGCTGCATCGACGTCCCCAACCGCTCCCCAGTCGTGTCCAGGCCCAACCACGACCCACAGACCTGTGATGACGTTAATCAGGCAATTGAGGTTGGCCTGCTTGAATATGAACTCCTAATTGGTCCAATGGCAATGAAGAAAAAGGAGTGCTCCGAGGAACTTGCTCAACCACTACACATTTGAGGTTAAGCCATTGCTGGGCAAACGTGCCTCTGTTCGGGAAATTGGATACTTTTGACCTTGCAGTGTAAGATTAGGCCCAATATGTAGAACGGATGAAGTACTTCTTCAGAGCTAATGACGTAACCTTAGGTGAAAGGCAATGGGTTATCCTGCTGACTGCTTGTGGACCAGCAGTTTTCGCTGTTACACGCAGTTAAATTTTTTCCGGAGGCACCAGACATAAAAACCTCCTAGGAATTTACAAACTTAGTAAAAGAATATTATGACCCTAAGCCATCTCTGATCCTGCAAAGTTACCGGCTCTCTTCAGCATTCCGAGAGACGAGGGAGTCATTCACTAGTTTCCTGACGAGATTAAGATGATTAGCAGAGGCTTGCAAATGTGGATTGACATTAAATGAGATGCTCCGAGACTAGTTGGTATGCGGAATCAATAACATGACCATACAAAAACATCTGTTAGCGGAGGCCCAGCTGGACTGTAAACAGGCGTGACAGCTGGCTTTGCCTTTAGAAAAGGCGGTGAGCGGAGCACATGATTTACAGGGTATTCAGATGGAGGTAGACGACTACATCAGTGCAATTGAGTTAAGGTACTACCACTGCAGGGCAGGCCACTATACAGCTGCCCTCAGGAAGGACTCGGATACAGGGCTGCATGTAGAACTGCTCCTAAACAAGGCCGAATAGATCTGGACAGACAGCAGTCCCTGCAGTGCCCCACCCGGTATGACATTGCAACTGTTACCAGTGTCAGGAGTCGGAGAAGATAAACAAGGTTCCAAACCAATATTTCCAAAAGGACAAGTAGGCTGAGGTACAGGAAAATGCATACCCTGGAAGCTCCACCAACCTACAATGAAGGACAGCTGCTTTGCATACCAATAACCAAATCGGAATCTATTAAATTATCTGTGAGACTGAACGGAAGTCCAGTTTTAATGGAAAGCAACACGGGCGCAGCCATATCTGTGCTAGGGTAAACAGTCTGTAACAACATACACACTGGACTCCAACCCTTATCCCTGATTGAGACTTTAAGACTGAGGACTTAAACAGGGGAACTACTAAGGATGTTGGGAACAACTCGTGCCTGTTGCAACAACTGGTTAGGCTACCATTGGTAGTGGAAGGATTGGGACAAAGATTATCGGTACGAAATTGGCTGAAGGAGATCCAACTAGATTGGGTAAACATTTTTCAGCTGGAAAATGGCTACCTGAGCAAGTACCTAGAGGTTTTTTGGGCAGGACAAGGAACAATTAAAGGAGCAAAAATAACACTACATGTTGACCCAGAGGCAGTCCCAAAATTCTGCAAGGCCCTGCTGATACCATTCACATTAAAGTAAAAGGTCAATACAGAAACCAAAACATTGGAATACGAAGGCATAATAAAACCAGTCCAATTTTCAGAATGGGTGGCACCAGTGGTGCCTATCCTGAAGCCGGACCGCTCGGTTCACCTTTCTGGAGATTTTAAACAGACAATAAATCATTCCTCACAACTTGATAAATACTCAGTTCCCAGGATTGAGGATCTATATGCAAAGCTGGCAGGAGGACTCTTTTAATCTCAAAACTGGACATGTGTCATGCATATCTACAGCTGGAGTTGGATGAAGATTCACAAAAATTCTCTACAATAAACACACAGGCCTTTTTCAGTATAAAAGATTACTTTTCGGAGTATCGTCAGCTTGTGGAATATTCCAGGGAATGGTGGAGTGCGTACTACAAGGGTTGCCGTAGGTCGCCATTTACCTGGACGATGTTCTCATTACGGGGAAAACAAGGGCAAAACGCTGCATAGAGTCAGAGTTTTACAGCATGGAAACAAGCCCTTTGGCCCAACTTGTCCGTGCCACCCTTTTTTTATTTAAAACCCCTAAGATAATCCCAATTGCCCATATTTGGCCCATATCCCTCTATACCCATTGTACCCACGTAACTATCTAAATGCTTTTTAAAAGATAAGATAAAAGAACCTGGAGGAAGTCCTTAGAAGGTTTTCAGCAGCGGGAGTGCGCCTAAAAAGGGAGAAATGTGCCTTTTTAGCACTGCGAGTAACATATTTGGAGTACAAAGTGGATAAGTCAGGCCTACATCCACTGGAGGATTGGATGCAGGCAATAAAAGATGTCCCTGCCCTCACCATAATCCAGAAGTTAACGGTTGTTTTTAGGACTGGTGACGTATTCATATAGGGCCTCTGTAAGAGAAATTTTCTGATGGTATTCCCCTGAGATGCTCTGTACTTGTTTAACCTCACTCGACCAATATATAGACTGTGAAAAACAGTATATAGTTAAAGAATGAAAAGGAATTTATTTGCTAATGCATGCAGCAGGAGAGAAACACTATCAATGAGGGTTGACTGCCCTCTCTAACCTAATGCTGCAGGTAAAATTATTATATTATTCTGAACACTTCAATATCCCGCCTAGTCTCGTCAACCAGACTGGAGAGCCCAATCACAATATTCAATATTACTACTTTAGCCAATAACGTTCCACCTGTCAACAGGGATAAGAGCTTATTGACCATGTAGATTCCTTCCCCTTTACCTAGGAAACCTAACCCACATTATTACCAGTAACCAAAGCTGCTATTAACATCTGTGACTTTTAATTGGTGAAAGGAGTCACTCTTGCTGGAACCTGGGCCTCCTTTCTCAGCTTGAGAGAGTGCTCCAACCTCACTACCCATGGATGAGTCCACTCCCTTACATACCAGGCCTGTGATTAAACTTGCCTTTCGCATATCCAAAGCAGATAACAAACTGCTTTTCTGTACTCCATTGTATTAACAGAATTTGGCCTGTCTACTACTATGTTTCATGCTGCATTCAGAACAAAGTTGGCCAAGGCACACAATACATATCTATTGAAAATGCAGTTTAAACTCGGTTAAGTTGTGGTTGTACAGTTTATAATACCTTTTGTATATTTTGTTCCAAGCACATTGTGAATTCTCAAGGCACTTTTATAATTACCTTATCCTAGCCTACTTATGGTAAAACTAAAATGAAGGGTCTGATACTAGAATTCTATCCTACCCTCCATCAGCCTCCATTCTGGATCCCCTACAGCAGCTACTAAAAAAGGGACAAGCCTGGGAATGGTCTGCCCGCCAAGACTGGGCCTTCAAGAAAATTAAACAGCAACTCTTCTTAGAAAATGTTTTAGCACCTTAAGAATTGGTGCTCACTTGCAACTTGTCCCCAAACAGGAGTGGCACAGTTCTGGCACACAGATGGCAAAATGGACAGGAAGGACCAATAGCATATGCCTCCAGGGCTCTAGCAGTGGCAGAATGAAAGTATGCCCAGATCGAAAAAGGAGGTCTGGCTGTAATTTTTGCAGTGAAGATATTTCCACTAGTACTATAAGGGTGGAAATTCACGATTGTCATTGATCACAAACCTTTGCTGGGTCTACTCAAGGAGTACAAAGCAGTGCCACCTACAGCTTCAGCCCAGATCCAGCGCTAGGCATTATTACTGCAGCATAACAATATTGGTTGGAGCACCGGTACTCGAGTGGCCGATGCCCTAAGCAGGCTACCATTACTGGACACCCCACCGTTGGTACCCAGAGTAGAAGAAATGGTGATGACACTAAACTTCTTGGATACCATCCCCAGTGACTGCACACAACATATGCCTGTGGACACAAAAAAAACCCCTATATTAGCAAAGGTAAAGCACCTGGCGCTAATAGGGAAAGCGGAAAGACCAGTTCAGCCTCAATTCCACCCCTATTGGAGCAGAAGAGAACTGAACACTGGAAGATGGGATACTGCTATGGGGAGCATGGGTCATTCTCCCAGGTCAGGGCCACCAAGGCATACTAGCAGAATTACATCATGGGCACCCAGAAGTCCCCATAATGATGTTGGCCAGGAGCTATGTCTGGTGATCAAGTCTGGATGCAGCCATTGTGGAATTGGTGGGTCGGTACTGGAGATGCCAACAAAGACAGATGATACACCTGGCAGTCCTGCTGCACCCGCGGGAATGGCCAGGTAGACCATGGTTGTGACTCCATGTCAATTTTGCAGGCCATTTATGGGGTTCATGTTTTTGGTAATAGTAGACGCCCATTCCAGATGATTGGGCATCTATAAATTGAACTTGGTAAACACAATGGCAACCGATGAGAAACCGTGGGCCTCATTTGCAACGCTCAGGATTCCAGAGGTGTTAATTTCAGACAATGGATCGTTTTTCACTAGCCTTGATTTGGTACATCAGGACAACACCATACCACCCAGCATCAAATGGGCCAGCAAAGAGAGCAGTCCAGACCCTAATAGCCAGGTTGTAAAAAAAAACAGCCAATGGCTTCAATAGAAACACATGCTGGCTATTCGACTATGGGACAACCTCACACGCCACCACGGGGGTATCTCTGGTAGAATTACTCATGGACACATGATCCCACACTAGCCTGTGCCTGGGGGATGAAGGTGGAAAATTTATTAGTGCAGAGCGAGTGGGTGAGGGTCTGGCAGATGAAGTGCAGTGTTGGTAAACGTGAGGTCAGCCATTTTGATCAGAATAACAGCAAAATGGATTATTATTTAAATGATAAAAAATTGCAGCATGCTGCTGTGCAGAGGGACCTGGGTGTCCTTGTGCATGAATTGCCAAAAGTTGGTTTGCAGGTGCAGCAGGTAATTAAGAAGACAACTGGAATTTTCTCCTTCATTGCGAGAGGGATGGAGTTTAAAAACAGGGAGGTTATGTTGCAGCTGCATAAGATGCTGGTGAGGTCACACCTGGAATATTGTGTACAATTTTGGTCTCTTTTTTACTTGAGGATTTACTGGCACTGGAGGGGTTGCAGAGGACATTCACTACATTGATTCTGGACTTGAGAGTATTGACTTATGAAGAGAGACCAAGTCAACTGGAACTATACTCATAGAATTCAGAAGAATGAGAGAGGATCTTATAGAAACGTATACAAAATTATGAAGGGAATAGATAAGAGAGAATCTTATGTGCTTTAACTTTGCATAATAGTCTGTTGTGTGAGACTTTGTCGAAAGCCTTCTAAAAGTCTAAATAAACCACATCTACTAGTTCTCCTTCAATTCTACTCGTTTCATCTTCAAGGAATTTCTGTAGATTCGTCAAGCATGATTTCCCTTTTATAAATCCATGCCAACTTTGATTATACAAAAACAGAAAATGCTGGAAAATCTCAGCATGTCTGATATCATCTGTGGGGAGAGAATAGAGCCAACATTTCGAATCTGGATGACCCTTTTATCTTTTATCCTTCTTATTTTTTCTGATTATACCGTTGCCTTCCAAATGCTGAGTTATACAATCCTTGATAATGGACTCCAGCAACTTCCCTAGTACTGACAGTAGGCTCACTGGTCTATAGTTCTTTTGTTTTCTCTTTATTTCCCTTTTTGAAACATTAGCTACCCTCCAATCTGTAGGAACCAGTCAAGAGTCCAAAGAATTTTGGAAAACAGCCACCTGTTTTCTACTATTTCCAGGGCCACTTCCTTAAGTTCTGTGGAATGAAGATTATCAGGACCTACAGATTTATCCAACTTAAATCCCATCAATTTCCCTAAAACCATTTCTCTAAATGCTGATTTCCTTCAGCTCCTCACTAAAACTTGTTTCTCTCAGAACTTCTCATACATTATGTCTTTTTTTGTGATTTGCAAGGTTTATAGTTCTGGAAACCTCCAATAATTACAAGACAAAGCTCAATTTTCATGCTTGGGGAATCACCAGCATAATAAAGGACCCCACGCTCTGGACATTCTCTTTTCCACTTTCGTCCGTTGGGAAAAAGATACAAAAGTCTGAGGTCATGTACCAACCAACTCAAGAACAGCTTCTTCCCGGCTGCCTCCAGACTTTTGAGTGGACCTACCTTATACTAAGTTGATCTTTCCCTGCACCCAGCTATGACTGTAGCACTACATTTTACACTACACTTTGCTTTTTTTCTCTGTGAACAGTATATTTTGTCTGTTTAGTGTGCAAAAAACAATACTTTTCACTGTATGCTAATACATATGACAACAATGAATCAAATCAATTCAAATCTTGCACCTATCATTGTTATCAAAGGGTATCATTAGTATCATACCCTTTATCATCAACAAAACAAGGGAGCAGCAATGTTTGTCATCTCAGTCTGGATTTGTAACAAAAAGAGAGCCATCAGAGAACCACCATCTATTTCCTGATGTGAACAACAGATTTTGACCAAAGACATCAAAACGGATATGATTTGTACGTCAATACCTATTCTTGATTTGATTTATTATTGTCACATGTATTAGTATAAGTGAAAAGTATTTTTCTTGCGCACTATACCGATGAAGCATACTGTATCTGGAGAAGGAAAGGAGAGGATGCAAGTGTGATGTTATTGTCATCACCAAGGTGTAGAGATCGGTCAGATGTCTTTCATATCACAGCACGTAAAATGTAGTCTGCCACAATGTGGTGTTGAATGCCATTGATACACCGCTTTGTGATGTAAATGGTAATCTGATTGAGGATCTTGATTGTTGTGGTTGTGTGTTGGTTCTAATGTTGCCATGTCCAGGCAAGAAGAGAATTATCTGTCCAACTTGTTTGGTGTGAAGAGCTATTTTCCCTAGCAACTAACAACCTGTAAAGCTGTAGTCTAGTTTATTTTCAGTTGACTGCTCAAATTACAATATGCTGTTTGATATATTTCTTGTCATGTGAGATCATTTTCTGGTGAAATTACGAAACAGCATTACTATATGTCATCCATTGATTCCTGTTTTACTTTGCCCTTTCCCATCCCTGCTGTGGTTTTTTGACATGAAGAAGAATTTGTTTTTTCAGTAGGGATGGTGGGTGTGGGTGAGAATGGATGACACCCACAACTGATACTTTAGCAAATAAACTTCATGTACTGGCTGAGATCATCCTTTTGGACAAGTTTGCAAATGTCGTCAGCATTTCCATCGGAAAAGGCAAATCGCTTAACATGTTCAAAAATTTTGCTGATCCATGGTAGAATGTATGAAACTTGTACCGTTTAATTAAGTATGCACAATATTGAGGGAAAAGTTTTTTTAAACACCTGACACCAGATGATCTGGTCATTTTTGCATTACTGTTTGAGGGATCTTGCTGTGCACAAATTGATTGCCGTATTTCCTACAACAGTTACTACATTCTATAGGTGTTTCATTAGATGTAAATCACTTTGGGACAATCTACAATCACGAGAGGCACTGTATACATGCAGCTCTTTTCAGTTTCAAAGCAGCATGATAATGATATTGGCACCACCTTGTGATAGAAGTTGGGCATTGCATATTTTGATTTAGGATATCAGGATTAGTTAAATGAAGGAGACTATGAGTCCACGTATTGCCAGAGGTTGGTGAGGGGCAACTCTTCTCCCACAACTCTGCCCCAGTCTCTCTTTTTCCCAAGGTTGTGTGCACTGCACTCTTCTGCAAGGAGAGAAAACAATTTATTAATATTTATAATGGCTTGTGTAGAAAGTGGTGAAGGCAACATTTTGTGGAGGCTGTGTGTGTGGCATGGCCATTGATGCTTTCTTGAGGTTGGGGTCCTGATATGGGTCTATATTGATAGTACAATTTGCGGTGTTTCTAGGATCATGGGGATCTTGATCATACTGCAAAAGTAATGTTGGGATGGGAGAGATTTGACACACTGCGTATGCCACATGTAACTTACTGCAGCTCGCCTTGGTTTGCTTCAATTCTAAAGAACATCTTTGGATAATTCTTAGTTTACTAGTCACAAGTACGCTGTATATAAAAGATGGTTATGAGACGACTGGAAGAATGTTTAACATAGATAATAGCCTACTAACTATGACTAATGATGATGGGCAGTTGTACTACTGGGTGTATCCAGCAAATGGTAACAGTTACACTTATCTATTACGTTTTATCTGCCATAGATTCCCTTGTGTCGAATTTATTTGAAATTGTCTCAAATTTATTTGCTATTGTCTGAACGTTGGGCAAGTTTCTGAATCTGGTTTAATACAAATTGCGAATTCTCGGGCAGCCTCTCAGCATTCAGGATGACATGCTTCCTCAATTTGATAGATTCTGAGATGGCTGTTAAGTCTAATGCACCTTTGCTTCTGTACTTTTCTGAGAAAGTAATGTATTTGGTACTTTTACAAATAAGCCTGCTTATTTCAATCTGTCAGCCACTCCCTCATGATTTCAGGGAGGTTTTGAAGACAAATTAGGTAGTGATATCCTTTATCATTGATATCTAGGGTACCCCATTCAGAATAGAATATAATTTTATAGCACAGGCAGAGGCCATTCAGCCCATTGTACCTATTCAGGCCTTTAGTAAGAGCTACCCAATTCATCCTTCCCTGTAACCTTGCAGATTTATACTTTTTTTATTCTCTTATGAGAAAAGTAATCTGCACTTATATAGTGTCTTTCTTTATCTCAAAGTTCCAAAGTACTTTGTTCCAGTGAGGTACTTTCGAAGTTGTCACTGTCATATTGTAGGAAACGCAGTGACTTATTTGTGTACAGCAAACCCCCCACAAACAGCAATGTGTGAATTGCCAGATAATATTTTTGTCATGTAGATTGAAAGAAAAATATTGGCTGGTACACCGGGGGTTAACTCCCTGCTGTCCTCAGATGGTGTTATGGGATCTTTCCTGCCCATTCTGTGCTTAAAGCGCCAGCCCAGATTTTTTTGTATTCAAATCTCTGTAGTGGGATTCCGTGGCAAATCTGAGCTGACACTCTGAAATTTATTAAATCTGCTTCCACCACCCCCTCAGATCATAATTTGCAGCTTTAAATAATTCTCTTTATACACTTACCTGCACTATATTTCACTTGTAACTTTGAGTTACACAAAATATGGGCAATCAAAACTCCTGAGCTTCCAATGTCACCTGAGAAATCTGAGCTTCCCTCTGCACTTGTAATGACTCTAACTAATACTCACTCATTGTTTCCAATCTTCCCCCAGTTTCTTAAATGTTCCCTGAATATACACTGCTTTAAGCATAGTCCTAACTTGTATGTTTGTATATAATTTTCCATATAGAATTTTGTCACATGTATTTTGGGTTGCGTTATACTGTCATGTGACTTTCTAAGTCCATTGGGTTATGCAAGACCGTCCCTTCAAAATCAGTGCTGAGGTTTACAAAATTTATGGGGGGGATAAAAAGGCTGATTGCATCCATTACCCGAGTTTAGTTTGCAGTCACTTTGAAATGAGCACAAGATCTTACATGTAAGAAATAAATCATAAAATCATAGAATCCTACAGAGCAGAAAGAGGCCTTTGGTCCATCGAGTCTGCATTGACCACAATCCCACCCAGGCCCTACCCTCATATCCCCACATATTTTACCCGCTAATCCACAATCTCAGGACACTAAGGGGAAATTTTAGCATGGCCAATCAACCTAACCCACACATCTTTGGACTGTGGGAGGAAACCCACGCAGACAAAGGAGGCCTGGTGTAGACAGCGGGCAGCGTCAGAGTGGGCAGCGGAGTGAGAGGGAAGCAGAGTGAGCTACTAGGGCTTAAGATCAAAAGGGCTTGGGAGAAAAAGGGCCAGGTAAGCTCGTGTGGAAATTTTCAATATTACTACAGTGAATAATGGAGGGGCATGTGATGTGTTGTTTCTGTATGATGTGGGAACTGGTGGACCCCAGGGTCCTTCCCAGTGACCATGTCTGCAGTAAGTGCAGGTTGCTGGAGGAGCTCCAGCTCAAGGTAGATGAGCTGGCCTCTGAGCTACAGACACCTGAGGCTCATCAGGGGGAGAGAGGGTGCCATTGTCAATGGGGTGCAAGTGACATCCACCCCCGCCCCGGACTGGCTAACTCTAAGGGTCAGGAACAAGAGGGGGCTGCTGAGAGGATGAAGGGGGGTGGGGAGAGGAGGAAGGGGGGTGGGGAGCGGAGGCCTCAGCCTCTCAATCTGCATAACAGGTTTGAGGTTCTTGCTTCCAATGTGGACGAGGAAGAGGGAGGTGAGGTCGGTGAGCAAACTGCACACAATACAGTGATGCAGCAGAGCATAGGCAAGGAGAAGGTGAAAAGGAACGTAGTAGTAATTGGGGATAGTGGGGTTAAGGGTATTGACACTGTCCTTTGTCACAATGACAAAGTGCACAGAAGGGTGTGTTGTCTGCCTGGTGCTCGGGTCCGGGATGTCGCATCTGGGCTGCAGAGGAACCTGGAGTTGGGAGGGTGAGAATCCGGTCGTTGTTGTACATGTGGGTGCCAATGACGTAGGCAAAATGCGAACTGAGGATCTGGGGACGAAGTATGATAAGCTGGGAATGGAATTAAAAAGTAGAACCGACAAGGTGGTCATCTCTGGGCTACTGCCTGAACCGAGTGCAGACAGGTGTAGGGTTGATAGGATTAAGGAAGTGAATGGGTGGCTCAGGGATTGGTGTGGGAGGAATGGGTTTGAATTTATGGGGCATTGGCATCAGTATTGGGGTAGGTGGGACCTGTTCGGGCGGGATGGGGTTGGTCTGAACCGTGCTGGGACCAGAGTCCTGGCGAATCGTGTAAAGAGGACTGTAGACAGGGCTTTAAACTAATTGGGGGGGGGGGGGGGGGGGGGGGGGGAGAGGGTGCGAGGGTAGGTGACATTACGAGGCTTAAAGTTAAGGAGATGGTACACGTAAGGGAAGAGGCCGAGGATGTCCCAATAATAAAGGGAGTAGGGGGTGTGAGTATGGTTGGTGGCATACTGGCAAATGGGGTCCAGGTGAAGGCTGGGATGAAGGCACTTTATCTGAATGCACAAAGCATTCGGAATAAAGTGGATGAGCTGGTGGCGCAGATCAGCACAAATGGATATGATCTGGTGGCCATTACAGAGACGTGGCTGCAAGGTGACAGGGACTGGGAGCTGAATGTCCAGGGGTATCAAGTGTTTAGGAAGGATAGGCGGGAGGAAAAAGGGGGGGGTGGCGTAGCTCTGCTGATTAAGGATAGCATCAGGGTGGTAGCAAGGGTGGATATTGGAGCCAAAGAGCAGAAAGTGGAATCGTTGTGGGTGGAGATTAGGAACAGCAAAGGGAGGAAGACGCTGGTGGGTGTCGTCTATATGCCCCCGAATAATGATCTGGAGGTGGGGCGGGCTGTTAACGCGCAAATAAGTGCAGCGTGCAGAAATGGGACGGCCGTAATTATGGGGGATTTCAATCTGCATATTGATTGGTCGACCCATGTTGGACGCGGTGGGCTTGAGGAGGAGTTCTTGGAATGCTGCTGGGATAGTTTCCTTGAACAGTGTGTGTTGGAGCCGACGAGGGAGCGAGCTATCTTGGATCTGGTATTATGTAATGAGGCGGGTAGAATTAGGGACCTTGCGGTGAAGGATCCTCTTGGGGAGAGTGATCATTGTATGGTGGAGTTTCTGGTGCAGATGGAGGAGGAGAAAGTGGGTTCCCGGACACGCATCCTTTGTTTGAACAGAGGGGAGTACGGTAGGATGAGAGAAGAATTGGCGAATGTGGACTGGGGGAGCGCGTTGGAAGGTAGGTCTGCTGAGGAGCAGTGGAGGATCTTTAAGGAGATCTTTCTTGGTGCTCAGCAGAAATTTATTCTGATGGTCAAAAAGGACCGTAGGAGGAGAGGTAATAAGCCGTGGATAACGAAGGAGGTGAAGGAAAGTGTTAAATTAAAAGCGGAGGCGTTTAGAGTAGCTAAGAGTAGTGGGCGAGAAGAGGATTGGGAGAGGTTTAAATGTCAACAAAGATTGACAAAGAAGTTGATAAAGAAGGGTAGGAGAAACTATGAAGCTGGGCTAGCGCTTAATATAAAAAAGGATAGCAAGAGTTTTTATAAATATATAAAAAGGAAGAGGCTGGCTAGGGTGAACGTTGGACCCTTAGAGGATGAGAAGGGGGACTTAGTGGTAGGGGATGGGGAAATGGCTGAGGTCTTGAATAACTTTTTTGTTTCGGTCTTCACGGAGGAGGATGTGAATACTTTGCCAGGTGTTAGAGATGGAAAGGTGGTAGGACTGGAGGGTCTCAATGACATTATTGTTACTAGAGAGGTGGTGCTCGACAGACTGGAGGGACTGATTGTGGACAAGTCCCCAGGACCGGATGGAATGCATCCGAGGGTTCTGAAGGAAATGGCGGAGGTTATAGTGGATGCCTTGGTGGTTATTTTCCAGACGTCGCTGGATTCCGGGGAAGTGCCGGAAGATTGGAAAATGGCTAATGTTATGCCGTTGTTTAAGAAGGGTGCCAGGCAAAAGGCAGGGAATTTTAGGCCGGTTAGTTTAACGTCTGTTGTAGGTAAAATGTTAGAATCCGTCATCAAGGAGGAAATAGCAAAGCATCTTGAGGGGAATTGCTTGATAGAGCAGACGCAGCACGGTTTCGTTAAGGGGAAGTCGTGTCTGACAAATTTACTGGAATTCTATGAGGATGTGTCTAGGGCGGTGGATAGAGGAGAGCCGGTGGATGTGGTCTTTCTTGATTTTTCAGAAGGCGTTCGACAAGGTACCTCACAAGAGGTTATTGCAGAAGGTCAGGGGACATGGAGTTGGGGGTAGGATGTTAGCATGGATAGAGGATTGGTTGTCAAATAGGAGGCAGAGAGTGGGGGTCAATGGGTGTTATTCGGATCGGCAGATGGTGACTAGTGGAGTGCCCCAGGGGTCGGTGCTGGGGCCTCAGCTATTTACCATTTATATAGATGATCTGGAGGAGGGAACCGAGTGTATGGTGTCGAAATTTGCTGATGACACCAAGATTGGCGGAACGGCAAATTGCGCGGAGGGTGTGGAGAGTCTACAGAAGGATCTAGATAGGCTGGGCGAATGGGCCAGGAACTGGCAAATGGAATTTAATGTTGGCAAGTGTGAGGTGGTCCACTTTGGTAGGAATAATGGTAGGAAGGATTATTACTTACATGGCGAAAAACTGCAGCAGGCAACGGTGCAGAGGGACCTCGGGGTCCTTGTGCATGAGTCGCAAAAACCCAGCCTGCAGGTGTAGCAGCTGGTCAGGAAGGCTAATAGGATGCTGGCCTTTATAGCGAGGGGGATTGAATATAAAAGTCGGGAGGTCTTGCTGCGGCTGTATAGGGCATTGGTGAGGCCGTAGCTGGAGTAGTGTGTGCAGTTTTGGGCGCCGTACTTACGCAAGGATATTTTGGCCTTGGAGGGAGTGCAGAGGAGGTTTACTAGGCTGATGCCGGAGTTGAAGGGGTTGAGCTATGAGGAGAGGCTGAATAAACTAGGCTTGTACTCGTTAGAGTTTAGAAGAATGAGGGGAGATCTCATTGAGACATATAGATGATGAATGGGATAGATAGGATAGAGGTGGAGAGACTCTTCCTGCTCAGAAAGGACAGTAGGACTAGGGGGCACAGCCTCAAGATAAAGGGGGGGCGGTTTAGAACGGAGTTGAGGAAGAACTTCTTCACTCAAAGGGTGGTGAATCTCTGGAATTCTCTGCCTGTTGAAGTGGTGGAGGCTACCTCGCTAAATATTTTTAAGACGCGGGTTGATGGGTTTTTGATAAGAGAGGGGATTAAGGGTTATGGGGAGAGGGCGGGAATGTGGAACTGAGCCACGACAGATCAGCCATGATCTTATTGAATGGCGGGGCAGGCTCGAAGGGCTAGATGGCCTACTCCTGCTCTTATTTCTTATGTTCTTATGAATGTGAACACCCCACACAGACAGTGACCCAAGCCGGAAATTGAACCCAGGTCCCTGGAGCTGTGAAGCAGTAGTGCTAACCACTGTGCTACTGTGCCGCCCAATATCATTGACCTCCACAGATTTATTTGTTCCTAGCCCTATGTGTCTACTTAGGACATTTTTTACATTTGTGTCAGTCATTAGTTTGCTTGAAGTGCTGCTACTTAGGGAAGGCATTTTTAAGGTGAGTTACCACTTAGAATAATTTCCTGCACCCTCTTTTTGAGTTAAAGGCTCATACCACATTCTGTGGTAACACATTCTGTCTTAGGATCTCAAATCCACAGAGCTCCTTATTTTAACCTAGGAATTTTTGATAATGAAACTTTACATAACCGAGCCATTATTATTTGATCTTTTGAGCCTTCTCTCCTCTTAAACTGAATGATGTCGTGTTTTATGACGGGCCTTCACCCAGACAATTAAAACAAAAAGTCAACAAAGCTACTGTGCGAGGCTTGCAATCTTTGAAGAATTAATTTGAAATTGAGCAGCAGCTTTGGACAGGATTAATGCATGGAATTTTGCCAAGCAAGGAGAGATGTGTTTGGGTGGATGGGGAGAGTTAATCATGACGTCATCATCCTGCCCATTTCCAGGTTGTGCCAGGTGGGATTGAAGGCATGTGAGGAGCAGCCGTACAGTTGTAAGGTAGCCAATTACATTTTTTAAGTACTCATAAAGAACAATTTTAACCCTCAATTCTGGCTTTAACAGCCAGGGAACATAGTTTAGGAAACAATCAGCAATTCGCCAATGTCACTGAGATGAGTGCACTGTAGTAAAGGCCTCTTCAGTGAAACTGACAAGCTGGGAAGGCTTTGATTGGAGAAACTGAAGAGGTTCAGTCATGGTCAGGTGAGAGCTGATGCTCACATTGCTCCTTCTTTGAAAAACTGCTGTCAGTGCTTGACATGTGAATGCAAGCTTCTTGAAAGACATTTCACTTGTCCTGAAGTTTACAAACCTTCAGCTGCATTTTCCTGTTGCTAGCCTTCAGCACAATTTGGAACCAGTTTATGCAAAGCTACTTTGCACCTCTAATGAGAACAAGAGGAGAAGCAATAGCTGTAGCAACAGCACCAGAATCACCAACTATCTTCAACTCAAACACGTGACCTTCCACAGGGCTGAAGAAATGGACATAGACACAAACTGGAAAGAAACATAAAATGTATAAGCAGAGGATTGATACACTCAATATTTCAGGAGACTGGGGCTTTCATGACACGCCTCTGCTAACATCAGCAGCTTTCTGAAACCTGATCACCTTCTTAATGGAACAGGTGGGCATGCATTGCCGGTGACCAATATACCCATCACGGGAGGGTCATCTGATGCAAGGCAAAAGGAATCCTTGGTATCCTGCACTGTTATAATGAAGCTCAACATAAACTCAAATGATGGCACGTCATCTTTCAACTAGATACTTTACAAACTTCTAGACTCAACATCGAGTCAGCAGTTCCAAATCATGACCTTTTGACCCCATTCTTGGGATGGCTGCCATTAATAGTAATTCTAATTTACACCTGTTCTAGATTCATCTTTTGTTTCTTGTATAGTCACCATCTCTTTTCGTCGTGCATTTTCGTCGTCTTTGTCATTTAAACTCTATCATACTTGTACTCTATCATGAACCTTAAATTTGTTCCTTCCCCTAACCCCACACACACACACACACACACACACACACACACACGGGGCATGAGGCTCGGGGAGCAGAGAGCACTGAACCTGTAAGGAACACATTTCTCAGAGCGAAGGATAAAGAGAACGCGAAGCTGGGGCCCTCGCTTATCTTTGGGCGTTGGAAATTTTACATCAAAGTTATTCAAGGAGGTTATGGATACCTTTAGTAGTAAAACAATTTGAATCAACTGCATATCATCCAGAATCACAGAGAGCATTAGAGCGATGGCATCAAACTTTAAAGACAATGTTGAGGGATTATTGTCAAAATTATCTGGAGGATTGGGATAAAGGAATTACGTTTGTGCTTTTGCGATTAAGGATGTACCCAATGAATCAGCTCAATTCAGCCATTTGAATTGATTTTTGGTCATTGAGGTCCACTTAAATTGATTAAGGAGAAATTGATGAGTCAGTGTTCTGAGATGACATTATCGGACTGTGTGTCATATTTTAGGGAAAGATTGAATGGAACAGGTTGGGCAACATTTAAAGGTGTAACAGCATATGATGAAACAGGAAGCAGATAACAAATCAAAAATTTGTAGTTTTGCTAGTGGGGAAAAAGTCTTAGTATTGCCACTTTGACTTTTACATGCCCTCTGAATTGGCCTAGCAAGCCACCCAATCCAGGGGTAATTAGAGATCGCCCAACCAGCAGTGCTCATATCCCATGAATGAATAAAACTTAAATTACACCAGAGTATCATCCTAGATTCTGCGCTGAAATGCTGGGGCAGCATAACTTATTTCTGTGGTAAGGATTCTACTGACAAGTCCTGGAAGTTATAAGTGGCACATGTTGCTGGCCATTTCCAGTGTGGGTTGTGTGGCACTCTGTGCTGGGAAGAGCACTAACTTAGATATGCAATGTCTGAGGAGTGGTTGAATTGTGATGTCAGAAATCCATTAAGTTGATTTAAGGAGCTGATTTGACCAACATGTGGAAAAATATTGATATGCTTATTACTCTCAGCTGAACCAGGGCCAAGTTTTTTTTTTCATGAGATGTGGATGTTGCTGACGAGGCCAATATTTGTTGCCCATCCCAAATTGCTCTTGAGAAGAAGTAGCGAGCTGCTTTCATAAACTCTTGTGTAAACTTTAAAGAGTCAGTAACATGAATGAGAATTTGGTGCCAATGCAATATGATGATAAACAGGTTCTAAGTAACATTTGTCACAACTGTATCTGTCAATTAAATTGGTAAACACTTAATTAAGGGTGTGCTATTAAGCTTGCACATTCAAGCCAATCCATAGCAGACTGACTGATTCTGATTCAGACTTTTCTAGCTCTTTCACTGGCTGAAAGTTCAACAGAGAGGATAAAAAATGTGGCTGCTGCAAGTTGGTGCCCAGAGGAGACTTGTTAGCAGTGTGATCATCCTCTAGGGAACATGCAAAGCATTCTTGAGAGGCTTTATTATTCATGTTCATGTATACCAATTTGTGCGTACTTTGGTATTACTGTCAAACAAAACACTGTAGAAAAGGGGGCAAAATTATGTTCACAACTAGGAAGGGATGGTGTTCACAAACTTTAGTTTGAAATATTACTTTTTACTGTCATGATTAGAAAATCTTCCTCAGCATTGATGCTAAGAAAGACATCTGCAAACTTTCAGTGGTTTCAGACAAAAAAATGTATTTGCTATAATCTTTCAACCATGCAGTCTTTACTATATGGCCATTTCCAAAGATGGAGGAGAAAGAAGAAAAATGAGGAAGGCATTAAGGTAAGGCCATACTATTAGGAAAAGACAACCCAACTAAGTACCTTCTAGCAATGACCACACAATCTGCCACTTCTTTGAATGTATCTGAGAAGATTTGATTTGATTTATTATTGTCATGTGTATTTGGATACAGTGAAAAGTATTGTTTCTTGTGAGCTATACAGACAAAACATATCGTTCATAGGGTACTTGGGGAGAAGGAAAGAAGAGAGTGCAGAATAATTTCATTAGTTTTAAGATCGCTATGGAGAATGATGGGTCTGGCCCAAAAGTTAAAATTCTAAATGGGGCAGGGCCAATTTTGATGGTATTAGACAGGAACATTCAAAAGTTAATTGGGGGAATTTGTTAGCAGGCAAAGGGATGGCTGGTAAGTGTGAGTCTTTCAAAAATGTGTTAACCGGGGTTAGGATAAACACATTCCTTTTAAAGTTGGTAGAAGTAGGAAACCCTAGATGACTCAGAATATTGAGGCCCTGGTCAAAAAGGAGGAGGAGGAGGCACATGCATGCATAGGCAGCTGGAATCAAGTGGATCCCTTGAAGGGTGTAGAGGTTGAGAGAGAAATTGGGAGAGCAAAAAGAGACATGAGATTGCTAAGGCAGATAAGGCAAGAATAATCCAAAGAGCTTCTACAAATACATAAAAGGCAAAAGAGTAGCTAGGGAGAGAGCAGAGCCTCTTAAGGATCAACACAGTCATCTATGTGGTGATCCTCAAGAGATGGGTGAGATCCTAAATGAAGATGTATCATCAGTATTTACTGTTGAGAAAAGCATGGATGTTGGAGAACTTGGGGAAATAAATAGCGATGTCTTGAGGCGTGTACACATTACAGAAAAGGAGGTGCTGGAAGTCTTAAAGCGCACCAAGGTAGATAAATCCCTGAAATGTATCCCAGGATGTTGTGGGAGACTAGGGAGGAAATTGCAGAGATATTTGAGTCATTGATAGCCACAAGTGAGGTTCCTGAAGATTGGAGGGTCGCAAATGTTGTGCCTTTGTTTAAGAAGAGCTATATTGAAAAGCCTGCGAACCACAGACTGGTGAGCCTAATGTCTGTAGTGGTTAAGTTATTAGAAGGCATTCTGAGAGACAGGGAGTACAGTTCTCTCATCCCACTGCACTGAGTTTTTAGTACAAAGGGAGTGATTTGTGAGGTTCCTGCCAGCATTCACACCCTTCTAAAGTCACCTAGCACCAGATTTCCAGTGCAGTCTGCTCCAAGCCAGAAATCAGTGGGGAGGCAGGGTTATTAGCGGGCCCGGGACTGAATTCTCCGGGTCTGCTAGCCTCTCCTACCCCGCCACAGTATTTCACTCCAGCATGATTTGAAGTAGCTCCCCACTTTTAGAGAACTAGTGGCCCAACCCAGCTGGAGTGAAGAGGGAGCAATTGGTCAAGTTGGCCAGCAAACAGGAGGCTGACAGTTCAGGGCCACTGTGCATGCGCAGAGGCCCAATGGTCCCAGCCTCATGGGTGGGAATAGGCCCACACCCTGAAATTTAATAATATACACACTGGTGGCTTCCGCATTGCACAGAGTGTGGGAGATTCTAGTGTGAACTCCGACTGAAAAAAACAGTTTTCCCTGAATTCAACACTTTAGAATCTTTTCAGAAGAATTCCGCCCAGGATGTACAGGCATTTAGAGAGGCAAGGACTGATTAGGGCCAGTCAGCATGGCTTTGTGAGTGGCAAATCATGTCTCATGAGTTTTTTGAAGGGGTAATCAAGAAGGTAGATGAGGGCAGTGCAGTTCACGTTGTTTACATGGACTGTAGCAAGTCCTTTGACAAGGTACCGCATGGTAGGTTGTTGCATAAGATGAAATCTCTCAGGATCCACGGTGAGAGCCAACTGGATACAAAATTGCCTTGATGACAGAAGCCAGAGGGTGGCTGTAGAGGGTTGTTTTTCAAACTGGAGACCTCTAACCAGCAGTGTGCCTCAGTGTGTTGGGTCCACTGTTATTTGTTATTTATTTTAATGATTTGGATGAGAATTTAGGAGCCATGGTTAGTAAGTTTGCAGATGACACCAAGATTGCAATGAGATCTTGATCAGTTGGGCCAGTGGGCTGATGAATGGCAGATGAAGTTTAATTTAGACAAATATGAGGTGATGCATTTTGGTAGTTCGAATCGAGGCAGGACCTACTCAGTTAATGGTAGGGCATTAAGGAGAGTTATAAAACAAAGAGATCTAGGGGTACAAGTTCATAACTCCTTTGAAAGTGGTGAAGAAGGCAATTGGCATGCTTAGTTTCACTGGGCAGAACATTGAATACCGGAGTTCGGACGTCTTATTCAAGTTGTACAAGACATTAGTAAGGCACATTTGGAATACTGTAAGTCCTGGCCACCCTATTTTGGAGAGGATATTTTTAAACTAAAAAGAGCACAGAAGAGATTTACTAGGGACAATTTTGTCTTTTAAAAAGTATTTAAATAGTTATATTGGCAAGATGAGTATAAAAGGATATGGGCCAAATGCAATTATTTGGGGCTAGCTTAGTGGTAAAAGCTGGGCGGCATGGACAATTTGGGCCAAAGGGCCTGTTAACATCCTGTAAACCACTATAACTCTATATAGTGTTATAGTCAGAGCTAGGGTGTAGAATCGCTTTGCAAGACCATTCTTGTCACTGCAAGTGGTAGGAAGGACTATTACTTGGCGAAAAACTGCAGCAGGCGACGGTGCAGAGGGACCTCGGGGTCCTTGTGCATGAGTCGTAAAAACCCAGCCAGCAGGTGCAGCAGGTGGTCAGGAAGGCGAATGGGATGCTGGCCTTCATAGCGAGGGGGATTGAATATAAAAGTAGGGAGGCCTTGCTGCAGCTGTATAGGGCATTGGTGAGGCCGCAGCTGGAGTACTGTATGCAGTTTTGGTCGCCGCACTTACGCAAGGATATTTTGGCCTTGGAGGGAGTGCAGAGGAGGTTTACTAGGCTGATACCGGAGTTGAGGGGGTTGAGCTATGAGGAGAGGCTGAATAAACTAGGCTTGTACTCGTTAGAGTTTAGAAGAACGAGGGGAGATCTTATTGAGACGTATAAGATGATGAATGGGATGGATAGGATAGAGGTGGAGAGACTCTTCCCGCTCAAAAAGGACAGTAGGAGTAGGGGGCACAGCCTCAAGATAAAGGGGGGGCGGTTTAGAACGGAGTTGAGGAGGAACTTCTTCACTCAAAGGGTGGTGAATCTCTGGAATTCTCTGCCCGTTGAAGTGGTGGAGGCTACCTCGCTAAATATTTTTAAGACGCGGGTTGATGGGTTTTTGATAAGAGAGGGGATTAAGGGCTATGGGGAGAGGGCGGGAATGTGGAACTGAGCCACGACAGATCAGCCATGATCTTATTGAATGGCGGGGCAGGCTCGAAGGGCTAGATGGCCTACTTCTGCTCCTATTTCTTATGTTCTTATGTACCTGTGTAAATGCCAAGGTGTAGGCATAAAGTAGCAGGGAGTAAACTTGGAAAACCAATTTAGCGGAGTAGTTTTTATTTCTTTTGCCCGAAATCCCTCCCCAAAATTTCAACTAAAATATATTTTAAAGATGTCATGCCTCATCAGTTCTTTATTTGTCGTCCTATTCTGGTCTGTTCTGTGATTTAATCCTTCATTTTTAGCCAACCATACTACTCAGCCAAGACTGTTGTCATGGTCAATGTTTAACTTTGTACAGATCAGCAGAATTAAGCTTTGTGGTGCTTGGAGCTTAGTGGTCTTATTACATATTGTGAATTTCCTCGATGGTTGGGTTCCACCAACCATAATGTTGCTAAGACCTCATTTTACACCTGTATTGGAAGATTTGCTGATCTACTGAAGTTATTTAGCCTGTTGGGAAAATATCCAGCAGGTGGCACAGTGGTTGGCATTGCTGCCTCACATGCCAGGGACCCAGTTTCAATTCCCGTCTTGGGTCACTGTCTGTGCGGAGTCTGCACATTCTCCCTGTGTTTGCGTGGGTTTCCTCAGGGTGCTGTGGTTTCCTCTCTCAGTCCAAAGTCCAAAAATGTGCAGGTTAGGTGGATTGGTCATGCTAAATTGCCCCTTAGTATCAGGGGACTAGCTAGGGCAAATGCATGGGGTTATGGGGATCGGGCCTGGGTGGGATTGTGGTCAGTGCAGACACGATGGCCTGCTTCTGCCCTGCAGGGATGCTATGATTCTAAATTCCCTGTGATAGCCTAGGAGAAAATTAATGAACAAACATACTGAATACATTTTCTGTAATATGAGCTAAAAAAATCCATGCAATCTGCTGCTTTTGTAGGATTGCTGTTGAATGGAAATCTGGTTGCATGCTATATTTTTCCTTCTCCAATCAAGTGTACATGACACTCAGTAAAACAATAAGTAATTATGTCCAGGTTACTTAATACTGTGACAGCTTGGGTAGTGGATTAATGGATGCAGCAAGTGCAAGACTAGTGAGTGGAACTTGAAAATACTCTATCAAACAGATTCTTAAAAGAAATAAAACAAAAAATGCTGAAAAAACTGAACAGGGAAACAAAGCAATGTTTCAGGATCTAGCAAGGACTGAAAGCAGAATGTATTTTCATTTTCTCTTCGTGCCTCAGAGTTTAGTGCTGTTGCCTTCAGTGTTCCTGGCAGAAAAGATATTGCTGAACACTCCTCAACCTTTCATTGCAACTCTTTCTCTTCCTCAATTGCACCTCCCCAACCCTCTGCTTTTCTCTCTCTGGCTCTATGATGCTTCTGTCCTTGCCCGTCTGTCATACAAGCTCAGGCTTTCAGATGGCAATGTTGTTAATATGGTTAATGAGATTGTACGGTTTAATTACAAGATTTGTGCTTTCTAGTTGAAAGTTCCTAAGAACATAACATAAGAACATAAGAAATAGGAGCAGGAGTAGGCCATCTAGCCCCTCGAGCCTGCCCCGCCATTCAATAAGATCATGGCTGATCTGACGTGGCTCAGTTCCACTTTCCCGCCCTCTCCCCATAACCCTTAATCCCCTCTCTTATCAAAAACCCATCAACCCGCGTCTTAAATATATTTAGCGAGGTAGCCTCCACCACTCAAAGGGTGGTGAATCTCTGGAATTCTCTGCCCGTTGAAGTGGTGGAGGCTGCCTCGCTAAGTATTTTTAAGACGCGGGTTGATGGGTTTTTGATAAGCGAGGGGATTAAGGGTTATGGGGAGAGGGCGGGAATGTGGAACTGAGCCACGACAGATCAGCCATGATCTTATTGAATGGCGGGGCAGGCTCGAAGGGCTAGATGGCCTACTCCTGCTCCTATTTCTTATGTTCTTATGTTCTTACTTCAACGGGCAGAGAATTCCAGAGATTCACCACCCTTTGAGTGAAGAAGTTCCTTCTCAACTCCGTTCTAAACTGCCCTCCCCTTATCTTGAGGCTGTGCTGTCTAGTCCTGCTGTCCTTTCTGAGCGGGAAGAACCTCCACCTCTATCCTATCCATCACCTTCTTCATCTTATATGTCTCAATAAGATCCCCGCTCATCCTTCTAAACTCCAACGAGTACAAGCCCAGTCTATTCAGCCTCTCTTCATAGCTCAACCCCCTCAACTCCGGTATCAGCCTAGTGAACCTCCTCTGCACTCCCTCCAAGGCCAAAATATCCTTGCGCAAGTGCGGCGACCAAAACTGCACACAGTACTCCAGCTGCGGCCTCACCAGTGCCCTGTACAGTTGCAGCAAGACCTCCCTACTTTTATATTCAATCCCCCTCGCTATGAAGGCCAGCATCCCATTTGCTTTCCTGATCACCTGCTGCACCTGTAGGCTGGGTTTTTGTGACATGCACAAGGACCCCCAGGTCCCTCTGCACCGTAGCATGCTGCAGCTTTTCGCCCTTTAAATAGTAGTCCCTCCTACTATTATTCCTGCCAAAGTGGATAACCTCACACTTGCCAACATTGTATTCCATCTGCCAAGTCCTTGCCCACTCGCTCAGCCTATCTAGATCCCTCTGCAGACTTTCTACACCGTCTGCACAATTTGCTTTTCCACTTATCTTTGTGTCATCAGCAAATTTCGACACCTTACACTCAGCTCCCTCCTCCAGATCACCTATATAAATGGTAAATAGCTGAGGCCCCAGCACTGATCCCTGGGGCACTCCACTAGTCACCAACCGCCAATCCGAATAGCACCCATTGACACCTACTCTCTGCCTCCTATTTGACAGCCAATCCTCTGTCCACGCTAACACCCTACCCCCAACTCCATGCCCCCTAACCTTCTGTAACAACCTTTTGTGCGGCACCTTATCAAACACCTTCTGAAAATCGAGAAACACCACATCCACCGGCTCTCCTCTATCCACCGCACTAGACACATCCTCATAGAATTCCGATAAATTCGTCAGACACGACTTCCCCTTAACGACTCCGTGCTGTGTCTGCTCTATCAAACAATTCTTCTCGAGATGCCTCGCTATTTCTTCTTTGATGACGGAGTCAAGCATTTTTCCTACCACAGACGTTAAACTAAGCGGCCTATAATTCCCTGCCTTTTGCCCGCTACCCTTTTTAAACAGCGGCGTAACATTAGCCGTTTTCCAATCTTCCGGCACTTCCCCGGAATCCAGTGAATTTTGATAAATAATTACTAAGGCATCTACTATCAGCTCTGCCATTTCCTTCAGAACCCTGGGATGCATTCCATCCGGTCCTAGGGACTTGTCCACCATCAGTCCCTCTCGTCTGTCGAGCACTACCTCTCTAGTGACAGTGATCGCATTTAGGCCCTCAACTCCTACCATCCTTCTACCTTTAATACCCGGCAAACTATTCGCGTCCTCCTCCGTGAAGACCGAAGCAAAAAACTTATTTAAGGCCTCAGCCATTTCCTCATCATCCACCATTAAATCCCCCCTCTCATCCTCTAAGGGTCCAACATTCACCCTAGCCAGCCTCCTCCTCTTTATATATTTATAAAAACTCTTAATATCCTTTTTTATACGTTCTTATGTTCTTAAGATTTGTGCTTATCTAGTTGAAAGTTCCTGCAACGTCACCTAATGTTTCTTTCTGGCTGTCTCAACCAGAGGCAGCCAGAAAGAAACATTTCTTTTTCTACTTTTAAATAAGAATATTTTTTCATTTGATTTTGCGAGGTGTTTGTAGTTGGTGGCACATGGTTAAAATAGTGGTTGTATTCTCATTTCGTGTACAGACTAGTTATCTTTGATGGAGATGTGTTATTTCTCATCTGACACATGCAAGCAGTGCTGGGAAAAGTACTTGTGGTAGCAAGCATTCCAGCATTTTAATCTCTCAAAACATTACTCATTACAAAGCACCTCTTTACAAATATTAGTTCGTAGCACTGATTTGAGCCTGCAGTTAATTAGCTATCTGTGCTATTGCAATAAATTGCATTTGACTCTTCTGAGGAAGGTGAATATGTTTTCTCAGAAACATGTTGGTACTTTTTTATTGCATGCTTTTTCAGAAGAGAAAGTCTAGGCATCATTCTGTTGCTTTTACACTTTGCCTGAAGACTAAGCCTGCAAAAGTGTCCTTGCTATGCTCCATTTTTGCGCAACAAGTAAACTGCTTTCCTTTGCACAGCCAACCCAACAACTGTATCCTGTTGTCAGAATTGTAGATCTCTATTTCTGTTTGTCTACTCTATGACATCACCATCTCAAAGGAAATGATCTATTTGAGGGAAATGAACTTGCAGAGTAACAGATAGATTCGGAGAATGAAACTGACTGGAAGGCTCTTTAGAGCCAGCATGAACTCAATAGGTCAGAAACTTGATGAACACCTCCTTGAATTTTGAAATGCAGCTGACTCTGAAGACTCTACAACATCTAAGCAAACATCCATATCAGGACTGCACAGTTGCTGTTATTAAGATAGACCTCTTTTGATGGCGACCATTAAAGACATTCATTCCCCATGAACCACTCAACATTCACTTTCTCCACCAGAGTGGCAGCAGTGTGTAGATCTGCAAGATGCACTGTATTAACTTGGCAAGCTTCTTTTGTCAGCACCTTCCAAACCCGTGACCTTTACAACCTAGAAGGAGAATGCAGCAGATGCATGGAAACAGCGCCCACCTGCCACTTCCAAATTGCACATCATCCTGACTTTGGATTGTCTTTTATGCCATTTCTTTACTGTCGCTGGGTAAAAAACTTGGAACGCTCTTCCGAACAGTACTATGGGTGTACCTATATCATGTAGACCACAATGATTCAAGAAGATGGTTCACAAGGCTAATTAGGTAAGAATAGGCAATGAATGCTGCCTTCCCAGTGATGCTCAAGAAATAATTTTCAAAATTGCTTTCGCAAGATCCAGGCCATCAAAGCCAGGTGCAAAACTGTTATCACCTGCTGCAAAAGCACTGGCAATTATTCTGTTGACAATGTCACCTATAGCATCAAAGTTAGCTGCATCTCCTTGCAGCTATGCTAGATTCAAGCCTACGGCAATGATAAGAACATAAGAACATAAGAAATAGGAGCAGGAGTAGGCCAACTAGCCCTTCGAGCCTGCCCCGCCATTCAATAAGATCATGGCTGATCTGTCGTGGCTCAGTTCCACATTCCCGCCCTCTCCCCATAACCCTTAATCCTCTCTCTTATCAAAAACCCATCAACCCGCGTCTTAAAAATATTTAGCGAGGTAGCCTCCACCACTTCAACAGGCAGAGAATTCCAGAGATTCACCACCCTTTGAGTGAAGAAGTTCCTCCTCAACTCTGTTCTAAACCGCCCCCCCTTTATCTTGAGGCTGTGCCCCCTAGTCCTGCTATCCTTTCTGAGCGGGAAGAGTCTCTCCACCTCTATCCTATCCATCCCATTCATCATCTTATACGTCTCAATGAGATCTCCCCTCATTCTTCTAAACTCAAACGAGTACAAGCCTAATTTATTCAGCCTCTCCTCATAGCTCAACCCCCTCAACTCCGGCATCAGCCTAGTAAACCTCCTCTGCACTCCCTCCAAGGCCAAAATATCCTTGCGTAAGTACGGCGCCCAAAACTGCACACAGTACTCCAGCTGCGGCCTCACCAATGCCCTATACAGCCGCAGCAAGACCTCCCTACTTTTATATTCAATCCCCCTCGCAATGAAGGCCAGCATCCCATTCGCCTTCCTGACCACCTGCTGCACCTGCAAGCTGGGTTTTTACGACTCATGCACAAGGACCCCGAGGTCCCTCTGCACCGTCACCTGCTGCAGTTTTTCTCCACGTAAGTAATAATCCTTCCTACCATTATTCCTACCAAAGTGGACCACCTCGCACTTGCCAACATTAAATTCCATTTGCCATTTTCTGGCCCATTCGCCCAGCCTATCTAGGTCCTTCTGTAGACTCTCCCCACCCTCCGCACAATTTGCCTTTCCACCAATTTTGGTGTCATCAGCAAATTTCGACACCCTACACTCGGTTCCCTCCTCCAGATCATCTATATAAATGGTAAATAGCTGAGGCCCCAGCACCGACCCCTGGGGCACTCCACTAGTCACCATCCGCCAATCCGAATAGCACCCATTGACCCCCACTCTTTGCCTCCTATTTGACAACCAGTCCTCTATCCACGCTAACACCCTACCCCCAACTCCATGCCCCCTTACCTTCTGCAATAACCTCTTGTGAGGTACCTTGTCAAACGCCTTCTGAAAATCAAGAAAGACCACATCCACCGGCTCTCCTCTATCCACCGCCCTAGACACATCCTCATAGAACTCCAGTAAATTTGTCAGACACGACTTCCCTGCAGAGATAGCAATCACTTCATGTTGTAACACCTCTAATTCAGCATCCACCAAACAAGAAGTCAAGAGCTTGACTGTTTTGTCACTTCGTAATATGTTGGGCTCCTTATCACATGGTTTTAATCAATCATTTCTAAATTCCTTAATCCTCTTAGATTTTGCCACTAATAGATTTTTTGAGTATTTAGCTTTAGATTTGTTGTCACACTATTCCTACACTCCAAATTATCCTTATCCCTTTAAACTTGCACAATTTTCTACTTCCAAAGCTGTTGTGCTTCCTGCAAATTATTTAATGTAAAAGTAAAATCAATTTTGCATTAGTGCAACTCTGTTTAATAGTCCTGTTTCAAACATAAATCACCTTCCCCATTGATTTTGCTCTGTCCCTTGGATCACATTCTCCATTTTGACCTGTATTTAACTAAAAAACCAGTTCCATTTACTGATTCCCTAGGGGGATGATTTTGAGCCCACAGTTTCAATCTGCATGAATGGCAGTGCATGCTCAAAATCTGGAGAGCGCAATTCGCACTGACAAGTTTGAGTTCTAATCTCACTGGCCCCCTTGCTGGTTGAGTGACACCAGGGGACCACAGAGAGCTCATTTTAATACCTTAGCATGTCATTCATGAGCATTCTCTGGAACACCCCCCTCAGTCTTTCAGCGGGTGCCAACACCATTTACAGCAGGTTCACTCAAACATGAGGGTCTCCTCAGAGTCATAAAGTTAAGCATGGGCCCTGAAAGAGAGAGAGGGACTGCCTGGCCATGCCCGTGGCACTGCCTTTGGCACAGTTTGGCACTGTCTCTGGAGAGAAACCTGTTGGTTTTCTCACCAGAAACGACACATTTGTTGGTAAGGTTTCGCCCCCCAATTAATCATGCACACGGAGTCTGAAGATGAGTGCTATTTCAGGGTTTATTTTCCTGAACTTGAGGAGCAGTTCAATCACATAATAATTCATCCACATGCCATCAAATTTTAGTAGCAACTCTTGGGAAAATAATTTTCTTTCAATGATATGGATGATATTCAATGTATATTTGATTCCAAATTCTATGTAGTTTGGAAATACTTTTTAACTGCAAACAATAATCTTAAACATAAAGCCTTAAATCGGTATGAGGGGGTGATCTGATCAAGGTTAATTGTGTAAATAGACTAAAATGGCAGTAAATGAATAGTGGAAAGCAATTTTTTAATTCAAAATGTTCAACACAAATGTATTCCATTAAAGAACAAAAACTCAGCAAGAAAGACCTATCTGTGGCTCACTCAGGAAGTTAAGATAAAAAGATGAGACTTGAAAGTTGCAAATCTGAGGATTGGAAATGTTTTAGAAATCAGCAAAAGGCCACCAAAAAGTTGATAAGTGAAAAAAATAGAATGGCAAACCAGCCAGAAGTATAAAAACTTATTGTAAGAGCTTTTATAAGTAGATTAAAAGGAAGAGATTAGCTAAAGTAAACGTTGGTCCCTTAGAGACTAGAGACATTTTTAAAAATTAATTGATGGGATATAGGGTGTTGCTGGCCAAGCAGCATTTATTGCCCATCCCTAAGAGATAATTATCACGGAGAACAAGGAAATCGTGGAGGCATTGAACAAATATTTTGTCTGTCATTATAGGAGAAGATAGAAATACCATATCAGAAATAGATGATGATCTGGGGCTAAAAGGGTGAGGAAATTAGGGAAACTAATACTATTATCTTCATGTCAGTCCTGAATGATTGGTCCTTTATCCCAAGACCATGCTCCTATTTTAGATGTCCTGACCAAGCAAAACAATCAATGTCCACCCTACCAAGTTGCTCAGAACTTTGTAGGTTCAGTGAAATTGCCTCTCACCCTTCTAAACTCTGAGAATACAAGCTCAATTTACTCATTTACAAAGGATGCCTTTATTGGCAGTGTGTACTAAATAAAATCTATCCGAGAATTTTATGCATTATGGAAGATCTAAAGAAATTGTCAATCTGCTTTTAAACCAGACTACTCAAGTCATCAATCTCTTGACCAAAGACACCTCTGAACAAACCTCTCATCTTCTATCTTGCCCCGCTTAAATATTAAAGGAAAGCTTTGTGGAACTGGATCTAACCAGATCCACCTTAAAGACAACTGTAGATAAATATCTCCTTTACACACTTTTTGTTCTTGAAGTTTTCTTTTAATGAGAGAACAGCCAGGCTGGAATTGCTCCAAAGGACAGGCTCCTATGTATTAAAATATGTAGCTTAAGTACATGCAAATGTGCCACATTACAAGCCCAACTGACAATCTTAAACTGGCTGTCAGGATAATTCTTTGCGATTAGACAACATTTGCTAAATCATCCTCAGTGTCCTAAGAATCACACTGGCAGCCAATTTAAGATTATCAGTAGAGCGAGCAGTATTGTGCATTTGTGTGTACTGGAAGTTAGATATATTAGTACACAGGATCCTCTTCTTTAGAAGGAATATATACACACACTGTGCCTGTTTCAACTAAACAAAATTAAATGACAGCCACTTGCTGCAAATTTCAAATGATGTTTGGCAGTTAGCTGTTAACCACCTGATGCATTCATAAGAACATAAGAAATAGGAGCAGGAGTAGGCCATCTAGCCCTTTGAGCCTGCCCCGCCATTCAATAAGATCATGGCTGATCTGAAGTGGCTCAGTTCCACTTTCCTGCTTTCTCCCCATAACCCTTAATCCCCTTGCCTACCAAAAACCTATTTACCTGTGTCTTAAATATATTTAGCGAGGTAGCCTCCACCACTTCAACGGGCAGAGAATTCCAGAGATTCACCACCCTTTGAGTGAAGAAGTTCCTCCTCAACTCTGTTCTAAACTGCCCCCACCCCCCACTTATCTTGAGGCTGTGCCCTCTAGTCCTGCTGTCCTTTCTGAGCGGGAAGAACCTCTCCACCTTCACCCTATCCATCCCTTTCATCATCTTATACGTCTCAATAAGATCCCCCCTCATCCTTCTAAACTCCAACGAGTACAAGCCCAGTCTATTCAGCCTCTCCTCATAGCTCAACCCCCTCAACTCCGGTATCAGCCTAGTGAACCTCCTCTGCACTCCCTCCAAGGCCAAAATATCCTTGCGTGATATCCTTGGTCTCTCTGCACCATCGCATGCTGCAGCTTTTTGCCCTGTAAGTAGTAGTCCTTCCTACCATTATTCCTGCCAAAGTGGATAACCTCACACTTGCCAACATTGTATTCTATCTGCCAGGTCCTCGCCCACTCGCTCAGCCTATCTAGATCCCTCTGCAGACTTTCCACACCCTCCGCACAATTTGCTGTTCCACTTATCTTTGTGTCATCAGCAAATTTCGACACCTTACACTCGGCTCCCTCCTCCAGATCATCTATATAAATGGTAAATAGCTGAGGCCTTAGCACCGATCCCTGGGGCACTCCACTAGTCACCAACCGCCAATCCGAATAGCACCCATTGACACCCACTCTCTGCTTCTTATTTGACAGCCAATCCCCTATCCACGCTAACACCCTACCCCCAACTCCATGCCCCCTAACCTTCTGTAACAACCTTTTGTGTGGCACCTTATCAAACGCCTTCTGAAAATCGAGAAACACCACATCCACCGGTTCCCCTCTATCCACCGCACTAGACACATCCTCATAGAATTCCACTAAATTCGTCAGACACGACTTCCCCTTAACGAATCCGTGCTGCGTCTGCTCTATCAAACAATTCTTCTCGAGATGCCTCGCTATTTCCTCTTTGATTACGGATTCAAGCATTTTCCCTACAACAGACGTTAAACTAAGCGGCCTATAATTCTCTGCCTTTTGCCTGCTACCCTTTTTAAACAGTGGCGTAACATTAGCCGTTTTCCAATCTTCCGGCACTTCCCCGGAATCCAGCGAGGTTTGGAAAATAATCACTAAGGCATCCACTATCACCTCTGCCATTTCCTTCAGAACTCTGGGATGCATTCCATCCGGTCCTAGGGACTTGTCCACCATCAGTCCCTCTAGTCTGTCGAGCACTGCCTCTCTAGTAACAATGATCTCATTCAGGCCCTCCACTCCTACCATCTTTCCATCGTTAACACCCGGCAAACTATTCGCGTCCTCCTCCGTGAAGACCGAAGCAAAAAAGTTATTCAAGGCCTCAGCCATTTCCTCATCCCCCACCACTAAATCCCCCCCTCATCCTCTAAGGGTCCAACATTCACCCTAGCCAGCCTCTTCCTTTTTATATATTTATAAAAACTCTTACTATCCTTTTTTATATTTAGCACTAGCCTAGATTCATAGTCTAATTCTCCACCATAATGCGCCTCACTTCAAAGTCTACTTGCCAACCAATCAGCATTTTCCCCTCATGCGGTATAAATTGTTGCATTTCCTTTATCAGTATTCTTGTGAAGTATCCTGATGGGTGCAAGACAAAAAACTTTGTATCTCTTTGTTTCAGCAGTATTCAAGTATATATACACTACCTGAACTTACTTTTGAATATAATATAAGCATCTGATCTAATAACTACCATTTTACACTCCTGCTGAATGCGCAAGCCTCTCCTAGTGTAACTTGCACAAAGGATGGAAACTAGGATGATTCTAACTTTTAAATCTGAACATCTATTTATAAATGTCTGTACACCTGTGAATGGTTATTTTGCCACTTTTGGACAGTGGCAAAGTAGATGGAGTGTTGCAGTGGATAGCTGTCTTGCCTCTGAGGGCCCTGGGTTCGAGTTTGAGTGGTCCAAAGCCCAGAAAAATGGGGATGGTGAGTAGCAGCGATGGCATCCGGCTGTAAAAGGACTCAAAAATACAAAAAAAGGTTGATATGAAGGTGATCAACCAACATTATGGTGAACCCTGTGTACAATGGTAAAAGCCATAAGTGAAAGGAAAGAAGGGCCATTCAAAGCAGTCAGGTCCTGATCTGACTATAGACGTGGTGCTACGACTTCTCTTTGGGAAGCAGTCTCTCTATAACAGTGAAATATAACTCCACTGTGTTGTTCAAGCAACCTATGGCGTGTTCTGATTTCTTGATCAAGTCACATACAGTTTTTTAAAATATTTTGAGAAAATGGTTGTTTCCATTTAAAAATTTGAAACAAAGGTTGGCAGATAGCAGTGTATTATTTGAGTGCAGTTACATTGAATCTGTAGTAATGACATTTCAATTAGAAATTGAATGAAACAAGAATTCAAGTCTGGACCAAGACTGACAGCTGATCGGCACTGAGGAAGTACTTGGATTCAGTTTGGATTTTAATAGTCCATTTATACTACGTAAGTTTAGTGTTAGTGGAAAACCAAGATCACTGCACTGACACTAATATTTCTGTAAGCGTACCACAAAATGTGCAGTTGAGGGTTGTTAGTAGAAAAGCTGCAGTGCCTAGATCTGAGCTAAACAAAATCCCAAAGACATCCAAACAGTATTACATTTTTATGCATCCTTCAATATTTGTGTAACTCAATTGTTAAAGACTGCATATATCCTTTTTTCATTCTTGAATTTGTGGGCTGCTGGCAAGGCTATCTCTGAGTTACATTACACTTGTGACAAAAAAAATGAGAGATTATTCAAATTAGTATTTTAATAAGTATAAGTAAGGTATAAGAACATAAGAACATAAGAAATAGGAGCAGGAGTAGGCCATCTGGCCCTTCGAGCCTGCCCCGCCATTCAATAAGACCATGGCTGATCTGTCGTGGCTCAGTTCCACTTTCCCGCCCTCTCCCCATAACCCTTAATCCCCTCTCTTATCAAAAACCCATCAACCCGCTTCTTAAAAATATTTAGCGAGGCAGCCTCCACCACTTCAACGGGCAGAGAATTCCAGAGATTCACCACCCTTTGAGTGAAGAAGTTCCTCCTCAACTCCGTTCTGAACCGCCCCCCCTTTATCTTGAGGCTGTGCCCCCTAGTCCTACTGTCTTTTTTGAGCGGGAAGAGTCTTTCCACCTCTATCCTATCCATCCCATTCATCATCTTATACGTCTCAATGAGATCTCCCCTCATTCTTCTAAACTCTAACGAGTACAAGCCTAGTTTATTCAGCCTCTCCTCATAGCTCAACCCCCTCAACTCCGGTATGTAGAGTGGAAAAAGGACAACTTTTACTTCATAATCTAAACCAGCTCGTTGTCATGCTGTATCATTGTAGTCCCTTATTGTCAGTATTTTTTAATTAGAAAAAGGTTATCTGTTACTGTAAGAACGTCATCCCAGCCAAGCAGGGTATACAATTTCAGTGTTGCTCTCGTCTCACTTTTTCTATATTTAACTTGTGGAAGCCTTCCATTGTAAGGTGCAAGGGGGAAAAAAAATCTAAGTTTTCCCAGTAAAGCTACTCATTGTTATCTGTGATGAAGCCAGTCTTGTCCTTGTTCTTCTCACATTATTTGGCCTATATCTATTTAAACACCATATGTGTGATCCCTTTTGTGCCAGAAATAAATCTGTATGTAATGGAGCTCTCGCATAAAAATTTTGCATTCCTGAAAAGTTAGAGTTAATGGAAAAAGTAAAGTTTATTTATAGTCACAAGTAAGGCTTATGTTAACACTGCAATGAAGTTACTGTGAAATTCCTTTAGTCACCACAGTCCGACACCTGTTTGGGTCAATGCACCTAATCAGCATGTCTTTCAGAATGTGGGAGGAAATGTACGCAGACACGGGGGGAACTGCAAACTGCACGCACTGACCCAAGCTGGGAATCGAAGCCGGGTCCCTGGCGCTGAGAAGCAGCAGTGCTAACCACTGTGCCACCATGCCTATAAACAAGTACTGAAAATGTAAATGGTAAAAAAAAGTGCCTGTAACTAAGTTGAATTGGTTTGCATAAAATATAGTTCTACATGAAATTTCACCTTTGTCACTGTTGAAAATCTGTTCCAGTAACTAGGCCATATTCCTGTCCATTGCACAATTTACAGTACTTCCCTGTTGCTGAGTAATAGTTGAAGTTTGCTTGGTAATGAGGAATGAACAAGGTTTTTCCATGTATCTTGAAGATTGTTCACTAATCCCATGGCTAAATCATTTCTTTCATTAACATTAAAAGCACTATTAAATACAAACTAATGTGCTAACATCATCCCACAGCACTTACAAGAATGTTATAAAATAAGCTAGGACTCTGATTTACATGAAACTATTTGGACTGGTGCCCAAAACTTGGTCAAAGAGGTAGACTTTAGGAGGAGAGAGAGAAAGGTAAAGAAGTTTAAGGAGGGAACTGAAAGTTTAGGGCTCTAGGCAGTTTAAGATATGGCTGAAGCAATAAAAATGAAGGATGAAAAACAGCCAGAACTGGAGAAGAATATGGGTCTTTGAAATGGAGAAGGTTGCGGAGGTGGGGAGGGGTCGGCGCCAAGGCATAATTTGAAGACACAGGTGATCATTTTAAAGAAGTGTTGGCAGGAAGAGAAGAAATTGCCCTTGGAAGCCCACACACCAACGACTGTTTGAAATTCATGTTCATTCACGATCACGTAGTATAGATCTGAGTCATTGGATCACTTTTAGATAAAGTTGGCTGCAGGGAATTTTTTTAAATAAAAGAAGTTTGAATATTTCGGGGAAACTGCATTCATGACTGTGGAACCATCCCACAGCACTTCACAGGAGCATTACCAAATAATCTTAGACTCTGAGCCACATAGAACATGCAACAATCATCAGACTTAGGATGCGGTAACAGATGTTTACTACTCCCCAGCATTGTTTAAGTTGCAAAAATGTTATGGCCCTTTTCAAAACACACTATTGCTCTGGATTTAAGATTGCTTTACTCTCACAAATTATCAAATGTAAGATGATACTTTTCAAGCCTTTAAAAAAAAATGCTGGAAAAATTCATGTCAGGCAACACCTGTAGAGAGAAACATTTTTGCTCATGCCCAGAACTGAAGATAGAAATGTAAGTAAGATAGAAATGACAGGGACCAGGAAGAACAAAGGAACATCATGAAATCTTCTGTTAGCTTGTGTCTCCTGGCTGCTGCCCTACCACAGACCTCCTCCATTATATAAGAGCAAGGAGGTTATGCTGAACTTATACATGACACAAGTTAGCCCTCAGCTGGAGTATTGTGCATAATGCAGCAGGTGGTCAGGAAGGCGAATGGGATGCTGGCCTTCATAGCGAGGGGGATTGAATATAAAAGTAGGGAGGTCTTGCTGCAGCTGTATAGGGCATTGGTGAGGCCGCAGCTGGAGTACTGTGTGCAGTTTTGGGCGCCGCATCTGCGCAAGGATATTTTGGCCCTGGAGGGAGTGCAGAGGAGGTTTACTAGGCTGATACCGGAGTTGAGGGGATTGAGCTATGAGGAGAGGCTGAATAAACTAGGCTTGTACTCGTTAGAGTTTAGAAGAATGAGGGGAGATCTCATTGAGACGTATAAGATGATGAATGGGATGGATAGGATAGAGGTGGAGAGACTCTTCCCGCTCAAAAAAGACAGTAGGACTAGGGGGCACAGCCTCAAGATAAAGGGGAGGCGGTTTAGAACGGAGTTGAGGAGGAACTTCTTCACTCAAAGGGTGGTGAATCTCTGGAATTCTCTGCCCGTTGAAGTGGTGGAGGCTGCCTCGCTAAATATTTTTAAGAAGCGGGTTGATGGGTTCTTGATAAGAGAGGGGATTAAGGGCTATGGGGAGAGGGCGGGAAAGTGGAACTGAGCCACGACAGATCAGCCATGATCTTATTGAATGGCGGGGCAGGCTCAAAGGGCTAGATGGCCTACTCCTGCTCCTATTTCTTATGTTCTTATGTTCTTATAATTCTGGGTGCCAAACTGGGTGTGAATGCTTTGGAGACAGTGCAGTAGAGATTTACAAGAATGGCTGCAGGAATGAAAAGCTTCAGCTATGAGGGCAGGCTGGGGAGACTGGGCCTGTTCTCCTTGGGGAGATGAGGGCTAAGAGGAGATTTACTAATGATGCTCAAAATCACAAGGCTTGGGCGAAGTAGAAAAGGAGAAACTGTTCCCACTCATTAAGGATCAGGAAAGAGAGGGCACAGATTTAGAATGATTTGCAAAAGAAACAAAGATGTGAGAAAAACCTTTTTCACGTGACAAGTGGTTCAAATTTGTAAGTATGGTGGAGGTAGGTTCAATCAAGGCATTCAAGGGGGCACTGAATGGTTGTTTCTGTTCAAGTAATGTGCAGGGGTGTGGGGGAAAGGCAGGAGAATGGCACTTATCCAAAATGCTCATTTGGAGAGCTATCGCAGTCATGAGGTGCTTGTGCCCTAACAATTCTGAGATGCAAAGGAGTATGCTGACCTTGCCCCACTTGTTTGAACTTTAGGATTCCTATAGGGGAAATCCTGGAATTTAGGGTGGAATCTTCTACTCTGAAGTCGACATTTGCTGGCAGCAGCAGGAGGAGTGATTTCTGCTGGGGAGGGGCAGTCTGTGATGGTCAGCTCATTACTAATGCTTTGATATAGAGCATGGTGAATTTTGTGGCAGGCTGGGCAGGAAGCTGCCATCCCTGCTGTTATTTCATGGGGTCGAAAGTCCGGATACCATATTTGAAGGCCACTTAGACAATTCGCACTATCTCTCCCATTTTTGACCATACTTGCGCCACCTTTCCTTGCTAACTCTTTTTCCCTTTAGTAGTCATCCTCTACTCTACTTGTACTGCCACCATGCAGTCTCAGCATAGACTGGCATTTACAGATGTTCCCCAAAATGGACAATGGACAACTCACTGTTAATTGTCTACCTTTCCAGGTGCGTGCCACTTTTGTGCAGTCATGAATGTGAATGTTCAAATCTCCCCAACTAATGGGAACTTAATTTGGAGAGAGAACTTAATTCTGGCAAGATGGTCTTTTCATGAACTTGCATGACGTTCTAATGCATGCAAAAAGACTTCCTGAGATTGTTCATCAGGAAACTCAAGCTCCCTTTAAGGTCCTGAATACACAATTCCAATAAAGCCGGGAATCTGATTATTGGCTTCATGTCAAATTAAGTTCCCTACCCAACAAGTTTCCTGCTGCTGGCGGGAGGATCCAGAAAAGTCTGTCTTTAGGGTGTGCTTGACTCTTGGAATATTTCACATTTCAAACAACATAGTGGCCCACAAGAAAACTGGATTCCAAATGCCAACTGTTCTTTTTGTCATAAAGTTTTTTCTTATACCATCTCTGGTACTTTCCTAATCATCTTAAATTTGTGCTGTGTAGTTATCAACTTTTCAACCATTGGAAACCATTGTTCTTACTCTATCTAAACCCTTCAGGATTCAACATGTCTTTCAAATAACCAGCCTTGGGCTGACAAATGGCAAATAACATTCACACCACACAAGTGTCAGGAAATAACCACCTCCAATAAGAGAGGATCTGACCATTGCCCCTTCACATTAAATGGCATTATCATCACTGAATCCCCCACTATCAACATCCTGAAGGTTACCATTGACCAGAAACTGAACCGAGCTGGCCATGTAAATACTGAGGCTACCAGAACAGGTTAAAGGTTAGGAACCTGTGGCATACAACTCACCACCTGACTCCCCAAACCTGTGTACCATCTACAAGGCACAAGTCAAGAATGGAATGGAACACTTGCCTGGTTGACTGCAACTCCAACAACACTCAAGAAGCTTGACACCATCCAGGACAAAGCAGCCCGCTTGATTGCTACTAATACGAATAAATATTCAATCCCTCCACCTCTGCCAAATAGTGGTAGCTGTCTGTACCATTTACAAGATGTACTGCAGGTTCCTTAGGCAGCACTTTCCAAACAACCATCTAGAAGGACAAGAGCAGCTGATATTTGGGAATACCACCACCTGAAGGTTCCCCTCTAAGTCATTCATCGCCCTGACTTGGAAATATTACCGCATTCCTTCACTGCTACTGAGTGGCCTTCAAAACTCTGAACTCCCTTCCTAAACCTCGGAGACTGCAGAGGTTCAAGAAAGCAGCTCACCACCACCTTCTTGGCAATTAGGTATGGGCAATAAATGCAGATATAGCCAGTGATGCCCACATCCCAGACAGGAATTTTTTAAAAAAAACCTACATTCAGTTGACTGAAAGTCAGGATTGAATCCAATGGTAAGTAAATTTTTAAAAAATATTTATACAGAACAGTCCTTCAGTTGTGATCACATTGTGGTTAGTACAGATTCATTCCATTTGTTGATTTCTGCTAGTGAATAGTTGATTCTTTGGTTCAGGTGTTCAGTGATTTGGTAAATAGATTTCAGTTCTTTTCCCAGCTGTTATCATTCTGCTAGCTGATCGACTTCCACAGTTGGAGAGAGTGAGAGTTTCAGATGATGTCTAGTTTTAAAAGATGGCTATTTTTGTAGGGGCCCTGCCTTGGCTACAGTATCAGCTGCTGTGAATCACAGCACACACACGTACAGATTGACAGATACTCCAGGCCAGTAGCAAGTAGGCTTTTAACTTCCTCCAATGTTTATTCCATCTGGAGACCCTGCTGATGACATGACTGTATGGGTCAGATTTCAAATGATGAAGCGGAGTACAGGAAAGAGATAGAGAATCTGGTGAACTGGTGCGATGACCATCTTTCCTTCAATGTCAGTGAAACGAAGGAGCTAGTCATTGACTTCAGGAAATGTAATGGAAGACATGCCCCTGTCTACATCAACGGTGATGAAGTTGAGATGGTTGACAGCTTCAAGTTTCCAGATGTTCAGATCACAATAATCTGTCCTGGACACTGTAGTCTGAAAGACATGCTGGTTAGGTGCATTGGCCATGCTAAATTCTCACTCAGTGTACCCAAACAGGTGCCTGAGTTTGGCAACTAGGGGATTTTCACAGTAACATCATTGCAATGTTAATATATGACTACTTGTGGCACAAAACAAAACTTTAAACTTAAAAGAAAGCTTATCAACATCACTACTTTCTCAGAAGTTTAAGAAAATTTGGCATCTCCACTCCGACTCGCGTCAATTTTTACACCGTAGAATGCACCATAGAAAGCCTATCCAGTTGTATCAGAGCTTGGTATGGCTCCTGCTCTGACCAATATTGCAAGAAACTACAAGGTGTTCTAAATGAAACCCATCACTCAAACCAGCCTCCCATCCATTGACTCTGTCTACACTTCCCGCTGCTTAGGGAAAGCCAGCATAATCCAGGACTCCACGCACCCCAGTTATATTCTTTTCCATCTTCCGTCAGAAAGATGATACAAAGTCTGAAAGATATAGAAATAGATTAAACCGCCCCAGCTGTCATTAGACTTTTGAATGGTCCTGTCATATATTAAACTGATCTTTCTGTTCACTGTACCTGTAACTGCAACACTATATTCTGCACCCTATCCTTTTCCTTTCCCTCTTTGTACTTCATGAATGATATGTTTTGCCTGTATTGCATGTGAGAAACAATGTGTTTTACTGTATCCCAGTACATGTGACAATAAATCAAATCAGAATACACTAATCTCATTTAGGCGATTATACCAAGGGTCTTTGAATGACAGAGCCATTATGTTCTTTTCTCTTTATCGGAGATGGTAATCAAACTTTAGATGCTTTTTAGAAGTACTCTGTCTGAAGACATGGAGGAGTTCCATTGTTCCTTCGAGAAACACCCTGCAGCCATTCCTGTTAGTGACTAGCTGCACATTCTCAGCCATACTCAGGATTTGCGTCCATTTTAAAAGGTAACACCTCAGGTCTCTTTTAAAGTCCAATATTTCTGGGTATAGGTCCATGGTTTTTTCTCCATTATCATAACAAAATAAAGAAATTAGCAGAGAATTTGAATTGGAACATCTATCGACAAGAGATGTTTATTTCCAGCTGACTATTCCTTCACATCTTATAGGGGTCTCTTAATATTGCTTGCTGACATTCACTACTTCTCCAGATGACAATGCCTTTGTTTTAAAATTTTTATCTTTGTTCTGAAATGTCCCACATTGCCTTTCCCCTCATCTATGTAACATCCTCTAACCATATAAGTTGTCTAATTCTGGCCTTTTGCTCACCCCTGAATATAATCGCTTTCAATTGTTCAGGCCCCAAGCTCTGGAATTCCTGCCTTAAACCTTGCACTCTCTCATCTTTTAAGATGCTCCAAAAACGTAATTTTAACCAAGCTTTTAGTCATAGCTCAATGTCAGACAATGTCAAAAACATTATTTTGTTGATCTTGCTCTTGTTAAACACTTTGGGATATTTTACAATTTGAATGTGTTGCAAGTGTAAGTTGTTATTGTGCCGTTAGGACACAATTAGTAGAGAAATATTTTTTAAAAACAGTGTTCTGTAAACCAGCCAATTCTGGATCAAGTATTAATTAATCTGACTACTTTTCAATATTATTATGCTGTGTTCGATACTATGTGATATATTTGCGTGCAGTTGGGATGTTCTTGTACTGAAAAACATAAATGTAGAATATTGTTTCTGACCAAGAGAATCAACTTTTCTTTCCCCAAAGAGTTTTCAATATTGGAGGCATGTTGACGTTTTTGACCATTTTAACAACCCAACCAGACAATTAACTTTTGCAGTTACAGATGGTGGCTGCAAAGTTTTTTTCAAAAAATAGTTTCACTTTGCAATAAACATGATTAGCAATCAAGCTGACACATACCAACCAACTGAAGAACAGCTTCTTCCCGGCTGCCATCAGACTTTTGAACGGACCTACCTCGTATAAAGTTAATCTTTCCCTATACCCTAGCTATGACTGTAACACTACATTCTGCACTCTCTCCTTTCCTTCTCTGAGTACGGTATGCTTTGCCTGTGTAGCATGCAAAAAACAATACTTTTCACTGTATACTAATACATATGGCGATAAATCAAATCAAAATTGCTTAGGAGAAAGACACAATAGTGTGTTACATGATTCAGATACAGCCTTGTACATCTAAATATTATTTTTTAAAGCTAAAATTCACATGTTCCTATTAAGAATAGGGACTTTTTTTGCTGTGCTGAGTTATAGTGGATTCGTTTCATTGTGCAATCACCATGGCAGTCGCTGTAAGTAAAAGGTTTGGTACTTTTAATGGATGGATGTGTTATAACCTGCTTATGGATAGGTGAGACGGATGTGGTTAATATTGCGCATTCCAGTAAGTCGTCAGAAGCCCAGGGAAAATAAAGATTGAGCGACACTGCAGCTGCATGGTGAGAACAAAACTTGTTTGTCTGGATTCCATGTACACTATGCCTAACTACTGAAGCAAACAGGTGAAGGCTAATCCTACCAACAAGCCATTTCTTTATTGGACTAGAAATTACATTCTGTGAGACTGTAAAAGTGTATAAATTCTCATTAACAACTGCATCTTTGCTATAATAAACATTTCTGAATCTCTGATGATTGCCAACAGCTTGGAGAAATTTAGTTAATCCTTTATTTTCTGTTAATCACTTATAGATTTACAGCTCTACTTTCACTGTGAATCTTTACTAAAGTATCACTAATGTTAAGAAAAATACATTAAATTTATTTTTAATTTTCCCTTTAATACTCTGTTTAATACTTTTCCCTTTAATACTTAATAATAATAGTATCACTCTCTGATACTATAAGGTGGGGAAGTGGCACCAGTTTAAATGTTCTTGTAGAGAAACAGCACAGACATGATGGACCCATTGTACAGGAGGAGGTGTATGATTTATCATTCTTAAAAAGAAATCAAGAAATAAAATGAGTCAAAAATTTTAATCTAATATTATAAACTAAAGATATCTAACCTCACTAATTCTTTCACGTGTACATCCATTTTGAGTTTGATACATGTGTTCAATGAGAACCAAACAAAATATGCTATTTCACTTAAGTATGAAGCAGAAATTTGATCCATTTTTACCCACTTGGTATGGGAGAGTCTTGCAGCAGGTAGGGAACTGTGCTGCAGAACTTTAGTTCATCTATTTGCTTTCCCCTTCTGGGTTTCCTGATCAGTTAAAATGGGCTAGCATGATTGCACTTTGTACTTGACTCTGCTTAATTTATTTATTATTTGTCATAAGTAAGCTTACATTAACGCTGCAATGAATTTACTGTGAAAATCCCCTAGTCGCCACATTCCAACACCTGTTTGGGTACACTGATGGAGAATTTAGCATAGCCAATGCACCTAATCTGCACATCTTTCGGACTGTGGAAGAAAACATGCAGACACGGTGAGAACATGTAGACTTCAAATAGACAATGACCCAAACCCGGGAATCAAACCTGGGCTTCTGGCGCTGTGAGGCAGCAGTGCTAACCACTGTATCACCATGCCACCCCAAGGTACTATGAACCTTGGTAAGGATCGAATAGCTTGATTGCAAAACTAAGGGGAAAAAGAGCAAAGAAAATGATGCAGGCTCAATGTGGGAATGCTGTTCTCCTTTTCAACCCACCAGTTTTCTTAGGCATCCCATAAAGTTCATAAAAGCCCAAGAGAAACAATTGATCCCAGCAGTCAGGAGGAAGAGGCCTGGCTCTGAAATGAAGCGGGCATGCCTTTAAGTATCTGAGAAGTCACCTAGAGTGCCGCGCAGTTGGGTACAATGCCAAAAGAGAGATAGTGATGTTATCAAGAAAGGTGAGTGGAATCCTACACTGCTACTCCACAGCATTCTTCTGGACAGCACTCAGACCAACATAACTTGGAGCTCTACCTTTTAAGACACCACCTTACACTCCCATCATCAACAGCCTTACCTTCATCTTACCATCATTCCTCACAGTAACCTCCACAAATGTTGATTTTCCAACCTCTCAAAATATTAAGTTTTTTAAACAAGTGAACAAATGAATTAAGCGCAGGAATAGGTAATTCAGCACATCGAGCCTGCGTTAGGTGTAGTACAGTGGCACAGAAGTTAGCACTGCTGCCTCACAACACCAGGGGCCAAGATTCAATTTTGGCCTTGGGTCACTGTCTGCATATCTGATTGCGTTTCCTCCAGGTGCTCAGGTTTCCTCCCACTTCCAGAGATGTGCAGGTTAGGTTGATGGGCCATGCTAAATTGCCCCTTAGTTTCAGGGAGACTAGCAAGGTAAACGCGTGGGCTACAGGGATAGAGTGAGGTTGTTGACGGTACAGGTTTGATGGGCCAAATGGCATCCTTCTGCACTGTAGGGATTATATGGTTCTATCATTCGATAAGAGCATGGCTGATTTGATTGTGGCCACAACTCTGCATTCCGCTTATCCCCGATAACCTTTGAGTCCCTTATTAGTTAAGAATCTGTCTCTGCCTTAAAAATATTCATTCACCTTGCCTCCACTGCTCTCCCTGACAGCAGAGAAGTACAGGTAGAAAATGTACAAGAAACAAGAATTGCAGCCCAAAAAAAAATCGTTGCCATCAAACCAATCGCCCACCTAAAATCGTCATCAAACTTGTCAATAAGAGTGGTGATATTGTGTGGTGCATTGGCCTCTACCCAGCAGAAGCTGAACTCCATCTCTCTGACACTTGCTCCTGTTTCCTCTTGGACCATAAGCACACTACCAAAGATTAAAACATTAGCCTGCATTCTCCAACCTCATCTGCATGGTATTCTCCAGCCCTGCTGCAGAGAAAGGAGATTTAGCTAAGTGGCAAATTCTCACTGGCAGTGGCAGCGAGGCATGAAATGCCAAAGAATTCTGGCCATTGTCTCTTGGAATGTGACTGACCTCATCTCCTGAGGAGATCTTCCCTCCATGGTCTCCAACCTAATAGTCCCTAAACAAACAGTCCTGATTCTATCTCGTTTCCAAGATCCACAACTGCCTTGGTAGACCATCTTTACAGGCTGCCGTGCTGAACTGATTTCTTCTTATCTCAGCCATATATATATATTTTTCTTTTTGCTCCTCTTTTCCAGTCCATTTGCACCTACGTCCTTGGCTCTTCCGATATCCTCCGTCACTTTAACTAACAGTCCTGGTCCTAACCATCTCCTCTTTGTCATGGATGGCCAATCTCTCTACAGCACCAACCCTCACCAGGCTTAAGCCTTTCAGCTTCTTGAACCAAGTCCAACTAGTCTCCAGCCACCATCCCTTTCTGCCTTGCTGAACTTGTTCCCACAATGAACAATCTCTCCTTACCTCAACTCACTTCCACCAAATAAAAGGCATTGTTCTGGGTACCTGTGTGGGTCCTAACTATGCCTTTTGTTTTATGGGAAATATGGAATATTTCCTTGTTCCAGTCCTACTCCAGCTTCCCTTCTTTTCTGATATATTGACCACTGCATCTGTGTTCTCATTATGAACTAGAAAATGTCATCAACTTAGTTTCACATTGCCCACCTGTCACTCTGAACTTTTTTTTGTTCGTTTGTGGGACTGACCAGCATTTATTACCCATCCTTAATTGCCCTTAAAACTGAGTGGCTTGCTAGGCCATTTCAGAGGGCAGTTGAAAGTAAGCCACTTTTGCTGTGGCTCTGGTGTCCCATGTAGACTAGACAAGGCAAGGACGGCAAATTTCCTTAAAGGACGTTAGAGAACCAGATGGGTTTTCTGCTGATGGTTTCATGGTCATCAATAGATACTTAATTCCAGTTTTTTTTTAAATTAAATTCAGATTCCACAATCTGCTATGGCAGGATTTGAACCTGGGTCCCCAGAACATTGGCTGTGTTTCTGGATTAATAGTCTAGCAATAATACTACTCGGCCATCACCTCCCCACAAATGGTTTTGTTTCCATTTCATGGTATATGCTATCAACTAATGTTCACCATTATTCGTTATAAACTCAGTCACTCACCCCTGCAGCTACACTTCCTCACACCCTGCTTCCTGCAAGGACTCTATCATCCTCCCATTATCTCCGTCCCTGTGAAATCTGTTTTGATAATGCTACCTTTCATATCAGCGCTTCTGTTATGTCTTTCTTTTTGAATCAAGGATTTCCTTGTACTGTGGTTGACACTGTCCTTGACTGTCTCCATTCCATTTCCTGTACTTCTGTTCTCACCATATCCCCTGCTTTTCCAAAATGGCAAGAGGATTCATCCTTTGGCCTCGTGTGACTAACTTTCGTGCCACTTGTTTTCTCCTGTCTTCCTTGTATAGACCTACCCATATGTTCTTTTTCCTGACCCTCCCCATTTCACCTGCTTAAAACTGTTACAGCTTTCCAATTCCTGCCCCCTGGTTACTGTGTACCATAGCATTTGGAAGAAAGTTGACTCAACTGCTGATTACTTTGTAAGATCACATCTGAAATACTGTGTACAGTTTTGATCATTTTTGAAAAAATATATAATTACTTTAGAAGCAGTTCAGAGAAGGTTCACTGGAATCATCCTTGGGATGAGGGGCTTGTCTAATTGTTACAATACCAGTTGATGCTTTAGCTGGAAAGGACAATCCCAGAACTGAACCCTGGTTCAAAAGACAGTAACTTTTACTTTTTTTTAAATCTGATGTGGAGGAACAGGACGGCTAATAACTTTTAACAACAAAACATACAATCCAATTTTTGCATGTTTGTTAAATTGTAATATATTACTGCTTTACTCTCCCTTTGACTTAACGAATGCACGCAGGTTTTAAAATTAATTAGGATGATACAATATATTTGATTCTACAATGGTCATATTAATAGTCCCTTTTTAAAGCACATAGATTGGCTGTAAGTAAATACACACCCCTCTCTGAACCCAAGTTGGTGTCTGTGGATTTCTTCTCAGAATCCCTAAATGATAGTCACATGAGAGTTTCCAAACTCCACTCCCAAAAACATGCTTTAAAACCTTCTCTTGTAATACAGGTTGCATTTCAAACTCCACTCCATGTTTTCTGAAGGACTCTTTTGAATCGAGCTTCTGCTTACTTAAACCAGTGAATCCAATCCAGGTTTCATCCTTTAGAACTGTGGATACAGTTCAAGAATAATGGGTCCACCATTTATGATGGAGATGAGAAATATTTTTCTCTCCAAAGGTAGTTAATACGTGGAACCTGCTTCACCAGAAAGCAGTAGAGGCTGGTTCGTTGAATTTATTCATGGCAGAGTTGGACTGACTTTTGTTAGACAAGAGGGCCAAGAATCATGCGGGACGGGGTGGGGAGCCCAAGAGTCACGGGGGATGGAGGGGGGGAGAGCAGTGCAGGTGGAGGTGAAGGGGAGTCGTGGGGGATGGGGGGGGTGTGAGAGTCGTGTTGGACAGAGGGGTGGAAGGTGAGAATCGGGGAGGATGGGGTGGGCGAAACTCGTGGGGGGCGGATGAGAGTTGTGGGGAATGGAGGGGGGTGGGCGAGAGTCATGGGGGACAGAAGGGACACGGGAGTCGGGGGGCAGCGAGAGTCATGGGGGACGGAGGGTGGGAACCAAGGGTTTTTTGGGGGGCGCAGAAGGCAAATTGGATTTGGATCACAACCAGATCAGTCATGATCTTATTGAATGGGAGTGGAGACTCAGTAGGCTAAATGTTGTACTCCTGCTCTCAAGTCCAGTGTTCTGATAATATATTTGGAGCAATAGTTTTTTCTTTGGCTAAATTGATCCCTTTGAGTCATTGTGTCTTTAAGCTGACCTGTTTTTACATTCAGCCCTTTCAGCCCTGTGCACTGAAGGATCCTTAATACTTTGGAGGCAGCAAATATGTATGAAAGGAATACTTTCTATACTTAGTACATTGCCCTTCAAGTGAACAATGAGGAGAGGAGATTGTGCTTTCTTCCTATGGTGTAATTTGTACATAGGGACCCAACCCATTTGGCTCCTTTCCAGCTGAGAGGCCTGTCGTATACCTAGTGGGTGGGTGCATTCTTAGCTGCCATAATACTAATTAGAAACTGCTTCCTTATCTAATGCATAGAACTTCGGTATTACCTGGTTCAAGGTCCAGCAGTGCTGAAAATTGAATTATGATCCCTACTTGACATTAGATGATGATTAACAGATCCAGTATGTCTGTGAGTGGTTTGTGGCTGGGAGACTTGTCCTCAAGCAAGCCATTTTAATTCAGTGCAAAGTTAGAATTTTCTGCTCGTTTAAAAAAACGTAAAGTTGCCATAGTTGCAGATGACCATAGGCATCAAAGGGCAGAGCTGACTGGTGGTGATTTAACCTGAGGATCACCACACCTCAGGTAAGGTTGAGAAGGTGGGCCTTCATGAATAACTTGAGCCAGTACAGGAATTGAAACTCCCCTGTTGGTGTTGCTCTGTATCATAAGCAACTGTCCAGCCAATAAACTGACCCCCTCAGCTTGTTCTTTGATACCCTAAGTATAAGAAAATGTAATTTTTTGGCTTGTGTGCCAAAGAACAAAAAAGTAAAGCATAGGAACAGGTCCTTCGGCCCACTAAGTCTGCACCGGTCACCTCATTCTAACTAATCAACTTCCTGCATCTCTCTATACTCCACCAAATGCTCCCATTGAACCATTTGCTGAAGATTCTCAGTCTCTGTAGTTGTCACTTGGTCTCCCTGAACTTTGTGACACTGACTGAGTTGAATCTCTTCTGACTCTACTGCAACACTTGTCTCCACTCTGATTCCTGACTGAATTTCTGCTTGGTGGACGAACAGGCAGACTGTTTGTCAGTCTGTCAAATATCATTTTTAACAGTGATTGTCTTTTTCCAACATCGAGGGTGGACAGAATCATAGAATGGTTACAGCACAGAAGTTATGTCTTCCAGTTCCCCTAAGTTTGAAACCTTTAATTAAAATGTTGGAGCTTCAGCGAATCGGCTGAGATTATCAGTGACAAAGATGACTTGCCATTGGCCACTAGAAGTCCTGCCAAAGTCAGTAGCCTTTTACATGGCTTGCTGGCTGCACCGGGGTGGAATCTTTGGTGGGACTGGAAGATCCTGGCTCACCTGACTACATTGCAGCACTAAATCACAGAATCACAAAGTATAACACCCTGACACCCTGAATATAAATTCACTTCATTAGCTCCTAGCTCTAGATAACTCCACATCTGAAACGGATTTGTTTCTTGTCCACCATCTTTTATAGATGGAAGGATGTGCACAGTACTGGTTTCCTTGTTTAAGAGAGGATGTAAATGCATTTGAAGCAGTTCAGAGAAGGTTTACAGAACTAACACTAGCAATGGACAGGCTGTCTTATGAGGGAAAGCTGGACAGATTAGGCTTGTATCCGCTGGAGTTTAGAAGACTAAGAGGCTACTTAAGATCCTGAGAGGGCCTTGACAGAGTGGATGTAGAGAAAATATTTCCTCTTGTGGGAGAATCTAGAACTCCTTTTAAAAATAAGGGGTTTGAGACTGAGATGAGGAGAAATGTTTTCTGAGAGTCATGAGTGTCTAGAATTTCCTTCTCAAAAGGCATTGGAAGCAGAGTCTTTGAATGTAAATAGATTCATGATAAGCAAAGGGGTAAAAGGTTATCGGGGGGTAGGTGGCAGGTTAAATCAGCCATGATCTTATTGAATGGCAGAGCTGGCTTGAAGGGCTGAGTGGCTCACTCTGACTCTTAATTTGTTCATTTATATGTCAAAAGCCATAACAGAGGCTGTTTGTCCCATCATGCCCCTGCTGTCTGCAAAGAGCTGCTCAGCTAACCCCATTTCTTTGACCCATCTGCGTGACCCCATGATTCCTTTTCATTTGGAGTGCAATTTTTTTAACGTGTCTGTATCTGCTTTCCTTGTTTGTTGAACATGGGCATACTGCTTTTGTGAGGGCAGGATTGACTAAGTAAATATTGCTGCGTCATTGCACAAATGAAGATTTGTGAAGGATTTGCACATCATAAATAAAATTGAAGTTAAGAAAGTATTTAATTTAGTGTACCACCACTAGCATGAAGCGACTAAATCTGCAAAAGCTTTTTGTTTAAAGTTGTTGTACCGTCTTAACATAGGAATAAATAGACTGAGATCTTGCTAAAATTAAGCTCTGTTACCTTGAAAAGCTTTTTTCTATGCTGTGGGTGTGTCACGTCATGTGTCGTCTGTAAATCTTTTTGACCTGAGCAGTTAAATGCCAGCCTGTCCCAGGCAGACAGGCAGATGCAAGTCCTTCTCATGCATGCAGTGTGCATAATTCATCACATGACAAGAGAAACAGTAGTATCAGAGAAGGATCTGCTGGGAACTAAACTACAAACTTATCAAAACGGAGTCTAACTTTGAGTGCTGAGTAAGTAGTTCCAACACTTTCTCCCAAAAGACTTCCAAGCCCTAAATGAGTACTTTTTTGTTCCCTGTATAAAAATTTTTCATGGCGGGAATGTTAGAACTTTAAGCTTGTATGGAGTAGTAACCTGATATTGGCATTTTAATTTAAGACCTTGTGTTAGCATGAGAAAAGTGGGTGTTATTTTGACCTTTTGTGCATTTTTGTTGGTAGTCAAGTAAAGTTCCTGTGTCCTGGATGTTGTGCTACGCTTTGCGGTTTTAAAATTAAAAATAATTAAATCTGTTTATTACCTATCTCCATTTTTAACAAATTGAAGTAAAAATGAACATTCTTACACTATTGTGAGAATTGTGTAGCACAGAAGCAAGCATTTGAGTTGTTTAAGGGATTTGTAGAATATAAAAGATTTTTTTACTTATTTACGGATTGCTTCAGTTTGGATACAAATTGGGTTTTGTGCTTTGAAGAATAGACAAATGAATGTTTGTGGGCTTCTGTAGGAGTTTTAATGAATTCGGTGCTTTTTACAAATCTGAGCCTTGTGTATTCATGAGGTTGATGTATTAGCCAGCTGGAATGTTTAAGACTGCAGCTTGATCTAGAACAATTGAGTTGCTGATTTGTATTGCTATCAGTGCTTAGCAACAGGTTCAGCTTCATTTTTTTTGCTCTGTTCTTACAGCTTGTTAGAAACAGCTGAAAAACTCTCACCCATTTATGACTTCAATACAGCTATGTCTGCCGTCAACTTCTGTAACTGAAACAATATTATTATGACCTTAATGCCCATTTTCTGCTGAGTGTAACAACAGCTGTGTTTTATGATTATTCAGTTTAAAAATGTTTATAAAGGAATGATAGTATTGTGCATTTTTGATATTGCTGTTGTTCATCTCCCGTGATCTCAGTGGATTTATGCTGATACTTTCAGTTCAGAGGGCAGGACATTTCAATGACCACTTTCAATGCTACTCCAATGTGATGTGCTTCAGCTGTCTAGGAAAAGATACTTCTAGAATTAATTTTGCCACAAGGAATACCACAAAATCTCTGCTGTCATGCTACCTGTAAATGACAAAGTGGGGAATACTTTGGATATGCGATGTATAATTTTCGCTGACCATTGGCAGATAAATGGCGACTGGCAAAGATGTTTTGCTAAATTACAGAACTAAGCAAAAGCTTAAATCTTAAGGTAATGCGAAATAAAATAGGGAGCAAGAAATGTGACCACAATAGATGTCTATCCATTAGCACAACTGAAAAGGGAAACAATTTGATGGGGTTAGCAGTTATTTCACAAAGATTTTCTCACACTTTTGCAAAAATGCTAATCAGGATTGAGGGGATCTGATTAATGTATGTTACCATAAGAACATAATTTGGGCTTTGATCAATCAGAAGGAGCTTGGATGAGACAAACAGATGTTTGTGAGACTTCGAGCTTGACACATGATGGGTTGAATGGCCACATCCTACACTGTTTTGTTATACGATTTTCAGAATGAGTTAAAAAGAGATTGTAAAGCTTTCATAAGAGGAAAGAAAGTCAATGAACAAAATTACTCCTCTTCATTCCTCACTTTTGAGTTGACTTAGCTGAGGCTGATAAATTTTTGTCATTGAATACTTGAGCATGAAGGTGTATTGTTGTTATATCAAAAGTTGGACTGCTAGGTATGAAGTAAGGCTACAGGGTATAACGGCTTTTGATTTTTTTGCTTGTTCATTAATTTGTATTCTAACATACTTTGCAGCTACTATAATGATGACATATTTCACAGTGATTGCTAGGGCCACTGAAATGTCGAGCGTTTGTACAGGGATACTAAAGGACAAGCTGAGAGCCTTCCCGTGGCTTAAAGCTCATCCTGAGACCCAGTTCAGCAAGTGATCATTCACTTTACTTTGAACTTTTGCAAGCGGCAGGGACAGAAATCCCTGGATGGAAGAAAATTTCACAGGAAAGCCAAGTGGTTAGTATGGTTTCACAGCCAATATTCTATGTAAATTTATAACATTGAAACCATAATTACAGGTGCACTGCATCCTCCATCCTAGCTAGCCTTTATAAATGAAATATTTCAATTCTGCTGAGAGATCAGGCCTTGGCTCTTGACTTTTATCCGTTAACTTAATCAACTTCTTTTCCTCTATAAGACCAGGCAAGTAAAGAATTTGCAATCAAAAGCCTAAGCCTACAGTATAACATGCTCATACATGCTAGATGCGTAGCTGATGAAAGTGTAATCTGGCTGCAAGTAGCTACTTCTACTGCTGACTTGTTTTCATTAATCACTCTGTGAGACCTTTTATCCTGAAATGCTAGTTCAGCAAAAGTCCATAAAATTTCAATGAATATATTTCCATGACTAGAACACTTCTAATGTTTTGAGCAAATTAAATCAAGTGAAAATAGCAAAGATTAAAAACAAAATACAACGAATTAAAACATCATGTTAAAAACATGGAAATATTAATAACTGCAGTAAAATATAAACCTATTAATATAAATGTATACTGGTAGATGATCATGGAGATTTAACAATGAAAAATTCTGTAATCTAATCAACTTCAAGTCCACATGCAACTATTTGCATTGTTTAAAAACTGATAATAAATATCCTGTAATATATTTTTGTTAGTTAGATGTGGCATGTCTGATGCTTTTAAACACAATTTGTACTAAATAGCACCTTTTGAATGCAGCTTGTTAGTGTTTGAATAAGCACTCACTGCACAATATACCACAAAGTGAGTTCACAGTTTCAACTGTGCAATCATGACAAGAAGCCAAGCATGTGTGTTGCATTTCTTCCAAAAATAAATGTAAGGGCAAGGACAAGTTGCCATACGCTGATCTTGTATACTGTTAATAAAAGACACATGGACAGACTTGATAGAAACTAAAGAGAGAGAAATCAGAACATTTACAATGGAAAACGTGCACCAGAGTTATGTATAGATGCATGCATTTTCACATCAAATGTGTTGAGCTACTGTTTCAGTTATAACTTAAAGGTACATCATAGTGAAAAATAAATATGAACTAAAAGTCAGCGGCTACTGAAACTTTTTTTGTGAAATATAATTCAACTTGCGTATTCTTGTAGATATTCCAAATCCATGATTGTGTTTGGGAGCCTTGGTATTGACTATTTCCCTTTTATACAATAGAAGAGGATGTGGATTTGCTGAGAGATACACATTAATCATAGCATGGTGCAACACACAACATGTGAAACTGGGATAGCAACTAAAGTTCAATGCATTTTTTGTAATTAAACCTAGGTCCTTCTGAGCAGCAAAATGTTTAAAGTTCCATTTTCTGCTGATTATCGGAATATGAACTTGATATTAATAAAACAGTGCAAAACTATCCTCAAGTTGTCACTAAATTCCATCCAAGATGGGGACAGTTCATACTGATACCATTGTCAGAGTTTTACTCCTGTTGGTGCAGAGTACATTGAGCAGTGGAGAAGTGAGATGTTCGCTCTGCATGTAAATCTAACTTTGGGAGTTCTTTATTGCTGATATATGCTGACGAAAGTGGAAAAAATGGTCAGTATTTCAGCCCCAGAATGGATACTTGGTTGAGCACAAACAAGCTTTTAAATATGATACATAATTTATATACAGTATTACAATTATCTCTATATAATAAAAAAACTCACTGTAAAATGTTTGGCTAATGAAAGGATTTCCAATCCCTTTCTCACCAATGCACAACAAAGCATCATTTAACACAAGTGAAAATTACAGCTTGCAAAGGACGTGAAGTTTTAGATTGAAAATTATCAACTGTATTATGAGCATATGTACATCCTAATTAGGAGCAGGAGTTGGCCATTCATCCCTTTGAGCCTGCTGCACCATCCAATAAGATTATGGCTGATCTGATTGTAACCTCAAACACACAGTACTGCATTCTCCAATAACCTTTCACCCTCTTGTTAATCAAAAATCTATCTAGCTCTGTCTTCAAAAAATTCAAAGACTGCTTCCACCCTGTCTTTTGAAGAAGAGATTTCCAAAGACTCATGACCCTCAGAGAGAAAAGATCTCTAATTTCTATCTTAAATGAGCAACCCCTTATCAGGTGGCACTCTGGTCACCTATTATAGAAAGGATATTATTAAACTAGTAATAATCCAGGAAAGATTTACTAGGATGCTACTGGGACTTGAGGGATTGAGTTATAAGGAGAGGCTGAAGAGACTGGGACTTTTTCCTCTGGAGAGTAGGAAGCTGAGGGGTGACCTTATAGAGGTATATAAAATAATGAGGGGCATAGACAAGGTAGATAGTCAAAATCTTTACCCAAAGATAGGGGAGGCTAAAACTAGAGGGCATAGGTTTAAGGTGAGAGAGGAGAGATACAAAAGTGTCCAGAGGGGCAATTGTTTCACACAGAGGGTGGTGTCTAGAACAAGCTGCCAGAGCTAGTGGTAGAGGCAGGTACAATTTTATCTTTTAAAAAGCATTTAGATATTTACATGGATATGATGGGTATAGAGGGATATGGGCCAAATGAGGGCAATTGGGATTAGTTAGGGGTTTAAAAAAGAAAGGGCAGCATGGACAAGTTGGGCCGAAAGGCCTGTTTCCATGCTGTAAACCTCTATAATTCTATGACTGTATGACCTGGTGAAGGAGCAGTTCATGATTCCAAATAAACCTTGTAGGACTTTAATCGGATATTGAGAGACTTCTTACTGTGCCCATCCCACTCCAACGCCGACATCTCCATATGATGGCCCCATATGTTTAAAAAATGAATGTGAGTTCTAGGCACCCACAAGAGGAAACACCCTCTCCACATCTACACCTGTAAAAGCCTCACAGGATCTTAAAAAGTTTTAATCAAGTCACCTCCTACTCTTCTAAGCTCTAGTGGATACAAACCTAAGCTGTCCAACCTTTCCTCGTAAGAGGAAAGGTCCAGATATTCCAGATATTAGTCTAGTAAGCCTCCTCTGAATTGCTAAAACATTTATATCTTAATTAAAGAGATCTATACAGTACCCCAGATGTGGTCTCACCAGTGCCCTACATAAGTGAAGCATAACCTCCCCATTTTTGTAATCATTTCCCCTCACAATAAATGCTAATATTAGCTTTCCGAATTGCTTGCTGTACCTGCATTCTAGCCTTTTGTGATTCATGCACTCAGACTCCAGATCCCTCTGAACTTCAGAACCCTGCAATGTCTTACCATTTAGATAAGATGGACCATTTCACATTTTTCCATATCATGTTATATTTGCTGGATCTTTATCCACTCAACCTATTTATATCACTTTGTAGCCTCCATATGTCCTCTGCATAATTAATTTGCCTACCTATCTGTGCCATCAGCAAATTGTGTAACCATACCTTCAGCCCATTCATCCAGGAAATTATTATAAATGGGTAAAAGTTGAGGCTGTGACACTCCACTCATTGCATCCTGCCAATCTTCTATCCTTGGCGATACTTACACCCTGCACCTTCTGCAATCACCTTTAATGTGGCACCTTATCAATTTCCTCCTTGAAATGTAAGTACAGTACATTCACTGGCTTCTCTTCATCCACAGCACGTGATTCCTTCAAAGAACACCAATAACTTGATTAAATGTGAATTCTCTTTCCCAAAACCATACTGACTGTCTAATTGCCTCAAAATTTTCTAAGTGTCCTAATACAACAACTTCAATAATAGCGTGTAATATTTCCCTGTGATAGATATTAGGTTAACTGGCTTTCCCACATTCTGTCTCTCTCCATTTCTGAATAAAGGAGTTACATTTGTTTCTAATCTAATGGAATCTTCCCTGAATCTAGGGAACTTTGGAAAATCAAAACCAATACATTAACTATCTCCCTAGCCATTTCTTTCAAGATCTTAGGGTGAAGTCCATCCAGACCCAGGGATTTGTTAGACTGCTGCCCCAACCATTTGCTCATTACCACTTCCCTGGTGATTTAATTTTACTGTGTTCCCTCCCTTCCATTTTTAAATACAGCAATTTCTGGGACATTACTTGTATCCTCTATTGTGAAGACTGATGCAAAATACCTATTTAATTCATCTGCCATCTCCCTACTTTCCATTATCAGTTCTTTATAGGGCTTGTGTTCACCTTTAACTCTTCTCTTATAGAAATTCTTACTATCTGTCTTTATATTTCTGGCTATCTTCCTCTTGTGCTTGTTAATCTTTTTGTCATTCTTTGTTGTTCTTCATATTGTGTCCAATCTTATGACATGCCACCCACCTTTCTGCAATCATATGCTTTTTCTTTAAGTTTGATACTAGTCACAATTCTCTGGTCTCGCTCGCCCTGCTACTGCTGCCCGTGAGAACGGAGAATTTGGCACTCAGCCAAATTTCTGTTCACAGCAGCAGGACCAGAAAATCTCAGCCTTGGGCGAGGTGGGAGAATCTGGCCCACTATCTTTAACTTTTTAGTTAAACACAGATGGTGCATCCTCCACTTGGAATTTTTCTTTCTCAATGGAATGTATCTATTCTGCATTTTCTGAAATATCCTTTTAAATATCTGCCACGGCATCTTTATTGACCTGTTGCTTAATCTAATTTAGCAGTTCACTTTAGCTAGTTCCACTTTCATGCCCTCAGTTGTCTTTCTCTCCCTCAAACTGAATATAAAATTCATATTATGGTTATTGCTATCTGGGGAGCGTTGGGGGGGGGGTGTTCTTTGCTATGAAGTTATCAGTTAGTCCTATCGTGTTGCAAAATATCAGATCTGGTACAGCCTGGTGATCTAAGAAACTTATCCCAAAAACATGTTATGAATCCTCATCTGATTTTTTTCCAGATTAAAACCTCCCATGGTTATCACTGTATCTTTCTGACAAGCTCCCATTATTTCTTTCCTTATACTACCATGTAGTTACAATTAGGGGGCACACATACCACTCACTAAAGTGACTTCTTGCCTTTATCAGTTCTCATCTCAACCCAAACCGCTTCTACATCCTTATTTCTTCTCTCATGTGCTAATACTATCATTAGTTAACACAATTACCCTTGTACCTTTTCCTAACTTACTTCCCAAGTGTCATGTACCCTTCAATATTTTCAGGTCCCAATCTCTGTCATCCTGTACATTGTTTCTTTTAAAAAAAACCTATCCTCCAAGAAATTGATGTTTGCTTTTGAGATCTTGCTAGACAAAATGCTGTATTCTTGCTGGGGGACGGTGACTAATGATGACAAATGACAATGAAGGATGGTGATATTAAATAAAAGTTTGGTGACACGAGAAAGGGAAGATATATGAGCCTTAGAGACAATTGTTCTTCATCTGCAAAAATATTTGTCCAAAGTCTGAGAATGACAATATTATGTAAGTCTGACTGAAACTATATATTCATTTGCAACTTCTGTCCTTCACAATTGATGCAAATTGGATTGGTTGAATCTAGGAAGCATGCTAGTTTTGGTGCCATGTCTGTGCTGTTAGCTGTTATAAACTAGAGCTACTTGGCTGAGTCAATGGATAAATCCACCAATTGGTAAATCAAATGAACTACAAGGGCTCCAGTTTTTATCCAAGGACTAAAATAAATTAAATTGCTATTACAGCATGCCAAGAATTAACCATAACTTTGATAAAATATCAAAACCTCAAGAACTTCTAGATATGTATTTGTGGTTTCAATAGCCTTTGTTAATGATTTGACATGAGTTTTTTTATAACCAAAGCAAATGAGCTGTTCAATCTATTAGAATAGTTCTGGGTTTTTCATTTATGGAGGGAACAACTTCCCAAACAGCATAAACCTCACAAGTGCAAAGTAATTGTAGAAAAGAGCCTTTTTCATTTATGATATTACTTTTAGTGCAGGTCAATAATTAGGTGAGACACAGGTGGCTAAGCAACCTAATACTGTATACTTTCTTGAATAGAGAACAAACCACTTAATAACAGCAATTTTTAACAGGATTTCATTAAAATAATAATGTGAAACTTCTATTTATATCTACTTAAATTGTGAAAATGGGCAACAATACAAACATATAGATTTTGTCCATCCAAATTTGGGTTGTCTGGAGATAACTTCCATTTATGTCACATGAGAGTAAGGAACTTTCAGTACAAATCTGGGAGCAATTTGAATGTTCTATGAAACGCTTCTGTGCACACCATTAACAGGTCTTGGTTTAAACACTATATTTGCTCAAATGTGTTATCTGTTTGCTAAATAAAGTTGACTTCAACAGTGTTCTCTTCATTTCACTAAGACTCAAGTTCATTTTCTGCATTTTTTTTCCACATTCACAGATTCCAAATGTCAGAGGAAAAATTATTTAACTTGTAATCATTGAACAATGTTCATTCAGATGCAAGTCACATAGTTAACAGTGAACTAACATTCAAGTTTAGGAACACAGTGTAAAATTAACAAACTGTACTGTTCCCAGCATGTTTTAAGTGGTGTGTATTCAAATACTGTAAAGATAGGTTGTGCTAAATCAAGATTTATCAGCTTAAAAACTTTGAAGGAGCGTGTTTGTTTTTGTTTCTGATTTTTAAATTAAATTCTAAATTCTGAGGTTAAAAAAATGTGCCACATTTTAGTCTTTTCAAGACTGCAGTAATGTTTCACTCACCAATGAGTGATAGCTTTGGCCCTGAGTCATGCTGAATTGTAGATAATGTTTAAGAGTTATTAAGGTAGAAAAAAAACAGTAAATTGGCAAACTGTGCTAAGGAATAATAGCATCTCCTGACAACAAGCTTCTGAGTTCTTAATCAATGAAAGACCAGCTGGCTTTGCCGTTGGGAAACTAAATATGGAAATAAATAATATGGATGACATTTTGACCAAGATTTTGCTCTCAATCAACATTGGATTATAATTCTCTTTGTGAGAGCTTGCTGTGTGTGAATTAGCTGTCGCATTCCTTATATACAGCAGCAATAACATTTCAAGAGCACTTCATTAGTTTCAGTGTGCTTTAGGACATGCCGAAGTTGTGAAAGGTGCTGTAAAAATGCAATTACTTACTTTAACCCAGGGTCCTTTTTCTCTTAATTCCTGCTCACATAGCCTGATACATTGCCAAGATTCCAAATTCCAGGAGTAGTAGTCCTGCAATTGATTGTGTAATAAAATCTTGTATTTTAACCTTTTCACCCAAATTATCCCTTGAATTATCTTAACCATATTTCTATTGAAGTATCTCTTAATGAATTGGGATTGCAAAAAGAATTGCAGTAATAGTAGGTGGCGTTAAATACCCCAATATTAATGGAGATAGTTTTAGAATGAAAGGAATTGGCAGAGCATAATTCTTGAGGTGCATTGAGGAGAACCTTTTCTAGTATCTAGCACGTACAACAATAGAGAGAACGTTTCTGGACATAGTTTTAGGTAATGAAGCTGGCAGCTGGAAGGAGTGCCAGTGGGGGAGTATTTTGGTGATGATAATTCAGTTAGCTTTAATTTGATTATAGAAAAGGACAAAGATAGAACAGTAGTTAATTTTCTAAACTATTCTAAGGCAATTTCACCAAACTGAGAAGTGATTTAGCAAAATTAGCTTGGAAACAGGTCCCCTGCTTTTTGTGGTACGTATTAATGATTTGGACATAAATGTAGAGGGAATGATCAAGAAATTTGCAGATGACACAGAAATTAGCCGAGCGGCTGATAGGATGATGATTATAAATCGCAGGAAGATATAGGAAGAAGTGGGAGGTCAAAAAAGTATAATGCCCAGTGTGGACACATATCATGACTTACTCTTTCTGTAAACGCCTCAATTGATTGTAAAGAGTTTTATTTTATTTAATGAATTAATGGGTTTAATTTATTTGGATTAATGTATGAAGGTATTAATTCAATGTCTGTGCTTAGCAAATTACCTGCAAAGAAACCAATTTGATAGACTTTTGTGAATTTAGAGTTAAAAATCCAACCAGGTAAAGATATAAAGATATTTTGAAAGATACCCATGTCCCAACTGTTGCAACACACACACAGGCACACATGCACATGCAGAATAACAAGTTGCTTTTTAGCCAAATTAAAACTCGAGAATAAAAGGCAAAAACAGAGAATTCACTGTTTGAGTCCTTCACTGGCTTCTATGGTTGAAGTAGAATTTTAACAATGAAATTTCATTAGAGACGAAGCTGATGTAAACTGCAGTTTCAGGAGAGACATCCTTTTTTTCTAAACGTCATCTGCTTTTTCCAAAAAATTATAATATTGCACCTGATGTTCCTTTCAGTGGGAATTCTGTGTCTCTCTGCTTGATTTCAAACTATAATAGAGATAAGGTCTTGATCTTGAGTGAGAGGGAGGAGGCAGAGAGAAATGGTATTAGTACTCAACTGGCAGGCTTTCTCTACTCTTCTGCTTAACAGATTGGCTGTTGTAATAGAGAAATTCAAAAATGGTAATTCTAGTCACAAGGACCGCCCCCCCCCCCCCCCCCGCCAAACCGCTCAATTATTTCAGAAGGTTATTGATTAGCTTACGTCTGGACAGAATCCATAGTGTCCATGCAGTGTAGAAGAAGGCCATTCAGCCTATCGTGCCTGCACTGACAACAAGCCCACCCAGGCACTGTCTCTGTAACCCCATGCATTTACCCTGCTAGTCCCCCTGACAAGAGGCAATTTTGCATGGCCAATCAACCTAACCCAGACGTCTTTAGATTGCAGGAGAAAACCTGAGCACCCTGAGGAAACTCTCACAGATACCGGGAGAACATGCAAACTCCACACAGACAGTGATCCAAGGCCAGAGTTGAATCTGTGTCCCTGGCATTGTGAGGCAGCAGTGCTATCCATTGTGCCACCATGCTGCCCTCAGGCCTTGGCTATTGCTTTATGTCTAAATGATTAGATTAGAGGGGAAAATAATTATTTTCACTTAGAGGCTTGTTGGGGGGGGGGGGGCGGGGGGGAGTGGGGGTAGGGGCTGGTGCTGGAACTCACTACCTGAAAGGATGGTAAGATAAAAAAAACTCATCTCATTTAAAAGGTACTTGGATGTACTTAGATACCTTAACCTGCAAGGCTAAAGACCAAATGATGGAAAGTGGGATTAGACAGGGTGGCTAAATTCTCTGGGTGGCACAGGCATGATGGACCAAGTGGCCTCCCTCTGTGCCATAAGCTTTCTATGATTCTAATTGTACCCAAGTTATCTGTAAAATCCTCTCCAGGAGCTCTCAGAGCATTGCTTTTCTTCACAGCTTGTGTAATTGTAATTAAAGTTACATATGTTGCTCGCACAATTCTTTTGCTTTAACACTATTTTACCCTTTCCTACACATTGGATCACACTATTTTTTAGTGAGCCATTTCAACTATTTTTTTCACAATGGGTTCACAGTGCACGAGGTGGAGGAGGGAATAGGTAATGGGTTGTAGAGTAGGCATTTACAGAAAAGTGTTCTATCAATCTTCCATTAATGTTGTGGAGGCTAATCTGTCACATGTACAGGAGATTTGTGCAACTTGTTTACTGATCTGATGAATAATTACATGAAGCATTTGAACATCTTTTATTCTCAAGTATGAATGGCTTGCAGACATGATCCATTTCCAGCATTATTTTTATTCCCATATTTTAACATTCAGTTTCTAACCTTTTCATATTTGTTTCTTTCTCTTCAGATACTGGTTGTTTATATTATCACAATGGAACTAGCATGGAAACAATGAACAGACATCCAGATAACATGCAGCCGAATGGATGCAGAATGTCAACGGCACGCTTTTCAACCTGGGTGACATTTGATGATGATCTGGATCTTGTTTCACCATTACAATCCCCTCCTTTAAAACAGGGAGTTTCTCATAATTGTAAAACTGGAACGGACAAGACTTTCCATGGGCCTCAAACTGGCATTGAAAAAACAGCATCAAAAAATAATTTGGTGGACTTTTCTGCTGAAGAGAAGGATGATGTGTTTGCATTAACTAGCCCTACAATAAACCCCTTTTCACCAGTCCGCACTACTAACCCTTTCTTGGATGAAGCTCTGCGTGATGTCCAGCCATCTCCAATCAATCCATTTCGTGCATTCTTTGACCAAAATGAGAAGTCTGCCTTGGTGAATTCATCGGCAAAGCCATCTCAGATCTTTCAACAGCAAAATGTACCTGACCCTTCATTTTCTGATGCACATCTCGATGGTCAAAGGGATTCTCTTAGGTCATCCAGTCATTCTCCTGATCCGATGTCCCCATGTTTTGGTGGAAACCTAAATGATCAAAGGAATTCAGTTATGTTCAGAAATTCTCCAGATCTGGCCACTCCTTTTCCTGCTGTAAACATTAATGATCAGAGGGATTCTGTTTTCATTAATTCATCAAATCCAATGTCCTCGTTTTCAGATGTAAAAATCAGCAATCAAAGGGAATCTATTATATTCAGTAATACTGTGGATCTGATTTCCCAATTTTCTGATCTAAAAACCAGTAATCAGAGGAATTCTGTTTTTGTGAATTCTACAAATATAATCTCTCAATTTCCTGCTGCTGATGTAAAAATCAATAGTCAAAGAGATTCTATAATGTCACTTGGTCTGTCTCCAGACATTTCGTTTTCCAGTTCTCCCATCAATGGACAAAGGAATTCTGTTACATTTGGTAATACTTTAAATCCCACATTTACAGATGATTCAATGAACTACAGCCCTCATCTTGAAACTCTAACTCAACTTAAGCAAATCCAGGTCTTGGATCCAGATCAACTTGACAGCCCTACCTTACCTGATGATCCCTTGCAATCTCCAGAGACAGACAGCTGCACGTTTAATCACCTGCAGCCTAAAGATGGCTGGCCAATGATGCTGAGAATACCCGAGAAGAAGAACATTATGTCATCAAGACACTGGGGACCTATATATGTCAAAATGCTAGATAATGCATCTTTACAACTATTTTATGAAAAGGGTCTTGAAAAACCTTTCCGGGAAGTCCAACTTCTGCCGTCCCATGAGTTGTCTGAACTCAAACTTCAGAACTTTGATGAAAATGGGAAAATACACACTATAAGAATAGATCAAGTATTGTACAAGGAAAAACGGAAATATCATCCCATGCTAACAGTAGTACAAGCACCAGTAAGGGTGCAGGTGATGAAACTGGGCACCACAAGTTATGAAGATTATGTAAGTTTTGTGACTACAGTTCAGGATATATTAATGAAGTTACCAACTGCCAGAGACATTTGTGCCAATTATTTTGAAGAAGAGATAACAGTGGAAGTACAGGATGAATTTAGAGGTCTTGTGGCCAAAGGAGACAACAAGCTGATCCAGCACTCTGTGGTCACTCATGTCAGCGTTTTGGCTTTTGTGTCTGGGATGCCAGATTGCAGGATAGGCTTCAATGATGTTCAGATGAAGGGAAATGAAGTGGTGTCAAGGCATGACATTATTCCCACAACGACAACTAAGTGGATTAAAATGAGTGACTGTCAGTTCCACAAATGTGTGGCTGTTGATGAATTCAAAGATTCCAGATTAATTAAGTTTTTACCATTAGATGGTCATAAGTTTGAATTAATGCGTTTCAGGACTACCTTTGGTGAAAAGACACTTCCTTTCTCCCTTAAAACCTTAGCTACTGTTAAAGGTGCTGAAGTGGAACTTCAGTCTTGGTTGGTGATGTCTTCAGGATTTGTGTCCAATCAGGATCAATTTGCGGCAATACCTTGTGAAAATGTGATGATTCGGTATCCAGTGCCGACGGATTGGGTGAAGAACTTTCGACGAGAAGGTGTCTTGCGAGAGAAATCTCTGAAAGCCAGAGTAAATAGGAGTGCCAGCTTTGGTAGTGCAAGTGTGTCTGGCTCGGAGCCTGTAATGAGAGTAACACTGGGAAGTGCCAAATATGAACATGCCTTTAAGGCTATTGTATGGAGGATCAACAGGCTCCCAGATAAAAATTCAGGTGAGTGCCAGTCAGATTGTTCTGTGTAAGAGAGTGTTTAATGATTTGCACTAACCAATCTGTTGCTTTTCACTAAAATATGGTGTTAGATTATGACTGTACTACAATGAAAAATAGAATTCTGTCTCCAGACAAGTTAAAGTCCATGAAATTGGCTGACAAGCTGTGCATTAAAAGAAGTCATAACCATCATTGACAAGTTAATACATAGTAGTAAAACAAAATTTTCTTCCATTCATTTGATTACTAGGAATTCAAAATTTTGCAAGGTAATGGAAATATAGCCCTATTTCAAAATTCTTGTATACCAGCTTAGGCTGAATGGAACTGAAACATTTCATTTCACATTTGTATTGGAGATCTGATGCAAAACTAAAAATGATCAGTGGTGTATAGCTAAAAGGGAAATACCTATGCAGCATTGTTTTAATGTATGCTAAAGAGAGTTGTTAAAGTATCAAAGTGATCTAATTATGCGCGTTGGGAATATGTAACATTAAGGGCAAAGTTCTTTCATTAGAGAATAATATAGCACAAAAGGAGGCTGTTCTGCCTGTCGGATGAGTGCTTGTTCTTTCAGGGAACAGTACAGCCAGCTCCATATCTCAGCAATTTTCTCCCTCTATTTAATCAAATGCTTTTGGAAGACTATTATTGAACCTGTATTTGCCACCCTATCAAACAGTGATTTCCCATCCACTCACTGCATTAACAGGTTTGTCCTCGTGTATTGTACCAATCATCTTAAATCTGTGCCTTCTAGTTATTGAGTCTTCTGCTGCGGAAACAGATTCATTTTATTTAGTCTATCTAAATCCTTCACGATTTTATATCCAGTCTTCTTTTGACTTCTCTGATCTAAAGAAGACAGCCCCAGACTCTGCATTCTGACTACATAATTGTAATCCCTCACCCCTAGAACCAGTCCAGTAACTCTTTTCTGAGCTCTCTCCACAGTCCCACCTTAGTCCTAAAATGATGCAATATCCAGCTGAAGAAGAATTAATGTTTTTATATACATTCAGCATAACTTTCTAGTTTTGTACCATATATGCCTGCTTATAAATCCCAGGATCTCATATGCTTTATGATTGCTTTATTAACCTGTCTTGCCACTTCCAAAGATTTGTGTGCAAGCACCCACAGGCCTTACTCTTCACCCCCTTTTAAATTATCCCTGCCATTACTAAGATCACATATTTCTACCTCCATAGCATTGCCTGACTCTGCCCATGCCTCAACTCATCTGTGAAAACCCTTATCCATGTCTTTGAGATCTTTAGACTTAACTATTCAAACATTATGCCATTCATAACTCTACCCATATCTTAACTTATACCAAATCCCATTCACCTCCTTACATCGGCTTCTGGTTAAGCAATGGCAAAATTTAAAATTCTCATCCTTGTTTTCAAATCAGTCTGTTGCCTGGCTGTCTGTAATCTTGTCCAGGTCTGTACCTCTCCCAGATATGTTTGCTCCCCTGTTTCTAGTCTCTTGAATATCTGTGACTTTAATCATACCTCCATTGGCTGTTCAGTAAGCTGCCATGCCCTAAACTCTGGAATTCCCTTCCTTAACCTCTCCACCTCTTTACCTGTTTTTATCTCTAAGATGCTCCTTAAAACCTATGTCTTTGGTCAAGTTTTGTGCCAGTATTCCTATGCAGCTTGATATTAATTTTTTTATAGCTGTCCTGCCAAGTGCCTTGAGAGGTTTTAATTCATTAAAGGTACTATATAAATACAAGTTGTCATTATGGGCAGTGTGGAAAGGGGATTGAGTCACTCAATTGGGATGAAATTCTACTTCTACTAATCATGAAAAGAGTAATTCTGGTTATACTTTATCTGGAAGGGAATCAGCCATGATCTCATTAAATGGCAAAAGTGCTGTAGCTTACTCCATTTCTAAAGTGTAGTTGTAGAGCAAATTTTGGGGAATCAAAACCTGCAATTTGCTCAGTAAATAGGCATACACACCGTGCTCTTTTTAGACTATAATTTTGTGCCTTGCGCTATTCAGTAGAGCATGTAACCCATGTCCTCGGGTTTACAAGCAGAATTTGATTATATTTGAAATGCTGTTTGGTTATCATTGTACAGTATTTAAGGTTGCATCAAGTTAACAACACAGTGTTTCTAACCTGCAGCCCTGTGATATATCAGAGTGGAGATGGCTTTGAGGTGGTCATCAAAACATATAGAATGGTAAAATCATGTAGCATAGGAGAAGACCCCCTGCGGGAACTACCCAATTATTCCCACTTCCCTGGTCTTTGCCATATCATTTCCCCATTGCCCTTCAAATTTTTCCTGTTTGAGTATTTATTGTCTTTTTTTGGAAGTTATTGTTAAATCTGTTCCCATTGTCCTTTCAGGCAATGCTTTCTGGATCACAACATTTCACTGCATAAAAAAATTTCCCTTTATTTCCCCTCTGGTTTTTCTCCAGTTGTCTTAAATGTTTATCGTCTGGTGACTGACCCTAGTTTCTCCCTGTATGCCCTATTAAAATTCCTCATTGTTAAGAATGTTCTATTAAACTTTCTCTTGATTGGTTCTGCTGGTTTTATAGTGCATATTCTTGCTTCAGTAAACTGTGCCATTCGAGTGACCCACAGCTACAAAATACTTCCATATTTCAAAGATAATTATTTATTTGTGTATTCCTGGACAATATTTAAAATATTAGATAGTCTGAACTCAGTTCTTTGTAAGAATTAGTCCAAATAGGTCCATTAAATTCAATGCCTTGTTTAAAGAATATGCAAAAAACTTTGGTTTAAGAAGCTGAGATGTCAATCTGGTACTTCAGGATGGTGCCCATGGGATTTGGGAATTAAGGCAGATTTTGAGGAGTCATGTCTGGCTCAACGGATAGTACTCTGATTCAGAAGATTGTGGGTTCAAGTCCCACTGTAGGAACATGAGCATATAATCTTGGCTGACATGCCAATGCAGTATTGAGGGAGTGCTGCTCAATCACTGGTGCTACCTTTCAGGTAAGACGCTGAGCTGAGACCTCACTTGCTCTCTCTGGTGAATGTAAAAGATCCCATGGTACTCTGATGCCTTATTTATTCAGTTATATCCATTTAAATGAGAGGAAGTATGGGGAAATAGTGAGGGAGTGGGACTAATCCTAAAGATATGCTGATTAGGTGCATTGGCCATGCTAAATTCTCTCTGTGTACCTGAACAAGTTCCAGAGTGTGCGACTCGGAGATTTTCACAGTAACTTCATTGCAGTGTTAATGTAAGCTTACTTGTGACACTAAGAACAGAATTTCTCTTTGAAAGAACCAACACAGACCCAGTGAACCAAAGGCCTCTTCCTGTGATATAGTATTGAATGATTCTGCCTCCTAACTTTCCTATGATAAGGAAACTACGGTATACAATCAATAATAATTTACTGAAATAGTTCTCAGTAGTCGCTCAGCTAAAAAAAAGACTGAGGCCGAGCATCCTGATGGCAACGAGTAGATAATGGGTCGGGAGGGAGCCACCAGCTCACTAGCCAGTGAAAAGGCCCTCCCACTGAGACCATTAAGCTCCACTCCTTGTTTGCAATACAGGTGTTTGAAAATGATGCAAATGGTGGAATCTAGATGACTGGCCCGGTTTCACTATTTACACTGCAGTGTTATTGGGCAAAGGCAATTGTGCACATAAATATAATAAAATTCTACCATAAATACAAAAAATATTTTTTACACATTTTGTTGTAGTACAGCGCATTAAAAGAAAGAGAAGGCACATGGCTGCAAAAAAAACTCTAAGCTTAGCCTTCTGCATTTCCTTTCCAAACATACATCAACGGTCTTTGTTTTTTGATAAGAAGATAAAAATCCCATTTACATGCTGTCCCTCCAGTGACATCATTTAATAACAAAACATCTGGTTTGACGCGTACACTGGCATTCAATTCTACCTGATAACCACCTCTCTTGTTCCTTTCACAATCTCTTTTTTATCAAGCTGCTTGACCTACAATCAGTGCTAGATGCTCTGCCCTACATCAGCTTAAGATCATTCAAAACTCACTGACCTACATTGATTTCTGGTCTGGCAATACCTCAATATTAAAACTCTCAAATCCCTCCAAGGCATCACCTATTCCTATTTCTCTAATCTTCTCATGCCCCATGATCCTCTGCGGTGTCTGCACTTCTTCAGTCACCCCATCATTAATGGTTGTGCCTTGAGCTGCCTTGGCCCTAGCTCTTGAATACCATTCTATTTAGCTCACTTTTCCACCATTAAGGCATTCCTTACAATCTTCTTTTTTGACCAAGCTTTTGGTCACCAATGTTAATATCTCCTTAAGTGGCATGTCAAATTTCAGTTTTAATTTTGCTCATGACTGGCTTTCCGCATTAAAGATGCGATATAAATGTAAGTTGTTGTTGTCCGAAAGGACCTGGAGATTTGTTTTCTGTTCTGACAGTGAGCAATTCTACATACTGTTAAAATTTATTTATTAGTCACAAGTAAGGCTTACATTAACATTGCAATGAAGTTACTGTGAAATTTTGTGAAATGTAGCAAACCAAACTCTAGTTTCATTGATTGGTCTGATGAGAGGTCAACACAGATGGTATATTTGAGTTAAAGCAGTATGTAAAGAATGCCTAAAATATTATTATTGCCTAATTTGCATCTCTTGTGAATGTTATAAGCTGCCTTTAAGTTTGGACGAACAGTTCTCAAAGCATTAATCTTTGTTCTGTCTACACTGCTATTTCGGATAGGCAGGAATTTCAGCACAATTACAAAAAATCAGCATTGGAGGCAGCATTAGGGTGGGGGAAAGGGCACCTTTCAAAGTAAACTCTTTCTGGATTGCACTGTATTAGCAGTGTCCATGGGGACTGTGGTTGGCATGCTATAATTGGTCTATGGCATTTCTGGGCTAGAGAAGAGTAAAGATTGGGCCAGCATTCCTCCATGACTGAAAGGTACACTGTAAAGTGAACGAATGGACATTTGGGTGAGCACATGCTAAGAATCTTCTGTACGCAAATTGCTTGCTGACACATTGCACGGACACTCTGTTTATTCATACACAGTGATGCACCTTCAGCAGAGGAGGAATGTACAGAATGAATAAAAACACACCTCTGCCATTCCAGTGCATCCTAACAACTGCAAAGTGCAGAACTAGCTACTATAATCTGCTATAAAAAATTAAGATACTGGAAATATGCAGCAAGCAGTGTCTGTAGAGAGAGAAAAGCAGAGTTAGTATTTCAGGGACTCTGCATCAAACAAAACAACCGAAAAGCAAAATACTCTTGGGTGCTGGAAAACTGAGCTAATAATAGAAAATGCCTGAAATAAAACCCAGAACTCTTCTAAGAGTTGGGCATAACTTATAAAATAGCAAGATCCAGGTGTAGATGTACAATTCCCATTTCCAACAGATGCGACTTTGGCTTGCAGGGCGCATGATTCACACAGGAGGGAGAGCAAAGTTATCAAAGCCATTTGAATTTAGTGCTGAGTTTCAACTAACCCTATTTTGATTGCATGGCCTTAACCAACAATGTGGAAGTCACAGATTTACGCAGAGGATGTAAAACTCTTGAGAGGGGATATATTCTATTTGCACGTCATGATCTGAAGTCATTTAAATCCCCTGTTGTTTAAATGTGAAAAAGGCTGAATCTGTCAGTGAGTGTTTGAAAAATATCTTTGGACTACTTTGACAGACCAGACTACTTTGATTGACAGGCCATCCAATGTAAGTCTTAAACAAACACTCTCTGGTCATGCCATTTCAATAGTCTTCTTTGACGTTTGTCCAAGAGATATTGCCATGTCACTGTAAATGCTTGGCAGTTTCAAAAACTATAATTATCTCAGGTGATTAGCACATAGAAGCTTACTGAATCCCCGCAGAAAGCATCCAAATGGCACATCAAGTCAACACTGATTATTTGAAAGGCTCTTTCCTCTACACCGTACCCATAATCCTGTGCATTTATCATTGCTAATCCGCCTAACCTACACATCTTTGGACATTAAGGGACAATTTACCATGGCCAATCCATCTAACCTGCACATCTTTGGACTTTGAGAGGAAACCAGAGCACTCGGAGGAAACCCACACAGATGTGGGGAGAACATGCAAACTCCACGCAGACAGTCACCGAAGACCAGAATCAAATCCAGGCCTCTGAAATGAGAAGGCAGCAATGCTTACCACTGTATTCTGAGATTCTGAATTTACCGTTTGGTTGACAGTCTAAGAGTCTATTAAATGATTAGCTGATATTGGGGTCTGAGTAAAAGTTTGTTTGTTTTTGCAAGATATTAACCACTTGAAATTTGAACGATTTGAATGAATTTTGTGATTGAGGTATGGAGGTTGCATAAGGAGAGGTGTGAGGAAACATGGGGTGCATGATGGGCTTTGAGGGCTGTGAAGGAACGTTGGCAGTAAGAGGGAGGAATTAATTAATATGGAGGGGTGATGGGTGAGTGAAAGCCAGAGGATCTTAGAGCTTCTCAAACAAAGTCCCAGAGAAGCAAGTTGGCCTTCTAACCAGCCCACCTAGGCACTGGCCTGCACCCATGGCTTGACTCAATTTAACAGGACACCTTAAACCAAGGCAGGTATACTGAGTTGGAAATTTCAAGTTGGTTTGTGAAAATCCAGTCCGATTACTTTGCTAACTCCACAGACGCAGCCACACCAGTTGGGAAATTTTAGAATTTTCTCTCTTTATTGGAGTTTTAACGGTTTATAAACAAATACAATGACACGAAAGGAAGCCAGGGTGGAAAGAACAAAATGCATATTAGATTGTGTAGATAACAGAATTCATTAACTGAGAAAAGGCATAAAATTTGGTCATGGGACAAGGATCAAAAGATGGGTGCAGAGAAGATGCAATGACAGAAATATTACCACCATGGGTCATCCAAAACACCAGGAGCAGTGGTTATGATTTGAAGTTGTTGAACTTCATAGAATCTAGAAGGTTCCAAAGTGGGTTGCATATTATAGAAACGTGCTGTTCTTTCCCAGCCCTTTCTTCCCACTTTCTAGCCTGAGTTGTAAAAAGAGAGGGCTGGACTGCTGCATTCTCCTTTCCTCAGTCACATGTATTATTGTGGTGGAGGTGAAATGAGGCCCTTAACTGACCATTTGGGTTGCTGGGGGGGAGGGCGGGTGGGAGGTTGTGAAGCAAGTGATATGATGTTTCAGTGAAATGCATTTTATGGTTAATTTGTGGACTTTGAAATATTTCCACTCATTACTTTGTGCATTTAAAGATACATAAAAGTTGCATCATGGGAACAGGTCATTCAATGTGACTTCTGTGTTTATTGTTTATTCTCCATGTAAGCCAATTATTTTAAATCATATTTACCCTTCCTATTCCCATATGCCTTCAACCCTTTTGCCTTTATCTAATTTTTCAATCGGATCCATAATATTGACCATTTCTACTTCAATCACTGATCCGGGAGTGAATTCTACAGCCTCACAACTATGTGTGGAGATATTTCTCTTGCTCTCTATTTGAAATCTCTTACGTTCAAGCTTTTATTCGCATTTTTGAATCTTTAGCTACTTGAAATAGCTGCTTCTAACAATCTTGTCCAATCCTTTCATAATTTTGATGCATTCTGTCACAATGCTTCTGCATTGTTCTACTGACAAAAGACCACATTTTTCAAATCTTAAATTTATATTTCCTAATACCAGACAAATCTGTGCTGAATCCTCTGTAAAACCTCAACACCCTCTCGACTGTGTGTGTGGAGCACAATGTTTTACATGGTGTTCTGATTGAAGTTTGCTCAAGGTTTATATCAACTCATCAAAGCATCTTGGCTTTTACATTCTACACCTCAAACATTCAATTCTGATAGCTTTTCTACAGCCGAATTCTAACCATTTCGAGTCACAAAGTTAGAAAGTGAGTTGCTTAGTTTTATTGTGTGACCCTTTGTACATGCTGGTTGTTTATATTTAATGACTTGCACTGGTATCCAGTAAAAGCTAATAATAAAAGCTCTAAAAATGGTTTAGAAGTGATAATGTTCATTACTCTAATAAAATTATGTTTCTTCAGCTTCAGGCCATCCGCATTCTTTTTACTGCCACCTTGAACTAGGATCTGACCGGGAAGTGCCTGTTAGTTTTGTCCACTATGTGGATGTGGAATTCGACATGCCGAGTGCTTCAGCGTCCAAAGCAGCAGTTAGATCAATTGCCGTGGGAAATAAGAGTGATGTGAGAAAGTGGGTTGTTTACAAAGCTCACTACAGTTATCAGGTACCCTGGAGTTTACGTGCAGTGTCTGGTACATTCCTAATTCATTCATCGTCCTTGAACAATGAACATTTTGTTCAAAAGAACTAATATTTTAGTAAAACTCAAACCTTGCTTTCAACCCTGTGTGTCTTCTTCCCTCCTAAATTTTGTTGCTAAATGCCTCATGTATGTAAATTCCTATGAAGGGATTCCCATGCATAGATCATTAAACCAAATTAGTAGAAAAATGCAAACCAAAGAACTTAACTAATCCTACCAAACATCTGGTGTAATTCTTTTATGTGCGTTCACAGGATGTGGGTATCACAGCAAAACCAGCATTCATTGCCCACCCCTACTTTCCCTGTTTGACACAACTGAGTCAATCACCTTGGAAAATCAGTTGTGTTGCTTCCATTTTTGAATGCTAATCTTGCATCAAATGGGGAACGGTTAAAAAATACATGAAATATATTCATGAATACTTCACCTTTTCTTGAATATATTTATGGTATGAATTGTATTGCTTGGCAAAGACAAAAGCCATTATGCTAAAATTTTGAAATGGCATTTGTTGTGTAACATGGTTTTATTCTGGACTAATTTTGAAAGTTGTGCTAACCTTTCATCTTCGCTGATGGTCTTGTTTTTAAATTTTGTTCAGGTGGAAATGGAACAGAAAAAAGTTCGGGCTGCAAATGTGGATAGTATGGAAACTGATCAACCAGACCAATGCATTCAGCAGTGAAGCACTCCAAGCTTCAAGGCAAAATAATGGACTTAGTACTGTGACAATGCAAATTCAATCTGCGTATGCCTCAAATAGCACAATGCTGCCATGATACAAGTTTCAAGCCTGGAAGAGAACAAAAGAAAAGGAATTTTGATTCCAGGATTTCATGAATTTAATTTGCAGAGAATACAATGACAGAGGTGGATAGGAGCCTGGACGACAGCACACTGATCCAAAAATAGATTCAGGAAAGATTGGATTCAACCCCCTTCTGTGGTTTATATGTATAGCACTGGTCATTTTGCCAAGTGTCACATAATTATTTTTTAAAATCTTGTGCATACTTAGAACCTTGAACAGAGAGGAGAGACTGTAACTTCTATTTTAGGGTGAAATATTGGTTTTGTTGCTTCTTCTTCATTTCTTCCTCTGGAGGTATAAAAGAAGGGTCATCACATGTTTGCATGCAGCAGCCCTCCTTGTCCTTTCCTTGCTGTTCAATGCTTGTGTATCTGAGATTGAGGTTTTCTGATAGCTATTTTTTCCAGATAATTCTGAAATGAAAGTGCTTAAATTAAAGATACAGTTTCCTCCTTTTGGTCAGCTGCAACTGCAATTTTCAAATCACTTTATTTTTTTTAAAACATTACTAAGATGTATCATCTTTGGAAAGATGCAATGTGTCCTCAACTTATTGTAAAAATTAAATGTTTTGTGAACAAGGATCTTATGGCTTTTTAAATATATATTGCTAATGCTCTCCTCGAAAGCCTCAGCAGCCCAGTTTCTTTGTGGGTAAATGTACTACTTGAAGTTTTGAGCCCTGCAGAGCAAGATGATCCAGGTTCACGCCCCAGTCTGAAGTGAATTTGAAAATCTAACATAGGAACATGAGAGCAGGAGAAGGCCATTCAGCCCATCCAGCCTACTCCACCATTTAGTATAATCATGGCTGATAATCCACTTCAAAGCCCCTTTTCCCACACCATTGCCACATTCCTTGACAGATTTCTAAATGCCAATAAATCAATCACTGCTTTAAACATACTCAATGACTGAGCTTCCATAGCCCTCTGGGGTGGAAAATTCCAAAGATTCACTCTGTGTAAAGAAATTTATCCCCATCTCAGTCCTAAGTAGCTTTCTCTTCTTTTGAAGTTGTGTTCTTGGTTTTATCTGCCAACCAGGGGAAAATCTTACCTGTAACTACCCTATCTAGCTTTTAAATATTTTGTAAGTTTTAATGAGATCACCTTTCATTCTTTGAAAGGAGGATACAAGCTCAGTTTCTCCAATCGCTTTTCATAAAACAGCCTGCTAGTCCAGGAACAAATTTAGTGAACCTTTGTTCCACTCCTTCTATGGCAATAATATCCTTCCTAAGGTTTGGGTTTCACCAGGATCACTCAACTCCTGACCTTGTTCTAGTCTTGGCTCAACCAGGGACAAAAGAGCTGAATTGCAGAGGTTAGAGTAACTGCCCTTGACATCAAGATATCATTTGACCGAGTATGGCATCAAGGAGCTCTAGCAAAATTGGAGTCCAATGGGAATGGAGGGGCAGAGGGTGGAAATCTTTCTGCTGGTTGGAGACATAGCTGGCACAAAGGAATATATTTGTGGTGGTTAGTCAATCAACTCTGTGCAACACTGGAGATGTTCTTCAGGGCCAACCATCTTCAGCTGCTTCATCAATAAAGCCAAAAGATGATGATTGCACAATGTTCACCACCATTTACTCAAGATACGAAAGCAGCCTATGTCCAAATGCAGCAAGACCTGGACAATATCTAGGCTTGGGCTGACAAGTGGCAAGTAATGTTCACGTGACACAAGTCTGGACAATGATCATCTCCAGCAGAAGAGAATGTAACATTGTCCCTTGACATTCAGTGGCATTACCATCACTGAATCTCCCACAATGAACACCTGGGAGTTATCATTGACCAGAAACTGAACTGAACAACTAGCCATATAAATACTGCAGAACAGGTCAGAGACTAGGAATGCTGTGGCATGTAACTCACCTCCTGACTCCCCATGGCCTGTCCACAATCTACAAGGCACAGGTCAGGAATGTGATCGAATACTCACCGCTGCCTGATGAGTGCAGCTCCAACAACACTCAAGAAGCTTGACACCATCCAGGACAAAACAGCCCGCTTGATTGCTACCCCTTCCGCATTCACTCCTTCCATAACTGATGCACAGTGGCAGCAATGTGTATCATCTATCAGATGCACTGCAGTACCTCACCAAGGCTCTTCAGACAGCATTCATTACCCTTGGGTTAGCAAAGATGACAAGCAGTCAGAGTTGGCTGCTTTGATAGAATTCATGATGAACCACTCAATATCTGGACTCTCAAATGAAATCTCTACTGTGGAAAACACCAATGATCAATATTCACCGCAGGAAACAATTGCAGAAGGACATCTTTTTTGTCAAATCTCCATATTCAGCTGCTGATGGAACCTTTCAATATTCTCTGAAATTTTAAACAGCAAGTTGAAATCGATAGCCCAGTGTTAGTACTTTGCTCCAATCTATGAATGTCCATCTCAGAGGAACAAAAAAGAGGCTCTAAATATGGATTTAAATTAAGATGTGACTGTCAAGGGTGGAAGTTGCTTTATGCAAAAGTGAAAAAAAGATAATTCAAGGGCAAAAAGAAGGAAATTATTTTAAGAATTTTGCATATTGACTTTCTGTACTGGTATCTGATGTAGCAGCAGACAATGACTACTAGGACACTTGCACACCACCACAACATAACGTTGTTGAACAAGTATTCGTAATTTCACAACACATTCATTTGTACTATTTCATATTGTAAGTTTATTGAATACCACCAGACTCTGTTGTAATTGCTCACTGAGTTGGAGGAAAGATATTGTTTCTCAGCCTTTTGGCCAAGATCAGGTGTAGTTTTTGATCCTGCATTTGATAGATGTCAATGAGATAACATTGAAGCTTCATTTGAAGCAATTTTTTAAAATGGGCATCTAGGCGTTTTGGCTAACATGCAAATCAGATCAAGCACTGGTGGGGTTGCAATGCCTGCACCTATGAGCTTGGATCATGTATTTCAAGCCCAAGGAAGAGGCCAGCCTGTCTTTTCAGCTTAGACCTGTAATGTCTTATTGGTTGAGACTTTGAATTGGAATTTGATTGGATACAACCAAAAAAAATCTATTCTTATCAGTTTAATATCTGATACGTCCCTTACATGGGGGTAATACAGTGGTTAGCACTGCTGCCTCATAGCGCCAGGGACCCGGGGTCGTTTCCCACTTGGGTCACTGTGTGGAGTTGCATGTTTTTCCCATGCCTATGTGGCTTTCCCCGGGTGCTCCGGTTTCCTCCCACAGTCCAAAGATGTGCCGGTTAGGTGGATTGGCTATGCTAAGTTGCCCCTTGGTGTCAGGGGGACTAGGTGGGGTAAATGTATGGAGTTGTGGGGATGGGGCCTTGTGGGATTGTGGTCGGTGCCAACTCAATAGGCCGTATGGCCTCCTTTTGCACTGTAGGATTCTATGATATCAAACCTATGAGATAATGCAGAGAAGTTTCATTAGAACAGTACCAGGATTGAGAGACCGCTTATATGGAGAGACTAGAAAAACTGGTATTGTTTTTAGAGCAGGGAAGGTTAATGGGAATAGTAAGAGAGGTGTTCAAAGAATGAAGAGTTCTGATATCATAAAAAAGGAGAAATATTTCCACTGGCAGGACAGTGGACAACCAAAAGAGACAGATTTAAGGTAACTGACCAAAGAATCAGAGAAGAAATTTGACATTTTGTTTCTCAGAGCTTTATCATCGGAAAAGGATGGTGGAATCAGAAATGGTAATGCCTTTCAAAAGGGAATTGGATAGACCTGAAAAAGAGGTGTGTTAATGGGACAAATAGGATAGATTTTCCAATGTACAGGCGCAGGCACACTGGGCCAAGTGGCCTTCTGTATTCTGTGATATAGTGCTTTATAACAATAGGATGTTAAATGTGAGGTATTTACAGGAAAACTTTTAATATAATTACAGTTTGTTTATACCTTTACGTGATCATGGTTTGTACATTCTTCAAGCTGTAAAGGGTGTTGAGATACAAGGGCTTACATTTATTTAAGAAAAAATGCTCGAATTTTTATTCATTCATGGGACATGGATGTCGCTGGCTGGCCAGCTTTTATTGCCCATTCCTAGTTGCCTTTGAGAGTCAAGTTGAGAGTCGACCACATTGCTGTGGCTCTGGACTCAAATGTAGGCCAGACCAGGTAAGGACAGCAGATTTCCTTCCCTAAAAGAAATTAGTGAACGAGATGGGCTTTTCTGACAATCGACAATGGTTTCAAGGAATTCCAGATTTTTTTAAATTCAAATTCCACCCTCTGTCACAGTGGGATTTGAACCCAGGGCCCCAGAACATTACCACTAGGCCATTGCATGAGGAGATATAGCTTTAAATTTATGGGTGATAGATATATGACAGATATCAGAGGTAGGTTTTTTACCTAGAGAGTAGTAAGGGCGTGGAATGCCCTGTCTGTAACAGTAGTGAACTCGCCAACATTAAGGGTGTTTAAATGGTCATTGGATAAATATATGGATGATATTGGAATAGTGCACATTAGATGGGCTTTAGATTGGTTTCACAGGTCAGTGCAACATCGAGGGCCGAAGGGCCTGTACTGCGCTGAAATGTTCTGTGTTTTCCACAATAATTATTTTGAGTCTTGTTATTAAGAGCATATTTTGTTCACACCCCCCTCCCCTTTCCAAGCAATAGAAATAAATAAAGATAACTCTCCTTTTTAAGAGTACAGTAACTGTTGTACGAGTTGGAATGGGTTGCTGTATTGTTTAGAGAGGACGGTGTGAAAGAGCTCAATAGTTTTATAGAAAACACATTAAATGGGAAGCAGGCTATTAAGCAAAAGATAATCTATCATTCCAGGTGGCAATGTCATAGCCAGAAGCGAAGCAGAAATGTTAACCTATTGTTCTTCTTTCAAATTTGCCTTAACTACTTTGACTTACTAAAAAAAATCAGCTATAGTTTAATTGTCTTCTTATGACCTCTCTTTAGCCTGAAGTGTGATATTCATTCAATCCAATCACAATTTAAATGCCCTACATCTCAAACTATTGCACCTAGGCAAACTGCAAGGATAATTGGATACTGAAAGAAGGAATCCTCCTTTAGATTTTGGTGCAACTCTGAAAAAAAACCAGATTAAAAGGGACAGAAATGCGAAGAGCGGTTATACCCAAGCAAACCAGTAGTAGAATTCCTGCTAAAAGAACTTATATTTCTGCTGAGTTATTATTCCACTTTGTCTAGTCTCGCCCACCGCGAGAATCGTTGTGGGCAAGGCGGGACATTGGCTGGAATTTCTAGTTTCTGGACTGACACAACTGGAAAATCCAGTCCATTGAATCCATTCAACTAAGGGAAGGGGATCCTTTTTGTCTAAGCATGTGAGCTAAATAGACTTGTAGCAAAAATCTTCCTGAAGGTATTAAAAATACTAGGAAATCTCATCACACCAGGTTGAAGTCCAACAGGTTTATTTGGTATCACAAGCTTTTGGAGCACTGCTCCTTCATCAGATGATGAATTAGACAATTAAACTCACCTGATGAAGGAGCAGCGGTCCGAAAGCTCATGATTCCAAATAAACTTGTTAGACATTAACCTGGTGCTGTGAGACTTTTTCCTGTGCCCACCCCAGTCCATTGCTGGTATCTTCACATCAATATTAAAAATAAGTTGCAACCCCCTCTGCCATCCAATGTTCCCAGTTTTGTTTTGGAATTTCATTCTTTTTCTAAGTTCACTTTAAATTATACATTTTATTCTGTTGTGGAGCAGATTATTAATGAAATAATCTCAACAAACCCAGTACAGAATGATCATTTAATAGCCAACATGTTGGAAAAGCACAGCCTCAGAGAACAGTCCTCTGAGACAGAGTGTCCCTAGCTAAAGAACCTCACATTTCCACATTGCAAATCACGTAGGCAAGGCATTATTTACGTTCCAACATTGCCTAGTTTATGTTTTACATTAAAAACAAATTGCAGATATTCAAAAGGCAGTTTATCTACTATCCCAAGGACCATCTGTCTCTCTTATCTCCCTTTGGTTCCTTGTAACCTTTTCCCTAGTGTTTGTTGCCACCTGGCTTGACCGTGCACTGCTAGCTTTGTCTGCTAATTCAGGCCATCTAAGTATTACAGAGGTCTCCTGGCATACAAGCTACTAATATGAGCCTTGATGATATTTTATGTTAACTGGTATGGCTTAGCCAGGTATGCATTTGGCTGGCAGTGTTTGTCTTTTGCCACGTCAGCTGGGTGATACTTTTCTCTTGAGTCTGGAATTTTACTTAACCTTTCTGTTAATAGTTTTCAAAACTTCCTAAAAAGTCTCTTCAGTAAGTTACTAGTTCTTTTTGATTGTAACTCTTTGACCATGATTGTTGTCTGCCCCAATAAATTGTTGTAGTCGTCCATATTCCATATTTATTGGTCTCTCTCTTACAGCTCCAACCCTAGAAGTCTCCTGGATCCCAGTTCCTCTATATCTAGCCTCTTGTACATCCACAAATTCCATTGCTCAATCATTAGCGAGCATTCCATCAGCTGTCTAGGCCCTAAACTCTCAAATTCCATCCTTAATCCCCCCTGATCTCCCTTTCTCTCTCTCTCTCTCTGTGCCTAAGCCATTCATTACAACCAACTTTTATCACTTGGACTAATATTGCTTGTGTGTCTCGGTTTCAAATGTTGTCTGTTCAAGCTCCTGTGAAGCACTTTGGGATGTTTGAGTACTTAAAGATGCTGTATTGACACAAGGTGTTGCTTAGACACCTTAATTTTTAAAATCAGAAATATATCAAAGTTAGGCTATTCAGTAAAATATGTGCACTTTTGCCTGCTCAGTGTTTCATGTTGCAACTTTCATATGTAGTGTTTGTTATTATTTTCACATAAATGTTTAGGTTTCTAGAATTCTTTGACTTCAGAATGGAAACAGCTTCTTCTTTCAGAGACAGTACAATAAAAACAGTCATTGTAAGGAGGACATGAGTAAGTTGAAGGTCCTGTTGTGTTCCCAACAAGACGCAACAACCGTCAACTTTGATTAGTGATGTACCCAGAGTAGGTAAGAGTTAATGCATATACTTCTGGGATTATGATCAGTGGAAGGTTGCCAACTCTCTCATTAAAGAACAAAGATCAATTGTTACACAAAAACAGAAAATGATGGAAACTCTCAGCGGATCTGACAGCATCTGTGTGGAGAGAATAGAGCCAAAGTTTCATGTCTAGACGACCCTTCGTCAGAGCTCCAGCATCCACGGTATTTTACTTTTATCTAGTTGTTACACAAAGATTGGTTCCCTTCAGCCATCGGAAAGAAGCCAATGTACATTTTTATATAATATAAACAGAACATTCTGGAAATACTCAGCATGCCAAGTAGCATTTGTAGAAAGAGAATTAGGGTTTAAAGCATCAAATTGTTCTGTCAATCCTGATGAATGGTAATCCATGGGCCTTACTGCATCGTAAAATCTCAGTTAATTCCAAACAAGTTAATAATACGTAACAGCCATTTATAGGTAAAAGGCGTGAACTTATCGCTGTTCTCCCCATGGTCCCACTGCAGCCAGGCTGGAGAATTTGGAGCCCAGCCTAGTCTCTGTTCACTACAGCGGGAAGAGAAAATCTTGCTGGCGTGAATGGAGATAACATTCCGGCTAAATTGTTTCAGGTCCTTGGTTTAGTGTCAGGGTCATTAAAGATCAACTATTCCATCTTGACAGGGGAAACTTCGGGTGTTATCTGGGACACTCAATATTTTTGACCTACATTTAATTCAAAAGGCAGCTTTCATATCATGTTTCCTCGGAACTGAAATGCATACGTACATGCTAAATATCTGGTTTAGCATTAGCACAGATCAAACAAAGAACACTTCTATTTTTGGAATAAATACCTGGTTATACAATTTACTCACTGTGGGGTTCGAAAAGCCTAAGTTTCTTGTTGTCACTGGAGAACCTCGTGGATTGCATACATGCCAGCTATGAGGACAAAGGCCACACAGTTCTCTATAGGAACCTCCAGCTATTAGGTGCAGACAATGTAAGTGGAGACAGCATTAAACATAAGTTAAAGAAATGAGTATTGTCTCCAGACAGGGCAATAAGTGAGATATTGCAATTACTCAATTCTACAGTGGACATTGTAACCACCAGATGAACTATCGAGTTAACTGATTAGAATAAATGGAACCTGGAGCCTTGACATTGAGCTGCTGAACTATTTTTTATTTGTTCATGGGATGTGGGCATCGCTGGATGGGCCAGCATTTCTTGTCCATCCCTGGGGACATTTAAGAGTCAACCACATTTCCTGAGCAACTGCATCACATATAGGCCAGAGCAGGTAAGGGCAGCAGATTTCCTTCTCCAAAGGATATTAGTGAACAAGATGGGTTTTTTCAACAACTGATAATGGTTTTATGGTCATCAGTAAATTCTTATTCCAGATATACTTTATTGAATTCAAATTTCACCATCTATCGTGGCAGGATTCGAACCCGGGTCCCCCGAGCATTGCCCTGAGTCTTGGGATTCTTTGTCCAGTGACAATATCACTAAGCCATCACTTCCCCATTATTTTTGGTACGTTGTCAGTTATAATAAATGTAATAAGGCAACATGACTTTATTATCAGGATAAACTGAACACAGGCTGCAGCTCTGATAGCTAGAAAAAAGATCAGAAGGCTGACAGGAGGCTTTACAATGATGAAAGGATTTCAGAGGAAAGACATACAGCAGATGTTTTCTCTTGAGGAACAGAGCCTACAGCCAGGGAGCATAAATATAAGGTAGTAACTAACAAATCCAAGAAGATATTCCAGAGAAACTCGGATCACTGTTTGTGTGGAGTCTGCATGTTCTCCCCGTGTCTGCATGGGTTTCCTCCGGGTGCTCCGATTTCCTCCCACTCTTCAAAGATGTGCAGGTTAGGTTGATTGGCCATGTTATATTGTCCCTTAGTGTCGGGGGACAGTAGAGTAAATATGTAGGGTTACGTGGATAGGGTTTAGGTGGGTTTCATGATATGGAGTTGCTGGCGTTGGACTCGGGTGGGCACAGTAAGTAGTCTCACAAAACCTAGGTTAAAGTCCAACAGGTTTATTTGGTAGCACGAGCTTTTGGAAAGATCGTGCTACCAAATAAACCTGTTGGACTTTAACCTGGTTTTGTGAGACTACTTATTGGATGGGATTGTCGTTGGTGCAGACTTGGTGGGCCAAATGACCTCCTTCTGCACTGTAGGGATTCTATGATTCCATCAAAAATTTTGGAGCATGGAATGTGAGCATGTGGAACTTTATATCACAAGGAGGAGATGAGGCAAATGGTATATTGTAGATTTAAGGGGATGCTGGAGAGGGATAGAAGAATGTTCTTGATGGGGTTAAGTAATGTGTGAGGAGTCTTGAGTGAAGCATTGGACTGAAGGGCCTGTTTTCGTGCTGTAAATTCTACGATAATCTGTGGGACAATTCAGTGAGAGTCACATGATATCCTCTTATCAGAGTGCCTACACTTCCCTCCTCTGTCAGGTCATGGTACTGCAAGCACTTGGTGAGCAAAATGCACAAACTTTAAGACCAAAATAGAGGTAGGGCATCAGATTTCATTCTGAGTGCAGGGGGCCTGGGTGACTGACTTCCTAAAGTTTGTCCAGTCCAATAGCAGGCTGATAATCTGCCCCTTAGCAAAACCCAGCCTAAAGATTTGGCTGGAGTGCTTTGTTCAGACAAGGGCACGAATCCTCTCACTAAGAACTTGCTGCGATGCACATGGCAACCTCTGTTCAAAAAGACACTAAAGTTTAAATTATTCAGAAACATTCCCAAAGGTCGTGAATGTAGCCCAATCCATCACACAAACCAGTCTCCCATCCATTGACTCTGTCTACACTTCTTGCTGCCTCGGCAAAGCAGCCAGCATAACCAGCCCCACGCACCCCCGACATTCTCTCTTCCACCTTCTTCCTTGGGAGAAAGATACAAAAGTCTGAGGTCACGTACCAACCAACTCAAGAACAGCTTCTTCCCTGCGGCCATCAGACTTTTGAGTGGACTTAACTTGCATTAAGCTGATCTTTCTCTGCACTGTAACACCACATTCTGCACTCTCTCCTTTCCTTCTCTATGAACGGTATGCTTTGACTGTATAGCGCGCAAGAAACAATATTTTTCACTGTATGCAAATACATGTGACAATAATAAATCAAATCAAATGACTATTTGGTCAGAGTGCTCGGGTCATCGTCCCAGCCAGGTTACCAATTCCTTTTGATCATATTTCTGGAGGTTTCATCACATGACCTCCTGCTGTTGACTGCCTCACTCAGTCAAATAGCCTTTCTGTCCCTCCCCAATAGTTTTTTAACAATTAATTACTCAAGGGTTTCTGGGAGAATAATACAATCCCCCTCTGCTCACAACTAATATCCAGAATAATCCTTAATTCCTGAAGACTCTGGGACAATTTGGAGGATTGGCAACACTAGAACCATAGAATCCCTATAGTGCAGAAGGAGTCCATTTGGCCCATCAAGCCTGCACTGACAACAATCAAACCCGGGCCCTATCCCTATAACTGCACGTATTTACCCGGCTAATCCCTGACACTAGGGGGAAATTTAGCGTCGTCAATCAACCTAACCTGTACATCTTTGGAGTGTGGGAGGAAACCAGAGAACCTGGAGAAAAGAGGATGCAGACCCCACACAGACAGCGACCCAAGGCTGGAATCAAACCCGGGTCCCCGGGGCTGTGAAGCAGCAGTGCTAACCACTGTGCTACCATACTGTTCTAATCACTCAGGTGCTGCCAAAAACAGGCCAAGATATTGACTATCAGATAGGAACATGTAGTCAACATCTTTTCCCAAAGGAAGGAGAGTCTAAAACTAGAGGGCATAGATTTAAGGTGAGAGGGGAGAGATACAAAAGGGTCCAGAGGGGCAATTTTTTTCACTCAGAGGGTGGTGTGTGTCTGGAATGAGCTGCCAGAGGTAGTAGGAAAGGCGGGTACAATTTTGTTTTTTAAAAAGCACTTAGATAGTTACAAGGGTAAGATAGGTACAGAGGGATGTGGGCAATTGGGATTAGCATAGTGGTAAAAACTGGGCAGCATGGACAAGTTGGGCTGGAGGGCCTGTTTCCATGCTGTAAATCTTTATCACTATGACTCTATGGGCAGGATTTTACAACCTCACTCGGGAGAAGTTTGTAAAATCCCACCTTGCCAATGGAGAATTCTGTTCTGTGAGCCTCCCCCAGGCAAGGTGGCAAAATTCCAGCCGATGACTCTATGTGAACAGGTGGAAGCCATTCAGCCCCTCAAGCCTGTTCCACCATTCAAATAGATCACAGTTGCTCTTATCTTAACTTCATCTACCCTGCCTTAATGTTTTGTCTCTTAACAACCTTACTTTTGTTCTTTGATATGCAGCCAGTTCATGAACTATAACTTATTATTGTACAAGGTCAAACAGTTCTTCATGTTCCTGGTAACAAGTTGTGTTTGCAACACAGCCCAGGAGGGAATCTCTTCTGAATGAAAGCCAATGGTCACGTTGCCAGCTGTTAATGAATAGCTCATAGTGCCAGCAATAAGTCATCTGCTGCTGTTGCTCCCCCCAGATACGACATGTCATGTTACTCTCAAACTCCAGGACTAAAGACAAGTACCCCAAGCTGATGGTCTGCATTCTACGGCTCTTAAGGGAAGTGTTTGCAGGAGAGTGGGTGCGTTAGTTATAAGTCCCCAGTGGACTGGAAACAGACAAATGATACGCCACAATTCAAAACAATGGGGGAAATGGAAAGCAGGAGTCTGTAAGCTGGTTACTCTGATATCTGTCATTGGGAAAATGTGAGATTCTATTATTAAGGAGATAGTTAGTAACAGGAGATTTAGGCTGGGAGTTTTCCCAATATCGGCACAAGCGAGGAAGTGATTAACCAGCATTGTGGAGACTCCAAGTAAAATGGGAGAAGCTGGTAGAAGAAGAAAGATGGAGGTTTACATGATCACAGTTCCCATCACCATTTATTGGAATAGGAAGGTTGCCAATGGAAAAGAGGCTGGGGAATGGCACTAATAAATTGCTCCTTCAGAAATTCAGCACAGTCACAATGGGCCAAATAGCCTCCTTTTGTGCCATAACATCATAACATATGTTCAACCAAGTTCAGCTGTTTCTTGCATCATAAGGTCAGAAATGGAGATGTTCACTGAAGATTGCACAATGTTCAGTATCATTCACAAGTCCTCAAACTGAAGCAGTCCATGCCCCAATGCAGCAAGACCTGGGAACTGGGCTTGAGCTGACAAGTGGCAGGTAACATTTCTGCCACGCAAGTGCCAGGCAATGACCATCCCTGGCAAGGGAGGATCTAATCATCACCCCTTGACATTCAATGGCATTGGCATCTCTGAATCCTCGACTATCAAAATCCCGGGATTGACTAGATACTGAACTGGACCCAGCCATATAAAACTTTGGCTACCAGAGCAGGTGAAAATCTAGAAATTCTGCAGCAAGTAATTCACCTCCTGACTTCCCAAAGTTTGTCCGCCATCTACAAGGCACAAGCCAGGAGTGTGATGGAATACTTTCCACTTGCTTGGAATGAGTGCAATTCCAATAACACTCAAAAAGCTTGTCATCCTCTAGGACAAAGCAGCTCGCTTGATTGGCACTCCATTCACAAACATTCACTCCCTCCACCACTGATGCATTGTGGCAGCAGTGTGTACCATTTACAAGCACTACAGGAACTCACCAAGACTCCTTAGGCTGCACCTTCCAAACTCACAACTGCTACCACCTAGAAGGACAAGAGCAGCTTGTATATCTCGGAACGCCACCACCTGGAAGTTCTCACCCAAGCCACTCATATCCTGACTTGCAAATATATCTCCGTTCCTTCGGTGTCGATGAATCAAAATCCTGAAACTCCCTCCCTAACAGCACTGTGGATGTACCTATACCACAGGGACTCCAGTGGTTGAAGGCAGCAGCTCACCACCACCTTCTCAAGGGCAATCAGGGATTGCTGATCTAACCAGTGACACCTACATCCCATGAATGAAACAAAAACATTCTGATTAGGCTAATTTTTATTCCAAATTTATCAATCAATTGTATTTAAATTCCCCAATTGTCACTGTGGGGCTTGAACTCAATACTCTGATCATTAGTTCAGGTGTCTGAGTTACAAGTGCGGGGATATTATCAGTATAGTGCTGCTTCCGTATCGTACATTCTTTAAATAACACCTGAAAAATCAAGTCAGGGCTCCAGTTTAATGCCTCAACCAAAAGATGACACATCCAACAGTGCAGCTTCTCAAGAACTCGCTTTATTTTTCTGCAGACGCTGTGTCATTTTTGAAGCTACACAGCACCTATTTATCAGTGGCAGAGATTTGCAGCTTGAGCGCTGTGGTGGTTTCGTAACACTCTCTCCTACAGGCACTAATTGCCATCTGCTTGTTGACTGTTGATAAATGACTCCTGAGAGAATGTGTTGTGAATCTACCACTAACAGATTGACAGCTGTGAGTCGCTTCATGCCAGTGTTTGCAAGAGACGTGACCTGGAGCCGCTTTATCCTGGGGGAATTTTTATTTTGATCTTTGAGCCAGCAGATGTTGGAGCAAAACGTTGCAAACTGCAACAAATGATTTTAGCAACATGCTCGATCTCAGCCTCGATGGTGCGTCTGCCGTGGTGTTCCTACCTCTGACTCAGAAGATTGTGATTTCCAGTCCCCATTCCAGAGACCTGAGAACACGTTCTAGACTATGTCACAGTGACTTGGACAACCTAGAGTCAGAACCTCAAAGCACTGGAGGAATATCATCAGCGATGTCTTTGCAAGTTCCTCTAAATCCGATGGAGAGAAAGGTTATCCAAAAGCAGTGTTATTTCTCAACATCTCAAAAACAGAAAATCTCAGCAGGTCTGGCAGCTTCTGTGGGGAGAGAATAGAGCCAATGTTTTAAGTCTAGATTACCCTTTGTGAGAGCTCTGATGAAGGGTCATCTAGATTCAAAACGTTGGCTCTATTCTTTCTCCACAGATGCTGTCAGACCTGCTGAGATTTTCCAGCATTTTCTGTTTTGGTTTCAGATTCCAGCATCCGCAGTTTTGCTTTTATCTTCTTGTGTTTCAGTGTATCCAGCAACGAGGCACTAAGTGCCCAGAACCAACTCCGCTGGGTGGGAACATCACTCCATGCCTGACACCGGACTCCCAATACAACTGTCCTACTCAGAACTGGAATTCTGCAGGAGATTCCCAGGAGGACAGTGGGAACACTTTCAGGATGTCCTCAGAGTTGCCCCAAAGAGGTCAAACGTCCTGCTGACTTACGGGATACCCCGGCTTGTGACAAGGAAAATGGAGAAGATTTATTCAGGAAGGAACACACTGTTAGGGATTTTCTGGTCTTGTTGTTGCAGGACCCAGTGAGGGAGTCATCAATGAAGCACTGATTTTCAGCAGAACCGGATGATTCTGGAGGGCTGAAGATCTCCCACCCATTGAGAGACCTCGTCAGGAGCAAGCAGAGGGGGTGTCGAACATCATAAACCTCCAAACACCTCATCCGCACAACCCTTCCAACATAGCCTGCTCCGCATGTGGCAGAGTCAGTAGATCACACACTGGATTTATCGGCCATCTCAGAGTCCATCGATCTGGAGGGATCCCTGGTCCCGAGGGGCTGTTCAAGAAGGAGAAGAGAGACCATTCAGCCCATTGAGTCCATTCCAGTTCTCTGTGGAGCAATCTGTTCTATTCCTCTATTATGTCCCCTTAGCTCTGAAGTGCCCATCCAATTTCCTTTTTGAAATTATTCTTCACTTCTGGTTCCTCCATCCTTGTAGACAGTGAGTTCCAGCTCATTAGCACCTGCAATACAAGGAAGTTTTTCCTCTGTTCATCCCGAATCTCTTGTCCAAATCATTCACTGTGTGTTCCCTGGTCTTTACCGTTGACTAATGGGGTCAGCTTCCCTTTGGCGACCTTACCAAAGCTGTCATAATCTTCTGCACTTCTCTCAAACCTCTTGTCCAAATTCTTCGCTCCAAGGAAAACAACTCCAGCTTCTCCAACCTAACTCTTTCTCATTTTGGGACCATTCTGGTAAATCTTGTCTGCATCTCCTCAAGGATCCTCATGTTACCCACACTAAATGTCTGTGGTGGAAGAATCAATTCAAACTGGTCTTTTAGGTTCAAGCTGGTTTATTGTTGGACATTTCCTCAGTGCTACCAACCAACAAGAAGCTCTCCACCAAAGTATTCCAGCTATCTCTATTTATGGAACAATTAGTGTCATTTGTTTAATTAGCAATTCCTGTAACAAGATAATTGCCTCACACTGTGATTCACCGTACATTGACACCTGACAGCTCCCTGGACGACAGTAAGCAGAATTGGACATAATACTTTAGTTGTGGCCTAATCAGTGCTTTGTTGAAAAAAAGATCAGCATATCATCCAGCTGATGACTGGGCTGCTAAAGTCAATCAGCTTGAAAGCAGGAGCAGACTGTAACACAAGGTAAGTCAGAGAGAGATTGCTTCAAAATGGAGATTTCTCACTCCAACAATTGATTCAGCTCTGGCATTGTAGGGATGGGTACTTATTTGTAGTATGGCCTGAGAGTTCTCCAATACCAGGGAGGCAGAGGAGCCCTTTGTCCCGCTGAGGAACAGCAACCCCCCCAACCTCCACCATCACCACCACCACCACCACCACCACCACCACCCCCGCCACCCTCATCCCCATCCCACCAACTAGCTGATGGACGCCAGCTACCAGGCACCTAAATCTCCCCCACACCCCTCCCACCCCACCCAATCCCCTTTCATTAGTCTCAATTTGGCCCTAAATGAGCGCTTCCTGAGTGGGTAACCCTGCCAGCTACCCACTGCCTCCCCCTAACCCATTCAATCTACACAAAGATGGCCAGGCCAGGGAATAGAGCCAGGGAACTTGCATATCAGACAGTGGCACAAAAACACAAGGAGTAGGAGCAGGAGTAGATCATTTGGCCCGTTGAGCCTGATCTACCATTCAAGATGGTCATGGCTGATCCTGGGTTTCAAGTCCACTCCTCATGTCTCTTCATTCTTTGATTTTTGTTTTGGCTCAGAAAATCTGTCTATCCCAGACTGAGGTGTAATCAATCCCAGAGCATCCACAGCCCTCTGGGGTAAAGGATTCACCACAAAGATTCACAGAGAAGAAATCTCTCCTCATCTCAAACCTAAATAATCAGTCCCTTATCCTGAGTCTATGTGTGCCCCTTGTGTTATAGATTTGTGTTATAGATTATGGAATTCCCTGCCCAGGGAAGCAGTTGAGGCTACCTCAGTAAATATTTTTAAGGCAAAGATAGATAAATTTTGGAACGGTAAAGGGATTAAGGGTTATGGTGAGCGGGCGGGTAAGTGGAGCTGAGTCCACAAAAAGATCAACCATGATCTTATTGAATGGCAGAGCAGGCTCGAGGGGCCAGATGGCCAACTCCTGCTCTTATTTCTTATTTTCTTAAATAAGGGAATACACAATAAATGATAGAACACAGGAAGTACAGAGGATCAGAGGGACTTTGGGTGCATGTCGTAGGTCCCTGAAGGCAGTAGGACAAGTTGATAAATTGGTTAAGAAGACGTATAGAATCTTTATTAAGTGAGGCATAGAATATAAAAGAGGGAGGTTATGATGTAGCTGTATGAAATGCTGGTCAGGCCATAGTACTGTGTGCAGTTCTGGTCGCCACACTATGGGAAGGATGTGATTGCACTGGAAAGGATGCAGAGGAGATTCAGCAGGATACTGCCTGGCCTGGAGTGTTTCAACTATAAAGAGAGGCTGAATAGGCTGGGGCTGTTTTCCTTGGAGCAGAGAAGGCTAAGAAGGGACCTGATTGAGGTGTACAAAATTATGAGGGACAGAGATAGGGTAGATAAGAACAAAATTTCTCCTTGTTTGGGTCAGTAACCGGGGGCATAGGTTTAAAGTAAGGGGCAGGAGATTTAAAAGGGCTCTGAGGAAAAGTTTTTTCACTCAAAGGGTAGTGAGAATCTGGAAACCACTGCCCGAGAGGGTGGTGAAGGTGGGAACCCTCACAACATTTAAGAAATATTCAGATGAGCACTTGAAACACCATAGCATTCAAGGTTACGGGCAAGTGCTGGAAAATGGGATTAGAATAGATGGGTGCTTGATGGCTGGTGCAGACACAATGGGCCGAACGGCCTCTTTCTGCTGTAAAACTTTACGATTCTATGGGTCTAATTTTTCGGTCCCACTTAAGGAATTGTAAAATTTGGCAGAATATTCACTAGGGCAAGAATTTCTGGTCTTGTGGTGTGTGCAGCTGGAAAATTCCTTCCTAGGATTCAATGACAAAGACTCACCGCCTTTTGAGGGAAAAGGTCTCTCCTCATCACCAATTTAAATGGGATTATTTTAAAAACAGTGATCCCTAGTTCTAGATTCTCTGACATGAGGAAACATCTTTTCCACATCCATCCTGTCAAGACCCCTCAAGTTCTTGTATGTTTCAATCTAGTTACCCCTTACTCTTCTAAACTCTAGTGAACATAAGCCTAACCTGTCCAACATTTCCTCCTCAGATAATCTGCCCGTTCCAGGTATTAGTCTAGTTTCTGTTTTGGTTTGTTCTGTGCCTTCCAAATCTCAAGTAAATCACACAGTAAAAACCACACAATTGTCTCAGCATCATTGTGGTCAAGAGGTTACTGAATGGAACACAGTGGAGTGACAATTCACTATTCTTAGAGAGTTCTAAGGTTACTGGTGACAACACTGAGCTATTTTGAGTCGTTCCTATAATTAGACAACACTTGCCACTCTCCCAGTGACCTACATCAAGCACAGAAGGCAGCACAGTGTCTAAATTGCTGCTCACGTTTCTCCTAAATTACAAACCATTGAAACATGTGACCCTGCTTTGAACACTGGGCCTCAATTAGTTGCTTCTGAGACAGAAGACTTTGAGTTCAAGTCCCACTCCAGGGACTTGAGGACAAAGTCTAGGCTGACATGCTGCACTGTCAGAGGTGTGACCTTTCCAATCCAGCCCACTTTGCCCACCAATATAAAAGATCCTTCAGAATGAATTGAAGAATGCTTTTGATGAGGCACCAATGAGATGAAGTCTGGTAGTAGGCTGAAGAGATTGAGTCTCACGTCAGGTTCCACGTTCAGCCAGTTCACCTTCATTGTTTTCAGCCCTGCAAGTGTTGAAAGTCTGATCTTGTACTTGTCTGTTGGAACAGTAACATTAATCTTGCTCATAAAGCTACATTGCTGTCCTGCGCCTGAAGCGGCCCAAGCGTGGGAGCAGGTCTGGCCGTGTGACTGCACCCAAGTGGTGAAGGTGAGGGTTCTGCTCCGTTTTCTCATATATCCTCAGCCATTTTAGACCAGCTCACGGCCCACCTGCAGTCCACACTTTGAGAAGCACCATTGTGGAATAACTCTACTCACTCTCTCTCCATATCCTCCTGATAACTATTGGAAAGCCAGGAAGCCAAATCCATTTTAAATGAGATCAGCTTATTCAAGCTTGGCACCTGCTTTGTAAATGTGACTATTCCATGTCATTTAGTGTCAGACCATTCATCCAACATCCAGTATGGATAAGCAGACATTTTCTCCAGTTAAATATTGGGAAGACCACCACCATTGTCTGTGTGCCGACCAAAATTCCATCCCCCATCATGGTAACTGTCACAGGCTGAATTGTCATACTTCACCCAGGACGAGGTTCTGAGTACATACCACAGGCTTATTAAGCCCGTCTGATGGCACCACGGGGGGGATCATCAATCTCCCCATACAAGCTTCCCTATTAGGTGAGCGGAGGCTCACCCCAATAGGGAAGGAGCAGTGAGGGGTTTGAAACCAATTGGCCTCACTCAAGCTAGCAGTTAACAGACTCAGGGCTGATCTGTCTGCAGCTGCTGAGTGGCCTTTGGAGCACATTGTAAATAAAGGTGATGGTGTTGGAAGACTGTCCTTGGTAAGATTATTACTGTCTATTTCTCCTTGTGTAATGCTGCCCACCTGTGCCCCTGCCACAGCTCACCTGCTGCTGAAACCCATCCCTATGACTTTGTTAGCTCCAGACCAGATTATTCCACCCTGGCTGACCTTCCACCTTTGACCTTTCATGAATTTCAGCTCATCCAAACTCTACTGTCTGTGTGCTGATTTTCACCACTTCCCATTCACCACCAACCCTGTGCTCACTGACCTACACTCATCCCTGGTTAAAGCAATGCCCCAATTTTACAATCCTCGCCTATGTTTTCAAATCCCTCCATGGCTTCAGTGCTCCCTGTAACTTCCTTCAGACAGCCCGGATCCCTTTGACATTTCATCTCTACACTCCTCCAACTCTGGCCTCTTGAAACTCCTCAATTTTAGTGACTCCACCCTCTGCGCCCATGTCTTCTGCTGTCTGGGCCCAGAACTCTGGAACTCACTCGTTGTTTTCATTCAGAGTTCCAGCATTTACTAATATTTCACTTTAATACAATGAGATTGCAAGGTATGAGGGGCTTATAAATTTGAAGAAAAAGTCTCTGCCCTCTTGGATAATATTTGATTTGATTTATTATTGTTGTCACATGTATTAGGATACAGTGAAAAGTATTGTCTCTTGCACGCTATAAAGACAAAACATACTGTTCATAGAGAAGGAAAGGAGAGAGTGCAGAATGTAGTGTTATAGTCCAGTGACTAGTGTATGGTGATACTGAAAGATTAACTTAGTGTGAGTTAGGTCCATTCAAAAGTCTGACAGCAGCAGGGAAGAAGTCGTTCTTGTGTCGGTTGGTATGTGACCTCACACTTTTGCATCTTTTTGCTGAAGAAGGTGGAAGAGAGAATGTCTGGGGTGCGTGGGGTCCTTAATCATACTGGCTGCTTTGCCGAGGCAGTGGGAAGTCTATATAGAATCAGTGGTTGGGAGGCTGGTTAAAGTCATAGGGTCATAGATGTTTACAACATGGAAACAGGCCCTTCAGCCCAACTTGTCCATGCCACCCTTTTTTTCAAAACCCCTAAGCTAATCCCAATTGCCCGCATTTGGCCCATATCCCTCTATACCCATTGTACCCATGTACTATCTAAATGCTTTTTAAAAGACAAAATTGTACCCACTTGGTTTGTGTGATGGATTTGACTACATTCACAACTTTTTGTAATTCCTTGCGGACTTGGGCAGAGCAGGAGCCATACCATACATTCAGCAAGTTGGTAGGTACTTTCCCTTCTCCTTCACCTTCCACATTTTCCGACCTTGTTACTTGGCCGTATCTCAGTTGTTAGCGTTCTTGCTTCTGAGTGAGAAGGCTGTGGCTTTAATTTACAGTCAAGAGACTTGAGCCTGTAACCAAGGCTAACATTTCATTGCATTATTGAGTGAGCACTGGAGATGCTACCTTACAGATAAGTGTGTTAAACCGAAGGCTGTTGAGTGGAAGTAAAAAATTCCACAGCAGTCTTTTTGAAGAGGAGCAGACGAGTCCTCCCCAGGATCTTGGCCAATATTCATCCCCCAATAAACAGATTACCTGCTCGTTATCACATTGCTGTTTGTGGAATCTCATTGTGCGTATATGGGCTGTGACATTTCCTAAATTAAAACTATCAGCTCCAGGGACCCAAGTTCAATTCCCGGCCTTGGGTCACTGCCTGTGCGGAGTTTGCACGTTCTCCCCTTGTCTGCATGGGTTTCCTCCCACAGTCCAAAGATGTGCAGGTTAGGTCAATTGGCCATGCTAGATTGACCCCAGTGTCAGGGGATTAGTAGAGTAAATATGCGGGGTTACGGGAATAGGGACTGGGTGGGATTGTGGTCGGTGCAGACTTGATGGGCCGAATGGACTCCTTCTGCACAGTCGGGATTCTATGATTACAAAAGTACTTCATTGACTGGACAGCAAGCTGGGGCATCCTGATGTTGCCAAAGCCACTATATAAATGCAAGTTCTCGCTTTCCTATTCGCAGCCTTGTTAACTGGACTGTAAAGTTGGGTGAGTTCCATGAATCGGTATATATTCTGCAGTTAGTATTATAACAGATCCTTTCCAGTGTTGTGAATAACTTTGTAGACTGAGGTTTGTTTGCATTGTCTGTTGAGTTTCAGTAGTGTCTGCAATCCACAGGTGCAGAATCATCAACAAACGCACTTGAAACTACCAGCTATTTTCAGCTGCCGACCCCACAGGTTCATGTGGGTGTTTGGGTAAATTGTAAATAAGGTTCAAATTAAAGGCAATGAAAGTTCCTGTTTGTGAATGTGATCAATGAAGGTTGAACAGTCTAAGACAGTCTATACACCAGAAAGATAAGGAAGTCCCGTCAATGAGTATATTCAAACTGAAAATGCCTCTTGTGGGACATTCTAGGACGCGAGGTCATCGTCTTTGGATAAGGGGCAGCAAATTTTAAAACACAGTTGAAGAGAAACTACTTCTTCCAAAGACAGAAGTTGTGAATCTGTGGAAATCGCTACACCAAAGTGCAGTGGCTGCCAGGACAGTGAGTAAATTTAAGGAGGAGTTAAACAGATTTTTAATTGGTAATGGGTTGAAGGGTTATGGGGAGAAAGCAGGAAAATGGAGATGAGGAGCATATCAGCCATGATCGAATGACAAAGCAGACTCAATAGGCCTATTAGCCTAATTCTGCTCCTATATCTTATGAACTTATGAAAATTAACAGATTTTTGGACCCTCAGGGAATTCATAAAAATATAGGGCTAGGATGAGATAATAGAGTTAAGGCAGAAATCATAGGAACCCTACAGTGCAGAAGGAGGCCATTTGGCCTATCAAATCTGCACTGACAACAATCCCACCCAGGCCTTATCCCAATAACCCCACATATTTACTCTGCTAATCCCCTGGACACTATGGGGCAATTTAAATGGGCAATCAACCTAACCCGCACATCTCAGAACTGTGAGAGGAAACCGGAACACCCGGAGGAAACGCATGCAGGCATGGGGAGAGGGATGTGCAGACTTGTGACAGACAGTGACCCGAGGCTGGATTTGAACCTGGGTCCCTGGCACTGTGAGGTAGCAGTGCTAACCATTGTGCCACCATTTATTCAATGGTGGAGCAGGCTGAAGGAACCATGAGCCAAAGGGCAGTAACAACTTTGTGTAGCACCTTTAAGGTAGCAAACTATTCCGAACTGCTTCACAGAGGAGTCATTAGACACTGATCGGCAAGAGGTGATATTAGGACAACTGTTATTGAAAGACTGGTCAATCCAGCTCAGTGTTAAGTAGCGGCTTAAAGGATGAGAGTGAAAAACAAAGAAGCAACATAGAAAATCTGTTGCATAAAGAGAGGTGATTTGGTCCATTTTGTCTTTCTTGGCCACAAGAGAACTGTACAGTTTAGTCCCATTTTCCAACTCTTAGTCCACAGCCTTGTGGGTGACAGCATTATAAATACATATGTATTTTTCACATACAATGAAGGTTCTGCTTCTACCACCCATTCATACAGTGAGTTCCAGATCTCTGCTTTCCCTAGCACCCACTGCGATCTCTGATTCTCTCTCTCTCCCCTTCGATATCCAATTCCATTCCCCACCTCCCACCATCAGTCGACACACCACCCCTCTGAAATCTTTTGATTCTCCAGCTACCTTCGATCCCCAATTTTCCATTCTGCTCCAACAATCTCCAACTCATGGTCTCCTACTTATTTGGCATCCTTCCCCAGATGCCATCTTGGCTATGGACAGGCAGTCTCTCAGTTTCTGTAGTTCATGGGGCTAGCGGGGAAGGGTGGATTTTTGATAATCCTTCTCCCCCTCTATGTTCTTCATATTCCTTCATAAATATTGGAGACATGGAGAAGCCATCCACTGGAGGTATAAATGGCACAGTGGTTTAACTCTGGGATAGACCAAATGGTCTGACCAGATGGGCACTCATAATGTTGATGTCCACAAGTTGGCTATTGCGTCCCCTACATTATAACAATAACTGTGATTCAAAAAGTATTTTATTGGCTGTAAAGAGCTTTCGGATCCATAAGTTCATGAAAGGCATAATATAGATATGAGTGTTTCTTTCTTCATCTCTTTAACTGGTGAGGAGTCTTTTTGATGTGAGTTTGGACAACATGAGCTGAATTGAACTTATTCTGAGCAGTGGGAGAAATGTAGAAGTTATTTTTTAAGAAAAGTTTGTGGGTGAAGGCACCATGTTGGGCACAGTTGAAAAAACTTTAGGAAGAAAGAAACATGAATTTATTTTGATTTGCTTTATTATTGCCACAGGTATTAGTACACAGTGAAAAGTATTGTTTCTTGTGCAGCATACAGAAAAAGCATACCATTCATAGAAAAGGAGTGAGTGCAGAATGTAGTGTTACAGTCATAGCCAGGCTGTAGAGAAAGATCAACTTAGTGCAAGTTAGGCTCATTCAAAAGTCTGAAGCAGCAGGGAAGAAACTGTTCTTGAGTCAGATGGCACGTGATCTCAGACTTTGTATCTTTTTCCGGACGGAAGAAGGTGAAAGAGAGAATGTCAAGGGCGTGTGGGGTCCTTAATTATGCGGGCTGCTTTTCAGTGTCAATGGATGGGAGGCTGGTTTCCATGGTGGACTGGCCTACATTCACAACCTTTTGTAATTTTTTTGTGGTCTTGGGCAGAAGAGGGACCAAACCAAGCTGTCATATAACCAGAAAGAATGTTTTTCTATGATGCATCTGTAAAAATTTATATAACACTGTATCACATCCTTGGGACATTCCAAACAACCTTGGGCAGAATTTTTTCCTGGGGCTTCTGACTTTCACTGTCAGGAAGTCAGAAGCTCGTACTTGCGGGATTCGTGAAGGCCACCCTTTGTGATTTTCTCCAAACTGGGCAATTAAACACCAGAGCACAGGCTGGACATCCAATTAAAAACAGCAAGAAGGCTCTCGAAGCTGGAAGGTCTCCAGCTCACAAGCAGCAATGCTCGCTTTTCAAATCGAGTGAGGAAGAAGGCACCCAGATGGAATCACTCCAACTTTTGAAATCTAAAATAAAAAAGCCTTCAGAAACGGGGCCACCACTGATAGGGGATAGGGGTGTCACAGAAAGATCTGGTACAATAAGGGTTAACCTGTGACTGAGTAAGAAGGCACCTAACCCAGAGCTTAGGTCAGCAGAGTAGAGCTAGGTGGCAACATGTAAGGACATGTCATGGGCTACATTCTGTCTACATTCTACACCCACACCCTGGGTCCTCTACTGTAAATATATACCACATCATGGGATGTGGGTGTCACTGGCTAGGCACTTAAAAGCCAACAACATTGCTGTGGGTCTGGAGTCATATGTGGGCCAGACCAAGTATGGATGATCAATTTCCCTGTGTTTATACAACTATGGATTCATGGTTTGATTTATAATTCCAGATTCCAACGAGTTTTGTTGAATTCAAATTTCACCATCTGCCTTGGTAGGATTTGAACCCCAGAGAATGACCCTGGGTCTCTAAGTTTTCCTAGTCCAATGATAATGCCTCTACACCACTGTCTCCCCTCGTTCAGTAAACAAAGTTAATAAAGACTTCCTGGTAACTTCTACAATACTACTCAATGGTGTCCAAACAGTACACACCATGGGTAAGAGATAACCCAGCAGAACACACTGCTACACGAAACCTGGAGGCCAGCTGGAAACTTCCACTCACTCCCCAACTTTAGGCCTTAATAGTGGAATCTTGTGGGTGAGTAGCCTTGGAGGGAGTGCAGAGGAGGTTTACTAGGCTGATGCCGGAGTTGAGGGGGTTGAGCTATGAGGAGAGGCTGAATAAACTAGGCTTGTACTCGTTAGAGTTTAGAAGAATGAGGGGAGATCTCATTGAGACGTATAAGATGATGAATGCGATGGATAGGATAGAGGTGGAGAGGCTCTTCCCGCTCAGAAAGGACAGTAGGACTAGGGGGCACAGCCTCAAGATAAAGGGGGGGCGGTTTAGAACGGAGTTGAGGAGGAACTTCTTCACTCAAAGGGTGGTGAATCTCTGGAATTCTCTGCCCGTTGAAGTGGTGGAGGCTGCCTCGCTAAATATTTTTAAGACGCGGGTTGATGGGTTTTTGATAAGAGAGGGGATTAAGGGTTATGGGGAGAGGGCGGGAATGTGGAACTGAGCCACGACAGATCAGCCATGATCTTATTGAATGGCAGGGCAGGCTCGAAGGGCTAGATGGCCTACTCCTGCTCCTATTTCTTATGTTCTTATGTAACCCACTTACAAAAATGACCCATAGGCTGAAGGAAGCCAAGGAACCATTATGTTTCCTCTTAGCCTTCTCTGATCTGAGCAGAGTAAGAAGTCTCACAACACCAAGTTAAAGTCCAACAGGTTTATTTGGTATCATGAGCTTTCACAGCCCTGCTCCTTCATCAGGTGAGTCACCTGTTGAATGAGCAGCGCTCCAAAAGTTTGTGATTCCAAATAAACATGTTGGACTTTAACCTGGTGTTGTGAGACTTAATACTCTGCCCATCCCAGTCCAACGCTGGCATCTCCATGCCATACTCTGAGCAAACAGCCCCAGTTTTTCCAATCTGTCCACATGGACTTCCCCTCATGCCTGGGGTTATTCTATACATCCTTCCTGAAATACGATGCCCAGAACCGAACACAGGACTCCAACTGCGGCCAATCTAATATTTTAGATAGATTGAACATAACTTCCTTGCTTTTGTACTCTGTGCCTCTATATTTGAATCCCAGTACCCCAAAGGCTTTGTTAACTACTTTGTTAACCTGTCCAGCCACTTTTGAAGATTTAAGCTTTGTGGTCAAACTTGAAGCCACAAAATGTTGAGCATGCAAACACTTCCAAGGTAAACTGACACAGTGGCTATGGGCAAGACCTTGCTTGACCCGAGACTGGAAAACCCTGCCCTGAAGTAAATGGACATTTTCATTGTCCGCCCCTTGCCCGCTCAGATTATGTGGGGGGGGAGGTGCATAGAATTCCGGCGTACATATTTGGAACAGGGGAAAGATGCTAAGGATGGGGAAACTTGGAAGTGCAAGGTTTTGCTCCAAATTTAATCCCGTTTGGGGGATGGGGGGAGGAGGGTGAGGAAAAGATGCACGCAGTCTCTTTACAAACCACCTCATCCCAGTTCCCTGGGAGTAGATTGGCTCTCTCATCCCACTTCCATTAACTCTGAAAAGAGGTAAATTCAAAGCAGATTGGGTTTGAATTTGAAATGTGAAACATTCTAACTTCTCACTCAAACCTTCTGATTTTGGGAAGCTCAAATTACCTCCCTGGACTCCGTACGTACATAATTTTGTACTTAACCTTAAGTGCTTTAGAAACATAGAAACAAGAAGCAGGAGTGGGCCATTCAGCCCTTTGAGCCTGCTCTGCCATTCATGTTGATCATGGCTTATCATCAAATTCAATATTCTAATCCCCCCTTCCCCCCATATCCCTTGATCCCTTTAGCCCCAAGAGCTATATCTAATTTCTTCTTAAAAATCACACAACATTTTGGCCTCAGTTACATTCTGTGGTAGTGAATTCCACACATTCACCACCCTCTGGGTGAAGAAATTTCTCCTCACCTCGTTTCTGAAAGGTTTACCCCTTATCGTCAAACTATGGCCCTTAGTTCTGGACTCCCCCACCATTGGGAACATTCTTTCTGAATCTACTCTGTCTAACTGACAGTGAGCATTCTTCTGTTATTATCATCTTTACTATTGAGCCAGCTTGAGTTCTGGTAAGAAGCTATTGACCTGAAACATTAACTTTGCCTCCCTTCTACTGATCTGCCTAACCTGCTGAAAATTTCCTGTTGTTTTTGATCTTTAGGGTCACTGAACACAAACATTTACCTGAGCATTAACAAATTTGCAATCTTCTTATGCCATAAGCATGAGATCCTGCATTAAAATAATATGAATATTCAAAAATATGAGAAAGATTAGGCCATTTGGCCCTTCAAGCTTCTGCAATGCTAACCCCTGGGTCACCATGCCACCCAAATGTGGAGGAATTTCTTCGCTGAGGGATATCAGTCTTTGGAATCCTGTTTCTCAGACAGCAGTGAGTGCTGGGTCATTGAATTTATAAGGCTGAGTTAGAGAGAGTTTTGATCTATGAGGAAGTTACTGGTAAAGGATGAGGGTGGGGGATTAAACAGGAAGGTGGAGTTGAGGCCAGATTCAGATCAGCCATGGTGCAGCAGGCTTGAGGGGTCGAATGGCCTGTTCCTATTTCTTATCACCCCAGAAGGGGAAAACCAGCTGGAACCAGTTAGAAATCAGTTCCATATCAACCTGTCCTTTACAGCTGTTCCCGTCTGTATAGATGGTTTTATTTTTATTATTTATTTTATTTTTTATCAGTGTCACAAGTAGGCTTACATTAACATTGCAATGAAGTTACTGTGAAAATCCCCTAGTCGCCACACTCTGGCACCTGTTCAGTTTCACTGAGGGAGGATTTAGCACAGCCAATGCACGTAACCAGCACATCTTTCAGACTGTTGGAAGAAACCGGAGCACCCAGAGGAAACCCATGCAGACATGGGGAGAACGTGCAAGCTGCACACAGTCAGTGACCCAAGCCGGGAATTGAACCTTGGTCCAGAGGGGCGGGGGGAATCTTTCGGGTCAAACCGAGTAGACAAGCTTAAATTACATTAGGACAAAAGGGGCGGCTCCCCAAAAGGAAGGGGAACAGCCCGAACAGAAACAAAAAGTACAAAGGAAACTTAAGACACATCAAATCAAGATGTGATTGTCGGGGTATATAACGCACCTCAGCCCCTGCGGTGCCCAACGGGCGCAGAAGGTGTCGACTGCGCCCGCGGACACCACGTGGTCCCTCTCCAGGGGACACCTGGCCGCGAACATAGCCACGGTAGAGGGGCAGACAGTCAGGATGGACGCCCCCCCCCCCCGCCCCGATCGCCCGCTGCCTGGACCTGTTGATGACGCGGCTTGGTCCCTGGGGGGCAGCAGCGTTAACCACTGCGCCGCCACACCGCAGGAAAATGGAGTTGAGGATTATCACATCAGATCAGTCATGATCTCATTGTCTTATAGAGTGTGACAGCACAAAAAGGGGCTCTTTCAAAAAAAAAGGGCTCTTTGCTCATCATGTCTGCTCCAGCCATTGAGATATATCCTTATCCCATTTCGAGTGGGCCTAGTTTCACCAGGCCCTGGAGCAGTTAACATGCTGGTTAGGTGTATTGGACATGCTAAATTGCCCCTCACTGTACCTGATGGGGATTTTCCCAGTAACTCCATTGCAGTGTTAACCTGAGCCTACTTGTGGCACTAATAAATAAACTTAAAAAAGAAACTAAAATGGCCAATCAACCCAATATATGGTAGGAAATGTTAACTCCTGGTTTTTTTTCCCCTCTCTACACAGATGCTGCTGAGCCTTTCCAGCACCTTCCGCCATCAAACTTACCTGGAGAGCTCCTCCCCCTGTGATGGCGGCCAGGCCAGTCCGGGTGAAAGACTACAACTCCCAGCACCCTCTGCGAATCAACGGCTGGCTGTCCCGGAGTGCCGGGGAGCGGGGGGCGAGCGACCCGGATATCTCATTGCCCCCCCACCTCTCGCGATATCGGCTACTTTCCTTGTGGGGGCGGGGAGAGGAGGCCAGCGCTGACGCAACGCCTCATTTGCGCGACCCTCCCTATAGCGGCAATTGAAGCTCCATTCGGCAGTATATAAGCGCTCGCTGGAAGAGGACGGACGGCTTTCCCAAGCCCGCTTCAGGCAGCACCTCCAAAACAGCTTTATTTTTTGTTTAAAAAAAGGAAAAAAAAACCCCTTTTCTTGACAAAACAAACCACCTCATCTGGGATATTTCATTTAAATTCTCCTCCGTATCCACATGGCGAGTTCGGCCAACTCAAACCCGGTGGTAAGATTTTTTTTGTGTGTTGAGTGTGGTTGTTTTTTTTCTATCCTCCGAAATAAAAGAGACTTTAAGATAGGAACCATTTTATATATCTATTTATCTCTTAAAAAGAAATAAAATCTGAATATATTTTCCCCCTTCCTCCAAAGGAAGCAATTTAAAAAATGCAACTTTAAAATTTATAAATGTGAAAAGTGTTTAAGGGAATGAGTTTAAAAGAAAAACCCAGCAAAACAAACTTCAGAAGGACCTGGTTGGAAAGGGACAAAATTAATATTTTGTCTTTTTATTCCCTCCCCCCAGCAGCCTGTTTTGTTTTTAACTGGACCAAAGCAAAGGAATTAACTTAAAAGCAAAAAATTGCCTCAAGACAAACTGCAGGGGATCTTTAAAAACATTTTGTTGAAGAGTTTGAAGTTCTTCTACTTTAATGGTTGGAAAAGAAACACTTTGCCCTCCACCCCCAAATCTCCAATTTTTTTTTTCTGGAGTAGAAAATACATCTAACTCATGGTGCTCCCTAAAGTGGCTTGGGAAAGAAAGTGTGTGGGGTGGGGGAATTATTCAGATGGAAAATAACTAACTTTGTGAAAGTGACTTAATAAAGTCAAATTCATGAGGTATTCCAATCTGAAAATAACTAAATTCAATTGCTGCTGTATGTGTGTGTGTGTGTGTGGAGAGCTTCAAATTTGAAGCCAAGAAAATCCTAAAGGTTTTTTCTGGTGAAGATTTCAAAATGTTCCAACTCGCCTCTGATTTCAAGTTCTTTTTTTCTAAAAAAAAAGACACTTTTTGAGGATGAACATATTAAGAAATTCCAGCTGGAAAATGGCATGAAACCCAAGCACCAACACACACACCCCTGCCGATCCCTTTTGAGGAACACTGTGGGAGATGGAGGCTGCACTGTGCTGATGAACCATTTTGTTTTCTGGCTGGTTTTTATTTGGTGCTGCTGGTCTGGAGAGGAATGGGGAGAGGCTTTTTCTCCCCTTTTTTACCTCGGGGCTCCAATTTAAATTCTGTTTATCTCTCTCTCTCCCTCTCTTTTGTGGCCAATCTGGTGATTATTTTGTTTGTTTTTTTTGGCCTTAATTTCAGTTCTAGAAGCTCATGTTTTGTGTGGTGTTTGGGGGAGGGGAGGAGGGTGGCCTCCTGCCTGTCCTTCGTGCCTCCTCCTCTTCTGTCTCTCTCTTCCTCTGTTAGGGCTGGCCGCCTCTATTATAATCTCGGCCGCCTGATGGGGATGTGCTTGCCAGCTCTACGTCATGAGGAGCGGGGGGCCCACTTAATATAAGAGGCCAGCCCGACGAGAGCTGTGCAGGCAATCCGGGGGAGAGCGAGGCTGGATGGAAGGCACAAGGCCCTATTTACGAAGCCGAAAGGAGAGAGGAAAGTGTTGTTTCGGTGGTTATCACGTTTGCCTAACACGCGAAGAGTCGCCGGTTTGAAACCGGGCAGAAGCATTCCTTGATTCAGCCTTCTCATGTTTGAAGGGGGGGAAAAATGGCATTGTTTCGGTTCTTTGCTCAATATTATCCGAATTTCTGTTACAGCCATGTTTGCTTTGCTCTGATCTCGGCCTCAAATGTTCTCAATAAAATAAGAAATGCTTAAATATCCTCCCTCTGGCCTGTTTGGCGACTCCTGGCTATTATTTTAACTCATGGATTTTTTTTTTGCCAAACATTCCTCCTTTTCCCCCAGCACCCTCGACATTTTTTTTCTCTAGGAGTTTTGAGTTTTACTCGAGCTGTGCACTCCTGCTGGGCTGATTACACTCTAGTGTTCAGTGTGTGAAAGTGCAATCAAACAGCCCCCTTTTTTTATTCATCGCTATCTCTTAACAGATGTAAATCAATCTAAACACAATATTTATTTAAAGTTTTTTTTAAAAAAAATAATGAAGCAAAGTGGTGATAAGGCAAAAGTTGACTTGTTTTCATTTTTTTTTCTAACTCCATTGGCCTATTAGTGATTATTTTGAAGCAATGATCCTTTTGTGAATAGAGTACTTAAACTGATGGGGTGGAGTGAGTTTGCAGGGATGAGGATAGTAATTGGGGGTAACAGTGACCAAATGGCTGCTCCCTGTTTTGAGATTTATGTGGTACTGGGAAGTTATGGAATTCCATTGAGTGAATATCCAGAGTGTGCTCTTCCTGGTGAGTTTTGGTATCTTAATTTTGAGAAGTTAATGTAGCATTGAGGGGAAAAAAAGTTGTTGTATTTAAAGTCATTTTTCATTAATGCTTCCCCAGCTGGTTTGGGTTCAGTGATTGAACTTTTAATATCCTTTCAATTATTGGCATTTTCAGAAAAACAAAACTGATTTTGTAATTAAAAACAAATTCTAAAAATACCAGGGCAGCATTTATAAAGAGATGAATAAGTTAATTTCCAAGTATAACCTTTTGTCAGAACTCAAAAGGAGCAGGAATGTAAGTAGCTCATTTAGTCCCTTGGTCTCGCCTGCCATTTAATTAGATTATATGGGGTTTGTACTTCAATTCCATCTGCCTGCATTCACTCCAAGTCTCTTGACACCCTTGCTTAACAAAAGTCTATTGATTTCTGTATTATAAATTTGAATTGCATTTGCAACCTTCTGGGTGGGGGAAGGGGCAGACAGCTCCAAATTTCCAGTACTGTTTGTGTGACAAATGTGCCTTCTAATTTTGCTATTGACTGACTCAGCTCTCATTTTAAGCCTGCATTATGGACTTCCCCCATCAAACAAAATGGCTTCTGTGTCTGCCCTACTGCTGAACCCCAATTATTTTAAATACTTTGATTAGCTCAAACAATCTAAACTCAGTAAGGCAAGGTTGTCCTCATAATTTAACCTGTGGAAATCGTGCCCCTTCCAAAGCAGAACCTTTTGAGGTTCTACTGAAATTTGAGTATGTTACTCCAGATAACCTAAGCTGTGCTACAGGTGACTCACTACTTTCACTTTTGAATTCCAGCATCTGTTAGATGAGGGCCAGAATTTCATGATCATTTTTGTGCTTTGTTGCCTCTAGACTCAATATTCCAAAGCACTTTTGGCTCTTGTACTCTAGGTAAATTTGAGGCCATCCAAACCTCAGCAGCCTGTGTCCTAACTTGCAGAAAATCCCTTTTCCTTATCACCTCTGCGCTTGCTGACCTACCTTGGCCTTCATTTTAAAATTCTCATTCATGTTTTCAAATATCTCCATGGTCTTCCCTATCTCTGTAGTCTCCCCCTGTCCCAAACCCTTCAAGATATCTGTGCTTCTCTAATTTTAGATTGTTATAACTTCACTTCCTAGCTATGTGTAACTACATTCTGCATCCTCTCCTTCACTATGTACCCTACAAACAGTATGCTTTTTTCTATATAACCTGCAAGAAACAGTACTTTTCACTGTATACCAGATACACGTGGCAATAAATCCAATCTGTGCCTTCAGTTGTTTAAGCTCAAGCTCTAGAATTCCCTCCCTACATCCGTCTCTCCTTTGCTTCCCTCCTCCAACACCTTTGACCAGGCTTTTGGTCACCTAACTATTGCATGTGGCTTGTCATACTTTGCATAACAACACTTGATGTTTTAACTAAAAAAAGTTCAAATATAAACTGTGTACCTACTATATTTGTGATTGGACACTCAATGTTTCTTAATCTTTCACCATCAACAAAATAGTTAATTTTGTTTTTTCCTAGCTTCACAACAGTCCCCTCCCCACTACATTGAACACCACCTGCCATGGTTTTGTCCACTCGATCGCTCCTTCCCTTTAATACATCCTACTTCCATCTATGAAAATGGGTGTTGTGTCACCAGCAGATTTGGTTACACAGCTCTATATTGCTTCAGCCAATATAGTGTAAAGCTGAGACTCTAAAGATTCTTGAGGAATGCTACTTACCACTCAAAGAACCCTTTATTCCTACTGTCTTCTACTTCCTAACCAATAGCCAACCCAATCGGAGGGCAAGGAATTAAAATCATTTTTGCTAATAATCACATGTTGGAATTTTATGAAATCTTCTGGAAACCCTTATTGATGTCAGTAGATACTGAATTACTTTCTTGGTGACTCCATTAAAATCAACTAGTTAGATATTTCCACATTACATCTTGCACATAAAACCAGTCATTTTGAATCTTCCATCGTGTCTGTCCATCATTGCACTCAGGATAAAGCACAGCAAATGTTTCCACCATGTGCTGTTGCACTACTTAAAGATATTTGTCAAATTAGAGAATTGTAAGTACAGTAGTGCTGATTCTTCAGCTTCTAAACTGCCACTGAAGATACATTTTCTTTCTTTAGCAATGGAGGTAGGTGGTTATGGAGGAAGAGGCAGGATATTGTTTGGTGGATTTAGCCTGTTTCTATCAATTGTTTCCTGCAGTTTAACAATTTCTTTAGCTTCTGTTTCATTGCTCTAGCGTCAGCAACAGCAGCTCCTGCACGTGTTAACTGCCCTCAATGTATAAAGGAATAACAAGATAAAACTCCACAATAAAAGTTCCTTTATGCTTACAATTTTTTTAAAAAACCTCTGCTTGGAGCATTGCTTTCAAACTTGCTGCCCTGTCCTGTGCTGCTGTTTGTCTAGTGCTTTTTCTGTAACAAATTTCATATTTGTTTAACCTTGTTTTTTAACCTGTTATTTTTCTCACGTGGCTTGTGTGGTCCTCCTAGTTGCCAGATGCATCTCCCAGTTGCAAATTCAACAGCTCGATCATATGTGGAAAGGACAATTTTACTATACTGGGATCTGATTTGGTTAAAGTGGACTGGAAACAACTACTAGTGATACATTCAAGGAGGAGCTAAAAGGGTTCAGAATAAATATCTTCCCATGAAGAAAGGAATAGGACTCAAATCTAGGTTCAGCCAGATGTCAAAGCAGGCAGGATAGGATAGGGTAAAAAAAAATGCTTGGGTTAGTTGCCAAGAGCTCAGTATTATTGAAAGTTTATAAATGGTCATTTGGTAGCACAGAACTTGTATTGCTGAAAAAATACATTTTTTGTTGAAACTTTTGTCTCACACTTGGGACATTTGCAAGGGAAATCAACAAATGTATACAGCATGAGAAGTGTGCTGGTTGGTTGACTAGTTGACTCTGATAGAAGTGTTGCCATGGAGAATGCACAAGTTGATTGGCAGCTAACTGCCAAATGTTTGAAATTTAAGCCAGACAGCTTAACCAGCAAATGGCTGTCTTTTTTTGTGTAGCTGAAACGGACACAATGCAAACATGCTGTTTCTGTTTGCACAGGGTCCTGTGCATTAATATATGTAGCTTCCAGTACATGCAAACATGCCACACCGTGAACCTGATGTCTCATTTGGTCTGTGTGAATATATTTTCAGCGGTATTATCTTTCCATTTGAAACATCTAATATGTGAAAGTAGATTTGCATTAGGGTTATGCTTCTGAGAAAATCTGATAGTAAAAGCTTTAATTCCTGTTCATTTTTTTGCTGAAGGTAGTTATAAAATGGCATTTTTGTCTGTAGAATAAGCAATGCAATTTGCAATCTGCTGTGCCTTAATTTCTTAATTTAGTTGCATAATGATTGAAATTGTTGCTTGTTTGAAGGAATCTGATCAGTAAATGCAAACTGGTGTTAAAATTGCCCACATATTCCAGAAATACTATTTGTATTTCTAAAGTTGATGTAAAATTTTGGGAATACAGCATACGCAAGCTGTTAGTCATTCTGTAATGAGGAATTTTGGCAAGTTGTCAAATGGCTGACAAGACTGGGGAGTTTTACTAGAGTATCCATTTCCTCATTGTACCTTGCTACAAATAAGGGTGTCCTCCACTTAAATTTTCATTTTGCGTGAAAGGTTTTGGTGGTGAAAAGAGAGGGTGATGAGCAAGTGGAGGCAGGGGAGGGTAAAGCATGATGGAGGACAGGAGGGAAATGAGCAGGGAAATGAAATGGGGATGGGAAGAGGAATGGGGAAGCAAACAGCTTATCTACTAGGGATGCTCTCTTTCATCATAGACATAGGCTTTTACTTCAGCCTGGGAGAGGGATGTAAGTGACTTATCCTTCACCGTTGGGCAGGGGAAATCTTTTTTGGTCCAGCTCAGATTTCCTTCACTATTGGAATAAGTAATAAGTTGCCCTTTGACATTTTCTTCAGAATGGTGGTGATTTATGGCAGAATAGTGATTTCACTATGGCTTTGTTGAATTTTACTTTGTGCGGGGAGATATGCTATGGGCACCAGAGTGGGGTTTTCCTTTTGGTGGAATGTAAGGGGCTACCAAGGCTTTTGATATGGCAAAGCAGGATTTTGCTTGAAGTTGGGAGTAGTCAATTGGGCAGTGCTGCTGTTCAAATGCTTCATCACAGGGCGGTAATAAGTGAAAAGGAAATCAGGGCTGCATTTCAGGTGGGAGAAGACATTAGGGTCTCTGGGAGGAGGGATGATTGCCATGGGGCATCATATTTGGAGGGGAAGGGGTGGAATGCCCAGAGCCCCTCTTCCTGTGTTGGTGGGAGAGGGGGAAATGGCAGTGTGATTGGCTTGGCTGGTCCATCATGCAAACTAACCTCCCATCCATTGACTCAGTCTACACTTCCCACTGCTTCTGGAAAGCAGCCAGCATAATTGAGAATCCCACACGCCCTATATCTTCCTTTGGGGAAGAAGATGCAAAAATCTGAAGTCACGTACCAACTGACTTGAACAGCTTCTTCCCTGCTGGCATCAGACTTTTGGTCCTATCATATATGAAGCTGATCTTTCACTTCACCCGAGTTATGACTAACACTACATTCTGCACCCTCTGCTTTCCTTCTCCCCTATGGTACTCTAGTATGTTTTGTCTGTGTAGCACACAAGTAACATTATTTTTCACTATCCCATTTCATGTGATAATAAATCAAATCAGAATTTTGCATCGCCTATTTGTGGAGGAGGGAATGCAATGTCTGGTGCTGTACTGTTTGAACCCATCAAAAACAAAACACCAACACCCCAGCAGCTGCAAAAACTTCTCTTCCCCTGGAAAGAGGGGCCATTGCCACAGGATACAGATGATGCAAAGATTGTTACCTTGTACAAGAATGTGGCAGTGATTGCAACAGCTGTCAAAGCATCTTTCCACTGAGTGTTATTGGAAATGTAGTTGTCCTTGTCAGATTGAGATCCTGACTGAACGCATCTACCCCGAATCCTAGTGCGGTTTCAGGAACGGAAAATCCACAATCAACATGATCCTCAGTCCGGTACCTGCAAGAAGGACTGCTGTAAGCTAAGGGAATCATTAACCTCATCGAGGCCCCTGATCAAGTGAGCAGAATTGCTTTATTTGAGCTGCTGAAGAAATCTGGCTGCCCACCAAAGCTACTCAGTGCGATCACCACCTGTAATGTGTGACCACATAATTTAAGTAGCTTTAGTACTTTATCTATGATATGTAATCAAGAATTTAGGGAAATAAGCTTGTAGGTTAGAAATATCTAGGTTAGCTAAAAATCACTAAGAATGTCCACTTCTCGGGAACTGTAAGCAGCATCTTTAAGAATTAGCAGGCTGGTATTGTGATCACCCGACAAAGTTGTTTCTCTTTTCTCTTGGAAAATAAACAGCAGCCGATCGGAGGTAAACAGAGATAATAGCCGAGAGGATGATGCTCATAGGAGTCTTGTGTCAAGGTCTGCTGATATAAGCCTTGCTGTTGACATTCCTGAACTGACATGCTGGAATCATGTACCCTGATACCAAGGCAAGTGTCTGACTGGAGTTAACAAACACCACCAAGCATGATAGGAACTGAAAATAACCTTGAGGCAAAATGATGGGCAGGGGAGGTAACTCCTTGGGTACCTGTCTTCTGGTCATTTGGCCGTATGGGATTGAACAAGTGACTGATGGATAAACTACCAATCTCTGGAAATAAAGTGTACAAATGGGTGTTCTGAAACGAAGACAAAGAAGAGCAAGGAAGACCATAGGGGAGGGAAAATATTCTCAACACTTTGGCTAGATAGTAGAAGGCTGCCACAGCCAGCTACCGAGATCAACACAACTTCTATACCATCCCTTTTGTTGTCCAGGGCTGGCAAACGATTTTTTTCTATGTTTGGTTTATGAACCATTTTTAAACTGTTACTTGATAAACAACTTAAACATTGCTTATGTTCTTGACTCTCCTGTCAATCTGTGACAAGTATGCATTCGTTACTAATCCAACGATGTCCGTGCTGGTTCAGCCACATTGAATGGTCTGGTCTGTCAGTGAGCTGGCCATTGGGTCCTGACCTCCTGGATGTGCTTACCTCTGCTACCAGGACCCCTACAAGCAATAATGAAGATGTTGAAGATTGACACAGACAACTGAGAGCCACTGATGGCTAGTACATCTAGAAGCTGTCTGGCGAAGCATTGAGAAGAGGGCTGAGACAAAACAGAGGCCAGTGAATTCTAAACCTTCTCCGCCCACTGTGAATCTTTGGAATTCTCGACTGCAGAGTGTTGTGGGATGCTCTATTGTTGACCTATGTTTAGGATAGACGCTCGGGGAAATCAGGGATTGGCAGGGCATGTACTAGATCAGCTGTGATCATCTTGAATGGCAGAGTAGGCTTGATGGGACGTAGGATCTACTCCTGTTTCTTATGTCCTAAGGTATCCACAGCAAGTGCGCCAAAGACTGCCATGTCTCTGAGAATCCCAAAACAATGACAGCCGTGCTTCAGAAGTTAACCACCAAGACCTGATCTATTGCCTCGTGAGCTGGAATGCAGAAGGAAATAACTGGCTGACTATTAGCAAGCTTGGAAAGTTGTAAGAGTCATTTGCTGAAATTTGATTATCTTGTCGCTGAGTTAAATGGGTGAGATGGATCTCATTCTATGCAGAAGCATCCCCTTCTGTGGCTATTATGGAGGGGGTTTAAGCTGGGCATACACATGGCTTTGGCAGTGGGAAAACAGATTCACTGACTTAAACTGAGCTTGAATAGAACCAAATGTCTAATTATTGTGTCCCTGTCTACCCAAAAAAGTGTATTCTTGTGTTTTAGATAAGGCAGAGCCAGCGGTAAACTGGTTTAAAAGATTTCTCGGTGTCACCCACTTAAAACCTGTCATATCATTAGGAGTTCTACTGTACCATATTGCAATACCATGCTCAGAATGCCAACTACCAATGAATTGCTATTGGATTGTTGAGTCTATTCACTGTTACCACATCTTCATTTAGTGAACAATACTGCATATTTAGAAAACAAATTAAAATTCCATTTCAATTTGTGCCGTTGCTTCATTTTGGTAAATCACATGGTTCCCTCTGCACTAAAAAACCTGAAACAAATCCTAATTGATTTCCAGCTGAATGCTATTGGTATTAAATTTTCAAAATTGTCTTTAATGAATTATTTTCCATATGCCATTTTCAATTCCGTGTGGGTGGTCTTCATCGCCACCATCTTTCACCTTGTCAAGAACAAGCTTCTCATTCGAATGGATGCTGTCTACAGGATAGATAGAAAACATCAGCTAGTTGAAATCCAAGAAGGAAATGACACATAGCTTGTCAAACTTCAGCATGAGGATAACAATGCCATCTCCATTCTGTGAGGAGAATCTCCAGGTTGTACTTGATACCTTCATGAAAGCATCTCTGCCTGAACCTCCAGAAGACTCAAGTCCTTTATTAATCCATCCAAGGGCAAGAACTGATCTCACCCTCCATCAAAATGAATGGAGCACTCCTTCCAAAAGTGGAACATTTCCCCTACCTGGGCGCCCACCTAACCTCAAAGGCTGACATTGATGTAGCAATTGAACATTTGTATCCAACCTGAGTGTTGCCTTTGAATGCCTAAGAACAAGAGCCATGACTGTGATGTTCGTGCTGACACCAAGATCCTCCATGTACAAGGCAATCGTCCTCGCAACTCTTCTATATGATCAGAAACTTGAACTATGTACAGATGCCACCTCAAGGCCCTGAAAATGTACCATCAGCACTTTGACATTCTCTGTAGCATCTGGGAGGACAGACATACTAACGTCAATGTACTTGAAGGAGCCAAGAACACCAGTATCAAGGGCACATTCATCCAAGACTTTTGCTGGGATGGTCATGTGCTTAGGATGTCAGAGTCCCAAAGCAAATCATCCTTGCTTAAAGGAGCCTCCTGAACAGAGGACAAAGGAAGCACTTAAAAGACCCCCTGAAGACTTGCTTCAAGAAATGCAACATAGACATCAAAACCTGGGAGATCCTTGCTCAGAGGAGACCTACTTGGAGGCACCTCCTGTTTGAAAGGACACAACTCTTCGAAGACACCCGATGGCAAGCAGAGGCCCGGAAAAGGAGCATCAGAAAGGAATAGCTGTGATCTGGAATCCAAGGACCACACCCATCTTTGGGAAACATCTGCCAAGTGTGTGGTCAAAGATGCAGATCTGGGATTGAACTTGGCAGCCGTGCAAAGACCCACAGAACACAAGACAAGGAACACAGGGTTTCACTTGCTAGAGAATGAAGAAGATGATCTCATAGTTCCCTCCACAAAAAAAACTGAAACAAATCCTAATTAATTCCCAGTTGAATCATTCTTAAAAATTTATTTCCAGCAGTTAGTCTTTAATCTTTTACGTCGGTCATTTTCAACTCGGGTGTAAGTTTTGTCAGTGCAGAGAAAGATTTGTGCATTCTCCAGGTGCACTGTGTTAGCATTATATCATTCAACTAGGGAAAGAATAAAGAATGCAATTGTTGGAAATCTTAGATTAAAATGGAAAATGCTGGCAAGAGGCTTTTTCAAAACACAATGTCTGAAAAGATTGATTACTGTTTTGGCTTGTGAACTTTATCAGACAAGGACTGTTGTGCATTTCCAGCAATTTCTGTTTATATTTTATAATGTTCAGTCCTGCTGTGGAAGGAGAAGTAGTAATTTGATGTTTTATCTATGCTAACATCAGTTACAAACTTGCAGCAGACTGGTGCACAGAGAAATGGATTTTCTTTTCACATTTTCTCTATGCACGTATAATAATTTCACTTGAAAAAAAATTGTTTGAATGAAATCACAGATTTAAGCTTTTGTTATATGCATTTAATGGCAAAATTTGCATGGCTATCACGTGTGTAGATGTGGGAGGACTTTAGCTTGTTAAATTATGCTTTCTTTAAACATGCGGCCATTACAGTATCAAAATATTTCCTTTGTAACTTAATTCCAGAGTTCCACCTGTAAGATTATTTTGGGTATCAATTCCAGTCCTATCTTGAGCTGATGGAATTGACCATACTTTGCCTGATTTTAGTGTTTCCATTGCTGTCTTGTGTCTGTACCTTTTCACTTTTTCAGTTTACTCATGTCTTCTATTCCCTCATTATCACTTCTAACCGTGATCTATCTTTCACTTGAGCATTTTACAGGTAATTCTGTTTTTTTTCCAATGTCTTGTTATATTCACCCATCTGATTTTTAAAAAAGGGAAATTTAGCTGTATCTTCTACCAGTTTTGACTATTCATCTATTGACTATCATAGTTACATCTTAGAACCAGAACAGAGCTTATCATTCGTTTCACTTGTGCACGTATTGGCAAACTGGAGGATGAGTGTTCAAATCCTGACTGATGTTCTCATGTCATTCAGTAAGTTATGTGCCAGTATCTGTTTCCAGTCCCACACTGAGTGACTTTAAGGTAATTGGCAATGGGTAAATAATACCCCTCATGCAGTGTCACCCACAATTCAGAAACAAAGGACGTTGTTTCTATCAGATCGAGCTGTATGTAGAAAAATGGTTCATATTTTTCTTTGCAGTGAGAAGTCTACGCTGAATGATTGTGGCAAAATGCATCTTTTGTAGCACTGCATCAGTATGCCAGTGCTGCCGTGGTTCCACTCCTATATTCTGTATCACTCGTATAATATCCTGTCCAACAGTCTTACAAGGATCTTCTTAGCATATGCCACAGCCCCATCCTTGCTTCACAGCTCTTAATTATATGCTATTTGCTAACATCATCTGGAGGCATAGCACAGTCTTCTAAATATGATGGCAGCCCCAGTTGTACCTGTTCCTCTTCATCAGCCTCAAGGTTATAAGTTCAACGTTTCATGATCAAGTTGCAATTGCAGCTAAACGTGGGCAAAACTCAAGCCATCCTCTCATTCTTGAAAATTTCTTCATACCACTGAACTTAATGCCACTAATTTTTGCAAGTGAACATGGCTATACCCAGAAGACAATATTGATTTCTTGGAACTAGGGGATTATCCCAAGAGGAGGGTATTGCGTAGACTAGGCCCATATTCCATAAGATTTAGAAAGTTGAGAGGTGAAATATTTGAAACGTAAGGAGAATTGGTAGGGTCTATGCTGAGAGGATGTTTCTTTGGAATTTAGATGTAGGGTCACAGTCTCAAAATAAGAGGTCAGGGTTGCAGGACTGAGATGAGACATCTCTTCACTCAAGGGATTGTGAATCCTTGGCATTCTGTATTGCGGAGGTTTGTGGTTGCTCAATTCTATATGCTCAAGTCAGATTGGCAGATTTTCGGATACATGGGTAATTCAGGGATGTGAAGGATAGTGTGCGAAGGTGTAGATGAGATCGAAGAAGGGCCTTAATCTTACTAAATGGTGGAGCAGGCTTTATGAACTGAATGACTCTCCTGCTCCTAGTTATGCTCTTCGGTACTACTTGAACCCAAATAAAAAACTGTCATTTACATAATAGTTGTTGTAACCTCAGCATATTCCAAAACACTACATATTATGCAGGCACAGTAAGAACTTAGATTTGTATAAAACTCAAGTTAGACAATGTATTCAGATGGGAAACTGCCCTTGGAGGACAGGTTGCATCGACAAGGCAAAAAAGAACAGTACAAAGAACGAAGAACAGTACAGCACAGGAAACAGGCCCTTCGGCCCTCCAAGCCTGTGGCGCTCATTGGTCCAACTAGACTGTTTGTTTGTATTCCTCCATTCCCAGGCTGCTCATGTGACTATCCAGGTAATTCTTAAACAATGCCAGCGTGTCTGCCTCCACCACCCTACTTGGCATGTAACCCTTTAAACATAGAAGATCAAGGGATGATTTAATTGAGGCATTTGTAATCTGTTGAATGGAGTAGATGGAAACACTTTCCTCTGGTAAAAGGAATTCAGAGTCAGAAAACAACCTTTTAAGATTTGAGCTAGGCTGTTTGGGTGATGTCAGGAAACACTTCTTCACACAGGGTAGTAGAAATCAGTGGGGGATTGGGGGAAAATGTCAAAACTCATTGGCAGTTTTTTTAAGGCATTAGGACATGTGGACTCTGGAGTTAAAGTTAAGTACAAATTGGGTATTATCTGAATGGTGAAACAGATGTCGGGACTATGCCTAGGTTATTCAAACTTGCAAACAATCTGATCAATAACCAGTTAATGTGCTTTGGAACCAGCATTTTGGAGAATTAAATGCTGGTCAGGATACTGAAGTGTTTGCCTAGATTATATGATCAAGTCCCTTATGGGATTTAAACTCAAGAATGCAATCAGAGTTAAGCTGTCCCCAGACTCACTTCTCCCACACCCCCATTTCTGATCACCTACAACACTTCTAATTACATAGAAGAACATAGAACACTACAGCACAAACAGGCCCTTCGGCCCACGAGTTGTGCCGATCACATCAACACCTATCTATAACCCCCAATCCCATAAAACCCCATATCCTCATCCAGAAGTCTTTTAAAAGACCCCAGCGAGTTCGCCTCCACCACCACTGACAGCAGCCGATTCCATTCACTCACCACCCTCTGAGTGAAAAACTTACCCCTAACATCACTTCTGTACTTTCCTCCCCGCACCTTAAATCTGTGTCCTCTCGTAGCGACCATTTCAACCCGGGGAAATAGCCTCTGAGAATCCACCTTATCTATCCCTCTCAACATTTTATAAACTTCTATCAGGTCGCCTCTCAACCTACATCTCTCCAGGGAAAAGAGACCCAGTTCCCTCAACCTAACTTCATAAGGCATGCCTCCCAGTCCAGGCAACATCCTTGTAAATCTCCTCTGTACCCTTTCAATAGCTTCTACGTCTTTCCTATAGTGAGGCGACCAGAACTGCGCACAGTACTCCAAATGAGGCCTGACAAGAGTCTTATAAAGTTGCAGCATTACCTCCCAACTCCTAAACTCAATCCCTCGATTTATGAAGGCCAGTACACCATACGCCTTCTTGACCACCTCTTCCACCTGCGAGGCCGATTTAAGAGTCCTGTGGACCCGGACCCCAAGATCCTTCTGCTCCTCAACACTACCAAGACTCCTGCCCTTGATAGTGTACTCGTTCATCCCGTTGGTTCTGCCAAAAATTACATCCACCTTTATTGCCAAGAGTGCCTTTTTAAGACTAAGTTTAATTCCCACTTCCTTTGTTGGGCTGTCTTCTGAAACTATAACTTGTGCATAAGGGACACTGGTTTCACATCATATTTTAACCAGACCAGTACTGCATTAATTTTAAAAAGCATTTTTTATTCATTCCTGGGACATGGGTGTCGCTGGCTGACCAGCATTTATTGTCATGATGTGAATGTGCCGGCGTTGGACTGGGGTAAACACAGTAAAAAGTCTGACAACGCCAGGTTTTAGTCCAACCGATTTATTTGATAGTAAACTCACAAGCTTTCGAGGGGACTCCCTCTTCGTCAGGTGAATGGAGAGTTCTGGCCTCAGACAGAGCATATAAAGCACAGACAGTTTAGAGATTACGGATTAGAATGCGAATCTTTACACCTAATCTGCTGTTCAAGTCCTAAAGTGGCAGACAGTGTGTGGAAGGAGCACCGATCACAGGTTAAAGAGATGTGTATTGTCTCCAGACAGCACAGTGAGTGAGGTTTTGCAAACCCAGGCAAATCACGGGGGTTACAGATAGTGCCACATGAACCCAAGATCCCTGTTGACACCGTCCTCGTGCGTGGAACTTGGCTATCAGTCTCTGCTCAGCGACTTTGCGCTGTCGTGTGTCGTGAAGGCCGCCTTGGAGAACGCTTACCCGAAGGTCAGAGGCTGAATGCCTGTGACCTTCAGCCTCTGACCTTCGGGTAAGCGTTCTCCAAGGTGGCTTTCACGACACACGACAGCGCAGAGTCGCTGAGCAGAGACTGATAGCCAAGTTCCATGCACATGAGGACGGTCTCAACAGGGAACTTGGGTTCATGTGGCACTATCTGTAACCCCCGTGACTTGCCTGGGTTTGCAAAACCTCACTCACTGTGCTGTCGGGAGACAATACACATCTCTTTAACCTGTGATCGGTGCTCCTTCCACACACATTGTCAGCCACTTTAGGACTTGAACAGCAGGTTAGGTGTAAAGATTCGCATTCTAATCAGTAATCTCTGAACTGTCTGTGCTTTATATGCTCTGTCCGAGGCCAGAACTCTCCATTCACCTGACGAAGAGGGAGTCCCCTCGAAAGCTTGTGAGTTTACTATCAAATCGGTTGGACTAAAACCTGGTGTTGTCAGACTTTTTGCAGCATTTATTGCCCATTCCTAGTTGCCCGAGGGCCATTTGGAGTCAACCATATTGATGTGGCTGCAGGCCAGATCAGGTAAGGACAGCAGATTTCCTTCCCTAAAGGACATTAGTGAACCAGATGAGTTTTTCCTGACAATTGACAATGGTTTCACGGTCATCAGTAGACTCTTAATTCCAGACGTTTTTATCGAATTCATTTTGAACCCAGGTCCCCAGAACATTAGCTGAATTTCTGGATTAACAGTCTAGCGATAATACCATGAGGCCATCACCTCGTTATTACTGTCTGAAATGGAGACAATGCTTGCGTTTGTAAAACAAAAATCATGTTTGAACTTGACTCCAACAACCTTTGTCATATCGATATTAAAGTTGTCATGTTTGGGGATTTCCACCCTCGCAAGTTAGTCAGGAAATGCATTTGACTTTGAACTGACTGACTGGAGCTTTCAGATGTTGTCTTTACTAAGCCTGTAACTTCTGCCTCCCGTTTAAAATGAGTGGGTGAAATAATTGGATGGCAAGTGCATAAGCAGAAATAGTATTTAAGTTTTTTTTTCCCCTTGTCTACAGCATGATTTGTTTAATATGTTAGTGAGCAAACTCTAGGCTGATGTTTGTGCCTTGCCACTGCATTAATTTGGAAAATGGCACCTGGGTATTGTGTAGAGTGGTACTCAGTTCAGATATTGCCATGTTGTAGGTGTTTTTATTGCTAACTTTGGTTGACCGTTCTGTAGCCAGAAGCTTTTTGAAACTGAGGATAAATAATTGTTGTTATGCAAGTCAGAGGCAAATGAGAAGAATTGATGGGACACAAGATATTATTGTTTTACAACATACACTTAGATTACAACACTTCACTTAATTTTATTTTTCTTTGTTCTGTATTTACAATAATTAGTTTTGAAGCCCTTGACAATCTGTCAGTTATATATTTCATTAGGATTTGCATAATCTACAATTAGAAGGCTTATTTACCTGGATCACACTATCCTACTAATTTTTCTACCAGTCAAAGTTTCGGTTCATAGGAAACTGATTTCTTCATCAAGCAGAAATGATGTACTGTATTGTAGTTGAGCTGTATTGACTGTGGAACCTTCATCCTTATCACCCTGCCTGGTATTTAATTATTTCTATTGTTCTCCTTGTCATAGAATCCTAGAATTCCTACAGTGCAGAAGGAGGCCATTCGATCCATTGAGTCTGCACCAACCACAATCCCACCCAGGCTCTATTCCTGTATCTCCTTCGACACTAGGGTCAATTTTGCATGGCCAATCAACCTAACCCGCATATCTTTGGACTGTGGGAGGAAACTGGAGCGCCCGGAGGAAACCCACGCAGATGTAGGGAGAACGTACAGACTCTGCACAGACAGTGACCAAGGCAGAATTGAACCTAGGTCCTTGGAGTTGTGAGGCAATAGTGTTAACACTGACACCATGCTGCCCTACTGTCCTAGTGAATTGAAAGAAGTTAAAGAACTTGCACTCAATGGCATCTTGTACAATCTCAGGAAACCAAGAACGTTCAAATTCTAGTCTTGGTTGTGATGTTGGGAAACAGGATAGCCACTTTGCATGTAGCAAGATTCCTCAAACAGCAATTATGGAAAAGATCATCTGATCTTAGTAACATTTGTTGATTGAGAAATGTTAGCAAGCAAGCTGGGAGAACTCACCTACTCACACTCTTAAATAACGTGTCTCAAAATACAATTGCATTTGAAATCCTCCCAAGAGATTTTGGACATACTTTGGTAGCTGGCAACCTAAAAAAGCAGAAAGTGCTGGAAAAATCTGGCAGCATCGGTGGGGAAAATAAGCAGAGTTTAGAACTGGAGAAAGGTCCTTTGAAATGATAACGCTGTGTGTCTCCCCATAGTTGCTGCCAGAGCTGCTGAGTATTTCAGTCATTTTCTGTTTTTCTTCCTCTACAACATTAGGTTCCTATGTCCTCATTCTCTGGAGCACTATCTGTCAGTACCTCAACTTGTACATCCCTTAGTGCTTTCAAAACATCCTCAAGGCACCATCAATAATGCACCTGTTTTCCCCTCTTTTTGTGTTTTATCTTTGGCTATCACTCTGTAAACTGCTTTGAGTCATATTTGTGCATATTAGGAAATATGTTCCCAATAAGTGGCAGTGAGGTTGATTGGCAGCCTGGATTAAACTCAATGGCGATGTGTGTTTGACAGGCCAAAAGACCTACTCCTGTTCCTATCGTTTGTAGATATCATAAAAATACCTATGAAGTCCACTGTGTTCTCCTTTCTTTTCTGGCAGCTGCTGTGGTGACTAAGGGTCTTCAGTGTCCTAAGCCCAACCACCTTCATCTGCTTCATCAGTTACCTTCCTTTCATCATAAGGCCAGAACTGGGGATCTTGTTGATGATCACACAATGTTCAGTACCATTTGTGACGACTCAGATCCTGACTAGGAAATTTATTCCTGTTCCTTCACTGTCGCTGTGTCTGTATCCTGGAACTCCCTCCATAATAGCACTGTGGGTGTACCAGCGTCGCAAGGAATGCGGCAGTTTAAGAAGGCAGCTCGCCACCACCTCTAGGGTGATCAGGGAGGGGTGATAAATGCTGACCTAGCTGGTGATGCCCACTTTTTGGAAATGAATAAAAATGTAAAAAACTATAGCTACAAGAACAGGTCAGAGGCTACGTATCCTAGGGCAAGTAACTCACCTCCTGACTCCCTAAAATCTGTCCAACACCTGTAGGAATCTAACTCAATACTCTCCACGTGCCTGGATGTGTGCAGAACTAACAGCACTCAAGAAACTTGACACCGTCCTGGGCAAAGCAATCTACTCGATTTGTGGAAGCGATGCCAACATTCATCCCCCCACCATTGACACATTGGCAGCTGTGCATACCATCTACTAGATTCACTGCAGGAACTCACCAAGTCTTCTTAGGCAGCACCTTCCAAATCATTAAAATGATAAGACCAGCACCACACGAAGTTCCCTACCAACCCACTCACCATCCTCACGTGGAAATTTATCACCATTCCTTCACTTCCACTGGGGAAAAATCCTGAATCTCCACCCACCCATAACAGCACAGTGTTGTGCCTACATCACGTGGACTGCAGCAGTTCAAGCAAATAGCTCATCACCACCACCACCTGATGGGCAATAAATGCTGGCCTAGCCAGTGAAACCCACATTCCATGAATGAATAAAAGAAAAGTAAAGCTCATTACCAATTTGAAACTATTCCTAGTGGGTTTAATAGCAATGGTCACTGTTGATCAGATAGATCTCAGGATACTTTTTATAAGATCAAGGAAAGTCTACTATACAGTTGGAAAATACTCAACTGGTCTGACAGCATTTGTGGAGAGAGGAACAGAGTTAGCCCTGGTGGTCGATTACCTTTCATCAATAACTGAAAAGGTTAGTTTTATAGCTTGGGAAGAGGAGAAAAAGAATAAATAGAAAAATCTTACTGCATGGAAGACATGAGATTAAAGACAAGGGATGATGGTGCAAGGGGAAGGAGGATGTTGATGGGACAGGAAAGACAATAGATGTGTCGACCAGAGGAAGTGTTAATGGGGAAAATTCTGAATGATTACCAACAGCTGCCAGTAAGCCAACATAAGGAACAAATTGGAACTGTTCCAGTGAAACTCTGTAAGCTCAAGGAACAGTTATTTGCTATTCACCTTCTGGTTCTAAATCCTTTGGTTAATGGAATCAGTACCTCCTCATCCACTGATTTTGAACACCTGTGTCAAATCTGCAGCCACGCTTCTCCAATCCAATCTGAAGTTCTTCATTCCTGGAACCAACCTCATGAATATTTACTACTCTAAAGCCTTGACACCTTTGCCGAAATGCAGTTCGTGAAACTGGACACTCCAGTATGGATCACTAGAGACTGAACGAGCATTTCATAAAGGTTCATTATAACTTCCTTGCTTTTGTAGCCCAGAAGCCATGTATATCTTTTTAACCACTTACTCAACTTTCCCTGTCACCTTCCAATGATTTGTGTATACACACCCCAGATCCCTCTGCGGCATCTCCTTTAGAATTGTATCCTTTATATTGCCTCTCCTCATTGACCTGCCAAATCTCAATACTTTACGCTCCTCTGCATTAAATTTCATCTGCCATGTGCGCCCATTCCAACAGATTGATTACGCCCTCTTGAAATCTATCACTATCTTTCTCACGGTTCACAAGTTTTGTATCGTCTGTAAATTTTGAAATTATGGCCTGCACACAAAGTCAATGTCATTAATATATATCAAGAAAAGTAGCGAGTCCAAGTTCTAATTCCTGTGGAGACCCCACTCTGTCTTCCCCAGTCCAAATAGCAACCGTTAACCAGTATTGCTTACAAAAGCAAAATAATATGGGTACAAGAATAAAAACAGAAAATGCTCATCAGGCCCACAACCACTCATCGAAACTGAGAAATGTAATAGGTTTTGGACGAGTGAGAGAGGGAAGGATTATGATGGAGTGGAGGGTAGAAGCAATTAAATGGTGAATGGTTTGTGGTGCAAGGCTAAATAGAGATAATAGGACAAGTATAGAAACAAAAAATGTGCCTCAAGAGAGTGTGAATGGCAGGATCATAAATGTCTGCTGCCTGAAAGAGATGAGAGAAATGTAAAAACTTTCCAGCAAAGAAAAGAAACAAAATGACAGAGGTTACAACCTAAAATTGCTAATTTCTTTATGGAGTCAGGAAGGCTGTAAACTAATGGGTCCATTTGAATAATCATATTGAACTTTATTGTATCACTGCAGCAAGCCTAGGACAGAGGCCAGAATGGAAACAGGTTAGCACCTATCTGCCCTCCCTAACTATATACTACCAAATGACTTGCTTTCCCAGCCTTCCTGTAGAGCAACCTATGGTGCCATTGACTTGGCTATGCCTGTACATCCCAGAGTAACCTCCACCCTCGCCAGTAGATGCAACAATAATGATCTCTCCCTCAATGTCATCAAAACAAAGGAGATAATTAGTGATTTCAGAAGCGTAGTGGAGAACACACCCCTATATACGTCAAGTAGAAATTATTGAGAGGTTCAAGTGTTTAGGTGTCCAACAGCCTGTCCTGGTCCCCCCATGATAACACCACAGTTAAGAAAGCTCAACAATGCCTCTATTTTCTCAGAAGCCCAAGGAAATTTGGCATGTCAGCTATGACTCTCACCAACTTTTACAAATGCACCATAGAAAGTATTCTTTCTGGTTGTATCACAGCTTGGTATGGCTCCTGCTCTGCCCAAGACCACAAGAAACTACAAAGGGTCGTGAACATGGCCTAAACCATCATGCAAACCAGCTTCCCGTCCATTGACTTTGTTTACGTTTCCCGCTGCCCAGAAAAGCAGCCAGCATAATCAAGGATCCCATACACCCTGGATATACTCTCTTCAACCTTTTTCCATCAGGACATGTACCAACCGACTCAAGAACAGCTTCTTGCTTGCTGCCACTTGAGATTTGAATGGGCCTACCTCGCACTAAGTTGATCTTTCTTCACACTTTAGCTATAACTGTAACACTACATTCTGCACTCTGTTCTTTCCTTCTCTATGAACAGTATGCTTTGTATAGTGCAAGAAACAATACTTCTAATTATACTAACACGTGACAATAAATCAAACCAAATATTCAGATCTGAATATTGGTTAATGAGTTAGATGTACCGAAGGGATTCCTGCACTACCTGCCTGGACCTATTTGATAATCACTCATTCCCAGATCGCTCTCGATCTTTCGAATGCAGTGACACCAGCTGTTGCTCAAATTCCAGTGCTCCTAGTTCATGACAGTTCCTGCACGTGTGGTTGTCCAGGATTTGAGTGTTCTGGAATTTCCACATGGAATATAAGATGGAACAGAATATGCATCACCTAGTTGTAAGTATTTTTGTGTTGGGGCGGAATACGGCGACCATCCTGATATGTGCTGGCTGAAATGTAAAGTATTTCATTTCCCAGCAGTAATGTTTTACACCTTGATTAGTATAAGTTAAATATATGTTATTGCAGGTGTTACCATGATGAGACATAGTTCCAGTCTGTTTGGTAGTACAGTTATCTTGCAGCCAATATAGTCTATGTGAAAGAAGAAAAAATCTAGAGTGTTGTAAAATGGAGAGAACATCACATTTTATAAAAACTAAGCATTTTAGGGGTGTAAAAACAGACTACTGCAGATGTTGGAACTCTGAAATAAAAGAGAAAATGCTGGAAATACTCTTTCTTATGGTCAGAGGAACAGAACTAATAATGGGCCATAGCTTTTTGGCTCCCATTTGCATTTGGGAGGGTACCCTATGGATACGCTAGGGGATCCCTCTTGTTGGTTTCAATGTAAGGGTTTACATGGCAATTGTCCAGAAGCACTAACTTCCCTTGGATAATTGTACTGTGCTGGGAACCATCTGACAAAGCAATTTAAATAGCTAACTTCGGATGTTTCTGCTAGTTTTATCTTGATAGTAATTACATTGAAAGAAGTAGATGGTTTAGAACCTTAGTTAGGCTGCACTCGGAGTATAGTATTCAATTTTGGTCGCCACACTGCCAGAAGGATGAGGAGGCTTTAGAAAGGGTACAGAAAAAATTTACAGAATGTTGCCTGGTATGGAGGGCATTAGAGGTTGGAAAAACTTGGTTTGTTCTCACTGGAATGACAGAGCTTGAGGTGCAACCTGATAGAAGTTTACAAGATTACGCGAGGCATGGGCAGAGTGAATAGTCAGAAACTTTTTCCCAGGGTGGAAAAGTTAATTACTAGGGGGCAAAGGTTTAAGATGCGAAGGGTAAGGTTTAAATGAGATGTATGAAGCAAGTTTTTTACACAGAGGGTGGTGGGTGTCTGGAACTTGTTGCCAGGGAGGTAGTGAAAGCATACGATAAGGAACGTCTTGACAAATACATGAATAGGATGGGAATAGAGGGATTATGATTCCTGGAAGGGTGGTTTTTGTAGTTCGGTCGGGCAGCATGGTCGGTGCAGGTTTGGAGGGCCGAAGGCCCTGTTCCTATGCTATAATTTTCTTTGTTCTTGAAAGAAAAGATACAAATTTCAGAGTAACCATTTTAAAGACCCAGATTGAACCCCACATGGCATCCAGTGCCATTAAAAAGGGGGCATGCCCCTCTTCACTGCACTTCATTTACAACATGTTGCTGCAGCTGGGGGCGGGCTTTGCTGCTCCTGTCTCACTGGCTTGAGTGAGGAAGGTCTGGCGAGATGGGGCTTTGTGATCCCAGCAAAGGTAAGTTCCCCGGAGTGGCAGTCTGCCGGTGATTGCCACTTGGAGGAAGTTATGGGAATGTTTCAGGTCATTGAGATCCATGTCATTGACCTGAAGCATTAACTTTTTTCTTCCTCATAATTGCTGCTAGACCTGCTGAGTATTCCTAGCATTTTCTCTCTTTATTGAAGTATTTCAGGAAATTGAAGGCTATAGTGATCTGGACTAATGTTGATTGCTGGAGAAGCTCCTCCACTCCCCTCAAACTGTTTTGGGTTTTTTGCTTCTCCTAGCAGGTCGCATTGCTTTGGGGTGGGATGGGGAATGTATATATTGTGATCAGGTATCTCAATTGTATGGGACAGGTTGAATAAACCCAGGTCTTTACCTACTTGTCATTCTTCATTGGTTTTCCAAACAGTTCCCATTGGCATGGGTGGCACAGTGGTTAGCACTGCTGCTTCACAGCACCAGGGACCTGGGTTCACTTCCAGCCTCGGGTCACTGTCTGTGCGGAGTCTGCACATTCTCCTTGCGTCTGCGTGGGTTTCCTCCAAGTGCTCTGGTTTCCTCCTACGGTCCGAAAGACGTGCTAGTTAGATGCACTGGCTGTGCTAAATTCTCCCTCAGAACAGGCGCCGAAGTGTGGCGACTAGGAAATTTTCACCGTAACTTCGATGTAGTGTTAATGTAAGCCTACTTGTAACTAATAAATAAACTTTTAGTGTGGTAATTGTTTCAGCCAGTTGCAATACTGACTTTCTGTCACTAGATGGGATCAGCACTTCAGGTTCTGCACCAATTCCCATGCTGAAAATTAGTTAGGAAGCGCTGGTTTGCTATATTTGTCAATATTTCCTGTGGGTGAGTTGGTGCATAGAACAACATGTTACAAGCTAAGGGAATTGCTTCATGCTTGGCAGATAGGACTAAGAGCTGAGCTAGCTGAAATTACGCTGAATGTGACCAAAGCCTTAGTTTCATTCCTAGCTTAGAATGGATAAGAAAAATTCACAGCCTATTCTTTTGGTTTTTTTTTAAATGATTTTATAAATGAGCCACTCACGGTTTTCGGTCTCCTTTCCGGCAGACGTTTGTCCTGGTGGAGTATAATTTCTTGCTCAGACTCCTCAAGCGTCTCTCCTGGTGACCAGTCTCCATACTAAATCTGGGTATCTAGCTGGCTATCTGACTGTGCAAGGCAGTACAGCAAAAAAGGATCCCGTTCACCAATAAGCTCCTTTCAGCAGGACTTACTGGATTTCAAATAGTAGAAATGCTCTCAATCCAGAAATGCTGAGGATAACTGTAACACATTCAACCTTCTTGAAATCTCAAGAATCGCAAAACTTGCTGACCTGTATAACTCGGTTACGCACTGGGCAATGAGCCATTGTATGTGTGAAGGGGATCTGTTTGAATAGGTGTAAGGAAACAGCAGTGAAGGAAGTGAGTCTTAGGGAAGAGAATTCAGGATAATTAAATGAAGCAAGAAGATACTTCTGTACTTTTAAGAAAAAGTTGGACAGGTACATGGATGAGAGGGCTGTGGAGGGATATGATCCAGGTGCAGGTCGGTGGGACTAGGCAGAAAAATGGTTCACGCAGCCAAGAAGACCCAGAAGGCCTGTTTCTGTGCTGTAATGTATGATTTCCATGGATAGGATAAAGGCAGCTTGCAGATAACAGGAAGAAGCTGGAGTGTAAAAAGAGAGTTGATTACAGATGTTAGGTGGTGTTAAATAGATATTGAATGAATTCTTTGTAGATAAAGGCAGTAGATAATAGCCCAGATGCAAGCTGATCCTCTTATGATATGTGAAGGTTAGTACAATCTATCCCAGAGTGTAGTAATTTAAACAGAGCTATATCACAAAAGATGCCCCATAACTATTAAGGAAATGGCAGTGGAGTTATTTAATTCAGGAGTTGTATTTGAGGTCCTAAGGATGGCACACATTCTAACATTTAGCAAAGGAATGACATTGGGTATTTGTTCAGATGTTGGTCTGAACAACTCTGGGGAAAAATAAAATACCTTATGGGAAACATTTGATCATCTAATTGCATGGCAAGTTAAATTTAACATTGATAAATGTTACACTAGATTGTAAAATTGTAGGACAGAGTATAAGATGAATAAAACCCATTTAGCACAGAGACATCTGAGAATAATACTAAAAATGTCACTTTCAGTGACTAGTCAATATATCAAAGCAATTAAAACAGAATTCAGTTACTCAAAACCAGGAAAATAGATTAGAGGTTTTACTAATGCACTTGTCACATTGGGAATACTCGGTTTAAGCATCCTGTTCTCCCTTTTTCTCCTCCAGTCCCACCAAATCCATTATTATTCAAGGACCTCAGGTCCTCATGCTAATCTTAATGTCTTCCTACTCTTGGCTGTTGTACGTTTCCTTCTCAAGTTTATTTTATTTCTTCCTGTCTTCATCAGACACCATCCTCGCCTGATCTGCTTTTCTGCAGGTATAGTAGCACAGTGGTTAGTGCTGCTGCCTCACAGTGCCAGGGACCTGGTTTCGATTCCCTGCTTGGGTCATGTCTGTGTGGAGTCTGCACATTCTCCCTGTGTCTCCGGGTGCTTCGATTTCCTCCCACAGTCTAAAAGACTTGCTGGTTAGGTCATTGGCCATGCTCAATTCTCTTTCAGTGTACCCGAACAGGTGCTGGAGTGTGGCAACTTGGGGGTTTATACAGTAACTTCATTGCAGTATTAATGTAAGCCAACTTGTGACACTTATAAACTTTTAACTTTCTATTTGCTACCCTATGCCTCCTTCGCCTCTCTAAGTGTCTCCAAATGCATTTTTGCCACTCAGCTCTCTGCTCATCTTCATTCAGGTTCCTTGCTCTAATCTCTCCTGTGCACTTGCTGCCCTTTAGGCACCTGGTCAATTGTTCCTCCTGTCCTTCATGACCACTCCTCAATATTAGGCCACAACATCCTGACAAGCTATGGATGTAGCATAGCTTCTTTGAGCTGAACTTTGGGGGGGAATGCTGAAGCCATTGTTATAACTTCTACTGCTTTGCTGCAGTCAATGCGTCCTCTCCTTGGCCAATTGCAAAGGCTCCTGAAAGGGATTGGTTTCTTGTCACTCGAGCAAACAGTGGAAACTATAAATTCAGAGTTGTGGGGCCCTGGTGAAACTGGCTCACTTGTGGATAAAGTGCATTTTCAATCAAAGTTCAGTCTAGGCACAACTGAGCTAGGATGTTGGGGATATAAATTTGGTGTTGGTAACCCTGGGCTAGGGAGAGGCTAAAAAAGTTAGGCTTTCTGCTCCACTTTATTGTGGATGCAGTGAGTCCTGCTGTAAGACCAGAGCATGTGTTGCAACTGGCTGTGAATAAGTCCAATCCCACGTGTTCAAATCAGAACTCTGAACCCAGCTTCTATTAAAACTATGTCTTGAGGGATATAGTGAAGCGCATAGTGCATCAGAAACCATACACCTGCACCCTCTGGAGGGGAGAGAAAGTTCTTCTTGATAGAACCAGTACAGTGAAGAAAACCAACATATATTCCCTGTCCTATTAAAGCACTTGCACAGTGATTAGCACAGTTGTCTCACAGCAGCAGAGATCAGGGTTAAATTCTAGCCTTTGTGTCTTCTGTGTGGAGTTTGTATGTTCTCCCCCTGTCTGCATAAGTTTCCTCTGGGTGCTTCGGTTTTGTCCCACTGTCCAAAGTTGTACAGGTTAGGTAATTGGCCAAGCTAAATTGCCCCCTAGTGCCCCAAAATGTATAGGTTCAGGAGATTAGCGGGCTAACTGTGGGGTTATGGGGATAGGGCCAAGGTAAGATGCTCTGTTGGAGAGTCAGTGTAGACACGATGGACCAAATAGCCTCCTTCTGCACTGTGTAGGTTCTGTAATTTGTGAGTTCTGAATAATAGTACAATTCAGATGTCAACCGCAATAAGAGTATATTTGCAATTAATTTTAAAGCTTGTATTGTAGGGCAGTGAATTTATGTTCTTATGATCTATGATGCTTATCTTGCTCAGTTCCTTTACTCTTCAAGTAGAAAACCTATCCCCTATATTGTAATGTACTCTCGCTGGTCTGTTATTCACACAAGTGTCTTTAAAAATAAGCATTATGTTAAGAAACAGTTTTAAATGGAATTCACTGTCACTGGCAATAGCTAACTGATAATAAATGTAAATGAGGATATAATGTGGGAGCAATTTATCTTATTTCTCACTTTTTAAACTTAAAATTTTCTAATTCTTAAATGTTTCATTGTTTCCCTAGCCTAAACTCTACAGATCAGTGATTGAAGATGTAATCAATGATGTACGAGAACAATTCCTTGACGATGGAGTGGATGAACAAGTTCTTATAGAATTAAAAACGGTATTTTTTTTAAAAAAATCCAAACGTGATTTTCAAGCTCTAAGTAAGCAGAGAAATGAATATGTAATGAAAACTCTACTCTGTTTATATTGAGTCACAGTTTACATTTTAATCTTTTTTCTCAGCTTGGCAGTGCCATGTGTTGACATGTTAGGTGTTGGCTAACAAAACACTCACCACCAGAATCCTAACATCTGAAATTGATTCTCTGTATTTTTGCCTTCTGTTTGGCGGTTATATATTTTATGGTGGCAAATTACTATGGCAGAACAATTTAAATCCTATTTTTGCAATTCAATGCGACTGCTAGAATGCAGCATTTATTCCATCGACAGTACAATTTTCCTGTAATTACCAAATTTATTTCTGTGGCTATTTTAACATTGTAAAGGGCTTCATTAAACATTCCTTTGTGCTAAAATTACTTTAGGTTCACTGTTATTTCCCAGATTTAAAGCACTAAAGATGTCAACAGTCACTTTTGATGTGTTGTAATCACATGCTTGCATAATGACCCTGATATGTTTAGTGGTACCATTGTAGTTCCAGTGAGGATTGTAAATACACCCACTGATGTAATCAAATCTGAGCTGCAATCTGTTCTTCTCAACTTTACAAACATCCATGTGAAATATTGGATCCACCAAAATGACTATAAATAATGCATCATATTTTTAAAAAACTTTTGCAGTTCGGGAAGATCTAAAATTAAATTTCTCTATCCCCTGGTATGCGCTGGCTTGCTGCCATTATTTAATGTTTTGCAGTGTTTTTCTTCCAAGCTGAGCTGTAACTTTATAAAGCATTAAAAAAGTAAAATTTATTTATTAGTCACAAGTAAGGCTTACATTAACACTGCAATGAAGTTACTGTGAAATTCCCCTAGTCGCCACACTCCAGTGCCTGTTCGGGTCAATGCATCTAACCAGCACGTCTTTCAGACTGTGGGAGGAAACTGGAGCACCCGGAGGAAACCCACACAGACACGAGAGAACATGCAGACTCCATACCCAAGCTGGGAATCGAACCCAGGCCCCTGGCACTGTGAGGCAGCAGCGCTAACCATTGTGCCACCGAAGCAACTACCTGAATTTCTGTGTGGGAGGTGCCACAAGTGCTTCCATGGACATTTTCCACAAGTGCTATCTTGGTTTGGGCAAATGAGAGATTTACACTGTATTTTTTTCCGCTTTCCCTTTATGGTTTGCCACTGCTATTCTTGCCTAAGAAAAATTTTGCTATGGTCTTCCATCAAAATTTGGGCTTTTGCATTGACACTTTAGCTATGTTTTTGGCTGGGATTGTTAAACTGGCCTTATGGAAGGCACTTTTTCTGCGTCAAATTCTCTGAAATAGGATCTCTGAGCCAAGCTTCTCGTGTTTAAATTAAAGTTAGATTCTCTTTTTCTTCTAAACTGCCAGCTATGGGAGAACAAACTAATGCAGTCAAAAGCTGTTGATGGTTTCCACTCAGAGGAGCAACAGATTTTAATTCAGGCGCAGCAGCAGCAACAACAGCACCAACAGCAGCAGCACCACCAGCAACAACAACAGCAGCAGCAGCAACAACAGCAGCAACATCAGGCTCAGCAGCAACAGACACAGCAAGTGCTCACCATCCCAGCTAATCCAGGTCAGTTACTGCAACACCATTAGAAACTGTTTCTCAGTCAGGGAGATTACAAACTGACTTCACAGGGATACAGAGTGCATTATTGTGAAGGGTGTGAATTGTAAGAGGGAAATGGGTTCACCCACCCATTTTCTCTTTGAGCTACACCTGTGTCAGCCACTGCTCAGAGTCAGCTCTGTTGCCTTTGAGTCAAAAGGTTGTGAGTTTGCGGCCCACCCCAGAGGTCCTCAGCACATTGTCCAGGCTGATGGCTTCGGTGCAACGTTGAGAGAGTGGTGCAATATTGGAGGCACCATTTTTCAGTTGGGCTGTGAAACCAAGGCAACATCTGCCCTCAGGTGCACACAAAAGGCCCCCTGGTACCATTCTGAAGGAGAGCAGGGGAGTTCAATCTGTTGTCCTGGTTGGTATCTATCCGTCATCCAACATCACAAAAAACAAAAAGTATATCATGTTGTTGTTTGTGGACATAAATTGGCTGCTGCGCATCTTACATTATGTGGCCATGTCGGTGTTGGACTGGGGTAGGCACAGTAAGAAGTCTCACAACACCGGGTTAAAGTCCAACAGGTTTATTTGGTAGCACAAGCTTTTGGAGCGCTGCTCCTTCATCACATCAGTATCTCACTTGGTGAGTTACATGAAAATTATGCCCACAGAAAATTAATTAAGCACAGACTGTGAGGGTGAGGGTTGGGGAGTAGGAAAATTACCGGCCACAGTTTTCACAATACAAAGAAATTGCGGGTATGCTGTGGGGACCTCTCTTCCATATCCTGATCCATTATTTGCACAAGTGTCTGAGTGCAGGGAGAAATCCTTGCAAGTGACTGATAAAGGTGAATGTTTAAAAAGGTACCAGTTAATGGAGGAAAATTATGAAAGTTTGGCCAGGGTTACTTGTTTTTTTTAAGATACAAAAAATTGCAAAATTTATATTGAGTAATAGGTTGTGGTTCATATTAGAAATTAGAATTACATTTTTATCTGTGGTACTTGTAACTATTAAGCCCTGGGGTTAGTTTGTCAGAGTTACCACAGAGCTGATGTACCAACTGCACCAGGTCTGTAGGCTGATGTCATATCACATCTGCAGGGAAGTAAAAAGACCTGAGGAAGCAGAATAAACTGCTAAGACATACTCTGTTTTATCTTTTGAGTAATTATTCCTTAAACATTTCTGGGGAGTATGGAGGGAAGGCAACCTCTTGAAATGACTTGGTTCTGAAGGAGATGCTTCTTTGTTGACTCGGGGATCTGGTATATGAAACATTAAAGCTTGAGAACCATACGTTTACCCTGCTGAGTTAATATGTTCTAAATACTAACTTCAGTATTTCACTTTGCTTAATTTATCCCATAGTTTTCTCATCTTCTCATAAATCAGGACCGCAAGTTATTATGCAAGATGGGAAGCTAATACAGCATATGAATCCAACTGGCATGGTAAGGATGTACAAACACACGCACACACACACTCTCTCTCTCTTACTATGTAATATATATCTATATTTTTTTTGGCCAATTTTCTCTTCCATCCTCTCCTGGAAGTGTTGAATGTTGCTGGGGTACATTTCTACAGAGTGGGTACTGGCCACTCAAATGACCACTATTCACATGGACTTCAGCAGTAAGCATTGTCAGGCTGTTTTGCAGCCAAGTCTTTCCAGTACTCAGTTGATTGCAGGCAGTTGAAAAGACTTTGCTAACTTCTGTCTTTACTGGTGATAAGATATGAATTATTAAGTGTTGGCAGTCGCATAAAACTGCCTGTCTGTTTACCTCTGGCTGCTTTAGTTTGAGTTTGTAGTCTAATGCCAGAACTTCTGTCAGTTTCATAAAGCTCTCTTCCTGTTTGTACGGCAGGATATTCTGTATTCCATGCTGTGTTATAATTGCTGCCAGGAGATGGCATTGAACCCTAGTTATCCACCTTTGCTGTTGTATCAGCTTTTGAATGTTGAAAAAAACCTCGTCAGTTGGCTAATTGTTTGGTTTTCCAGTTTATTTGTGAGAGCAGCAAACTTCTTATGATCTGCTTCAGTTGTCAGGTGAATTTATTTCTCCCCCTCCCCTTTTTAGATCTCCATCCCATTTTGTGGACTGATGATTTGTTTGAGAGCTGCTGTCAATTTTGTTCAGGAATAATCTCCTAGGAGATATGCAGGAGCAGGGTTTGTTCCATCTCAAATCTTCCTTTGTCTTGGGATAAATTTCCTTTTGTTTAATGTGTGAGTTTTGAACCCTGTAAGGCCTGTGCCCTACAATTTCTGAAAGTCCTGGGGTAATATTTCATATCACCTTATTCTGTTATTTAATTTTGAAAAATTACGATGGAGGTTGGAAGATGAAAAGGTTAAGGGGGCCATCTTACCAAAAAAATTTGAAGTGCCGAACGAACATGAAAATGGGAGAGAATTGCTCCCATTTTTTGGGTGAGCTCTCAAACGCTATTGTATGGCACTTAGAAAATTAAATGGGCTCTGATGTGATTCTTGCCAGTAGGGGGAGTGGATGGAACCTATTCATGCCAGGAAGCCAGCTGCTGAGCTCTAGGAGCACCATTGCACAGACAATGTCAACCCAATCGCCACCCCAGACATCAGCGATCCCCTTTCCACTCTGGCCATTGCTGCCCCTTCCCAATCTTACTGGCTCACCTCGCTGACAAGCTAGTAAGATCACCCCCGTAGGTTCTAGATTTCTTTTGTTCCACGAGTGACTTGGTGCTTATTAGAATTACAAAAGCTCATTGGATGCAGCTTAACTTCCGCAATAATAAAATGTGCAATCCATGTTTACTATCTTGTACTGGTACTTTCTATTGAAAAATAAGACGAATAATGTTGCTTATCTTTTCACAAAACTATTTTACAAGGGTGCATATCATCACATTACTCTGCAACTGAATTTTTTTTTTGCACCCTAGGGCTGAATAAATCTTTCCATTGTAATTGCTTTTCATCAGTCAAATAACGTTCTTTCCATTTATTTTGCAGAGCGCAGCTGCCACTGCGGCAACTCTAGCATTACCAGCAGGTGTTCCAACTCCCTACCAGCTTTCTAATGGACCAATATTAACAAACACAGGTATAAGCAAGTCTTAATTTATAGCCGTTATGCTTATAGCCTTTGTGTTGCTAGTGAAGTTCAGGAAGGCCACAAATACCATTTTATGACAACCTCTGTACTCGTGCTTTTCATTTGTAACGTTCCTACCTTACAATCAGATTTCCCATTCTGTCAGAACCTGGTGACAAAGGGCAGAGGTGGGTTGGGCTGGATCAGTCTGAGGAGATGACTCTTGTGATGAAATGTGTGTAGTCAAGATGGAAAAATGTCCCAACATATCTGGAAGGCACTGCCTGATGGGGGGCTGAGAACAGGTTCAGCAGTAACTTTCAAATGGGGATAGTTGGAAAAGAAACATTTTCAGAACTAAGGAGGGTGGATAAAATTATATCGCTGTTTCAAAGCACAATGGTCTGGATGCTTTCCTTAAATGCTCTGATTTTATAAATGCATTTCTTGCTTCCAGTGTACTTGTTTAAATGTCAATTTTTGAAATTTTCATCCTTGCTTTTAAGTACCTCCCTGTCCTCGCCCCACCCCATCTTCTGACAATTCTGTGATGCCTACAATCTCCAATTTGGGCACCTTTCTCAACCATGATTATAATCACATCACCATTAGTGGCTGTACCTTCAGATACCGTGCACCTAAACTCTGGACTTTCCTTTTTAAATATCTCAACCCTTCTACTCCTTTGTTAAGATGGCACAGTGGCAAGCACTGCTGCCTCACAGTGCCAGGGACCCGGGCTCTATTCCTGGTTTGGATCATTATCTGTGTGGAGTTTGCACTTTCTCTCTGTGTCTGCATGGATTTCCTCCGGGTGCTCCATTTTCTTCCACACTTCAAAGGAGTGTGGGTTAGGTGCATTGACCGTGCTAAATTGTCCCTTAGTGTCAGGGAGACCAGCTAGGGTAAATGCATGGGGCTATGGGGATAGCGCGGGGTGGAAGTGTGGAAGTGTGCAGACTCGATGGGCTAAATGGCCTCCTTCTGCACTGTGGGATTCTATGATCTATGACTCTATAATACTCTCTTTAAAACCTACCCCTTTGTGACCAACATTTTGATCATCCACTCTGCCGTCTTCATTTTATTTGGGAACGTGCCTGTGAGGCACTTGGAACATTTTATTTTGTCAAGGGTGCTGTGTAAATATAAGTTGTTGCATATTTGTGATCTTTAGGATCTATGACAAGCAGAAGCCTAACTAACATTTTTAGTTCATCTGTCTTTTTGATGTATGTATAAACCTGTGAGACACGGCATGTTTTTTTCACAGGGCAACTGCTGCAGGTTGTACGAGCTCCTAATGGGGCCCACTACTTTATCCAGCCACACCAGCAAGTTGTACTGGCACAGTCAGTGACTCAGCAGCAAGTTATTCAACAGATGCAGTCCGGTGGCGTGCAGGCACCTGTCATACAGCAGGTGCGTAAGACTGATTAGTTCTCATCTGGACTTAGTACCAGTTTATGTTGGCAAGGAAGTGAATAAATTCTGTAGTCATGCTAAGTGAAGAATGAATTTCTTGCTGCTTTTCTCCAGTTTGTGTCCACTCCAGACTACTACATGCCATTAATGAAGATGAAAGTAAATATTCTAAGCAGAGGCAGATGAGAGCTTTGGAGGTGCACCAGGGCAGATGGAGTTGTTTGATTTGATATATTACTATCACATGTATTAGTGTGCAATGAAAAGTATTGTTTCTTGCCTGCTATGCAAAGCATACCATACATAGAGAAGGAAAGGAGAGGATGCAGAATATAGTGTTAAAGTCATAGCTAGGGTGTATAAAAAGATCATCTTAATATAAGATAGGTCCATTCAGAAGTCTGATGGAAGGAGGGAAAAAGCTGTTCTTGAGTCAGTTGGTACGTGACCTCAGATTTTTGTATCTTTTTCCCAACAGAAGAAGGTGGAAGAGAGAATGTCCAGTGTGCTTGGGATCCTTGATTATGCTGGCTGCTTTTCTGAGGCAGTGGGGAGTGTAGGCAGAGTCAATGGATGGGAAGTTTCAGCACCTAAACAGTGGTGAAATGGTTTTCGCTTGCTGTAGTTTTATGGTTCTAGCTCTTTCAAAAATAAATCAAGAAGGGTAACATTCTAACGCAATTGTAAAAACTATATGTGCCATACTTATGAATTATAGACCAAGGAGAAATAGGCAGAGGAGGGTCAATTAAAAAAAACTGCATTTTGTTCCGAATCAGGAGGAATCATAATTTTTCAATAGGTATTGTGTTAGTAAGCCTGAATTTCCATTTAAAATTTTTAGGTTTTCATTTTTCAATTTGTTTTTTAACACTTTACATTTGTGCTGTGTGAGCATCTAATTCTGGTAGCTTGCAGGTGCAGTGAAGGACAGGCATTTTCTTGAGTGGATTTGCTTGTGGAAAATGCCTTTAGCTGTTAGTTTGAGAGAGATTGATGCATGTTCGCTACAACTGCCACTCCTACCAGCTATGGAACACAATCTCAGTCGGGTTGTAATTGGCTGACAGGAAATCGGTGTCTTATGATGGGGCTGCCATGCAATACTTTTACTGAATAAAGGTTGCAGAGCTAAAGCGTTAAAGATACAGATAAACTACAGTCTTTTTAAAAACTCATTCATGGGATGTGAGTGTCACTGGCTGGGCCAGCATTTATTGCCCATCTGTAACTGCCCTGATTTCAAAAGGCATTTAAAAGTCAACCATATTGCTTTATCATATGTAGTCCAGACCAGTTAAGGACGGAAGATTTTCCTCCATCAATCAGGTAGGTTTTACAACAATCGACAATGGTTTCGTGGTCATCATTAGACTTTTAATTCCAGAATTGAATTCAAATCTCATCATCTGCCATGGTGGGATTCAAACCAGGTTTCCCAGGTCTCTGGATTGCTAATCCAGTAACAATACCATTAAGCCACCGCCTCCCCTCCCTGTGGCTGAACAGGCTCAAGGGACTGAGTGGCCTATTTCTTTTTCTGTGTTCCCATTGAATGTTTGCAAAACTTAATGGGTGAGTTTTATCAATGAGGGACACTGTGCTGTAAGAGTCAACTGAGTGAATTCCTGTTAGCGATGCTAATTACTTGTGGTGTTCACGTGGTTTTCCTTATTAAAATACGGCTTTTTTTTAAATAGCATTCTTTTGATGTTGTTTAAACATAATATGCTTTTGCTGCAGTTTATTTAATTCTGTCTATTAAACTGCCATAGCAGTTTGCAGTTCCAGTCAGTTGCTTCTCAAATAATTAAAGAGAGAATTGTCTGTGAATACCGAAAGATAATCTTATTTGATCTTCTGTCATGTGAAACAATTAAAGTGATTGCACATATATATGTTTTATTTAGATATATGTAACTTGAAATCCTGTGAAGAGTAGTTATAAATCTTCATTTACTCTCTTGCCCTGTAGATGCTGGCTCCACTGCCACCTGGAACTATCCCTCAGCAAACTGGAGTGATCATTCAACCGCAACAAATTCTTGTTGCTGGGAACAAAGTTCCTTCAAACACACAGGTAATTCATTAAAAACTGAGTAGATGGGATAGTGTGAATCAATGTTATTTACTAGAGCTATTTCATGAATGCAAAAATGGCATTATAATTGCACAGTCTCCTTCCAGTCTGACTGGGATGCACTGAAACCTGATCAAGGAAGTCATCTGACACCCTTTGGCTGAGTCACTTTATAGTGTTTGACATGTTTACAGCTTGGAAACAGGCCGATTGGCCCAACTTGTCCATGCCACCCAGTTTTTACCATTAAGCTAGTGTTCCCTAACTGTAGTCTTGCCTCCTAGCCTTGCAGCAAGTCCTAACCTTCTGCTCATTGGTGTCAGTTATTCCCATAGAGTACAAAAAAGGCTATTTCAACACTTGCTGGTAGCCAGAGAAGCCATGAATTCATTTGAACGTTTTAGTGGTTACTTGAAGATTGTATTTCATTGCTTATTTGATTTGATTTATTACTGTATTGGTATACAGTGGAAAGTATCGTTTCTAGCATGTATGCAGATAAAACATACGATTCATAGAGCACATAGAGGAGAAGGAAAGGAGAGGGTGCAGAATATAGTGTGTAGGTTGCTTACATGAGCTTAGACAATATGCAGCATTAAAATTTCTCCAAATTACCTGCTTTTCTGTATGAAGTGTGCTCAGGATCAGGAAGAGCATAATAATGCTATTCTACCTGTTTTTTAATTGCAATTTTTAACATGAACTTTTCAGGTTATGCAAGCAACCACTGTAACAGCAACCCCTTCCACACAAGTGGGTCAGACAAACAGCTCCGCTCCTGTTCAGCAGCAGCAATCACAGCAGCAGCAATCACAGCAGCAGCCACCTTTAGTGATGCAAGTAGATGGGTCTGGGGACACTTCTTCAGAGGAAGATGAAGATGATGAGGAGGATGAGTATGATGATGAGGAAGAAGAGAAGGACAAGGAAGAGGTTGGCGATGATGGACAAGTTGAAGAGGTAATGTAATTTGTGTTTAAAACAGGTTTATGTTGAAATTATCCTGGAAATCCCTTCATTTGCCACTTGAAACCTGCTTCAAAAAAGGTCACCGAAACTGTAGTTTCACTGTCATTCTTAGTAAGAAATCTCAACACCAAGTTAAAGTCCAACAGGTTTATTTGGAATCACGAGCTTTCAGAGCACTGTTCTTTGACACAACTGATGAGGGAGCAGCAGCACGCCAAAAGCATGTGTTTCCAAATAAACCTGTTGGACTTTAACCTGGTGTTGTGAGACTTCTTACTGTGCCCACCCCAGTCCAACACTGGCATCGCCATCCTCATGGCTTTCATTCTTAATCAGTATGTTCCTCATACTGGGTTAGAATACCGCTAATTCACAAGAGACTTCTCGAATTTAAAAAATGTATGCAATGCTTATTGTATATTGATTGACATCTGGCAGTTAAGTTCAGCTTTGGGATGCTTTGATAAACCTCAACTAAAGTTTAAAAAATAACAAAATGAATAATCAAGAATGAACAAACCACACACAATGAATTGCCAGGCTGTGCTGAGGGAGTGCTGCACATCAGTGTCAGAGTTGCCTTTCGGATAAGATGTTAAACCAAGGTCACATCTCTTGCTTGGGTTGTTGTAAAGCCTTCCATGTTGCTATTTTGAAAAAGAGTAGGTGCGTTCTCCCTGATGTCCTGGCTAGTATTTATCCCTTATTCCAACAGCATGAAAACAGATTGTTCTCACCATTATCTCATGGAGTCATAAAGTCATAGAGGTTTACAGCATGGAAACAGGCCCTTCGGCCCAACTTGTCCATGCCACCCTTTTTTTAAAACCCCTAAACTAATCCCAATTGCCTGCATTTGGCCCATGTCCCTCTTTACCCATTTTACCAATGTAACTATCTAAATGCTTTTTAAAAAACAAAATTGTACCCATCTCTACTACCACCTCTGGCAGCTTGTACCAGACACTCACTATCCTCTGTGTGAAAAATTGCCCCTTTGTACACTTTTGTATCTCTCTCCTCTCACCACAAACCTATGCCCTCTAGTTTTAGACTTCCCTACCTTTGGGAAAAGATATTGACCATCTAGTTGATCTGTGCCCCTCATTATTTTATGGACCTCTATAAGATTATCCCTCAGCCTTCTATGCTTCAGAGAAAAAAGTCCCATCTATCCAGCCTCTCCTTATAACTCAAACCATCAAGGCCCAGTAGCATCCTAGTAAATTTTTTCTGCACTCTTTGTAGTTTAATAATATCCTCTCTATAATAGGGTGACCAGAAATGTACACATTGCTGTTGTGGGAGCTTGCTGTGTGCAAATTGACTGCCGGTTTCCTACATTGCAACAGTGATTACACTTCAAAAAGTGCTTCTTCAGTCGTAAAGCACTTTGAGACATACATAAATGTAAGTCTTTTTTTCAGGGAATCAGTTATCTGTTAAAAATCTGTTACCGGATGAAAAGATAACATACTATCTGGCCCAAAACCACCTGAATTAGAGTTCTTGTGGAATTAAAAGAGCTTTTAGTGCCTAAACTATCCAGAAAACCCTTACCTCACAACATGCAAATAAACTACAGTGGCATGGTGGCACAGTAGTTAGCACATTCTGTATCTGAGTTCCAGAGACCCAGGAGCAATTCCAACCTTGGGCAACTGTGTGGTTTTTTATTCTCCCCGTGTCTGCATGGGTTTCCTCCAGGTGTTCCAGTTTCCTCCCACAGTCTAAAGATGTGCAGGTTAGGTGGATTGGCCATTCTAAATTACCCCTTAGTGTCACAGGATGTGCAGGTTAGATGGGATTAGCTATGGGAAGTGTGTGTGGGATTACAGGGATAGGACATGGTTTGGGAAGATACTCTGTCCGAGAGTTGGTGCAAATGCAATGGGCCAAATGGCCTCTTCTGCACTGTAGGGATTCTGTGATTCTGCATGCATGTGCGCCTTTCCTCCCTTCAGGCTTAATTTGACTGATCTCTGCAGCTGGTGTACTTTGTTTAAATTGCACATTAATTGCTTTCACTGGCTCTCCTAGGAACCTCTGAATAGTGAAGATGATGTCAGTGATGAAGAGGGCCAAGAACTCTTTGACACAGAAAATGTTGTTGTATGCCAGTATGATAAGGTGAGAACCCAAATAATAGCACGGAGGCTTGCACTAGATCTTATTTAGGTTGAAAATCCTCATCAGTGTTGTATGCTTCATGGAAAATTTCTGTGTACACGTCTACGAGCAAACGAACAAACAGCAAGCCATTCAGCCTCTTGAGCCTACTCTATCATTTAATAAGATAATGGCTGATCTGGTTGTAAGCTCAAATCTGCATCCCCAACAACCTATCTCCCCCTTGCTTACCACAAATCTATCCAACTCTGCCTTAAAAATATTCAAAGAGCCTGTTTCCACCAACTTCTCAGGAAGGAAGTTCCAAAGACTTTGCGCCCTCAAAGAAAAGAAAATCCCCTTATCTCCATATTAAATGGGTGAGCTGTTATTTTTAAATAGTGGCCCCGGTTTTAGATTTTTCCACAAGAGGAAACATTCTCCCTACTCCACCCTGTCAAGACCCCTCAGGATCTTGTATGTTTTAATCAAATCACCTCCTGCCCTTCTAAACTCCAGCAGACACAAATCTAATCTATTCAACTTCTCAAGGCCACCTGCCCAATGCAGCTATTAGGCTGGTAAACCTCTCTGAGCTGCTTCCAACACATCTACATCCTTTCTTAAATGAGGTGACAGTACGGTCCACAGTATTCCAGATGTGGTTTTACTAGTGTCCCATATAACTGAAGCAAAACCTCCCTACTTTTGTATTCAGCTCCCCTCAGGATAAATGATAACATTCAATTATCTTTCCTAATTACTTACTCTACCTGCACAATAATCTTTTGCGATTCATGCACTGAAGACACCCTGATCCCTCTGCATCTCAGAGCTCTGCAATCTCCCATCAACTTCTACAGATGCACCATAGAAAGCATTCTTTCTGATTGTATCACAGCTTGGCATGGCTCCTGCTCTGCCCAAGACCGCAAGGGACTACAAAAGGTCGTGAATGTAGCCAATCCATCACGCAAACCAACCTCCCATCCATTGACTCTGTCTACACTTCCTGTTGTCTTGGCAAAGCAGCCAGCATAATTAAGAACCCCACACATCCCGGACATTCTCTCTTCCACCTTCTTCCTTTGGGAAAAAGATACAGAAGTCTGAGGCCATGTACCAACTGACTCAAGAATGCCTTCTTCCCTGCTGCTGTCTGAATGGACTTGCCTTGCATTAAGTTGATCTTTCTTTACACCCTAGCTATGATTGTAACACTACGTTCTGCACTCTCTCCTTTCCTTCTCTATGAACAGTATAACTGCATGATAACTCAACATTTCCAAAGTAAATAGCAGCAGTGGACAAACGTGCTCAATTTCGTTGTTCCCTCAGGCAATGAGCATAGGAGAACACCATTTTGAGATGGTATGTAGGAAGCATGAGTTAGGTCAGATGTGCCCAAGTTGGGAGTAAGGCATTGGCATTGTCTAAAGTAGGCATGTAATCTGGTTGAAGTCTTCCACAGCATTGAATCACAGCAACTTTAGGTAATCTTCATACTCGTACTTAGAAAAGTGAAATCTCAAACTATCCAAAGATTGTTTAGATCCTGGAAGAAGCCATTCCTGACAGTGACAGCAATATCTCAGCAATCTGCTGCGCTGTTGACTTGGTTACTCCCAAAACCCATAAATTAATAATGCTAGAAATTTATAAACTTAACAAAATATAAGCAAAAAGTGATGCTTGAATGTTACTCTTATTAACACAAAGTACAGCGGTGGTATAAAAACAATGATCTATTACAAATTAGTAAGTGTTCAGTTGAACAGCAATACCCAAGTCATGATTGTTGATGTCAATGTCTTTGAGTATTCACCAAGGGCAGTTCCACCTCATGGAGTTTGATGATGTGCCTATGTTTGACTGTTGAGCATTTAGGGCCATATGTCTTGTTTGATTTATTATATTTATACTGATTTATTACATTTATATTATCACAGTGAAACTTAAAACAGAAATTTATACCAAGTAAAACAAACAGGCACATCTGGCAGGCAGAGTTTCAACTCATCACAGGGCACGGTTTTAGTCAGTATGTGCTAATAATATTGATGGCATATTACTGAGATTCACATAAAATGAATGAAAAACACTTGCAGGCTGTCATTAATCACACATTACAAAACTTGAGAGGGGTTGGTTTATTTTAACATTCTGGAGAAAATCTGATTTGGGGGTTTGTGGAATCTGGAATTTTGAAACGTTACCCACTTTCTGGGTATCGGCAGAGTTATTCTGTTGATTTGTAAGAGGTTTGCTTTTGAAGGCAAGCGCTGTACTCTTGGGTTTGATGGTGCCTGATTCAAATTAGAATTGACTGCATTAAGCTTGTTTGCGGTCTGTTCCTGACCGGCTTGCGGTTGTAGCTTTTTGCACGTTAGTGTCTGGCATTCTCCTCTTATTTTCTTTTACAAACCTGTCTGAAATGTAAACCAACTGGAAAATTGGGTAGTCATTAAACAAATGCATGGCTTAGATTTTGTGCTTGGGCAGATTGCCTTGATTTGCACACACTATTAGCATTTGAAAGGATGCACGTGGCTATGGATTATAACACTCCTTAAATTGGGTAAAAAAAATTAAAGCTGTGAAAAAGGCCTTCATGTGCAGTAAATCAGTTCCTCTGTCAGGCCATAAGTATATATTTTTTCCCGTCATAACTGAATTGCTGATAGTACTGACCAACTCAGAGAAATCGATGAAGAATGCCTGTGAAATTTCCTACTGGCAACAGAGCTAATTGGGTGAAAATCCAGAATGTTGATTTAATTTCTCAACACCTACTTTCCAATTCTGGTCAGTTAACATAGGTCTTTACCTCCAGCTTGGAATGCAAAATTGAGGAAGCAATGCTTGAATTGTGAAAGACCTAGCTGTTAACTTTTAACATGAAATCCCTTGTTTTTGATTTCCTCCACTGCAGAAATGGTTTCTCCATGTCTACCCTATCAACTAATTTTAACGTTGTACCCTCATGGATCAAATTAACCTTCAACCTCCTATTATACCCATATGAGGTTCAATGTCAGGCAAAAGACACCACCGCTCTGAGTGCTGCACTGATTCGATAACCTACAGTGTGCGCTCAAGTATATTTGTTCTCCACTATTCATCCAATAAGAATGTTCTCACTGAGATATCTTCATCGCTCTCCTGCCTCTGTGCAGAATGACCTCTCACCCTCAGTGATTTCAGTCTCCATCTGAACTCATTATGCTTTCTGCCTTCTGAATTCACTGCACTCTCTTAATAACTCTGTCCATGTGAACTCCTCAAATCGTTCACGCCCAGCCCACGTAACCTTGCTATTCCCATCGTATCAATCACAGAGAAGGCCATCTCTGATCTATTGCATGTATCGCTCACCGTAGTCCCCTTCCTTATTCCAACTCTACCTCCTGTGCCGCACCAAGGAAAAGACTATGCCCAATTCTCCTATAACTGCACTAAAATCCTAGCTGTCTAGCTTTTGGCCCTCCATACATTTTTGCAGCTACTGAACTGCACATTCTGCTACAACAGCGCCTCCCAAACCATCGAATCCCTACAGTGCAAACCCACAATCTCTACCACCTAGAAGAGAAAGGCAGCAGATGCTTGGAAACACCACCACTGCAAGGTCCCATCCTGCTGACCTGGAACTATTCCTTCATTGTTTCCAGGTTAAAATTCTGGTCTCATTCCCAGTCAGCACAGTGGGTGTACCTACACCACATACTGTTCAAAAAGGTGACTTAACAGTATATCCTTGAGGGCAGTTAAGGATAGACAGTAAAAGTGTTGGCTTAGACAGCCACACCCACATCCCATGAAATAAAAAAAACCTCCATCTCAGATTCCTTACTCCACAATAAAACCTTCATTTTCTCTCATTGTGGCTATTTCCCTGGCACAGCTCTAATCTGCTGTCCCTCACCCAAGGACAGACTTGAATGGTTTAGACATTCACCACTATATCTGGCTGGATCATATAAAACAGTGTGCTGAAACTGCTCACTCTTCAGTTTCTTAGCAAGTAACAAAAAATTACATTCACATGCTTTTAAAATGCTGATTTGTGTCCAGTGTAACAACTTCAGATTCAGTGTACCCTCGAAGCCTGCAAATAAATTGTATTAGGTTCAATTCCCAATAGCCATTAATCTGTCCTGGGTGACATGGTCAGTTTTGTGGGCCAGGTGACCTCTCATCAGTTTGGATTAGACCAGTGCAAAAGATCAAGGCAACTCAATATGCACTGACATATACTGCACTTTAAAAATTGCTGTGACCTTTTATGCAGCAATTTCAGGCAGACGATGCCTTGAGAACCAGCATAACCAAGTGGAAACTCCAATCCCCTTTTACTTTTTCTCCAGCTGTTCAAACACTTTGCTAGTCCCACTTGAGGAAAATGCTTCGCTGAATTTTGAAGTTGTCTTTACGCAAGCAGAAAAGTACAGAGTCTTAATACCTGGATATTGATGGTGCCTGTATTCAGTCGCACTTAATACATGAGCAAGTCTGTACAAAGAGGTTTTGTGACCCTTTTAAGTTCTCATAATGCAATTTTTGTACATGCCAAACTAAACAGGGTTATTGTGCATTGTATTTCTTGCAGCCATCTTACTCAGTTTCAGTCTAATGGAGGCTTTTGTTGCAGGTCTCCTAAGCTTCTAGTATTTAGGTTCAAGATTGGAATTATTTCAAATTTAATCATTCCTAGAAAATAAAATGGATTGAAACTATCTTTTCTCAAATAGGTGACATTCACAAGAAAAATAAAGTCTACTTTCAATTAAGAATCTTGGTTGCACAAAATCATCAGTCTCAACTGTCCTGTAATGATACTGCTCTAATGTGGTATCAAGACCATCCGTCTCCTCACTGTTCCTATGAGTAACAAGACACATTTTTACAATTATATTTACAAGTGCCATTTTGTATTTCGTCACGTGTGGTGAAAGCTAACTGGCTTTTTGCTTTTGGGTCTGTTCATTCTGGTGTGGGTACGTGAGTTTAGATTTGAGCAACTGTCTTTTTTTAACTAAGAAAGGAACTAAGAGGAGACCGAATACTGGTAATCTAGAATAAAAGTAACATTTCAGACAGCCAACATCTGAAAGAGGAAGGCTAGTTAGTGTTTGCTCTGATTGGCTCCACTTATATCATCATCTTCCTTCGCTAACATGATTATTATTAGCCTTCAACAAATGCAGCATATCTGCGATCACCACAGGGGCAATCTTATCAAAAAAATGCTAAGTGCTGAACAAGTGTGAAAACAGGAGAGAATTGCACCCATTTTCTGGATGAGCTCCAGACACTACCTTATAGCGATTCAAAAAAAAAGGCAAAGTGTAATTCTTGCCAGTAGAAGGACTGGACGAAGTCTATTCATTCTGGGAAGCCGGCCGCAGACCCTGTTAGAGGGTGCTATTGTGCATGCACCTTGATAAGAGGGTGAAGACTGAAGAGTTGGTCCATTTCCATAGTTACTAGAAACAAATAGACTGCCAGGACAAGTAACTGACTAGCAGTATGTATCTTGTGGGTGGGGCAATTTGGCATTTGGTGGAATTGAAATTCATTTAATAGATCAGGTGTAAATGTCTTCCTGTAAACTTGGATCTAGTATGTCTCTCTTGTGGAGACCATGAATTGTATTCAATGTGAATTGGCTTTTGGAGCAAGAAAGGAGATGAATAAGGACTTGGTCTGTCCAATCTGTGCATTGGCTTTGCAAATCTGATAAAGGAATAAAGATTTATCAACACATTTGGTTTTCAAAGATTTATTTTCACATTGAGATTGTCACTGCACACTGACTATAAACCAAAGTGTAGTGGGGAGAAAAAGCAAAGGATGAATATATATGGTTAAAATAAGGCATGTGATTTATTTTGGCAGATACTGTGTTGAATGAATTGTAAAAAGTCTTAACATGCCATTCCGTTCAGCACATACATTTGTTTTAGGTATTTATAAAGAAAAATAGAATATTCCTTTTGTTAGCTTCTCAAGCAGCTTGCTAGACTGTCCAAAATCTCTGGCATGTACTTAATCATCTTTGTATTCTACTAATTCTCTTAACTTTTCTTTGGAAAGTAACTTGTAGTTTGCCCTCTCGATTGCTGCCACAGTGGCTAAGCTAATCTCTGAAAGCTAAACCAATTTTAAACCTTATTTTTGAGTCAATTTTAATCCATTGAACTCCAATTCGTGCTTGATCTATAAAGCAGAAGATTCCTTGTTAACATCTGATATTTCACACTAAGAACTTCAGTTTAAAAGTTGTGAGCAAATGTCGATAATTCAGTCCATCAGTAATAGTGTTGAATTTCCCTTGAATTCATTTTTGGTATGTAAATGGTGCTGGCAAAGGCATTACTGAACATTAGTTGCTCCAGAGAAGGTAGTGGTGAGCTGATGCCATGAATCGCCGCAGTCCATTGGTGCTGTTAGGGAGGGACTCTAGGGTTTTCACTGAGAGAAGGGACAATGATGTTGTTCCAAGTCAGCATGGTGTAAAATTGGAGAGGGCATTTGCTGCTGGTGATGTTTCCTTGTTTTTATTGTTCTTCTCTAGGAAGTAGACATCATGGGTGTGAAAGGTGCTGTGGTCTTTGGTGAATTACTGTAGTGTGTATGTACCATCTTGCAGATGGTACACACTGCTGCCACTGTACTGGTGATGAAGGGAGTGGAAGCTTTCTGTGGTGGATGGGTCCCAAACAAGCTGCTTTGTCTTGGATTGGGATTATTTTTTAATTTGTTGGAGCTCAACCAGAAAGTGGAGAGTATTCCATCACACTCCTGACTTAAAGATGATAGATAGACTTTGGGCACTCTGGACGTGAGTCTCTTGGTGCAGAATTCCCAGCCTCTGGCCAACTCAGAATGTTGATCGTGGACGTTTCAGTAATGGTAATGCTATTGAATGTCAAGGAAAAATGGTTGGTTTCTTTCTTGTTGGCGATAACTTGTTAAGAGTTCCTTCTAACTCCAACACAAGGATCACTGAGCTGTAAGGAAGGACGGAGCTAAATTTGATTTCTGGTCGGTGTTGAGTTTGCTGTTCTTTGCCAGAGAGACAGTTTGGGTGGTGTACCAGGACCATGTGTTAACAAGAGATAAATTGGTGACAGTTGTTGCTCTTGTTGACTTTCCAACAGATGCTGCTGCTTAGGATGATGGGAATGGGCTTTGCTATGATTCCATTCATAGCGGAATAGCTCTCTGGTATTCAACATCTCGGTTCATACACAGGCAAATGAAAAAGTCCAAGAAGAGCTAAAGATCATTGATCCCAGCCTTCCAATATCAGATCTTTGTTGCCTTATGTTGCAAATCAAACGAGCACATAATGAAAGGGAGATTGGGGAGGATTTTGAGGGCCTTTGCAACAGAATTCAGAATGTGGGTGACGCTGGCAAAGCCCTTTCTTTGTTGCTCTGAGAACACAGGAGTGAACTTTCTTATTGAACAGCTTCACTCCTGGTGATGATTGTGCTGTGGGTAGTCACAATGTTTTAACAGTGATACTGGATAGGCAATTTCAGAATGTTGACCCAGTGTTTGAGGCCATGGGCAGTGTATATCCCTGATTGGGTATGTGTGTAATTTGGAGGTGATGCTGTTCTGGTCTTTGTCGCTGGTAGAAACTACAGCAAGGGAGTTGTTGGGTGGGATCTTACCAGCCGATCACGCCACGCTCCCGCTGCAGTGAGGTTGGAGAATTTGACAACTAGCCAAATCTCTGCTCACTGCAACAGGATGGGAAAATCCCACTGGTGTGAACGGGTGGTAAGATTCAGGCCGATGTGTTTCTACCAGCAAGAGTCGGCACATTCAGAAGGTGAGACAGTTGGAAGAGCAGCGCTGTTGTATGTGTTACCTTCTGTAGCAATGTCCGTCTTCCTTAATGGTGTTTGTTGTATCTTTAGATCCACCGGAGTAAGAATAAGTGGAAGTTCCACCTGAAGGATGGGATCATGAACCTGAATGGGAGAGATTATGTGTTTTCCAAAGCCATCGGAGATGCAGAGTGGTAAGAATTGAGATCCTTTTGCGAAAGGACAGGCTCATCGGACTGGACTAATGTGCGCTTAAACTGAAGTACGAAGCCTGCAAGTGAAAAGAATACAGAACTACTGGAACCCAAGCTACTGAGTTGTACAACACTACGTTACGTGGGGAAAAGCCTTGCCACTGAAATGGCTAACATTTTACAAAGAGAAAAAGATAACGCTTAACTATCAGTCATACCATAATACAGTCACTGCTTGCTGATTGATGAATTATCATCTACCGAGCTAGCGAGTTTACAAAACATCAAGCAAGACTCTTCTAAGGAGAAAGCGTTTAGCGGACCCAGTCACTGTGCTTTGTGCTAAGTGCTGTAATTTGAACTGCAGAGAAACTGAAATAATTAAAAGTTTAAAATAAAGGTTATTTTATAGGGGAGGTTTATAGCTGGGGAAGAAAGACCTTGTAAATTCAAGTCCCTTCACATCTGTGTAGCGATTGAATAACTTCCTGACCCAGGACCAATACATTCTTAAAAGTGTAACAATGGCTGATATATTTTAAAAGTAAAACAAAGTTGATAGATGACTTTGACTTGCTTAAACAGTTTGATAACCTAGACACGTATTCCGTTTACCTTTTTTATGCTGTGATTTCATTACGGTATGCAATATAGTTGAGACGGACTCTTCAGAAACTATTGTCTTCACACCATACCTGTGATAATTTTGAAAATCGGCTGGATCCCAGAGACGGAACATACCAAACTGTGCTCTTATATATAGTGCTGTTATCAAGTGTTCCTTTTGCAGACACGTTCCATAGTTTTAATTTTTCTCCATTTCACCTATGTGGCACATCACACTATACTGTTGATCAATGCTCAGTTTAATTTTAATTGACGATTTTTACTTTTAACTGTAATATTAGGTTTTCGTAGAATCATCATGCCTGTTTTGTGTTTTTTTTCTCTCTCCTTTTCTTATCCCCATTGGTTTAATGTAATGATTTTCTAATCTTGTGAGAAAGACTTTGGAAATTAAAGCAGCAGGTTAAGGGGATTTGCCTTTTAAAAATGATGAGAGTGACATCACTTTTAACTGTGTTTTCAGCGGAGACAGTATTATGCGATTACTGAAATGATTCTTGGGTATGAGGGGAACGAAATGGCAGAGTTTGCACATGGAGCGGTGAAAGGAAAAAAATTGAGCGCCTTTTAAAAGATATACAAAGCCAACCATTTACAAAGTTTTGCTTTTTAAAAATTAAAACAGAGGCCAGACGGCAATTTGGGAGGAAATAAAAACAATGTTCATTGCTTGATCTGTTTTCTATTACCCACAACTACTTAGTCACCTGGTGTTGTACATACGTGTAAGAGGGAAATCTATTTATTATGTTTGTATAATTCATCTTGTACCATTTAAATCAAGTTCTTAATAAAAAATAGTCATCTTCGTTTAAGGCCCTGCTTGTAAGACAATTAGAGAACTTAGTATTTTGTTGTACTAAGATCTATTTTAAGTTACTTAAAAGTATTTTGCCTTTGCAAAAATTTTAATTAAAAATGCCCTTAAAGTTTGTGTTCATTTCTTTAATTTACTAGATTTCATGTAATTTTGCCTGGGAAAATGAGTTGCAAACACAAGATGTGGCTCTTGTTTGACTTTGGTCATTGTAGGTTTCGATTCAGATTGATGTTTGGGTGGGTGTGCGTGTATATATGTATATAATTAACCCTGGCTTCAACATTTTAAACTGAGTGAGAATGAATGCTTTGTTATAATTTATATTTTTCATTTCAAATATATTGTGAATCGCTCAAAATTGGACAATTCATTGTACAAAAATTAAAAGTTCACTATTTGTAATGCTTTGCAATAGAGTATTTCAACTTTCATTGAGCAAATATTACCAAAATTACACTCTGTCTATCCTATTGATGATCCCACACATTGGTCACGAACTGAGAAGCCAAATCGGCAATGGGCTAAAGGATAGTATTTGATACAGTGATTTTGCCAGTGATTTTGTTTACTGGCAGAGTGTTCAAATAACACGAAAACAGAGGTTGTTGGCAATGAGCAGTGAATTTTCAGTCAATGGGTAACGGTGTTGGTGAAAATCATTACCAGAGGAGGAGTGATTAGTGGATCAAGAAAGGGAAAATAAAGGAACGCAGTATAAAGATGGGTAGGTGAGGCTGATATCTGGGAAAAGAAAAAGGAGCAACTTGTTTTACTTACTGGTCATTTGCTGTTTTTAAATTCTGCTTTTATTGCCAACAAATTCTCCAACCTGGAGCAAAGGGTATATATAATCTCAACTTCCTTGAAAATGAATACATTTCCAACCTGAGCTGGTGTTACAACCATGGCAGATTATCATTTGCCAAAACTTTTTCTCAGTGTGGAAGAGTCAATTACTAGGGAGCGCAGTTTAAGGTGCAAGGGGCAAGACTTAAAGCAAATGTACAAGGCAAGTTTTTTACACAGAGTGTGGTGGGTGCCCAGAACTCGCTGCAGGGGGAGGTAGTGGAATTGCAGATACAGTAGTGAGTTTTATGGGACATCTGGATAAATACATGAACAGAATGGGTATGGAGGGATATGGTCCCTGGAAGGATAGAGGTTTTAGTTCAGTAAGGCAGCATGGTTGGCGCAGGCTTGGAGGGCTGATGGGCCTGTTCCTGTGCTGTAATTTTCTTTGTTCTTTGAGGACATCAGACCCCAGAGGGAAACCTTTCTGATCATAAACTTTTTTCTTTGTGTTTTGAAAATGTTGTACTTTTGAAAATGAGGAGGAAGAACTACTGGCCCCAAAAGCATAAAATTTCAATAACCCCTTGAGGATTTTAAAAATGAGATGATTTATTAACTAGAAAAAAAGCTTAAGCACATAAGATTAAAGTTATACAGTTAAGATTCTTACAGATCAACCCTCAAAAAACCCACTTAGTAAAACACACAAGTAGACTACCTTCTTGGCAACAACCCCCTTTTAGAATTTGCTATAAAATCCAGTAATTTTACCCAAAGAAAGAATTGCAGTCACTTTAATAAAGGGATGTCACAAGACTTAAAAAAATTATACACGTTTGGAAATAAAAAAAAGTTCAGAAAGGAATTCCTTTGAGAGACAAATCCTTACAGCTTGAAATTCTATGGCAGCTTCCAATTCAAAACTTTCACACCTCCCCATGTCAATCTGGCCTTGAGACATGTTCCCACATAACCATCCAAAATTCAGCTAAACATCAATCCTTAAATGTGTTTTTCCTTTCATCTCAATTTCCAGAAGTTCTCTAGCACTTATTTGAACTCAACTTTTCTACTTTCAGTCTGTAAAACTTAATATATTTTCTATTGTTTACCTATAACCCTTTATAAGTAGTAAAGATTCCTTGTCAATTCTAAACTCCCGTTTGAAATTCAACAACTGAAAAGCCAAGTGCCTACCTATAATGCAAATTTTAGATTCAATCTGTTGTAAATCTAACCTCACCGTAACCTCTCATTATACATACATGAACCTAGCACCTTTACCCTTCCATCTCTGTTCTCACAGGCAACCTTCACCTGTTTTAAGTAATCATGGACACACACACAGTTTTCTTTACAAAATACCACAATAATGTTAAAAATAACATCCATTATCACAGTGGTTAGCACTGCTGCCTCACAGTGCCAGGGACCCGGGTTCGATTCCAGGCTTGGGTCAGAGACTGCGTGTTCTCCCCGTGTCTGCATGGGCTTCATCCGGATGCTACGGTTTCCTCCCACAATCCGAAAGATGTGCTGGTTAGGTGCATTGGCCATGCTAAAATTCACCCTTGGTGTACCTGAACAGGTGCTGGAGTGTGGCGGCTAGGAGATTTTCACGGTAACTTTATTGCAGTGTTAATGTAAGCCTACTTGTGACACTAATAAGTAAACTTAGCTGGTAATATATATAAAGAAATCATGCTCCTGTTATCATTGTAGACCAAATGAAACATCAGCCCATTGAAAGTCAAAGTCAATGTCAATTTTATTCTCCGGGGAAATTTGCTTTCGAACTGACATTGTGACAAAAATTGAACATTGAATTTAGTTCAGGATGTGTTGGGAATTTTCAGGTTCGACTAAATCTGGCATGATTTAATGTAAACACAGTAAAAAGTCTGACAACACCAGGTTTTAGTCCAACCTATTTATTTGATAATATTCTCACTAGCTTTCGAGGGGACAGCCTCTTCGTCAGGTGAATAAATAGGTTGGACTAAAACCTGGTGTTGTCAGACTTTTTACTGTGTTTACGCCAGTCCAACGCCGGCATACCCACATCATGATTTAATGTAAACAGAGAAGCACAGTGTTCCTGAAGGACAGCATTATTCTTAACACAAGCAAAATATTGAAGATGCTGGAAATACTGAGGCTGGGGAGTATCTCTGGTGGAGCAAGAGACTGAAAGAGAGAAAAACAGTTAATGTTTCAGGTTGATGACCGTAAGTTACATCTAGAGAATGGATGAAATGGAGAGTATTCCTTCATGTAAGACCAACGGTTGGAAATTTGCTTCATAAATCTTTCCAACTCTGGGGCAGCACAGTGGCATTTCTGCCTTTCGGCATCAGGGACCCGGGTTCGATTCCTGACTTGGGCCACTGTATGTGGAGTTGGCACATTCTCCCTGTGTCTGCTTGGGTTTCCTCCAGGTGCTCCAGTTTCCTCCCACAGTCCAAAAATGTGTGGGTTAGGCCATGCTAAATGGACTCTAGTGTCAGGGGATTAGCAGGACAAATATGCGGGCTCATGGGAATAGGGTCTGAGTAAGATTGTGGTCGGTGCAGACTCAATGGGCCAAATGGCCTCCTTCTGCACTGTAGGGATTCTATTTATATAGGTCACCTGTTTATCACTAGCCACACCTTGATTGTAGATCATAACTTATTGCATTATTCAAAAAAAGTCTCATCTCTCTGGTTCTAATTGCAAATATTTTAAATTTAGCTTTTTTTCTGTAGCCCTACAATTTTTATTTCCCTTTAGGTGTTGTATCCCATTCCCTTTTGAGCCTTTAAGGGAGTACATTTCAGATTGTGTGTTAAAAAGATTTTGTTGCCATTGTCTTTGATCCTTTTGACAATCTGTTTTCACGGTAGCACAGTGGTTAGCACTGCTGCCTCATAGCGCCAGCGACCTGGGTTCGATTCCTGAATTGGGTAAATGTCTGTGCAGAATCTGCACGTTCTCCTGGTGCCTGCGTGGGTTTCTGCCGGGTGCTCCGGTTTCCTCCCACAGTCCGATGGTTAGATGCATTGGCTGTGTTAAATTCTCGCAGTAAAAAGTCTGACAACACCAGGTTTTAGTCCAACCTATTTATTTGATAATATACTCACAAGCTTTCGAGGGACACCCTCTTCGTCAGGTGGATACCCTCTTCGTCAGGTGAATGGAGAGAACTCTCCATTCACCTGACGAAGAGGGTGTCCCTCGAAAGCTTGTGAGTATATTATCAAATAAATAGGTTGGACTAAAACCTGGTGTTGTCAGACTTTTTACTGTGTTTACGCCAGTCCAACGCCGGCATACCCACATCTTAAATTCTCGCTCCATGTACCCGAACAGGAGTTTGGCGACTAAGGGGTTTTCACACAGTAACTCCATTGCAGTGTTAATGTAAGCCTACTTGCAACACAAATAAATAGACTAAATCTCAGTGCTTCATGGGGAAGTCTCTCTCTGCTCTGTAGAACGCTTGGTCGGGATTTTCCAGCTGTGCTTGCCCCAAGGCTGGAGATTTCTGCCGGAGATCAACAGACCTTTGTGTGGTCTGCACCCCCGTAATGCTGTGGCCGGAAGGATGGGAAAATCCTGACCCCTGTGAATTTTGAACACCTCAATCAAGCTTCCCCTCAGCCTTCTGCTGAATCACTCTATCTTCTCCAATCTACCCACTGATTATAGTTACCTGGGTAACTGATGACCTTTGCCCCCAGAACCATTCTTGTAGATCTTTAATGCACCCTCTCTAAAACTTTAATTCGTAAAGTGCAGTGCCCAGAATACACCAGGGAATTTCAAATCAGCGTTTTATAAAAGTTTGTCATAACTTCCTTACTCCACTCCTTGATTTATTAGACCCAAGGTCCATATCGGGGCGGCATGGTAGCACAGTGGTTAGCACTGCTGCTTCACAGCTCCAGGGTCCTGGGCTCGATTCCCGGCTTGGGTCACTGTCTGTGTGGAGTTTGCACACTCTCCTCGTGCCTGTGTGAGTTTCCTCCGGGTGCTCCGGTTTCCTCCCACAGTCCAAAGATGTGCGGGTTAGGTTGATTGGCCATGCTAAGAAATTGCCCCTTGGTGTCCAGGGATGCGTACCTTAGAGGGATTAATGGGTATAGGGCCTGCTGCATTCCTATTTCTTACATTCTTATAATAAGTAGGGATATGGGGGTAGGGCCTGGGTGGGATTGTGTTTGGTGCAGACTCGATGGGCCGAAGGGCCTCTTTCTGCACTGTCAGGTTCTATGATTCTAATATGCCATTTTAACCATTCTTTTTCAAACTGTCCTGCCACCTCAGTGAATTTCATATTTACCCCCAGGCCCCTTTAGAATTACACTCTGGTTTATATTGCCTTTGGTTCTTTCCATGAAAATGTATCACTTCCATGTCACCTCTGGCTTAGTTCACAGAATCCTCTACAGTGCAGATGGAGGCTATTCAACTCATCGAGCCTGCACCAACTCTCTGGCAGGGCAACTTACCCAGGGCTGATCCCCTTAACCTCATGTATTTACCCCAGTAATTCCCTTAATCTTGGGACACTAAGGGAGAATTTAGCACAACCAATCTACTTAACCCACAGATCTTTGGAGTGTGGGTGAAAACCGAAGCACCTGGAGGAAATCCATGCAGATATGGGGAGAATGTTCAAACTCCACACAGACTGTCACGCAAGGCTGGAATTGAACCCAGGTTCCTGGCACCGTGCTGCCCATAGCGATTGATAGCAGTCTTGTACCTGAATCCTTGGTGACACAGTAGTTAGCACTGCTGCTTCTCAGCGCCAAGGACCTGGGTTCAATTCCTGGTCACTCTGCGAGGAGCTTGCACATCCTCCCCATGTCTGCGTGGATTTCCTCGGGGTGCTCCAGTTTCTTCCCACACCCCAAAGATGTGCAGATCAGGTTGATTGACCATGCTAAATTGAGCCTTAGTGTCAGAGGGACTAGCAGGATAAATACATGGGGTTATGGGGATAGGGTCTGGGTGGGACTGTGGTGGGTGCAGACTCAACATACCAAATAGCTTCCTGCACTGTAGGGATTCTATGAATCACAAGATCCTGGTGTCCAGTCCCATCTGAGGGCTACATTCCACTGCAGCACTAAGGGAGTACTTTAGGGTGGGATGGTAAACTGAGATCCCAGCTGCCTGCTCAGGTGGATGTAAAAATTCCCAAAGCATTACTTTGAAGAAGAAAGAGCAGCAGAGTTATCCCCATGTTCATCCCTCAATCAACACCACACAAAACTAAATTATCTGTGGTCATGGCATAGCTGTTTGTGGCAGTTTGCTGTGTGCAAATTTGATCCTGTGTTTCCTACAGTGACTACACTCCGAAAGGCACTTTGTTGGTTCTAAAACACTTTGAGATGTCTTGTGCTTGCTGTGCAAATCTGGCTTTTTTACTTTACACTTTGCTCTATGGCGTCCGTTCCACCAACCTGTCTGTCCTCTTCATAGAATCCCTACAGTGCAGAAGGAGGCCATTTGGCCCATCAATCCTGCACCAACAACAATCCCACCCAGGACCTATCCCTCTAACCCCATGTGGAATCATAGAATACTACAGTGCAGAAGGAGGCCATTTGGCCCATCGAGTCTTCACCGACCACAATCTCACTCAGGCCCTACTCCCATAATCCCACATATTGCAGCTATATAGAACGTTGGTTAGGCCACATTTGGAATACTGTGTCCAGTTCTGGTCGCCACACTACCAGAAGGTTGTGGAGGCTTTGGAGAGAGTGCAGAAAAGGTTTACCAGGATGTTGCCTGGTATGGAGGGTCTTTAGCTATGAGGAGAGATTGGGTAAACTGGGTTGTTCTCCCTGGAAAGACGGAGGCTGAGGGGCGACCTAATAGAGGTGTATAAAATTATGAAGAGCATAGATAGGGTGAACAGTAGGAAACTTCTTCCCAGGTCAGAGGTTCAAGGTGAGGGGGCAAGGTTTAACACAGATGTCACAGGGACGTACCTTACACAGAGGGTGGTGGGGGCCTGGAATGCGCTGCCAAGCAGGGTGGTAGAGGTGGACACGCTGGGATCGTTTAAGAGTTATCTGGATAGCCACATGAACAGACTGGGAATGGAGGGATACAAACGAATGGTCTAGTTGGAAGCATGAGTGGCGCAGGCTTGGAGGGCCGAAGGGCCTGTTTCCTGTGCTGTATTGTTCTTTTTATATTTACCCTGCCAATATTAGGGTCAATTTAGCATGGCCAATCCACCTAACCTGCACATCTGTGGAGTGTAGGAGGAAACCAGAGCACCAGGAGGAAACCCATGCAAACACGGTGAGAACGTGCAAAATCCACACAGACAGTGACCCGAGGCCGGAATTGAACCCGGGTCCCTGGCGCTGCGAGGCAGCAGTGCTAACCACAGTGGCACTGTGCCGTTCTTGAAGTCTTTACCATTTTCCTCACTTCACAATATTTCCACATTTTTGTGCTATCTGTATGTTTTGAAACTGCTCTGCAGGTCCAAATTTAAATTGTTAATTTATATCCAGTAAATCAGTGGTACTGACAATAAAAATGTTCAAAGTATCTCCCCAAAAAATAAATACTTGAAATTAACCCCGCCCCAATGCAACATCCCTGTCTCTTAAAACTCCATTACCAGAATCAACTAATCTCATAACTCTGGCAAAATCTATGTTTTGCATTAGGAGAACCCACTGAGAAAGTTATCAAGCCTAGATTCTGAATCCAAGCATGCCCAGGTTTGATGATGTGATTAAATCTCCTCCAGCAGGGAATAGGTAATGTAATTAATGTTGCGCTATTTCAGCTCAGCTGCTTGGCTGGGAGTTCAGCTTAAACTGAATGAGATAAGTCACCTTTGTCCGATTACCAACCCTTGGGGAAGCCCACTGTATTCCAACCTCCAATCCCATAATGTTTTTTGTCATTCATCCAACTTTGTATCCATGCTGCCGTGCTTCTCTGTTCTAAGGGCTTCAGCATTCCTGGCAACCTGCTAAGTGGCACTTTATCAAAGGTTTGTTGAAAGCCTATATAAATGATACCATTGCATTATTCACATCAACTGTTTAAGAACATTTGATCTGAATAATGCAGTTTAGGGAAGGTGATGGCTCACTGGTATTATCACTAAACTATTAATCCAGAAACTCAGCTAATGTTCTGGGGGACCCAGGTTCAAATCCCGCCACAGCAGAGAGTGGAATTAGAATTCAATAAAGAATACCTGGAATTAAGAATCTACGGATGACCATGAAACCGTTGTCAGAAAAACCCATCCAGCTCACTAATGTCCCTTAGGGAACGGGATCTGCTCTCCTTACCCAGTCTGGCCTACGTGTGACTCCAGAGCCACAGCAATGTGGTTGACTCCCAACTGCCCTCCAAGGGCAACTAGAGATGGGCAAAAGATGTGGCCAGTGAGTGACGCCCATGTCCCACAAATGTATCGTAGAATCCTACAGTGCAGAAGGAGGCTGTTCGGCCCATCGAGTCTGCACTGACAACAAGGCCCATAACCTCACATATTTACCTGCTAATCCTCTAACCTACGCATCCCAGGACATTAAGGGGCAATTTAGCATGGCCAATGCACCTAACCTGCACATCTTTGGACTGTGGGAGGAAAACGGAGCACTCGGAGAAAACCCACGCAGACACGAGGAGAATGTGCAAACTCCACACGGACAGTGACCCGAGCTGGGAATCGAACCCAGGTCCCTGGAGCTGTGAGACAGCAGTGCTAACCACTCTACCAATGTGCTGCTCCAGTTTGGCATCACGAGCTTTTGGAGCGCTGCTCCTTCAACAGGTGGACTTTAAAGTGGTGTTGTGAAATTTCTTACTGTAACATGGCATAGAATCATAGAATCCCTGTAGCGCATCCACACCGACCACAATCCCACCCAGGCCCTAATCCTGCAACCCCTCATATTTACCCTGTTAATCCCCTGACACTGAGGAACAACGTATCATGGTCAATCAATCTAACCCGCACATCTTTGGAGCATGGGAGGAAACCAGAGCACTCGGAGGAAACTCATGGGGAGAGCGTGCAGACACGACCCAAGGCCAGAATTGAACCCGGGTCCCTGGCACTGTGAGGCAGCAGTGCTAATCACTGTGCCACCATACTGCCACATGCACAGCAAGATCCCACAACCACCTTCTGCATGCAAGCGTATTCTAAAACCCATTTTTAAACTTGAGGCTTCTCAGTTCCTTTGTTTCCAAGTTCAGCCGTCCAATATCCATTTGTTTTGGTTCGAAGCCAGCGAGTGCTGGATCAGAGCAACCTTCAGTCCCCAGACTGACTACTGAATAAGCGTCCACTGTTTATTTAATCCTTCATTACAATAACACAGGACTCAAATACATTTTAAGACAGAAACACGCCACTGGATCATAACTATTAAATTCAAACACTTCTTCAGCAAATATTTCCTTGCTTTTTTTAGTCTGACTCTTCTGGTTTTTACAATTGGGAATAGAATCCGTATGTTTAACAAAGTTAAACAGTAGAAAATACAGTGGTGATGAGTACAGTAAAGGAATGGGTCGGGCTAATTATGACATCGAATGCCATGGAGTTAGTAAACCTTGGCCAGCCGTGGAAAGCTACGGAAGCGACTGGTTTGTTGCAAAACCCAACCGGTTCGCTGAAGAAGAAGGTACTTGCATTTATCCGGCACTTTCCGTGATCCCATCCCAACGCACTTCACCTAACCTCCGCATCCCAGGACATGGAGGGGCAATTTAGCACGGCCAATACACCTAACCTGCACATCTTTGGACTGTGGGAGGAAGCCGGAGCCCTCGGAGAAAACCCACGCATTGAGGTGTAGTCACTGTTGTGTTGGCAGGAACGTAGCAGCCAATGTTGTGCACAGCAAGATCCCATAACCACCAGTGTGATAGTCACCAGGTGATACTAACGTTGTTGGTCCAGGGATAAATATTGGGCAGGAACTTTTACATCACCCTGGGGCCCTGCCTTGGGTCTCTGTCTGTGCGGAACCTGCACATTCTCCCCGTGTCTGCGTGGGCCTTTATCCGGGTGCTCCGATTTCCTCCCACAGGACGAAAGACGTGCTGGTTAGGTGTGTTGGCCATGCTAAATTCTCCCTCAGTGTACCCGAACAGATATGTCTAATGCTGCACTCCCTAAGTGAACACATTGTCAGTTAAAAATAATGGTGCCTGTCAAACACAATACTGCAGGTGTGGCCTCACCAATGCCCTGTACAATTACAGCAGGAGGTTCACTCGGCTGATACCGGGGATGAGGGGGTCAGCCTATGAAGAGAAACTAAATAGACTGGGTCTGTACTCGTTGGAGTTTAGAAGGATGAGGGGGGATCTTATAGAGACGTATAAGATAATGAAGGGGATGGATAGGGTAGAGGTAGAGAGATTCTTCCCGCTCAGAAAGGACAGCAGGACTAGAGGGCACAGCCTCAAGATAAGGGAGGGGGGGCAGTTTAGAACGGAGTTGAGGAGGAACTTCTTCACTCAAAGGGTGGTGAATCTCTGGAATTCTCTGCCCGTTGAAGTGGTGGAGGCTGCCTCGCTAAATATATTTAAGTCACGGGTAGATAGGTTTTTGACAGACAAGGGAATTAAGGGTTATGGGGAGAAAGTGGGAAAGTGGAACTGATCCACTTCAGATCAGCCATGACCTTATTGAATGGCGGGGCAGGCTCGAAGGGCTAGATGGCCTCCTCCTGCTCCTATTTCTTATGTTCTTAGAACAGTTCTAATTCTGTATCCGGATCCTCAGCACCGTACCCACCAAGCTGTTTGAGATGTGGAACTCCCGTGTGGGAATCGTCCCACCCTCTGTGACTTTGTGAGTTGAGATTCCAACAGGTTTTGACACAGTGTCAACGCGCTCAGAGTAAGAAATTCAAGCAGCCACAGGAGGCCACAATGTGGACTTTGTCTAAAAAAGCAAAAGAAAGAAGGCTCCTGCGGTAACAGAAGAACATTTTGTGGTCAGAATAGTTTGTTCAGACTGGTATTTACTGTAAACGTGGGAAAGGCAGACACTGTTCCAGACTAAAGGGCTGAATGTGATGCTTGCTCCAATATGCCCTTGTTTATTGTTTGTACTGGCAGGTAATTGGTTCAACCCGGATACAGGTACTCAAGATGCCAATAACACTATTGCTTAGCAACCTAACGGCGTGTACATTGTGGTGTAGGGGAGCGCAGTTATTTGTGAGGGACAATAATGTCCCTCTCTTTGGGTGCTAATTATTAATAGTCTGTAATTTTACTGTTACTATGCACAATCGAAGGACATTATCTAATTCAGTACTTAGAGCATTTATAAAGCGAGACTGTTGGGACGGTGGGTCAGCAAACATGCCTAATCCTGTATTCCCTAAATTAACACTAAAAATAAGAGCGTCTAGTTTCATACTTTGCCAGCTGGCTTGGGGTTGTGGGCAGTATATTGGCACAGCAATTAGCACTGCTGCCTCATGGCACCAGGGACTCAGGTTTGACTCCTGGGTCACCGTCTGTGCACCGGGTTCGATTCCTGGGTCACCGTCTGTGCACCGGGTTCGATTCCTGGGTCACCGTCTGTGCATCAGGTTCGATTCCTGGGTCACTGTCTGTGTGGAGCCTGCACATGGTCAAAGTCTGGAAGACGTACTGGTGAGATGCATTGGCTGTGCAAAATTGTTCCATAGTGTCCCAAAGTTAGGGGAGAATTAGTGGGATAAATACATGGGGTTAAGAGGATAGGGCCTGGGTAAGATGCCCTGTCAGAGAGTTAGTGCAGACTCAATGAACGGTATGCTTTGTCTGTACAGCGCATAAGAAACAATACTTTTCACTGTATACTAATACATGTGACAATAATAAATCAAATCATAATCAAGTAGGCAAAAGAAACACCTTCTGTTGTACCTCTAGATTTACAATAAAGATCTTGGCTGAGTGAGAAGTAAGGCTGTCTACATGTCTGGGTTGTAACTGATGTCCGAATTCCTGAAAATGTCCCTGGACGGCACCCAGTACTCTCTCTGGGAAGTGAGACTTTAGCTTAGTGGTACCATGTTGTCTCTATGTTAGAAGGTGATGGGTTCAAGTCCCGCTCCAGACAGCAGGATGGTCAGAGATTAGAATATGGTGTTTATAGAGGGAGTCCTTGTATCCAGATAGGGTGAACATTAGTTTTGTGGCAGTGTGCTGCATTGTGTTCAATGGTCACTAGCTACATTGTGTATTAGTGAACAAACTTGGACATACCCAAGGTGCGGTCTGATCAGAGCTCTGTATAGTTTGGCCTCTATCTGTACCGTTTAACAACCTATTAGCTTTGCCGCGCTGTGCAGTGGTAGAAATACATTGAGGTCAAAATTGCCAATAGTCAAATCATAGGAAATCTGCAGGACATTATAGAAAGACTTGCATTTATTAGCACTTTTCATGACTTCAGGTCATCTCAAAATGTTTTACAGCGAATGAAGTACGTTTGAAGTGTGGTAATGTAGGAAACGGAGTGGATAACTTGCAGTGAGAGCACAGCAAGCTCCCACAAACAGCAATGTGACTTCCCCTTAACGAAAGCATGCTGACTGTCTCTGATCAATCCGTGCCTTTCTAAGCGATGACTTATCTTGACTCTCAAAATTGATTCAAATAATTTTCTCACACTGAAGTCTGATGATCAATCATTAATTATTTCCCCAAACCCCTCGCGGCCTTTTTAAACAATGGTACAACATTTGCAGATCTCCAATCCTCTGATACCACACCTGTATCTACTGAGGATTAAAATATGATCCTCCGAGCTTCTGTTATCGCCTCCCTGGCCTTTCTTCACCAGTCTGGGATATAATCCATCTGACCCTGGTGATTTACCCATCTTCAAGGACGTCAGTCACTCCAGGACTTCCTCTCTCACTACGCTCATTGAATATTTCACACTCTCTCTAACTAGAATGTTTGCGTCATCCCTCTCCTCTGTGAAGACAAAATACTCATTGAGAACCCTGCCAACATCCTCTGCATCAACATTCAAGTTATTTTGTATATAAGACCATAGGACATAGGAGCAGAATTAGGCCACTCGGCCCATCGGGTCTGATCCACCATTCAATCATGGCTGATATTTTTTCTCATCCCCATTCTCCTGCCTTTTCCCCATAACCCCCGACCCCCTTATTAATCAAGAACCTATCTATCTGTGTCTTAAAGACACTCAGTGACCTGGCCTCCACAGCCTTCTGCGGCAAACAGGTCCCAAGGTTCACCACTCTCTGGCTGAAGAAATTCCTCCTCATCTCTGTTTTAAAGGATCGTCCCTTTAGCCTGAGATTGTGCCCTCTGGTTCTAGTTTTTCCTACTAGTGGAAACATCCTCTCCACGTCCACTCTACCCAGGCCTCGCAGTGTCCTGTAAGTTTCAATAAGATCCTCCCCCCCCATCCTTCTAAACTCCAATGAGTACAGACCCAGAGGAGGAACTTCTTCACTCAAAGGGTGGTGAATCTCTGGAATTCTCTGCCCGTTGAAGTGGTGGAGGCTGCCTTGCTAAATATTTTTAAGATGCGGGTTGATGGGTTTTTGATGAGAGAGGGGATTAAGGGTTATGGGGAGAGGGCAGGAATGTGGAACTGAGCCACGACAGATCAGCCATGATCTTATTGAATGGCGGGGCAGGCTCAAAGGGCTAGATGGCCTACTCCTGCTCCTATTTCTTATGTTCTTATGTTCTTATACTCAACCGTTCCTCATATGACAAGCTCTTCATTCCAGGGATCATTCTTGTGAACCTCCTCTGTACCCTTTCCAAGGCCTTCCTGAGATATGGGGCCTAAAACTGCTCACAATATTCCAAATGGAGTACGTCCCTGACAGATCATAGAAAACATAGAAGATGGGAGCAGGAGGAGGCCATTTGGCCCTTCCAGCCTGCTCCTCTATTCATCATGATCATGGCTGATCATCCAACTCAATAGCCTAACCCTGCTTTCTCCCCATAACCTTTGATCCCGTTCACCCCAAGTTCTATATCCAGCCACTTCTTGAATACATTCAATATTTTGGCATCACCTATTTCCCGTGGTAATGAATTCCACAGGCTCACCACTCTGGGTGAAGAAATGTCTCCTCTTCTCCATCCTAAATGGTCTAAAGTGGTAAATGCGGGGTCACTTTTAATATTTAAGAAAAACTTGGACGGGTTCATGGATGAGGGGGGTGTGGAGGGATATGGTCCAAGTGCAGTTCAGTGGGACTAGGCAAAAAAATGGTTCAGCACAGGCAAGAAGGGCCAAAAGGCCTATTTCTGTGCTGTAATTTTCTATGGTTCTAACCTGAATCCTCAGACTGTGACCCCTGGTTCTGGACTCCCCCACCATCAGGAACATCCTTCCTGCATCTACGCTGTCTAGTCCTGTTAGAATTTTATAAGTCTCTACTATTTCTAGAGCCACTTCCTTAAGTACTCTGGGATATAGATTATCAGGCCCTGGGGATTTATCCGCCATCAATCCCATCAATTTTCCCAGTACCATTTCTCTACTAATACTGATCTCCCTCAGTTCTTCTGTCTCACTAAATCTTACGTCTCCAACATTTCTGGCATTTGACTTGTGTCCTCTTTTGTGAAGCTGGAACCAAAGTACGTGTTCAGTTGCTCCACCATTTCTTTGTCCCCTATTATACATTTCCCTATTTCTGTCTGTAGGGGACCTACATTTGTCTTCTCCAACCTCTTTCTCTTCACATATCTGCAGAAACTCTCAGTGTCAGTCTTTATGTTCCCTTCAAGCTTACTTTCGTTCTGTATTTTCCACTTCTTAATCAATCCCTTGGTCCTTCTTTGCTGAATCCTAAACGGCTCCCAATCCTCAGACCTGTTATTTTTCTTGGCTAATCTGTATGCTTCTGGCTTAGATCGGATACTCTCTCTAATTTCCTTTGTAAGCCATGGTTTGGCCCTCTTACCCATTTTGCTTTTGTGCCAGACAGGGATAAACAGTTGCTGCAGTTCCTCCATGTGTTCCCTGAAAGTTTGCCATTGCCTATCCACTGTCATCCCTTCAAGTAACTCTCCTCAATCTACCAAGGCCAACTCACGTCTCATATCCTCATAGTTTCCTTTATTAAGATTCATTCTCCATCTCCAGCCCTTCCTTAGTTATCCTCTTATCATACTACTAAAACATCTTTGGATTTTCCATTGTTTTCCCAAACTGGATCACTGTAAGTTGATGCCTCAGACTTTGACTGATTCAAAGTCTGAGGCATCAAAGGGTTGATGCCTTTGGCAGCTAGATCTAATGTCAATAATAATTTTATAAAGGGAATTGGATAAATAATTGGATAAAGCCCCCGCTGCCAACATCCTGGGGGTTATCACTGGCCAGAAACTGAACTGGACCAGCCATATCTACAGTGTGGCTTAATGAGCAGGTCAGAGGCCAGGGATTCTGCAATGATTAACTCACCTCCCGTTACCCCCCGATGCCTGTTCACCATCTACCAGGCACAAGGCAGAGGTTTGATGGAACGTTCCCCGCTTGCCTGGATGAGTGCAGCTCCAACGACACTCAAGAAGCTCCACACCACCCAGGACACAGCAGCCCACTTGCTCTGCATTCCGTTCATCAGTTTCAGCATTCACTCCCTCCACCAGCAGTGCATCGTGGCAGCAGTATGTGACACCTACAAGGTGCACTGCAGGAACTCATCAAGGCTCCTTCGACAACACCTTTCAAACATGTAACCTCTACCACCTAGAAGGACAACAGCCACAGTTGCAAACTTCCCTCTAAGACACTCACCACTCTGACTTGGAAATATATCGCCGTTCCTTCAGTGTCACTGGAATTCCTTCCCTAACAGCACTATGGGTGTGCCTACACCACAGGGACTGCAGCGGTTCAAGAAAGCAGCTCACCACCACCTTCTCAAGGGCAATTAGGGATGGGCAATAAATGCTGGTCTAGCCAGCGACAACCACATTCCAAAAATAAATTTAAAAATCTCCACATTTTTGTTCCTTCTTTCAAACAGAAGATTCTGATGTGGAACCTTATCGTTTTTACACAGAAACACACTGCCTCAGAACTACCTCAGAACCGGTTAGTTTAACGTCTGTGGTAGGTAAAATGTTAGAATCCGTCATTAAGGAGGAAATTGCGAGGCATCTTGAAGGGAATTGCTTGGTAGAGCAGACGCAACACGGTTTCATTAAAGGGAAGTCGTGTCTGACAAATTTACTGGAGTTCTATGAGGATGTGTCTAGGGCGGTGGATAGAGGAGAGCCGGTGGATGTGGTCTTTCTGGATTTTCAGAAGGCGTTTGATAAGGTACCTCACAAGAGGTTACTGCAGAAGGTCAGAGGACATGGAGTTGGGGGTAGGGTGTTAGCGTGGATAGAGGATTGGTTGTCAAATAGGAGGCAGAGAGTGGGGGTCAATGGGTGCTATTCGGATTGGCGGTTGGTGACTAGTGGGGTGCCCCAGGGGTCGGTGCTGGGGCCTCAGCTATTTACCATTTATATAGATGATCTGGAGGAGGGAACCGAGTGCAGGGTGTCGAAATTTGCTGATGACACCAAGATTGGGGGAAAGGCAAATTGTGCGGAGGGTGTGGAGAGTCTGCAGAAGGATCTAGATAGGCTGGGCGAATGGGCCAGGAAATGGCAAATGGAATTTAATGTTGGCAAGTGTGAGGTGGTCCACTTTGGTAGGAAGAATGGTAGGAAGGACTATTACTTACGTGGCGAAAAACTGCAGCAGGCAACGGTGCAGAGGGACCTCGGGGTCCTTGTGCATGAGTCGCAAAAAACCAGCCTGCAGGTGCAGCAGGTGGTCAGGAAGGCGAATGGGATGCTGGCCTTCATAGCGAGGGGGATTGAATATAAAAGTAGGGAGGTCTTGCTGCAGCTGTATAGGGCATTGGTGAGGCCGCAGCTGGAGTACTGTGTGCAGTTTTGGGCGCCGCACCTGCGCAAGGATATTTTGGCCTTGGAGGGAGTGCAGAGGAGGTTTACTAGGCTGATACCGGAGTTGAGGGGGTTGAGCTATGAGGAGAGGCTGAATAAACTAGGCTTGTACTCGTTAGAGTTTAGAAGAATGAGGGGAGATCTCATTGAGACGTATAAGATGATGAATGGGATGGATAGGATAGAGGTGGAGAGACTCTTCCCGCTCAGAAAGGACAGTAGGACTAGGGGGCACAGCCTCAAGATAAAGGGGGGGCGGTTTAGAACGGAGTTGAGGAGGAACTTCTTCACTCAAAGGGTGGTGAATCTCTGGAATTCTCTGCCCGTTGAAGTGGTGGAGGCTGCCTCGCTAAATATTTTTAAGAAGCGGGTTGATGGGTTTTTGATAAGAGAGGGGATTAAGGGTTATGGGGAGAGGGCGGGAAAGTGGAACTGAGCCACAACAGATCAGCCATGATCTTATTGAATGGCGGGGCAGGCTCGAAGGGCTAGATGGCCTACTCCTGCTCCTATTTCTTATGTTCTTATGTTCTTAAAACACACAGAACTCGAATACAACCAGCAATCAATATGCAATCAATACTGCAAAACAGTCAATAAATTAGGCAGATTATATATTTGCTTATGTATTTATCTACAAGTCTTTCTATCAAACAAAAAAAAACATAAGTTAGGCAGTGAGTAGAGTATCAATCAGCAATTCAATTCATCTTGGATTCAATGGAATTGTTCACAAATATTTGTTATTCTACTCTTCTGGATTCTGAATATTCACCTTTTGTAAGAACATGTTAACTGAGACACTTCAATCAATTTGTCTGTCAGTGCCAACCTGATGGACGGGGGTGAACATGGAAGATGGAGACGTTGGAGATGGTTGTTTGGGGTGGGGGGGTGTGGTGCCAGTGAGTGGGTGGGTGGGGGGTTGGGGGGAAGGGGTCCGATGTTTCAGGGCAAGGGATGGGATTTACCCTCAATGACTGCTGGGGGAGGGGAAGGGGTCCGAAGGGGTGGGTGGAGCCTTGATGAGTTCCTGCAATTCATCCTGTAGGTGACACATACTGTTGCCACTGTGCACTGCTGATGGAGGGAGGGAATGCTGAAATTGATGAATAGAATGCAGAGCAAGCGGGCTGCTAAGAACTTAAGAACTAGGAGCAGGAGTCGGCCATCTGGCCCCTCGAGCCTGCTCCACCATTCAATAAGATCACGGCTGATCTTTTTGTGGACTCAGCTCCACTTACCCGCCCACTCACCATAACCCTTAATTCCTTTACTGTTCAAAAATGTATCTATCCCTGAATTAAAATATTGAACAAGGTAGCCTCAGCTGCTTCACTGGGTAGGGAATTCCACAGATTCACAACCCTTTGTGTGAAGAAGTTCCTCCTCAACTCAGTCCTAAATCTGCTCCCCCTTATTTTGAGGCCATTCCCCCTAGTTCTAGTTTCACCCACCAGTGGAAACAACTTCCCTGCTTCTATCTTATCTATTCCCTTCATCATCTTATCTGTTTCTATAAGATCTCCCCTCATTCCTCTGAATTCCAATGAGTATAGCCCCAGTCTACTCAGTCTCTCCTCATCAGCCAACCCTCTCAACTCCGGAATCAACCTAGTGAATCTCCTCTGCACCCCCTCCAGTGCCAGTATATCCTTTCTCAAGTAAGGAGACCAAACCTGTACACAGTACTCCAGGTGTGGCCTCACCAGCACCTTATACAGCTGCAACATAACCTCACTGTTTTTAAACTCCATCCCTCTAGCAATGAAGGACAAAATTCCATTTGCCTTCTGAATTACCTGCTGCACCTGCTGTATCCTGGACATTGATGTTTGCAGGAGCTGGGAGTGAGGGGGATTGGGAGGGGGGAGAAGTGGGGGAAAGTGGGAGGGGAGGCATACCAGCATTGACTGTTGGGAGAAGGTGAGAGGGATGAATTCTGGCTCTGATTGGGGAGGGAGGAGGGGGAGGGGGTGTTGCTAGGAGCCTGAGACCCGCCTGGCAGAATGAGAGGGGAAGGTCACTTTCTGCTTTGAAGATGGTGCCCAGACCGCTGTGCAGTCGAGTCCTGCCGGCGTGCTGAGGCCCCCTCAACTTGCCCAGCAAGTTCGATTCCGGCTCGGGTCACTGTCTGTGTGGAGTTTGCACATTCTCCCCGTGTCTGCGTGGGTTTCCTCCAGGTGCTCCGGTTTCCTCCCACGCTCCAAAAATGCGCAGATTAGGTTGACTGGCCATGCTAAATTGCCCCATAGTGTTGTTGGGGGGTTTGGTTGGGTAAATAAGTAGGATTGTGGGGAAAGAACCTGGGTAGGATTGTGGGTGGTGCAGACTCGATGGGCCAAATGGCTGTAGGGATTCTATGATTCACTGAAGCTAATTGAAATTAGACCACCCCTTTCATCTTTGTCTGTAGCTAACATTTCAATGACCTCTTTGAAACGAACACCACATTATGACAAACAAACCATTTGGTAATAGTACAAATATATCTGTTATTTTTTCATTGCTAACAACTACAGCACTTCTGGGTCATTAGTTCACCTTCAAGTCTATAGATACCCAGTCCCCTCAATCCACAGTTACAGTTCACTAACTTTACAACCTCTGGTAATTGCCACAGTTCTCTGGCCGTTACTGCAGTGTTGGCGAGGGCTGCGAGAGAAGTGGTTCGTGCTGGCGAGGTCCAGCGGTGCCCCTCTGCCGCTCCGGGCACCAGAGAAGATGTGGCCGTTCTTGGCAGAGATGGTCTGCCCCCGGTAGAGTTGGGCCTGACGTTGGCAAAGGCCCACCTTGCTCAGCAAGATGAAGACGTCCCGGCGGAAAGCCTTGGTGAAGATGACGTAGAGGAAAGGGTTGGCGCAGGAATTGAGTGGATAGAAGAGGACCAGCAATATCTTGGAGTTGGTCACGGTTATCAGCGGCTTGTTCAAGATGGCGGACAGCGCGTAGAAGGAGATGGGGGCCATGCAGGTGAAGTCAGTGAAGATAAGGACTGCCATCCGCTTGGCAATTTTGGTATCTTTGGTGCCGGGTTTGTAATGCGGGTTCTTTACCGTGACGTAGATCCTGATGTAGCAGGCGCAGATTATGATGAAGGCCAAGATGTTGACCAACAGAACCAAAACAATGTAGCCCTGAGCCAGCTGGGACTCGGTATCCATGGGCAGGCAGATGCTCACCTTAATGTAGCTGCTGACCCCGACGATGGGCAGAAGGGCCAGGGTGAGGCAGAGCAGCCAGCCTCCCACCATGATCATGGCAGCGTGTCTCAGCCTCATCTTCCGGTCTAACCGCATGGCGAAGTTGATGGCGTACCAGCGCTCCAACGTGATCACGGTAAGCGTGTAGACCGAGAACTCGCTGGCAAAGACGGTGAAAAATCCGGCAGTGTTGCACCCAGGCCCAGTCTGCCAGTCTATGGCGTAGTTGTAATACTCGGTCCTGGTGTAGAGGTCCACAGAGGCGATCAGCAGTAAGTAAATACCCATACAGAAATCCGCCACCGCGAGATTGCACATCAGGAAACGAGAGACAGTCAGCTTGTAGTGACTGGTCAGCAGAACCAGGAGCACGAAGGTGTTCCCCAAAATGGCCAACAGATTAACAAACCACACGATAACTCTCAGCGAGTCGTAACCCATAATGTCCTCGCAAGGGTTGAATTCATCAGGCTCCGGCTTACAAACAATCTCCTCGTTGCCTCCGCACACCATGTAATCGTAATGATTGTCGAAAGCTTGCACGTGGTCCTCTTGAGGGTTCTTCAACTCTTGGCCAAACCCCACATCTTCATCTCCCTGTTCCTCGAAGAACACATAATAATGGGAGTTGCTGTGGAAATCGCGGAGCTTTGAGCCCTGGTCGGAGGTGTGACCCACGTTGTTATCTTCTGCGTAGCTGTGGTAAAAAGGCCCATTGTATAAACTGAAGGATCTTCTCTGCCTGAGACCGTGGCTAGATGTTTGGTTGCACATAATTGACTCTAAAAGCCTGTAGGGCAAACTGAAGATTGAAAAGACACATTATAGAAGATTAAACATTGGGACAATATTTATCGATTCTTAAAATTCATTCGTGAGACACGGGTGTCGCTGGCTGGGCCAGCGTTCATTGCCCATCCCTAGTTGCCCTTGAACTCGCTGGGCCAGTTCAGAGGGCAGCTGAGAGTGAACCACACTGCTGTGGCTCTGAAGTCACATGTAGTCCAGACCGGGGTAAGGACGGCAGATTTCCTTCCCTATAGGGGCGTTATTGAACTAGATGCACTTTTCCCAACAATCGACAATGGTTTCTTGGTCATCGGTAGATTCTTAACTCCAGCTTTAATATTGAATTCAAATTCCACCATCTGCTGTGGCAGGATTCGAATCCGGGTCCCCCAGAACATTAGCTGAATTTCTGTTAATAAGCAATAATACCGCTAGACCATCGCCTCCCGATAAATAGTTAAGATGAGTGCCACAACATCGCTGTGCTGGATGTAGAACACAGTGTGCTTTTCTAACTGTCACTGCTTTGTAATGATTGAATAATGGAAGTCCTTCTTACTTTCCTCAGTCTTCCTTTCACCCACAATCTCCAGGCTGTACACCTCGATTTTAAAATTCCCATCCTTTTCTTTACAAATCCCTCCATTCCCTTGGCCCTGTCTTATCTCTGTAACCTTCTCCAGCCTTACAACCTTTGGAGATACCTGCGTTCCTCCACATCTGGCCTCTTCTGCACCCCCAATGTTTTTATCACTCCGCTGGAAGCGGCTTAGTCTACACCCGAAGCCAATGATTTTCTAGCTGGGATTCCCCAGAGGCCACAGGTCCCCCGGCATCCCTAAAACCCCACAATTTTCAGATCATTTGTAAACTGTACCAAACTCCCCAAGATACGTCCCTCTTGCATTTAGTGAAAAATAATCATTCGTTCAACGATGTTATGCTTTGTTTTCACTATTGTTTTATAATATAATATATACCATGGGAGGGAAGGACAGCGAGAGGGTTGGGGTCTCGCAGAATTTCACCATATAGTATAGGGTTCCTTAATCAGGAAAAGGTTGAAAACTACTGCCCTAAGTTCTGGAATTCCCTCCTTAAAACTCTTCTCCACTTGTCCTCTCCCTCCTCATTTAAGACCTCTTTAAAACCTATCTCTTTGACCAAATTTCTGTTTATCAATTCCAATACCTCCTTCCGTGGTTCTCTGTCAAATTTTGCTTGGTGACCCTTCGAGATGTTTCGCTGGGTTAAGGTAAACTGTTGTTCCATGTACTAGGTACCACGTCAGGTACTATGGTTAACTTCTACGGACCAGGGAGACAGTCATTAACAGGCTCAACCCCACTCACTGCCCAAGACCGCACAAAATTACAAAGGGTGCTGAATGTAGCCCAGTCCATCACTCAAACCAGTCTCCCATTCATCGACTCTATCTACACTTCCTGCTGCCTTGGAAAAGCAGCCAGCATAATTAAGGACCTCACACACCCGGACATTCTCTCTTACACCTTCTTTCGTTGGGAAAAAGATGCAAAAGTCTGAGGTCACGTACCAACTGATTCAAGAACATTCTTCCCTGCTGCTGTCAGACTTTTGAATGATTCTACCTCACACTAAGTTGATCTTTCTCTACACCCTAGCTATGACTGTAACACTACATTCTGCACTCTCTCCTTTCCTTCTCTATGAATGGTATGTTTTATCTGTACGGTGCGCAAGAAACAATACTTTTCATTGTATGTTAATACATGTGACAATAATAAATCAAGTCAAGTCAAATCAAATCATTCATCCCTAACTCTCTAAGGTCAGCGGGCTTCCCCACACTAAGCTTTGACTTAGTAGTGAACTGGAAAATGTTATTAAGTAAAATTTCCCTGGTGATTTCAGTATCAAGAATCTCAGGAAAAGCACTTGACCCAGTGTATCCTGGCTTTCCTCCTGGGCACTGACTCACCCTTTGTTTTTCTTCCAGTTCTTGAACGCACAGCAGTGGCTTGGGTAGGTGAGGTCGGCTCTCATTAGGTGAAGGAACGTCTTCAGAGGAGGGAGTTTCTTCAATGTCCAAGTGTTCTTTGCCATTAATTCCTTCAAAGGTTCCAGTCCTTTGCTGGGAAGGGAGTGCACACTGGACTGGGACACATCACTGTGAGAAAGAGAGACCAATTTGTGAGGCTAACTCCAAGCCATCTGAATTGGTGCTTATTCTCCAGATTAAATCAGACTGTTTGAAAGGGGGGTGAGCTATTGGTCTTTGTAACTATGGCAATGCAGAATTTGTGCTCACTTTACATACAAACCTCCGTGACCATCTCCACTCCCAAGCATGTCTGTGCTCCTGGAGACCAGAGACATTTCCATGAAGTAGATGGGATTCTCGCACCATCTGGGCACAGCTGGATCTGCCCACTGAGGGCACAGCTGGATCTGCCCACTGAGGGCACAGCTGGACCTGCCCACTGAGGGCACAGCTGGACCTGCCCACTGGGGGCACAGCTGGATCTGCCCACTTGGGGCACAGCTGGATCTGCCCACTGAGGGCACAGCTGGACCTGCCCACTGAGGGCACAGCTGGACCTACCCACTGAGGGCACAGCTGGATCTGCCCACTTGGGGCACAGCTGGACCTGCCCACTGGGGACACAGCTGGACCTGCCCACTGGGGGCACAGCTGGACCTGCCCACTGAGGGCACAGCTGGACCTGCCCACTGAGGGCACAGCTGGACCTACCCACTGGGGGCACAGCTGGACCTGCCCATTTGGGGCACAGCTGGATCTGCCCACTTGGGGCACAGCTGGACCTGCCCACTGAGGGCACAGCTGGATCTGCCCACTTGGGGCACAGCTGGACCTGCCCACTGAGGGCACAGCTGGACCTGCCCACTGAGGACACAGCTGGACCTGTCCACTGAGGGCACAGCTGGACCTGCCCACTGAGGGCACAGCTGGACCTGCCCACTGGGGACACAGCTGGACCTGCCCACTGAGGGCACAGCTGGACCTGCCCACTGGGGGCACAGCTGGACCTGCCCACTGAGGGCACAGCTGGACCTGCCCACTGAGGGCACAGCTGGACCTGCCCACTGGGGACACAGCTGGATCTGCCCACTGGGGGCACAGCTGGACCTGCCACTGGGGACACAGCTGGACCTGCCCACTGAGGGCACAGCTGGACCTGCCCACCGGGGGCACAGCTGGACCTGCCCACTGAGGGCACAGCTGGATCTGCCCACTGGGGGCACAGCTGGACCTGCCCACTGAGGGCACAGCTGGACCTGCCCACTGGGGACACAGCTGGATCTGCCCACTGGGGGCACAGCTGGACCTGCCACTGGGGACACAGCTGGATTTGCCCACTGAGGGCACAGCTGGACCTGCCCACTGGGGACACAGCTGGACCTGCCCACTGAGGGCACAGCTGGACCTGCCCACTGAGGGCACAGCTGGACCTGCCCACTGGGGGCACAGCTGGATCTGCCCACTAACCTGAGGTCTCTGGTGGACCTGCCCACCTTTCCAAAAAGTCTTCCTGCCTCCATTGCTGATGTGTACAGAGTTGATGGGGGTTCCAGAGGTTGACTCAGCACATCTGTCCTGCCTCTCTTTGAGGTAAAAAGTCTGACAACACCAGGTTTTAGTCCAACCTATTTATTTGATAATATTCTCACAAGCTTTCGAGGGGACAGCCTCTTCGTCAGGTGAATGGAGAGTTCTCTTTGAGGTGCCAGTGGTACATTAGCACCATCCATCCTACTCCTTTCTCCTCACCACTAAATATCCCACTTCTCCAGGTAAACCCCAATATGCAGCAGAAACCCAATGTAAGAAGATAACATCCCAAACATTTATTTTTATTCATTTGTGGGACATGGTTGTCACTGACAGGCCAGCATTTATTGCCCAGGCCTAGTTGCCCTCGAACTGGACACCTTGCTGGGGCCATTTCAGAGGGCAGGAACTTTGAGACTCGAAATATCAGCTCTTTTCTCTCCTTACAGATGCTTCCAGACCGGCTGAGGTTTTCCAGCATTTTCTCTTTTGGTTACAGAGGGCAGCTGAGAATCAACCCCATTGCTGTGGCTCTGGAGTTACCTGGAGGCCAGACTGGGTAAGGATGGCAGATTTCCTTCCCTGGAGGACATTAGTGAACCAGATAGTTTTTCCCGACAATAGTTTCATCAGTAGATTCTTAATTCCAGATATTATTGTTGAATTCAAATTCCACCTGTGGCAGAATTCGAACCCAGATCCCCAGAACATTAGCTAAGCTTTTAGATTAATAGTCTAGCCATAATACCAGGCAAAAGGCGGGGAATTATAGGCCGGTTAGTTTAACGTCTGTTGTAGGTAAAATGTTAAAATCTGTCATCAAGGAGGAAATAGCGAGGCATCTTGAAGGGAATTGCTTGATAGAGCAGTCGCAGCACGGTTTCATTAAAGGGAAGTCGTGTCTGACAAATTTACTGGAGTTCTATGAGGATGTGTCTAGGGCGGTGGATAGAGGAGAGCCGGTGGATGTGGTCTTTCTGGATTTTCAGAAGACGTTTGACAAAGTACCTCACAAGAGGTTATTGCAGAAGGTCAAGGGACATGGAGTTGGGGGTAGGGTGTTAGTGTGGATAGAGGATTGGTTGTCAAATAGGAGGCAGAGAGTGGGGGTCAACGGGTGCTATTCGGATTGGCGGATGGTGACTAGTGGAGTGCCCCAGGGGTCGGTGCTGAGGCCTCAGCTTTTTACCATTTATATAGACGATCTGGAGGAGGGAACTGAGTGTAGGGTGTCGAAATTTGCTGATGACACCAAGATTGGGGGAACGGCAAATTGTGCGGAGGGTGTGGAGAGTCTGCAGAAGGATCTAGATAGGCTGGGCGAATGGGCCAGGAAATGGCAAATGGAATTTAATGTTGGCAAGTGTGAGGTGGTCCACTTTGGTAGGAATAATGGTAGGAAGGATTATTACTTACGTGGCGAAAAACTGCAGCAGGCGACGGTGCAGAGGGACCTCGGGGTCCTTGTGCATGAGTCGCAAAAACCCAGCCTGCAGGTGCAGCAGGTGGTCAGGAAGGCTAATAGGATGCTGGCCTTCATAGCGAGGGGGATTGAATATAAAAGTAGGGAGGTCTTGCTGCAGCTGTATAGGGCATTGGTGAGGCCGCAGCTGGAGTACTGTGTGCAGTTTTGGGCGCCGCACCTGCGCAAAGATATTTTGGCCTTGGAGGGAGTGCAGAGGAGGTTTACTAGGCTGATGCCGGAGTTGAGGGGGTTGAGCTATGAGGAGAGGCTGAATAAACTAGGCTTGTACTCGTTAGAGTTTAGAAGAATGAGGGGAGGTCTCATTGAGACGTATAAGATGATGAATGGGATGGATAGGATAGGGGTGGAGAGACTCTTCCCGCTCAGAAAGGACAGTAGGACTAGGGGGCATAGCCTCAAGATAAAGGGGGGGCGGTTTAGAACGGAGTTGAGGAGGAACTTCTTCACTCAAAGGGTGGTGAATCTCTGGAATTCTCTGCCCGTTGAAGTGGTGGAGGCTGCCTCACTAAATATTTTTAAGACGCGGGTTAATGGGTTTTTGATAAGAGAGGGGATTAAGGGTTATGGGGAGAGGGTGGGAATGTGGAACTGAGCCACGACAGATCAGCCATGATCTTATTCAATGGCGGGGCAGGCTCGAAGGGCTAGATGGCCTACTCCTGCTCCTATTTCTTATGTTATGTTCTTATGTTCCCCTATATCCACCCTCCTCTGGTTTAAATGCCCCAACTAACCATCATTATTAATCCTGACATTGACCCAGTTTTGATGTGGAGGTTCCGGCACTGGACAGGGGCAAACACGGTGAGAAGTCTCACAACACCAGGTTAAAGTCCAACAAGTTTATTTGGTAGCAAAAGCCACTAGCTTTCGGGCCTCTGACCCTTCGTCAGGTGAGTGGGGAGTTCTGATCACAAACAGGGGATATAAAGACACACACTCAGTTTACAGAATACTGATTAGAATGTGAGTTTTTACAGCTAATCAAGTCTTAAAGGTACAGACAATGTGAGTGGAGATAGGATTAAGCACAGGTTAAAGAGATGTGTGTTGTCTCCAGACAGGACAGTTAGCCCAGGCAAGTTATGGGGGTTATAAATAATGTCACACTATTTGTAACCCCCATGACTTGCCTGGGTTTGCAAAATCTCACTTACTGTCCTGTCTGGAGACAATACACATCTCTTTAACCTGTGCTTAATGCTATCTCCACTCACATTGTCTGTACCTTTAAGACTTGATTAGCTGTAAAAACTCACATTCTAATCAGTATTCTGTAAACTGAGTGTGTGTCTTTATATCCCCTGTTTGTGATCAGAACTCCCCACTCACCTGACGAAGGGTCAGAGGCCCGAAAGCTAGTTGGTTTTGCTACCAAGTAAACCTGTTGGACTTTAACCTGGTGTTGTGAGACTTTTTATTGTATTGACCCAGTTTGCCAGGTTGACAGACCAGTTGTGGGGGGTGGGAGTGATCACCCTGGCTTCGCCTACATCCCTTCCCTCCCAGTTTTATTCTCCATAGCAACATAAGGTCAGGCCAGGCGAAGACAATGCTGTCATTACAGAAACCTTCCTATTGGGGGGGGCGCACATTCAGAAACAGAAATAATGTACTGGTGAGCCAATCGACGCAGATCTCCAACACCCCACCCACTGCTGAGTTTCTCCTGAGAGCAGCCCCCACTGCCACTTACCCCCCCACCCCCCCCCCCCCCCCCCCCGCCCCATCCCCCCCACCCCCCACCCCCAGCCTCACGTCGACCAGTCATTTGAAAGCCTGAGTGCAGAAACTGGCATTGTTTGGCCGGCTGTTTGCTTGTTTGCAAATCGTACGTTCAGCTTTTGACTTTTCTGGAAACTTTCCAAAGACTAAATGAATCTGAAACGTCATTTTTAATGGGTTCTTGTGAAAGTACTGACTGGAAATCACTTACAGCAGAGTGGGCCCACTCAAGGCTCCTGCGAAGACATCCTCACTGAAGGATGACAGGAGTTTATTCTTGTGGAGGTAACTGTTAAATAAAACGACAGGGTTCAAGCATCACTTTATTCCGGCACCGTTCAAACTTGAGGCTCTGCTGTCAACACATTTTAGATACAAGCCGTGTTTGCGAAAGAAGGCTTTGTGTGTTTGATATTTAGGGTTTGCGCCTGTTTAGGAAGGTCCTGAATGAACAATCCCAGGGTGTAGGAGGATGTGTTAGTAAATTTGCTGACGACACCAAAGTCGGAGGAGTTGTAGACAGTGAGGATGGATGTTACAGTTTGCAGAGGGACAGAGATAAGCTGCAGAGCTGGGCCGAGAGGTGGCAGATGGAGTTTAATACAGAAAAGTGTGAGGTGATTCACTTTAAGAACATAAGAACATAAGAAATAGAGTAACAGGAGTACAGAATATAGGGCTAATGGAAGGACTCTTAGTAATGTTGACGAGCAGAGAGATCTCGGTGTACATGTGCATAGCTCCCTGAAAGTTGGCACCCAGGTTGATAAGGTTGTTAAGAAGGCGTACTGTGTGTTAGCTTTTATTGGTAGAGGGACTGAATTTCGGAGCCGTGAGGTCACGTTGCAACTGTACAAAACTCTGGTGCGGCCGCACTTGGAGTATTGCGTACAGTTCTGGTCGTCGCATTATAAGAAAGATGTGGAAGCATTGGAAAGGGTGCAGAGGAGGTTTACCAGGATGTTGCCTGGTATGGTGGGAAGGTCTTATGAGGAAAGGCTGAGGGACTTGAGGTTATTTTCATTAGAGAGAAGAAGGTTACGAGGTGACCTTATTGAGGCATACAAGATGATCAGAGGGTTAGATAGGGTGGACAGTGAGAGCCTTTTTCCTTGGATGGTGATGGCTAACACGAGGGGACATAGCTTTAAATTAAGGGGTGGTAATTATAGGACGGATGTCAGAGGTAGGTTCTTTACTCAGAGGGTAGTAAGGGCGTGGAATGCCCTGCCTGCAGCAGTTGTGGACTCGCCAACTTTAAGGGCGTTCAAATGGTCAGTGGATAGGCATATGGATAACATTGGGATAGTTTAGGTTAGAGGGTCATTAGATTGGTTCCACTGGTGGGCGCAACATCGAGGGCCGAAGGGCCTGTACTGCGCTGGAATGTTCTATGTTCTATCTGTCAGCACCACCCAGAACCATTGTGAGGCCTTTAAAAATTGTTGTCCAAACCCTTTCATTTATTGGTTATAAAAATATTGGAGGCTGTTACATGACTCATCAAGATTATTTGAACTTAATTTTAGCCTAAAAATGGGTGGGTCTCGGGTCAGCTGCCAACTCAATATGTCTCCAACTTTCCTGAAATAACTCCTCAGAGGCTGGTGTCCCTTAACCAGATTCCCTTTATTTACAAACTCAATTCCACTCCTGAACTGCTTCAGAGACATAGTCAGAATCCAGTGGCCTTTACACTCCTCATTATATAGATGGGTGGAGCTCCCTGATTGGGGAGACAATCATGACCTCAATCAGGGAGCTCATACTTGAACAAGCCAATCCCATGGGCCTTGTTGACGTCATTACAGCTTCTCATTTCCGCCTTCAACTGAAACTGGAAGGTCGGCAAGGGCTGGATTTTAAGGGAAGACACTGGCGTAATGGCAATGACTATTGGGCTAGTAATTCAGAGGTTAAAGTTGAAGGGACCCGGGTTCAAATCCCATCATAGCTGCACCCAATTAACATAATTCAGTGAATAAAATCTGGAATATAAAAATAGTAGTCTCAGCGATGATAACCATGAAAGTATAAGACACAGGAGCAGAATTAGGCCACTCGGCCCATCAAGTCCACTCCATCATTCAATCATGGCTGATATTTTTCTCATCCCCATTCTCCTGCCTTTTCCCCGTAACCCCTGATCCCCTTATTAATCAAGAACCTAGCTATCTCTGTCTTAAAGACACTCAATGACCTGGCCTCCACAGCCTTCTGCGGCAAAGAGTTCCACAGGTTCACCACTCTCTGGCTGAAGAAATTCCTCCTCATCTCTGTTTTAAAGGATCGTCCCTTTAGCCTGAGGTTGTGCCTCTGGTTCTAGTTTTTCCCTACTAGTGGAAACATCCCCTCCATGTCCACTCTATCCAGGCCTCACAGTATCCTGTAAGTTTCAATAAGATCCCCCCTCATTCTTCTAAACTCCAACGAGTACAGACCCAGAGTCCTCAGCCATTCCAGGGATCATTCTTGTGAACCCCCTCTGGACCCTCTCCAAGGCCCAGCATATCCTTCTTTAGATATGGGGCCAAAACTGCTCACAATACTCCAAATGGGGTCTGACCAGAGCCTTATACAGCCTCAGAAGTACATCCCTGATGTACTCTCACTGATTGTCATAAAAACCCAACTAGTTCACTCATGAGCCTGCTCCGCTATTCAATATGATCATGGCTGATCTCATCTTGGCCTCATCTCCACCTTCCTGCTCACTGCCCAAGACCCTTCATCCTGCTCCTGATTCAAACCTATCTATCTCCATAAATGTATTTAGTGTTCTGGTGTTCACTGCACTCGGGGGTAGAAAGTTCTTCAGTACTGAGGCTGTAAAAGGTGCTATCAAAATGCAAGTCTTCCATTTTAAAACTGGGCCTTGGTCACTCAACACTAAAATGACAGTAACATCCTCTCCCCTCTCGTCACCTCCTCCGCATTAGCCTGAAAACCAGGGAAAAGACAAGGAGACAAAATCTGATCCCCCCTCCATGCCTATGATAATGAGAAGATTGGAGCGACATCACAGCCCTTCAACCAACACCCACCTGCTCACCAACCCATAGACCCCTTGGGCCTTTGAAGTCCATCTCTGTTAACACACAGGAACGTTGTAATATTTGGAAGTATCCACTCTCTTCCCAGAATCTCAACCACTAAGACAGAGAGGGAGGTGGGTTGAAAGGAAAGACAATAGTAAATATTTCTCAATTTCAAATTCAGGGCACACATGAGTCTACTGAAGGAAGGTAATAGGAATCAGATTATAATGATAAACTCGGGACTGAATCATCAGAGAAGTGGCAAATTGTTGAAAACCTTCTTTAGCCTTTGCCCCAGTCTTTGCAGCGTTGTGCTCAGAAAAGATTTGGTTGTGAATGTAGCTCAGTCCATCACACAAACTAGCCCCCCCCATCCATCAACTCTGTCTACACTTCCTGCTGCCTCAGAAAAGCAGCCAGCATAATTAAGGATCCCACGCACCCCGGACATTCTCTCTTACACCTTCTTCTGTTGGGAGAATGATACAAAAGTCTGAAGTCACGTACCAACCGAGTCAAGAACAGCTTCTTCCCTGCTGCCATCAGACTTTTGAATGGACCTATCTCACACTAAGCTGATCTTTCTCTACACCCTAGCAATGACTGTAACACTACATTCTGCACTCTCTCCTTTCCTTCCCTATGAACGGTAATTGTCTGTATAGCTCAAGAAACAATACTTTTCACTGTATACTAATACACGTGACAATAATAAATCAAATTAGATCCATTGTCCAATAAATGTAATACCTACACAGCATCTAGTTTAGTTCCATTGAAAGCATAAGCCTGGACTTTAGTGAACCCGTTGTTGTACAGTTTACTGTAGGGAGAAAAATACAAGAGTGAGATAATTTAGCAATGAAATTAAAATAAATATATACAACCAAGTTTCATTAATCGTTAGCTGTGGGTGCTTCACTCAGTGAGATTCTGATGACTCGGGTGAGGAATATAATAGTGTAATAACTCGAGGCAACTCAATGTGGCAATTAACAAACTGAAGGATTTACTGACTGAGAACAACTGCGTACAACTATTAGTTTAACAGTACAGCTATACACTCCCTACAGCAGCCTGACTTAAACTGAGCCCCGGGCATGCTCACCCTCACTCCTGATTGGCCCAAATTCACATGCTCAACTCTATTGGTTCCCATCTGGTCACATGGCCCACAAAAGGTTGCTCATTATCACACATAGGGCCACAGGTCATGGACCCAAATCTTCTGAAGAGTGAGAATCATTGTTACTCTGCTTCTATCTCCCTGTGTCACACTCGAGCTCCGCATTTCTGGCTGGGACTTCCAGTTTGGCTTGTAGAGTGTACTTTCGACAGAGCATTGGATCATCAGAGAAGGACAAGCCAAGCCCCCTTTTTACCGCACTATCAGATTCTAGTAAGTGTTCACTAACACACTGAAAACCGAGGGCATTTAACCAGTATCTGTGTGTCTGAGTGAATGGGAGAATGTGTAGGTGGGTAAGGGAGTAAAGATGAGTGTGGCAAGTAGGTAAGGAGGTAGGGTGGCAGGTGGGTGAGGGTGGTAGGTCTGTAGTTGAGAAAGGAGGTAAGTGGGTAGAGTGGTAGGTTGGCAGATAGGTAGACTGGCGGTGGGTAGGGTACAGGGGGATAGGCTGGTGTGATTGGGTCATATTGTGTTGGGTGAACTGGGGGGGGGGTGGTCTTTGGGCACTCAGGTTGGGTCAGGTTGAGTCAGGTGTGTCAAAGAAGGGCAGGATTTGGGGGGATTGGGAGATTGAAGTGGCAATTGGGGGCGGGGTGAGTGATTTGGGGAGCCAGTTGTATAGATAGATACCCAAAAGTTAGTCAAGGACTTTTCTATCTAACATTTTCTGGCTAATTACTCAGGTAAGTACATCAGAACCCACCCCAAGGTCTTCCACTCTAACTCAGAGTTGGAGACTTTTCTGGAGGGTCTCAGGAGCAGGGGAATTGCCTACCAGAACTTAACACTTCCCCGGCCATTCCCATGGAATAATTACATTGGGACTTCCAAGAGGTTACACAGCACACCTTCTGGTACATGTCAAGTTTCTGACAATCCAGAGACCAGAATTCTGAGCTATAGAATCCTAAAGGAAATCATAACAAGTAAAAATGAATAGAAAATGTGATACTAAAGGCAAACACTATGGACTGATCGGGAAGAGAATCAGAAAAATAGAGAAACAAATGGGATAAAGAGACAGCAGATGTACGGAAACATAATTAACTGTGTGAAAGATATTATACTCAAGCTCTCTATTTTACTGCATTGACTGCAGCAAGTTCATTCCTCATAATGTGGAGAGTATTGTTCAAAATTTTAATCATTTTTTTCATGATCACAAAGTGATTTTGAGTAGTGATTGGCTGCCTCTACACTGACTCTCACATTGATCCTATGCCGACCTTAACTCCACCCTGCACTGTCCATTCAGCTTGACCCCACACTGACTCCTATTTTGACCCCATCCTGACCCTGCACTGACCCTCTCGCTCTGACCCCATCCTGACCCTGCACTGACCCTCTCGCTCTGACCCCATCCTGACCCTGCACTGACCCTCTCGCTCTGACCCCATCCTGACCCTGCACTGACCCTCTCGCTCTGACCCCATCCTGACCCTGCACTGACCCTCTTGCTCTGACCCTGCACTGACCCTCTCGCTCTGACCCCATCCTGACCCTGCACTGACCCTCTTGCTCTGACCCCTTCCTGACCCTGCACTGACCCTCTCGCTCTGACCCCATCCTGACCCCTACCCCCAACCCATCATTGCCGCTTCTCCTGACCTGACCTCACATGAAACTTGGCAAAATCTTCCGTGCTCCATTGGCAAGTAGACTTCATGCCTGTTTCTGGCTGGAATGCTGCAACAGACTCAGATTATTTCATCAGGTTATGGACTGGGAACAGGAAAGAACTTGGCCAAGGTGAGACTGAGCTCCAATAAACCAGGACTGACTTTCCTGGAAGGCGAGCAGCTTTCCCTGTTTTAAGAAGCAGTCGAGTGCCCAGTCAGGCTTGGGCGCTGCCACGCTGACTTTGGCCAGGCAATTCTTTTAGTGGTTTGGCATTGGATGTGAGATTGATGAACTAGAGTGGGCTGAGGTGGAAGCAGACTTGAACAGTACACCGAGACAGAGTGGCCTGCCCAACCTTTCCACAAATACCACCCTCACCATTTTAAGCCCACAATCATCCCCTTGATTCTCATCTCTGAGACCTCTGCGCTCCTCCAATCCATCAGGCCCCTACAGTGCTGGAGGAGGCCATTCAGCCCATCACCAACTCCGACAGAGTATCTTACCCCCTGGCCCTCTCCCCTAACCCATTCCTGTAACCCTGAATCATCGAACCCTACAGTGCAGAAAGAGGCCCTTTGGCCCATCGAGTCTGCACCGAACACAATCCACTCAGGTCCTACCCCTATATCCCTACATATTATGCCCACTAATCCCTCTAACCTCTGCTACCCTGGACACTAGGGGGCAATTTCTTAAATGGCCAATCAACCTAACCCACATATCTCTGGGCTGTGGGAGGAAACCGGAGCACCCGGAGGAAACCCACGCAGACACGAGGAGAATGTGCAAACTCCACACAGACAGTGACCCGAGCCTGGGAATCGAACCCAGGACCCTGGAGCTGTGAAGCAGCAGTGCTAACCACTGTGCCACCCTGCCGCCCTGCATATCTACCATAGTTAATCCCCCTAACTAACATGTTGTGGCCTGCTGCCAATCACTGATTTCCTTCACTTTACTGTAAACCGTCATGCCTTCAGCTATCCAACCCTAAACTTTGGAATTTCCTCCCTCAGCTTCTCCACCTCTTCCCTTACAGGGTGGAAGTGTCAGTTACTGTGTGGCATAGGTTTAAGGTGTGAGGGGCAAAGTTTTAAGGAGATGTACGAGGCAAGTTTTTTTTACACAGTGGGTGGTGGGTGCCTGGAACTCGCTGCTGGGGGAGGTATTGGAAGCGGATACGATAGTGATTTTTAAGGGGCATCTTGATAAATACACGAATAGGATGGGAATAGAGGGACATGGTCCCCAGAAGGGGAGGGGGTTTTATTTCAGATGGGCAGGCTTGGAGGGCTGAAGGGCCTGTTCCTGTGGTGTAATTGTCATTGTCCTTTGTTCTTCTTGTTCGATTCCCAAATTTATTATTCATTGAATTTAAATTCTCCAGACGCCAGGGCGGGATTTAAACCTCTGCCCCCAGAACATTAGCCTGGGCCTCTGGATGACTAGTTCAATGACGTTGCCACCACCTGAACTCTCACCTCCCCTCCCCCCCACATCTCCTAATATCTCCTTATTTGCCTCAATTTCCTGTTGGCTGGGCCGATTAGATCAACAGGAGACGTTCAGGAATCAAAAGCGTTGCCAGGTACGTTTAGACTGAGAACGATCGCCAGGGCATTGGAAACAAAGAACAAACAGGCCCTGTCTGCCCTCTCCACCATTAAAGGAGAAACTGAAAGTAAAAAACAGAGGAGGAAGAAGAAAAATCAGATGGGTGAAAAGCATTGAGACATGGACGGAGGGAAACTTGAAGGAAACCAGAGATGCCAACAGCCAGAATGAGGCAATGGTGAGGAATGAATGTTCCTGTGAAATGCCTTGGGACATGTTACTTTATAAAAGGCACTATATAAATTTAATATTTACTGTGCCAGCCACATGTCAATCACCTATTAATTTGTACTTTTAATGCTTTCAGACTACCCTGTGTAACAGTAACGGGGATAGCTCAGATATAAGCACACCAGTTTACCTTTGAATGTACAAACTTCTATGAGAAATAGATCAGTCCCACCATCATTGAGAAATCAAAATCCTGATGTTCTAAAGGCCAGATTTTACTAAAAATTTGGGCGCGAAATCGCGTTAAATTCGGGCATCAGGCCTGTGACGTGATCTGCATCCAAAACCAAGCAGACCGGGCTTTACCGACACCCGGCTTGGATGCGGATGCACGCCCAACTGTACCACCAAACCCCACTTCACCGTCTTCAGATCCGTTTCGGATCCACACTGTTACCAACCTGCAGAATAAAAATCTGAAGCAGGTTCCTGTTCTGCAGGGGAACCTCCGAAGCCCATCCTCCTCCAGCACCCTGCACAGACCCCTTGCCAACCACCCCAGCAGACCGCACCCACCCCCCCACCCCCGCCCCCACGCCGGGAGGCAGACCCCCCCCCCCTCTCCTCGGCAGAGCACACCCCCAACCTACCTGGATTGCTGCTCTCCTTCCGTCATCCTCCTGACCTGCACTCGTTGATGTGGAGATGCTGGTGTTAAGCATCCGGGATAAGCACAGTTAGAAGTCTCACTAGGTCTCTCCAGGTGTAGGAGAGACTGGTGTAGGACTTTAACCTACACCAGGTTAAAGTCCTGTTGGAGTTTACCCTGATGTTGTGAGACGTTTTACTGCATTTGTTGGACAGCCTGCAGCACCTCCCTGGCCTTCCGCTGGCGTCTGCCGGAGGAGTCCGGGGGGGGGGAGCTCAGATGGATCTCTGGTTGGGGGCAGAGGGGTGGAGGACGGGGTGGGGAGGTAGAATCACCACCACCTCCCCCTCCCACCCCACCAGCCAGAGATCCATCCGAGCTTGCGTCTCCCCCCCCCCGTCCTCCGGCAGACGCCAGCGGAAGGCCAGGAAGGTGCTGTAGTCTGTCCAACAAAGTCTCACAACATCAGTCCAACAGGACTCTAACCTGGTGGTGTGAGACTTCTCAGTGCGTTCACCCCAGTCCAACACCGGCATCTCCACATCAATAAGCGCAGGTCAGAAGGATGGTGGAAGGAGAGCAGCATTCCAGGTAGGTTGGGGGCATGCCCTGCCGAGGAGGGGCCCTACCTCCCGGGGGGCGGGGTGGGGGGCAGAGGTGGGGGCTGCCTCCCCGGGTGTTTGTGGGGGGGGTGGTTCTGCTGGAGGAGCCTGCCTCCCAGGGAGGGGGGGGTGTCTGATCGCGAGTGGGGGCTGCCTCCCAGGGGGTTCTGATCGCAGGTGGGGGGGCTGCTTCCCAGGCGGTCCCTGTTGGGGGGGGGGTTGCTGCCTCCCAAGGGGGGGAATCCGATTGCAGATCTTTCCCCCCCAAACCCCCGCCCGGCTCTCTCTGCTGGTTTTGTCTTTCGCGCCCAGGCGCTCTGTTTCAGATCTTTTCCAAACTGCGCATGCGCAGTTCAGAGCTCCGACCGTTCTGGCAACACTAGTGCGGACCGGACCAGAGCTGGCAAAATGCGTATGGGCGCACTGAAACGAGGATTCTGGGTTCGGATCCGTTTTACGTCCGGACCCGACCCTTAGCCACCAATTGGTAAAATTGGGCCCCAAGTTTCTCCAGCCTCTCCTCATAGCTAATGTCCTCCATGCCAGTCAACATCCTGGTAAATGTTTTCTGTTCAATTACATTAATTTTGAATCATTCTGAATCTTCTTCTCATGGCACACTGACAAATCGTCATGGCCACATTGCTGTTCCAGAGTTCCGGACCTGTCCTATTTGATGCTAGTGAATCATCTGCCTTGACTATGTGTCACATGTGGACAGAGTGGTGAAGAAGGCATTTGGCATGCCATTGGTCTGAACATTGGTCAGAACATTGAATACAGGAGTTGGGACGTCTTGTTGAAGTTGTACAAGACATTAGTAAGGCCACACTTGGAATACTGTGCGCAGTTCTGGTCACCCTATTATAGAAAGGATATAATTGAATGAGATAGAGTGCAGAAAAGATTTACTAGGACACTACCGGGACTTGTTGGTTTGAGTTATAAGGAGACGCTGGATAGACTGGGACTCTTTTCCCCTGGAGCAAGGAGACTTAGGGGTGATCTTATAGAGGCCTATTAAATAATGAGGGGCACAGATAAGCTAGATAGTCAACATCTTGTCCCAAAGGTAGGGGAATCTAAAACTGGAGGGCATAGGTTTAAGGTGAGCAGAGAGAGATACAAAAAGGTCTAGAGGGGCAATTTTTTCACACAGAGGGTGCTGAGTGTCTGAAATGAGCTCCCAGAGGTAGTAGTAGAGATAATTTTGCCTTAAAAAGCATTGAGACAGTGACATGGGTAAGATGAGTATAGAGGGATATGGGCCAAACGCGGGCAATTTGGATTGGTTAAAACAGAGGGGTGGCATGGACAAGTTGGGCCGAAGGGCCTGTTTACATGCTGTAAATCTCTACGACTGTATGACCCCCCCCCCCGCAGCATTCACAGCACCTCCCTTTGGCTGACAGTAAAATCACGCCATGCTGTACTTACAGAGTTAGTGATTCATTGGATAAGCCACCAAAGGCATTCGCAGGGATGGTTGAAATGAAAGGATTGTCAGCGATTTCTCTGCAAAAGAGAATAATGTAAACAGTGCTCACTCAAAGGTGCTCAGAGTTCTTCCAAAACAAGCAAACGCCTGGATCGAGTTTGATTTCATAACCGCAGAAAGTCTGAGTTTGGAATGAGCTGATTATTCACAATGTCCTCAGGAAGACTCTGAGTCTTCACAGATACAGTGATGAAAACATTACACAGAACTTGCAGCTCAGAAACAGGCCATTCAGCCCACATAGTCCATGCTGGTATTTATGCTCCACGCAAGCCTCCGCCCACCTGTTTCCATCTCATCCTATCACGATATCCTTCTTTACTTTCTCCGTATTTATCTTCCCTTTAAGAAATAAACCCCTGTTTTTATTCACCTCAACTACTCCCTGTGGGCATGAGTCCCACATTCCAACCACTCTCTGTGTAAAGCAGTTGTTCTTGAATTTCGATTGGATTTATTAGTGAAAAGGAAGGGATCAAGTTGCACTGTCATCACGAAAGATTGGAGACTGGGGACCTGGCGCGATTTCTTATACAGATTTTTGAGAGTGATCTAACTGAGAGTTAAAAGATTCAATAGGATGGGATTATAGAATAGTTCCTATGGGCATCCGCTGAGACAGAGAAAAACTATTTTCCCTGGTCCCAGACAAGGGGCCATCACCTTAAAAGTTTGAGCTAGGCTGCACAAGTGGTGATATCAGGAAGCACTTCTTCACGCACAGAGTAGTGGAAATCTAGAACTCATAGAATCGCTACAGTCCAGAAGGAGGCTATTTGGCTCATCAAGTTTGCACCGATAACAATCCCACCCAGGCCCTATCCCCGTAACCCCACCCTGCTAATCCCTCTGACACTAAGGGACAATTTACCATAGAATCATAGAACCCCTACAGTGTGGAAGGAGGCCATTCAGCCCATCGAGTCTGCATCGACCACGATCCTACCCAGGCCCTATCCCCATAACCCCATGTATTCACCCTGCTAATCCCCCTGACACTAAGGGGCAATTTGGCACGGCCAATCCGCCTAACCCGCACATCTTTCGACTGTGGGAGGAAACCGGAGCACCCGCAGGAAACCCACGTAGACATGGGGAGAACATGCAAACTCCACACAAACAGTTACCAACAGCGGGAATCGAACCCGGGTCCCTGGTGCTGTGAGGGAGCAGCACCAACCACTGTGGCACTGTGCCGCCCTAATTCACTTCCTCAGGAAGGCCTTGGAATACCCTGAAAATTCCAAAACTGAGGCTGAGAGATTTATTTGTTGACTATTTTTTGGGCATTAAGGAAACAAAGAGGACAAATGTCACAGTGGGGTAGGATATCCCTCTGCCTCTTTACGAAGACATTGTGACTCAAAGCATGATGGAGATTGATGGACAAATTGTCACCACGCTGAACCAGGAGAGCTTCAGCACATCTTTAAAGTAAGGCCCAGAGGAACCTGACTGAGTTAATGTGGAAAGGATGTTTCCCGTTGCGGGAGAATCCGCCAGGGACCAGGGTTCCTTACCCAGCTTGGGTCACTGTCTGCAAGCAGTATGCACCTTCTCCCTGTGTCTGCGTGGGTTTCCTCCGGGTGCTCCAGTTTCCTCCCACAGTCTGAAAGACGTGCTGGTTAGATGCATTGGCCGTGCTAAATTCTCCCTCAGTGTACCCGAACAGGCGCCGGAGTGTGGCAACTAAGGATTATTCACAGTCACTTTGTTGCAGTGTTAAATCTAAGCCTACTTGTGACACTAATAAAACAAAACTTAAAAAAATTGAGTAACAAGGGGCCACTGTTTAAAAATAGAGTGTCACCCATTTAGGACGGAGAGGAGGAGAAATTATTTTCTGTCTGAAGGTCATGAATCTTTGGAAGACTTCCTGGAGAGGCAGTGGAAGCAGAGTCTTTGAATGTTTCTAAGGCAGAGCTGGACAGATTCTTGATGGACAAGGGGGTGAAAGGTTGTCAGGGGTCGGCGGAAATGTGGAGTTGAGGTTACAACCAGGTCAGCCATGATTTTAGAGAATATTTGGAATTCCTCATCCTAACTCCATCACTATCCCAGCAGCTGTCCAAGGGCCAGTGATTGGGAAAGACCAAAGACTAATTGTTAATCCTGACCTTCCCACCTCAGGATAAATACCACGAGAAGCGAAGGATGCTTCCCATGGAAAAACAATGAGGTCCAGTGACAGAAGGAATTGGCTATATTTTTGAAATAACATTTTACGGTGCCACGAGGTAAGATCAGGGGATGTGGGTCGAATTGGAGAACTTGTTTAAAGAGTCACTACAGATACAATAAGTTGAATGTTCTCCTTGTACGTTGTATTATTCTGTAGGTATGTGTTCACATAGTTAAAAGTATGTTTTAAGAGTTGCCAGCATAAGAAGATTCATTTTAAAGTCATAAAGCAAGGGAAATCAAAGAAATAATATGCCAGTGTGTTAACACTTTTGGTGGAATTTTCTCATACTGCCCATCACATAGCAAAAAACAAAGAAAATTCCAGCATAGGAACAGGCCCTTCGGCCCTCCAAGCCTGCACCAACCTTGCTGCCCGTCTGAACTAAAACCCCCTACCCTTTTAGGGACCATATCTCTCTATTCCCACTCTGGAGACTATATCCTTCTTATCCCAGGGGGAAACACAAATCATGCAAAGGTCCTTCGATCTCAGGCAAGACTTTCTGGTCTTGGAGTGAGCCCAACTGGAAAACCTCGCCCAAACGTTACCTGAAACATGAGAAGATTCACATTCACTTTCCTTTGAATCTGACCTGCAATCCTTCTTCCTCAAACAGGGAATCCAGGCTGATGGAGCTACAGATCCTCAGAGCCCCTGCTGTACCGGTTAGAGAATCATAGCAGCATAGCAGGAGGCCATTCACACCATTGTGTCAGTGCTGACTCTTTCAAAGAGTAATCCAGCAAGTCCCTCGCAATGCGTCTCTGCTGTTTGCCTCCACCACTCCCTGCGGGCATGAGTTCCACATCCTCTCCACTCCCTGGGGAACGATACTGGTGATTGTCTCATTTCGATGACCTGTAGTCTTGCCGCATTTTCACAATTGGAATTGTTTTCTCCATAACTGTCCAATCAAAATCCTTCATCCATTTAAAGACCTTTGTTGGTTCACCGCCATCTCTTATTGCGGACGAGAACAAAGAACAAAGAACACTACTGCACAGGAACAGGCCCTTCGTCCCACCAAGCCTGCCCATGGTTTCTATCTCTCTTTTTGCCTCCCATTTGTGTGTCTATCAAGATACATCTTGAGCGTTGCTAATGTGCCTGCTTCCACCACCTCCATGGCAGCGCGTTCCAGGCGCCCACCACCCTCTGTGTGAGAAACTTTCCCCGCACATCTCCCCTAAACGTACCCCCTCTCACCTTGAACCTGTGCCCTCCTGTAGTCCGTCTGAAGGGCCTGAAGGTTTCTGATTTTCAATGATGGAAGGAGATACTTTGGTTTTGAGTAAACATTGGTTACACTAGCCCTCTGCTAGTCACTTGGGCGCTCATCCATCAACCAGCATATTAGGAGGAGTCAGTCTGTAATGGAGTGACATCCACATCTAGTTGAAAGGGTCCCAGATACTTGATCTTAGCTTTATTTTGATAGGAAGGAATTTTGAATGAAATTATGGAGTTGGATAAACACAGAATCCATCCAGTTATTATTCTATACTAAGCTCAGAATTCCAATGCCTACCACTTCCTTTCACTCCTATTGTGTAGGAACCCAAATCCAAGCAAAACATTTAAATATAACCACGTTGTTCTAAGCGGATCCCTTTCAACTATCCTGTTTTGCTCACTAAATTTAGTCAAACCCGCTGCCAGATTTCAATCTTTGGGCAGTGCTGTGCGTTGGTAAGCCGACCGCCTCTGGACAAGCTGGAGCTTTGTTGAAAGTTTGAGTTTCTTTTTCCACTGATACAGACCTGCCCAATAAATGAATAATTGGCTTGAGAGCCAAAGGACTTGGGAGCTGTCCAACTTCATCATGAGTCTGTGGAAATCAACGTGGTCGGAGCTGGAGAGACAAGAGTCACACTGGCAAACCAGAGGCAAAAAGGTGGGCCTTTATTATCTCTGCCCCACACATAGGTCCTCATCTCTCCTCTGGACTGGACTTGACAACACTGTAGCCTAGGAGAACCTGAGACACCTTTGATTTTGATTTTGATTTTGATTTGATTTGATTGATTATTGTCACATGTATTAACATACAGTGAAAAGCGTTGTTTCTTGTGCGCTGTACAGACAAAGCATACCATTCACAGAGAAGGAAACGAGAGAGTGCAGAATGTAGTGTTACAGTCATAGCTAGAGTGTAGAGAAAGATCAACTCAATGCGAGGCAGGTCCATTCAAAAGTCTGACAGCAGCAGGGAAGAAGCTGTTCTTGAATTGGTTGGTACATGACCTCAGACTTTTGTATCTTTTCCCAATGGAAGAAGGTGGAAGAGAGAATGTCCGGGGTCCGTGGGATCCTTAATTATGCTGCTGCTAGCCAAGGCAGCGGGGAAGTGTAGATTTGCCCTCAGACACCTTTAATTAATCCACATCGATCCTTTACTCTCAAGCCGTTATGTTGGATGTCTGTCTCTTTAAGCTAAAAAATGGCTTTTGAATCCCGCGTCAGCAACCTCAGCGGCCGGTGATGGTGATACTCACCCCTGCAGCTGACCTTGAATGTTCAAACTAGGTTGACCTTTGAACCCAGTTGGGGTTAGATCACCTCAAACTGCACGGGCGCCAATCGCAATCCGCACCATCTCTGAATTCATCTGAGTGGGAACCCTGCTGCCCAGGCCACTCACCATGTTAGTGTTAACTAAGCGCTGGATGAGTTCACACACAAGCCGGTTAAGAGATTGCAGACACTGTGGCTGTGGCATTTTCCACTCTTTACTTCTTTGTACCCTTTCCAAATGCAATATCAAATCTTGGCATGAGCAGCATCTGGCCTGAAACACTCGCACATAATTCTTTTAATTTTAAAGGAATTTGAAAGGTTACACAGATTAAGATATATAAATTATTCATGGAGAGGTTGGAGTGACCTCTTCTCCCCTACTTTCGCTGTGAGGGACACCAAGGAAAATTAACCGGGGATATCTTTGAAATGACAAGTGGTTGTATAAAATTCCCACAGGGTTGGGGAGGATGTGGGATTTCCTGATTTCTGGTGTAACTTCGGAACGAGATCGGCAGAAATCCACAAAAAACAGATCTTTGCATCACCTTTCCAAGGTTTGGGCGGCACAGTGGCACTGTGGTTAGCACTGCTGCCTCACAGAGCCAGGGACCCGGGTTCAATTCCGGCCTGGGGACACTGTCTGTGTGGAGTTTGCATGTTCTCCCTGTACCTGTGTGGGTTTCCTCCGGGTGTCCTGGTTTCCTCCCACAGTCCAAAGATGTGCGGGTTAGGTTGATTGGCCATGCTAAGTTGTCACTTAGTGTCAGGGGAATTAGAAGGATAAATATGTGGGGTTATGAGGATCGAGCCTGGGTGGGATTGTTGCAGGTGCGATGGGCTGAATGGCCTTGTTCTGCACTATGACCTCCCTGTGCAAATTCCATTCCAGTGGAATCTTGTTATTACAATTAGTGCTGAATTTTGAGTGAGCCCTTACTATTTTATTGAATTACAGTATGGGCTGAACTTAATTCAAAGCTCAATGGGAACAGGAGGAGGCCAATTGGCCCTTCGAGCCTGTCCCACAACTCAATGGGATCATGACTGATCTGTTACCTAACTCTATATCCCTGCCATTGCCACAATGGTCTTTGTGCGAACTTGAAGGACATTAACCTTTCAGCACTGGGCAAGTGACCTTTAATTGACCCACGTGTGCAACATGTGTTTAGATTGGCAGTGATGTCATTGCCCATGGGGGCTGGCATCCATGCATGTGTGGTTCTTGCCATGTTGGCACTGTTCCATTTTCTTCTTCGCGCACAGGTGTTTGCCATGACTCATACAAGGATTCTGACAGAGTTGGTCATATGTGTTGGCGTGCCTATTCTGTGTCAATACTTTGCATTGCAACACAGCCACTGACATCTAACATCGCCAGCTGATCACCGAATGGAACATTGGAGTAGGCGAAGGCCATTCAGCCCCTTGAGTCTAATATGCCATACGTTTAAAATATGGCTAATCGATATGAAGGCATTGTTCCAACAGAGTGAAAGATCACCAGGAGAAAGAGACTCCACCAGTAATGCAGATGACAATGTGCTTAGTGGATACTTTGATCAAACCCACCCAACCTGAACATGTGAGGGTGACTTTAGTCTCCATCAGCAGTGCTTTTGATGAATTGGCAGCCAACGTTTCACTGCTGTCAGTATTTCTACTGATATTCACAGGGAACAATGGTTCAAGTTTGTTTTGGAGATGTCGTTCCTAGTCCCAGTGCCAAATAAAAATCTTGGTGGCACAGTGGTTAGCACTGCTGCCTCACAGCGCCAGTGACCTGGGTTCGATTCTGGTCTCAGGTCACTGTCTGTGTGGAGTTTGCACATTCTCCCTGTGTCTGTGTGGGTTTCCTCCGGGTGCTCCGGTTTCCTCCCACAGTCTGAAGATGGGCAGGTTAGGTTGATTGGCCATGCTAAATTGACCCTAGTATTAGGGGGATTAGAAGAGTAAATGTGTGGGGTTGTGAGGATAGGGCTTGGGTGGTAGGTGCAGACTCGATGGGCCGAATGGCCTCCTTGTGCACTACAGGGATTCTACGGTTCCCAGGTCAGTGGGAATTAAAACCTGGCATTGTGAGTTTGGGTTGGACACCCATTTTGCACCCTGCCCAAACCTCAATCAGCTTTGAAGGATGGGGGGGTGCGGGGGGGCAGACAAGTTCCCTGCGGGCAGATTAGGTTAAAGTTGTTCCTTCACAGCTCGCCCTCACCCCTTCCATCTGTGACTGCTCCATGATGTGAAAGCCATTGGCAAGGGAATAAAAGAGCTTTGATTTCAGAGTCTGTGCCCAGGTAAAATACAAATGCTCAAAACACGCTTTGTCCGCTGTGTGGGACGGGTGCATGTTCGCCAGGATTCTGAATGCCACATGTGTCCGGAACCTCCCATCCTGAAGCTGGATTGGTTAGTTTAATATCCACAACTATCGAGGTGAGGATCTTTGGAACTACTCACAGCAGGAAGTTCACATCAGTGGAATGGATTTTCGTCAGGTCAGGAAATATGTTCAACCCAGTGTTGAAAATGCCCCTGAAATCAGAGCAGAAATGTTTGACAATAAAACATTTTCGTGGAGCTTACTTTAAAACTTCATTTCCTATCTGCAAAACTATTTTACACAGGGCTACATGTACAGCGTAGGAACAGGCCACTGAGACCAACCAGCTCACTCTGTTCCACTTCCTCCTCCCATCCTTCCTCATACCATCTTAACCTCGATCCCTTCCCCTTCTTACCTTTGTCTAGTTCCTCCCTTTAGCCAAGTTCCACCTTCTGTCACCAGTGTTTGGGCAAAGAAGTTTCTTCTGTATTGTTTGGGTGTCACGGTGGCACAATGGTTAGCACTGCTGCCTCACAACGCCAGGGACCCGGGTTTGATACCCGGCTTGGGTCACTGTCCGTGTGGAGTTTGCATGTTCTTCCTGGGTTTCCTCCAGATGCTCCAGTTTCATCCAAAAGATGCGTGGGTTAGGTTGATTGGCCACACTAAATTTCCCCGAGCGTCAGAGGGATTAGTAGGGTAAATATGAGGGGTTATGGGAATAGGGCCTGGATGGGATTGTAGATTCGATGGGCCGAATGGTCTCTTTCTGCATTGTGGGGATATGATATGATCCTGTATTTCTGATGGATTTCTCGGTGACTAGCTTACATTGAGGGAGTACGGCTTTGCTCTTCGCCCACAACTGGAATCTTACTCTCTGTGTCCACGCTATTAAAACCTTTCCTAATTTTAAAGACTTCTGTGAAATCGCCCCTCGGGCTTCTTTTTTCAAGAAAAAAGAGATCTGGTTTCATCCCACAGTCTGAAAGACGTGCTGGTTTAGGGACATTGGCCATGCAAAATCCTGGAACATCCTCCCTAACAGCACTGTGGGAGTACCTACACCACATGGACTGCAGTGACACTATGTTGTCAAGGGCAATTAGGGATGGGCAATAAATGCTGACCCAGCCTGTGAAAAAACACATTTTATAGAAGTTGCTATTGCACTTTTCTGAGTGTTTTCACAACCAACAGGACATTTTCCTTTTAGTCTCACCGATTAAACGTCCACTTTGGACAATCTGCGGAAATAGCGGGGTTATTTGGGCTGAATTTCACTGGATTCTGGGAGGCAGGGACAGTATTGGGGAGGGTAGGGTGATAAAATTGTGGATATCGGATACGCTAATGCTGGCACGGAGGCGGACAGTCAATTCGTAAAAGTAAACGCCCTGCCATCATTTTTCAAAAGCAAAGAAATCCTCCTCCTCTCAGCCCATCTGCTCCAGGCTCCCTGTCCCACAGAGAGGCCCGGGACAGGAGTCGATCCGCCCGCAGGGATTTGTATTCACCTCTGAGAGGTTGTTTCTAACTTGCAAAGCACTCCCCCCACACCAACCCATCCCCATATCACCAACCTACCTTGCAACTGGTGCACCAATCCCTCTCCCACTGGAGCTGCTGAGGGCTTCGTAGGTGCCACACTCTGACTGGGCCAGCGAGGGGATGTTCTGCACTAAAATCATGGACATGCTCCTGCTGTTGGCTAGTCCCGCCCTTGAGCCCTCTGGGGCAGCACAGTGGCACACTGGTTAACACTGCTGCCTCACAGTGCCAGAGACCCGGGTTCGATTCCCAGCTTGGGTCACTGTCTGTGTGGAGTTTGCACATTCTCCCCGTGTCAGCATGGGTTTCCTCCGGGTGCTCTGGCATCTTCCCACAGTCTGAAAGACGTGCTGGTCAGGGTGCATTGACCTGAACAGGCGCTAGAGGGTTATGACTAGGAAAATTTCATAGTAACTTCACTGCAGTGTTAATGTCAGCCTTACTTGTGACTAATCAATAAAAACTTTAAATTCTATCTCCATTTCAGTCAGGACGAGATCTCAAGGAGGCCAGGCTGAAGCCATCACCAATTGCAAGACCACATTCCATACAAGTACAGTGAAGAGGATTATGCAGCAATCTAGAACTTCTCTTTCACCATAAGTATCTACAGTAACACCCAATTGCCTATCACATAACTCCTCGACAGGCTTTCATTTCTGTTTTGCTGTACTCACAAGTATTTTAGAATTGGGAGATTTTTGAAAGCATCCGGGTCAATGTGACTCAAACTCTTTGTGTTCCGTATCTCTCTGTTAAAAAAAAGCACAAAATATTATCAGTGTAATTTTGTTCTTAGTATCATAGAACAGAATCACAGAATTCCTACAATGCAGAAAAGGCCATTTGGCCCATTAAATGTGCACCAACTCTCTGGCAGAGCATCTTACCCAAGCCCTCTCAGTCAGCCACAATCAGTAAGGATAGGTAACAACATCTCCTCCACGATCATCCTCATCACTGGTGCCCCCCAAGGCTCAGCCCCTTACTATACTCCTGATACACCTATAACCGTGTGGCCATTCCCCGTAACTCAATTTTCAGGTTTGCTGATGACACCACTGTAGTGGGTCAGATCTCAAACAATGACGATACAGAGTACAGGAACGAGATAGAGAATCTGGTGAACTGGTGCAGCAACAATAATCTCTCCCTCAATGTCAACAAAACAAAGGAGATTGTCATTGACTTCAGAAAGCATGGAGGACATGCCCCTGTCTACATTAATGGGGACAAAGTAGAAAGGGTCGAGAGCTTTGAGTTTTTAGATGTCCAGATCACTAACAACCTGTCCTGGTTCCCCATCCCGACACTATAGTTAAGAAAGCCCACCAATGTCTCTACTTTCTCAGAAGACTAAGGAAATTTGGCATGTCAGCTATGACTGTCATTAACTTTTACAGATGGTCCATAGAAAGCATTCTTTCTGGTGGTATCACGGCTTGTATGGGCTCCTGCTCTGCCCAAGACTGCAAGAAACTAGAAAAGGTTGTGAATGTAGCCCAATCCATCAGGCAAACCAGCCTCCCATCCATTGACGTTGGAAAAGCAGCCAACATAATTAAGGACCCCATGCACCTGGGACATTCTCTCTTCTACCTCCTTCCATCGGGAAAAAGATACAAAAGTCTGAGGTCATGTACCAACTGACTTAAGAACTTCTTTCCTGCTACTGTCAGACTTTTGAATGGACCTACCTTGCATTAAGTTGATCTCTACACCCTAACTTTGACTGTAACGCTACATCCTACACTCTTTCCTTTTCTTCTCTATGAACGGTACGCTTTGCCTGTATAGCCACAAGGAACAATACTTTTCACTGCATACGAATACATGTGACAATAATAAGTCAAATCCAATCAAATCATCCCCATCGCCACACATTTCCCATGGCTAATCCATCTAATCTATGCATCTTGAGACACTAAGAGGTAATTTAGCACGGCCAATCCACCTAACCTGCACATCTTTGGACTGTGGGAGGAAACCGGAGCACCCAGAGGGGATCCGCACAGACACGGGGAAAAAGTGCAAAGTCCACACAGACGGTCACACAGGGCTGGAATTGAACCAGTGCTAACCACCGTACCACTCATTAGTTTTGCCCCTTGTAATTCCTTCCTTTTACAGGGATAGAATAGATTAGACATCAAAGCTTGGAGCTTTCATGATCTCTGTGTAGCTCTGATCCATATGAGGCAGCATAAGGTACCATTCATTCACAGTATCCCAGCCAGGTGACCATATGTTAGCCTAGACTGTGATTGTTAGCAAGCTGTGAGCAGCATCACATCCAACTCCAACCCTACCCCCACCAGACCTCCAGACAAGTACACTTCCCAGCAGGGATCAGTGTGCAGTGACCAGGAGAAGGAAACCATGATTCATTCGTGCCTCAGCTGGTCGCACACTTGCCTCTGACTCACAGAGCTTTAGGTTCAAATCTTACACCAGGACCTGAGCTCAAATGTCATGGCTCACACTCCAGAGTAGGACTGAAGGAACACTCACGTTGTCTTTGAGATGTTGGTGCTGAGTGTGACATCTTCCACTCAATATGAGAACATAAGACCAGAAGGAGGCCATTCTGCCCTTCAAGTCTGTTCCAGCGTTGAAGTAGTCCAGAGTGATTTGTATCTCAATACCATCAACCAGTCTTGGTTCTTCAATTCATAAAACCCTTCTTTGATATTTTCTATTGGGCCCCACGATTTCCATGACTCATTTTTGTAATATCGAAGAACAAAGGATAAAGAACAGTCCAGCACAGGAACAGGCCCTTCAGCCCTCCAAGCCTGCACCAATCATGATGCCTGCCTAAAGTAAAACCGTATGCACTTACAGAGTCCATATCCTTCCATTCCCATCCTATTCATGTATTCGTCAAGATGTCTCTTAAATGCTGTTTTTGTACCTGCTCCCAGCACCTTCCCAGGCAGTGCATTCCAGTCAGGGTGAGTTGGTTGCTCCTGTTCTCACTGGAGTTCAGAAGAATGAGAGGTGACCTTATTGAGATATATAGGATTCTCAGGGGCTTGAGAGGGTAGACATTGAGAATGTTTTCTTCTTGTGGAAGAGTCTAGGATCAGCGGGCATAATCTCTCTGTGTAAACAACTTGCCTCATGCATCTCCTCTAAACTTCTCCCTACGCACCTTAAACCCGTGCCCCCTAGTAATTGACTTTTCTATCATAGGAAAGAGCATCTGACTATCCACTCTGTCCATGCCTCTCATAATCTTGCAAAACCTCTACCAGGTCACCCCTTAACCTCCATCGTTCCAGTGAGAACAAACCGAGTGTATCCAATCTCTCCTCAGAGCTAATATCCTCCAGACCAGCTTGGGAACTGCAGGCTTCGTGAACAAGTACTCACATGTGTGTGACTTTATCTAGATTGAAGAATGCGTGTGCGTCCACTTTCTGAAGTGTTGCATCAATAGAAATGTATCTGGAAGGGAAGGTGAAGAAAGGCTGTGGTAAAAAAATGGGATAAGACATTTCAAATAAGAGAGATATGCATCTGCACTGACCACAAACCCACCCAGGCCCCATTCCCATAACCCCATGCATTTATCCTAGCTAGTCTCCCTGACACTAAGGGGCAACTTAGCATGGCCAATCCACCTAACCTGCACATCTTTGGACATGTTCAGATAAATATTAGTCTGTTTATTCATTTTAGTACACAATAATTTCACAAATACTTACATCCTAGAAATGTTTGGGAGCTTTGTAAAAGCCTCAGTGGAAATGGTCTTGAGTTGAGTCTCCATGAATCGGCTGTCAACAAAAATAATATCGAGCGTCACTGGCAGCGATTAGAATCATAGAATCATACGGTGCAGAAGGAGGTCATTCGGCCCATCGAGCCTGCACCAATCACAATTCTAACCAGGTCCTATCCCCATAACCCCAAGGATTTACCCTAGCTAGTCCCCCTGGCACTAGGGGGCAATTTCGCATGGCCAATCCATCTAACCCGCACATCTTTGGACTGTGGGGGGGAAACCGGAGCACCCAGAAGAAAGCCATGCAGACACGAGGAGAAAGTGCAAACTCCATACAGACAACAACCCAAGCTGAGAATCGAACCCGGTTCCCTTGCGCTGTGAGGCAGCAATGCTAACCACTGGGCCTTGATTGCAATTTCAAACATTACTGTTCTGGTCTTCGTACTTTCTCCCTTTGTGAATCTGACTGGCTTTCGCCTTTTGGAAGAGTTTGGCTTTGAAATATTTCTGGGTTTGCCACAACAATCTTCATTATCGACCCGGCTGAGAACAGCGATAGTGTGAGATGCAGATGTGGCTTTTGTACCAGTTAACAATCTACCAATTCACCAAAATTAGAGAATGTGTTTCAATGCAATGGTCATATCATATTGAGAGTATTATATTTACACCTGGTCACTATTACACAGAAGATATACTGATTAAAGTTACAGTAACAGCACAAAGTGTAACCCTAAACCTCAATTTGAAAACACATGCACTTGTTCTTAAATTTCTCCATACCTTGTACTTTATCTCTGCAACCTCCTCCAGACCTACCACCCTCCAGGGTATCTGCACTCCTCCAATTCTGGCTTCTTGCATGTCCCTGGTATTCCTCATTCCAACACTGGCAGCTGTCCCTTCAGGGCGTAGGCTTTAAATTCTGGAATTCCCTCCCAAAACCTCTCTAACCTCTCTCTCGCCTTCTTTAAAATGCTCCCTAAGAATGACCTGGTTTATTTATTTGTTCGCAGGATGTGGTGTGGCGTCACTAGCAAGTCCAGCATTTTACTGCCCATCCCTAATTGCCCTTGAGATGGTGTTGAGTCACCTTCCTGAGCTGCTGCAATCCATCTGGTGTAGGTGCATCCTGTTAGGGAGAGAGTTCCAGGATTTTGACCCAGCGACGGTGAAGGAATGGCGGTATATTTCCAAGTCAGGATGGTGAGTAGCTTGGAGCGGTGTTCCCAGATATCAGCTGTCCCTTTGCCCTTCAAGGTGGTTTCAGAATGTGGGACTAATATTGTACTCACTTCTAAACACACCTCTTTTTCTCAGCTTTTGATCAGTTGTCCTGGTATCTGCTTCATGTCAAACTTTATTGGATAATATACCCTGGAAGCAACTTGGGATACTTTATGCCTCAGATAAATGCCAATTCTCCATCTAAAGAGGATTATTAGTGCAAAACAATTGAAGAAATTACATTTGAAAGAAAGAAATGATTCAAGAGAAAACCACATCAAATTATCTAAAATATTGTAAATTATGGAGATTATTTCTTCATTAAAAAGCCAACAAAGTGCAACATAAAAAAATTATAGAAAATGACATTGAATATATAGGATCAGGCCATTCAGCCTGACCAATCCATGCTGGAAGTTTATTCCTTCTCCCATCTTTCTTTCTCTTTTATTTGTTTATCTTCTTTCCCCTAAATGTTTCTGTACCTGCTCAATCAAAGCCTTTCATCATTTTAAAGGCCTCTATTGGTCAAGATTCCATAGAATCTCTGCAGTGCAGAAGAAATCTGCACCCACCCTCCGAAAGAGTATCTTATCCAGACTTTCCAAATTGCTTGCTGTGCTCTACAACCTCTCACTATTTAGATAATAAGCTTCTTTTATACTTCCTGCCAACATGGCAAATATCACATTTGCCCTCCATTTGCCAGATCTCTGCCCACTCACCCATGTCCCTTTGTAGCTTCCTTATGTCCTCTTCACAATTTACTTTCATATCTATCCATACAGTGCAGAAAGAAGCCATTCGATCCAATTATTGTGTACTAAAATGAATAAACAGACTAATATTTATCTGAACATGTCCAAAGATGTGCAGGTTAGGTGGATTGGCCATGCTAAGTTGCCCCTTAGTGTCAGGGAGACTAGCTAGGATAAATGCATGGGGTTATGGGAATGGGGCCTGGGTGGGTTTGTGGTCAGTGCAGATGCATATCTCTCTTATTTGAAATGTCTTATCCCATTTTTTTACCACAGCCTTTCTTCACCTTCCCTTCCAGATACATTTCTATTGATGCAACACTTCAGAAAGTGGACGCACACGCATTCTTCAATCTAGATAAAGTCACACACATGTGAGTACTTGTTCACGAAGCCTGCAGTTCCCAAGCTGGTCTGGAGGATATTAGCTCTGAGGAGAGATTGGATACACTCGGTTTGTTCTCACTGGAACGATGGAGGTTAAGGGGTGACCTGGTAGAGGTTTTGCAAGATTATGAGAGGCATGGACAGAGTGGATAGTCAGATGCTCTTTCCTATGATAGAAAAGTCAATTACTAGGGGGCACGGGTTTAAGGTGCGTGGGGAGAAGTTTAGAGGAGATGCATGAGGCAAGTTGTTTACACAGAGAGATTATGCCCGCTGATCCTAGACTCTTCCACAAGAAGAAAACATTCTCAATGTCTACCCTCTCAAGCCCCTGAGAATCCTATATATCTCAATAAGGTCACCTCTCATTCTTCTGAACTCCAGTGAGAACAGGAGCAACCAACTCACCCAACTTACCAACCACTGAGGTCAGACTCACCGGTCGGTAATTTCCCGGGCTATCTCTGTTCCCTTTCTTAAAAATAGGAACTACATCCGCAATCCTCCAATCCTCTGGAACCTCTCCCGTCTCCATTGACGACGCAAAGATCATCGCCAGGGGCTCTGCAATCTCTTCCCTCGCCTCCCACAGTATCCTGGGGTACATCCCATCTGGTCCCGGCGACTTATCTACCTTGATAGAATTCAAAAGTTCCAACACATCCTCCTCCTTAATATTCACGTACTCAATCCTTTCCATCTGCTGCAAATCCATAACAAAATCTCCCAGATCGGCTTCCACCGTGAATACTGAGGCGAAGTACTCGTTAAGCACCTCCGCCATTTCTTCTGGTTCCACACAAACCTTTCCCCCCTCACCTTTTATCGGTCCTATCCCTTCTCTTCTTATCCTTTTACCTTTCACATATTTATAGAAGGCCTTGGGATTCTCCTTAATCTTACTCGCCAAGGTCTTCTCATGACCCCTTCTGGCTCTCCTAATTTCCCTTTTAAGTTCCCTCCTACAGTCCTTATACTCCTCAAGATCTTTAACATCTTTAACATCTAATATCATGAGCTTTTATTTTCTGCAATAACTTTTGATGTGGCATCTCATCAAATGCCTTTTGGAAATCTAAGTCCAGTACATCCTTTATCCACAGCACACATGTTCAATTATGTAGATCGATTGGAAAAGTTGGGACAGTTTTCCCAGTAGAAGAGAATTCTGAGAGGAGCCTTGATAGAAATGTTCTAAATCATGAGGGGTCTGGTGAAAAGTAGATAGGGGGAATCTGTTCCCATTGGTGCAAAGATCGAAAAGCAGAGGGAACAGATCATAGCATCACAATGCAGAAGGAGGCCATTCGGCCCATCAAGTCTGCACTGACCACAATCCCACCCAGGCCCTATCCCCATACATTTACTCTAGCTAGTGCCCTGGACACTAAGGGGCAATTTAGCATGGCCAATCCACCTAATGTGTACACCTTTGGACCGTGGGAGGAAACCAAAGCGCCCGGAGGAAACCCACGCAGACATGGGGAGAACATGTAAACTTCACACAGACAGCGACCCGAGCTGAGAATTGAACCCAGGTCCCTGGCGCTGTGAGGCAGCAGTGCTAACCACTGTGGCACTGTGCTGTGCCATTTTCTTGCAGAAAGCTAGCACACTCACAATGGGCTGAATGGCCTCTTTCTGTGATGTAATTCTATAATTCACCACCTCAGCCCTTTCATGTCAACAGAGGAGTGACCCAGCACGTGGATAGCTTTGTGGTTCTGGTATCATCCTTGCAAATCTTCTCTGCCCTCACTCCAATGCCTCAATATGGAGACCTGGACAACACACAGGACTCCAGGTGCATTCTGAGCAATGCCTGATACAAGTTTGGCATACCTTCCCTGCTTTTCAATTCTGTTCCTCCAGAATTATACCCCAGTGCCTCCTTTACTTTAATAGCCTTATTGATTGGTGTCACAACCCTTAATGGTGAATGAAAATAAATTCAGAACAGGCTATCGAGAAAATCCCTTTTGTTCGAGAGCACAAGAACATAACAAATAAAAGCAGGAGTAGGCCATTCAGCCCTTCGAGCCTGCTCCACTATTCAACATGATCTTGGCCGATCTCCAACTTCCCCACTGTTTTCCTGCACTATCCCCATATCCTGTGATGGTTCTAAGATGTAGAAATCTATCAATCTCAGTCATGGACATACAAGAATGGTAAATGTATGGAGAACCTGTCAGATAAGGGAGGGGGAGGTTATAATCAGATGCCACAAGGTACAGCGAGATACGAGCCTCAATGGGAAAATGGTCCTTTCTGGGGTTGTGAGAGTTATAATTTATTTGTAGGTTTGACCTAGCTGGTCACTACCGCCTGAAATCACCCACATGCCTTTTTCATTCTGAATAAATTTACATCTGTAGAAATAATTGGTATTGAAATTCAGGCACAGCAACTAGAAAAGAACGTTTAATTAATACACCTTAATCGAAACTCAGTCATGGCAATCAGATGTGATCTGTGAGAAACTCTTACCCTCCAATCCCACCCTGCTTACTGTTGTATAGCACATACATGAATCTCTGGACCTGTGGAAGTGCCTTTAACTAATGATTCATTGAACAGTGCTGGTCTGATCCAAATGGTTTCACCGCATTGACAGTATCTTCTCTGCCTAAACCACTGGCATTCTGTCCTCACTCCCCCACTCACCCCCACACCGTATATTTCTGGTTACCGCCTTCTGCAGCCAGATGTATTTTAGCCTAAGGAGGGTACGGTCTCCTCTCAAAACTGAGGCAGCAACACTTTGAGTGTTAAGATTGATCTCTTCCTCTGACCCTTTTCATAGACGCTATTAGTAATCTCTAATAACAGGTGAACCAGTTATGGACTACTCTAAATCTGTTTTAATTTTTATTTCAAAGTAAACTCGTTAGAGTTTAGAAGAATGAGGGGAGATCTCATTGAGACATATAAGATGATGAATGGGATGGATAGGATAGAGGTGGAGAGACTCTTCCCGCTCAAAAAAGACAGTAGGACTAGGGGGCACAGCCTCAAGATAAAGGGGGGGCGGTTTAGAACGGAGTTGAGGAGGAACTTCTTCACTCAAAGGGTGGTGAATCTCTGGAATTCTCTGCCCGTTGAAGTGGTGGAGGCTGCCTCGCTAAATATTTTTAAGACGCAGGTTGATGGGTTTTTGATAAACGTTATGGGGAGAGGGCGGGAATGTGGAACTGAGCCACTTCAGATCAGCCATGATCTTATTGAATGGCGGGGCAGGCTCGAAGGGCTAGATGGCCTACTCCTGCTCCTATTTCTTATGTTCTTATGTTCTTAAATATTTTGTCCCTCAATCACGGAATTATCCATTGGAACTAAACAAAAAGGTGCTGGAAGAGGCCGTTTGGCCCATCAGGTTTGCCCTGTCACTCAACATAATCAAGGCTGATCCGTTGCCTCAATCCTGTGTTCCTGCATTCTACAGAGGGAGGTCATTTGGCCCATTATGCTATCCTGTTAGTTTCATTCTCCCATAATCCAGTCACCCTTTGAGGATTTATCCGATTCCCTTCTGAAGGTTTCCATTCTCCTCATCGCCCATTCTTTTGCTAATTAAATCACATTTGGGTCCTTTATTTACTCATTCTCTTGCCAATGGAAACAGTTTATTATTAAGTTAAATTATTAATGTTGCAAATAGGCTTACATTAACATTGCAATGAAGTTATTGTGAAAATCTCATTGTTGCCACACTCCAGCACCTGTTTGGGTACACTGAGGGAGAATTTAGCACGAGCAATGCACCTAACCAGCACGTCTTTTGGGCTGTGGGAGGAAACTGGAGTACATAGAGAAAACCCACACAAACATGGGGAGAACATGCAAACTCTACACAGACAGTGACCCTAGCGGGGAATCAAACCCAGGTCCCTGACACTGCGAGACAGCAGTGCCAACTACAGTGCCACCGTAAAACCCATAAACTCATTAACCTACTCTTTTGAAACCCTTATTTGTTTTGAACATGCTGACCTAAGATTTTTATTAACAGAACACTCGCGGCTCTGTTATGTGAAGACGTGTGACAAATCTAGAAGGATCATTAAGTAATTTCCTGCTTTGTATCACATTGAACTTTTATCAATTTTATTCCTATTCCCTTGTGTTCCACTGTATTACACGACCCATTAAATCAAACAAACCAGATGCTTGGAGTAAACAGCAGAGAAAATGTTTATAAAGAGAGAGGGAGTAAGACTCGAGCTAAAGTGATGGTGGGGCATTGGTAATTGTTAGCTAACCTAGAGGCTAGAGCATAATGCTTTGGGATGCACGTTCAAATCCCATCATAGCAGCTGGTTTAAAATTAATTAGTAAAGCTTGTCTTTATAACAGTAGCCATTGGTGTAAAAGCCTCGCTGCTTCCATGTTTTAGCTGTCTAGCTAGCCCTGACCCACCAATAACTGCTTAATATATTTGAAAAGTTGGAGACAGTAATATATTTAGCAATTAGCCTGACTTATTACTGTTCCAAAACATTAATTTTAATCATATGTATGGAGTGGTACAGGCAGGCCTATGTCAAGAAACAAACTCATGAGTAATGAAATCCTTGGAAGCAATCTTTATCCAAAGCCTCTACGATAGCTTCTCCTTGAAGTTTCTATTGAAATTTCTTCCCTTTCTGTTTTTTTTACTGGTTTGAAAACAAGCTTTTGATGGCTAATTTGTGATTTCCTTTGCCTTATCACTGGTGATCTTGGTCCCTGTCCTCCAGGACTAGGAGTTATCTCCCATACGCTGATCTGCTTTGTCGCCTCTCTCTCTTCCATTAAGAAGCTCATTTGGCCAAGGTTTTGGTCGCCTGTCCTAATGTCTCAATCTGTGCTTTGGTGTCAGGTTTTGTCTGATAGTCGTTTCTGTGATGACCCCTAATTGGGACTTTTTACAATGTTAAATGCACTGCACAAAGACAACTTGTTATGTTACGCATACAAAAGATTAATTATGGTCATCCCTCATTCCCAGAGGGGAGCCAAACTTGATGTGAGCAGAGATCAGGGAATTAGAGTCAATCATGCATTGATGGCACAGTGGTTAGCATTGTTGCCTCACGGAGGCAGAGACCTGGGTTCAGTCCCAGCCTCGGGTAAACGTTTGTGTGGAGTTTTTACGTTCTCCCTGTGTCTGCATGGGTTTTCTCCCGGTGCTCTGGTTTCCTCCCACAGTCCAAAAGTTACGTGCATTACCTGCGCTAAATTCTTCCTCAGTGTTCCCAAACAGGTGCCAAAACTAGGAGATTTTCACAGTAACTTCATTGTAGTGTTAATGTAAGCCTACTTGTGACCAATAAATAAACATTAAACTTTAATAGGGATTCAATGAATCTATGATTCTATCTCCAGTCTGTGCTCCCATCATTGTGATTGAACTCTGTGGATGCCAAATTTACTTGATGCTTCAGAAAGGCAGAGAGTAAGTGAGATGAGGTTAAAAGAAAAGAAATTGAGAAGGATTGGAGAGTTTTTTCAAAAAGACAGCACATGCATGATGTGTTGAATGGTCTCTTTCTGTGATGTTTTGTTCCAAGATTTGCCATGACTTTCACGACTGTGCAATGTCCCAAAGCACTTTACAACCAATTAAGTACTTGTTTAAATGAAAAATTGATCATATTTTCACTTAGCATTTTTTTATCCCTCAGGGCATGTTACAATGAAGTTATTCAGTACGGTACAATGAAATCAGTCTGGCAACTCACTAAGATTTCTTCGACAGCACCTTCCAAACCCGTGAACTTCACACCTAGAAGGACAAGGGCAACAGACACATGGGAACATCACATTTGCAGGTTCCCCTCTGAGCCCCACACCATCCTGACTTGGAAATATATCGGCTGTTCCTTCACTGTGGCTGGGTCAAAATCCTCGCTCCCTAACAGCACTGTGGGTGTACCTACACGATGTGGAGATGCTGGTGTTGGACTGGGGTAAATACAGTAAAAAGTCTCACAACACCAGGTTAAAGTCCAACCAGTTTATTTGATAGTAAACCCTTTTACTTTTACTAGGTTTATTATCAAATAAACTGGTTGGACTTTAACCTGGTGTTGTGAGACTTTTTAACTGGGTGTACCTACACCACAGCGGTTCAAAAAGGCAGCTCACCACCAGGGCAAGTAGGCATGGGCAATAAATGCTGGTCTAGCCACTAATGCCCAAATTCCATGAAATAATATTTTAAAAGTTCTTTTGAGGGGTATTTGCTGTTGAAATGTAAGGAGTGTAAGTAGCCAAGTTGTCCAAAGCAAGATACCACAAACCTCCATGAGTTAACCAGACAATCTGTTTTCAATGACACAATTGTTTGGGGGTGAGTAATTGACCAGGACACTGGGATAACCCTTTGCTCTTCAAATAGCGCTACGGAATCTTTTCACTTAATCTAAGAGCACACGCAGCTTTGGTTTATTTCTTACCCCAGGACAGTGCAGCACTCCCTCAGCACTGCTTTGAGATGGGGTTGTCAGGCTTGATTATGCACTGTAGTATCTGGAGTGGGTCTTGAATCCACAACCTTCTTGGCTCAGAGGTGCAAACTCCACCCATTAAACCTCAACAGCTATTGACTTCACACAATCTGCGATGGAGGTGATGCTGGACTAAATGTCACTGGACCAAAAATCCCAAGGCCTGGGTTAATACTCTGAGGGCATGGGTTCAAATCCCACCATGGTAGTGGGGGGGAATTTAAATTCTGTCAATAAATCTGGAGTCTCAGTAATGATGACTGTAAGTATGAAACTATCACTGATTGTTGCAAAAGCCCATCTGTTCACCAGTGTCTTTTAGGGAAGAAAATCTGCCAATCTTACCCAGTCTGGCCTACATGTGACTCCAGACTCACATTTTTGACTCTGAAATGGCCCAGCAAACAACTCAGGTCAAGGGCAATTCAGGATGGGCAACAAATGTTGGCCTTGCCAGTGACACCCGCATCTCATGTAAGAAAGGATCCCCCAAAATCATGCTGGAAAACAGTTTATTCCTTTGTTGAGAATTTCCTTTGAGTTACAGGGCTGATCCCATGTCCAGTATTAACTGGTTTGGTGATGCAGGTTCAGTGTGGGTTAGTGACAGTGGAGCTTACCCGCCAGAAAACTGCTGACCATTCTGAATGTCACAGGCTTGTGCATCTGTCAATCTCTGCAAAACATGATGTGGAGATGCTAGCATTGGACGGTGGTGGGCCAGTGGCGTAGCTAGAGGGGGTGCGGGGAGAGCGACCGCTCCCCCTGAGCACATTCTTCAAAAGTGGCGCCTTTTCAACGGGGTGTTCCTCACGGGCCCCTCAGATCTCTTCCCGAGATCTGAAGTCCTCGATCCGTGTACTGCAATCGCAGGATGCGATACGGATGCGGGGACTTCAGGCAGCGAGGAAGGCACGCAATCTCCCGAGAGGGCACGCAATCACGAGGATAATTGCAGAGACTGCGAAGGACGTAAATATGCAGCCACCGCGACGAATGAGCAGTCGAGACCAAGCATCCCTCGCTGGTGGACATCACCGCCGAGATTGGGTGAGTAAATAGATTTGGTGATTATCACTAGAGCGTCCAATACTGGCAGCTTTAATTTAAATAAACCAGCTTATTTAAGTCCATAGCGACGATCAAGAATATGACATCACAGGAATGGTTTAGTGAAGATATTCGGTGTGTAATTTATAGTTTTAGTCACCATTCATTCAATACTGTGTATCATTAGAATGAACTACTCCAAAGCTGAACTAGAATCTGGCACCTTGTATCTCTCTGTTTGCATGAACTTTGTCCATTTTAAGCACTGGTTATTTTGAGCTAGCTGTGTCTCGAGCGTAGCCAATGGATTAATGAGTTTATGGAAGTGACATGTTTGCCATTATTGCCATGACTGCCAGGTTCTGGAGGGTACGAGTGTACATGCCCTGCCACGCGTGCTCAGTGGGAGCAAAGTGAGAAAGGCCTTATGGATTACATGCCTGTTCAATTTTATACACGGCATATATATTGCAAAGGCAAGTTTAAGTTGCTTTTTCATTTTATTATGAGGGTGTTATATGTCTATTGTTAAGATTACCTAGAAAAATTATTATAGATTTTTTTTCTCTCTGATAAGGAATGCCATGGAGAAAAACACAAAGTAGAAACTATCTGGGTGGGACAGAAAGAAGATGAAAGAAGTTGCAAATCGAGAAAAATGACGCGTTCCATTTATCTTAACCTGTCCACATTGTACCACATTTTTCTGACCTTACCAATAACTAGCACAGCTGTGGAATGATCCTTTAGCCAGCTCAAACACATAAAGTCCTACCTTCATTCTACAATAGGCGAGGATAGGGTTAGCTTTGGGTCATGATGCGGAGATGCTGGCGTTGGACTGGGGTAAACACACTAAGAAGTCTGACAACTCCAAGTTTACTATCAAATAAATTGGTTGGACTTAAACCTGGTGTTGTCAGACTTCTTACTGAGCTTTGGTCTCCATTGAAAGACAGTTGGCTACTGAGGTAGATTGTAATAAAGTAATAGATAACTTTGCTAGAATGAAGCCTAGACAAAAGAAGCTGTTGTAGTTGCTTCATACCTTTTTCATATTGCTTTGTTTTGTTTTCATTTTACATTTAAAATGTAAATTAAGTAAATAAAACATGTGTTTTTATTATGTTTTGATTTTAAATACAAAATAAAAATGTATAATGAATTTTAAATTATTTGGTATGCGTCGTGGCGCCTTTTTTATGTGCTCGCTCCCCCTAACTTCAGAACCTGGTTACGTCCCTGGGGTGGGCACAGTAAGAAGTCTCACAACACCAGGTTAAAGTCCAACAGGTCGGACTGAAGCTTCTCGTCCTCAGGTGAGTTGCTCTGGGGAGCAGCGCTCCGAAAGCTCGTGATTCCAAATAAACCTGCTGGACTTTAACCTGGAGATGTGAGACTTCTTATCTTGCAAAACATGGGGAATGGTATGGGACAGTCAAATTTCATTGAACATTACCCTGGAGAGCAGGGGGAACGTGCGATTGCTGTTTGTAATGCTATGCAAGGCTTCAGAGAACGGGGCAGCTGGGCTGGAGAAATTCCTGGGAGTCCCCGGCGAGCTGGTGGGAATGTATCTCGGCTCACTGTCTGCGTTCACTTTGGGCTGGGATCTTTGACATGGGTCCGCTCTTTCACTGAGGATTCTTTGGCAGGAACTGAAACCATCGAAATATTTATACTTAGAAGATTGAGTTGGTTGGGGGCAGAGTGTCCGGAAAGTGAGGGTAAGGAGGAGTTACTTTCAATCAAAAATTCCTGCCCTCTCACTCAGTTAAAAGCTGTTGGAAAAGTCAACGTTTATTTATTTATTAGTCACAAGTAGGTTTACATTACAATGATGTTACTGTGAAAATCTCCTAGTCGCCACACTCCGGCGCCTGCTTGGGTACACTGAGGGAGAATGTAACACAGCCAATGCTTCCAGAAGTGGCATTGGACACTCCCTGTTCTCCTCAGCATGAGTTTCAGTGTCAACGCTGTTGTTTGACCTCTTCCTGTGCTTTCATCCACATTCCTGCTCGGTGTGTTTACTCAGCCCAGCCTCTGATGCTGAGAGTGTTGACGCTTCATGCTGAGTGTGTAACACTTCACATTGAGTGTGTAACACTTCACATTGAGTGTGTAACAGTTCACACTGAGTATGTAACACTTCACACTGAGTATGTAACACTTCACATTGAGTGTGTAATGGTTCGCATTGAGTGTGTAATGGTTTTACATCGAGTGTGTAATGGTTCGCATTGAGTGTGTAATGGTTTTACATCGAGTGTGTAATGGTTCACACTGGGTGAAATTTTACCAAAAAATGGCCGAGTGTTGGGTCCGGTGTGAAACACACTGGGCGTGATCTTACCAGCCGTTCACGCCACTCCCCAGCTGCAGCGAGGTCAGAGAATTTGGCGGACAACCAAATCAGATTTCTCTTTTAGGACAATTAGTAGCCTCAGTGATAGCTGCCAAGGAAAATCTAAATGATTTGGGAACTGATGGGAATGGGAGAATCCTGCCAGCGCGAATGGCGGTAAGATTGCGGGCTCTGTGTTTTGTGCCAACGGTGCTGCGTGCTTCAATGAATAAATCAGGAATTATAAAGCTCGTCACGGTGATGGTGAACATGAAACTATCATCAATTGTTGCAGAAACCCATCTGCTTCACATGTGACTTGTAAAACAGGAGGGGATCGCTGAACTTGTACAAATGCTCGAATAGTGTGGGTTTTGTTTAGGAAGACGGGCTGGAGGGGACATGGGAAAGAAAGGAGCAAACTCTGAGTGCGCCTATTAGGCTGCTAACTTAAAATCATGCGCCTCCAGAGTCAGCTCCAAGCAGACTCACTGCGGTAGTCTTGTGAGAGATTGGAGACTGGGAGAGGGCACGGTTAGAGAGGGAGTATTCAATACAAACCTTTCACCTCAAACACATGCATATAGTGCTGACAGTATAAACAGTGCTGGGAAGATCAAACCTCCTCATGCCTTTCCTTGAACCGCAGTAACTGAGCAATGAAGCAACTGACCGCGTGAACAGGATCCTCATGTAAGTAACGTCTCTATTTATAGCCTCCAGGTGTTTTTGAATACCACTCTGTTCAGTGACCGTTGGCTGCCCTCTTTCTGCTGGTGACACCAGTTTCTTGGTGTGCGTGATATGCTTTCACAAGCAAGGCAGTTTAAACCCTGAAAGGCACACTTAACTTTCGCCACCCTTGCTGAGTATAGACAGCAGGGGCATGGTGGAGTGGAAGAGGCCTCAGTCAATGTCTCTCACTATTGGAAAGGGACAAAGTGTGCATCTGTTGATACCCAACATAAATAGAGGAACTGCACATGAAAGTAAATCATTGGTTAGGAAACATCTTGGAATATTCTGAAGACATGGCGAGGCATGATCAGTGAAACCTGCCCTTCCTTCCTGAGTGTCTCTCCTCCTTCCTACCTTTCTCTCCTTCCAGCCTCTCCTTCTTTCCTGCCTCTCCTTTCCTGTCTTTGTGCCATCCTTTCGAAGCCCATTTCAAACATCTCAGTCATTTTATTGCTGTAATGGGCTGGATTTTGTGGTCCTAGGTTAAGGATTCATGTGTGAGACTTTGTAAATAGCACCTCCCATAATGATGCTGTAAGAGGTCACATGACTAAAGGTGGGATTTTTTGGGCCGCACTCACCCCAAGATTGGAAAATTCCACCCGAGGTCAATGAACCTTTCCATGGTCCGTGTCGCACCTGCTACGATTCCGGTGGCAGATGGGATGGGAAAATTTCGCCCTAGGAGTCTGAAAAGGAGAATGTTTGTGGCTTTGGCATTATAAATATCTCAGAAATGGGGAGGGTTCCAACTAATTTGGCGGGGGAGGGGTGGGCGCCATCATAAAGTGACAGAAAAGAGGAATATGGTGCATAAGGTGGAAGTGTCAGATAAGACGGCAATGGTATCTTGTTAGATAGGAGCATAATATAAAGGACTACAAGGAATACAAAGACAGGTTTGACTGCAGCTATGTGCACAAAGTGTGGTGAATAAGGTTTGTGAACTACAATCACAAACAGCAGAAGGTATAATTGACGAAGAGAGACATGAAAAAAGAATGGTATAGAATGGTTAACAAAAAGATAATCCAAAAATCTTCTATCGGCATGCAAACAGTAAGTATATTAAGGGATGTAGTGGTGCCTTTTAGGGACAAAGAAGGTGATATATGCTTCGAGGCACAGGAACAGGCTGGAATAATTAATGGGTACTTTGTCTTGCTAAGGATGGGCATGCTGACAAAATATTGGTAGAAGTTGAGATTGTAGAGGTGGTGAAATTTGATAGACAGAATGTTCTGGAAAGGCTTAGAATGTATAAATTACCTGATCCCGAAGGATTGCATCCCAGGTTGCTAAAGAAAGTGGGGGGTTGAGATTGCAGAAGGGCTTGCCATAAATTTTCCATTTTCCAGAGATATGAGTGGCGTGCCACTCTTTAGAATTGCCCCTCTCCCTATCCATTTCATCAAAATACATCACCTTACACTTCTCTGTGTTAAATTCCATCTGCTACTTGTTTGTACAGACTGCTAGCCTATCTATGTCCTGTCGCAGCTGATTTGCATTGTCTTCACTGTTTCTCACATCTCCAGGTTTGATATCACCAGAAAATTCTGACTTTTTCCATCTTTTTAAAAAATCCCGATAGTGCAGAAGGCCATTCAGCCCATCATGTCTGCACTGACTCTCTGACAAAGCATCTTACCCTGGCCCTCTCCCTGTAACTCCACACATCTACCATGGGTAATCCCCATAACCTACACAGATTGGGACACTAAGAGGCAATTTAGCACTGCCAATTCCCGCCTCCCCCGATCTCTAGGTGCTGCCTAGAGATATACTGGAGCTGCGCGCACTGCTGGTTAAAATCAGGATTTTGTTTTGCTCAGATGTTCTTCGAGATCCTGAAGGGTCCGTCAGCCCCACGCAATGTGAGACTGCCTTTCTTCATGAGGGTCTCACAGCCCTCCTGATGAGAGTCTCACACCCTCATGATGCAGGGTCTCACAGCCTTCCTGATGGGGAGGGTCTCACAGCCTTCCTGATGGGGGTCTCACAGCCTTCCTGATGGGGGGTCTCACAGCCCTCCTGATGAGGGTTTCATAGCTCTCCTGATGGGGGGTCTCATAGTCCTCTTGATGGGGGGTCTCATAGCCCTCCTGATGGGGGGGTCTCACAGCCCTCCTAATGGGGGGGGTCTCACAGTCCTCTTGATGCGGGGAGGGGTCTCACAGCTCTCCTGATGGGGGTTCTCACAGCCCTCCTGATGGGGGGGGTCTCACAGTCCTCTTGATGCGGGGGGGGGTCTCACAGCTCTCCTGATGGGGGTTCTTACAGCCCTCCTGATGGGGGGGGTCTCACAGCCCTCCTGATGGGGGTCTCAAATTCCTCCCTTCTGGAGCTATGCTCCCACTTTAGCAGTGCAGAAAGCAGGTGGGCAAATATCAATGAGAGATCACAACAGAACAGAAAATGCTGGTCTGGCAGCATCTGTGGGAAGAGGATAGAGCCAATGTTTCAGTTCTGGGTGACCCTTTGTCAGAGTGATGAAGGCTCGTCTAGATCTGAAACGTTGGCTCTATTCTCTGGGCAAAGGTGCTGCCAGACCTGATGAGATGATCCAGCATTTTCAGTTTTTGTTTCAGATTCCAGCTCCCGCAGTATTTTGCTTTTATCTTAGAAGCTCAATGATGGGCCGAATGACTTATTCTGCACTGCCAGACTCTGTGAATCTATGATGGCTTTGCCATAATGCAAGTGCATGCAGCCAAACTCCCCCTTGTATTCTTGTGGCACACAGCACAAAGCTTTCCCATTCATTCTCCTGCCTGGGTTTTAAGGGGTTTAACCTCAGCCTGTGTGTAATCTCTTTGCTGGGACTGTGGGCACCGGTTTACAGGGGGAACCCGCATACACACACACACACACACACACAGACAACCTGACAGGTCTCAACTGTTTGGGGTACTCACATCCTCTCGGTGTTCTGGGGGAAGGTCGGGATGTGATCGATGGATTTACAGGTTATCTGGACAGTGTTCCAATCTGAACACTCACACACACTCGGGCACCGATCCACTGAGTCTCCAGCCCGGCTCACTCCCAGGGAGATAGCTGTCAAAGCTAGCACACACAAGGTGGGCAGGATCATCTTAAACCAGGTTCCAAATCCACTCCTTTCTGACCAAACCAAATCCAAACTCCTGCAATCCTTTCCTGCCTTTTCTCTCTTCCTTTTTCTTTCTCCGTTGGTGTCTCTCCCTTTCAGAGGAAATTGCTGCGATCCATTCCCCCGGCGATCTAGTTGAGTTTTGTTTGAGTGAGTTCTGGCCGCCAGGAGCTCTCTGGATACAGGTTTACATTGTTAGCACTGACACCTCCAGAGCAACTCCGGACCCGGGGAAGCTGATTGACAGATAATGTCCTCACCACCGCCATTCAGCTCGTTACAACTGCTAAGGAATAGGACCATTGTCAAAATGTTGTTTTGCTTTAAAAGTCTGCCCACTAGTTCAAAAGACTGGGTTTGTCATTAAATATTTTGTTTTAATCAGAAAAGAACTTGCACCCCAGGGAGGCAGCTCACCACCACGTTCTCAAGGGACAGTTTAAGTTTATTTAATAGTGTCAGAAGTAGGTTTATGTTAACACTGCAATGAAGTTACTGTGAATATCCCCTAGTTGCCAAACTCCGGCACCTGTTCGGGTACACTGAGGGAGAATTTAGCATGGCCAATGCACCCTAACTAGCACGTCTTTCAGACTGTGGGAGGAAACCAGAGCATCCAGAGGAAACCCAAGCAGAGACAGGGATAACATGCAGACTCCACACAGACAGTGACCCAAGCTAGGAATTGAACCCGGGTCCCTTGCACTGTGAGGCAGTAGTGCTAGCCACTGTGCCATCATTACAAACTCAATTCCACTCCTACAAATATTTCTGGTACAAAGTCAGAATCTGGAGTGTCAGTAGCCCTGACATTCCTCAATGTATATACAGGTGAAACTCCCTGAATGGGCAGGGAATCATTACCTCAATCAGGGAGCTCATACTCTAAGAGGCCAGCCCCATGGGCCTCATTGAGGTCATTACAGGAATATAAGCCTTGCCACAGGGTTACAGGAATTTTCAACAGCTTACTCTTTAAGATATGCTATCCTTGAAGCAGAAAGAAACAGTTTGCATTTTTATAGCACCTTGCACCATCTTGGCATGTCATAAGATTCTTTAACAGCTAAGTAAGTACTTTTGAAGCTTTGTCACATTTCAGCCAATTTGCACACAGTAAGCTCCCACAAACAATGAGATAAATAATCAGATCATCTGTTCCTTCCTGATGCTGGTTGAGGGATAGATCCTAAGACGTAAGAGCAGAAGTGGGCCATTCAGCCCATTGAGTCTGCTCTACCATTCAGTGAGATCGGCATTGACCTTATTACATTGATAAGGAGTAACTTATCTTGAAAGTGAATCTAATCAGAGATGTAAGATGCAAGTTGATTCCAACATTCCTTTTAAAAGTTTGTGAATTGTCTGGTCACACAGAGTCTAATAATGGGCTGTAAATAAAGCAAATATTCTACACAAAACTACACAATTCGTGCTTACTCCTGAGTGATTCATTACTATGTAGAAAGTGTTGAATATTATTGTGGGCTCGTCATTTTCCTCTCCAATAAATTGTTTCCTCATCACCACTAGGATATTGTGACTCCTTTAGCATTCTATTGGGGCACTTTGTCACGATAGATTCAATAAAGAGCCAGGATGATGGATATTGAAATATTAAAGCCTGGGTCACTTTTATTTCGTTGTGTTCCTCTTGAGTCTTTCTTCAGGTTGTGAAGAATGTATGAATTAAAATAATTTGGAAGCATAGAGTGATTGTTAGTGCTGCAGTCGAATTTTAACACAACAGTGGGGAATAACGAAGATCATCTCACAGAATTTGTGTCAGTCAAGGGCTAATTTATTTCATTTGGCAAATCTTTTCCCTTCTGGAGGTGCCAATTGGCGTAGGTTGATTGGGTAATGCAATTCTCTCTTGGACCCCATTCAGGTTATTGAATATGATCTCGGCAGTAATGAAGTGTAAGTGAGAGACATCCAAACAAACCCATTCCCATCCTCCCCAGATGTCCATTCTATACAAGTGTGTCTTTGAGCAGAGACTGCCTGACCAAGGTTCAAGCCAGGGAAACTCTGATTGACTTCATCACCCTGAGACAGAGTCCTTCTGAACCTCCCTCTTCAAAGCTCCCAAGGACACCAATCAACCTCCTCACACCCCCACTGGATTCAATTCAAGACCTTTCAAACTCATTCTTCCCCAGCCTACTACAGCTATGGAACTCCTTATCTCTATTATTAATTATTAATTATTAGTGCCACAAGCAGGCTTACATTAACACTGCAATGAAGTTACTGAGAAAATCCCCGAGTCGCTGCACTCCAATGCCTGTTTGGTTACACTGAGGGAGAATATAGAATAGCCAATGGCCACAGCCAGTGCCAATTAAACAGCATGATGGCACAGTGGTTAGCACTGCTGCCTCACAGCGTCAGGGACCTGGGTGCAATTCCGGCCTCGGGTCACCGCCTATGTGAAATCTGCACATTCTCCTTGTGCCTGTGTGGGTTTCCTCCGGGTGCTCTGGTTTCCTCCCACAGTCAGAAAAGATGTGTGGATTAGGATGATTGGCCATGCTAAAATAACCCTATTGTCAGGGGCATTAGCAGAGTAAATATGAGGGGTTATGGGAATAGGGCCTGGGTGGGATTGTAGTCGATGCAGACTCGATGGGCTGAATGGTCTCCTTTTACACTGTGGGGATTCTATGAATGCACCTACCAACATGTCTTTCGGACTGTGGGAGGGAACCAGAGCACATGAAGGAAGCCCATGCAGGCACGGGGAGAATGTGCAAACTCCACACTGATAGTGACCCAAGCTGGGAATTGAACCTGGGTCCGTGGCACTGTGAGGCAGCAGTGCTAACCGCTGTGTCACCATGCCACCCATCTTATAAAATCTACAAGCTTTTAAAACCCAGGAGTGTCATCATCCAAATGACATCAACCTGATTTACCTCACCCTGTGGTTTTTTTTGCTAATTATCTTAAATCTTTGTCCTCTGATTTCTTGCCAGTGGAAGCAGTTTCACCTCATTTACTCTATCAAAACCTTTCATGATTTTAACAGTCCCACTGAATCTCCTCTTGATCATCTCTGCTATTGGACGAACGGTGTCAACCACTCTAGTCTCTCCACTTACCTGATGTCTCTCATCCCTGGTACCATTCTGGTAAATCACCTCTTCAAGATCTCAACATGCTCCCTAAAGTGTGATACTCAGAATTGAACGCACTGCGCTTACTGAATTGCCCCGGATTAGCGCATCTCCAACACCAAACCAGCTCACTTGATCAACACCCTATCCATTTCCCTAAATAATTGCTCCCATCAACACCAGCACACAGTGAAAGCAGTGATTATATGGTTATATCTGAAAGGTGCACTGCAGCAACTTGCGAACGCTCCTTTGACAGCACCTCTCAAACCTGCAACCTCCAGCATCTAGGAGGACAAACTCAGCAGATACAGGGGAACACCAAATGAAAATTTCTCTCCAAGCCACACACCATCCTGATTCGGAAATATATCTTAAAGAGAAACACAGAGAAGTTCCCAATAAGAAATGGATGCTGCAAAGAGAATGAGACAAAAGTCAAAAACGCCAGCCACCTCTCTTGTTCCGTGTAGATCCAACTCCACAGTGGTTAGCACTGGTGCCTCACACAGGGACCTGGGTTCAATTCTGGCTCTGGGTGACTGTCTCCTTGGAGCTTGCACATTCCCCCCATGTCTGTGTGGGTTTTCTCCTTTCTCCAAAGGCTTCCTCCAAAGATGTTCAGTTTAGGTGGTTTGGCCATGATAAATTGTCCCTTAGTGTCCCAAGATGTGTTTGGTGAATTAGCCAAGGTAGAGTGAGTAGAGTTAGGGGGATAGGGTGGGGGTCTGGCCTGGGTGGGATGCTCTTTCGGAGAGTTGGTGCAAACTCAATGGGCTGAATGGCCTCCTTGTGCCCTGCAGGGATTCTATTCTATTCCATGATTCTCAAGTTTATTTTAATGCATTATCCACTCTAAATGCAAATCAAGGAATAAATTGTTTTCCCAATTGTGCACTGAGGATTACATTTTGCAGGTAGCAGGAGCTTTTGATTGCATTATTAAGTATTGGATTGATGGCTTCTCTTCAGCTTTATGGAAGTTACTTCCTGAGCGCACCTCATGTTTGGCTTTGTTTGGTGTGGGTTGTTATGGCAGTGGTCGCTAGGGTATACAAACAACGAAAGCCACCAATGAGAAGCTGAGAAAGCATTGTTTCACTAATAATAGTTTAAATTAACTCACAAGATTTAAAAGTTTGCGGCAAGTGTCGCATTAATATGTCAAGCACTTTTTAGAAATTGGATCTCATTTACACAGGCTGGTGTGGTGTGATAGTCTATTGATAAATAGTTCACTTCTTTCCTACATTCTCCTTTTTATGTCACAAAACTTCTGTTTGAGATTATATTGTGTTCCTCTATCCAGCCCTTTACCTGCAGCCTGAACACATTTATCATAAACACATACCTCCTCAGTTACAACTGCAGACAATTTTATATGAAGACAATAAATATTTATTCACTAATATTAGCAGCAGTAAATTAGGAACTCTGATCTCTAAGTAAAGCACTGATAATTTTATAGCACAAGACACCAATAGCAATCGCAGCAACTGACACAGAACTTTACAAGCTTTGTCAGAAGATAACTAGATCTTGAATACCCTCAGACCCAAGAGATTGAAAACCAGAGAACTGAATCACAGAATACTACAGTGTACAAGAGGCTCTTCGGCCCATCGAGTCTGCACCGATGCACAAAATGTCCTGACCTGCTCACTGTAATACCACTTGCCAGGACTTGGCCCATAGCCCTGAATGTTATGGCATGCCAAGCACTCACCTAGGTGCCTATTAAAGGAGGTGAGACATCCCGTCTCCACCACCCTCCCAGGCAGCGCATTCCAGACCCTCACCACTCTCTGAGTAAAAAAGGATTCAAGTACAGGAGCAGGGATGTGCTGTTGCAATTATACAGGGCCTTGGTGAGGCCAACCTAGAATATTGTGTACAATTTTGGTCTCCTTTTCTGAGGAAGGATGTCCTTGCTCTCGAGGGAGCGCAGTGAAGGTTTACCAGGCTGATTCAGGGGATGGCGGGACTGGTGTAAGAGGAGAGATTGACTAGGTTAGGATTGTTTCGCTGGAGTTCAGACAAATGAAGAGGGGGGTGGGGGGGGGCGGGGGTGTCTAACAGGACTACTTAAGGTAGATGCAGGAAGGATGTTCCTGATGGTGAGGGTATCCAGAACCAGAGGTCACAATCTGAGGACTCAGGGTAGACAATTTAGGATGGAGATGAGGAAACATTTCTTCACACAAAGACTGGTGAGCCTGTGGAATTCGTTACCACAGGAAGTAGTTGATGCCAAAACATTGAATGTATTCAAGAGATGGCTGAATAATGCACTTGGGGGTGAATGGGATCAAAGGTTATGGGGAAAAATGTGGAAATGCCAGCGTTGGACCGGGATGGGCACAGTAAGAAGTCTCACAACACAAGGTTAACGTCCAACAGGTTTATGTGATAGCACTGTGCCCACCCTTGTCCAACGCTGGCATCTCCACATCATTTTTTTCCCCATAACCTTTGATCCCATTTGCCCCAAATAAACCTGTTGGACTTTAACCTAATGTTGTGAGATTTCTCACTAAGAGGAAAAAGAAGGATTAGGCTATTGAGTTGGATGATCAGCCATGATTGTGATGAATGATGGAGCAGGCTCGAAGGGCTGAATGGCCTCCTCCTGCTCTTATCTTCTATGTTTCCATATTTCTATGAAGTGAATTAGCATGCTCTCTGCTTCTGTGGGCTAGTTTGCTTCTCATTTTCAGTCCACGCTGGCTAGCAGTAATATGAAAAAGGGAGCCAAATGTGTAAGTCTCTCCCTGTCAGTACACAGCCCACTCCATCGGCAAGCTCTCAGCTGGCATATAGAAACTGGGTCCCTCACAACCTCAGCCTAAACCTTCAGAGAAACTTGGAGAGCGTTTAATGTCAGAGGTGCAGTGAGTACAGCTGCCAACACAGGGTCATACCTTGGCACTCAGGATCAAAACTGCCAGCCGTGGGCAAATGGCTTGGCTGTCCCGCGGGTATCTTGGGAGGGTTGAAGGCCAAGGGAGTAAACCCTGACAAGAAACCTGGAACCCAAAGATGGACTAATGTCTCCATTTTCCAGCAACTCCTGCCACCAAACTGGTGTCAAGCAGAGTGCTTCTCATTTTTTTGGACTCAACAGGGGAGATATGGGAGGGGCACCCTAATACTTGGGCAGTCCAAGGTTTCTATAAAGTTTGCCAGACTTGGGCCTTGCGGAGGACACATGGGATGGGATTTTACGGCTGTGCTCGCCCCAATACCGGAAAATCCTGCCTGAGGTCAACAGACCTTTGCATAGTCCGTGTCCCGCCTGCTACAATTCCTGTGGGGACAGGATGTTAAAATCAAACCGATGGAGCGTGCAGGCATACTGAGATATTAAATGAATACTTTGCATCCGTCTTTACCAAGGAGCAACATTCTATCCAGGTCATGGAAAGCAGCTGAGGAAACTTTCTCCCTAGAAATATTCAAAATTGAAAAGGGGAAAGTGTTGAATAGACAGTCAGTACTGAAGGTTGACAAGGCATCAAGTGGACTCAGTCACCTGATGAAGGAGCAGCGCCCTGAAAGCTCGTGATACCAAATGAACCTGTTGGACTTTAATCTGGTCTTGTGAGACTTCTTACAAGTTTAAAAAAACTAAATTTGTGACTCATATAGGTTCATTGAAATGTGTACATTGTGTAAAAATATTAAATTTGTTTTAAAGTTTAAACTGGACAATGTGCACATTTGAAAAAACAAGTTATCTAAAATACATTCCTTAAAATTTGTACATTGTGTAAAAAATATTGAATGTATTGAAACTCAAGTTGGACAATGTGCATATTTAAGAAAATAGTTATTGCTCAATATAAGTTAATTAAAACATGCGTTGGGCAAAAATGTAAAACTTGTTCAAGTTTAAGCTGGACAATTGAAATATGTTTTTAAAAATTGGTGCTCAAAGTATGTTAATTAAAATGTGTACATTGTGTAAAAATAATAAAGTTATTAAAATTTAAGTTGGACAATGTGTATATTTTTAAAAAATTGTTCTTCAAAGTATGTTGATAAAAATATGAGCATTGGGAAAAGAGTACTAAATTAATTATTAAAGTGTGAGTTGAACAATGTGCACTGAAGTGAATGTGTGGCTGGAAGTTTACTTGAGAGCTGGTGGAAGTTTGCATTGGGAGCTGCTGGAGGTTTGCATTGGGAGCTGCTGGGAGTCTGCACTGGGAACTGCTGCAAGTTTGCATTAGGAGCTAGTGCAAGTTTATATTAGGAACTGCTGGAAGTTTGCACTGAGAGCTGGTGAAAGTTTGCATTGGGAGCTGCTGGAGGTTTGTATTGGGAACTGCTGGAGGTCTGTATCGGGAGCTGCTGGAGGTTTGCACTGGGAGCTACTGGAAGTTTGCACTGGGAACTGCTGGAAGTTTGCACTGGGAACTGCTGGGAGTCTGCATTGGGAGATACTGGAAATTTGCATTGGGAGCTGGCAGAAGTTTGCATTCAGAGCTGTTGAAAATCTGCATTGAGAGCTGCTGGAAGTTTGCAGTAGGAGCTAGTGCAAGTTTGCATTGGAAGCTGGTGCAAGTTTGCATTGGTAGCTAGTGCAAGTTTGTATTAGGAGCTGCTGGAAGTTTGCATTGGGAGCTGGTGAGTGTGTGCAGCTTGCCAGCTGGCTGAGAGTTAGCGCTCCGCAGCTGCGCACTGGCGCCTCGCTCTCCCTCCGGGTGGGTGAGGGGCGGAGGCGGGACGTTTGGCGCACTTTGCGAGCAGGCATTGAGGAGGGCTACCTGCCGGCTGGCCCGCACTGCCTGCTGGGAGTTGTAGTCCCACACTCCCTCTCCCTCGCACTCTCCCCGGACACGGGGACTACGTTTCCCAGCAGGCCCCGCGCCGGCTCACCGGGCTGGCCCAGGGCGGACATTTCAAGTTGCCATAGACGCTTCTCGGCCGATGGGTGCTGCGGCTGTCGCTGATGGCCGAGGCCGGGCAAGGGCCGTTAGCCTAGCGCGGGCGGGATGGATCTCTGCGGCGTGTTAAAGGTAACGACTCCTCAAACGGACATCCTCCGACAGTTAACGTTTAATATATAAGAGGGGCTGGCCGACCCCAGACAGAGTCAGGGGCAGAGGTGGCACAATGGTTAGCACTGCTGTCTCATAGCGCCAGGGAGCTGGGTTCGATTCCAGGCTTGGGTCACTGTCTGTGTGGATACTGTACATTTTCCCCCATGTCTTTATGGTTTTCCTCTGGGTTCTCTGGTTTCCTCCCACAGTCTGAAAAATGTGCTGGTTAGGTGGATTGGCTGTTCCTCGGTGTAGCCGAACAGGTGCCAGAGTGTGGTGACTAGGGGATTTTCACAGTAACTTCATTGCAGTGTTAATGTCAGCCTACTTGTGACACTAATAAGTAAGCTTTAAGCAGAGTCGGGGACCGGGCATGTCTGGGCAGTCGGGAGAGAGAGAGTGTGAAGCAGCAGCGGTTTATTTTAGACAATGTGTTTATTTAAAAAGCTTCTCTTCCGTCATTGGTCTTTGTCCTAAGTTTAAAGTTTATTTATTATTGTCATAAGTTGGCTTACGTACAATGAAGTTAGTGTGAAAAGCCCTGAGTCACCACACTCCGGTGCCCGTTCGGGTACACTGAGGGAGAATTTAGCATGTCCCAATGCACCTAACTCGCTCGTCTTTCAGACTGAGGGAGGAAACTGGAGCACGCGGAGGAAACCCATGCAGACACGGTGAGAACATGCAGACTCTCCACAGGCAGTCATAGAGCAATCCAGCATGCAAACAGACCCTTTGGCCCAACTAATCCATGCTGACCATGGTGCCCTCCCAGCTAGTTCCAATTACTTGTGCTTGGCTCATATCCTTCTAATCCTCACCCATCCATGTACTTGTCCAAATGCTTTTTAAACACTTTTATTGAATCTGCCTCAGCTGCTTTCTCTGGCAGCTCATTCCATATACGCACCATCCTCTGCATGAAGAAGTTGCCCTCAGGTCCTTTCTAAATCTTTCCCTTTTCACCTTAAACCTATGCTCTCTAGTTTCTAAATCCTCTATCCTGGGAAACAAATGCGTGTGACCATCCTATCTATGGCCCTGTGATTTTATACACCTCAGTAAGGTCACCCCTCACTCTTCTCAATTCCAAGGAGTAAAATCCTAACCTGGCTAACCGCTCCCTATAACTCAGGCCTGCTAATCCTGGCAACATCCTCATAAATCGTTCTTTGCACTCTTTCCAGTTTATCAATACCTTTCCTATAAGAGGTGACCAAAACTCTGTGCACTACTTACTCCAAGTGCAGCCTCACCAATGACTTATACAACTGTAACTTCATGTCCCAACTCCTATACTCAATGTCCTGATTGTCACCCAAGTCGTGAATCGAACCTGGCTCCCTGGCGTTGAGAGGCTGCAGTGCTAACCACTGCCACTGTGCCACCCTCATCTGGTCTGTAGCTGCGTTTAGTAACTAACCTGCTGCTCCTGAGCCGTTCAACTTGGACAGATTAGCCCTAGATCAGTTTGATGACTTTATCCATTCTGATTATGAAGTTTGTGGGCTCACATTCCACTCTCGGACTTCAGTTGTTTTCCTTGAAAAAGAAAATGATAGAGGTGTTCAAAATCATGATCAGTCTGGATAGAGTGTAAATGGAGCTCTGTCAAAGAACAAAGAACAACACAGCATGGGAAACATCCGACCAGGGTCATCCTTTTTTGATTTGATTTATTATTGTCACATGTATTGCGATGCAGTGAAAAATACTGTCTCTTGTGCTATATAGACAAAACATATAGTCCACTGAGTACATAGGGGAGAAGGAAACAAGAGGACACAGAATATAGTGTTGCAGTTATAGATAGGGTGCAGAGAAAGATCAATTTAATATATGGCAGGTCCATTCAAAAGTCTGATAGCAGCAGGAAAGAAGCTGTTTTTTAGTCAGTTGATATGTGACCTCAGACTTTTGTATCTTTTTCCTGGTGGAAGAAGGTGGAAGGGAGAATGTCCAGGGTGAGTGGAGTCCTTGATTTTGTAGTTGTTTTTTCAAGGCAGCGGGAAGTGTAGACAGAATCAATGGATGGAAGGCTGTTTTGCGTGATGGACTTAGCTACATTCACAACTCTTTGTAGTTTTGTGCGGTCTTGGGCAGAGCAGGAGCCACACCAAGCTGTGATACAACCAGAAAGGATGTTTTCAATGGTGCATCTGTAAAAGTTGGTGTGCTGTAGTGGACATCCTGAATTTCCTTACTCTCCTGCGTAAGAGATCGGGGCAGAGTAGATAGAATCATAGAATCCCTACAGTACAGAAGGAGGCCACACATCATCACCATAATTGGAAATGCCCTGTGCCACTGGCAGGACAGACCCAGCAGAGATGGTGGCACAGTGATTACAGTGAGGAGGATGTTGTCCTCGGAGTCCTCACTATCGACGTTGGACTCTGAAGCCTCATGAAATCAGATAAAACACGGGCAAAGAAACCTCCTGCTGATTACCACGTATTGCCTGCCCCTCAGCTGATGAATCAACACTTCTCCATGTTGAACATCACTTGGAGGAAGCACTGAGGGTGGCAAGGGCACAGAATGTACTCTGGGTGGGGACTTCAATGTCACTCACCAAGAGTGGCTCACTGCTACAGACTGAGCTGGCTGAGCCCTAAAGGACATAGCTGCTAGACTGGGCAAGTGGTGAAGGAACCAATACAAGGGGAAAACATACTTGCCCTCATCCTCACCAACCTGTCTGCTATAGATGGATCTGCCCATGACAGTATCAGTAGGAGTGACCACTACACAGTCCTTGTAGAGATGAAGTCCAGTCTTCACATTGAGGATACTCTCCATTGTGTAGTGTGGCATTACCACTGTGCTAAATGGGACAGACTTTGAACCGATCGAGCAACTCAAGACTGGGCATCCAGGAAGCGCTGTGGGCCATCAACAGCAGCAGTACTCCAGCACAATCTGCAACCTCATGGTCTAACATATCCCCCACTCAACCATTACCACCAAGCCATGGGACCAAGCCTGATTCAATGGAGAGTGCTGGAGGGCATGTCAGGAGCAGCAGCAGGCATACCTAAAAGTGAGGTGTCAACCTGAAGCTCCAGTACAAGACTACTTGTGTGCCAAATAGCATTAGCAGCAAGAGATGGACAGAGTTAACCACAACCAATGTATCAGATTTAAGCTCTGCAGTCCTGCCACATCCAGCACTGAATGGGGCAGACAGGTAAACAACTCACTGGAGGAGGTGGCTCTATAGTGATGGAAAAGCCTCGCATACCAGTACAAAAGAACATAAGAACATAAGAAATAGGAGCAGGAGTAGGCCATCTAGCCCTTCGAGCCTGCCCCGCCATTCAATAAGATCATGGCTGATCTGTCGCTGCTCAGTTCCACTTTCCCGCCCTCTCCCCATAACCCTTAATCCCCTCTCATCAAAAACCCATCAACCCGTGTCTTAAAAATATTTAGCGAGGCAGCCTCCACCACTTCAACGGGCAGAGAATTCCAGAGATTCACCACCCTTTGAGTGAAGAAGTTCCTCCTCAACTCCGTTCTAAACCGCCCCCCTTTTATCTTGAGGCTGTGCCCCCTAGTCCTACTGTCTTTTTTGAGCGGGAAGAGTCTTTCCACCTCTATCCTATCCATCCCATTCATCATCTTATACGTCTCAATGAGATCTCCCCTCATTCTTCTAAACTCTAACGAGTACAAGCCAAGTTTATTCAGCCTCTCCTCATAGCTCAACCCCCTCAACTCCGGTATCAGCCTAGTAAACCTCCTCTGCACTCCCTCCAAGGCCAAAATATCTTTGCGCAGGTGCGGCGCCCAAAACTGCACACAGTACTCCAGCTGCGGCCTCACCAATGCCCTATACAGCTGCAGCAAGACCTCCCTACTTTTATATTCAATCCCCCTCGCTATGAAGGCCAGCATCCCATTCGCCTTCCTGACCACCTGCTGCACCTGCAAGCTGGGTTTTTGCGACTCATGCACAAGGACCCCGAGGTCCCTCTGCACCGTCGCCTGCTGCAGTTTTTCGCCCCGTAAGTAATAGTCCTTCCTACCATTCTTCCTACCAAAGTGGACCACCTCACACTTGCCAACATTAAATTCCATTTGCCATTTCCTGGCCCATTCGTCCAGCCTATCTAGATCCTTCTGTAGACTCTCCACACCCTCCGCACAATTTGCCGTTCCCCCAATCTTGGTGTCATCAGCAAATTTCGACACCCTACACTCGGTTCCCTCCTCCAGATCATCTATATAAATGGTAGAAAGCTGAGGCCCCAGCACCGACCCCTGGGGCACTCCACTAGTCACCATCCGCCAATCCGAATAGCACCCGTTGACCCCCACTCTCTGCCTCCTATTTGACAACCAATCCTCTATCCACGCTAACACCCTACCCCCAACTCCATGTCCCTCGACCTTCTGCAATAACCTCTTGTGAGGTACTTTGTCAAACGCCTTCTGAAAATCTAGAAAGACCACATCCACCGGCTCTGCTCTATCCACCGCCCTAGACACATCCTCATAGAACTCCAGTAAATTTGTCAGACACGACTTTAATGAAACCGTGTTGCGTCTGCTCTATCAAGCAATTCCCTTCAAGATGCCTCGCAATTTCCTCCTTAATGACAGATTCTAACATTTTACCTACCACAGACGTTAAACTAACCGGCCTATAGTTCCCCGCCTTTTGCCTGGCACCCTTCTTAAATAACGGCGTAACATTAGCCGTTTTCCAATCATCCGGCACTTCCCCGGAATCCAGCGACGTCTGGAAAATGACGTCTGGAAAATAAAGGTAAAGCTGAAGCATTTGCCACAGTCATCAGCCAGAAGTACCAAATGGATGATCCATTTTAGCCTCCTCTGAACATGAGCCACACTCACCATCAGTTAGAGCTGGACGAGAGAGCTTGTGTCTCTATAAATACACACAAAGGTCTCTATCAATAGATAAGTCCACCATTTGCATTTTATTGGCTTGTGCCATCTTTCAGCGAATTATGGAGAGTTTGCTGCAGGATTTGCCCAGAGTTGTCTTTCATTTGGATGACGTCCTAATAACAGGGTTCACCAAGGAGAAACATTTGAATGATATTTAAAAATGTTCCAGACAGCAGCAGTGTGATTTTAAGAAGAGAGAAGTGCATCTTCCAGGCAAATGAGGTGGCTTATCTTGGTTATCAGATTGATGATTAAGAGTTGCACCCAATGGAAGGCAAAGTGGAAGCGATTAAGGAGGCACCAGCCCCTTGGAACTACTCAGAACTCAGATCCTTCCTTGGAATGCTTATCTATTATGGTGGGAGCCTTCTCAAGAGCAGTCCTACTGCCTGACCCAATCGTGTCAGCAAGTGGTGGTGTTGTTTGTCCACGGGATGAAGAGGCTGATAAGCCAGTGGCAGTCCAACGTGCACATCACGGGATGTGGGTATTGCTGACAAGGCCAGCATTTGTTGGTCAGCCCTAATTGCCCTTGAGAAGGTATTGATGTGTCTTGTATCCACAGGATAGAACAGCCTTGCTCTCTGTCTGCTTAACTACCTATTTGTCCCATTATAAATAAGCGACTACATGTAGAATCATAGAATCCCTACAGTGTAGAAAAAGGCCATTCGGCCCATTGAGCCTGCACTGACAACAATCCCACCCAAGCTGTATCCCTGTAACCCCATGTATTTAACCTGCTAATGTTCCTGGCACTAGGGGGCAGTTTAGCATGGCCAATCCATTTAACGTACATATCTTTTGGACTGTGGGAGGAAACTGGAGCACACGCAGGAAACCCAGGCAGGTGTGGGGAGAACATGCAAACTCCACACAGATAGTCACCCATGGCTGGAATTGAACCTGGGTCCTTGGTGCTGTGAGGCATCAGTGCTATCCACTGTGCCGCCTGTATATTGCGAACTTGTCAAGGTAAACCTGCCATGTTGTAATTATACCCTTTCACCATTGCAGATGCGGCTGGGAGGCTATTATCACAGGATGTTAAGATTGTAAAATACACCAACTTACTTAATTGTAATAGTAGATTTTCAATTTTCTTCTCTTCACTTGTTCAACAATTTTCTGGACATGAAGACTTTCTTGGCATCTTATTAATAGGGTTGGAAAGTTAGAATCATAGAATCCCTACAGTGCAGAAAGAGACCATTTGGTCTATCAAGCCTACACCGACCACAATCTCATCCAGGCCCTATCCCCATAACCCCATATATTTACCCTACTAATCCCCCTAATACTAAAGGGCAATTTTTTAGCATGACCAATCCATCTAACCTGCATCTCATTCTACCCACTTGTTTGCAGGCTGCAGTGTTCTTATGGCGGACTCATCGAGTGACTCAGACACGTGCCTTCGTAATTTTTCCAGGCGGCGAGGTCCTCTGAAGGCGACAGCTAAGAGAAGGAGCAGAATGCACAATGCTGGTGATGTGTCTGCTAAAATAGACACATTAGCAAGCACTTTACAGGTATTGTGTTGGGTTTAAAAACAAAACTCCTCATCTTGACTCATTAAACTTGGCACTTGGTGTTGTGTTACCTGCAGTGTTTGCCTGAAATTAAAAATGCAAAGGCACCACTTGTGGGGGATGAGAGAAATGGTTGTATAAATCTCTATTTGGTATTGTCAACTTTTGGACATTACTGGAGCTATCAGTGTGCTGGATCAGCAACAATAACTGCAGCAAGACCTGCCTGTGACCTCCCTAAAATTGTGAAAAATGTAAATTAGTTGTATATTAATTTAAGTACGGGACTGATTTGTAGTTAATGGAAATGTATAAAAGAAATGGATTAGGATTTTTTTTTGGAAATTGAGTTATGGATGTCAAAAGGAGTCTCAGCATGCTCCCAATAGGTCTGTTGAGTGAAGTGGTTCCCTTTCTGGAGAGATTGAGTACTACATAAGACAAGTGAAATTTGTATTTAGGAGTCTTGAGCCGATTATTGAGAGCTTGCAATGTTGTTAGGGATAAAATTCCTCATTCATGTCAATACTTTTACAATTATCTTTTTAATATCTCAGTATGCAACTGACTTGCTCTAATAAACAACTACTACATGATTATCCTGTTTAAAATATTGTGAAGAATTTCAGCTAACTAATTCTAGTGCCTCTGACACAGCCCAACTGAGATGATGAGGAATTCAATGTGACAGATTTGGAGTTGTGTCTAATTGAGGCAGTATTCTCCAATGATGCTGATAAAGAGGTTGTGTTTTTCTTAAAGTGGATTCTTATGTCCATTTTTAAAAGATTGAGTTCTGCTTTAGCAATGATTTCTGGTTGAAGAGTTTAGGACTTTTTTTCTTGAAATTTTTTGAAAATTTGAAGTTGAATGCATTTCAGGATACCAGTCGAGACCTCACGAGTGTTGATCGGATGCTGGGGCAGTATAGAGGCTACACCAACGAACAAATGGATGCAGTGGCACAGGTATGTACTTGCAAACGATAAATCATCTTTATAAGAATTGTAACTCTTGCTTCCCCTTCCTCTGTTCCCCTCTATCAGTCAGTGTCAAATATTGACCAGTGCAAATGGATCAACAATCTGCTCTGAAGGTCCTGCTGTCTGTTAGTGAGAAGACTACTCTTGTATGGGGTAGTCATTTAATTTTTTCTTTAATTATCCCTAGCTATCCCACCCTCCTCTGGTACTGTTTCCTTATTTGCTTCATCTTATGAGGTGCTTTTACATTAGCACAATGGAGTTGAAGGCAAATACATGCTTACTATAGCAAAGAAAACCTGACCTTCATTGTCCCAGCATTGTCTGAGAAGGCAGGGGGTGGTGGAATGTGGCATGTCTTTTTAAGCTTGGATCTTGTTAGCAGCTGCCTGATGCACTGGCTTCACTTTGGGTCTACTCCAGCGTTTGCAGAATTAATGGCATCAAAGCCTACCCAATTAAAAAATCCCAGGTTGGCCCTGATCTGTGATTACCTAATGTTGTATGTTTTGGAGAAAGCTGGAACCTGGAGTTGTGTTTAGTTTTGTGTTGACCTGGAGGAGGGAACCGAGTGTAGGGTGTCGAAATTTGCTGATGACGCCAAGATTGGGGGAACGGCAAATTGTGCGGAGGGTGTGGAGAGTCTGCAGAAGGATCTAGATAGGCTGGGCAAATGGGCCAGGAAATGGCAAATGGAATTTAATGTTGGCAAGTGCGAGGTGGTCCACTTTGGTAGGAATAATGGTAGGAAGGATTATTACTTACGTGGAGAAAAACTGCAGCAGGCGACGGTGCAGAGGGACCTCGGGGTCCTTGTGCATGAGTCGCAAAAGCCCAGCTTGCAGGTGCAGCAGGTGGTCAGAAAGGCAAATGGGATGCTGGCCTTCATAGCGAGGGGGATTGAATATAAAAGTAGGGAGGTCTTGCTGCGGCTGTACAGGGCATTGGTGAGGCCGCAGCTGGAGTACTGTGTGCAGTTTTGGGCACCGCACCTGCGCAAAGATATTTTGGCCTTGGAGGGAGTGCAGAGGAGGTTTACTAGGCTGATGCCGGAGTTGAGGAGGTTGAGCTATGAGGAGAGGCTGAATAAACTGGGCTTGTACTCGTTAGAGTTTAGAAGAATGAGGGGAGATCTCATTGAGACGTATAAGATGATGAATGGGATGGATAGGATAGAGGTGGAGAGACTCTTCCCGCTCAGAAAGGACAGTAGGACTAGGGGGCACAGCCTCAAGATAAAGGGGGGGCGGTTTAGAACGGAGTTGAGGAGGAACTTCTTCACTCAAAGGATGGTGAATCTCTGGAATTCTCTGCCCGTTGAAGTGGTGGAAGCTACCTCGCTAAACATTTTTAAGACGTGGGTTGATGGGTTTTTGATAAGAGAGGGGATTAAGGGTTATGGGGAGAGGGCGGGAATGTGGAACTGAGTCACGACAGATCAGCCATGATCTTATTGAATGGCGGGGCAGGCTCGAAGGGCTAGATGGCCTACTCCTGCTCCTATTTCTTATGTTCTTATGTTCTTATAGAGGGGTTGGTGTATGGTCAGTTAAAGTAAACCAGCGAGAGCAGTGGCTGGTACCATACGGTTCTCCCAGGACTTTTGTTTTGACAAAGTAAGCGTTCTTCTGGGATAGGCCCAATTTGGGTTGAGAATATTGTGAGGAATTTTTGAGAGCAAATCCACCGCAGTGGAAAATTTGAATTGTAAAAGATTCTTGGGCGGCACGGTGGCTCAGTACTGCCTCACAGTGCCAGGGGCCTGGATTCAATTCTGGCTTAGGTCACTGTCTGTGTGAAGTTTGCGCATTCTCACTGTATTACAGTGACTTTCCTCCACATGTTCTGGTTTCGTCCCGCAGTCCAAAGATGTGTGGGTAAGGTTGATTGGCAATGTTAAATTGCCCCTTAGTGTCAGGGGGACTAGCTAGGGTAAATGCATGGGGTTATGGGGATAGAGGCTGGGTGGGATTGTGGTTGGTGCAGTCTCAATGGGCTGAATGGCCTGTTTCTGCACCGTAGGATTCTATGATCTATGAAATGATTCATTTTGGTAGGAAGAACATGGAGAGAAAATGGAAAACAAAGGATACAACTCTCAAGGGAAGGGGCTGCAAGAGCAAAGGGACCTGGGTGTATATGTGCATAATTCACTGAAGGTGTTAGGGCAGGTTGAGAAACTGGGTCATAAAACATACATATGCCTGTGCTGTAATATTAGGGGCATGGAATACAAGAATAAAAGGTTACGTTGAACTCGTGTCAGACAGTAGCCTCAATTGGAATATTGCATCTGGGTGTCGCACATTAGGAAAAATCTGATGATATTGGAGACAATGCAGAAAAGATTAATGAGAATGGTTCTAGAGAAGAGAAACTTCAGTTTTGAGATAGATTGGAGAAGTTAGGACTGTTTTTGTTGGAGAAAAGAACGCCAAAAGGGAATTTAACAGTGGCAAACAAAAGGATGAGCGTCTGGACACAGTACTTAAGGAGAAACTGTTGCCATTGACAACAATAGGCTACAGATTTAAGGTAATTTGCAGAAGAGGTAAAAGAGAAATGAGAAAAACGTTTTCATGCAGTGTGTGGTTAAGGTCTGGAATGCGCTGCCTGAAAGTGTGGTGGACTGAGGTTTAATTGAGGTATTCAACAGGGAATTAGAAATAGTTCAGAGAAGGTTTACTAGACTAATACCAGGAATGGGTGGGTTGTCTTATGAGGAAAGGTTGGAGAAGCTGGGTTTATATTCCCTAGAGTTTAGAAGATTAAGAGGCAACTTGATTTAAACCTTTAAGATTCTGAGGAGTATTGACAGGATGGATATGGTAAGGATGTTTCCTCTTGCTGGAGATCTAGAACTAGGGGTCAGTGTTTAAAAATAAGAGTGGCTCATAGAGGGCTGAGAGTCTTTGGAACTTTCTTCCTCAAAAAACAATGGAAGCAGAGTTTTTGAATATTTTTAAGGCAGAGCTAGATAGATTCTTTACTAACAAGGGAGTGAAATGTTATTGAGGGTAGGCAGGAATGTGGGGTTGAAGTTAAAATCAGATCAACCATGGCAGAGCAGGCTTGAGGGGCTGAATGGCCTACCTCTGCTTCAAATCGTATGTTTGTGTCTGAAAAGGAAGAATGTGAGGGATTATAGGGATCAGACAAAGAGAATTATATTATAAACTGCTCATTTGGAAAGCGGGGGCTGAATGGCTTCTTTCTGTGCTGTAAAAATGTGATTTTGCTGGAGCCTGTTCTTCAGTGTACTTCAGCATCAGCAGAGCCCAGCAAGCAGAGACTTGTGAAACCTGATGTGGGTATCTGCTTCCTCATCGCAAATGGAGCCAGTGAGTTTTATAACTGCAGGATAGACGGCTTTGATTAGTGGTAATTGATGGTAAGTGGTAATTGAAGCAGAGATCTGGGTATCCTCTAAGAGAAGGTGGGTCATTGCTTGAACTGGAAGGAGACATGGGGCTATGTGGGAGAAAACAGGACAGTGGTGATAGGTTTTAGTGATGATGGATGGAAAATGTTGTCATGGAATCAAAAGAAGTTATACAGCATTGAAAGAGGCCAATCGCTCCATCTGGTCTCTGGTAGCTCTTTGAAAGAGAGAGTTAATTTGCTCTAATATCTCAATCCAGCTTTAAATTGAGAGACAAAAAAAAGAAACAAGCATCAAATAAAGTGGAATCTGAATGGAAGACAGTAACAAGAGATACAAAAACAGCATACAGAAACATCACGAGGAAGGAGATGGGAAGACAGATTATAGAGGCAAAGAGTATGAAACCTATTGCTGAATTGCAATGGTGAACAAACAGAAGTGTCAAGCAGGCAAAGTGATACCAGATCAATTTCCACAGATAGTTTGGTGGTTGAGATCCAGGGTGTGACTGATGTACAGTCTCAATACCCAGGTTACTTTCAAGATAGCCAAACTCTGTAGCTGCAGGTGATAGGTTTTGCATTGCTCCAGTAAATATGTCATCTGAGATCTAGCAGGTGTTCCCAGGGCAGTAACCTGGAGTGGAAAACCTGCAGCTACAGAGTTTGGCTATCTTGAGAGTAACCTGGGTATTGAGACTGTACATCGGTCACGCCCTACATCTCAATCACCAAACTGTGGAAATTGATCTGGTATCACTTTGCCTGCTTGACGCTTCTGTTTGTTCACCATTGCAAGTCAGCAATAGGTTTCATTCTCTTTGCCTCTATAATGCGTCCTCCCATCTCCTTCCTCGTGATGTTTCTGTATGCCGTTTTTGTATCTCTTGTTAGTGTCTATCATTCAGATTCCACTTTATTTAATGCTTGTTCCTTTTTTTGTCTCTCAATTTAAAGCTGGATTGAGATATTAGAGCAAATTAACTCTCTCTTTCAAAGAGCTACCAGAGACCAGATGGACCGATTGGCCTCTTTTGATGCTGTATCATTTTTTTTGATTCCATGACAGCATTTTCCATCTATATGCAGATTAAAATCGAATCTATTAGATCCATTAGCTGCTGCTATATACTCGTAAACATATTTGAATTTCGGTGTTACGCTGCCCTGCCCCCTTGTGTTTTTTTTATTTTTCTGTTTTGGTATCATACCAGTATTTAATAAACAAAAAGAGAATATGCAGAAAGCTTTCTGACCCTGTGTGCAGGAAGACCACTTAAATTATGAAAGATTCCATTGTGTCGTGGTTCTCATATTTTGTGGCTGAGTTAAAAATGTTATGGACTGCCTTTGCTTGGCAGTTGGCCACAGCAGTGTGAGGGAGGTCAAACCTCAGTATAAAGAGCGAACCTACATCACACCACCCTGCATTTGAAGAAAATACTTTTGTGAACTGGCACAGTTCATTTGGTCTCAAGGATTAGGCATTTTTTTGATGAAGCACTCCTTGCCTTTTTTTATATAGTACATCCCTTTGTTTTGCAGAATAAAATGTCTTCTGAATCCATTATACCCAGTTTTGATGGACATTCTGGTAACTTTTATTCCTTAAAGACATTGTCTGTGTTGTGCCATTTAACAGCATAAACAAATTCTTAAGCAAGAAATTAATTGGTCCTGAAGTGGCATTGATTATGTTGTAACCTTAGTTTTGTCACAAATGCACTTTTACAGATGCATCATAGAAAACATTCTTTTTGGTTGTATCACAGCTTGGTATGGGCTCCTGCTCTGCCCAAGACTGCAAGGATCTACAAAAGGTCATGAATGTAGCCCAATCCATCACGCAAACCAACCTCCCAACCATTAACTCTGTCTACACTTCCCGCTACCTTGGCAAAGCAGCCAGCATAATTAAGGACCCCACGCACCTTGGACATTCTCTCTTCCACCTTCTTCCTTCGGGAAAAAGGTACAAAAATTTGAGGTCATGTGCCAACTGACTCATGAACAGCTTCTTCCCTGCTGCTGTCAGACTTTTGAATGGATTTGCCTTGCATTAAGTTGATCTTTCTCTACACCCTAGCTATGATTGTAACACTATATTCTGCACTCGCTCTCATTTCCTTCTCTATGAATGGTATGCTTTGTATAGCGTGCAAGAAACAATACATCTGACAATAATAAATCAAATCAAAATAGGGAAAGGCTACTGAATGCTACCTAGACTACTGAAATTCTACCAAAATTTTCCGTTTTGCTTTTTTGGAAATTTGAAGCTACGAGATGATTTGGAACAATCCATTGATGAGTTGCGAAGTCAGCGATTGAGCAGGCATTCTGGACGCTCCATGCCTTCTCTTCATACAAGTGATCTTCAAGGTAGCTCAGCAACAGGTAAGAAATTTCAAGTCCTTTTTTTTTTTGGAACCTTTATTTATCTTTGAATGCTGTACAACTTTTAGAGCATTCTAACCGCTAGTTGAACGTGCATGATGGAGTAAACCTTGCCTGATTTTGTGCTTTCAGAAAGTCGTCGATACCGTCCTACCTCACCCCTGAGGGACCCTGGAGGGTACCTCGGGACAGACCGTAGAAGATCCAGATCTGCCACTGTGAGATTTGTAGATGACCTGGAGCCACTCAATCAAGTATGTTAAAATGTAGAATAGTTAAACACTGATTAAAATCTATCCATCTACAAAATCTTTCTGTAGAAATCTAGACATCCTGACCTGGCATGATTCAGGATGGTGCCGGAGCGTGGCAACTACTTGCGAGCTGTCCCCAGCATGCCCTCTAATTCTATCTTTTACTCTCGTTCTATCCTTTAAAAACTGTACTCTTATAAACTCTCTACTCGCTAGCTGTGACTGTAACATTGCATTCTGCACCTTTCCTTCTCCCTAATGTACTCTATGAATGGTATGCTTTGTCTGTATAGCATGCAAGAAGCAATACTTTTCACTGTATCAATACCTATGACAATAATAAATCAAATCAAATCTCAGCAACTTTTTGCCTCTGTTTTCTCTTGATTCAGTGCTTTTAATTTTCTTCAACTTGGTACTACACTTGTTCTACCTCAGCATCCAGGGCCCCAAGCATTTTGTCTTAGTTGAATAGCGATTTGTGTGCCCTCCTTTCCATTTAGTATGCTGTGTTCACTACTCGCATTGTGGTCTGCTGTCCTCTTGGAACAGAATGTAGACTGAGTGACAGCTCTGTGGGCAACCCCCATTCAGTATAATTAGAACCATAAGTTTCCTGTCATGTGCCGGTTTAATCATACTGACCTCTTAGTGCCCGGCTTGCTGCAGTCCTCTAATGAAGCTTGAAGAACTGCACCTCCTCTTTTGATTCCCCACTTTACAGCCTTCTGGACTCAACATCAGCTTCAATAATTTCACATCAGACCCCATCTTTTTGGATGGCAGCTGCTGATGGTTCTGCTTTTCCTGTTTAAGTCTCCAGATCCAAATTTTGTTTCTTTACTTGTCCCATTTAACATCTCCCTCTGCCTTGCACCATCATATCTTTTGTTATTTAATCTCTGCTGCATTGTGACATACTAGAAACTTCTATTTCTTCCCCCACCTCTTCTCCCTCCCTCCTGTATTTGTAAAAATCCTGCTTATTAACTCTGTTTGTCTCCACAGATGCTGTCAGACCTGTTGAGTATTTATTTCCAGCATTTTCTGTTTTTATTTTAGATTTCTAGCATTCACAGCATTTATTATGCACAATTGTAGAGTCTTTAGCCACTTTATACAGTCAGATATGACAGTTACATTTGCGAGTAAATAATTTATCTGTTAAGATTCCCATCTTCATGTCTATATTGTGAGTTGTCTCATATTCAATATTTGGATTATTGCAGACTTTATTCGTGGGGCAGCATGTGGCACTGCTGCTTCATTGCCAGGGACTTGGGTTCAATTCCAGCTTCGGATCACTGTCGGTGTGGAGTTTGCATATTCTCCCCGTGTCTGCGTGGGTTTCCTCTGGATGCTCCAGTTTCATAAGAACATAAGAAATAAGAAATAGGAGCAGGAGTAGGCCATCTAGCCCTTCGAGCCTGCCCCGCCATTCAATAAGATCGTGGCTGATCTGTCGTGGCTCAGTTCCACTTTCCCGCCCTCTCCCCATAACCCTTAATCCCCTCTCTTATCAAGAACCCATCAACCCGCTTCTTAAAAATATTTAGCGAGGCAGCCTCCACCACTTCAACGGGCAGAGAATTCCAGAGATTCACCACCCTTTGAGTGAAGAAGTTCTTCCTCAACTCCGTTCTAAACCGCCTCCCCCTTATCTTGAGGCTGTGCCCCCTAGTCCTACTGTCTTTTTTGAGCGGGAAGAGTCTCTCCACCTCTATCCTATCCATCCCATTTATCATCTTATACGTCTCAATGAGATCTCCCCTCATTCTTCTAAACTCTAACGAGTACAAGCCTAGTTTATTCAGCCTCTCCTCATAGCTCAATCCCCTCAACTCCGGTATCAGCCTAGTAAACCTCCAGGGCCAAAATATCCTTGCGCAGGTGCGGCGCCCAAAACTGCACACAGTACTCCAGCTGCGGCCTCACCAATGCCCTATACAGCTGCAGCAAGACCTCCCTACTTTTATATTCAATCCCCCTCGCTGTGCGGGTTAGGTTGATTGGTCATGCTAAATTGTCCCTTGGTGTCAGGGGACTTGTAGAGTCAATATGTTGGGTTGAGGGGATGGGACCTGGGTGAGCTTGTGGTTGGTGTGGACTTGATGGACCAAATGGCCTCCTCCTGCACTGTAGGGATTGTGTGAAGTAGGCTTACGTTAACATTGCAGTGAAGTTACTGTGAAAATCCCCTAGTTGCCACACTCTGCCTGTTCTGAAACATTCTGAGGTTCTGTAAGGCAATATAGAAATTCAAGTTATGGATAAGTGAAACAGGGAAGGAACAACACTTGTCTGTTTTGTGTTAAGAATTGGAAATTGTGGAAATGCTCTGCAGGTCAGGTAGCATCTGTGAGAGAGAGAAACAGTTGAGGCTTCAGGTTGATGACCTTCCGTCAGAATGGCTGGCATGGTGGCACAGTGGTTAGCACTGCTGCCTCACAGCGCCAGGGACCCGGGTTCGATTCCCGGCTTGGGTCACTGTATGTGTGGAATTTGCATGTTTTCCCCGTGTCTGCATGGGCTTTGTCCCACAGTCCAAAGATGTATGGGTTACATTGATTGGCCATACTAAATTGCTCTTAGTGACAGGGGCACCAGCTAGAGTAAATGCATGGAGTTATGGGAATAAGGCTGGGTGGGATTGTGCTCGGTGCAGACTCGATAATCCGAATGGCCTCCTCCTGCACTATAGGATTCTATAACTTGGATCATCACTGTGAAACGTTGGCCCTGTTTCTCCTTCTACAGATAACTGCAAATCCTCAGCATTTCCAGGTTTCTTCTGTTTTTATTTTAGATTTACACCATCTGCAGTGTTTTGCTCTTGTGCTTGCATCTTTTGATTGCTTGGCTTGGTGATAGTATTTGCACTTCAGTTAAAAGGTTATGGTTTTGCCGCACAGATATCTAAACAGGTGTCTCAATTCAGTATTCGTTCTCCACTTTAAGTGCTCCTTTCAAATGGGATGTTGAACCGATGCTTTGTCTACTTGTTCAGGTGCGAGATATCCAGGGCTTCTGGTCCCTGCCCTGTGCCTTGGACTTTGCCTTGTGACTGCCCTTTTGATAGCTATAGCGTAAGAAAGGCTATTGAGTTCCATCTTTTACCCTTAAGGGAATGTGCAGAATGGAATCTATTAAATTGTGGCAGATTGTGTCTGAGCTTTTTAGACTTTAGTTACTAGGTTGTGCCCAGGTGGGAGAATGTGCACAGCTATTGGCAAATATAAACTTAGCACTCTCCATACATTTGAATTTTTTAGTAGTTTGATTTAAACACACTGATTAAAGCATATCAATGAGTTTCTACATTTGTCAGACACCTAACTAATCAAAATCAAAAGTAAGCCTAGTCTCTCCTACACATGTTTAGGAATCAGCAGCATCCACTGTCACTCCTCAATTCAATGGGGATTCCCATTTCCTTCCAGCTTCTGTGCAGCACCAGACAGAAATCAGCATCTGGACAGAATGTTCCTGATTCTATGTTTTTTTTTAAAAGCAGCAATGAAAGAGCAACCAATCTTACTTTAACATCAGAAATAATTCTGTATTTGATAGTGTTTAACTACGATCCAAATAAAACTTTTGTCTTTTCCTGCAGGTACACACATTACATCAGTCACTAAGAGATCTAAGGAGCGACCAGTTGCGTCTTGGAGATGAATTTGATGAGGAAATAGTAAAAAGGAATAGGTATAGATTCTTTTATCTTTTTTCTCCCCCCCCTTGGGTACCCTTTAGTAAGAATGCATGCTTGAGAAGCTAGAGTTGGTAGTCTCCGCGCAATTATTGACTAGTCCAAACTGTTGTGGATTAGAATTGCAATTTAGGGTGTATGTATTTCATCCTACAGCCTCCTTTCACCATTGGCCATGCAAAATGTCCATCTTTACAGTGCACCGCCTCCCATCTCATTTGGACAGCCGATTGGATGATTCTTGCCCATTATTCTAATCAACGTTTTGTCCTTTTCTTCAATATTTCCTTAATTAATCAGCATAAATGTTCAAAGAAGGTTGAAGCACACAGATTTTCTTAATGCACTCTCTCTGGATGCTCACAGCAATGTCCTGGAGTTTAGTCTTTAATTCATGGAGTGGGGTCTTAATTTGTTGGAATTGCTGTTGGGTTGCTGGTTCCTTGTGACAGTGTGCCCTTGAGAAAGTTGCCTGGAGCTTGGTTCAGCATCAGGGGGCCGGCTCGACATGCAACAATCTGAATTTTCCTGGCCGCCGTGAAGCTGTAAAAATTCAGCACAGCTTGTTCAGCTGTTCACAGCAGGTTGTGTTGAATGCATTGAGTAAATCTGATGTTTTTTGATGGTCAACCTTGTTGTCCCTTTCTCTTGGTTCAGTCCTGGTGACACCCACAAATGGGATCAATCTCCTCTGGCAAGACTGAGGCAGGAAGTGATCATTAGTTTTGCGTTGAGAAGTCAAGCCTGTGGGCTTGGTGTGAAGGAGGGGTGGATTTCGGGTTTCTTGTCAAGTTTGCCTTCGAAGTAGACGAAATGTAAATCTGTTTTCAAAAACAGGACTGATGTGGAGACACGAAAAGCTGTGAACTCTTTATCAGAGAAACTCCGAGACATGTCCAGAACAGAAACGGTAAGTTTCTAGAAGTTTGTTTGGTTAAAATATAATTTTTCTTAGATTGACAAGGAGCAAAGCAGACGATCATACTGTGTTGTAGAAGTGATTTTGATGTATTTGTTTACCCAAAGTAAGTAAGTGTTCTTTCATTCACCCCAATATTATTACTTTTTTAATATTTTGAAATTGAACATAAGGCAGCTCTCTACAGGGAGTGTAACAGACAGGTTTCACAACGTGTTTAGATGCATTGGCCATGTTAAGTTCTCCCTCTGCGTACCCAAACAGGCACTGGAGTGTGGCAACTGGGAGATTTTCATAGTAACTTCATTGCACTGTTAATGTAAGCCTGCTGATGACACTAATAAACTTTAAATAAATCTTCAAGGATGAAGAGTGATCATGGGTGGAAGAGTGCTTGGCGCTGGAATTCCAACCGCCTGTGCAAGACAAAAGTATCTTGGTGGAATAACAGAAGCTTTTCTGCCTTTAATTACATGTTAAAGAGGATGATTGGAACGTAAACAAAGCCACATGTTTGCCACATGAATAACTCCTTCAAGAACTACTTTAATCCCTTTTGCCTAGGTGTTAAATGTTGTTGTTCCATTGTTGTTATTTTTGGTAGCTGTCTTTTTAGGACTACCTGGATTGCTCATGCGATAAATCTCAAGCAATACGAGTCAAAAGATACCAGATAATTCTAATTAACTTTAGATCCTCATCAAAGAGCTATTTGGAAATTCTCCATCTCTCTAACTGAGGAAATGAATTTGGCACGCTGGGGAAAAAATATATAAATTACAGTAATGTAACCTCTATCAGTCCCCCAGATAAACTGCTGATTGAACGCCTTAACTACTTGCCAAGTGTCTGAGAAAGTCAGCCTAGAAAACCGTTAACTGTCATTTCTTTATTAACAGCCATATAAAAATGCAATTACTGTTGTAATTTTGAACTGTGAGAATCTGCAATGTATTGAAGCAGATAAGAACTTGAGGATTTAATCTGCAGTTATGAAGGCAGTTCAACTTATTCTGTTATCATTCTCAGACTGCTGGTGTTGTTGGTATGGCTGGCATTCATTGCTTGCCCCAGTGCTCTGACTGGGTGATGGCAGGCTCTCTTCTCTCGCAGTTTGGCGGGCCTCCCTCAGGGATTCTTGGATTTGCTTCCAGGAGGTCGGCACGATGCATCTCAGCCTGTCATTCTTTGTTTAACGATGCCTAATTAATTCTAAAATCAAGTGTTTATTGCTTGCTGTTGGAACACCTAATTAAGGCAAGAGATAAATTGATTCCCGATTGAGAAGGTGTTTGAAATTTTGAAGGATATTTGCAAGATTGAATTTAAAGCCTCTTCAAGCTCATTACAGGTTTGGGGGAAGCAGAAACCACTGTTAACTGTTGGTAGGACTTAAGGACGTGCAGCTTGTTGTACAAATAACTAAAGATAGCAAATTCAGCATTCCAGAGGGTTGGTAGTTCTTATCTCTTTCCTGAATTTGCAAGGTCAGGATTTTTTGGATGACTGGGTTTTCCAGCTGCCCTGCAACCATTTAATGGCCCAAGAGGAGGTTGGTGGAGAGGCCAGGGAGAGGGAGTACCCATTGGTGGGGGTGTGGGGTGGGAGGGGGGACAGCAGATCCTGTGTTCTGGGGGAAGCGGGGCAGGACGACCTTATGGATGGTGGGAGGTTGGTTTGCGCTTGTATTGATGGAGGCACCCTCACTACCCAAGCCTGAGCCAGGGGCTTTTCTGGACCTGGACCTGAACTCCTCCCGTCAGCCTGAAAATTGTGGTCTTGCGTGAAAGGGCCCTTGAGTGGCATTAATTAGCCAGTTAAGGGTCTCGATTGGGGTGCGAGTGGGCTGGCCTAGGCCTTGCCTCTCCCACTGTAAAATTGTGACGTGATTGGGACAAGTGGGAACCCAGTGGAATATCATTTGAAGAATTTTATTCTCCCTCCCCACCGCCCTGCGGGGGCTCGTAAATTCCTGCCTGTGGAGTACCAAAAGAACCCATGGAAGTGAGAAGGCCATTCAATTCCCTGGAGCTGTACCCACTATTCACTTAGTTAATGGCTGATCGGAATCTTTACTCCATTTGCTGCTCTTGGTCCCTTTACCCTTATCTAGCAAAACATTATCTTTCTTTGCTTTGAAAGTTTCAGTTGATGGTCACCTTTTTGTGGGGAGAGCCACATTTTGCTTGAATGTTCTTGTTACATTTTAAAGTTATCCTCCCTCGTTCTGGACTCCAGCATTGGAGGAACTAGTTTCTCTCTATCTCAGATTCTTGTGCGCCTTCTTTAAAAGAGACATCCAATTAGCCTACTCTCCGCTCCTTTTCTGTAGCCTTGTAAATTTTTTTCTTTTGAAGGATATATCCATACCTTTTGAAAGTTACTAATGAGATTGTTTCACAAACCGTATTCCATTTCATACTTCAATGCGTTTAAAAAATCTAATTTACCCCCTCCGTTGCCAGTTATCTTAAACTATGTTCGCTGATTACTGATCCTCCTTCCTTTGGAAATAATTCAGCCATTATCAAAATATTTCACAGTTTCAGCACCAAAGTCTCTCCCTAACCTTCTCCTCCCAAAGGAGAACCGCTCTCGCTTCTCTACATAATTGCCTCTGCTAAAACCAGACTTGCATTTTTAGCATCTATCTGCATTGATTAAAGTTTGAGCTGATTTTTTGTGAAGTAAAGAGACATCCAAGGCACTTTTCATTGCTGCTTTGTTCTTAAGTCTTCCAACAAAAGTACCGTTCCAGTATTGAGTGAAGATTAAGGAGAACATCACAATGCTAGAGGAAAGCATGTCCTAAAGGAGTCACGGACAGAATCTATTTGGTTAGAGGTGAAACAATAGCGATACCCATTGTAATACTGGGTGTTTTCAAAAGGCTGGTGGGTGGAATATACAGGGAAAGATTTACTGGGAAAATAGAGGTGCAAAGCAGTAATAATGGGTGACTTTTAACTATCCCAATGTAGCCTGAGATAATAATAGTGTAAAGACCCAAGAAGAGCAAGAGTTTCTGAAGTGTCTTCAGAAAAATTTTCTTTATCTGTATGCTTCAGTCCAGCAGGGAATAAGGTATTATTGAACCTGGTTCTGTGAAATGAGGTGGCCAATGTGAATCAGATGTTTGCTGGGGAAGATTTAGGAGACAGTGATCATATCATATAAAGCTTTGGTGAAAAATTGAGATTAAAAATTAATTATTTGGGGCAGGGCCAATTTTAATGGGGTGGGAACAGATCCGGCAAATTAGAATTAAAGATTGGCAGGTAAAGATGTGATTGAACGATGGGCTGTCTTTAATTTAAAAAGAGAGATAGTTCAGGTATAGTTGAGGTACTTTCCAATGTGGGTAAAAGGTAGGCTAACCAAATCTAGATCTCCCTGGGTGACGAAAGAAATGGAGAGTAGGATGAGGTTGAAAAAGGGTCAACATGACAAATGTAAAGTTGATGACACATGTGAACTAGGCGGAATATAGAATGTTCAGAGTGGAATTGGGGAAAAAATGTGAAGCAGAGAGAGAGTGTGGGAAGAGACTGGCAATTAACATAAAAGCAAATCTTAGGACTGGATTTTTGAGGTGGTTAGCTTGAGCTGGGCAATTTCCTGACTTGCTAGACTTGTCTTGCTATAAATCTTCACTGTGGAGGTGGGGTGAGATTCAATTGGACCCACTGACCCTGGAAGCAAATCATAGAATCCCTACAGTGCAGTAGGAGGCTATTCAACCCATCATGTCTGCACTGATGACAATCCCACCCAGATCCTAGCCCTGTATTCCGCACATGTTGACCCTGCTAGGGTCCTTGACATTAAGGGACAATTTAGCATGGCCAGTCAACCTAACCCACACATCTTTGGACTGTGGGAGGAAACTGGAGCACTGGGAGGAAACCCATACAGGCACAGGGAGAACATGCAAACTCCACACATACAGTGACCTGAGGCTGGAATTGAACCTGAGTCCCTGGCACTGTGAGGCAGCAGTTCTAACCACTTTGCCACTGTGCTGCCCCGGTGTGGATTTATTAAAGGCAAATCCAGTTTAACTAACTTGATTGAGTTTTTTTGGATAGATTTCCAGTTTACTCTTCCAAGTCCCGTACCTGTATTAATATTAACGTTACTCTTGTGGGATGGTGAAATTTAATGCAGAGAAATGTGAAGTGTTACATTTTAGCAGGGGAAAACAAGAATAAAGGGTACAATTCTAAAGGAATAGAAGGTCCTCGGGGCGTATGTGTGTATAAGCTGCTGAAGGTGGCAAGACAGGTTGAGAAAGTGGTTAGTGTAACATTCTGGGTGTTATCAATAAATGTGTAGTATACAAAAGCAGGAAAGTTGCTATGAACCTTTATAAAGTTCAACTTCAGTTGTAATGTTGTGTCCAGTTCTGGGCAAGTTTAGGGAATAGGGGGGTTAGTTATCTAGAGTGTGATGCAGAGTAACATCAATGGCGTGAGTTCAATGCCTCTACTGACTGTGGCAGTTCATGGTAGTCAATCCCCTTGCCTTGTGGAATGATGCTTCATACGTAAGCTATATAACCAATTGTCTCTCTGATAGAAAGAGACGTCCATGGTGCCTTGTGGCCCTTGGCTAATTGCCTTGCTTTACTAAAGGGAGGATGTGAATGCATTAGAGAATTAATAGAAGTGTTCAAAATCATGGGGGATATCGCCAAGAGTCCAGATTTTGAGCACCGCAATTAAAGTTTGTCTTACAGGAGAATTGAGAATCAGAAGAGTCCAACTTAAGGTGAATGAGAAAGGAACCAAAGTTGACATGAGGAAAAACCTTTTTATACAGCAAGTGGTTCGGACCAGGCTTGCACTGCCTGTGTGTACGCTGGAGGTAAATTCAGCCATGGCTTTCAAAAGATAATTGGATAATTATTCTGAAGAGGAAAAAATAATGCCGTACTGTGGGGAAAAGGCAGTGTGTTGGACTAGCTGAGTTGCCTTTGTAGAGCTGGCATGGGCATGATGAACTGAATGGCCTCCTGCACTGTGACTGTTCTGTATAGCTCTCTGCTGCCATCAAGTGAGAGAAAGAAAGTATTGCGGTTTTATATTACTTTACACTTCTGGAATATAAGGGCATTTTATGCTGATTTTTCCAGGATCAATTCTGTGTGAGAATATTTAATAGTTTGATGTTGTAGTTTGTGTAGTTAAGCATGTGTGCGATAAAAAGAATATATGTATCTCCATAATCACTGCTTCCAAGAATGTATCAGTGAATGAGGGGCGTATCAGACTTGCGTTGTTGATCCTCTAAAAGAAGTAGGTGACAAAACGATCACTTAGATAATTAGAATAGTTGATGTGAATCTGTTCCCCTTCCTTATCTCTTCACTTGTATGCTAATGATCCATTTTAGCCATTTTTTTCTGTTCTATGTTCCATGAATTTCGTTATGGATATTTCCCATCTTTCTAAGTTTACTCTAATTAATCTTGTACCTGTGTTAATACTGACATTACTCTTGTGCTATGATACCAAATCAAATGATACAAGTTAGCAGAGCCCAAATAGTCTTTTTTATTAGGGTGTTGTAGTTGATATCTGATGCAGTAAGTAACCTGACAGTGACCTGAATGGCACTGCATGTTTGCCTTTCCCTTTACGTCCTTGGACCGTCTATTCCACTTTTTGGATGTTGAAGCTTTTCTGATTGTATTGTGGCTTGCCATCTTTCTTGCTGAATTAATAACTCCTCTGAAGCACCTAGCACAATGGTAAGTGCTGCTGCCTCACAGAGCCAGGGACCCAGATTCGATTCCTGGCTTGGGTCACTGTCTGTGTAAGTGCACGTTCTTGCCTTGTCGGCGGGGGTTTCCTCCGGGTGCTCCGGTTTTCTCCCTGGTTAGGTGCATTGGCCATGCTAAATTCTCCCTCAATGCACCTGAACAGGCGCCAGAGTGTAATGACTAGGGGATTTTCACAGTAACTTCATTGCAGTGTTAATGTAAACCCACTTGTGACACTAATAAATAAATAAACTTTGAGATGGCAGGCAGTCAAGGTTGGCGCTTACTGCCCTTGGGTTGTTACTAATTTTCACCCATGTTGCTCTTACTATTTCTTTTACAATTGCGAATATCAACCTCTTCTGCAGTGGATGTCTTGACCTTGACTAAATGTGATTCCTCCTCCTCCTCCCATCTGAAAACACCTGTTTTGTCCAGTCTCCTGCCTATCCTACACTGGCAGTCAGGTTGGAGACTGCAAAGATCTCCAGTCTGTGCATTCGATGGAAACTGAGGGGCAGGCATTGTGTTCGCGAAGTGTTGGTACCAAATGAGAATCGCTTCTGATTAATTTTCTGGCACGGTAATAACTGGCCTTTGGCCAGCATTAAATACAAAGTGAAATTTTCCTGGTCCCTTACTTAACGTGCTCTGCACTTTCTGTACAAAGGTTTCAGAAAGAGTTGAAAGACGCCTGCAGGAGATTGAAAAAGAAATGCGGACTGAACGTGAATTAGCAGAACGTCGGCAGGACCAGCTTGGACATATCGCAGTACAACTGAAGGAGGTAAGACATCTTCTCCAACATGTTTTTGGAGGTTTTAATCATTGGTCTCTGGGTCTTCCATAAAAGTAACTGATAGTTCTAGTTATTTTAGTTTCAAGTAAACTTGAGAATCTCCAGGCAAGACTGTGGGGAAAGGGTTGAAGTGCCAAGGGCCACCAGCGTGGAAACTAGGAAATAAAGGCTAATCTTTTCACTCCGAAGGGGAACGTGGAATGAGTTACGGTGACGTTTTCTTAAAGGAGACATTAGAGAAGGATATTTTGAAGTGAAAACTGGTGGCAACTGGTGGGATGTGTGTCACACCCAACTTTCCTTTCCATTGCCTTCATGGACATGAAGGTTTGGTGATGTGTAAACCAAAGCCTGCACACCATGGCACCATGTTGAACATCCTGCCCAAAATTGGATTCCGGAAGCATTAGATGGATTCTTCCCTAAACTGGGGGATTGAAAGATATCAGGTGTAAAAGAATATTCCAACTTGCTGCCATTTCCATGATAACTGAATTTGTTTAGCCTTTTTGAAAAGGATTGCTTCTTATTTTTCATTATGCCTATTTTCTCTTGTCCTGGGTAATGCTGCCGTTGTATTCCACTCTCTATTGAGAATTAAGATCAAACTGCTTGTTCTTTTTTCTCTTCTGAATCTTTCATTAGATGTGACAAGGTCAGCATTTGTTGCCCTTCCCTAATTGCCCTTGAATTGAGTGACTTGCTGGACCATTTCAGAAAGGGGCGGGGGGGGGGGTGATTAAGAGTCAACCACATTGCTGGAGTCACATGTAGACCAGACCAGGTAAGGACTGCAGATTTCCTTCCCTAAAGGACATTAGCAAACTCAATGTGTTTTTATGACAATTCACAATGGTTTCATGGCCACCATTAGACTTTTAATTCAAGATTTTGTGATCATAAATATTAAGAACCTAAATAAAATCGGTGTCCTTTAACCCAGTGCCTTTCAAAGCCTCAGGATACCCAAAGCCATTACATTTGAGGCACACTGACTGTTGGGTAGACAAAATCAGCCATTGGTTTGTGCGCATTGTGGTCCCACAAAGAACATTGTGATGAATGAATTGTCAATCAAAGCTGAGGGATACACTTGTTGGACACGAAAACCCCTCACTCCTGTAGGATGTGTCATGGAATATATTGTGTTCCGGCGAGCACTGCCTCTGATAATCTCATGGCCGTAGCCTTGAGAAGAACAGACCGTAGATATTTTGGCAGCTGCATAAATTCTGAATTTTGATTTTCAATTTTTAAAATAAGTTAGATGTTTTTGTTTTCCAGATGCTGCTACAGGATTTATCCCACTTTTAAACAGCTTTATTGAAAACACAAGATTACAGGCCAAGTCCAGGTTAAAAACAGGAATATACCCTGTATCGAATTGATATAGATGTTCTTGGGATGTTGGTCATGCCCCCATTGCCGAGATAGCGATCAGATTCAGTATGTGAAATAACTCCTCAGAAGCCGGTGAACCTTCATCAGATTCCCATTACTTACAGTAAAAAGTCTCACAATACCAGGTTAAAGTCCAGTAGATTTATTTGGAATCACAAGCTTTCAGTGACTCATCTGACGAAGGAGCAGCGCTCTGAAAGCTTGTGATTCCAACTAAACCTGTTGGACTTTAACCTGGTGTTGTGAGACTTCCTACTGTGCCCGCCCCAGTCCAACGCCGGCATCTCCACATCATATAAGCATTTTTCCACTCCTTGAGTGCTCCAAGTACAAAGTCAGAATCTGAAATGCCTGTGGGCCTGACACACTCATATTTATATATTGATGAGACTCCCTGATTGGGCAGGCTTCAATCAGGGAGCTCATACTCCAAGAGGCCAACCTCATGGGCCTTGTTGAACTCATTATGGTATGTAATGTGCTGCTGGTGTCATGAGTAGGGCTGAATGGCTCGAGGAATCTTGTCCCTTCCCAATATTGAGGTTAATTTAGAAAATGCACCTTCAGTGGTCACTGCTTCAGATATTTAGCTTAAAAATGTAATTTCCACCATTTGGCTTGTAATGGGACAAAGCAAATCTATTAAAACGCACTGATGCATTTACCTTACAGATTTTGGAGAGGTGGACAAGTTTAAAGCAAGTTATTGTACGCTTGCCTGCATTCACATTTCTTATTTTGGCTTTCTTTGCTGCTTTACAATTTCTCTGGTATGTTGGATTCCTGGACCAGTCTGATATTAGTAGCTCTGTTAAATCAGCTGTTTCTTTACTGTTCTGACCTGCGAGGTAAATTTATGCTCCGGCACAGATTTCTGCACTGGTGTGTGAGCTAGATTTGTTTAAGTGTACAGATTTTCTGGAGATAATAATGACTTATGACAAGCTCTCGGTGTTGTCACTACTCTGTGCAACTGGTTAGGATCGTTTTTGATGTGCACAGGTCTCTTGATACTCAAACAGCACACCTGATTGTTCAGGAGAAATTGAAAGTGGTTTTGAAAAATTTCTTAAACGTACCAAATGTGTCCATCAAGAGATTGACGTCAGCAGAGGGGTTGCAGGGGGCGATTCATCAAATATTTGTCCCATTAGAAGATGTGACTCATTATACAGATAGATCTGACTAGCTAGTTCGAGAAAACATTTAAAGAGACAAGTGTGTAGTATGGTGGCACAGTGGTTAGCTTCACAGCGCCAGGGACCAGAGTTCAATTCTGGCCTTGGGTGACTGTGTGGAGTTTGCATATTCTTCCCATGTTTGCCTGGGTTTCCTCCAGATGTTCTGGTTTCCTCCCACTGTCCAAAGATGTGCAGGATAGATGTATTAGCCATGGTATATGTGTGGAATTACAGGGATAGGTGAGAGAGAGGGCCTGGGTAAAATACTCTGTCAGGGAGTTGATGCAGACCCGATGGGCTGAATCGTAGAATCCCTACAGTACATAAGGAGGCCATTTGGCCTATTGAGTCTGTACTGACCACAATCCCACCCAGGCCCAATCCTGTAACCCTGCACATTTACCCTGCTAATCCCCCTGACACCAAGGTCAATTTAACATGGCCAGTCAACCCAACCCGCACATCTTTTGACTGTGGGAGGAAATTGGAGCACCTGGACAAAATCTGCACAGGCATGGGGAGACGGTGGAAACTCCACACAGACACTGAACGTTCACACAGAATGGCCTACTTCTGCACCGTCGGGATTCTATGCAATGGTAAACCTCAAATCTGTAACATAGCTCTGTAAGCATCGTCAGAGTTGTGAACACCTTACACTTAATGCAATGTACCTTCAATGCAAGGACATTCCTCAAAGCTTTAATTATCAGAGAGTGAGGAGTGGAGGAGGATAAATTGTGCAAACGACCAAAAGCAGTAGATTTTGATGAGGCTTTGCAAGAGGGGAGAGACGGTAGTAATGGTGAGGGGCTTGTTGTCAGTCTTTGCTCAATGTTAACATCCTCAGCGTGATTGACAAGATTGTGGGCTCACTTCTACTCCAGAGGCCTGTACGTATCGTAGTTTACTGGATAGCAAAGAGTTTCCCCAGGTGTTTAGAAAGGAAAAAAGTGAGTGTTGCTCCTCTAGAGAGTGACAATGGGGAGTTAATTGTGGATCATAAGGAAATGACAGAAGAAATGAACAAATAATTTGCTTCTGTCTTTACTACAGAGGATACAAAAAAATTCCATATTCATGTACTCATAGATCATAGAATGCCTACAGTGCAGAAGGAAGCCATGCAGTCCATTGAGTCTGCACCAACATCAATCTCACCCAAGCCCTATCGCCATAACTCCACATATTTACCTTGCTTAGCCCCCTGACACTAATGGGCAATTTAGTATGGCCACTCAACCTAACTCGCACATCTTTGGAGTGTGGGAGTAAACTGGAGCACCTGGAGGAAACCCACGCAGACACGAGAAGAATGTGCAGACTCCACACAATCGCCCAAGGCCGGAATTGAACACGGGCCCCTGGCACTGTGAGGCAGCAGTGCTAACCACTGTGCCACTCAAACAATAGCTGTAAATCAAGAGGTGGAAGGGAAAGAGGTACTTGGAGAACTGTCAATCCCTAGGGAAGAAGTAATGAGCAAAGTGGTGGGGATGCAAGCAGACAAGTCTCCAGATCCTGATGGACTTCACCCTAGGATCTTAAAAGATATAACCAATGAAATAGTAGATACGTTGGTGGTAATTTTTAAAATTAACCTCCATGTTGCGAAGGGACAAGATTCCTCGAACCATTCAGCCCTGCTCATGACACCAGCAGCACATTACAAGCATAATGAGTTCAACAAGGCCCAAGAGGTTGGCCTCTTGGAGTATGAGCTCCTTGATTGAGGCCTGCCCAATCAGGGAGCCTTACCAATATATAAATATGAGTGCCAGGCCCACTGGCACTCCAGATTCTGACTTTGTACCCAAAGCATTCTAGGACTGGAATAATGCTTATAAATAAAGGGAACCTGATGAAGGGACACCAGCCTCTGAGGAGTTATGTCACATTTTGAATCTTATTGCCATCTGGTCAATGGGGCATGACTCACATCTCAAGAACATTTATCAATTTGATAAAGGATACATTACAATTTTTAACCTGCATTTGGCAAGCAACCTTATGATTCTGGAAAGGTTCCATCGGACTGGAAAGTAGGCAATATAATGCCTCTATTCAAGAAGTGAGGGAGGCAGAAAACAAGAAATTATAGGCCAGTTAGCACGATGTCTATCAGAGGGAAGGTGTTAGAATCAATCATTAAGGAGATTATAGCTGGGCACTTAGGTTATCATGAAATGTTAGAATGGTTTTGTGATAGGGATTTCATGTTTAACAAATTCATTGGAGTTTTTTGAAGGAGAAAGATGCATTGTTGAAAAAGGAAAGCCTGTTGATGCGCTATGCTTGGATTACCAGAGGGCAAATTGATAAAGTGCTACGTTAAAAAATAAAAGTTTATGATGTGGGTGTAGCATATTAACATGGATAAAACATTGGATAGTTTCTCAGAAAACAAGAATATGCATAAATAGGTCTTTTTCTGATTGGTAGGATGTGATGAATGGAATCCTGCGGGGGGGGGGGGGTCTGTGCTGGGGCCTCAACCTTTTACAATTTATGTCAATGGCTTAGTTGAGGAGGGTAAAGACTTGGTAACTAGATTTGCAGATTATACAAAGGTAGCAGGAAAGTATATTGTGTCGAGATTCTAGATAGAGGTTGAGTGAGTGAGCAGACTGGCAGGTGGAGTTGGTCACCTTGGCAAAAAGAATAAAAAAGTAGAGTATTCCATAAATGGAAAAGAGCTGTAGAATTCTGAGGGGCAGAGAGTTCTAGGTATCTTAGTGCATTTGTCACACAATGTTAGTGTGTGTGTGGTGATGATGATTGTTGCTATAGATATTTTTTTGTTTAAGGGGAATGTTTTAAAATGCAGTTTGTTTGTACAAGCAGCCAATATGTTTGGGGGGAATGCAACTCAGTTGCTGGAAAGCAGGATAATTACTCATTTTAGCCTGTAGTGTTTACTTAGGAAAGCACTAATGGATTTTTGTTTCTAGATGAATATTTCCCCTGGGGTCTTTTGACTAAGTTGATTGACAAGGTTATGTGATGACGTGATTAATGGGAGGAGCTAGCAGCATAGGCAGACTGTAGTCAAATTGAACCTTCATATTGTCCAACATATACCAATGCATTTTCCATTAGGAGTTCATTGGAAATACGCCAACAGTGTAAGGGATTGAAGAGCATTAAAAGTGGTGAAGGTAGGATGGCGAAATGTGTCAGTAGGAGAACATGGGTCATTGCTCAGGGGGAGCAAAACTGAACAGTGGCCATGTCAGGGAGGAGTGGAGTTCTGGGAACCAATTGACAGTAAACAAAAATTGAGGGGAGGAGGAGGTCAGACAACACTTTAACTCCTCCTGTGGCTGAGGTTGGGAATTGAGTATTCATTCCTCTGTGTTGTGACTTAGGACATTTAGTGTTCTTCGTACTTCAGCCTCTCACAATGTGGAACAACACACTCTGTTTTTACATTTTATTCACTGTGGCTCAGTGGGTTGCAAGCTCATCCTGGTGGGTTCAAGTCCCACTCCCAAGTCTTGAACACAAATTCTGGGATGATACTTTTCAGTGTTTTAAAAAAAAAACAGTGCAGCGCTAAGGGTTGTGCTGCACTGCCTGGGGTGCATCTTACTATAGATGGCAAACCGAGGCGTCTTCCACCCTCTTGGGAGGATGTAAAAGATGCATGGGCGCTATTTCAAAGAAGGACAGGGAATTCTCCCTGGTACAATGGCCAATATTTATCCCTCAACTAACACCTTAATAAAAAAAGCTGGTCATTTGTTCCATTGCTGTAGATGAGAGCTTGCTGAGTGAAAATTGGCTGCTGCATTTTCCTATATTACAACAGTGACTGCATTTCAAAAATACTTAATTGGCTTTGCAGCATTCTGGGACGCCTGAGGTGTGAATGGCGCTATGTAAACACTCGCCTTCCTCCCATTTTTCCTTTTTCTCTTTCTTACTTTCCTTCATGCTGACACTTGATAAGGAACACCAGCAATAGAAGTTAATTGGTTTCAGTCTTTGAACAAGGCGGTGAAAAATAAAACAGCTTTATTTGAATAGACGTGGCTAATGGAGGCTATGTGGGCAGGATATTTCCTGACTAGTTCGCTCGTCAGCTTTTATTAAATTGTGTCCTCATTTATGTTTTTTTAAATTAAAGATATTGTGCAAAAACAATTGAGTTTGTAATTCTGCTGAGCACATTTTCTGTTTTGCCCTGAGCTTCCGGAATGAGTAACCACCAGGGGTCAGTTTATCTTCATTGCTGAGAGATATGTTTCCTTTGGGTTTCTGTTGATTTATTCCAGCAGTTCAATGCTCGAAAAAGAAATTATCTCATATTTTTCCATTAATCAGTTTTTAAGCAACAGTGGGAATACCTTATAAAACTGACTTCTTGCAGGGGGAAGAAAACTCAGAGCGCTTGTGATAATACAGAATGCACATCAAATACGTGTGACATTAAATACAATACCTCCGAAAGAAAATTGCAAAATTCCTTTTAAGTACTGACCCAAATCCCCAAAGCTGTTGTGGTAAAAATTTTTACAATGGTGTGTAGTTTATTAAAATGTGCTGTTATTCACTATTATGCAGTTTTCAATGCAATTGCAAAGCATTAGCTATTCAATGGAGACTTGTTCAATAGCTTATTTAATGTTTATAGCTGCACAGAACAGAATATTAATCCATTATAAACCTTTAGCGCTACCGTACAATATAAAAAGCCCCAGGTACAGTATATTCTAGTAAGTGCTTTTTTATCTTTAGTTGGAATAGGAATTTATGGTCTCGTATAATGAAATTACAATAACTTTACAACCATAATGATAGGTTATTCTATTATGAAGTTTAAAAAAAATCCAGCAGAAAACTCTCATTTCATTTTGAGATAGGGGTTTTAAAAGTGCCACATCTGGGAATATCTAAATGGTGAACTAATGAAAATCAGGGCTGCACAAGAAGCCGCAATTAAAGCAGTGCAGAAATCTCGGCCAGCTGTAGTGCTAGAGGAGATTACTGATAATAAGGGTTGAGGCTGTGAAGGGACTTGAGAGCAAGGATGATCATTTCAGAATAAAGCCTGTATTGGATCTGGACCCAATGTGAGCCAGTGAGCAGAGATAAACAGGATTTGGTGTGAATTAGAACATAGAACACTACAGCACAAACAGGCCCTTCGGCCCACGAGTTGCACCGATCACATCAACTCCTATCTATAACCCCCAATCCCATAAAACCCCATATACTCATCCAGAAGTCTTTTAAAAGACCCCAGCGAGTTCGCCTCCACCACCACTGACGGCAGCCGATTCCATTCACTCACCACCCTCTGAGTGAAAAACTTACCCCTAACATCACTTCTGTACTTTCCTCCCCGCACCTTAAACCTGTGTCCTCTCGTAGCGACCATTTCAACCCGGGGAAATAGCCTCTGAGAATCCACCCTATCTATTCCTCTCAACATTTTATAAACCTCTATCAGGTCGCCTCTCAACCTAAGTCTCTCCAGGGAAAAGAGACCCAGTTCCCTCAACCTAACTTCATAAGGCATGCCTCCCAGTCCAGGCAACATCCTTGTAAATCTCCTCTGTACCCTTTCAATAGCTTCTACGTCTTTCCTATAGTGAGGCGACCAGAACTGGATATATAGGCAGCAGTTCTCAATGAACTCAGGCTTATGGAAAGTGGGGGAGCATTTGAATAGTAGTAATAATAACATAGATGCAACAAAGTTGTAGGTGAATGTTTCAGTATGAGATGAGTTATCCTCCATTGAGGAGAAGAGAATTAAGCACTGCCTTCAGTAAGTTGTTAGACCAGCTTCTGTTCTTGCTTCATTGAGCTTCCTTTCATAACTTGCTGAATTACTGGTTACAACGCTAACTGACCTCTGGATAAACTGGATAGCTTTGACAAAGGGTCATCTGGACTCGAAACATCAGCTCTTTTCTCTCCTTACAGACGCTACCAGACCGGCTGAGATTTTCCAGTGTTTTCCCTTTTGCTAACTGACCTTTCAGCTCTCTTTTGTTTGATCTCTTACCAACAGCAACACACACTGCATGGTTTCTAAATGACCTGTTTCTCTTGCTGGGTTTGCTTTTCCTGATATTTTGTTCTAATTCTTGGACTAGTGTTGATTTAATATTTTTCCCCCATTGTCATCTTGAACTCTTTAGCTGATGACTATGTTTGTTACTGTGCTGTAAGGAGCCCTGTTAGCATAGGCCCTCAGAAACCAACCACCAGATTTTGTGCCATGGTATACTTCCTCAATCTTTGCCTTACAGCAACTTGGCAGAGCGTGGTTTAAATGGAAACCCTTGGCTTTGGTGTTGTATGCTCTTGCTTTTTCACAGCAGCCGCTGTGACTCTGTGGCCTCCAACATCTTCGCCCTTCCTGCTACAGTTGTAATTAATTATTATAACTGAAAAAATAAATATGCTGATTAAACATTTTGTATTGTAGCCAGGATTGCAGGATTACCAATAGCATTAAGGAGATGACAATTTATACTGCATGCTTGATTGGATGGCAAGTGGGCATTGGTGGAGATGTTGCCATGGAGAATGCAGCAGGGACCAGTTAACTGTTCAGATTCTAACCAGGCAGGGTGACTCTAGTAAAGACTCTGTGATGGAAAATGAAGTAGGGAATGGCTGTCCCTCAAGCTTTTAAAAAGGTGCCTTTTCTGACTTGCAATATATCCTGATGTGTGCAAGATGAAAAGCTTTGACAGCTTGCTGAGAAATAGTGTGTTAAGAAAATTGTATTGTTTCTGTGGGTGTTAGGAATAAGGTATAATTTTTCAAATTTAAGCTTACTTTTATGTTTCTGTAGTTGTGTGTTGAGGAGACTGGAGTTTTAGTTTCACTTGCAAAGATGCATCCATTTTAATTATGTTTTAAAGTAGGTAATTGCCTAGCAACCTGAGACCCACAAACAGCAAAAGCAGTTTGAGTTCAGTTGGTGATTATGCTCTGAGATGCAGGGAACAGTTTCATCTCTTTCTAATTAATTGCTGTGGAAAATAAATCTAAGAATCTTAGATATGTTGCTCTAAAGTAACAGTGACTACAAGTGAATTCTGGATCTCGTGGGAAAAACCAAGTTGTCAGCAGTCTTCTGAGAGAAGGAGCTGGAGGGAACAGGTTCTTAAGGAAAAACACCAAGTCCAGGAACAAGAACAAGAATCTGAAAACAGATTCTGTTCAGTGAAGTTAAGAATGAGGAACAGAGGAAGATTCCAAGTTAAAAAGACAAAGCTGAGGAAGCAGATGTAAAGCTGCATAGGCTGGCAAGAAGCCAGAGATCCAAGGAAACCCAGAAGTTAGTGACTCCTTACTATTCTTCTCTTCAGTGATCACTCGCTAATGAGTAAGATTGTCCAGCTAAGAAACTCAGTGTTACTGTGCATGGGTTCTGTGGGTCCTTGCGAGGTTGGCGAATCCAATGCTAGAGCTGCCTCTTTGACCACACGGTTGGCGGTGGATGTTTCTGGGGGGTGCGTTCGGTTCTTGGACTCTGGATCGCTGGTATTCCTTTCTCCAGCTCCTTTACCAGGTTTCATCTTGTCATCAGGTCTCTTCGAAGAATTCTGAGCAAGGGTCTCCCAGGCGTTGACATCTGTGTTGCATTTCTTGAGATAAGCCTTCAGAGTGTCTTTGAAGCACTTGCTTTATCTCTTGTTCAGGAGCCTTCCTTGAGCTAAGCAAAAAGGATTTGTTTTGACAGTCGGGACTGCTGCATCCTAAGAGCGTCGCCAGCCCAGCAGAGTTGGTTTTGGATGTTCATGGCCTTGATGTTGCTGCTCTTGGCTCCTTCAGGCATGCTGATGTTAGTACGGCTGTCCTCCCAGCTGGTGAAGAGAATTTGTCTCGGACGGCATTGATGGTAGATAGGTTTCTGAGCCATATAGAAAAGTTGGCAGGGTGACTGCCTTGTACGTGAGGATTTTAGTGTCAACACGAATGACATGGTTGTCAAAGACCCTTGGCCTTGGGTGTCCGAAAGCAGTGCTCGCGGATTGGGTACGATGTTAGATCTCCGTGTTAATGTTAGCTTTAGATGAGAAGTGGCTCCCTAGGCAGGTGAAATGCTCCACATTTGGGAGGGGTTCTTCATTGATCTTGATGGAGGCAGGGACTGGATCTTGCCCTGGGGCAGGTTGATAAAGGAATTGAGTCTTCTTGTGATTGAGGGTGAGACTGATTCCACAAATCAGGCATGGCTTGGAGAATCTCTTTTGAGAGCATGGAGATGGTGATGTCATCCACACACTGAAGTTCCATGGGCAATGTCAGTGTCATTTTCTGCTTGAGTTTTAACCAGTTGAGATTGAAAGGTTTTCTGTCCATCCTTTAGATGATGTCCACTCCACTGGGAAACCCGTTCTTGAAAAGCTGAAGGATGGTGGTGATCAAGATGGAAGAACAGGGGAGGGCGATGACGCATCCCTACTTGACTCCAATCTTGACCTTGAAGGATTCTGTCTTAGTTCTGTCAGTGAACACTGTTACCAACATGTTGTCGTGGAGATGTCAGAGGATGTTGATGAGTTTATCTGGCCAGCTGGCCTTTGACAAGGCCATAACACTTCCTGATTGACTGAGGCCACATAGAGTGGTTGATATATTGCTCCTGGCATTTCTCTTGAAGTTGTCAAGCAGTGAAAATCACGTTCGTTCGTTGTTCCACAATTTGGTTAGAAGCCACACTGGCTTTCCGGCAGGATAACTTCAGAGACTGGGAGATGGCAGCTAGCAAGGAGTCAGGTGGTGAACTTCCTGGCAATGGAGAGTAGAGGTATTCCATGGTTGTTCCCACAGTCTGCTTCATCTCCTTTTATGAAGATGGTGGCGATGATAGCATCCCTGAGATCGGTCAGAATTTTTTCTCTATCCCAGATATCCAGGAACAATTGATGGAGATGGCAGGTAACAGCTTCTCCTCCATGTTTGAAACACTCTGCTTGAATCCTGTCCACCCTTGTGGATTTTCTATTCTTCAGGTGTTTAATGGTGGCTTCAAATTCATTCATACTTAGTGGGATTCCAAGATCATCTCTGATGGGGAGTTGGGGGATTTCCTCAAACACGTCCTCATCGATGATTGCATCAAGGTTTAGAAAGGAGTTTTTTGAAGTGTTCTCTCCATTGAAGGCTGACATTTTCTCTGCCTCTCTAGAGGGTTCTGTCCTTACTCTCCAGCAATTTGAGGCCTGGCATGTTGGTCCATATATTGCCATGGTGGCATTGAAGAAGCTCCGGGTGCTGTACTTGTCAGTGAGGAGTTGCAGCTCCTTAGCTTTCTCAGTCCATCTTTGGTTCGTGATTCCCTAGTCCTTTATACCTCCAATTTTGTTGATTGGTGAACTCTCCTCTTTGCATTGCTGTTATTTTGCCAGACGCGGAGAGCTTTCCTCCATTTGTCGATGAGAATGACCATACCATCCAAGATCTCATCAAAGCTGTCTTGGTATTTCCTGATTTTGTAGTTGTTGGTTTCTTCACAGCTTGAGATAATGCTCTTCAGCTCTTTCCCGTTTTCCTCCATGCTGTTAGAATGAATTCTTTGGAGATTTTGGTGAAGACATTGTTGGAAATTCACAAGCATGCTTGGCTCTTGAAGCTGCTCAATGTTGATCTATTTTCTGAGCTGTTTCTTCATCCTCCACTGCATCTGCTGATGTTTGATGGACATAGAGAGGGGGATGAGCTGGTGGTCTGTCCAGCAGTCATTAGCTGTGGTCATCTCTTTGATGATGATATCCTTTTGGTCTTGGGATCGGGCAAGCAGTCTGACTGTGGACGTCTCCAGAAAGTCTTGACCTTGTCTTTTTGTCGGAATAGTGTGTTAGTGATGACAAGTTGGTATTCTGCGCATTTGGTGAGCAGCAGAACACCATAGGAGTTGCAATTCACAACTTTTTCCTTCCTAATGGTTCATTTCCAGTCCTGATGTCAAAGACCCCAAGGAGGATGATCTTGCCATAGGAATGTTGGAGAGTATGGTGTCCAGCATGGAGTAGAACCTTTCTTTGGCCTCATCACTGACATCAAGTGTTGGAGTATAGGCAGTCATGGCCATTGCCTGTTGGTTCTTGGCAATTTGTATACAGGGGTCATGAGGTGCTTGTTGATACTGTCAGGAACTCCAAGGGTCGGTTGATGAGTTTGTTCTTGATCGTGAATCCAATTCCATGCATCCAGGGCAGATCATTAGGTTTTCCTCTCCAGAAGAAGGTGTAACTGGCCTCCCGGATTGCCTGGATCCACTATGCTTCACCTAGCATTGCAACGGGTCCATGGCGGATGCCATCTCCCTGACTCTACGCTCAACCCTGGAACACTTAGATAACAATGATACCTATGTCAGACTCGTATTAATTGACTACAGCTCAGCCTTCAACACCATTATTCTTAAGAAACTCATCTCCAAACTCTGTGGCCTTGGGCTCGGTTCTTCCCTCTGTGACTGGATCCCAGGCTTCCTAACCCACAGACTGCAATCAGTAAGGATAGACGACATCTCTACCATCATCCTCAACACCAGTGCTCCACAAGGCTGTCCTCAACCTCTTGCTATACTCCTTATACATCTACGACCGTGTGACCAAATTCCCCTCCAGCTTGATTTTCAAATTTGCTGATAGCAGCAACATAGTGGGTCGGATCTCAAACAGTGATGAGGCTGAGTACAGGAAAGAGATAGAAAATCAGGTGAACTGGTGTGATGACAATAATCTCTCCCTCAATGTCAACAAAACAAAGGAGATAGTCATCGACTTCAGGAAGCATAGTGGAGGACGTGACCCTGTCTACATCAACGGGGATGAAGTAGAAATGATTGACAGCTTTAAGTTTTTAGATGGCCAGATCACCAATAGCCTGCCCTGGCCTTTCACATTGACAGTATAGTTAAGAAAGCCCACCAATGCCTCTACTTTCTCAGGCGACTAAGAAAATTTGGCATGTCTGCTGCAACTCTCTCCAACTTGTACAGATGCACCATAGAAAGCATTCTTTTTGGTTGTTTCATAGCTTCGTATGGCTCCTGCTCAGTCCAAGACAGCAAGAAACTACAAAGGGTCGTGAACAAAGCCCAGTCTACCATTCAAACCAGCCTCCCATTCATTGACACTGTCTATACTTCCCACTACCTTGGAAAAGACGCCAGCATAATCAAGGACCCCACGCACCCTGGACATACCCCTTCCCACCTTCTTCCATCAGGAAAAAAATACAAAAACCTGAGGATCTGTACCAACCGACTCTAGAGCAGCCATCAGATTTTTGAATGGACTTACCTTGCATTAAGTTGATCTTTCTTTACACTCTAGCTATGACTAGCGATTCTCCTCAAAAAAATGTTAAATTTGTGTAAAAACTGGAGTAAATCCTGCTGTTTTTTTCCAGCGGGAGTTTCATAATGAATCTCCCACACTGTGCACTGCAGAATGCACTCACATAATTCATTCCAGAAATCAGTGGGTGAGACCTATTCCTGCTGGAGTGGCTGGAAGCATAGTGCTGAGCGGGCGCTGTGCATGTGCTGATCTGGCAGTGCTGAGAGTGCACAGTAGCCCCTGTCTGCCGGCCCCCTGACTGCTGGCCAGCTCGATTGGTGGGCCTCCTAAACATGCTTGGGCCAGTTTCTATACCCCCCCCCCCCCCCCCCACCCCTGGGTCATTCAGACCTTCCCTCCACAGAACTGCTGATGTTTGCTGATTGCATAGTGCTCAACACCATACACAACCCCTCAGATACTGAAGCAGTCCATGTCCCAGTGCTGCAAAACCCGGACAATTTCCAGGCCTGGGCTGATAATTGGTAAGTACCATTCTTGGCACACAAATATCAGGCAATGACCAGCTCCAACAAGAGAGAATCTAACTATCGTCTCTTTACACTCAATGGCATTACTGTTGCTGAATCCCCCACTATCAACATTACGGGGGTTACCTTTGACCAGAAGCTGAACTGGACTAGCCACATAAATACTGTGGCTACAAAAGCAGGTCAAAGGCTATGAGATCTTTGACAGAGGCTGTGAATCCTCCTGACTTCCAAAAATCTGTCCGATACAAGCCAGGAGTGTGATGGAGTTCTCTCTACAATACTGAGGAAATTCGTCACCATCCAGGACAAAGCAGCCTGCTTGATTGGTACCCCATCCACAAACATTCACTCCCCTCATCAATGACAAAACAGTGGCAGCCATGTGTACCATCTTCAAGATGCATTGCAGGAACTCACCAAAACCCCTTGGGCAGCATCTTCCAACATAACCTGTACCATCCAGAAGGACAAAGGCAGCTCATGCGTGGGAGCACCGCTACCTGGGTGTTCCCCTCTAAGTCACTCACCATCCTGGTTTGGAAATATGTTGCCATTTCTTCACTGTCACTAACTAGTTCAAAACCCTGACACACTCTCCCTTGTAGCACTGTGGGTGTCCCTTTATCACAGGGACTGTAGCAGATCCGGAATGCAGCCCATCACCACCTTTTCAAAAACAGTTAGGGACGGGTAATAAATACTGGTCTAATCTTCAATCATAAACTGCTTTGTAAAAGATTACTGGGGAGGACATGGCCTAGTAGTAACATTGCTAAGACTATCAATCCAAAAACTTGGCTAATGTTCTGGGGACCCGAGTTCGCATCTCGCTATGGCAGCTGGTAGAATTTGAATTCAATAAAAATTATCCGAAATTAAGAATGACCATGAAACCATTATCAACTGTCGGAAAAACCCATCTGGTTCAGTAATATCCTTTAGGGAAGGGAATCTGCTGCTCTTACCCAGTCTGGCCTATGTGTGACTCCAGGGACATGGCAACATGCTTGACTCTCAATTGCCCTCTGAAATGGCCTAAAATGTCACTCAGTTCAACGGCAATTATGCTGGCCCAGCCAGCGACACCCATCTCTCACAAATGAATAAAAAAACATAGTATTGGGACACTGTGATTTTGAATTAATAAACTGGGAAATGGTGAACCAATTTCTGAACTGAAGGGGTGAGTTTGAAAAAGAATGAATTCTGCAAACAACTTAAATGTCAGCAGAATAATGAACCCATTGACTGCAAATGTCATGCATGTAAGCAGTGATTCTCCTTGCTTTGAAAATGTTATCTCTTTAGCTTTCATTAATTCACACTAAGACCAATAAATGGCCAGGAGAGTGAGTCAAAATTTGTTTTTTTTATTTATGAAGCTGCAAACCTCTTTGCTTAGGGCCTTGTCTGTGCTCCATGATATCTTTGAATAAGGTTAGCATATACACAAAACACCTGAGGAATTACTTAAGCAAGCTTTGCACACAGCTCCTCCAGCCAGTGGCAGAGTTCTCTCAGATAATGTTGTCACTGGAAACGCAGAGACAGGAGGAGTTTGGTTAGTCTTTTGAGGCTGTGCTGCCATTCATTTAGATGATGGCTGATCCAAATCTTAACTCAATTGACCTGTGTTGGCTCTGTGATCCTCAATACACTTGCTGAACGTGGATCCATTAATTTTATATTCATGTCACAAGTAGGCTTACATTAACACTGTAATGAAGTTACTGGGAAAATCCTCTAGTTGCCACACTCCGGCACCTGATCGGGAACACTGAAGGAGAATTTAGCACGGCCAGTGCACCTAGCCAGCACGTCTTTTGGACTGTGGTGGGGGGAAACCAGAGCACTTGGAAGAAACCCAAGCAGACACAGGGAGAACATGCAGACTCCACACAGACAGTGACCCAAGCTGGGAATCGAACCCGCTTCCCTGGTGCTGAGATTTGGCAGTGCTAACCACTGTGTCAACGTGCCGCTCTATTAGAAGCACGAGATACTTTGGTTACGTGGAGAGACTGAAAGCCAGAGGTTAAGGGAAGGATGTAATTAGAAGTTTCACAATCATGATGTTATTGGTAGAGTCAGTCGGAGAAACTATTCCCGGTGGCAGAGGAGTTGATGACTAAAGGGCACAGATTTAAGGTGATTGTCAAAAAAAAACCTGAGATAAGATTTCTAAAAGAAGCGATGGGTGCACATTAATCGTAGCTTTGAAATGTCCAATTCTACCCTCCAGCTTGATGAGACAAAATGAGGCTGTTCACTCCTCAAGGGCTGCCATTGTCTCTATTGGGGTCTCTGTTAGACCTTGCATCTTCATGGAATGGAATTGTGACTTTACAGGTGTAAATTAGCAGCTTATTTCAAGACAATGTAGTTTGTTTAGTAAACGTCCCTTTCTTTTTGTAGAAAAGGCTCAATATCATCAGCTGATGAAGGTACAACTTAATATTCTGTAGATCACATCTTTGTAAAAACTGGTATATTTATCATCCATTGGAAGCATGCACACTGGTACATTTCCTTCTCCAATTATATGAAGCTATCCAGTAAACTTGCCTCTCAAAAGGTTTCCGCGTGGTCATCACACCTGAGGCATGAGCAACGTTGTCTTCAGAGGCTGGCCAGTTTCCATCAAAAATGCCCCTCCCTGTGATGGAGCTAGCAAATTTGGGACTGTTACATTTGAGCTTGTGACCCACTTCCTTTCCCAAGCCACTCAAAATGACATGAACAAGGGTGGGAATTTTGCACACACTCATCTTTCTGCCGACCCAATGGATTTGGGGATAAATCTAATCCCTTATCTCCTTTGATGAATAGTCCGGCTTTCCAGGTAAACCTTCAGCCGATATCAGTATCTCCCAAGTTAGCTGAGATGGTGGTGAGAATGAGATAGCCTCAACATACTCTTGTTGTCAAAAGGTGAAGTGGTAAATAGTAGGGTGCCCGATTGCATTCCAATGACCCTGGCTCAATAGGTACACCTGATTGCAAAATGCACACACAATTCCTCTCTATAAAGTCCGACTTGCTGAGCAGCCTACCAATCTTTCTAAAGCTCACATGTGGAAAATAATGGCTTGAACAAGATACTGAATAGTGCCGAGTACCTGTGGGACACTACTTCAACATGAATAGAATAGAACAGTATCTGCAGAAGCAGAGGAGAGAGAATCTGTGAGGATAAAATAAATATGCAATTTGCTCAGGTCAGTAACCACAGAGGAGCTATAATCTCGATCAGTTGTTGAGTGAGAGCAAAACCATTTATTTGCTTAATCGTGATATGCAATCCTGCCTGAGATTGCAATCGTAGGTAGATGTTTAATATTCCCTGGAGTAGTTGGTGCATTGCTTCACAAATGGACAAACAGCAGAGAAGGGAAAGAGGATTTCTCATTATCTGCACAAGTAGTACATGATGAAAAGAGACGGGGCTGGCTGCCCGCAGTGTTTACCACAATATGCTGTCTTGAAAAACTCCATACCCAAAGGTTAGCAGACGCGAACTGAATAAATCTTGGCCTCCAGTTAGCAGACACTGTTGTAGTGCTTCACTAACTGTTTGGGGTGGTGACCTTTGTGATTATGGTATTCCCAACTGTGATGAATAATTGTTGGATTTGTCAGCGAGGCATTTCTTCCCTCCTTCGTAATCTCTACAATTAGACTGATGAGAAATCGTTGTTTTTATCTCTCCTCATTGTTACAAAATACAGAAGAGATGCCAGCGATTTGATTTGACTGAAAATGAGAGTTTATGATACAGTGATAGATCTGGATCCAAGCAAATCTATGTACTTAAGAATTGAAATTGGCATTGATTATATAGGCAATGCTCTCTTTGGTCACACAAAATGAAATTACTCAGGCACCTATTTGCTGTCTAGTTCTCTGGAAATAATGGCACAAAAATCCTTCCCCAGTAAGGAATTGGATGTGAGAAAATGTCACTATGGTAATTCACGCAGACATAGAATATAGGGCTGATTTAAAATTTTTGAGGGAATCTTTAATTTGCTGCTTCAAGTCAATGAGACCTGTTAAATAGTCTTACACTTAGAACTTTGCCCATGCTTAATGGAACATGGGCACACAAAGCACATGCTTATGTCTCTTCCCATGACTACATTTTCCAGAACAGATTGGTAGCTGTTGCTAGAGGATGTAGCTTCACATCCACTCCACATCCAACCTGGCTGACGAGGAGACTCTCCTCCTGCCCTAGGTGTTTTGGAATAATTTACTGGAAGGCCACATTATGATTGCACCTTCCTAGGCCATTAGATCCTGGAGCAGGACTTGAACCTGGAACACCTGGCTCGGAGTGCTGCCCATTGAACCACAACACGTCTTCACTGCCACATCTTAAATTCACAAATTCAATGGTGATGGGTGAATGGGTGCGTTAGGATTTGGGAGGCAGAGTTTCAGATGAGCTCGGGTTTATGGAGTATGCGAGATGGGAAGCCTGATTCCCTTGCCATTCACCTCCCCGCCTTCAGCAATCTTATCCTCATCATTCATCTTCAGCAACCTTACCATCCACACCATTTCAGCAACCTTGATACTGACTGACCACCATGGAGGGTGGAGTTGGTGCCTAAGGAACAAAGTTGCGGGACATGAATGAAAGTGATAGCTTTGATCCTCTTGTTCACAACTTGTGTTGTGTAAGCAAGCAACATCTGAATGAATGTCATGAGACAGGACATTCATTACCAAGGCAAACAAGAATAACAAGACAATATAAAAATCAGGAATTCTCTTACAGGCAACTGTAAATTTGGTTTTTAGAAGCATGTAGATTGGTGGATGAAAGTGTTAAGGAATTTCGTAGTTTTGAGATTTTGATGGAGAATTCATTTGGTGAGATAATGTACTGGATCTTGATTCTGACAAGTTTGGATGCAGATATATGGTCGACCACTTGGTGACCTTGTTTTGAGTTTGGAAGTTACAAGAGGAAATTCACTATCACCTCTCTCTTATCAATGATCTTGTCCAGGTTAAAGGGATTTGCTTCTCAATGTAATGTACTTTCCAATTGTCAATCATCCTTCAACTGTGTAGGACAAACATTCAAATAATGCTTTGTGATGTCTTTGGGTAGGAAAATAGAATCTTTGTATTCAAAGAAGGTCTCATTATATTGTGAAATCATGAAGTATTTCATACAGTTAATTTCTTTGAACTGCAGTAAGTGTTTAGTAGCATGGGATTCATTGTGTGCCTGCATCATCTGTCAAGTAACAGTGAGATGAATGACCTGTTTTGTCTTTGAATGATATATGTGGGATATCTGTTTTTTGAGTACACGGTTGCTTTATGAACTATCTTGGGTCCATAACAAGACCTTGTGCAGTCGGCATCTCCCTTCATTCTCAGATTTAAATCTTGGCTGTCAAAGGCCATTGCTCTGTGCTCAGATGGAGAACCAATCTAGTGTCATGACAACACAAGGTATTTGCAATCAAGTTTAATACTCCTGAGTTAAACCTTTAGTTATCTCCTTCCAGCTTTTCAACTGTTGAGCTGAGGGTATGGCTCACATTTTATAAATTCTGAGTTTCATTATTGAAGCAATGCCAAAATGTAATAAAGGTAACCTTTGAGCCAATAAATCTGTTTTTTACCATGCTTGATGTATTAAGAAGTCTCTGCGCCTTGACAGGTGCTTACAGTAACACTGCTGGTCTTAGCTGTTAAGTATTGATCAGTGGTCGGAAAGTATGTTAGCTGCAGTTGAAAGCCATTAAAGTTTAAACATAAGAACTGTCGACTGTTGTTAGATCACATTTTATTGTTAATGGATATAGCGCTGCGAAGACCAAGTTAGACAAGGACATCTGTGCTGGATGTCAAATATGTACAGTTGGTGAATGCATCCTGGCTCTCTACCTGAGTACCCCTGCCCACCCTGCCAAGATGTGGGGGCCAATATGAGAACTTTTCTCTTTTCCCTCCCTCTCTCTTTCTTCACTCCCCTTCACTGTCTCTCACTTTTTTCTCTGCTTGCGGGTTTATAGCCTGAGTTGCTTGGGTGCTCAGTTGGTTCCCCTGTGGTATTCCTCTGCCTTTTTGTTTTCATACTATCACCGTCATTATCGGTACAATTAGATGGGACTTGGGCTTGACCCCTGGCCACAGGGAGCCCTGTGCCCAGTCACACTGGAATGTGCACGCGAGCACTGTGCAGATCCGTATTTGTTTGTTTGCTCTGTAAAATGTAAGAAAATTTTCAATAAACATATCAAAACAAAATATGCACAGTGTTTTGAAACTGGTGTGTCTGTGTGTGTGTGTGTGTGTGTGTGTGTGTGTGTGTGTGTGTGTGTGTGTGAGAGAGTGAGATGCACAGCGGGTCAAGTGTAATCAGTCATTTTAGCTGCTATATAGCAAGTGTTTCTATGTGTGTGTGTAAATACAGGTATGCAGCCACTGTTGCGGTTATTCAGCTCCCATCGGATTGAGATGGGCAGGACCCACCAGCTTTTTGGTTGCTAAACAATATAACTTTTATTTTGAGAGTTTGGGATTTTTGCATACTTTGGGAATTGGAATCTACGATTTCATCCAGTTTCAGCAACATCAGTAAACTTTTGGGGAATGGACAAGGCATTGATGCTCCTTTGTTGCTTTCTACGCTGTGTGTACGGTGGTGAGAAGAATGGTGTCCTTTTGGTCTCTGTGGTCCACACACCATCCTGACTTGGAAATAAATTGCTGATTTTTCACTGTCTCTAGGTCAATATCCTGAAACTCCCTTCCTACCAGCGTTGTGGATGTACCGACACAACGTGGACTGCAACGGTTCAAGAAAGTGGCTCACTACCACTTGCTCAAAGACATTGAGGGATTGGCCATAAATACTGGCCTTGCCAGCGGCGCACACATCCCATGAACAAATCTTAAAAAATAATTGCAGTATCATAAAATCTTACAGCACAGAGAACATCATTTGACCTACTGTGGATTTTCTGGCTTTTAGAGTAAGCTATCCAGCTAACTCCATTCCATCGCTCATGCTGTATTCCAGTTATCTTGTGAAATATCCAGTAAATATGCTTCTATCACCTTTCAGACAATTCCAGATCATAACTCATTGCAATTATTCAAAATAGATTCTCCTCATCTACTCTTTGGCCCTTGACTATTGCCTTAAATCTCTGTCCTCCATGTACTGAAATGTTGGTAACAGTTTCTCCTTATTTGCTATTCAAATCCTAGTGAATTTCTTTATTAAAATTTTCACTTAATATTTCCTGCCCTCACGAGAACAATCCCAGCTTCTTTGCATTAGGCAGGACTGTAGCATTTGCAACTCTGTTCAGCCAAAAGTGTTGTGTAGATGATCAATCTTGGCCTCCTCCTGAAGTCCCAAGCATCACAGACACACCAGACGTTAGCCAATTCAATTAACTCTGCATGGTATCAGTGAACTGGATACTGCAAAGACTATAGGCCTGGGCAGCTGCCATCTGTAGTACTAAAGATTTGTACTCTAGAACTAACCAAGCTGTCCCAGTACAATCACAACATAGGCAATTTTCCACCTTGTTAGGTAGATGCCAAAGTATGTCCTGTCCACAGAAAATGCAATCTGACCAATTATCCCACCATTCAGCTCTTGTTCATCAGCCAACTGTTGGACGATGTCATCGGCAGTACTATTAGGTGGCATGTACTCAGCAATAACCTATTGATGCATACTTTGTGTTTTGCTAGGGCCACTTGGCTCCAGGCTTCATTAAAGCCTTGGTCCAACTGTGGATCAAAGAACTGAATTCCAGAGATGAGGTGAGAGTGCCAGTCCATGACATCAAGGCAGAATTTGACTTGTGTATGGCATCAAGGAGGTCCAGCAAATCTGGAGTCAATAGAAATTGGAGAACATTCCTTTACAATCACCTCAGTCCCAAGATATTGCTGCAGGAGTTCCTTGGTGGTGTCCTGGAACCTACCAACTTCAGCTGCTTTATCAATTATCTAACCATATAAGGTCATAACTTTATTGATGATTGCATAAAATGTTCAGCGCCATTTGCAGCTCCTCAATTATTGAATTAATCTGTTCTGGCATGCAGTAAGACCTGGACAAAATTCAGGCTTGGGCCACTAATAATCATGTGACACAATGATCATCTTTAACAAGTGAGAATCTAACCATATTTGACATTCAGTGGCATTGCCATTGCTGAAATCCATCAAAATCCTGGGGAGGGGGTGGGGGAAGCCATCTAAATACTGTGGCTACAAGAGCAGGTCAGAGGTTGGGAATTCTTCAGTGAGTAACTCATCTCCTCATCCCAAAGCCTGTTCACCATCTACAAGGCCCAAGCCAGGAGTGTGATGGAATATTCTTCACTTGCCTGAATGAATGCAGCTCCAACAACACTCATACCTTGACAGCATCCAAGCCAAACAGCTCACTTGATCTGAATACCATCCACCCCCTTAAACATTCACTCCACAACTGGTGCAGAGTTGCTCCACTATCTACCGTCTACATGATGCACCACAGCAACTCATCAGGGCTTTTTCAACAGCATGTCCCAAGTCTCCAACCTTTGCCATCTAGAGAGACAAGTGTGGCAGACTCACGGAAAAACTACCGCAGACAAGTTTCCCTTTAAGGCATATGCCACCCTGACTTGGGAATTATATCATTGCTCCTTCACTGTCGCTGGTTGAAAATTCTGGGACCACCACATTGTTAACACAATGTGGTGTACTGCAGTTCAAGATGATGACTCTCCACCACCTTCTTGTGGCCAACTGGGGATGGATAATAAGTGCAAGCCTTGCCAGCAATATTCACAACATGAATGATTTAAAATAAAAGTCTCATTGTGAATTGGGTCCTCATCCCTACTATTACTCCAGCAAATCACCTCTGAACCCTCTTTAACGTCTTGATATTCTTCCTAAAGTTGTTTCTGGAGCTTCTAATTTTCTGGCACCCAATGATACAATTATAATGTTAGTCCAAAAGTCGTCTTTTGGAGGTAGGTGGAAATGTTTTCGAGATGTGGTAAATGATCCATATCGATACTGACTTCCAAAATACCTTTAGCTGATAGAACCATTAGGTGCCATGATATATTAGCAATCATTGCTGTGTGTCTCAGAGTCCCATTAATCCTATCACTATTGCTGTAAATATCTTTGTCCTGGGTCTAGATGCTAAATAACTTCTGTGATGCTTTATACTTCACCCAGTGTAATCTTGTGACTGATCATTTTGCTTGTGACCTTAACCTGAAAAATATTTAATTCCTACCTGCCTGTCTTTTCTCTTCCAGTGAAGTTGATCAATGACAGCAATGCTATTAAAATGCTGTTAACGATTAAGTACAAATGAGCGTGACTTAACTTGTTTAATACCATACCCTAGGTTTCCAGAACTGCAGAGAACTTTAGTCCCCATTGATGCAAATCTTACCAAGAAGCTGTTCTTGAGTCGGTTGGTCTATGACCCCAGACTTTTGTAACTTTTCCCCGATGGAAGAAGGCAAAAGAGAGAATATCCGGGGTGGATGGGGTCCTTAATTATGCTGGCTGCGTTTCCGAGGTAGCAGGAAGTGTAGACAGAGTCAATGGATGGCAGGCTGGTTTATGATGGATTGGGTTACATTCACGACCTTTTATAATTCCTTGTGGTAGTTGTGATTGTAATGTTATTCCTCCTATTGCTAGATCCATTATTTGTATCATCGGTTACTTGTAATTTAGAAAAGCAAGGGGTTTCAATGTAAATAATACTTGTACATGTTTCGAATGAATTAATATTCTGTTTGATCAGTAGCAGCACGATGAATTTATTTTGAAAAGTTGTCACCCGTGCTTAAAGAGTGGATGTTAAACTATTTTAAAAAAACGGTGAGAGCGTGGCAGCTGTAATGAGGACTGTTATCTAGAAAAATTGGGCCTGGTTAATTGTTTTTTTTCTCACTGTCTTGAACAAATACTGTTTGAAATTTTTGAGGTAGATTTAATTTGATGAAAGTAGCTTGAGACTGCTTGTCAAATACATAGAAGCATGAGGGAAAAATGTGAAAGATTATTCATCGCCTTTGTTCTGTAACTTTGGTGTATAAATTAAAAGTAGGTATTAAGTTCAGAAAGCATACAAACTGAGATAGAAGGCCATCGTCTTATCTTTTTAATATGTTTTTCTGAATTCTGGAAGCCAACAAGGACTATTATAATAGAAACAAAATACTGTGGAGGAGGGAACCGAGTGTAGGGTGTCGAAATTTGCTGATGACACCAAGATTGGGGGAAAGGCAAATTGTGCGGAGGGTGTGGAGAGTCTGCAGAAGGATCTAGATAGGCTGGGCGAATGGGCCAGGAAATGGCAAATGGAATTTAATGTTGGCAAGTGTGAGGTGGTCCACTTTGGTAGGAAGAATGGTAGGAAGGACTATTACTTACGTGGCGAAAAACTGCAGCAGACGACGGTGCAGAGGGACCTCGGGGTCCTTGTGCATGAGTCGCAAAAACCCAGCTTGCAGGTGCAGCAGGTGGTCAGGAAGGCGAATGGGATGCTGGCCTTCATAGCGAGGGGGATTGAATATAAAAGTAGGGAGGTCTTGCTGCAGCTTATAGGGCATTGGTGAGGCCGCAGCTGGAGTACTGTGTGCAGTTTTGGGCGCCGCACCTGCTCAAGGATATTTTGGCCTTGGAGGGAGTGCAGAGGAGGTTTACTAGGCTGATACCGGAGTTGAGGGGATTGAGCTATGAGGAGAGGCTGAATAAACTAGGCTTGTACTCGTTAGAGTTTAGAAGAATGAGGGGAGATCTCATTGAAACGTATAAGATGATGAATGGGATGGATAGGATAGAGGTGGAGAGACTCTTCCCGCTCAAAAAAGACAGTAGGACTAGGGGGCACAGCCTCAAGATAAAGGGGAGGCGGTTTAGAACGGAGTTGAGGAGGAACTTCTTCACTCAAAGGGTGGTGAATCTGGAATTCTCTGCCCGTTGAAGTGGTGGAGGCTGCCTCGCTAAATATTTTTAAGAAGTGGGTTGATGGGTTTTTGATAAGAGAGGGGATTAAGGGTTATGGGGAGAGGGCGGGAATGTGGAACTGAGCCACGACAGATCAGCCATGATCTTATTGAATGGCGGGGCAGGCTCGAAGGGCTAGATGGCCTACTCCTGCTCCTATTTCTTATGTTCTTATGGATGCTGGAATCTGAAACAGAAACAGAGAAATGGTAGAAAATCTCAGCAGGTCTGACAGCATCTGTGGAGAGAGAATAGACCCAATGTTTCGAGTCTAGATGACCCTTTGTCAGAGCATATTCTGATGAAGAGTCATCTAGACTCAAAACATTTGCTGGAATTATGCTGTCTCGCCCGCCCTGGAATTGGGGCAGGCAAGACACGGAGAATGGAATTCTCCGTTGGCCTTGGGGGGGGGGATTTTATGAGCCTCGCCCTAGCGAGGTTGAAAAATACTGGCTATTGGCTCTACTCTCTTTGCTGTAGTAAGAATTCTCACAACATCAGGTTAAAGTCCAATAGATTTATTTGGAATCATGAGCTTTTGGAGTGCTACTCCTTCATCAGGTCATGATGTGGGCTCAGCTGATGAAGGAGCAGCATTCCGAAAGTTCGTGAATCCAAATAAACCTGTTGGACTTTCACCTAGTGTTATGAGGCTTCTTACTGTGCCCACCCCAGTCCAATGCTGGCATCTCCACATCATGGTTTCTACAGATGCTGTCAGACCTGCTGAGATTTTCCAGCATTTTTCTGTTTGTTTTAGGACTGTTATGTTGTGTTTTTATCTTCAGGACCTGTAAACATTCTGATTACTGACGTTTGTAAGATATAGGCAGATGCAGAGGCGTAGGTTCACTTCCAGAAACCATTGCTAGAAGTCAGTAGATGTTTGTAAGGTTATTGAGAGATAGGAAGCTAAGTTGGTGGATGGAATTCAGCGACAGGCTAAAGGGGCTGAATGCCCTATTTTTGTTCCAATGTTCCTAAGTGCAGCATTTAATATTTGAAAATATTTCTTGGAAGAGATTTCAATCTGCCCCATCAGGCTTGACAGTTTTTCCGTAGCTAGTGGAGCCTTGCCTTTTCCCTCACTTCATAATTGACAGATGCAGCGGAATGAGGTCTACATTGAGGTAAAACCCATATGCCACATAACAGTTTTCCCAGGTGTAACCTTGGAACCGTCTGCAAAATTTGCCCCAACGCAGATGAATGGCCCACCTCACAGGATTTTAATCTTGTCTCCCAAGATTCCATTCCCCTGGATTCCCAGCATGCACTGAAGCACAACTTTCAAGCGCGATTCCAGATGTTCGGCCATGTTGAGCGGAGCATTACTGCTCCAGGGGTGTACCTTTACCCCAGTGGCCTATAGCAAGCTTCAATTACCTTTTTCACTTAAACTGCTCCCTGAAGTTCTTTACCCATATGGAGTCTGTGGCCTAGTGGTGTAATCGCTAGATTATTAATGCAAAAACTCAGTTAACGTTCTCGGGACTTCGGTTTGAATCCTGAAAGGGCAGATGGTGGAATTTAAATTCAATAAAAAATATCTAGGATTAAGAATCTACTGATGACCATGAAACTATTGTCAATTGTCAGAAAAACCCATCTGGTTCACTAATGTCCTTTAGGGAACGAAATCTGCCATCCTTATCTGGCCTGGCCCACATGTGACTCTAGAGCCACAGCAATGTGGTTGACTCTCAATTGTCCTCCAAGGGCAACTAGGGATGGGCAATAAATGCTGGCCAGCCAATGACACCTGTGTCCCACGCATGATTAAAAGAAGAACTGAAAATGTTTCCTGTCGCTGTCCCTCTGTCTGTGGAATTCCCTGCCCAGCGAAGCAGTTGAGGCTATCTCATTGAATGTTTTTAAGGCAAGGATAAATAATACATTTTTGGACAGTAAAGGAATTAAGGGTTGTGGTGAATGGGTGGATAAGTGGAGCTGAGTCCGCAAAAAGATCAGCCATAATCTTATTGAACGGTGGAGCAGGCTCAAGGGGCCAGATGGCCTACTCCTGTTCTTACTTCTTATGTTCTATGGAACTATTCTTTTAGGACTTTTAGGAACCACCCTCACCCTTCACAATTGTGCCAAAGTCTGTCGAAAGTTGAAGCTCCTGACTGTTGCCAACCTCTAGGCGCACTCTGCAGTGCTATCAAAGTACATATCCACCCTACCCCCTGTCTCCCCATAATGCTCCTATCCATTACTGCTAAATACCAGGCTTCTTAGTCTTACCGGCATATCTTGCATGCCTTCTCATCTTTAAATATTTGAAAAAATATGTTGTCTTTTACTTGGGTAAATGAATGTGAAAGTAAGGAAATCTTGCTACAATTGTAAGAGGAGGCACAGTGGTTAGCACTGCTGCCTCACAGCGTCATGGTCCCAGGTTCAATTCCAGCCTCAGACCACTGTCTGGGTGGAGCACATTCTCCTCGTGTCTGCATGGGTTTCCTCCGGATGCTCTGGTTTCTCCCCGCAGCCCAAAGATATGCGGGTTAGGTTGATTGGCCATCCTAAATTATCCCTTAGGGGGATTAGCAGGGTAAATGCATAGGGTTGCGGGAATAGGGCCTGGGTAGGATTGTGGTCGGTACAGACTTGAAGGGCCAAATGGCCTCCTTCTGCACTGTAGGATTCTATGATTCTCGATAAGTATAGTTTTCATGAGAATCTGCATTGAAAGCATTTCAGAGCCGGTCACTGAGCTGATTCCTGGATTGCCAGGTGGTCATATAAGGGAACGTTGATCACGTTGATCACGTTGGGCCTATACTGATTGGAGTTTAGAAGAACAGGAGAGGATCTTATTGAAACATGATTCTGAGGAGGCATGATAGAGTAGTTGCTGAGAGGATGTTTCTCCTCATGTGAAAGTCTAGAACCAGGCAGCAGTTTAAAAATAAGGGATGTCAATTTTAAGATTGATACTTGCAGACGGTCATTAGACATCGTTCCCTGGGGAAGAGAATGCCAAAGGAGGCTGAGTTATTCAAGATATTCATGATTGAGTTAGCCAGATTTTTGATTCACTAGAGAGTCAAGAGTTACGTAGAAGCCCAGAACATGAGTGTGTTTGCAGCCATCTTCGTTTCGAGTTGCCAAGTGTATGATTCATCTCTGTCTCTTCCTGAGTTTCCCTCCATCATAACTGTTAGACTTCAACCAATTTGATTCACTCCCCATGATACAATCAGTAAAGATAAGTAACAACATCTCCTCCACAATCATCCTCAAAACTGGTGCCCCAGGCTTTGTTCTCAGCCCCTTACTATACTTCTTCTACACCTATGACTGTGTGGCCAAATTCCCCTTCAACTTGATTTTTAGTTTTGCTGACGACACTACTATAGTGGGTCAGATCTCAAACAATGACGGGACAGAATACAGTAATAAGATTAGAGAAACTGGTGCAGCGACAATAATCTTTCCCTCGATGCCAGCAAATGAAGGAGATTGTCATCAACTTCAGGAAGTATAGAGGAGAACATGCCCCAGTCTACAGCAATGGGGACAAAGTAGAAAGGGTCTAGAACTTCAATTTTTAGATGTCCAGATCACCAGCAACCTGTCTTGGTCCTCACATGTTGACACTATAGTTAAGGAAGCCCACCAACACCTCTACTTTCTCAGAAGACCAAGGAAATTTGGCATGTCAGCTACGACTCTCACCAACTTCTGCAGATGCACCATTGGAAAGCATTCTTTCTGGTTGTATCACAGCTTGGTATGGCTCCTGCTCTGCCCAAGACCACAAGAAACTACAAAAGGTCATGACACCAATCCATCACGCAAACCAGCCTCCCATCCAGTGACCCTGTCAACACTTCCCACTGCCTCAGCCCACGCATCCCAGACATACTTCCTTCCACCGTCTTCCGTTGGGAAAAAGATACAGAAGTCTGAGGTCATGACTCAAGCGCGGCTTCTTCCTGCTGCCAACAGACTGTGGACCTATCTCGCATTGAGTTGATCGTTCTCTACATCCTAGCTATCACTGTAACACTACATTCTGCACTCTCTTGTTTCCTCTACGTACGGTATGCTTTGTCTGTATAGCACGCAAGAAACAATACTTTTCACTGTATGCTAATACGTATGACAATAAATCAAATCAAATATAGAGAAAAGGCTATGAACCCTTTAATATTCCAGCTGCCCAGCTGATGACGTGCTCCAGAACTAGCTGCTCCTCTAACCAAGCTGTTTCAGTCGAGTTTCCACACTGAGATCTACCTTATAATATGGAAAATTGCCTGTATGTGTACTGCCAACAAAAAAGCAGGACAAGTTCAATCCAACTAGTTACTGCTTCATTAGTCACTGCCCACATGCGGCAAGACCTAAACAACATTCAGGCTTGGGCTGATTAATGGTGCAAAAGTTACTTGGCATTTAAATGCCAAGCGAAAACCAACTCCTACAGGAGAGATTCCCATCAATCCCATGGACAATAAACAGGATCGTAATCACAGGATTCTCCCATTATCTACATCCTGAAGGTTACCATTGATCACAACCTGACCAGTGGTATAAATACATTGGCTACAAGAACAGGTCTGATTCGCCTTCTGACTCCAAAGCCATTCCTTCATTTACAACATGAAAATCGGAAGTGTGATAGGGTTTCTCCACTGTCTAAAGGCAGCTCCAACAAAATTTGGGAAGCTCAACACCATTCAGGACAAAGTAACCTGCCCCTTTAAACATACATCCCCCTTCACCTCCAGTGCACTTTGGCCACCATTGATGAGCTGCACCACAAAAGTTCACCAGGGCCTCTTCATCCAAACCTGGTATTTCTACCATTTAGATGAACAAAAGTAGCAGACAGACAGAGCACCCACCAAGCTATACACCATCCTGACTATATGGCTGTTCCTTCACTGTCACTGGGTCAAAATCCTGAAAACCCCTCCCTGTGGAGAGGGTCACCATGTGGCGGGCAGCAGCAGTCTAGGATGACAGCTAACTACCACCTTTTCAAGGGCGCAAAAGGCTGGCCTAGCCAGTGACACCCACATCCCTTGAATGAATTAAAATCCTTGAAAATCAGTGTGACCTCCATCTGTCTTTATGGAGACCTGTAGGATATCTGCTGTACATACCAGTTCTGCATAGCTGTTAGAATACTTGGAAAAGAAGGTACCCTGCCTTCTTCCAAACTTTTCTTTTAACATCCATATTCTATTTGAACTTTGTAACTTTCAGTATTTAAAATATTTTCTTTTTTTTAAATGAAGGAGTTGAAGAAGCGTAATGGTAAAGTTAATGAAGTGGAAGAGATGAAGAGTAAACTTTCAAGATCTGAAGATGAGAAGTCCCTGGTAAGTTAATGTTTTGATTGATTATGTTGCTGTGGCCAAGCAGTTGAAACAGTTCGAATTGTTTCAGAATTTTGAACTGCAAATACAATTATCTGTACATCACATAAATAGAACTGCATTAAAATTTTACAACACAAAACTAAAACTCTCGTCAAGCAAGTCCCTGCCAGTGTCTGTGCTCCAAGTGAGCCTCCATCCACTCTAATTTTAATCCGATCAACATACCCTTCTATTCCTTTCTCCTTCACATAGCTCTCCATCTTCCTCTTTAATATATTATGCTTTTTGCCTGAAGCACTGTGTGATGGAGTTCCACGTTTTCACCACTCTGACTGAAGAAGATTCTCTTGAACTCCTGATTGGATTTATTAATATTTATATCCCCTAGTTTTGGATTCACTGCATGGATTTGAACGTTAATGAAAACAATGAAATGCTCTGTATGGATCACTAGGTATCCGGTGTGTGGAGAGGGATTATGAACAGGGGGATGAAGATGGTTGACTCACTGCACATGTCTCTTTGTCAGAAGGTTATGGGGTCAAGCCACTTAGCAGATAAGCTAACTTAGCCCTTCAGTGTAGTACAGTGTGTTTTGTTCTACGCAAGTCATCTTGCAGCTTTATAGAACCTTAGTTAGGCTGCACTTGGAATATAGTGTTCAATTCTGGTCATCACACTACCAGAAAGATGTGGAGGCTTTGGAGAGGGTACAGAAAAGATTTACCAGGATGTTGCCTGGCATGGAGGGCATTAGCTATGAGGAGAGGTTGGAGAAACTTGGCTGGTTCTCACTGGAACGATGGAGGTTAAGGAATGACCTGAAAGAAGCCTACAAAATTATGGACAAACTGGATAGTCAGAAGCTTTTTCTCAGGATGGAAGAGTCAATTACTAGAGGGCATAGTTTAAGGTGCGAGGGGCAATGTTTAAAGGAGATGTATGAGGCAAGTTTTTTACACAGAAGATGGTGAATGCCTGGAAGGAGGTAGTGGAAGCAGATACGATAGTGAGTTTTAAGGGACGTCTGGACAAATACATGAATAGGATGGGGATGGAGGGATATGGTCCCCAGAAGCGTAGGGGGTTTTAATTTAGTCGGGCAGCATGGTCGGTGCAGGTTTGGAGGGCCGAAGGGCCTGATCCTGTGCTGTAATTTTCTTTGTCCTTTGTTCTATTCTGGAAAGCCAATTGGTGAAGGATAGGACTGGAGCCAACCTTTAAACGTTTTCATATTTATTTCGAGTTACACATCATAAGCACATACCAACAACCTGTTTAGTTTGTATCTATTTATAGGGTGCTCAATTGAATGTCCAATTAATGCCCACCACCTGCACACAATCAATATTCAATTAACATGGTGTGAACGCTACACTGTGGAAGTGTAATCATTTGGATCAGATGATGAACGGAGGCCTCAGATGGTACTATTGGGAGACAGGGAGTACTGCAATGTTTATCTCATTGGTAGCATCAAAGAAAACCAATTGACTGGTCAGTTATCTTTCTTGCTGTTTCTGAAACTTAGCAGTACAGATTGTTTGCTGGCTTTGTAAATGTAAATTCTTTTGTATCTTCACACGTATCCCTTTTTCACAGTAAACTTCATTGCATGCTAATGTAAGTCTACTGTGAGACAATGAACAAACTTTGGGGAATAGTGGGGAGGTGTTTTTGAAGGATTAGCAGACTAATTGTCAGCCTGTTGTGAATAATGAATGCTCCTTCATTGGCCAACAAATCCTGGGGCGAGACTTGAAACTGGAGTTTGCAGCTCAGAGGCAGGAGGACCATCTACTAAGACACAAGACCTCCAAAAACATTAACTGCATTGCTTTAGGTGAGATGGTGGTGTGGATTTGCCTGGAGTCCTCTGATAGGGTATTTAAGAAAGGAAGAAGGGCACACGTTACAGTTTTGGAGAAAAAACTTGTTAGCTGGAACTATGTGTTGTCTCCTTGAGCACAGCTTTGTTTGTCACGGGGATGGGCTGCAGATGATTTCTGGATGTCATGCAGGGATTTTTTATTTCTGCCTCAGTTGGAGATTGCATAGTTAGGTGGTGGTGTTCAGTGGTTGGTGCTGGTTAATGTTTATAAAATGTTATTTTGATATGAGTAACATTATACAAAAATAATGTTGATCATTGGGATGTACCATACAGAAGGTGAGGGATATTAACTGACAGATTATGTGCCTAAAACCAAATTGGAGAGATAAGTTGTTTTACTTTAAGTTCGCTGAGGTTTTCTTATTTGAAGCTGTAAACTTGTACGTTTTCAGATGTCCTGCTATGAAAGAAATTCTCGGTAATTCACATTTGGTTTGTGGTAAATAAATTTCGTTAATTAATTAGTTTGAGTTTGATAGTATCATTCATTTAACAAAGTTAGATTTCGGTGCTGAAAACCCTGAATCATCACTTGATTTGCATTAAGAATGGAAGGTATTTTGAGAGGATCTACAGGCATTTAGGGATGCAAGGACAGTCAGCATGGCTTTGTGAGTAGAAAATCATGTCTCACAAATTTGAGTTTTTTTGAAGGGGTAACCAAGAAGGTAGATGAGGGCAGTGCAGTTGATGTTGTCCACATGGACTTTAGCAAGGCCTTTGACAAGGTACTGCGTGGTAGGTTGTTGCATAAGTTTAAATCTCATGGGATCTAGGGTGAGGTATCTAAATGGATACAAAATTAGCTTCTTGATAGAAGCCAGAGGATGGTTATAGAGAGTTATTTTTCAACTGGTGGTGCCTCAAGGATCAGTGCTGGGTTCACTGTTATTTGTCATTTATGTAAATGATTTGGATGAGAATTTAGGAGGCATGGTTAGTAAGTTTGCAGATGAAACTAAGGTTGGTGGCATAGTGGAGTGAAGAAAGTTATCGCCGATTGCAACGGGATCTTGATCAATTGGGCCAGTGGGCTGACGAATGGCAGATAGAATTTAATTTAGACAAATGCAACGTGGTGCATTTTGGTAGATTGAACCAGGGCAGGAGTTACTCAGTTAATAGTAGGGCACTGGGGAGAGTTACAGAACAAAGAGATCTCAGGGTACATGTTCATAGCTCCTTGAAAGTGGAGTTACAGGTGGACAGAGTGGTGAAGAAGGCATTCGGCATGTTTGGTTTCATCGGTCAGAACATTGAATACAGGAGTTGGGACGTTTTGTTGAAGTTGTACAAGACTTGGAATGCTGTGTGCAGTTCTGGTCACCCGATCATAGAAAGGGTATTATTAAAGTAGAAAGAATGCAGAAAGGTTTACTAGGATGTTACTGGAACTTGATGGTTTCAGTTATAAGGAGAGGCTGGATAGACTGGGACTTTTTTCTCTGGAGTGTAGGAAGCTAAGGGGTATAAAATAGTCAGGGGCACAGATCAGCTAGGTATCTTTTCCCAAATGTAGGGGTGAATAAAACTAGATGGCATAGGTTTAAGGTGAGAGTGGAGAGATACAAAAGTGTCCTGAGGGGAAATTTTTTCACACGGAGGGTGGTGAGTGTCTGGAACAAGCTGCCAAAGATGGTAGTAGAGGCGGATACAATGTTGTCTTTTAAAAAGCATTTAGATAGTTACATGGATAAGATGAATATAGGGGCATGCGGGCAACTGGGATTAGCTTAGGGGTTTTAAAAATAAAAGGGCAGCATGGACAAGTTGGGCCGAAGGGCCTGTTTCCATGCTGTAAACCTGTATGATTCTAAGAATAGCGTATACTGATTTGGTTTTGTAACGTAAAGTAAGAAAAAGAGGTAAGTAGAAAGGATCGAGAGCTTCATGTTTTTAGGTGTCCAGATCACCAACAACCTGTCCTGGTCCCCCAATGCTGACACTATAGTTAAGAAAGCCCACCAATGCCTCTACTTTCTCAGAAGACAAAGGAAGTTTGGCATGTTAGCTATGACTCTCACCAATTTTTACAGATGCACCATAGAAAGCATTCTTTCTGGTTGTATCACAGCTTGGTATGGCTCCTGCTCTGCCCAAGACCACAAGGAACTACAAAAAGTTGTGAATGTAGCCCAATCCATCATGCAAACCAGCCTCTCATCCATTGACTCTGTTTACACTTCCCGCTGCCTTGGCAAAGCAGCCAGCATAATTAACGACCCCACATACCCCGAACATTCTCTCTTCCACCTTCTTCCATTGGAGAAAAAGATAGAAAAGTCTGAGGTCACATATCAATTGACTCAAGAACAGCTTCTTTCCAGCTGCTGTCAGACTTTTGAATGGACTTATCTTGCATTAAGTTGATCTTTCTCTGTACCCTAGCCATGACTGTAACACTACATTCTGCACGCTCTCCTTTCCTTCTCTATGAACAGTTTGCCTTGTCTGTGTAGCGCGCAAGAAACGATACTTTTCACTATGTTAATGCATGTGACAATAATAAATCAAATCAAAAACTGGCAAAGCTGTGGAGAGGCTGTGAATGTGGGTAAGAAGTTTTGCACAGAGGTGAGAGATCAGAGGAGACTGAAAGGGCAGTGAAATCAATTTAAAGATGGAAAGGTAAATCAAGATGGAGGTAAAAACCACTGAGGATGTGAAGTCACTCAGTGTAGAGGCTAAGGAAGAAGTGAGGATATACTGGTGAGATACTGGGTGGGGTTTGGGGGATGGTAGAGAATGAGAATTTTGAAGGGGAGCTGAGAGTGCGACATTACATAGGAACATTGTCAGACTTGGGAGCAGAAGTAGGCCATTTGGCCCCTCCGAGCCTATTCTGCCACTGTGTAGGATCATGGCTGATCAGATTGTGGACTCAACTCTACTTTCCAATCTGCCCCAATAACCCTCGACTCCTGACTCACCCTTGAATAAATTTAAATAAATTCTGCTGTTTTCTGGGGAAGGGAATTCTAGATGTTAACAGTCTTCTAATAGAAAAAACATTCTCTTCGCCTGTGTCTTAAAAGGGAGTCTCCTTATTCTTAAACAGTGTCCCCTAGTTCTAGCTAGTCATCCTCATGTTCCCTCTCATGGGGGTGACTAGAAAGAACTAGGGGACACTCTATAATTCCACCCTATCCACCCTATAATTCACCTGAGGAATCAATTAGGTAGCAGAGTGAATAAAACAGATGGAAGAGAAGAAAAGAAAAATTTGAAATTAAATTTGGCAGATCCATTTTTAGAATCTAGTTAACTAATTTGAAAGTTTTTTTCTAACTAGTGATTTGGGGCTTTCATTTGCTAATAAAGACAGGGCAACATAGTGGTACAGTGTTTAGCACTGCAGTTTCACAGTACCAAGGACCTGGGTTCGAATCCTTGCTTGGGTCACTGTCCGTGTGGAGTTTGCATGTTCACCCTCTGTCTGTCTCCCTCCGGGTGCTCCAGTTTCTTCCCACGGTCTGAAAGATGTGCTGGTTAGGTGCATGGACCCGAACAGGCGCTGGACAGTGGCAACTTGGGGAATTTCACAGTAACTTCATTGCAGTGTTAATGTAAGCCTTACTTGTGACTAATAAATAAACTTTAAAAACTTTGAGATATTGATTTTCGGGAAGATGTTAGCTGTCTTTGAAAAATCCTCTCCTGAGTTCTGCTGAGTTCCCTGACGTCTGAAGCAAGAATCACTACGCTTGAAGGCAATGAAGTGTTTGTGAAATTTCCCTGTAATTTTTAGATAGAGGTAAAAATAAGCCCACAAAATATTCCCTTCTGGTAGAACTTGTGGAGGATTCTTGCTGCTGAAATTAAAAACCCATGGCTGCATGTAATCTTTTTGACTCTGTTGGTCACCCTGAGAGGTTCATGACACTACAGAAGGATGCTAAATGTCTAACACTCTTAAACTTGGCAGCCTCTCATTGAAAATTTATGACACTGGAACTTTCCCTGGAGTCAATTATGCTTTAATTGATGCTTGATTTATTAATCTGTGCTAAAAATGTTAAATAGACTTGTGGGATTTACCAGAAGTGAACTTTTCAAACTCAGATGAATAAGCAGCCTCTGTGAGCTGGGGTAAGGATTCGTAACAAACAGCACACACTAGAGTTGCTTTCGCAGTGGAAAATCAAAGACCATGGGAGCAGTTTTCCCAGCCTGCTGTGCAACAGGCTGAGAGATATCAGTGGAGGCCGTTTAGCAGGCTCCTCGCTGGGTGCTACGGCCTCTGTGTGTCTCCCAAACGAAGATTTGTAGTGTCATCAGCTCCCACGCTGGAAATCGGCTCGCAGCTGACTTCAAGATTTAAATCTTGATTTGCATCCATTAGCAGGCCTGGGACTGAAGTCACCAGGCCCGTTAGTGTCTCCTCCTTTTGCTGTCTACAAAAGGAGAACAGATGGCCGACCCTGCCGGAGTGTACACAGGCCACTGAGCCCTTGCACCGCTTCCCCGCAGCCCCCCCCCTCCATTCCTCAGGAGGTTGTGGATAAGGAGGGTGCACCCTGAGCATTGCCAGCCTGGCCCCCTGTCACTGTCCAAGGGGCAAAGTGGCAATGCCCAAAGGGCACTTTGAAAATGCCCAGTGGGCATCGGGCAGTCCCGATGGGGAAGGGGGTGGGCCCTATTGAGGGGCAGAGCTTATGGGGGTGGAGATCAGTAGGGCTCCCCTTGAAACTTTGTATTGGGATCGGTGGCAGAGGGAGAGAAGGGGATAGTTGGGGTTGGCCATCCAAATGGTTGGGGGGTGGGGGGCGGGGGTCAGACAGATCAGGGCTGGTGAAAGGTGGGGGAGGGTCGGAGGACCGGTGATGCCGGGTTACTGGCCTGGCCAGCTATCAGGAGGCTGGCAGTGCAGGGTTGTTGCACATCACCGATCACCGCTATGACAGATTGGTGCATGTGCAGTAGCCCGCTCGGCGCTATGATGCCGGCCTCTCCTTTGGGAATAAGCTCTGCTCCGATTCTCAATGTGAATCTTGCTAGTGCACTCTGCAGTGCTCGGTGTGGGAGAGTCAGTCTGAAAATCGCACTATAATTACCAGTGCGAGTTACTCCAGTTTTCACACAAATTCGGCACTTGGAGAATCGTCTTCCCATATTAGAAATATTATCCACACTAGTGTAATACGTAAGAAACAAGAGCAGGACACCATACATTCCCCTGAGCTTGCTCTGCCATTCAGCAACATCTGGTCCCTGGCCTCAGCTGCACTTTACCTCCCAAGCCCTATACATATCCCTTGATTCTCTTAAGAGTCCAACATTCCGTTGATCTCAGCCTTGGAGACACTCAGCTGAGCATTTGCAACTCTTTGGGACAGAGATTTCCAGGCATTCAAAACCCTCTAAGTGAAGATAAGAGCATAAGAAATACAGGAGTGACATCTCTTTTACATGTTAAACAGTGACTAATTGCTGTAAATGTGGGATTAAAGTGAAAAATTTTGAGGCCACTCCATAGGTTTTGTAATGGATGCGACATGAATGCGTTGTCATTCACTTGTGAGTCACCAATGATTCACCCAGTAATTCTACAATTCTAATGTAATTCTGTTTCTAAAGAACACATTGTACACTTTGCTGCAATCATTGGTATAATTACTGTACTTAGGCACATGTATGCATCATCTTATATATAGATTGTGAAGAATGGATTCTTTGCAAATACAGACAATTAGCTTACAATTGCAGAATTATTGTGGGAACTGTAGTATGCTGGCATTATACTTAAGTAAAAAAAGTTGTTTTCTTTGCTAATGGAGCTTTCAAGTTATGAAGCTTCCTCAATTTGTAAATGTATGTTGAATATTAAAGCAATGACGCCGTGATGTTGCTTTTCTTTCACAAGTGAGCAAATCGCAATAATGTAAAATCACTAGAGGGTTTATCTTTATTTTATGGCAATTGTTTCGACTGAAGTTTAAAATAATTGCCAAATAGAACTCATTGCTCAATAATTTGCTGTGGGAGTGAATCTAATGACGTCTGCCATTACTTAGACCTGTACTTACACATTTAGATTTATTAATGTCTTGTGTGGTGACTTGTTGGAAGTTAGACTCATAGACTCCCTACAGTGCAGAAGGAAGCCATTCGGCCCATCGAATCTGCACCGACCACAATCCCACCCAGTCCCCATTATCCCGTACATTTACCCTAGCTAATCCCTCTGACACCAATTTAGCAAGGCCAGTCCACCTAACCTGCACATCTTTGGACTGTGGGAGGAAACCCATGCAGACACGGGGAGAATGTGCAAACACCACACAGACAGTGACCCAAGCTGGGAATCGAATGTGGGCTCCTGGTGCTGTGAGGCACCAGTGCTAACCACTGTTCTGCCCCTGAAGTGGTAAGGTCTCTGGGAGGGAAACTGGACATCTAGGACTGGAGGGAATGAGGCAAACAACTGTGTATCTCCTCGGCCAAAATGGCTGAAGGGTTATAAATTAACTGCATGAGAACTGAGAAGGGAATGTAAAGTAAATCAGTAAATTCAATGTCACATTAGATATGGAAAGAGAAATAAAGAGACAATGAGAGTTTGCAAAAAGGTAAAAATACAGGGTAGATAATTTTACAAACATTGGGTTAAGTTCTTCATCACCCTGCAGGGCATGTTTTTTGGCAGGGTAGGCATGTAAAATAGGGCTGGTGCTCATCTCACCACCTTCCTACCTGCACCCAAGATCACCCCCATATTATGGGGTGGGTGGACACCTAAATCAACAGCCTATTTGCCAAATTTAAACAGGTAATGGAGTTCATCCTACTGCCTTAAAAGGGGTGGCTAATAAGATAGTAGATGCGTTGGTGGTAATTTTCCCAAATTTCCTCGTTTCTAGAAAGGTTCCATCAGACTGGGAGGTAGCAACTGTGACCTCTGTATTCAAGAAAAGAGGGAGGCAAGAAACAGGATCGATCATTAAATAGCATACACCTGGGCATTTAGAAAAGTTAAAAGTAATTGGGAAGGACAGCATAGTTTGTGAAAGGGAAATCGGGTTTAACAAATTTGTTAGAGTTCTTTAAAGGAGTAACAAACACTGAATAAAAGAGAACCTGGAGACATACTGCACTCAGATTTCCAGAAGACATTTGATAAGGTGCCACATCAAAGGTTATTGTGGAAAACCAAAACTCATAGTGTAGGGGGAAACAGATTAGCCCGGATTGAAGATTGTTTACTGTCAAACAGCCGGAGTATGCATAAACGGGTTTTCGTCTGATTGCCAGGATGTGACAAGTGGACTCTCACAGGGGTCTGTGCTGGGGCCTCAACTTTTTATAATTTACATCTATGACTTAAATGAGGGGAGTGAAGGCATGATAGCTAAATTTGTGGATGAACATAAGAACATAAGAAATAGGAGCAGGAGTAGGCCGTCTAGCCCTTCGAGCCTACCCTGCCATTCAATAAGATCGTGGCTGATCTGTCGTGGCTCAGTTCCACTTTCCCGCCCTCTCCCCATAACCCTTAATCCCCTCTCTTATCAAAAACCCATCAACCCGCGTCTTAAAAATATTTAGCGAGGCAGCCTCCACCACTTCAACGGGCAGAGAATTCCAGAGATTCACCACCCTTTGAGTGAAGAAGTTCCTCCTCAACTCCGTTCTAAACCGCCCCCCCTTTATCTTGAGGCTGTGCCCCCTAGTCCTACTGTCTTTTTTGAGCGGGAAGAGTCTCTCCACCTCTATCCTATCCATCCCATTCATCATCTTATACGTCTCAATGAGATCTTCCCTCATTCTTCTAAACTCTAACGAGTACAAGCCTAGTCTATTCAGCCTCTCCTCATAGCTCAACCCCCTCAACTCCGGCATCAGCCTAGTAAACCTCCTCTGCAGTCCCTCCAAGGCCAAAATATCTTTGCACAGGTGCGGCGCCCAAAACTGCACACAGTACTCCAGCTGCGGCCTCACCAATGTCCTATACAGCTGCAGCAAGACCTCCCTACTTTTATATTCAATCCCCCTCGCAAAGATGACACAAAGATAGGTAGGAAAGAATTTTGTGAAGAAGACGGTGGCATGGTTGTTAGCACTGCTGCCTCACAGCACCAGGGACCTGGGTTCGATTCCCGGCTTGGGTCATTATCTGTGTGGAGTCTGCGCATTTTCCTTGTGTCTGTGCGGATTTCCTCCAGCTGCTCCGGCTTCCTCCCACGCTCCAAAATTGCGCGGGTTAGGTTGACTGGCCATGCTAAATTGCCGCATAGTGTGGGGGGGTTAGTAGGATAAATAGTGTTGAGGGGATTAGTAGTGTGTAAGTAGTGTTGGGAGGTTTAGTAGGGCTAGTAGGGTTTCCTCTGGCTGTCCTGGTCTCTTCCCACAGTCTTGCTGGTTAGGCACATTGCCTGTGCTAAATTCTCTCGAACAGGCACAGGAATCTGGTGACTAGGGGATTTTCACAGTAACTTCGTTGCAGTGTTGATGTAAGCCTGCTTGTTACACTAACAAATAAACATGAGGAATTTGCAGAAGAATATAGGCTGAGTGAATAGACAAAAATCTGACAGATAAAGTTTCATGTGAAACAATATGAAATTCACTTTGGCAGGAAGATCTGATTTAAAAAAAGCAGAACATTACTTAAAATGAAAATGACTGCAGAATTCTGAGGTGCAGAGGGATCCAGATGCTCCAGTGTATGATTTACAAAAAGGGTCTGAGCAGGTATGGCATTTAGTCAAGAAGGCTAATAGAATGTTATCCTTACTCTAATGTTGAATTCCTTTTGTAAGGATGTTATGCTTTAGTCTTACAGGGCATTGGTGAAACTGTATCTTGCATACTGTGTGCAGTTTTGGTCTCCTTACTGAAGGATAAAGTAAAAGCTGAAGTTTATTTATCAGTCACAAGTAATGCTTACATTAACACTTCAATGAAGTTACTGTGAAAAACCCCTAGTCACCACAGTTCAGTGCTTGTTCGCACCTAACCAGCACGTCTTTCAGAATGTGGGAGGAAACCAGAGCACCCAGAGGAAACTCCCACAGACATGGGGAGAACGTGCAATCTCTCACAGGCAGTGAGCCAAGCTGGGAATCGAATCTGGGTCCCTGGCACTGTGAGGCAGCAGTGCTAACCACTGTGCTACCACTGCTGCTCAATGTAAATGCATTGGAAGTAGTTCTGGGGAGGTTTATGAGATTGACATCTGGAATGAGTGGGTTGTCTTATGAGGATAGATTAGACAGATTGTCCTCAACGGTTAGAAGAGCCACAATGACCTGGATTTTTCCTGTTAAGAGTAGTGGCCTATTGGGGAACAGGTCAAGTTGATCAGAAAGATGAGCAGTGCTCTGAATCACAGACTACCTGTGAGCAACATTCCAGGAGGTTTATGGTATATTAACATCCACTTGCAGTGTATACTCATCTTTTTTTTTGTACTACATGTTAAGATTGAAGAAGAGCTTGGCCGCACACGCCGGAGGCTGGATCAGTCAGAAGGAAGTCGGGAAACACTGGCCAGTCAGGTAGGCTTAAGAAATTGTTTAATATTTGGTGGGACGGATTCTATTAAATGGTGACTGAAAAGAGAGTTTTTTTTTAATGTTCTGTTTTATCCTTGGGTGGGCTTTGTGATCATAGTTGTCCTTGATCTGTGACATAAAACCTCTCTTGGCACTGTGGCTAACATTTTAAAAATTTGGAGTGCTATCGTGAGTCTATTAGTCATCTTGAAGCAGCAGCATAAAACTGTTTGATCGTAAGCTGGACTTCCATGTTTAAAAAAGGAACATGAACTGTTTCCACTGCAAATTTTATCAGGAAACATTTCATCCCCATATTTTGTGAATAGTGAGTCTCAAATACTAAGGGTTTGAATCCACTGCAGAACTTGAACACGTAATTTTTGCTGACAACTCAGTACAGTGTCTAGGCAGTGCTACCCAGCTGAAGGGGATTTATTTTGTGTGAGATGTTAAACTGAGGCTCTGTCTGCTGTCTGCCTGTTCTGCAGGTTCTAAAAAATGCCTTGGCACCATCCAAAAATATTTGATGCTTTGGCCAACATTTAGCTTCCAACCAACATCATTAAAATAGGTGAATTATCCAGTCCTTCTCTTGCTTTGCAAGGTATTGTTCTTCACCAATGAGTTGCCATGAGAGATGTTGCTGATAGAAGGACTGCATCATTATCTCCATGATGCTCAGCACTATACTCCACACACTGGATTGAGTGAATTCAGCTTCAGAATCATGTTAAGATTTGAACTCACAATCTCTGCCTTGTTTGTCTGGGTCTATAACAGCTGCAGCCTTTATTGCAAAAGGGTTGGAGTTTAAAAATAGGGAGGCTTTGTTGCAGGGGTGTTGGTGAGGCCTGACCTGGAATACTGTGTATTGTTTTGGTCCCCTGACCAAAAAAAAGCAACATTGAAGACAGTCTAAAGGAGGTTCACTAGGCTAATTCCTTGGATGAAAGGGTTGTCCTGTCAAGATGGTTGAAATACTCTGGGTCTGTATTCCTTGAAATTTAGAAGAGGACCTTATTCAAACATATAAGATCCTGAGGGGCTTTGACAGAGTAGATGGTGAGGTGTTTTCACTCGTGGGGGAATTTTGAACAAGGGAACACAGCTGCAAGATAAAATGTCACGCATTTAAAACTGAGCTATGTAGAAAAGTCCTCTCACAGGAGGTGGTGAATCTCTGGAATTCTCTGTCCCAAAGGCTGGCGGAGGCTGGGTCATTAGAAGTATTTAAAGTGAAAGTGGATAAATATTTGATAGATCAAGGAATAGAGCGCTACGAGGAAATGGCAGAGAAAGGGAGTTGAGGTTGACATAGATCACCACGATTGTATTGACTGATAGGGCGGGCCCGAAGGGTCTGGTGACCTACTCCTGCTTCAGTTTCTTGTGTTCTTGTGTGGTATTCCTCAGGTTTACTCTATCCCCATTAAAAATGGAAGCCAATTGTGTGAGATGCCTGCCTTTGTTACAGCTGTCATCACCGACATCCTGCTGTTCGTAGATGATTGCATCTTTTATCTTAAATTATTCTTTCTTTATTTTGTTAGATCTTCTGTTTGTTTTCCCCTGTCTCTGTGATTCTTGTGTTTGACATCGCAAATAAATCTGTGTACATATGTGTGGTTGTACACTTGATTGTCGCTGCTGAATGATACTATGCAGAAACTTGCAATGCAACATGTTTCTGTAAGGTACAAATCTCTGCCACCTGCTGATTGGAACTGTGGGCTATAACTACGTGAGCCTAATTCAGTACACATATCATTTACCATGCTGACTAATGGGAAGGCTGTGCAGTAGACCACGAATAGGTGATTTTCGTGTGATTCTGAGCTGGTTATAATTGTGTATGATCTTCAGACTCATTTATCCCTTTGCTTGGTACCTAATAGCCACTTTATTGGTATAAAAAGTATGTGATCCGTACAGTTTTATGAAATTCCATAGAGAAGCTTGACTTAGGACCTCCTTTCAAAGGTGAAGAGGCATCTTTAGACTTCTTTCAAGATCACATGTCCAACAGCAATTCTCACATTTACAACAGCAACTAAACTTTATATAGCACCTTTAATGCAATAAAATGTGGAAAGGAGCAATCTCCACAGGAACGTTATAAACCAGAGGAGAACATTGAGCTACATAAGGTCGGTTGACCAAAAGCTTGGACAAAAGAGTAGGTTTTAAGGAGTGTCTTAAATGAGGAAAGAGGGGTAAAGAGGCAGAACAGTGTAGTGAGGGAATTTGAGTTTAAGACCTAGGCAGCAGAAAGCAATGAATCCCTCATTATCGACATTCTGGGAGTTACTATTGACCAGAAATTCAACTGGACTAGCCATATAAATACTGCGGCTACCAGAGCAGGTCAGAGACTAGGAATTCTGCAGTGAGTAACTCATCTCTTAACTCCCTTAAGCCCATCCACTGTCTGCAAGCCACAGGTCAGGAGTGTGATGGAATATCTCCACTTGCCTGGATGAGTGCAGCTCCGACAACACTCGAGAAGCTTAACATAGTCCAGGACAAAGCAGCTTGCTTGATTGACAACCGTTCCAGATGCGTTCACTTCCTTCACTCTGATGCACAGTAGCAGCAGCACGCACCATTCTACAAGATATACTGCAGGAACTCACCAAAACTCCTTGGACAACACCTTCCAAACTCATGACTACTGCCATCTATCTAGCAGGGCAAGAACAGCAGACACATTGGAACACCTCCAGCTGCATGTTCTCCTCCAAGTTACTCAACTTACTGATTTGGAAATATATTGCTGTTCCTTCACTGCCACTGGGTCAGAATCCTGGAATTCCCTCCCTAGCAGCACTGTGGGTGTACCTACACCACATGAACTGTAACAGTTCAAGAATGCAGTTTACGATCAGTTGCTGAAGGGCAATTAGGGATGGGCACTGAATGCTGGCCTAGTCAGTGATGTGATTAAAAAAAAATAGTGGAGCAGTTAAAATCAGGGATGCTCATGGAGCCAGAATTTCATGCGGTAAAGGTACATGAAAGGTTGGGGGAAGGGGGGTGGCCGTGGCATAGTGATGTTGTTGTTGGACTAATAATCCAGAGACCCAGAATAATACTCTGGGGAGCCAGATTCGAGTCTCACCATGGCAGATGGTAAAATCTGGATTTGATAAAGATATGGAATTGCAAATCTAATGATGAAACTATTGTTGGTTGTTTTAAAAACCCATCTTGTTCACTAATGTCTTTTAAGGAAGGAAATCTGCTGGCCTGCATGTGATTCCAGACTCATAACACTGTGGTTGACTCTTAAACGTCCTCTGAAATGACCTAGCCAGCCTTTCAGTTCAAAGGCAATGTAATGACTTTAAAAGGTCCATGGGTTGGACCAAGTTCATAAGCTCATAAAATATAGGAGCAGAATTAGGCCACTCTGCCATTCGATCATGGGTGATAAGTGCATCATTCCCATTTTCCTGCCTTTTCCCCATAACCTTTCAACCCATTACCAATGAAAAATCTGTCTAAATGTACTCACTGTCCCAGCATCCACCGCACTTTGGGGTAGCGAATTCCACAGATTGACAACCCTTTGGGAGAAGTAGTTTCTCCTCAACTCTGTTTTAAATTTGCTACCCCTTATCCTAAGACTATGGCTTCTCGTCCTGGAATGCGTTACAAGAGGAAGCATCTGCTCCATGTCTCCTTTATCCATACCTTCTATCATGTTGTACACCTCAATTTGATCTCCCCTCATTCTTCTAAATTCCAGAGCGTATCAGCTTAAACTGTTCTTCATATGTCAAATCATTCATCTCTGGAATCAATCTAGTGAACTTCCTCTGAACTGCCTCCAATGTCACTATATCTTTCCTCAAATATGGGGACCAAAACTGTGCACAATAGTCCAGGTGTAGCCTAATTAGAATATGTCAGAATATGAGCTCCCTGATTGAGGCAGATAATATTGTTCAGTCTGGGAGCCCTGCAGAGGTGTATAATTGGAGAATCCAGGTTACTGGCTCTCAGGGTGTATACTCTGTACTGGGAAATACTTGTTTGAGTATTATTAACTATTGTAAATAAATCTGGATTTGGTGAAGGGACACTGGCCTTGTGGGTGTTATTTCAGGCAAGAAGTGCTGGCCCAGCCAGCGATGCCTATATCCTGAGAACAAATAAGTCTAAAAAATGATGGGTCAATTAAAACAGGAGTTGCTTAAGAAACCAGAATTCGAGGAGTTCAGATAGGTTGGAAGGTTGTGGGGCTGGAGGAGATTACAAGCTGGGAGGGTGTGGAGCCACTGGGAATTTGAAAAGTAAGATGTATCTTGACTGGGAACCAGTGTAAGTTTGTGACCACTGGAATGACAGGACTGGGACTTGGTCAGCATCTAGACACAAGTGGCAGAGTTTTGGATGACCTCAGGTTGTGGAGAGTAGAATGTGGGAGATTAGCCAGGAATCTGTTGGAACAGTTGAATCTCAATGTTAGAGGGGCATCATTGAGGGTTTCAGCTAACAGTTGAGATGGGTTAAGTTGGGTGATGTCAAGGTGAAAATATGCAGTCTTGGCGATGGCATGAACAGTTAGTCTGAAAATTATCTCTGAGTCAAATATGACTCTAAACAAACTGGTTTGGTCTGGCTGTTGCCAGGAAGAGCGATGGAGTCAGTAGCTAATGTATGACCTTGAGCTAGGTTTTCCTAAGCATCTGGAAAGCAAATTGCCAAAAGAGATTGAGGTATTTATTTCTTGACTTAATTACAATTCACCACATGAGAAACTCCAAATCTTGGGGAAGGGAAATAAAACTGGATATTTCTCATGCACTGCTCTTGCTGGATTAAAGCATTCACATGGCACGGATCAAGAGAATATTAGTTCTTATGACTGCAGGTAAATATCAAATAGGATGGGTACAGGCCAATATGGATCGAAAATGCTGAATGGCTTGTTTCCATGCAGTTGGAATTTTCCATGGAGCTGGAATTTTCCAGCTCCCCTCCTCCTGCGCAGCGGAAGTGACTAGCTAATAGCTGGTGCTGGTCCAGCCCGTCCTGCTCTGCCACCGGGGACTGGGTCATCTTCGGCAGGACTGGAAAATCCCACCAGCAGGAAGGACCAGAAAATCCTGCTTGTTATATCCACGTGTTTATAAACAGAAAGTGCTGGAAAATACCAGCTGTAAACTCAATGTATCAGGGCTAGAGGGATGTTTTTGTTTTATGATTTTTTAAAACTTCAGCACAGAGCTGGTGCACAGGGCAGCACGGTGGCACCGTGGTTAGTACTGCTACTTCATATCATCAGGGAACTGGGTTCAATTCTCGCCTTGGGTCACTGTCTGTGCGGAGTCTACATATCCTCCCTGTGTCTGCGTGGGCTTCCTCCAGGTGGCCTGGTTTCCTCCCACTGTCTGAAAGATGTACTGGTTAGGCACATTGGCTTTGCTGAATTCTCCCTCAGTGTACCCAAACAGGTACCAGAGCGTGGTGACTAGAGGATTTTCACAGTGACTTAATTGCAGTGTTAATGTAAATCTGCTTGTGACACTAGTGAATAAATTTAAACACATTCAGGCCTAGTGCCCAGCCTGCCTCTGCATCCAGAAACCTGTGGATTCATTCTGGGGTAGCCCGCTGCAACTCTGAACTCAATCCACTTTCTCACCCCATCCCCTGATTGAAAGTACAATCTGTAGGTGGGCATTTTTAAAGGTCAGGCTCGCTGCGCTGGGAAACCTGTTGACTCCACATACCCAACCAGGGAAGAAAATCTGGGCTCTGGCTTCTTATACATCCCTGCATTCCTTCACCCCACTGTGCCTTGAGCTGCCAAGGACCTAAGCTCTGAAATGACCTCTCTGAACCTCTTATTCGTTCACCTGCTCTCTCTCTCTCTCTCTCTCTTTCTCCTTCTTTTCAGATGCTCCATAAAATCTGCCTTGTTGACTAAACTTTTGGTGACATCCTAATATCCCCTCGTGTGCCATATGTGTCAGTTTTCTTTTCTGATAACAGTGTTGTGAGAAGAAGTTTTGCAATGGACTGCTCCATAAACTGGGGTTGATAAGTAGTCTCAGGCATTCTGATGAAGCTCTCGGAAGCTGATCTATTTCAGTGTTTTTGTTTATTTCAGACTTGTAGTTTTTTTTGCTTTTTATTTCAGACCATAACTAGAATGCATTCATTTAAAAACACCGTTATTTTTGTTACTGTCCTCTCTCTCCTCCTGCCTTGCCAGGCGGATGACTGGAAGACTTTTAAATACATCTCATTTCTAGATGTGTTTGCTGCACAGATGCTAGCCCAGATATCCTTGTTTCCCTTAATTGGACCATTATTTGGGGTCTGTCACATTTTATTTCTGTACCGATGAAGTACGTTCAGGACTAATTTTCAAAGAGGATGCCAGATATTTTTTCTATTGTCTCCATTGTTCGTCCCTCAAGTTATTAAACTTTTCTTGCGATCTTCTGTTTAGACGTTCTGGACACGTCTGCTGCTGAACACGGAAAACACTTGCATTTTGAAAAGATTTGAAATGCAAAAATGGTAATGCTTCACTGATTCACTGAGTCTTATCTGTGAATTTAGATAGATGATTTACGCTCTCAACTGTTGAAGGCTGAACAGGAACGAGCAACCTTGCAACACCGGATTTCACAATCGCAGCAGAAAAGTTATCATGGAGTAGAGGAGGATGACAGACTGAGCCAAGCAGGTGAGTGATAAGCAAGGCCATCCACTACATTTTCTTCATTACTATTTTTGCTGGTTCTGCATCAAGATACATTGCACTTTTTGCAGATGGGGTAAGCCTAACATGAGTTTAAAGATCATTTTGTAACTTTATTTTAATAATGAAGAGTCTGATAACCTTTAACCGAGTTATTATACCATACCGAGCTTTAATCCACCTCCTTAAACATTCACTCACTCCACCACTGGCATAACATGGCTACAATGTGAGCAAGAGCTGATGTTTCACGTCCAGATGACCCTTTGTCAAAGCCCAAACTTTGAGCTTTGACAAAGTGTCATCTGGACTCGAAACGTCAGCTCTTTTTTCTCCTTATAGATGCTGCCAGACCTGAGATTTTCCAGCATTTTCTCTTCTGGTTTCAGATTTCAGCATCCGCAGTAATTTGCTTTTATGGCTAAAGCGTATATCATTTATGAGCATGGACAAGATGGGCTGAATGTCCTCCTTCTGTGCTGTAACCACTGTGATTGGATAAACTTTAAACTTAAATAAAGAGACCAATTTTATGCACAGTACTCCAGATGTGGTCTTACCAATGCCTTGTATGACAGAAGCTACTTTTGTGCTCAATTCCCCTTACAATAAACAATGATATTGTATCAGCTTTCCTAATTACTTGCTGTACCAGTATACTAGCCTTTTGTGATTCATATAGTAGGACATCCAAATCCCTCTGCACCCTCTGTGGTCTGTCACTATTTAAATAATAAGCTTTTTTATTTTTCCTGCCAAAATGGACAATTTCACATTTTCCCACACTGTACTCGTTTTGACAGATTTTTGTTCGCATACTTAGCCTATCCATCAAGCCTCTTCTGCCCAGAATGCCATAATTATTTAGTTGTCCTTTTCTGACCCCACCCCTGTTTGATTCTCTCACTTGGCGAAGAGGTTTGTTACTACCCTTGCAATTTGCATATTCCCCCTTCTCAACAGATAACAATGCCAGTTGATCTGCAGAGAGGCTGTTCCACTTGTCCACCTCCCCGTGAGATAATGAGTCACATTACTGATGATCATGGAAATTTTAACACTTCTCATCTAGTCCCCGTGTTCATGGCATGATCTTGTATATCTTGCGTACCTTGCCTACAGCTACACTGCCCGTTAATCTGAAGACCTGCGTCAAGTACCCCCTCGCTCTACTTCAAAATAAGTTTAGCTGTGTTAGCCTTTATTAACATTTCACAACTTATTTTCTGAATCTCTAGAAATATCCTGTTCATCCATGTCTCTTCCTTATAGGAATATCCAACAGTTTAATATGGCAAATTCACTCCCACCATTGGAGTGAACTGTATTTCTGTATTTCCTGTAAAATTATTATTTATTGCTGTTATATAGAATTCTTAGATAATTTGTGTGATGATTTTCTAGCATTCAGGTGTAGGTACCTAGTTGCTGTCTCTACTATTTCCTCCCATTGTTCAATGCTTCTGGTATTTATTTCTTGTTCTGAATTTATTTTTTGCTTTATTTCACACTTTAACCACACTGAAAGCTCTGCTAATCTAAATTTGAAGCCTTGGCCTCCCCCCCCCTCCTTCCTTCAGATCTATCCAGTTTCAAAGATGGTTTCAAAGTTATTATGGTACCAGGAAATTCATCATCCTGCTGACAGCTACCATTTGATTTCATCAGATTTCACCTGATGTAGAGAAGGGGTAAGATGTTGAGGTTAGGAAGCCCTATATGATGGAGTGGTGCAAAAGCTGTTTCAGTCACAGGATATCCTTTGAGCTGTAGCCAGACTTCTATTTTGTTTGCCCATGTCTGGGTGAAAATTGCCTGATTTTTAAAAAAAGTGATGCATCAAATTTGCTGTTTTTTTTACTCATTTGTGGGACATAGGTGTTGCTGTCTGGCCAGCGTTTATTGCCCATCCCTAGTTGCCCTTGGAGGGCAGTTGAGAGTCAAACACATTGCTGTGGCTCTGGAGTCACCTGTGGGTCAAAGATGGCAGATTTCCTTCCCTAAAGGTGATGGGTTTTCTCACAATGGTTTCATGGTCATCGGTAAATTCTTAATTCTAAATTTTTTTATTGAATTCAATTTCCATCAGCTGCTATGGCGGGATTCGAACCCAAGTCCCCAGAACATTAGCTGAGTTTCTGGATTAATAGTTTAGCGATAATAGCATGAGTCCATCACCCCTAAATCTTTTTTAAACCTGCTTGGTTTAAAAAAAAGTTATGGAGGTCAAAACTAAGTGAACATTTCATTGGCCAATAGATGGGACCTTGCTGTTGCAGTTTACCTGAATGGAAGGGGCAGGAGACAGAATCCCAGGATTAGTTTTGAAAATATTTTTGCGGCAATGTTTAATCACTTTGGAAAGTGGGCAGCCCTGTCTGTTGCTTCATGCAGTCAGCAATTCTCAGACTGATGAAAGCAGGATTGTCCCTAGATTATCTGATGCCTTCCTGGATGTATTAGTGGAGAAGTTCAGGGCCTGGAGAAAGAATCTGTTCCCCAGCACTCAAAGGAGCAACCTGAGGGCTGACAAGGGACAGTGTCATCAGCATCTCCCTAGGACCAGTCTTCTGTGTAGAAGGAGGTTCAGTGACTTGTCTAGCAGCCAAAATGTGTGTAGCTGATTGAACACTCAACACTCCTTTTACCACTTTCCCTCGACTCAAAACAATTTCCTCATGTTTGGCAAAGTATTACAAAATATTTGCAGCGCTGACTGAAACAGGCCATTTGCCCCAACAAGTTTGTGCTGGGATTTATATCCTACGTAGGCTTCCTCCTAACCATTATCACCTAACTATATTTGGGCAGAGATCATTCCCTTCTCCCTTAGGTTCTTATCTAGCTTAAATCCATCAATGTGATTCATCTCAATTAGTTACGGTAGTATGTTCCATATTCTTATCTGTGTAAGGAAGCTTCACCTGAATCTCCTATAGGATTTATTTACTGACTATCTTACGAGAGTCGTACTACTTCCATTCCTAGGAGATCAGTGTTATGGGCAAGGATGGGAAGGAGCTGAAACCTCATTTCCCCTTCCCTTACTGTCCCAAATCAGTGTGTCTTTTGAAAAGGCGAATGTGTACGTGTCTCAGCCCTGGACTGATTGGAATAGCCAGCAGCATGCTTTTGTGGGTTTAAATAAATAAGATTATTTATTCCCGTACTGCTCTGAAAGATACCTGACCTCTGGCAGCCATCTTAGCGAGCGTTTAATGTCTGTTTTAAAAAAGGAAAAGACAGTTCCAGAAAATTCTATACTGGGCATGATGCTCGGATTAACTGGGTTGGTCTTCAGAAGAGCCAGTACAGGTGTGGTGGGATGTGTACTGTTCGTTGATCATATAACATTGTTCGTTTTGACGTTTCTCAATTATGAATTCATGCTGTTGCATCTTGAGGAATTCTTTACTCAATGATCATAATTGAGATGTTTATTTATTATGCACAGATCTCCCATGACTTTGGCCATGATGGGTTAAAGGTTTTCTCAGAACCCGGGTTGTTGAGGAGCTTGGAACCTGGGAGCACTGGGTTAGGGTCTAGAGACCTAACAGTGTTAAGCTGTTCAAATGGCATTTTGAAAGGATTTCCCGTGTTACACTCCACAATTTCTCTAGTCTTCAAATTCTGTTTAAAAGTATAGGTAGTTCCAAAAATCCCTAAAATAGAGCTTAGAAACTTTATACTTCAAAACCAGTTTGGATTTCTATTGCTATATAGAAAGCTGGACATCAGTGTCTTCCCTGGCCTGTCATTATTTTTCCCCTTGCTAAATGATCAAGTTTCCTGTGTTTCAGCAGCTGGGAGGTCTGAGCACGAGAAGCAATTGCTGGAGAAACAGATCTTGGAGCTTCGAGCACAGCTAAACCACAATGCTGTCCTTTCTGAGGTGGAAGAACTGAAACGGTCACTTGAGAGAAAAGAGAAGGAGAAATCTCAACTTTCTGCACATATCGAGGTATCTCTACTAGGCTGAAGGAATGATAGGAGAGATTCTTTAAATCCTTGCATTGTTGGAAATGCATTTCAGAACTGAAATTGGCATGAAATTCTCTTTTAGTACTTGCACTTGTACTTTAGCAGTTGCAGGTAAGTATACTTGTGATCAGGTTTGTGGCACAGCTTGCCAACTGAATAATTGGAAAAGCAGCGTGAGAAGGCAGTTATTCTGGGGTTATCTCTGAAGGGTTACAGTTTAGGTTTTTACAATACTGACCCTGATTATTCAGTGTCATTTTTAGATGATAACTCTGGACCAGAATGGATATGAGTTTGACTTTTGTTCTTTTACAGCACACACACTTTCACTTGCTGCTGTGCGCACTCTCTCTCGAGCATTCCTCCTCACTCCCGTTTCCGTACACGCACCTACTAGATGAGTGGTAAGACGATACCATTGGGTGAGGTCAGTGTTACGTTCAGCTATTGCTGGAACAGTCTATACATTCCTACAGATGATCGGATGTTACTATGGGGTCATGCAATTTTCAGCATGCAGTCCTAAAGGGTGATATTTGTCATTCCTCAGTGACCTATTCTTCCTTTTGAATAAAAAGAAGAGGTGATATCTGTTTGCTAAGTTAACTTTGCTAAACTTTGCCAAATGTCTCAACTTAGGCCATTGATAATTAATATACTTTTGAACCATCTGGTAGAAAACCTTTCTGTGTACCACTATATAAGTGTTAGTAAGACCTGGGAAAGAACTTAATTTGCCACTTGATCATACTGAACACTTTGCTGAAGAATTGGCAACCCTGTTATTATGCTTATGGTACAAACTAGACGTGAGGTTATCAATCTCTGCTGCTGCAAGTTATCATTTGTGTCTTCAGACTTTGTGGCTTGAACATTCTGAGAAAGAAACGATGTGAAAATGGTAGCCTGCTGTGAATCTGATCACTGAATTTATTCTGAACCTAGCAAGGAAAAGTTTTTTAATTTGTATTTTGCAATATAAATACGCAGTGCATGTGGATGCATCTAATTCTTACAGCTGCACTATGTCCAATCAGTGTTGTAATTGTGGCACCAAAAAGAATGACTTGCATTTATGTAGTGCCTTTCACAACCACTGGATGTCTCAAAGCAATTTATAGCACATTAAATATTTTTGAAGAGTAGTCACTGTTGATACTGTAGAAATGATTCAGTTTCTTATATTCTGGTATAGTACATGCCAAATATTGTATAGTGGAGGTAGAAATCAGCGTTCTGGAGGATTCGACTGGACGTAGAGTTTAATCCAGATGATTGGGGTCTTTCTTGCTGGTGAAAGCCCCATGTCACCTCATTAGGGAAAGGCCTGCTGTATTAAATGGCTTAGGTGGCCAGCAATGGACCTTCCCCTAGGATTGCGACCCCTTGTGGCGGCTCTTTATTACCGGCAGTGCTGGGGTGGAGCACTTAGGATTATTGAGGGAGTTAAATCATTAGTGAGTGAAGGCAGGATGGGCTGCTGGATGGGGAGAGTCGCCCCAGGCCTAGGGAGCCAGCAGAGATTTGCTTTTCAGGCTTTCTGCCCAGTTAAAGGTGAACTGATAGAGCTCTTTAAAGCCATGAATGGGACACTCAGATTAGAGATGTGGAGAGAATATTTCTACTTTTCAGACCATCTAAAAATAGGGGTAAATGAATGCAAAATTGTATTAATAAATCCATGAGGGAAATGAGGAGAAATTTCTTTATGCTGTGAATTTTCTGTACTTTGGCACCACCCGTCCTAATGGCTTCAGAACAGGATTTACTAATTTGTGCCAAACCAAAAGACCTATTAGTGTTGAGGGCCAAGTCCATTGGGCTTCTGAGAATATTGAAGCTTAAAGAAAAAAAGAGTTTACTCTTGTATAGAAACATAAATATTGGAGGGATGCCAATCATAGAATCCCTACAGTGCAGGCCATTTGGCCCATCGAGTCTGCACCAACCACAATTCCATCCAGACCTTATTCCTGTAACCCCACATATTTATCCTGCTAACCTCCTAATACCAGGAGCAATTCAGCATGGCCAGTCAACCTACTGTGCACATCTTTGGACTGTGGGAGGAAACTGGAACATCCAGAGGAAACCCACGCAAATACAGGGAGAACGTGCAAACAGATATCACCTATTCTTTTTATTCAAAAAGAAGAGTTGTAATATTTCATTAAGGAGTGATAAATATCACCCTTTAGGACAGAATGCTGAAAATTGCATGAGCCCATTGTAACATTCAATCATCTGTAGAAGTGTATATAGGCAGTTCCAGTGACAATAGCAGAATGTAAGACTCCACATAGACAGTGACCCAAGGCTGGAATTGAACCCAGGTCTCTGACGTTGTGAGGCAGCAGTGCTAACCACTGTGCCGCCGTGCCACCCATCGATATAGATGTGGCCTCAACATGTAGTAAAGCACCTTGCCACCGATGAAGCATTTTTAAAGCATTGTCGCTGCAGTCAACTTGCACACAGCAAGTTCCTACAAACAGCAATATGAAGATAACAATATTTTGTTGATGATGTTGATTGAGGGATAAATATTGTCCACAACACTGGGGAGAGCACTCCTGCTCTTCATCCCACTGTTAGGTCCACCTGAGGGGGCAGAGGGGCCTTGGTTTAATATCCCAGACAAAAGATGAGGTACTAAGAGAATACTGGAGATCGGTTGGTGCCAACGTCTGATTGAACTACGTAAGAACATAAGAAGTAGGAGCAGGAGTAGGCCATCTAGCCCTTCGAGCCTGCCCCGCCATTCAATAAGATCATGGCTGATCTGAAGTGGATCAATTCCACTTGAAAGGTAAAATCCTGAGTCAGGCGAATAGTTTATTAAATGACAGCACCGCTCTGACCTTAAGTTCATTAAGGATAACAACCTTCGACTAAAACCACTTTTTCACTCCATAACTCCTATATAAACAGGTATCCAGAACTCTGCATTTCTCTTGTGCCTTATCCCAAAAAGGAACATAAGAACATAAGAAATAGGAGCAGGAGTAGGCCAACTAGCCCTTCGAGCCTGCCCCGCCATTCAATAAGATCATGGCTGATCTGTCTTGGCTCAGCTCCACATTCCCGCCCTCTCCCCATAACCCTTAATCCCCTCGCTTATCAAAAACCCATCAACCCGCGTCTTAAAAATATTTAGCGAGGCAGCCTCCACCAGTTCAACGGGCAGAGAATTCCAGAGATTCACCACCCTTTGAGTGAAGAAGTTCCTCCTCAACTCCGTTCTAAACCGCCCCCCCTTTATCTTGAGGCTGTGCCCCCTAGTCCTACTGTCCTTTCTGAGCGGGAAGAGTCTCTCCACCTCTATCCTATCCATCCCATTCATCATCTTATACGTCTCAATGAGATCTCCCCTCATTCTTCTAAACTCTAACGAGTACAAGCCTAATTTATTCAGCCTCTCCTCATAGCTCAACCCCCTCAACTCCGGCATCAGCCTAGTAAACCTCCTCTGCACTCCCTCCAAGGCCAAAATATCCTTGCGTAAGTGCGGCGACCAAAACTGCACACAGTACTCCAGCTGCGGCCTCACCAATGCCCTATACAGCCGCAGCAAGACCTCCCTACTTTTATATTTAATTCCCTTCGCGATGAAGGCCAGCATCCCATTTGCCTTCCTGACCACCTGCTGCACCTGCAAGCTGGGTTTTTGCGACTCATGCACAAGGACCTCGAGGTCCCTCTGCACCGTCGCCTGATGCAGTTTTTCTCCACGTAAGTAATAATCCTTCCTACCATTATTCCTACCAAAGTGGACCACCTCGCACTTGCCAACATTAAATTCCATTTGCCATTTCCTGGCCCATTCGTCCAGCCTATCTAGATCCTTCTGTAGACTCTCCCCACCCTCCGCACAATTTGCCTTTCCACCAATTTTGGTGTCATCAGCAAATTTCGACACCCTACACTTGGTTCCCTCCTCCAGATCATCTATATAAATGGTAAATAGCTGAGGCCCCAGCACCGACCCCTGAGGCACTCCACTAGTCACCATCTGCCAATCCGAATAGCACCCATTGAGCCCCACTCTCTGCCTCCTATTTGACAACCAATCCTCTATCCACGCTAACACCCTACCCCCAACTCCATGCCCCCTTACCTTCTGCAATAACCTCTTGTGAGGTACCTTGTCAAATGCCTTCTGAAAATCCAGAAAGACCACATCCACCGGCTCTCCTCTATCCACCGCCCGAGACACATCCTCATAGAACTCCAGTAAATTTGTCAGACACGACTTCCCTTTAAGGAAACCGTGCTGCGTCTGCTCTATCAAGCAGTTCCCCTCAAGATGCCTCGCTATTTCCTCCTTGATGATGGATTCTAACATTTTACCTACAACAGACGTTAAACTAACAGGCCTATAATTCCCCGCCTTTTGCCTGGCACCCTTCTTAAACAACGGCGTAACATTAGCCGTTTTCCAATCTTCCGGCACTTCCCCGGAATCCAGCGACGTCTGGAAAATAAACACGTATAATCTGCTGAGTGGGCCTAACCCACACTGAATGCATTTGGATGCTTTTTACTCTGTACCTACAAGAGTTTGGTACTTAAACTGAAGTGTTTTATATTTGCCCCTGCAGTTATGTTTTTCACCTTGCATTTAAAAATAATTGAACCAAAATACACGAATTTGAGAGACTAATTTTTTGTCAAATGCATATTTCACCGCTCCTCGTACTCAGCTTCACTCATTTAACCTTTGTAAAATGGTGCGTTAAGAGCTTTGATAATGACCTGTAAATAGTGCTGAAATTGTTGTACACATTTTCTCCCAACTGCGAGTCGTGTTGCTGAACCAGGGACCTATTGCTGAGAGTGCACAAAATATGAAAAAATGTATAAACTAATATGAAATATATTATTATAATTAGCAGGAAGTAACTGAGTTGTAAGGCACTTGGGGACATTTTATATAAATGTACAGTATTAGTCACTGAATAACTACATTCCTTCGCGGCACAGCTGCGTTATGTTTTTGGCAATTTAACTCAATAAATTTTTTATAAGTTAAGACAGCAAAGAATAGACAATACATAAACTGTGATCTTGGGAGAGGAGGAGGGATAGACTCACATATGCAGTTGTATTTGGACTGAATTATTCTTCATTGGTGGTAATGTTTTTTTGTAATATTAAAGTCTCAAGTTTTCTTTTACAAAAGATTGCTCTAATGGGGGCTGATGCTGGTGGGGGAGGTGGGGGGAGGTTTGTGGAAAGGGCTAGTGGGAGTTGGGGAGATTGAAGTTTGATATAGCTGAGCTGAAATTTCATTGTTGTTCTGGAATCTCCAAAAAGGAAAGATTAATCACCTGGCCACTACTTTCAGCAGCACTGGAGAAAAATTGTAAGGGTGCTAAAGGGAATTTTTCAGCTATTGGTTATTAAAACAATGTGCTCTCGCCATGGGACCAAGGCCCAGCTCAGCAAAACTGCGTGTAATTGGTGTGAAATGACCATCCCATGTTAAAAATCACCGCTCGTATCTTCTATTCCTAGAATAGATTTCATAGAATCCCCATAGTGCAGAAGGAGGCCATTCAGCCAATCGAGTCTGTACTGACTACAGTCCTGCCCAAGTCCTGTTCTCATACCCCAGAGATTTACCCTGCTAATCCCCCTGACACTAGGGTCAACTTAGCATGGCCAACCAACCTACCCTGCACATTTTTGGACTGTGGGAGGAAACTGGAGCATCCGGAAGAAACCCACACAGACACGTGGAGAATGTGCAAACTTCACACAGATAGTGACCCAAGGCCGGAATTGAACCTGGGCCCCTGGCTTTCTGAGGCAGTAGCGCTAACCACTGTGCAGTTGGTGAAGTTGAAGTTTGGGACCCGGAATGTCAGAACCCTGGAGAGCAATCCCAACAATGTCAGATCTGAGTGTCGCACCGCCATCATTGCTTGGAATCCAGGGGCCCCAATATCGTCATTGCTGCCCTAAATGAGTCATGACTTGCAGGAGAAGGTCAACTGAAGGAGCAATGCAGCAGATGCTCCTTTTTCTTGAAGGGTCTTTCAGAAGACGAATGAAGCCTCCATTGGGTGAGCTGCGTGAACGAAAGTAAGTTTGTGTGGTGTTTCAGCAACTCGCCAGGTAGGGGAAGTCTTATGGCTACTTGGCTTGTCTGAATGAGGAATTGGCATGCCACTGTCATCAACGCATACACTCCTATATTTGAGGCAAAGACAAGGCCATGGGGAAATTCTACACTGATCTTGAGCAAGTTTGAGTCCCCGCAGGTGGCAAACTGACCCTCCTCGGAGATTTCACCACCAGAAACTGGAAGCATGTAAATCTCTGGAAGGGTGTGATAGGCAAGGAAAACAAACTCCCACTGAATCTTCATCCTGATGGAACCTCTGGAATAAGACCTTGTCATAACCAATGCCTGATTTTGATAGTGAGACAAGCAACATCTGCAGTCGAAACACTGACACTTTTCCCCACAGTCGTAGAATTCCTACAGTGCAGAAGGAGACCATATGGTCCATCGAATCTGCACCAACACGGCATCTCACCCAGGCCATACCCTTCCTTCCTATCCCCATTTTACCATGGCCTATCCACCTAACCTACACGTCTTTGGACGCTAAGGGGCAATTTAGTATTGCCTCGGTCCAAAGGAAAGTTAAGAAAACCATGCAACAGCTGAAAAATAACAAAGCCCCTGGAACAGATGAAATTCTTGCTGAAATTCTGAGTAACGGCGTAAATACACTCCTGACAACAGTACACAACCTCATATCCCTCATCGGGGAAGAAGAGAGCATGCAGGGGGATTTCATGGCCATTGCGATCATGAATATAATAAACGGAGACCAGCCCAATTGCAGTAACTGAAGAGGAATCTCCCTGCTGTTTGCCACAGGGAAAATCAATGCAAAGATCTCTCCCAATCACCGTCTCCCTCTGCCTGAGGAACTCCTTCGAGAATCACAGTGCAGTTTTCATCCATTGAGAGGCAGCACAGGCAAGGTCTTTGTTATGTGGCAAATTCAAGAAAAGTGCAACTAACAGCACTGACTATCTCACTAAACTGTACATGGCCTTTTTCAATTTCATGAAAGCCATTGACTGTGTCAATTGCAAAGGCTTATGGAGTGCCTTCAGAAATTTGTCACTATCCTCTGCCCAGAGAATGCTGTGATCCTCACCAATGGAGCCATCACAAACCCTATCAGTAGAAACTGGGGTGAAACAGGGCTATTGTTCCACCAACTCTTCATTTTCCTCATTGCAATACTGCACCTCACTTGCAGCAAACTTCCCACAGGTTTGGGAATAATCTACAGAGCAGTTGGGAAACTGTTCAACCTACATCACAGTAAGTGGTCTCACAACATCAGGTTAATCAAACCTACATCACCTTCAGTCCAAAACCAAAATCACCCCAATCTTGGTCATTGAGTTTCAGTATGCAGATGATGCTTGTGTGTGTACTGACTCAGAAACTCAGATACAGGTCATTGTTGATGACACTTCTGAAGCTTATGAGAAAATGGGCCTTTCAATAAACACCCAGGAAATGAAGGCCCTCTTTTAACCATAGAGATCCCCTTTAATGTTAGTCAATAGCTTGGGTGGAGGCAGAGCATTAACCTGGTGGAAGTTTAGTGGGACGTTGGCACTTTCCAAAAGACAGTATGATGTCCTAGGATCTGGCTGGAGCATCATGTTATTTTGATTTGCACTGAGAAAAACTTGACCACTCAAAAATTATACTTCTGAATTTAAAGACTTGAATAGTGTGTGAGGAGGCATTTTGAACTGTGTAATGCTGGGATGAAGTTCCAGTACCTCATTGGTAGCAAGACCAATTTGTGATGAATTATGAGTACTGTGCAAAGCATAAGAACAACATTAAAGTGCACCGGCTTATGTACCATTTTCTACAGCATTTTAATACCAGCATGCTAAATATAACTAGTGACAATCTCATGACCAATATTGACAATTACATAGAGTTCTAATTCATTTTAACACTCGCTTTTTAAAAATTATGGTTGAATATTTCTCTAAACATTGATTGCTGATGGCCTCATCAGGGAACCTGGTTTGAATGAATTACTGAGTTAGGCAGTGTGACTGAGCTGAATTTACGAACACTACCAAAGTAACCCATTGCTGTATGCCCTTGGTTAATGACAGTATCCTGTGACTCAGTAATTCTTCTGAAGTAGCTCTTCTTTTCTCTCGCTCTGTCCAGTCTCCAGCAATCATTATATAGTCAACAATAAACAAAACAAACTGTTAATAGTAAGAATAATTGTTTTAAATTATGGAGGCTTCTGTCAAGAAGCTAATTTTGTGTCCGTTTAGATTCCTCACCCTGGATCCCATGAGATTTAACTTTATGCAACAACCTTGTCAAAAGCGTTGCTAAAGTCCATGTAGACAATATCAACTGCGCTGCTCTCATCTACTTGGTTATTTGTGAGATATGATGTTCCACTCTCAAAGCCATGCTGACTGTGCCTAATCAGTCCTTGCATCTCTATATGCCTGTAGATCGTTTCTCTCAAAATACCTTCCAACAATTTACCCAGATGTGAGGCTCATCGGCCTGTAGTTCCCAGGCTTTTCCCTGCGCCCTTTTTAAACAAAGGCGCAACATTTGCCACTCTCCAATCTTCAGGTACCTCACCCGTGACTATCGATGATTCAAATATCTCGGCTAGGAGACCCGCAATTTCCTTCCTAGCCTCCCATAACATCTGGGGATATACTTCATCAGGTCCCAGGGATTTATTTACCTTAATATGCTTTAAGACTTTCAGTATCGCCACCTGTGTAATATGTACATTCCTCAAGACATCACTATTTATTTCTCCAAGTTCCCTATCATCCATGCTTTTCTCAACAATAAATACTGATGAGAAATATTCATTTAGGATCTCACCCATCTCTTGTGGATTCGCGCATAGATGACCTAGTTGGGCGGCACGGTAGCACAGTGGTTAGCACTGCTGCTTCACAGCTCCAGGGTCCTGGGTTCGATTCCCGGCTTGGGTCACTGTCTGTGTGGAGTTTGCATGTTCTCCTCGTGTCTGCGTGGGTTTCCTCTGGGTGCTCTGGTTTCCTCCCACAGTCTAAAGATGTGTGGGTTAGGTTGATTGGCCATGCTAAGAAATTGCCCCTTAGTGTCAAGGGATGCGTAGGTTAGAGGGATTAGTGGGTGTAATATATAGGGATATGGGGGTGGGGCCTGGGTGGGATTGTGGTCGGTGCAGACTCGATGGGCCGAAGGGCCTCTTTCTGCTCTGTAGGGCTCTATGATGTATGATTCTATGATCTTGATCCTCAAGAGGCCGTACTCTCTCACTTATTACTCTTCTGCTCTTTATTAATTGCATCTTTGAAATCCATAGAATATTAAGAGAGGAAAGGGATCCAGTAACATTAGATACTAACTGGATTATGGACGATAAATGCAACATGTAGAATTTGTGTAACAATATTCCAATGTAGATCAAAATAGTTGTGAATTGATGTGAAGTAAAACTTTAACACAGCAAAAACTGAATTCAACTCATTCTTTCATTACAAAATGGAAGCTAAGTGTGACCAACCTGAACATCTTGGTATTGATTTAATCTTTGATCACAAATGCTGGCAGAATGAATTGTGCAACAGTAATTTTTCCAGAATTATCCTTGAGGTGGCAAGGCTTCAGTGTAATTTTCTTTCTTTGGCCAACAGCCCCAACCATTTTGTACTTGTTCTGGTTGAGCAAACTGACTACAGCCACACATATGGGTAGTGTGAAGCGAAAAGAAGTGAGGGTTTGTTCCAGGACTGAGATTAGATATCCGTGTTGCAGAAAGGATGCTAGGCTCCAATTAAGAGTTGAAAGGGATAATGTCTTCAAATGCGAGCTGAAGTCACTGGGCAGTCCCACTTTGTAGATGGTCAAGCAACGGAGGAAGTATTTAATAAGTACTGGCAACTAATTTTACTAATTATCAGATGTAAGTAAGGATATCAGAGAGGACGTGAATCCTGCAATGAATGAGATGAGGGATATTGCAATGCTTTACCTTTAATTAGAAGAGTCACCCAGATTTGCAACACGGGCTTTGTTCTCTCTCCACAGATGCTGCCAGATCTGCTGAGACTTTCCAGCATTTTATTTTTGTTTCAGGTTCCAGCATCCGCAATAATTTGCATTTACCTTTAATTAGAATAGTATTGGTCAAATGTCATTGACCTGAAGCGTTAACTCTGTCTCTTCCTCCACAAATGCTACCGAGTCTGCTGAGTATTTCCTGCATTTTCTGTTTATATTTCAGATTTCCAGCTTCTGCAGTATTTTGCTTTTGCTTGATCCTGTTTTTTTTATGTTGCTGTGTATACCTTTCCTTTGTACGGAGGATTCTGCGTTTGTTTATTTGGAGGATCAATTACATGTACAGTGAGTCATGTAACATCACTACAGCTAAAGTGAATCCACGGAAGCTTTTAGTGTAAAAGGGGCTATTTGGCCCATCATGCCTGTGCTGGGTCTCTGAAAGAGCAATCACTATTCCGTTACGGTCCTACAAACTTTGTATGTATCTAATTCCCTTTTGAAGTTCCCGTTGGGGCGGCACGGCACGGCGGCACAGTGGTTAGGCACTGCTGCCTCACAGCGCTAGGGACCCGGGTTCAATTCCTGGCTCGGGCCACTGTCTGAGTGGAGTTTGCACTTTCTCCCCATGTCTGTGTGGGTTTCCTCTGGGTACTCCAGTTTCCTCCCACAGTCCGAAAGATGTGCGAGTTAGTTTGATTGGCCATGCTGAATTGACCCAATTAGCAGGGTAAAAATGAGGGACTCAGGAAGTGGGACATAGGTGGGATTGTGATTGTACAGACTCGATGGGCTGAATGGCTGTCTCCTGCACTGTAGATTCTATACTAATCCATTGAGTGTTATTTTCCCAAAAGATGGAATTTGGCTTTGAGAAAAGTGTTGGGATTTAATTTACAATTCATATTTTTGTTACACTAACAGGCAGTGTATGAAATGGCACTCGATTTTGTGGACACGATTAAAGGTGAAAATTGGACTTCACTCTGTCAGCACTTGCCAGCTGTTTAACATTTTTGTACAGATTGGATCTTTTTATGCTACCATATTTGTTCTATTTAGCTAATATTTAGTGACAGATTGAAGACAGAGTTGATTTGTTTATGGGTGTAATTTGTTAGAATGTTTCGGTCAAACGTTAGATCAAACTGATGGAGTGTGTCAGGCAAATCTGAAAGTGTAACCTACCCCCAACTTCCTTGGCTGATTAACTTGGTTTTTTCAATTCTTTGTCAATTACTTCACTGTATTTCTGCTGCGGATTCTTCTTCTTTGATTCCTCACATCATTGTATAGCATGGAAATTGAAAAGACAAGGTATTGGAGCCATGAATATAAATATTTAATTGTATATCTTCTCTGTGATGGAATACCAGATTCCATCCCCAAAATCAATTCAAAATGAATTGGGTATACGGTGGGCTAAGGATATTCAAATGGGAGTTAAAGAATCAATGGGCTCTGTTCTTTTTGATGTCTCACTTTGGATTATTTTCCATATCCTGCTGTTGCCTAGAATCTGTGCACAATCTCCATAAAATACCTATTTTAAAAGAAAATTGTTACTCCCTTACCAAGAGGCTATTTTAAAATAATTGTACTGAGAAACTTGAGTGAGGGGGAGCATCCAGCTAGGGACAGGAATATGGAAGGCACCGTCAAGGTTGAAAAGCCTGAAGATGAAGTAAGTTAAGACTTCAGTGGTCAGAGGATACCAAGCTTGATTTTCAGGAGGTCTACTGATATAACGAGGGAGGGAGGTAAGGAATTCTGCCATTTTTTGAAGTCAGAGATGTTTAGATTTCAATACTTGGAAATGCTGGGAGGCAGAAGTAATAGTGAAAAAAAGATTGTATTTATAAAACTGTGGTTGGCAGGTGATTCAGCTGCGCAAGGGGAGGAGGAGTAAGCGTGGAAAAACATCAGTGGTAGGAGACTCGATAGTGAGGGGTACAGGTAGGTGCTTCTGTGGCCGCAGACGTATCTCCAGGATGGTGTTTTGGTTTCCTGGTGCCGGGTCAAGGATGTCACTGAATGGCTATAAGGTATCCTGAAGGGGGAGGGTGAAAAAGTGAGAGGTCGTGTTCACATTGGCTCCAACGACATAGGTAGAGTCATAGTCTTGCTGTTTGTCATACACATTAATGAACTTAATGTGAACAGTAAATTTGCAGATAATATGAAGATTGGTGGTGAATGTTAGGACAGCAAGAAGTACAGAGGACCAGAGGGACTATGGGGTGCATGTCTAAAGAATCCTGAAGGCAGCAGAACAGGTAAAAAGGGTGGTTAAGAAGGCATATGGGATACTTGTCTTTATTAGCCGATGCATAGAATATAGGAGCAGGGAGGTTATGATGGAGTTGTATAATACGCAACAGTTCTGTTGCCACACTGTGGGAACGATGTGATTGTATTAGAAAGGTGCGGAGGAGATTCACCAGGATGTTACCTAGCCCAAAGCATTTCAGTTATAAAGAGAGGCTGGATAAGCTGGGATTGTTTTTCTCAAAGTAGATAAGTAGGGGGGGGGGGGCCCTCATCAAGGTGAACAAAACTACAAGGGAGAGAGATAGAGTGGAGAAGAAAAAGCTTTTCCTCTTTGTAGTGGGGTCGATAACAGGGGACATAGATTTAAGGTAAGGAGCAGGAGATTTAGAGGGGACTTGAATAAAAATCTTTTCACTCAGAGGGCGGTGGGAATCTGGAATTTACTGCCTGAAATGGTGGTAGAGGTGTAACCTTCACAACATTTAAGATGCATTTAGATGAGCATTTGAAATGCCCTACCATCTAAGGCTATGGACTAAATGCTGGAAAATGGTGTTAGAATAGGTAAATGTTTGATGGCTGGCATAGTCATTCTGGGCTGAAGGGCCTGCCTGTGCTGTCACTATTATTCATGTGAACATGTAGTGACATGTTGAAGAGATTCAAATTAAGTTGTGGAAGAGATGGTCATGTGTTTGGGAGGAAATAGCTTATACAAGGCCAATGTTTATAAATTGTAATGGGAAGGATATTAGAGATAGCTTGCTAGGATGTAAAGGGTGTTTTTTTTTCACTGAGAAGTGGTTGTTGATGGCGCTTTACAAAGGAAAGGATAGTGCTAGAAATGATCCAGCCCTACACCTGGCAGTGGACGACAAAGCAACATAAGCTGGGATGAGAGAGAGTAACGGGGTCAAGGACATTGAAGAATGCATTGACTGTTTGAGCAAATTGGTGGCGGAATCGGGGCTGGCAAGGCTCGCAGAACACAATTCTCTGTTGACCTCGGGCAGGATTTTACGAGCCTCGCCCAAGTGAGGTCGTAAAATCCCATCCAATGTCTGTAGATGTATCTCAGTACATAGATGACCAAAGGCCAACCTTTTTTCTCATGCTGTTGATGAATGATTATTGTTTCTGCACAAAGGAAAAGAGCTTGTTTAATTCTGTGTATCTTTGAATGAGGTTATATGATTATCATTGCCTTTCTGGCTTTTGAGACTTCTCATCCCGGTAACTCTAGAACTCTTTTCTCCAGGTGTCTTCCTCCCTCATGGCTTGATTAGTTTTCAAACACTGGAAGCTGATGATCACTGACCTTTTCTCGGTAATTGGCCAACTGTATCACACAGAAATGCAGTATATTTTTCTCTCAATTCTTTTGACCTTTTGTAGTCCTTGAAATCCTTTTGCAAACACTGCTGTGCTTTCACTGCTCACTTTCTGCAGATGGTCTGTCATTTCAACAACCCTTCAGCTTTTCAATAGAATTGGAAGGCTTCGTTAAAAAAAAAACATGGTTGTTTACAGGAAACTGCTGGTGCAGAACGCCTTTCTCTACTTGTACAATTCACTGCACTTGTAAAAGTGATGGTGTGAGCACTTGGAGATGCTTCGACGTAAAAAGGAGCTATAGATGGGCTTATTGTACTACACTGTATGTACATGCACTCAGAAGAGTGGAACCAAAGAGAGTGTAATCGCATGGAACAAGCCTAATGGAGGAGCAATGTTAGAGGAGGACAGTGTAATCTTCTGTATTGAGCATTTGAGGAGGAAGAATTAAACATTGGTGGAAGTTACAGGAAAGATTGTTGATGATGTGGCTTAGTGCCATCTGGGGGCCTGATTAAGAGGGATTGGTCACAGTTCTGGGAGGGAATTAGCACTAGTTAGATGTGAGTAATGTTTATTTGCAACAACCACAAATGCATTTTCCTTCCCTGAAATGCATCACACCAGTTTAGAATGCACAAACCCACCCCCAAAACTGATGGAAAAAGTTGGGGAGTGGGTCTCCTCCAGCAGGTGTTTTATCCAAGCTGCTTCACTATGGATGAAGAGAGGGACTGAAAAAAATACATTAATAAAGCAGGGAACACTAGGTCTGCCTGACGAGTGTTTAGGGATCAAGGGATATGGGAGAAAGCATGATCACGGCCACTGGATTTGATGATCAGTCATGGTCATAATGAGTGGCAAGAGTAGGCTCGAAGCGCCAAATGTCCCATTCCTGCTTCTATTTTCTATGCTTGATGGTTTTTCTGTATGATGTTTTTGATATTTCTAACTCACAGAATAAACTCTGTTGAATATATCTTATTTATCTGATCAGTATAAAAAGGCATTTTGTGTGCGTCTGAAATAAGCTGGGTCAGGTGGGGATGAGCTGACGTCTGAAATAGAATGGAACATTTGCGAGATGTGTCCAAGAGTGCATGCAGTTCACTTGTTAATACTCTGTCAACAAAATACAGTAACTGGAATACCCTCCAATATGATATGTTTCTGAAAAACTTTGAAATTTGAAATAAAATTGGCTAAAAATCTATTAATGTTTTGAAATCTTACAGCACAAGAAAGAAAAACAATAATGTCACACTGTATCACATCCCATTGCACAATGAACTGCTAGGCAATGCAGTGCATGTTAAGCTTTCAACTGCAAAGCGATCCCACAAATTGCTATGGGTTTTGGTGGTGTTGGTTTAGGAGGTGTCATTGGGAGAGCTCTACGCACTTCCAACAGTGACAAAGAATTGTTTCCTTCCACCGGAGCAAGTATCTAGAACACATAACTTCATTGCAGTATTAATAAAAGCCTTACTTATGATGAATAAATAAATAAACTTTAACTTAAGTAGAAAGAAATATGTAGATTTATTTTAATAGTTACAAGGAGGACTATTTTACACAGCTTAGTCCATAGCAGTTCAGCTATCTTACAAACACTTGCACTATGTGTCCAAAGATCATGCATAGTTCCTAAAATAATGTCTTTAGCAATTACAAAGTTATAGTTCTGGTCGATGATTTGTGAGCTTAAGAATTTTTGAACACATGAATGTAACATCACAGTGGGTCTCTTTGGGACTCTTTCTGAGGGATTAATCCTTTATGGTCTTAGTGGATCAATACATCTTGGATTCAAATCAGCCTAGTTAGAATCAAATTAAAGAATCTTGTCTGAAGGTTTCAAGGAGCCTGAGTGAAATGAACTTGGGAAGGTTTTAACTTGTTCTTGTTGCTGCATCAAGTACAGAACCACCTACAATTAGTAAATAGAATTACACTTGACAGTCTTGCTCAAGCCCTCAGGATCAATGGTAAGGGAAATAGAAATACTTTGATGTTATTCTGAGGTTGGAGTTAAAGCTCACAGAGCAGTACAGAAGAAGCTTTACTCCCACTGCACTTTGTTAAAGTAGGAGCATTCTATCCCAGTGCTAACATTGTTACTTTGATGTGTTCAAAAATGCTTAAGCTCACAAATCATCGACCAGAACTATATCTTTGTAATTACTAAATACACTATTTTAGAAACTATGCTTGATCTTTGGAAGCATAGTGCAAGTGTTTGTAAGATAGTTGAACTGTTGTGGACTAAGCTGTGTAAAATAGTCCTCATTGCAATTATTAAAATAAATCTATATTTTTCTTTCTATTTGATATGCTTCTATGCTACAAATACAGCATTCAGATGTAATGCATGGAATCTATCCCACATGTAAGATTGACTGATATAGCTTACTTGTCAGTGCAATCCTTACAGGTTAACTGGGTACATTCTGTTTCCAGCACTTCCAACAATTAGTAAAAGGTTTTTATTCAAATTCCTCTGAATCTCCTGCTCCTTAGCTTAATCTATGTCTTCTTGTGTTGACAAATAGGAAAATTTATTTTCTTATCCACCCTATCTATACCCCTTGTAGTTTTGTTCACCTCAATGAGGACCCTCCTCAGCCTTCTCTATTCTGAGAAAGATGACCTTAGTCTATCCGGCCTCGCTTTATAGCTGAAAATGATTTGGGCCAGGCAACATCCTGGTGGATTTCCTCTGCACCCTTTCTAGTGCAATCACAGCCTTCCTGTAGTGTGGCAACAGACCTGCTATAAATTCTGCCTTCACTTGGCCAGAATAATCCTTAAAGTTTCATTAATGGAAAAGGCAAGAAGTCAATCCGATGTGTATCTGTGTTGGTTGAAATGAAATTTATAGAACAGAGTTTTTGTAAGGTGACAAAAGAATATCACTTAAAAAGAATTCAAAATAGCTGGATACTATCGATAGCTTCAAAACAGTACTTTGTCTCCATTATTAATGATTTCCATCACTGTCACAATTTTGTATTGTACAATAAATGTTGGTATTTGAATTCATAACCATTTTTCGTTGTAGACATTGTGCTGTTTCTTATTTTTCAATACATTTGTCACAGGTAATGTGGTTGAGAAGACAAATGGCACTTTTCATGAATGTTGTCGGATTAAAATACCCTAACAGTTTTGTTTTCTCAAAAACAGCAGCACCAAGTCCTCTAGGAAGGTAAATAAATTTGTGGTAGTAAGCAAATGTTTTTTTTTCCGATGTTTTGGTGTCTTATTTTCTTCGTTGAGGTGAGGGGAGCATTTTGACGGTCCGTGGTAAAATGAATGATTTTTGGAGCTAAGCTGTTTAGAACATGTAAAATTAATTGGTCATGAAGTTCTGTTTCTCATTCCCGTGCCAATTTTAGATTTAGCTGGCTATTTTACTTTTCTTTTGCATTGTCCCCTAAGCTTTCAGAGCAAATAATTGCTTTAAATAAAGCTGTTACTTTTTGGGCAGGAGGCGGTAACTGCCATACATCAGTTTAAAGTAATTGGAATTTATTTGTGTTTTTGTGAGGGGAGGGAAAAAACCCCACAATGTTGTTTGTATATCTGTTGAGGGGATAAAATTATTTATAAAACAGTTGCAGTTATCTGGGACGACCATTCCTTTGTGATCCTCCTGGAGTTTTCAATGACTGGGAAAATTGAGGTTACTATGGTGATAGCAGTAGCCTAATCACCCTTACAATGTGCGTTTGCAAAGTGCTGACACCAGTCAATATATAGAAGGCTTCAGCAGCTGAAGATTTATTTTTCCAAAGCTTCACTATTCATTTTACGTGTTGGCAAGTTGTTTCCTGCGCTAAATAATTACTGTAATTTATTCTTCTATCCATCATTCCAGTGCCCTCCACCCCACCCACCTCAGCTTCCCTTACTCAGTTTTAGGATTTTCTTTTTTAGTGGCTTTACAATCTAATGGTTATGCAAGCAAACGCAGACTTTATTTGTACAGAGCACGATGCAGTAAATGGCAGTATGATAGACAGTTAGACAGATTTTTAATTGATAATGGGTTGAAAGGTTTTGGGGAGAAGGCAGGAAAATGGGGATGAGGAGCATTTCAGCCATGATCGAATGGCGGAGTGGACTCGATGGGACGAATGGCCTAATTCTGCTCCTATAATCTTATGAACTTATGATGATAGCAGTGTTATTATGAACACCTTTTAGCCCATCTTGGTTCACCCATGTAGAATGACCCTGAGGTCACCTTATGGTTATGGGGAGAGGGCGGGAAAGTGGAACTGAGCCACGACAGATCAGCCATGATCTTATTGAATGGCGGGGCAGGCTCGAAGGGCTAGATGGCCTACTCCTGCTCCTATTTCTTATGTTCTTATGTTCTTATGTTCTTATGTACGATTCAATTGATTATTAAATTGCTCCAAGTTCAAACTTACTATATTCAGAAGTCAGTGCCACATGGTGATTGACCCCTGAGCAGTGAAGAACCTCCTAATATTAAGTTTATATTTATCTTTTATTATTATGAACTTGTGGCCCCCATGTTCTACTCTCCCAATTTAGTTTGGTTATCCTGATGTATCTTTTGGATGCCATTTGCCATCTAGCCTGATTGGCTTCCAAGATCAGCTCTCCAATGCCACTTTTCAAGGCTGAAAATTCTAGCCATTAGACAAAAGTCAGACCTGTGTATCAATATGGATGAGTATCACGATGCATCATTGCACAGCCAATTCTCACTCATCCAGATGACGACCTGGACACAATGCAAGGTCCGTTCTGTTAAACATTATTTTAGTATGATCATGATTTCCTTGAATCTGTATCTCGCTGTTTCAGTTATCTAGTTCAAAATTCTATTGGCTTTATTGATTGGTGTTGTGCATTGGTTGGATGTATTGAAAGTAGAGTTTGTTAGGAGTTCTAAGTCTCTCAACCGCATCCTTAGTCATTTCAATATCATTCATGGAACGTATACTTTTTTCTTTCCAATGTGCAGTATTTATTTATGCTTCTCACCATTAAAGTTAATCTGTTGTTGTCTTGTTTCATATTTTGTCAAGCTTGTAAATAATATCTAAGCTCCAGTTGCCCTTTCTAATCAGAATGCCAAATTTGACCACTTTGCTCTGTCTTCCTGAGTGTAAATGATTTATTTTAAAATTAATTTATGGGATGTGGGCACAATGGCAAAGCCTATCCCTAATTGTCCTTGAGAAGGTGGTGGTATACCATCATCTTGAACTGTTACAGCCTATGTGATCAAGGTGCCTCCGGAGTGCTTTTACGTAGGGAAGCTCAAGGTTTTGGCCCAACGATGATGAAGGAACAGCAATATGTTTCTAATCAGGATTTTGTGTGACTTGAAGGGGAACTTGGTGATAGTTTTCCCATGTATCTGCTGCCATTTAACCTTCTGGGTGGTAGAGATTGCAAGTTTTGGAGTTGCTATCGAAGGTGGCTCAGTGAGTTATTATATGGCGTGTTCTTTGTACAAGCTGCTAGAGAAGGGAGTTAATGTATTAGGTGGTGAATGATGAGCCAATCAAGTGGAATACTTTGTTCTGAATATTATTGACTGTCTCAAGTGTTGTTGGAGCTACACTCGTCCGATACGGGTTACTGCAAGAAACTACAAAGGGTTGTAAACATGGCCCAGTCCATCATGCAAACCAGCCTCCCATCCATTGACTCCGTCTACACTTCCCATTGCCTCGGAAAAGCAGCCAGCATAATCCCATGCACCCTGGACATATTCTCTTCCATCTTCTTCCATCGGGAAAAAGACACAGAAGTCTGCAGACATGTATCAATCGATTCAAAAGCAGCTTCTTCCCTGCTGCCATCAGACTTTTGAATGGACCTACCTTGTACTAAGTTGATCTTTCTCTACACCCTAGCTATGACTGTAACAGTACATTTTGCACTCTCTCCTTTGCTTCTCCTCATATACTCCATGAACAACATGTTTTGTCTGCATTGTGCACAAAAAAAAACTTTTCACTGTACCTCAATATCTGTGACAATAATAAATCAAATCATCCAGGCAAGTGGGGAGGGAGTACGCAATCAGGCTTTGGAGTTGTGCCATGGTGTAGACGACTTTGGGAATCAGCAATGATATTCTGTTCAAGCTCTGTAGTTGCAACTCAAAGTTCCCACTCTAGCCATACACAGTCAGTTCCTTTAAATTCCTGGGCAAAGACAGGCCTGCACACGCACTAAAAAAAACCCTTGTGCACTTGAAAGACATAACTAGAGGAAACATTTGTCAAGAGATGAGTAATTCACTCTGCTCCTGGTATTGAGTGATAGTCCAGTTTCCAGTCAGTGGTGATTCCCAGAATGTTGGTGGACTACTTGACAATGGTTATCAGGGTAGTGGTCATTACTTGCACTTATGTAACGAGGATATTATTTATCACTGATCAGGTCATGCCTGATTATTGTCCTGGTCTTGCTGCATGCAGGCGTTATAAACTGTGAATATTTGCACATGTGCTGTAGGGAAGCTCACAGATGAAGCAGTTGAAGCTGATTGGGTCTAGGATACTGTACTGAGAAGTTCCCGCAGAAATATCCTGGGGCTGAGATCATTAGCTTCCAACAACCACAACCCGTGTACTGGCTATTACCCGAATGAGCAGAGACTATTTCTCCTGATTCCCATTGACTTAAAGTGTACTTCTTGATGCTGCCTTAATGTCAAGGGCACTCAGTCTCACCTCACCATTCTTCCTCTCGTCCAAGTTTGAACTAAGACTGTAACGAGGTCTGGAGATGAGTGATCCTGGTAGGAGCCAAACTGAGCAGGTTATTGGTGATTAAGTGTAGCTTGATAGCATTGTCGACCACACCTTCCATTGCTTGGCTGATGATTGGGAGTATACTGATAGGCTGGTAATTGGTTGGTTTGGATTTGTCCTGCTTTTTATTGATAAGGTATAATAAGGTGAGTAATATTCGACACTTGGGTAGATGCCAGTGTTGCAGCTGTTGTGGAACAACTTATTAAGGATACAACTATTAAACACTACAGTTGGGACATTGTCAGATTCTATAACCTCTGCTGTAAACTAGATGCAGTAATGGTGCCAACACTGATCACTGGGGCACCACTCTGTATTTTGCAACCCCACCCACACTTAACAATGTCTCAAAACAAGTACCATTGTTTCTTATTTTTTAGCCAGTGTTTTACTCTTACCTCAAGATATGCCCTACTTCCTACAACTTCAAATTAACTAAGAATCTTTCAGGTGGAATTTTGCTAAAGGCTTTAAAATCTAGACACAACAAATCATAGAGCAGGCTGTTATCCCCTTGGGATGTAATTTGCTCCAAAATGTGGGTCAGGCAGAATCTTCCACTTCTGAATCAATGTTGAATACAATTTTCTGGTTGGTTATTTTGTAGATAATCTTCAAGCGAACCCCTGATAATAGATTTCATCATTTTATCGCTGGGCAGAAAGCCTACTCCGTCTGCCTGTCACATTCGGCTGCATGCCATCTGAACAAGAGATGCCCTGCTTTTGTTCAGCAGGTGTACACAACATATCTCCGCGGTGCTGGGCAAATCAATACACACTGTCCTAACATTGTTTTCCCTCCGAAATGGACTACTGTACTATGGTAGGCGCTTGGCATATCCAGTTTAGAGTTTTCGTAATCAGAGGTAGCAGCAGGCATGTGACTGAATAGTCAGCTTCCATCCAGTGTGCGTTTTGTATGAAAGCAATTTTTCATTCTAAGGGAATAGATCATGTGCAGCGATAATTTAAAGCAGCTGAGTCCCAAGCAATACAGGACCAGGTTGAGTATAGAACGATCAATAGAATTATCCAACAATCCATTTTCTCAGTTTGTTTTGTTTTTTGTTTGAACAAGTCTGTTGGATGCAGATAAGTAATTGGCCACTAATCCTCCAACATGTTTCAGCAGGAGTCTGGAGTCTATTTCTTTATACTTCTTTGTCACTGAACTAATATGTTCAGGAGTGTGCATTATGTTGTTTAAAAAAAACACATGTAGATGCTTGTTTCTTTAATTTAATTCTATTATAAATTTCTATATTTAATGTTTATCCTCAGCATATTTTTCCACCCACAAAGTGAAGGTTTAAGTAATACCGTAGCCAACTTTCTTTCTTTTAGTAGCACAGCTACCCAGAATGTTTTTCTCATTACGTTTTCTGTTAATAACAAGTCTACGCAATATATTTCAAGGTGCAATGTTGCGGTACTCGAAGTGGATGAGAAATGGACCTGATTTTGTTCACTCCTCCTTCATTTCACAGGCAGTGACAAAGAAGAGGAAATCTAAAGAAATAGACTTTGCATTTTCCATCTGTGCTGGGCTTGAGGAACAATCATGCTTTCCTGTCTCCATAATTGCTAAAGATATGAGGCCATTAGGGAGGCAGTTATGTAGTGGTATTGTCACTGGACGAGTAATCCAGAGACACAGAGCAAGATCTGGGGACCTGGGTTTAAATCCCACCATGGCAGATGGTGAAATTTCAATTCCATAAAATTCTGAAATTAAAAGTCTAATGAAAACCATGAAACCATTGTTGATTGTTGCTAAAAACCTATCCATGACCTTCTCCAACCAGAAAGAATCCAACCATTTCATTCAATGGCATTATCATCGCTGAATCCCCCACTACCAACATCGTGGGAGTTACCATTGACCAGAAACTGAACAGGACGAGCCATATAAATACTATGGCTACCAGAGCAGGTCAAAGGCTGGAATCTTGAAGTGAGTAATTCACTTCCTGACTCCCGAAAGACTGTCTGCCGTCCGCCAGGCACAAGTCAGGAGCGTAATGGAATCACTCTCACTTTCCTGCAGTTCTAACAACATTCAAGAAGCTCAGCATCGTCATCCAGGACAAAGCAGGCCACTTGACTGCTATCACTTCCACAAATATTCACTCCCTCCAATATGTGGAGCCATGTGTACCAGGACCTCACCAAGGTTCCTCTGGCAGCACCATCCAAATCTATGACCACTATCATCTAGAAAGACAAGAGCACCAGATATGTGGGAGCACCACCACCTTCAAGTCACTCAGCATCCTGACTTGGAAATATATTGCCATTCTTTCACTGTCGCTGGGTCGAAAACCTGGAACTCCCTCCCTAACAACACTGTGGATGTACCTACGCCACATGGACTGCAGCAGTTCAAGAAGGCAGCTCACCACTAACACCTCAAGGGCAACTACAGATGGGCCATAATTGCTGGTCTAGCCAATGAGGCCAAAATCCCATAAATTAATTTAAAAAAACAGAGCTTGAATTAAACAATCTAATAATCTCAGTGGCTTAGTTTTCTCCTTTCCTGATAGTTTAAATCTGTATCCTGGTCAGGGGAATGTCTTGCCCGGTTCAGTAGCAGTGATGATAGCAGGCAGGCTAAACAGCTGGTCTCGTTGAAGCATTTTTATTAGCAGCAAACCAGGAATTAAAAGCACTTAAAATCTTTCACTTTTAATATTGGCTTTCAGATAGTGAAATAAATAGTTATCTTGACAGATTAAGGTAGAGACTGAAATGAAGATAAACATTACATAAAATATGTAGTGGTTTTTATAACTTGATGTTCCGTAAATAGAAAATTAGCTTTTCAGGACCATTTGAGGGTGTTTAGTAGTGATTATGAAATCAGTATGCCATTAAAAACAATAAAGTGTAACATTATCAAGGGTGTTGCTGTGAAACTAACAGCATTGTTTAGAAGTTCCCATACCTTCCTTTCATTTTCGTGATTGCAGCCTGGAGGTATGCCTAATGTGGAATCACTGACAGTAATTCCTGGATTTTTATGTTATTCTGTCCATGTGCAGATTCTAGAAGTTATTGTGGAGTAACGATGGTGAACTGTGGGAGCTTTGCCAGCTTTACCACTGCAAAACCCTAGTCAAAGTGTTTTAAATATTATTGGTTGTATATGCAATGTGGAGAAATGATGATTAAATGTCAAACTTCTTTACTGCCCCTTTGAAGAAAGCTGTAACAGTATAGCCCTGATGTAGAAAGTCTCAGTGAGTCACAGACAATCTTGTACTTGGTAGGAATACAAAATTATTTTAGAAAATTGAGTAGTCTGTATTTTCTTCTGTTGCATCAACTGAGAGTGTAGGTAGATTACTCAAAGTTCTCTTTTGAAGCAATTGCTAAGAAGTGCACAAGACATAAACATTAATGATTGTCTGTTGGTGTATGTTTTTTTGCATCCTTTCTCACTCCTGTCTTCTCCCTGAGGGGAATAAAGACTCAGGCCATATTGCCCAACGCATGACTTGTTAACTCCAACTGGTGAGAGACATGAGTTTGAACCCCCTTTTCAATGGAGGACACATTAATTTGCCCATTTTGGGTGCCAACAAACTATTCCAATTTTTTGGAGATCACAGTGGTCCTTATTCTGCCTCTTCCCAATATTTACATGCAGAGTAGAAGTGGAAAAACTTGCTAAATTTTTACTTTTAATTCTTCGTTTGATCAGTGTATCAAGGCCAACTATAATGTCCTCATCATCGCTTTGTGTGGGATTGACTAACAAAGCACAGCCTTGAGGACTTTTTAAATCTACATGGTTTAGGATGTAAGAACATGAAGCATAGGATGAGGGATTGATTCAATAAGATTTTAATTAAACTTCAACATCACTCCACTTTCACATCCTATCCTCATTTATCTTGATTCCAGTGCGCAAAACATTTATTGATTCCAGTCTTGAATGTACTTGTTGACTGAATGTCTATAGTTCTCTTTGGTGGAGAATTCCAAAGATTCGCAACCTTTTGAGTGAAGAAATATCTTCTTATCCTAATCCTAAATGGCTGAACTCTTATACTGAAACTATGACCCCTAATTCTAGATTCTCCAACCAGGAGGAGACACCATGCAACACATTGCCATCTTGTTGAACACTTCGTGAATTTTTCATTAATTTAACTACAAAGCATAACATTATAAAAAATTACAGATTAATATGAAAATTGGAGAGTGGAAATCTTAAGTTTCTGGGATAGTTTATGATGATTTAGTCAGCTGATATACTCATTTGGAAATATCTCAATCTGGTCAGAAATCCTCAAATATTTTGAGATTGAATTATGAACTTTACACAGTCAGACTTCAGTCAGTACTATAGTTGACCTTAGGTGCATTGTAATGTTGTATTTTTTCCCAACTATTTCTAATTGCATCATGTAATGGCTCAGATGAGGATTGTTAAAACCTGCTCAGTAATGGGTTTGATAGTTGAGAAAAGGATCCAAATTCCTGGCTTTCCTGGAGTTAACAAGTCAGGTTTTATGCTATGTGGCCAAAGGGAACCAGTACTAAAGCTTAAAGGAAAATAATTCTAGTTAAAGTAACACAAGTTTATCATTATTGTTATTCAGTGCAGGTATTGTTATTCACTGAAGGTATTATATGCAGATATAATACCTTCAGATAATGCATATCTGAAAAGCCGTATTGGTCAGTGAAATTCTAATTGCTAAAATGGACGTTCGCTGTTTATAGACTATAAACTGATGCAAGTTTCTGTTGCTTTTAAAGGCTCTCAGTTCAGACCTGGAGAAAAGAGAGAAGCAGCAACTGAGGATGTTGAGCCAGCTCCAGGAAATCCAGAACCGTTATGATGACTGCATGCAGAACAGTAAATCTGCAGGTTTGGAGATTGTAGATCTAGCCCGTCAGCTGAAAGAATCCAGTGTGGAAACTGACAGATGCAGGGCTCAATTAAAAGAAGTAGAACGGCTTCGGTTGGAGAGTGAAAAGAAGAAAGATGAATTGAAGCTAAAAGCTCAGGAGTCTATCAGACAGTGGAAAATTAAATGCAAGAAATTGGAGCGCGATATGGAAAAGCAGAAGGAGATCACTGATCATTGGATGGAGCAATACAACCAAGCAAATAAAGAGAGAGAAGCACTCCAGGGTCAACAAACGGTGGCCTTGCATCAGATCGAGAGCCTCCGTAAGGAACTCAACGATGTCATACTCAAACGGGTGCAGCAGGAGGAAGATATGCGACGGAAGGATGTGGAACTCAATGAGTTGAAGTCAAGGCTGCTGGACTTGGATGGAAAGCTGCATGATTCTAAGGAGTCTTTGAGTAAATTGGAGGATGACTTGCGTAAGCAGTGCATGTTGCATGTGCAGACCAAAGAGGAGAAGCAACACCTGGAGGATGAATTGGTGGCCTTGAACAGGCAGAATGAAAAGGGTCAGGAGAAACTCTTAGAAATGCAGCGAATGATCTCCGAGCTAAGCGCCATTCGTTCTGAGCTCAGTACAAAACTAGCTGAGGAAGAGAAATCCAGTAAGGAGATTAGAAAGAGCACCTTGGAAGCCCAGGCAAAGCAGGCCTTGGCCCAAGAAGAACTTGCTGCCATTAACAGCCAGCTGAAGCTGGAGCAGGATGCACACCAGCAAGAACTCACGGGCATCCGATCAGAAATGCAAACATTAAGAACTAAACATGAGAAGAATATGCACGAAGCACTTAAACAATTTCAACAAGAACGGGACAAATTGGAGAATAACATCAGTGGGCTAAAGGTAAGGATAGTTAATTGGCAACAGAGAGATTTTTCTTTTTTAAGATAGGGTTTCAAAAGCATTAAATGTATTCCTCATTTTGTTTTGATGTTGAAAGAAAGAAGCAAATCTCTCGTTTATAATGTGTCCTCAGGGCATCCCAGAGTGCTTCATAGCCTATTAAACATTTTTGAACATAGGAACAGAGTAAGCCGTTCAACACTTTGAGCCTGTTTTACCAAAGTGAAGGTTTTGTCCCTTGTTGAGAAGAAACTCACTGGCATTTTGATTAATGACCAATTGTGTCACAGAGTTCAGAATTGCAGCAACTATTGTAGGCAAATACCACTGCCAATTTGTGTGTGTCTATTGGTAAGAATCAGTAATGAGATAACTGATTAGATAAACTGGTTTAGTCATGTCAGTTGAGGGTTATAAATTATCCAGGACCCTGGAAAAACATCGCTGTTTGACTCGTGATAGTGCTATGAGATCTTTTGCCTCCATCTGAGAGGGAAAGTAAGGCCTGTGTAACACCTCATCCAAACAAATGCCACATTCGACAGCGCTCTACTCTGGAGCAAGATCTTTTTGCACAAAGGCAACAATTTTACCACTGAGTCATACTTAAAATTATAATTACTGGTTAATATCCAAAGATGCCCAAATATGTGCAGATTCGGTGGATTGGCCATGCTAAATTGCCCATTAGTGTCTCAAGATCTGCAGGCTAGCAGGATTAATGGAGTAAATATGTGGGATCGGGGGATACAGTGCAGGAGGGGGGGGCGGTGGTTGCTGGGTAAGATGCTGTCAAAAAGCCTGTGCACTTGATAAGCTGAATGGTTTCCTTCTGCACTGTAGGGATTCTATGAATATCCAACCTCTGTCCAACAGTTGAATTGGGTAGTTAACATTGTAATGAGTAGTTGCAATATAATACTCCTAGCATGCAAGTTGGATTGAAAGGAACCCACTTATAAACTGCTTCTATTCAGTTTTGTTTGGAGATGATCCTATTTCTACGGAAAAAGTGTTTTCCCTCACATAATATAACCTGTCTGGTTGACAGTAGGGAGGTGGCGTGCTTTGAGACCCTAATCCATGCTATTCCAAAGCTCTGTGGAAGTGTGCACACCTGAGGTGCTTAAATGTAATTGCAAAAATGGAGTCATCAGAAAGTTGAGACCAGGACTTTGAAAAGACCGTAGTCCTGCGAATGTCCTAGAAGGAGTGGATAGCGAATTTGGACTGACCAGAGATTTCTGTTGTTGACAGAATGTTCTCTTGTGAAACATGTTTAAAGGTACAAGAACACTAAAGGCAGTTTCTTCTGAGCTGCAAAATGTTTGACTGTTTCCTTGAGTTGGGAAATGAGCAATAATTATCTGATTGTCCAACTTACATTGGCAAACTTGGAATCAAACTGAAATGGTGGCGCAGTGTGACTCAAACAATATCAGATTTCATCCGATTCAACAATGTAATGTGTTTTCTGTATTATAATAGAACTGCACTTGCTGCTTTGTGAGATTTTGAGGCTCTTTTTATTGTTAACGAAATAACACTGAAAGGTATCTTTTCTCTTTATCTTGTGCATCATTCAGACTCTTGCTCTTTATAAATTACAAGTTAAATAGCGATTCCCACTAGTGTTAATTTGATGACTTGACAGGATTGCTGCAGAGATACTTGGAAATAAAGCAAGAACAACTTGCATTTGTTTAGCTCCTTTCACCACCTCAGTACATCCCAGATCTAAAGTTTGATATTATTTGAGCAGCAGTATGCCACCAGTCTGATTCCAGGTTTGTCAATTGAAGTTATTGCTTACCGCCATTTTTTTCCCCCAATCCCTGTAAGGAAGCAGTAAGGCATTTGGAGTTCAGAAGAAACTGCCATTGGTGTTCCCTGTATCTTCAAGCATTCATTTTAGGAGACAGTTTTGTCAACATCATAAATCTCTGTTCAGTCCAAATTCATCTACCACCTTCTCTTACAGCCATTGAATTACTTTTGATGTGTAGTCACTGTTGCAATGTAGAAAATGCAGCTGCCAGTTTGGATGTTACATATGGTTTTGATTCTCTGATCGCTTTTTACAAGAAGGGAGGTTTAAAAGAAGAGTTTAGTATGCACTGCTTACTGTCACTTCATGACAAGCTTGCCATTCATAAACTTGGGTTGCAGTGAATGCCTTTGGAAATGTTGACCATCGCTGCTGCTTTGATGTGCTTCCCCTAGGCCGAGCTAGCGGATGACAAAAATCTCGCCAAAACACAGAGACGTCAGATGGAGAAGATCAAAACAGAATGCAACAAGCTGACAGAAGAGCTAATTCAAGGTGAGGCAGAAAACGCAAAGCTCAGGAGGAAATACCATTCACTGAAGCAAGAACTGGAAGAAAAGGTAAGAAGTTCTCCTGGGTAGGAAAGCAGAGGCTGTAACATCCATCACAACCTCCTTCCATGTGAAATTGCCATGGAATGTGAAAGTTCAAGAGTAAAAGACTTATGTTTGGATAGCGCTTTTAATGATCATCGGGCTTCTCAACTTGTTTGCAACCAATGCAAACAAGTGGTTGAAGTGTGGTTGCAATTATCCTTCAACTCTGCATGATATCCCGAGTCACTTTGCATCTAATCAGTTATTGTGAAATTATTTTATTATTTAATTGATAACAATAGCCAAACTGCGTATTGCAATGTCCCATAAGAACATAAGAACATAAGAAATAGGAGCAGGAGTAGGCCATCTAGCCCTTCGAGCCTGCCCCGCCATTCAATAAGATCATGGCTGATCTGTCGCGGCTCAGTTCCACTTTCCCGCCCTCTCCCCATAACCCTTAATCCCCTCTCTTATCAAAAACCCATCAACCCGCGTCTTAAAAATATTTAGCGAGGCAGCCTCCACCACTTCAACGGGCAGAGAATTCCAGAGATTCACCACCCTTTGAGTGAAGAAGTTCCTCCTCAACTCCGTTCTAAACCGCCCCCCCTTTATCTTGAGGCTGTGCCCCCTAGTCCTACTGTCTTTTTTGAGCGGGAAGAGTCTCTCCACCTCTATCCTATCCATCCCATTCATCATCTTATACGTCTCAATGAGATCTCCCCTCATTCTTCTAAACTCTAACGAGTACAAGCCTAGTTTATTCAGCCTCTCCTCATAGCTCAACCCCCTCAACTCCGGTATCAGCCTAGTAAACCTCCTCTGCACTCCCTCCAAGGCCAAAATATCTTTGCGCAGGTGCGGCACCCAAAACTGCACACAGTACTCCAGCTGCGGCCTCACCAATGCCCTATACAGCTGCAGCAAGACCTCCCTACTTTTATATTCAATCCCCCTCACTATGAAGGCCAGCATCCCATTCGCCTTCCTGACCACCTGCTGCACCTGCAAGCTGGGTTTTTGCGACTCATGCACAAGGACCCCGAGGTCCCTCTGCACCGTCGCCTGCTGCAGTTTTACGCCCCGTAAGTAATAGTCCTTCCTACCATTATTCCTACCAAAGTGGACCACCTCACACTTGCCAACATTAAATTCCATTTGCCATTTCCTGGCCCATTTGCCCAGCCTATCTAGATCCTTCTGCAGACTCTCCACACCCTCCGCACAATTTGCCGTTCCCCCAATCTTGGTGTCATCAGCAAATTTTGACACCCTACACTCGGTTCCCTCCTCCAGATCATCTATATAAATGGTAGAAAGCTGAGGCCCCAGCACCGACCCCTGGGGCACTCCACTAGTCACCATCCGCCAATCCGAATAGCACCCGTTGACCCCCACTCTCTGCCTCCTATTTGACAACCAATCCCAACCATCCTATTTGACAACTGTCCCTTGAACAGTAAGGCAATAAATGACTAGGTAACCTGTTTTATGGTAACGTTGGTTGAGGGATGGTATTTGGCCAGTACACTGCGATAACTTCCCTCCTCTTGATTCTATAGTGCCACTACTTTTATGTGAGAAGCAAAGTTTATTATGCAATGTTTTTAGTTTGGCCATCCATGTGATGACCTCTTTAGATGCTTGGTGGATCCATGAGGCAGGTTGGTGTGATGTCTTCCAAGGTTTGGGACATATAGCCACAATCGCAGTTCAGGTCATCACTTACCTTTCCTTATAGAGCTGGTGGCCACAATGTCTATCCTAGTGTGGTCTTGAAGCAGGGATCTCTGGGTCAGGGATGAGGTGTTGGCTTTTTTGTGCTGTACCTGTCCCACAATTCCATCCATCTGGATGGTGGGTCGATATCAGCTTCAGGAATGTTAAAGTTAAAGTTTATTTATTAGTCACAAGTAGGCTTAGATTCACACTGTAATAAAGTTAGTGAAAATCCCCTAGTTGCCACACACTGGTGCCTGTTCAGGTACACTGAGGGAAAATTTAGCATGGCTAATTCACCCAACCTGCATGTTTTTGGAGTGTGGGAGGAAACTGGAGCACTTGGAAGAAACCCACGCGGACATGGGGACAATGTGCAAACTTCACACAACAGTGATCCAAATGAATCAAACCCAGGTCCCTGAAGCTGTGAGGCAGTAGTGTTAACCACTGTGCCACCGTGCTGCTCTGTATGCTGCCCTGCTGCTCTTTGTGAGAGCTTGCTGTGTCCAAATTGGCTGTTGCCTTCACTATGAGATAATAATGACTATATTTCAAAAGCATTTCATTATTGTAAAGCAGTCTGATGGTTGTGAAAAGCACTTTCCGAATGCAAGTCTTTCTTTGCCTTGAAGGATTTTAATTTCGGTTTGCTTTTTGCTTCATTATAGTACTACACTGATTAGGGCACAACTTGTTTTACTGTTCTTCTTTCCCCAAGGTATCATGGTGCAAATATAACTAGCATTTTTTAGGTGGTTATTGCATAACTCCAGGGTCAGCATTTGCTGTTCAGTCAGGAATGGGTTGCATCAAAGATCCCTATAAAAGTTACTGACTTCATTTCTGTGGGTCGCACAAGTTTTGGAAAAGCAACCATTGACTTGATGCCTTTCACACACCGTGGGAAAGGAAAGTTTATTCGGATGGAACACCTCACTTCAAAATGATCAAGAATGTTTAACTGTTTGAAATTATGCAGAGACACCAAGAACAAGGTGAGATTGTATTATCTCCTGTGCAAATTGTATCTGGAATTCTGCATATTTTGCAGAAATGTTCGGGCTGCTCTTGAACACTGGAAGCAAGCTGTCCTTTTCTTGTGAAAAAGAAATTGCAGTTCAAAACTGAATATTGAATATGACCAAATTGCCCTTCCTCAGTGGCTGAAAGACTACTATTTTTACAATGTGCAGCCTTCATTAAATTTTGAGGAGTAACACAAGGCACTATAGAGTAAGTGATACATTATTCTGGAACCTTGGAGATTTGTTTTATTAAAATTTACTGGCTATCCATGGCACTTGACAGAAAATCTCTTGCTGCCTACCTGTAATAAAACCCTTGTAATGAGTTCTTGTGCAATTATATAGTGATCTCAGTGCCAACTTATACGTAAAGTAAAAATTTTTTTTAGTAACTTTTTTTATTTGCATCATCCTCAGGTGATACAATGCTGAAGAAAAATTTCCTGTTGGAATTATTTTCAAATACTTGTGGAATCTGGGGCTCGGTCTTTTCGCCACTCCCGTTTGCGGTGGGGGTGGTGTGGAAAATGTTGCGAGGAGGTCAGAAGTCGGTTTTATGTTATTATAAAACCAGGCTGCGATTGTGCGCCCCGGTTGTCAACGATGGGCCATGTTTTCTGCCCCAGCACATTTGGAGTGGAGGGTCTCTAGGCTGATTGTGGCTTGCTATGCGCGTTGCACAATCTAGTGCTCCAAAATGGGGAGGTATTGCCAGGTGACACGATGATGGAATTGCCCTCTACCTCCAATGAGGAGAACTTTGAAAGCGATGACAGTGTTGAGGTAGAGGAAGCCAAGACTGCGGGAGAAGAGGCCATAACATGGACTGGACAAGGCAGGCGCGTGTCTGAGGCCCTTATTGCCATCAGATTCCATCAGGTGGATGATGAGTTGTAGTGAATACCGTCTTGGACAAATACCTTTCATCATGGGCCAGCATGAACACCAGGGTTGCTATTCCTCTGAATTCACCCCTGCACTTCAACATGAGAGTGAGTAGTAGTAACACACCATTTCTCCTGACCTTTTGAAAGTGAAGAAGCCTCCAGAGATGTGTCCTTGCTGAGATGAGATACTAGCTGGAATAGGGTGTCCTGCCATCAGTGATCAGAAACTGCTGCTTCTTCAAGCATCTCTCTGGCATTCCAGCCACTCTGGCATCCTACAAGAAGCTGCCAGTGTTGCCGGTGATCCTCAGTGGGCTTATAGTCTTCAACCTGACAAGGCTCCTCAAGAAAGTGCATCTCCTTGAGGAGCAACACACTGTGTAACCATGATGGTGAATCAGATATTTTGCACTTTGAGACAAGGAAGTTGCCGATGTTCCATTGCTGTAAATCCAGTTCTAGATGATGTGGTAATCTGTGGTACCATTTGCCAAATCACACTGACATCCTACACTCTTAGCTGGAGATCCTGGATTACATTTACCCTCACCTTAATATGCATGTGGACTATTTGAGCATCACAATGTTGAAAGCCTGCCAGACTTTAAAATACTTCCAGTTTTTACACAGACATTGTGCTCTCATGGCCAGGCTTTGCCCTCATGAGGAAGTGCTCGGGCTCCATGTAGCCTGCAAGGCATCACTTCAATGCTCATAAAGAGCACAATTCAGTTTCAGCACATCCTTGCTCCTATCCCATTGTTCCTGCCACACTGTCTGAAGCAATACTTCAAGCGCACGCTCAAAGTCACTATTGCTTGCCAGAATTCACTATTTGGAATTGACATCAGACACCTAGATGAGCATTTAGGTGAGACGATGCATAGCGCTGCATCCTTACTTTGAATCTCGTGTCCCCTGCCCGCCATCTTTGGATGTTTGAAACCAGGACAATGTGGTTTAGAGGGGCAGGGTTTTGTTTGAGATGATAATGTGCTCCTACCTCTTGCTGGGCTGAGCAGATGTATATTCTGAAAGTGCGGTTGGCTGACAGCAACATGCATGAGCTCCAACATAGGCTCAAAGCAGGAAAACCTTGCTGAAAGACAGCAAGCATTTGGAATTGCATGATATATGACCCTTCTCCAGGCAAGAACGTGTCTCTCCTTGTATATCTTCTCATTTCAACAGTACAGAAAAGATGAGAGCAGTCAGTCAGGAATAAACATGATGCAATCCTGAAAAGCATTTGAATAAGATTCTTGCACAACCACTCTTAACATTAAGGTTGAGGCATCTCTGATCTGGAAAAGGGTCTCACACTGTGATGATATGGAAGCACACAGTCTGGATGAGAGACCCATGAACATGGCATCTACGATAAACTGGGGATGGGGGAACCATGGTATTATACCTGATCGACAGCAACACCATTTATCATAACAAAGAGACATATTTAAGCAGACATGTGAAATGGAGGTTTCATTTGTTTAACTCATCTACATGTTGTGAACATGCATGCCACCACTGTGCTTAAATCTTCTAATCCAACAGCTATGTCTTGGTGCTTCCTTGACATCTACAGCAAAGGTACAGTCAGCTAACTGTTGTCTGTGTTGACCTTGGAGGGTCTCTGCTGATGGGCCAAGAAAAGAAAGGCCCTGGCCTGATTTGGGTCTCTTGCTGTGGTACAGGTGCATCACTCTTGGCCTATGGAGCTGGAGGTGCTAGGGTGACAGCAAAAAGGGATTTGGACTGGTTGGAGTCACTTGGTGGATGGACCTGGCATGTCCAGCTGCTGGTCATCCTTCCTATGGATGATCACAGAATGAGGACTCCTGACTAACCCCTTGAGGAAAAGGTGCAGCTGGAGTGAGATCAAGGTACTCAACAGACCAAGCGAGTGTGAGCAAGATGCATGCATAGGTAGATGATGAAGGTGCCTGGCATGAGGACACTAGTTCCAGAGGAGACAAGCCCAGTTGGAGATGTGAGGGTATGTGTTAAAGTGAGTGGTGATCTGCCTTGAATTGGCAATGAGAGAGAGGCCAAGGAATGTGTGATGGGCTTGAATATGTGAGATGAGAGTGATGTGATAGTTGACTTACTCTGGCGTCAAGGATGAGATCATTCACCTTCTCCCTGCACTGGCTGGCTGACCTCTTCTGGCACTGACCACTGCTGCCAATGCCTCCCAAGTCGGATTGGTCACCTTGCTGGGCCTCTTGCTACCAGAATGGGGTAGAGGCTTTTGCAGTGAGCCTGGACTGTCTTCTGTGTTGCAGCCCTAAGGCTGCTGTCTTGGTGAAGAGTGTGAGTGGCTGCTCTTTAAATATGGCGCCGGGAGTGAGGATGTAGTAAGCTGATGGTGGGGCAGGCAAATCAGAGGCTGCCCACCAGCGATTTGACATGTTCCCTGAGTGTGGATAATTAATTTGCTACAGTGCAAGAACCTGCACTGGGAAGAGTGCTGTTTGTTTTTTGCACCTGCTCCCACACTTGTTGCAAATGGGGGAGAATTGGCCCCAGGTAATTATTATTGGGATAAGTGCCATTTCAAAACTTTGCTATGTTTGTTTACTGCTGTGACTTACAAAAATGTCTGAATTCGGTGGCGATATGGCTTGACACCACCTTTTTCCAGGTACTTAATTTACGGATTAGGAATGTAAAGTTTGCACTCGACAGGGGAAATAAATAGTTCTTTCAGTGTGATTAGCATTGATAATTTGCAGCAGATTCACTGCAGGTACCTGGCTGCCACGTTGCCTCTGGTCATTTATCACTTAAGCAACCTCTCTAGACTCCCACACCACAGAATTAAGACAATGTGTTGAGCCCTCGTATTTGACATATCAAATTAATCCTGGACCAACTGCAATTTTGTTCAGCTCCCTTGCAGAGATGCTGACATTTCAAGCCAGCAGCCAATATTCTTTTCAATTTTTTTTTTAATGATTCTTCATCCTGGCTGTGTTGAGTGTTGACAGTTTAGTGCGTTTAAATTGTGGCACGTTGCATTAGTATTGTTTCCATAAAATGCCGAATGATTTTTAATTGGCTGGTCATATCGTGTTTGTGTGTGGCTCAAGTATCCATTATTCTTTGTATATGCTATAGTGATTGCAAGGCAGTGCTTTCATTGAGTGGGATCAGATCTTGTATACGGTGCCATCAAAGACTTGTTTGACGTACAAGATTAAATTGCAGTCTTGAAATTACTGACGTGCTCATTATTTTTATCATGTATTTGCATTTGGCAGAGATGCTCTTATTCTGGTTTATCTGTTGTGTTGTGTTGACAATGCTGCGAATGGGAGATGCTGGCTGTGGTTAATATGTGATACTGTCCATATTGGAGAATTAATGACTGTGATATAATCATTGGAGCTTACCAAGTGTCCTAAGACTGATCACAGAGAAATAACACAATGGATGTTCTATGCTACCAAGTGCCATTTATTATTTTTGCAATAAAATTGGGAATGCTAAGTGGTTGCCATACTGTTAAATCATCCCCAAATGACTCTTGATTTCTTAAATAGGAGGAGCTTGCCAAAAAGTGACTAATTGTACCATTTGGATAATTCCAACTAGTTTCCGATTGAGTGTCTTGACTTATTGACTGATCACAAGCCCAATTGCTATTTTATCATGTACTGCACCTCTCCAGTTAGTGGAATAGTATTATATTCCATTACTGATTTCAGGTGATTGGCACAGTGCCAAACTGCGCGCTGTGTGCCTTGTTTTGTATTGGGTGCTAGACACAAACAGAGCAAGAGAATTCTGATATTTAATCACAATCAAAAAAATCATATATCGCCCGTCATTCCTTTGCAGTTGTTGGGTCAAAATCCTGGGATTCCCTCCTTAATGGCGCTGTGGGTCAACACAGCACGTGGGCTGCAGTGTTTCAAGAAAGCAGCTCATCATCACCTTCTCGACAGCAACTAGGAATGGGCAAAAAATGCTGGCCAGCCAGTGATGCCCATGTCCCACAAATGAATAAAAAAAAATACAATACAACACAACCATTTTGACATCCTGACTGTCACCTCCAGATTGGTTCCATTTGATTTTTGATTTTTTTTGATTTATTATTGTCACATGTATTAATATACAGTGAAAAGTATTGTTTCTTGTGCACTATATAGACAAAGCATTCTGTTCATAGAGAAGGAAATGAGAGAGTGCAGAATATAATGTTACAGTCATAGCCAGGGTATAGAGAAAGATCAGCTTAATGCAAGGTAAGTCCATTCAAAAGTCTGACGGCAGCAGGGAAGAAGCTGTTCTTGAGTCGGTCGGTACATAACCTCAAACTTTTGTATCTTTTCCCCGATGGAAGAAGGTGGAAGAGAGAATGTCCGGGGTGCGTGGGGTCCTTGATTATGCTGGCTGCTTTGCTGAGGCAGTGGGAAGTGGAGACAGAGTCAATGGATGGGAGGCTGGTTTGCGTGATGGATTGGGCTACATTCATGACCTTCTGTAGTTTGTTGCGATCTTGGGCAGAGCAGGCGCCTTGGCAAGCTGTGATACAACCAGAAAGAATACTTTCTATGGTGCATCTGTAAAAGTTGGTGAGAGTTGTAGCTGATATGCCAAATTTCCTTAGTCTTCTGAGAAAGTAGAGGCGTTGGTGGGCTTTCTAACATGTTGTGCATCTGCAGCCTGCATTTGGAGGAAATCTGGAACTATATAGTTGTGAATTTTGTTTTGCTGTGAACTTTGTTTAGTCATCCTGGTCTCCAAGTGAACTTCTTGTATGTTGGACATGGTGGCATGCAGAATCACTTCAGTAGCCAGAGGGGAATCATTAGGAGTAGAGGGAATTAAACCTTAGTTTTTGGATTTTGTCATAATTGAAGCATAATTCCTATACCACTCTGGATAGCCTGTACTAAGTTGCCTGAAGTTGCATCTTAAGTTTAGTCTACTTTAGTTTTAATTACCTTTTAACAGATGGCTGATGCACCCATGTGCAAACAGTGCCAGATTATTAGTATTTGGGGCAAATGGCTTAAAGCCACCAAAATTGTTTGGTTCTAGGCACTACTTTAATTTGAAAATCCGCTGCCCTAATTGATTTACTTTGATGGGAAATTAATGGCCTGAGTGAATCACTGTTGCAGTCATGTTTTGACCTTTTTTAAATCAGATTTTAAAAAAACTCATACTAGGGGGCAGGTAGCAGTAAAAGAAAGGAACTTTAAAATCTACTGTTCCAATTGTGTGTTTCCCTTGCTATTTATTCAAAATGGTTAATGACACCCTCAAGACTTGATTACCTGTAAAGGCTTGCATTCCAACCGTTACCTTGTAAATTGAGTTTGTGTCTGTATATGCCCTATTAATGAACACAAGTCTTCACTCACCTGATGAAGGAGTGAGACTCCGAAAGCTTGTGCTGCTAAATAAACCTCCGGGACTTTAATCTGGTATTGTGACACTTCTTACTGTGCCCAACCCCAGTCCAACGTCGGCATCTCCACATCAAGCTTGCAAGCGTACAGGCCAGCATTTGTTTGTCATGTTCCCTACATGGAGAGCCCCTTGTCTGCACTGGGTTAATGCCAGTGGTGGCATGATGAGGCCCTTAAGTGGGCATTAGGAAGGCCTCCACAGACATAATCGAAGTGGAGGCAGGAAGATGGCAGGTCATCGTGTCCAATAAACTGCCCCTACAACCATTCTGCTCCATGTTATAATGGATGGCCTTGGATATTTCAAATTTATTCATGGATATTAGCAGTGCAGGCAAGACCATGTTATGAATGCTCAACTTTACAAGATGGTCATGTTTTAAACTATCTTCTTAATTTAAGGTAAAATGGAGCAGTTTGGAAGAGGGGATGCAACTTCCTACGAAACCTGCCCAGAAACAAGTTCATGTGACCACATACTAAATCTGCTAAGAGATAAATCTGCGAGACCTGTGAAACTCAAATTGAAATTTATGAGAAGTAAGATGCAAGTTTTAACATCTGGATACAAAGAAGGAGACAACTGGTCTCCCTCCCAGACTCTCAGGATCTCTGAGTCAGACAGACACAGAGATTTGGGGAAGAGGATCCACAAGAATTATACCTATGCCAAACAGAAGAAGATGACAACTTTTGTGAAGAGTTAAAAACTGGGGAATCACTAGAAATCCATTTAACTGTGCTCAGAAGATTGACCGAAGGGAATTTGCATTAAGAGGAGACTGGAAGTGTCACCTTAGAGCAGGGAGAAGAGATCTTGGATGGAATTTGCTCAGAAAAATTCAAAGTGTTGAACAGGTGAGAAACTGGAAGCCTTTTGGAGAGTCAGTACAGACTCGATGGGCCCAATGGTCTCCTTCTGCACTGTTGGGATTCTGTGGATATTATGATATTCCAAAAATCAATGGTTCAAATTTTAAATGACCTCTCTGGTGTACAGTGTTACTGTGATGATATTCTAAATCTAGGATCCAGTGAACAGGAGCATGTGAATAATATAGAAGCAACACTGGAATGTCTTCAAGCACATGGTCTGCACTCAAGAAAAAAAAGGGAGACCTTTCCCTGACATCAGTCCTGTATTTGGGTCACGTTATTGACGGTAAAAGCCCACGTAAACCACCTAAAAAGATGGAAGCTATTTTAGAAATACCAAGTCTGACGAATGTGATGCAATTGAGAATTAGTAGATTATTATGGGAAATGTATTCCTAATTTAGCGACATTATTGAAGACATTACATAATACATCATATGTGAAGCAGTTATGGGATTGGACAACAGAATATGAGAAAGTATATGAGGATGTCAAAGATGTTTTTCAGAAGTCTGAAGTAGTGGTCCGTTTTAATCTTTGGCTACCATTACTGATTGCTTATGATGCTTCACCTTGTGGAGTAGGGGCTGTAGTTTCATTTGTTATGCCCTTGGGAGAAGAACGACCAATAACTTTTGCTTGACGTTCTCTGACAAGTATTGAACCTGACTAAGCTCAGCTGGAAAAAGAAGCTTTAAGTATAATTTTTAGCTAACAAATGTTTTGTCATTTTATATGGATGTCAGTTCACATTATTGACTGATTATTGACCCATAACTGGTATTTTTGGGCCATATAAAGGCATACCTTCATTAATTGCTGGCTGATTGCAAAGATAGTCACTGACCTTAGCTGCTCACTTCCATGATACAGAGTATCTTCAATCAAAGCACCATGTTAATGCTGAGGCATTATCACGCTTACTTTTACTTATTGAGCAGATGTCACCAATTAGTTTTGTGAACATTCTTTACTTTAAATCATTTACACCTCAAGTTCAGAGATGCACCATAAATGATCCTGTGTTGGGAAGGTGATGAATATGGTATTGAGAGGCACGTTGGCTGGAACGAATTGTACACATTCTGATTTGAAACCCTATGTGTTAAGAAAGCTTGAGTTGACTGTCCAAGGTGGGTATTTATTGTGCGGAATCCGAGTGATCATTCCTCCTCGTCTGTGTGGAACAGTTCTTGAACAATTACACAAAAGACATCTTGGTACAGCCTGGATGAAGGAATTAGCACAGTTATTTTTGGTAGTTGGGTCTGGACATTGTTCCACCAAAACTTTACATTCTTTGTGCCTGTGGACCTTCTTCACCTGACAGCAGGGACATTGGAAGATAGTGGCCAGTGCTCTTTCAGAGTGCCTTTTGGATTGCTGCTGCGATGTGCTTTCGATTTTGTGCCCAATAACCTAAATAGCTTTAACTGGCTTTTCCCACAGGATTTCTCACTCACCCCTTACGAAGACTCAAGTTTTTCTTCTGTTCTTCGGTCTGCGTAGCCAGTTGTACTGCTTTGCTTAACGTAAAATCTTTGCTGGACTGTAGGATGTCTGACAGGATTTCTTCCAAACAATGACAAATATACTGTCTTTTGTTAAGTCATATTTAATGTTCTGTACATTCAGCCGAATGGTAGAGTCCATTTATAAGTGAATCAGTTCCTTCACCTAATCATTGATTTTGACAGTTGAATTTTGCTGTCTGCGTTGATGTTTGGATGAAGGCTAGAATATGAGTCAAAGGCTCCAATGACATCCTCATAGGAGGCTTTCTCCTTATTCATCCCCTGCCTGGCCAGCACCTCGTCTGTGATGTTAATGATGGTGTATGACAAGGTATTAACATGGTCCTTGCTAGTCTTATTTGCTCGATCCAAAGCAACTTGATAATGAATGATGTGCATTCACCAGTTTTGCCTATGCCCAGCCCTTCTGGGGCCTTCCATGTTCTGGAATGATTCTGGGAGAGGTAGGCAAGCTTAACTTGTTTTGAGGTTCCCGTTTCCCATTTGTGTTGGTCACTGAGCTGCTAGGTTTCTCCTCTGGCTTTCTCCTGCCATTTTCCACTGCTTTTCTGGGGATCTGGTCATTGCTGCCACTAAATGTTATTGTTAGGTTGCCTTCCAAGAGGTTAGGTGCCTTATTCTTTGCAGAGATCTGGCTGGAGACCCAAGATCCTTTTTTCAAAATAGCCTTTCTTTACATGCTTTACTATCTATAGAATGACAGAGCATCAGGAAAGACCCTCAGTCCCTCTCTGATTCTCTTCATTCTGTTCTGAGTGGCATTATTAAAACATGGCTCCTTATGCATGTGCTCGGTGGTATTTATTAAGAGTAGTATTATTCAACAGTAAGCTTCCTACAGTATCTTAAATCCCGACGCACTTTCACAACATAGCCTTTGCGTCCGGTTTTAAAATAGCAGTTAATAAAACGTGCATTTGTGGGGTGAAAAATTGAGACTTACTATTAATGTGAATGTAGCTTGTTGTGGCTGAAAAGCTGAGCAAATACGAAAATGCTATTTTGGGAGAGGGAAAAAGATGGTCATTTTTGTATGCCAGGTTGACTTGTAAGTCACAATTATGGTGCTTATGAACATCTGTACTGATTATCATTGATAAAATAGCAAGAATTGCTGAAAGTACTCAACACCTGTGAAATGAGAAACAGTTAATTTTTCAGGTGGATGAGCTATTATCAGAATTTAATTTTCAATGACAAGTTACCTTTCCGGCTCTGTGACGAGTTACCTTTCCGGCTCTGTGACGAGTTACCTTTCCGGCTCTGTGATGAGTTACCTTTCCGGCTCTGTGACGAGTTACCTTTCCGGCTCTGTGACGAGTTACCTTTCCAGCTCTGTGACGAGTTACCTTTCTAAGCAAATATATCCAGTGAAGCAGGAATTTTCAAATAAAAAAAAAACCCAAGGTGTTGGAAATCCACAGAAGGCCAATCAGCATTTGAATAAGGAATGATAGCTTAATATTTTGGATGAACACACTTATTTGAAAACATTAAACTGTTTATCTATCTCCCTCCCTGGTAACAGTCCGAAATTTAACCAGTCTACTTGTTAACTTGGTGTCATAATTGATTCCAGAGATGAGGGGGTTTGTTGTATCAAGAAAGATTGAACAGTTTAGGCCTATACTCTCTGGAATTTAGAAGAATGAGGGGAGATCAAATTGAGCTGTACAAGATGATAAAAGTAATAGATAAAGTAGATGTGGAGTGGATGCTTCCACTGTTGGGACCTTCTAGGATGAGAGATCATAGTCTTAGGATAAAGATACCCAAGGATAAAGGGTAGCAAATTTAAAATAGAGTTGAGGAGAAACTACCTCTCCCAGAGGGTTGTGAATCTGTGGAATTCGTTATCCCAAAGTGCGGTGGATGCTGGGACAGTCAGTAAATTTAAGGAGGAGTTAGTTAGATTTTTAATTGGTAATGGGTTGAAAGGTTATGGCAAGAAGGCAGAAAAATGGGGATGAAGAGCACATCAGCCGCAATCAAATGGTGGAGAGCACTCGATGGGCCGAGTGACCTAATTCTGCTCTTATACCTTATGAGGTTATGAACTTATAATTGACTCCTGGATGAAATTAAGTCCAAATGTCATATCTTCTTCAGATTACTCATTTAGGTACTTTAGCATTGCCCACCTCCTTCACTAGCTCAACCTCTTGATTATTCCAACACATTCTTGACTGGCCTCCCACATTCTACCCTCCATAAACTTGAAGTCATCTAAAACTCTACTGCCTGCCTCCCAACTTGCACCTTGTTCTCCCATCAACTCCTTGGTTGCTGACTTTCATCAGCTGCCAGTAAGCAACACCTTGATTTTAAAATTTTCTTCGTTGTTTTCAAATCCCTTTGTTGTCTTGTCCTGCCCTATCTCTTCCAGCTGCTGCACTTTGAGATCTCTGCACTCATCTAATTTTGGCTTGTTGAGCATCCCTGATTGTGTTATTTTAATTGCTGAACCATTGGTGACCATGCCTTTAGCTTTTCTGATCGCCAGCTCTGAAATTCCATGTATAAATCTATACTGCCTTAACTATATTCCGGTTATAGGTTTTAAACCTATAATCCGTGTGTTCCCCAACTGGAAACCATGGATAAACAGGAATGTCCACTGCTTGCTGAAGTCCAGATCTGAGGTGTTCAAGTCTGGCGACCCTGACCTGTATGAAAGCCAGATACACAATATCTCTCCCTCAATATCAACAAAACAAAGGAAATTGTCGTCGACTTCGGTAATATGCCCATGAGTACATCAACGGGGATAAAGTAGAAAGGGTTGAGAGCTTCGAGTTTTTAGGTGTCCAGATCACCTGTCCTGGTCCTGCCTCCCCCACCCCCCCAGTATAGTTACGAAAGCCTACCAATGTCTCTACTTTCTCAGAAGACTGAGGACATTTGGCATGTCAGCTACGACATTCACCATCTTTTACAGATGCACCATAGAAAGCATTCTTTCTGGTTGTATCACAACTTGGTATGGCCCCTGCTCTGCCCAAGACCGCAAGAAAGTACAAAAGATCGTGAATGTAGTGATTTCCATCATGCAAACCAGCCTCCCATCCATTGACTCTGTCTACACTTCCCACTGTCTCAGCAAAGCAGCCAGCATAATTAAGGATGCCACGCACCCCGGACATTCTCTCTTTCACCTTCTTCCATTGGGAAAAAGATACAATAGTCCGAGGTCACATATCAAATAACTCAAGAACAACTACTTCCCTGCTGCCGTCCGACTTTTGAATGGATCCACCTCATGCTAAGTTGATCTTTCTCTACACCCTAGCTATGACTGTAGCACTACTTTCTGCACTTTGTTACCCTCTTTATGCACGGTATGCTTTGTCTGTATAGCACGCAAGAAACAATACTGTTTACTGTCTGCTAATACATGAGACAATAATAAATCAAATCAAACCAAAACAAATGAAAAACTAATAACAACAACATGTTTATTGTAGGAGCAATTAATGAGCTATAAATTAACCTGCACAGAGTAGAAAACGAAACTAAAGCAGGAGCTTAAACACCTAATGACATCACTGTTGAATCATATGACTGACTCTTAAAGCAATCATGTAGCCACTTAAATTTGTAACAAAATCTATCTGTTTCCATTTTGCTTTTTTTCTTTAAGGTGGTTGTACGTCTTTGACCAAGCTTTTGATCATCTATCCTAATATTTTTTTCGATGGCTTGGTGTCAGGTTTTGTTTTGTGACAATACTGTGCCTTTAAGAAATGTATTTTAGTCATATTTCTGTGCAGGATCTGTTTTAGCAGTTTTTTTGTATTGTCGATGCTGTTCTGTCTATAACTGGCGTCCTTTTTTACTACAATAGCATAATTGTTTCTAATTGCTAGAAGATTTGTTTTAATCTGGACTAATGCTATTCCGTTGTTTTTATTGGTTCTCCTTTGCAGGGTAGTACTCAATTAGGTTGATTGATGGGTGTGGTCATATGAGCTGGGTGGAGCTAGGCTTACATAGAGATTTCAAGCTTAGCTGCTTGGAGTTATTAGAGAACAAACTCTCTCTGAAGTTGGAGACTAGAATCTGCCAGGAAACAAGCCTCTTTCCCTGTGAGGTTGGTGTTTTGAAAGCCGCAGAGAGAAATATCACTTTCTGTCTCTGAAGTCTGGAGACGGGGAGCTGCCAAATACTATGTTCATTTATCTGATGTTCTGCTATTTGAGAATATGGCCTCCTCTGGAAACAGATGTCTGGATCTATGTCTCGAAGTGTTAAAAGGCTGGAAATCTGTTATCCGCAAAAACAGCTTTGCTTTCCATGCTGAATGGTTTTAAAGAAGGGATTCATGTCTCTGGGGGATACTACTAAATTGGAACAATGGGGGTGGCTAGCTGTTAAGAATTATACTTTGTCACGTTTAAGTATTTTAATTGGTAAAAATTATGCTTTTTTTTTATATTCTGTATTCTTAAGTTTTTTTTGATAAAAGCTTCCTAGTGGATCACTTGAATCATACCTGGAGTAAAATAACTTGTGCTCACCCTGATGCCAAAATCAAATGTAAAAGTTGAGGGTCTAGGCTAACATCATAAAATGCCTTAGAGTTTCTGCTGTGGTCCCTAACAGTTTGATAATACTACAGTGAAACTTTATTTTATGAAGCTGTGATGTTTTATTAAAGTAAAAGATGCTATTTTAAATACAAGTTATTATTTATTTTTATTTCAGTTGCAGACTGACTTGTTTTATAAAGTTTATTTATTAGTGTCACAAGTAGGCTTACATTAACACTTCAATGAAGCTACTCTGAAAAGCCCCTAGTCGCCTTACTGTAGCGCCTGTTTGGGTACACTGAGGGAGAATTTAACATGGCCAGTTCACCAAACCAGCAAGTCTTTTGGACTGTGGGTGGAAACTGGAGCACCTAGGGGAAACCCACGCAGACATGGGGAGAGTGTGCAGACTCCACACAGTGACCCGGAATCGAACCTGGACATGCTGGTCATTTCCAGCAAGGTCTAAATAATTTCATTTGTTCCAGCATTTGGGCCCTTTTTTTGGGACCCAGGGTCAAGGATGACTGCCATGCTGGTTCAGCAAGGTTATTGAGCTGAACTGTGTGAAGGAACTGAATAAGCAGTTAGAAGTTAATCATTCCTGTTTTAATAAGTATATCACACTTGATTTACTGTTATTATTCAACTGATACCAGTCCTAAACCTGTTTATTTTTGTCTTTATAGAGCAATGTTCAGAATTGGAATCACTTTCTCTGTTGCTGCAATCGATTTCTATTTATTTTTTGTTCTTTGTACTTTTTTTCAATTTTACACCATATTGGCTCAAATAGAAAAGTATATTTTTCTTTCAAAACCTTCCCCAAGTTATAGACTGCAACAGTTTTTATCATATGGCTTGAGTTGTTCTGCACAAATATTGTAAGGTATATTGTGTGCAGTTAATTTTGTTATAGTGAGAATTCAAACTTACTTAACTAATGAGTAATTTCAGGGTTGTGCATGCATCTGCTTGAAGCTGTTAATGGGCAATAATTAGCAAAGCTATCAAGAGGCCTGCTGTTTCAGTCTTTCAACAATTTCCAAACGGCCTAAAATGACCATCTCTCATTTTTCTTCAATTATCTGTTCAGTGTTGTGCAAATCAGGAAATTCTAAAGCCAGAAATTCTAATGCATCAGTCCTACAACAAATTGTTTCAGTTTAACATAGTGAAATGTCCCAAGCTTATCAGAAGACCATGAGTGTGTCATCGAGCCACATAAGATAGCTGTATAGAAAATAGGGATAGGAGTAGGCCACTCAACTCTTTGAGTCTGATCTGCTTTCCCCAGTATCCTTTGATCCCCTTCACCCCAAGAGCTATTTCTAATTTATTGAAAACATACAGGGTGAGATTTTCTGGCTACACTCATCCCAATACCAGGGAATCCTACCTGAAGTCTATAGACTTTTGCATGGTCTGTGTCCCGCCCGCTCCGATTCTTGTGGTAGGTGGGACTAGCAAGTTCCACCCACAATGCTTTAGCCTCAGCTGCTTTCTGTAGTAGTGGATTCCACAGGCTTACTTCTCTGTGGGTGAAGAAATTTCTCCTTGTCTCAATCCTAAAAGGTTTACTCCTTATCCTCAGATTATGAACCCTCGCTCTGGATACATGCACCATCCTTCCTGCATCTACCCTGACTAATCCTGTTAAAAATGTTATAGTTTTCTTTGAGATCCCTCCCTCATTCTTCTGAACTCCAGCAAACATAATCCTAACTGACTCAATATCTTGTCATACTTCAGTCCTGCCATCTCAGGAGTCCATCTGGTAAATCTTCTCTACACTCCCTCTATAGTTAGAACATCCTTTCTCAGATAAGGAGAACAAAACTGCGCACAAAATTAGGTGAGACCTCACCAAGGCCTTGTGAAATTGAAGCAAGACATCCATATGTAAGGATATGGGGGTAGGGCCTAGTTGAGATTGTGTTTGGTGCAGACTTGATGGGCCAAAGGGCCTCTTTCTGCACTGTAGAGTTTTATGATTCTATCCCTGCTCCTATACTCAAATCCTCTCGCTATGAAGGCTGTCATTCTATTTACCTTCTTTACTATATATTGTGAACAGCTGGGGTACGAGCCCTGATTCCTGCAATACCCCCACTAATCACGGCCTGCCATTTGGAAAAAGGCCCATTTATTCCTACTCTTTGTTTCCTGTCTGTCATCCGTATTTCAAGATATAGTTTGGTCAAATAGGTATGAGGTCAAGTAGCAGAAAGGTTTAAGCAGGGAATTTAGAGTTTAGAACCTACACAACTGAAGACATAGCCACCAATTGTGGAGGAATGAAAATTGCGGATACTCAATGGGTGTGAATTGAGTTTTCCAATTGTGTGACAAGATACGTAGTTCTTTGAAACTGCTGACATCAAAAGCCTTTATAATTTTCGGTTCGTTTATAAAACCAAGATGTATAATCAGCCGGGCAATCGTTACAGCCCTGAAGTTGCTATTCCAACAGGGATCACCTTAAACCATTTTCAGTCAGAATTGGGGCAGCGTGGTGGCACAATGGTCAGCACTGTTGTCTCACAGCATCAGGGACCTACGTTCAACTCCCAGCTTGGGTCACTGTCTGTGTGGAGTTTGCACGTTCTTGTGTCTGCGTGGGTTTCCTTCCACAGTCCGAAAGACGTGCTGGTAAGATGCATTGGCCATGCTAAAATTCTCCGTCAGTGTATCTGAACAAGCGCCAGAGTGTGGTGACTAGGGGATTTTTGCAGTAACTTCTTTGCAGTGTTAATGTAAGCCTACTGGTGACAATAATGAATAAACTTAAACTTTAAAACAGAATTGCAGAGTGAATGATCTGTTTTCCTGAGGTCCCCAGCAATGCAGATCCCAGTCTTTTGCCAATTTGATTCACTCCACATGGCATCATTAAGTGGCTGAGTGCACTGGGCACTGTAAAGGCTTTGGCCCTGACTACCTGCCAGCTATTGTATTGAAGATGTGCTTCTGAAGTAGTGCACCCTAGCCAAACAGTTCCAGTATAGCTACATTACTGGCATTTACCCAACAATATGGAAAATTGCCCACTTATGTCCTGTACAAACAAGAAACAAATTCAACTTGGCAAATTACCATCATATCAGCCTGCCCTCTATCATCAACAAATTGATGGAAGGTGTCAGCGACCGAGCTATCAAGCAACGTTTACACTGCAATAGCCAGAGGTGAAGTGAGAGTGACTGTCCTTGACACGAAGGCAGCATTTAAATGAGTGTGGCATCAAGGAGCCCTGTCAAGATCAGGGGGAAAACTGTCTGCATTGATTGGAATCATTCCTAACGAAAGGAAGATAGTTGTGGTTGTTGGAAGCCAATTATCTTAATCCTGTGGTATTGTTGCAGGAGTAGTACTTTAGGCCCAAATATCATTCCTCCATCATAAGATTAAAAGTGGGGACGTTTGTACTGATTGCACAGTGTTCAGTGCCACCATTATTCCTTGGATACTGAAGCAGATGGTGCCCACACTTGGGCAAGACTTGGGTAATATTCAGACTTCGGCTGACAAGTGATACAAAGATAACTTGCCATTTAAGTTCCAGGCGAGTAACTTACCTCTTGATTTCCCAAAGCCTGTTTCTTTTCTACAAGGCACAAGTCAGGAGTGTGATGGAATACTGTCTAATTCCCTGGATAAATGCAACTCCAGAAACTCAGCATCATCCAGGACAAATTAGCCTGCATGATCCCCATCCATCACCGTAGACGTTCACTGCTTCTACTGTGTGTCAGTGGAGGGAATGTTTACCATCTACAGGATACACTGAAGCAACTCATCAAGGTTTGTTTGACTGTCTGTTCCATATTCTTGACCTCTACCACCTAGGAGGATAAGGCCAGTTGGCACATAGGAACACAGCTGCCTACAAGTTCCTCCCCAAACCACACAGCATCCTGACTTGGAAATATATTGTCATTGCTTCTTTGTCACTGGGTCAAAATCCTGGAACAGGCTATATATAACTTGTTTTGTCAAACCACTTAGAATATATGCAGATTTTGATGTAACAGGGCATGGTCCTCTGATAGACCCATTTCCCGTTTAGGGTGTTGTCCACATGTCTTAATTAATGGGTTAACACTGGACGGAGGCAAAAGCCACCTTCTAACCTTAATAAGTAAAAATGAAAGTACTAATTTGTGTCTATACATGAAGCCAGATCTGTTTCAATCTATATTGACTATACCATGGAATTTGCCTGATTTTTGTTTTGAGTCAGGGCATTGGTGAAGGATTAATTAATTTCAAATCATAGAAATTATAGCATAGAAGGCAGCTGTTCACCCTACTTTTTCACTGGAACAATCTATTTTCCTGTCTCTTGCCTGTAAGAACTTGTATTCTTGCTTTTCAAATACTCATCCAATTTCCTTTAGCTAATACTGCAGATACTTGTGATAGAGAACTCTGTTTTCTAATAATGTTCATGTGGAATGAAAATTTCCTAAATGCCCTTTTCATTCTACTGGTGATAATCCCGAATTTATGTATTTTTGTTACTGATGTGTCAAGCAACGGAAACTATCTTTCAATATTTAACCTTCATAATTCTGAAAAGCTGTGTTTAATTTCCGTGTAACCTCTGTTTCAGTGAAAAATGCTTGTATCTCCCTTTGTAGCTATAATCGCTCATACCTGGCATGTTGTAGATAAATAGAAATCAAAAGACATCCAATCACACAGCTGTGTGGCACATTGGCTAGCAACTTTACTTATCCCTACTCTTTGTGCTGTCCCCCAGCTTTCCTACAGCTATGCTTTTGCAACTACTTTAACACCATGTACCTTAATTTTTGTAATGTCTCTCATCATTTCAAACTTCTGCTGAAAATCAATTTATTCAACATTCAACTTTAATAAAGTCTGTGATTTCTGCAAAAATAATCAATTAAACTAGTTAAGCATGACTTGCCTCTGACAAGTCTTTGTTGACTATCTCTTGAAGTTAATCCACAATCAAGGTAAGATTGATTAGCCTTTAATTTCCTGCCTTCTGCTTTAAAACTTTCTTGAACAGTAGCATGACAATTGAAACACTAATTCTGCAAAGAATTTTGGCAAATTCTGATTATGCCTTCTCCACACCTTCATACTTCTGCATGCACACCATCCTGGGCCTGGTGATTTTGGTCCCATTAATTTTTCTGAATATCTCCAGTTGTGTCTTTTTCACATCCTCCTCATGAATTCTGTAGCTGCACGTTTGTGGTTCTCTGTATAAAAGGAATGTTGCAAATTACTTCGCTGCCATTCCCTTAGTCTGAGGCACAAAATGGTCTCCTTTCTCTCTAAGTGGAATTGATGGTTTGATTTCCCAGAATTGTCAGACTGTTTACTCAAAGCAACTAATGTAATTTTCCCAGTTAACATGTTAACACACAAGAGATAGTGTGCACCAGGTACCTGTATTGCATTTTAGTTTGTTCACATTTCATCCAAGTTTTTGCACCTATCTTCCAATCTTTTATTTAGTATCAGTTTGACTCACTTGCAGAGTTCTTGCCCTGAGGGAGTGTTGCATTGATGCAAGAATCATCTTTTGATGAGGAATTAAATTGAGGCCTTATCTGGCTGATGCGAAGAATCGAGTGGCAGCATTTAGCAAAGAGCAGGGGAGCTCTCCCAATGTACAGGCCAATACTTCCACTCAATCCCTCTCACAACAGACAACTGCTCATTTATTTAATTTCTGTTTGTAGAACCTGCTTCTGAACAAATTAGCTGCCATATTAGCCCAAATAACAATAGTGGTTGCACATCGAAATTGTAATTAGCTGTGTAAAGCATGGGCAACGGAGAATGTTGAGATGCAATTTTTTTTTGTGTATTTCCATGCATTGATCCACTTGGGCATCTTGCTTGCTCCTTGCTTCTAGCTCCTCCTTCGTTCCATATCGACAAACCTGCTTCCTTTAGTGGAATTTCTTTCCTCTAGCTGAAGCTTAATTAATAAAGTGGAAATTTGAAAAGCTCATGTTCAGGTGTATAAAATTTGACCTTTCATTTTGTTATAGTCCAAATATCAATTGCAACAGAAATGAGTCTTGATCACAGAGGTAACAATCCAACTCTATGCACTGCAATGTATTGGGATACAATGTTATTGTTTCCTGCATATACAGACAAAGCATACCATTCATAGAATACATAGGGAAGATGGAAAGGAGAGTGTGTAGAATGTAGTGTTGCAGTTACAGATAGGGTGTAGAGAAAGATCTGCTTAATATATGGTAGATCCATTCTATAGTTTGATGGCAGCAGGGAAGAAGCTGTTCTTGAGCCGATTGATTCCAAGGAGGTAGAGGAAGTCTTCACCTCCCACCACCCCCCACTTCCTTTACCAATGTCCCTACCCACCCCACATACACATTGCATGGTGGCACAGTAGTTAACACTGCTGCCTCACAGCGTCAGGGACCTGGCTTTGATTTCCGGCTTGGATCACTGTCTGTGCAGAGTCTGCATGTTCTCCCCATGTCTGTGTGGGTTTCCTCTGCGTGCTCCGATTTCCTCCCACAGTCCAAAGACGTGTTGGTTAGGTAAATTGGCCATGCTAAATTCTCCCTCAGTGTACCCGAACAGATACCAGAGTGTGGTGACTGGGGGATTTTCACAGTAACTTCATTGCAGTGTTAATGTAGGACTACTTGTGATACTAATAAATAAACTAAAAAAAAAGCATCAGAGTAGAACTAAGGAAAGCCGCTTCCATTTTTGGATTTATTTATTAAAATCCAAATTTCTATTTGAATTCCACTTTTTTTTTAAGTGCATTGTATTTTTTTGGGCTATTGCAATCATTACCTAGAAACTGAAATACCTGTCTTCTGAAGTTTGCAAAGAAAATGACTTGGAAAATCATTGCAGCTTATTGCTGGTGAGAAAATAAAGTATTATGATTCTCATCAAGCATTCCTTCTATCTGCTGCTGTAATGTGTTTGGTCTAGGATCATATCATTTCTTGCGTGTTTGACACCCACATAACTCATTGTAGATTACCTTAATTCTTGTGAATTTATGCCACTTTGGTCTCTATCGAGTGCTATAAACAGAGGCATAGAGTACAAAGGCAAGGGAGTTATGCTAAATCTTTATAAATCACTTAAATGGATTGTTGTGCCCAGAATGGACATATTACTTTAGGAAGTATAGCAAGGTCTTGGGGAGAGCTGTGAAGAGATTTACTAAAATGATACCAAGGATGAGAGACTTCAATTATGCAGAAAGGCTGGAGAAGCTAGGATTATTCTACTTAGAATTTACACTGTCAAATCTTAGATTTAACAACTATATTCAAAATCATAAAGAGTTTTATTGAGCAAAAAATGGAGAAGCCGTTTCTATTGGCTGGAGAGCTGGTAACCAGAGTATACAGGTTATAAAATTATTAAAAATCTAGGACCAGAGGGTATAGTCTCAGAATATGGGGCAGCAATTTATGACCAAGATGAGGAGGAATTTCTTCTGTGAGGGTTGAGAGTCTTTGGAACTTCTTGCCACAGAGAGTTTGTGGGGCCAAAGCCCTTATGCATATTTAAGGCTGAGGTAGATTTTTGACCAGTAAGGGAATTGAGGGTTATGGGGAAAGGGCAGGAAAGTGGACTTGAGGAATGTCCAGTCAGTATTGACCCTATTGAGTGGTGGAGCAGGCTTGAGGGGCTGAATGACCTACCCCTGTTCCTACTTCAAACGGTCACAGTGATTTTATTCAAAACTGAGACTGACCAATTTCCTGACATTAGGCTTTCTCCATGTTGAAACTGGAAAACGTAGAACCGTCATTTGTGTGTATATGTGGTGCCAAAACTTTAATTAAAAAAGCATGAGCCCTTCTTGTTTGAGATTATAACATTGTTGGTTTTATATTAAAAAAGTGTGGCACAGAAGTAAAGATGCTTGTATTTTCTTCCTGTTGTGCCTCTGCAAAAACAGTGGCTGATCTTTACAGGGGAAGGTACTGGAGCTGATGGTGAGGAATGTGAATTAACATGCACGGCGGAGTGACATGATAGATGAAGTGCCCCAAGGTTAGCAACTAACGAATGGCATTGATTCAGTTTTCTCACTGTTGGGCTGCTTAACTCCCCTAAAGTCGATTCCTTGATTATGTCATCATCGTTCCCTGTTTCAACCAAGTGAGCAGCAGAATGGAAAAAAAATTAATTGTGATTCTGTGTCAGGTCTTTTGCAAAGGTTTGATCTGAAAAAAGGCATGCTGATGGAGTGTCCTCTTGAAATCGATTTTATCTGAACTGATCTCCAAGGGGTCTTTTTGTTAATAATTAAAGTGACTGTGATATACTTCATGCAGAACTTGTTTTCTGTTTTTACTATTTGCGTTATGTCCAGTGTACTGTGGCATTGTTCAAGTACTGGATAAATAAGGGCATGGATTTCTTAGAGGCAAAACGTGTTTGAGTAACCTGATCAAATTCTTTGATGAAGTAATGGGGAACTAATTTGCAGAGTAATGTGGAAAAAGCTAGGGTGTGGGACTAAATTGAAAATTCACTCCGCTGCCATCATCAAGCTGTCTTCAAAGAGATCAATCCGGTTAGTCGGACATGATTTGCTTTCAACAAATCCATGCTGGCTGTCCCTTATTAACTCGTGCATCTCCAACTGAGAATAACTTTTGTCCTTGTCAGTCACATTAAGTAGTTTCCATTTGGCTGACACTAGACTGATTGGCTTGTAGTTACTAAGTTTATAGCTCTTCCCTTTTTTGAACAACAGTGTACATTTACAATTCTCCAATCTTCTGTAACCACGCCCATATTGGGCTGATAATTGGCAAATACCTTTTACCTCACACAAGTGCCAGACAATGACTGGATTCTCCCTTGTTGAAAACAATCACTTGCCCTTGACAATCAATAGCATTATCATCACCGAATACCTCGCTCTCAACATCCATGGGGTTACTGTTGACTTGAAACTGAATTGGACTAGCCAGATAAACACTGTGGCTAAAAAGACACCAATGCCATCATCTCATGTGAGAACACCATCCATGAGGCACACGGTACATACTCTTGCAACTCGGCCAACGTTGTCTACCTGATATGCTGCAGGGAAAGGATGTCCCAAGGCATGGTACACTGGGGAGACATGCAGACGCTACGACAACAGATGAATGAATACTGCTCGACAATCACCAGGCAAGACTGTTCTCTTCCTGTTGGGGAACACTTCAGCGGTCACGGGCATTCGGCCTCTGATCTTTCGGACAAACGTTCTCCAAGGCAGCCTTCATGACACACGACAGCACAGAGTTGCTGAGCAGAGACTGATAGCCAAGTTCCGCACAGATGAGGATGGCCTCAACTGGGATCTTGGGTTCATGTCACACTATCTGTAACCCCCACGACTTGCCTGGACTAAAATCTCACTAACTGTCCTGTTTGGAGATAATACTCATCTCTTTAGCCTGTGCTTAATGCTGTCTCCACTCACATTGTCTGTATCTTTAAGACTTGATTTTGCTGTAAAGACTCACATACCAATTGGTATTCTGTAAATTGAGTTTGTGTTTTTATATGCCCTGTTTGCGAACAGAACTCCCACTCATCTGATGAAGGAGCAGCCCTCCGAAAGCAAGTGGTGTTTGCTACCAAATAAACCTGTTGTATTTTAACCTGGTGTTGTGAGACTTCTTACTGTGTTTACCCCAGTCCAACATCGGCATCTCCACATCATGTCTAAAAAGAAAAGCAGGTCAGAGGCTGGGAATTTTGTGAAGAGTAACTCTTCTCTTGCCTCCCTGAAGCGGTTCACCACCCACAAGATACAAGTCAAGAGTGATGGAATATTCTCCCCCTGTCTGGATGAGTACAGTCCCAACATCTCTCAAGAAGCTTGATAGTATTCAGGATAAAGCAGCCTGCTTGGTGGCATCCTCCACCTCTGATGCATTGTGGAAGCAGTGTGTACCATCTACACCATTCACTGCAGCAACTCAACAAGACTTTTTCGATTGTCTCTTCTAATCCTGCGGCCTTTACTACCTAGAAAGGCAAGGGTAGCAAATGCATGAGAACATCACCACCTGGAAGTTCCCCTCCAAGTCAAACACTATCTTGACTTGGAACTATATCTGCATTTCTTCACTGTAACTTCATCAAAATCCCGGAACTCCCTCCCTAACTGCACTATGGATGGCAGCAGTTCAAGAAGGCAGCTTGCTACCACTTTCTACCACACGATGGAAGGTATCCTCAGTGTGAAAAAAAAACTTTATCTCTACAAGGACTGCAGTGGTCACCCCTACGAATATTGTCATGTACAGATGCATCTGTGAAAGGTAGATTGGTGAGGGCAAGGTTGAGTAGAATTTTCCTGATGTTGGTTCCTTTACCCTTGTCACAGATCCAGTCTAATAGCCGTGACTGTTCGGACTTGGTCAGTTCAGTCAGTACTGGTGCTGCTGAGCCATTCTTGATGATGGACTTTGAGGTCCCCCAGACAGATCATTCTGTTCCCTAGCCACCAGGAATGGTGATGGTGGTATCTGGGATGATGTCTGTAAGGTATGATTTTGTGAGCATGGCAATGGCAGGCTATTGATTGACTAGTCTAAGGGACAGCTCTCCCACAACCTTCAGAAGGACTTTGCAGGGTTGACAGAGCTGGGTTTGGTGTTGACATTTCCAGTGTCTAGGTTGATACTGGTCTGTCTGGTTTCATTCCTTTTTGTACGCTCTGGCAGCTTGAAACAACTGAGTGGCTTGCTGGGCCATTTCAGAGTCAGCCAACTTGATTTGGTTTTTTCATTTGATTTATTATTGTCGTATGTATTGGTATACAGTGAAAAGTATTGTTTCTTGTGTGCTATACAGACAAAACATACTGTTCATAGAGAAGGAAACAAGAGTGCAGAATGTATTGTTACAGTCATAGCTAGGGTGTAGAGAAAGATCAATTTAATGCAAGGTAAGTCCAGTCAAAAGTCTGATAGCAGGGAAGAAGCTGTTCTTGAGTCAGTTGGTACGTGACCTCAGACTTTTGTGTCTTTTTCCCGAAGGAAGAAAGTGGAAGAGAGAATGTTGGGGTTGCGTGGTGCCCTTAATTATGCTGGCTGGTTTGCCGAGGCAGCGGGAAGTGGAGACAAGTGTCAATGGATTGGAGGCTAGTTTGTGTGGTGGATTGGGCTACATTCACGACCTTTTGTAGTTCCTTGCGAACTTAGGCAAAGCAGGAGTCATACTGAGCTGTGATTTGACCAGAAAGAATGCTTTCTGTGGTGCATCTGTGCCAGTTGATGATCGTCATAGCTGTCATGTCAAATTTCCTTAGTCTTCTGAGAAAGTAGAGGCGATGGTGGACTTTCTTAACTATAGTGTCGGCATGGGGGGGACCAGGACAGGTTGTTGGTGATCTGAACACCTAAAAACTTGAAGCTCTTGCACCTTTCTACTTCGTCCTTGTTGATGTAGACAGTTCTCCTTTATGCTTCCAGAAGTCGATGAAAATTTCCTTTGTTTTGTTGACATTGAGGGAGAGATTATTGTTGCCGCACTAGTTCATCAGATTCTCTATCTCATTCCTGTACTCTGTCTCGTCATTGTTTGAGATCCGAACCACTATGGTGTTATCATCAGCAAACTTGAAAATCGAATTGGAGGGGAATTTGGCCACACAGTCATAGTGTATAATCAGTATAGTTGTGTGTTGAGAACATAGTCTTGTGGGTACCGGTGTTGAGGATGTTCGTGGAGGGGTGTTGTTACCCATCCTTACTGATTGTAGTCTGTGAGTTAGGAAGTTCAGGATCTAGTCACAGAGGGAGGTGCCCAGGCCTTAGGAGTTTGGAGATGAGTTTTGTGGGAATAATAGCTAAAGGCTGAGCTGTAGTCAATAAATAGGAGTCTGATATAGGTGTCCTTGTTATCTGGGTGTTCCAGCATTGAGTGGAGGGCCAGGGAAATGGCATCTGCTGTGGACATGTTGGGGTGGTTAGGCAAACTATAGTAGATCCAGGTAGTCCGGAATTGGTTCATGCCATGACTAACCTTTTGAAGAACTTCATAATGATGGATGTCACAGTCACCGGCTGATAGTCATTAAGACACACTGCTTGAAATTTCTTAGGTATCGGGGTGGTGTTGGTCGTCTTGAAGCAGATAGGAACCTCAGATTACTATAAAGAAAAATTGAAGATGCCTGTGAATGCCTCCGTCAGCTGATCCGCTCAGGATCTGCATGCATGTCTGGGTACCCCATCCAGGCCAGTTGCTTTCCATGGGTTCACCTTCAGGAGAGGTGCTCTGACATCTGCAATGGTGACCTCTGTTACAGGTTCATCCAAGCTGGGGGGGCATGCTTTCCTGGCTTCTTGCGCAAAACAGGCATAGAATGCATGGAGCTCATCAGGGAGGGGTGCATTGGAGCCGGCGATTTTATATGCCTTTTTCTTGTAGCTTGTTATGTCTTGCAGACCTTGCCGTAGTCTTTGGGTGATCGGTGCGGCTAGCCTGGGACTCTATCTTGGTCTGGTATTGTCTTTTGGCATCTTTAATGGATCTGCTTAGATCATGCTGGCTTTTTTGTATAAGTCAGTGTTGCCTGACCTGAACGCCTCAGGCCTGGACTTCAGCAAGCAGCGGATATCCCTTTTTATCCATGGTTTCTGGTTGGGGAACACACGGATTTGCTGCTTTGCCACACAGTCTTCTACACACTTCCTAATGAAGTCAGTTACTGTAGTGGCACGCTCGTTCGGGCTGGTCGCAGAGTTTTTAAATACTGACCAGTCCACTGACTCCAAGAAGCCCTGTGGGAAATCATCCGATTCCTCAGACCAACACTGCATGACTCTCTTTGATGGATTCTCCGCTTCAATTTCTGTTTGTAAGCCGGGAGCAGATGCACAGTCTTGTGGTCTGATTTGCCAAAGTGTGGGTGGGCGATAGCGCCGTAGGCATGTTTGATATTTGTGTAGCACTGGTCTAGGATGTTTGGGCTTCTGGTGGAGCAGGAGATGTGTTGGTAACTTTGTAGTACGCTCTTGAGGTTGGCCTGATTGAAATCCCCGGCCACGATGAACAAGGCCTCGGGATGTTTTGTCTCAAGGCTATTCGTAGTGGTGCATATTTTGTCCAGCGTGATTTTCACATCTGCATGGGATGGGATGTAAACTTCCATCAGGATGTTGTGGGTCTGGAATCGCATGTAGGCCAGATGAGGTGTCAATGGCAGATTTCCTTCCTCAGCAGCATTCTGAAGAAGGGTCATATAGACTCAAAGCAACTCTTGGTTCTCTCTCCACGGATGGTGCCAGACGCACTGAGTTTTTCAAACATTTTCAGTTTTTTTTTCAGATTGGTATTTTGCTTTTCATTATGAATCTAATTCATGCTTTCCACTATTTCTATGCCCCCCTCCTCTTCTCTGACATTAACTTCATTCTCTTGTGTAGACAAATACATAGTCGTTGTTTGTGAGGAATACTCTTAGCTGGATGCAAAGTATAATTTCACAATTAAGATAAGCTACATCATTTATTGTGGTGAATGCATTGCACAAATTGAGATAATCTGCTTCACCTTGTGCTCGAGGTTGTACAAAGAATTAATCAAGTTTGTGGGACTAGAGTTTGGCATCCTACACTGGAATAAATCCTGTCTGTAGAGATGTTTGAAGTAAAAGTTAAGGGAAACCAGAAGTGTTGCCAAAACTGAACTAAGGACAGAGTAAGGCATTTGTAATAAATGAATCGAAGCACTAGGGAAAGAGTAAAGTTTATTTATTAGTGACAATAAGGCTGACATTAACATTGCAGTGAAGTTACTGTGAAATTCCCCATGTCACCACACTCCGGCATCTGTTTGGGTCAATACACCTAACCAGCACGTCTTTCAGACTGTGGGAGGAAACTGGAGCACCCGGAGGAAACCCACGCAGACACAGGGAGAACATACAGACTCCACTCAGACAGTGACCCCAAGCCGGGAATGGAACCCAGGTCCCTGGCAATGTAAGGCAGCAGTGCTAACCACTGTGCCGCCCCAAAGAGAGTATTCAATGTGGTGACAGTCATCACAATATCCCATCATATTCCTCGTAACCCTACAAATTAATCCTCTTCGGGCTCAATAGCAACATACAAACGAGAATTTGAGATATATGGGATGCTAGAAAAATTAGAGCAATGGGAAGTGGCTGTACTGGAGCTTGATGGACTGAATGGCCTCTTTCAATGCTGTAATCTTCTATGATGCTCTGATTCTTCAAGTACATGGCTACCTTCCTTTTGGAAATTTCTATGAGGTCTGATTGCACCAGCCCTTCAGGTTCTTTGTGCCTGATCTTAATGATTTTTCATGTGAAGATATTTCCCCTTGCTTCCTCTCTGACTCTCTTCCCAATTATTTTAAATCTGCAGCGTCTGGTTGTTAATTGTATCAACAATTAATCACATGCAGGTGGAGGGCATTGATTGAATGGTTACTTGAGCGCATGTAAAGAAACACATAATTTATTAATTTAGTTCTACTGATTTGCTCAAAATAGTATAAAGAGATGCATATTAACATCAAAGTTGAGTAGAGTCAGGGAATATACACCTGTAACGTACTCTGTGACTCTCGCCAACTTTTACAGATGCACCACAGAAGCATTCTTTCTGGTTGTATCACATGTTGGTGTGGCTCCTGCTCTGCCCAAGACCACAAGAAACTACAAAAGGTTGTGAATGTAGCCCAATCCATCACGCAAACCAACCTTCCATTCATTGACTCTGTCTACATTTCCCACTGCCTTGGGAAAAAGCAGCCAGCGTAATCAAGGATCCCACACATCCTGGACATATTCTCTTCCACATTCTTCCGTCAGGAGAAAGATACAAAAGTCTGAGGTCACGTACCAACTCAAGAACAACTTCTTCCCTGCTGCTGTCAGACTTTTGAATGGACCTATCTCACACTAAGTTGATCTTTACACCCTAGCAATGACTGTAACACTACATTCTGCACTCTCTCCTTCTCTATGAACGGTATTCTTTGTCTGCATAGTGTGCAAGAAACAATACTTTTCACTGTATACAAATATGTGTCAATAATAAATCAAATCAAATCTATCCCATGTAAAGACTAGCTTTAGATTCTTTCTTCTCCATCTGGCCTTCAGGCATATTTCACTGCTTATTAACTAGTCAGAGAAAATAGTTTCTCACTGCTTCCTCTATCAAAATCCATTCATAATTTTAAACATCTTTATCAAATTGTAACTTTGAAAGAAAAGCAAAATACTGTGGACTGTGCAGGAAATCTGAACAAATTGTTTAATACTTTGTCTAGTTCTTTATCAACTACAATTTGTTGCATCCTGCTCTGTACATATTGGCTCTGATTCCCTACCTTACAAAACTGACCACACTTTCCTAAGTACTTTAAATGTGAAGTGATTGGGGAGTATCTTGGCACAATATCAAATAAAAGCAAATGACTGCAGATGCTGGAATCTGAAACCAAAAAAGAAAATGCTGGAAAATCTCAGCAGATCTGCAGCTTCTGTAAGGAGAGAAAAGAGCTGACATTTTGAGTCCAGATGACCCTTTGTCAGAGCTTTGACAAAGGGTCATCTGGACTGGAAACATCAGCTCTTTTCTCTCCTTACAGATGCTGCCAGACCTGCTGAGATTTTCTAGCATTTTCTCTTCTGGCACAATGTAAATCCAAGTTGCTTTTTTGTGCCTTTTGTCTTTCTGAATACTGAATGCAGTATTAGTTTAGAAACCTGTAACGACGACCATTTATGTTGCTTTTGCAGAATAAACTGGCAGTTAACGGTGAAGAATGTACGAGGCAACTGGAGGAAATGACATTTCAGCTTAAAGATCAGATTAGAAGAGTCCAAACCGAGCAGGAGACGATCCTTTGTGCTGTAGGAAAAGAAATTGATGCTGCATGTGATTTCCTCTCCAGGGATCCTGGTGACAAGTTCAAAGTAATCAATGTAAACTCTTATTGACTTTACGCAACTAACTTAAGTTTGTTCTCCCCTTCCTCCATCACCTGCTGTGTTGATCCCTGTCATCAGTATTTCATTTTCAGCAAAGGCTGCAGGCAGATGACCTGTATTTAAGCAGCTATTGATGGTGCACTGTTGATGAGAGTGAGTAGAGATGTGGGAGAGCAGATTGACTTGACTCATTTTGAGATTTCCTCTAGTCCTTTTCTCACTTCTCATTTGGATTTGTGACTTGTTAACCACACTGAAACAAGTGCCCATTAATGTTCTACCTGAATATAATTTCTAAGACTTTACCCATCACTAAATTGCTTACACCCTATCTTGAATAAAGGTGTCACATTTGGTACTATCCAACCTTATGACACCACTCCCTATCCTGTTAGACACTCTTTAATACTTTACCTGCAACTCACCTCTCCCAGTAGTCAAGTTTTATTTGTAGAGTTCCTTGGGCCTCCATGTGCTATATAAATGCAAGATGTTGCAGAGAAAGAACAATTTTTGTTCAAACAGTGCCTTTCATGTCCTCACAATGCTGCAAATGAAATGCTTTTGAAATGTAGGCGCTGTTGTTTTGTAAGCAAGCCAGTTTACACATAGCAAGGTGTCATAACCAGCAGTGAGACCCATCAGTCTTTTTTTTGTTGTATTGCCAGTATACCAGATGACGTACTCATGCTGCTTTTATTTTTGAATGCATGAGAGAGTAGATAAGGCCTTGGCAAAATATCTCAACCAAAGGGAAGTGCTTCCAATAGTGCAGCACTTCCTCAGCACTGCATTAAAGTGCAGTCTATTTGCCCAACTCCCTGGAGTGAGGCATGAGCTCATCACATCTGACTTAAAAGGCAAGAACTTGACTCGTGGGCCTATCTGATACTAGCCAACAGTACTGTACATGTCATTGGCTATCAGTGGAATTAATTCATATCAAAAAACTTTCTCAGAGTGTCTTCATCATATTTGTAATAGAATTTTTAATTTCCAAGAACATGTACTTGAAAAATGAGGGAATAGATTCATACGTAAAATTAATTTCCGACTGCCCTCCTCATTTCTGTCTGTCTCACCACTTTGGTCATTTATTTCAACTCAATTTGACTTGAGTGCAGATGATAATTCTTGCTGCTTTCATTCCTTTAACAATACATTGCCCTTATGTATGTCTTTTCTTTTGAATGTTTTTCTGTTCCAGCACTGCACCATAAATCAGTTAGGAGGTATTGAAGTATTGTGAATGACAATTGAAGTAATAGATTTTTATTTTGCTGCTTTTATTCAAGGTGCTCACATTCTTGACTATGTAAATTCTGTGCACCTGAATTCTATAGGCAGATAAATTGCATTCAGTTGATTCATCTGCTCTGCAGCTTTTCTTGTTGATTGGTTGTGTCTCAGTGGATGCCTCTCATGCCTCTCAGTCACAAGGTTATGGGCACAGGTCCTGCTGCAGGAATTGAGCAAAATATCAATGCTGACACTCCAGTGCAGAACTCAGAGAGTGCCGCACCATCAGGGGTACTCTGTTTCTGATAAGATGTTAAACCGAAGCCAGGTCTGCCCCCTCAAGTATCACAACATTGTTACCATGCAGGAAGAGGCCGTTTGGCTCATCGTGTCTATACCAGTTCTCCGACTGAACATTATGACTTAGTGTCATTCCCCTGCCTACTATCCATATGGTGTTTCTATTCAAAATTATCTAATGCCCCCTTGAATAAACCTGCCTCTACCACACTTCTAGGCAGTGCATTCCAGACACCAACCACTCGCTGTGTGAAAAAGTTCCTTCTCCTATCAGATTTGTTTATTTTGCAAATCAGTTCAAATTTGTGTCCCTTTCGCGCTTGATCCTTTTACGAGTGTGAATGGTTTCTCCCTGTCTGCTCTGTTCAGCCCCCTCATAATTTTGAAAACCTCGATCAGATCTCCTCTTGTCCTTCTGCTGTCCAAGGAGAACAGTCTCAAGAGGAAGTCTCTTCTTCGATTCAACCTCGTTTCCCCTCCCCTCAACCCCAACCCATCACCTGTGAGGCGCCCATGGGCCACTTAGACTTCTACCCAACCTCCTCATCTGGAATCTTTGTGCCTCCTCTTCCTCTAAGTGATCTAGTATCCCTTTGGCCTTCTTGTTTGTGAGCTTTTCATGCAGCTTTGCAGGATCCAGCTTCCTTCCTCCCGGTCTTCCTGCTGCCTTCCATTGTTCATCATCGTCACCCATCACCTCTTTGCTCCTTTATGTGCCATCGTGAGTCTTCACCCTTCCCCCATCTTCTTGCACAGCCCCTCCTTCCACATAGCTTCCCCACCCTCCCTTTATTTTCGTTGGACCATTGAGCCTCACCTCCTACTCCAACCCCAGTGGAACTTCAGATCTTTGTTATGGTGGCAGTGAGAGTCCCACAGTAGAGTCCGGTTCAGATAGACACTGATGTGTGGTGCTGGGACAAGGAGACCCCTGTACACCCCAACCCCAGGCATAATACTGATCTGAGATGGTGATGTAGATAGATCCATTGGCCCAGCAGCTCAGTACTTGCATGAAACAAAGAAATGTAGAAACATAGAACAAGGAGCAGGAGGAAGCCATTTAGCCCCTTGTGTCTGCTCTGCCATTCCTCATGATCATGGCTGATCGTCCAACTCAATAGCCTAATCCTGCTTTCTCCCTATATCCTTTGACCCCATTCGCCTCAAGTGCTATATCCAGCCACCTCTTGAATACATTCAATGTTTGGCATCAACTGCTCCCTGTGGTAATAAATTCCATGGGCTCACCACTCTTTGGGTGAAGAAATGTCTCCTCACCTCCACCCTAAATAGCTCGGTGTGGAATTGGAGGCAGGAACCGGTTTGCACTGATCGGGTGATGTACAGCGCATCAGTAGCAGCACAGTGTTGCACTCACCCCAAAGCCTCTTGGAAATTGAGGATCACCTTGTGCATGCTGCTCATTAGCAATCTGGTTTTAATTTCATGCTGACAAGATTGAAAGGACTGATGGGACACCAGTGGCCTGCTCTCTTCATGAGCATTCATGAGATACAAAAGACATTCACGCCAGCAGCCAGCCAGTAGGCTGAACCACCAGTGGGAGAATTGCTGCACGGTTTTACACTGGCAGGTTTCTGATGCGCTAGATACTCCACTCCCACCTGCCACCAAACCAACGATGGGCAGGATGGGTGAATTCCACCCAACATTTCAAGGCCAATATGACTTTGGATCTGAGAGTCATATTAGACTCTTGTGTTAACTCTGTTTCTCTCCCCATAGATGCTACCAGCCCTGCTTGGTTTTTCCAGCGCTCTCTGTGTGTGCATGCTATTTAAATACAAGTGTTTCTTTTTGACCTGCAAAATTGTCCCTGCAGTGATGCTCCATGTGTCCTTTCCAGAAGAGGGTGCTAAATTATCTGTTATTACAATACTCAGTCTCTCACCTTGCTTAAGTCACTTAAGTATTAGTAATTCTAACTATAACTACAGGACTAATGAAACACAACAGTCCTAAACTGTACCCAAAAATAACGTATTGCTTGCAGCACTGGTACAGTCACTGAATAATTTTAATGGTTGACATCTTGCTATTATGTTATTGGCATTGAGGAATGGAGAATTTCAGTTAAGTAGTCACATTGGAAGAATCCTTAACTATTTACAATTTCTCTACCGTCTTGAACAGATTTCCCAGTAATTTTCTCATTTAAATCCCACTGCATTGTCAATTTCCTAGAGTAATGAACCTGTACCCACACCACTGCGTACCTCGGTCCTATCTAAAGTTTATTTATTAGTGACAAGTAGGCTTACATTAACACTGCAATGAAGTAACTATGAAAATCCCCTAGTCGCCACACTCTGGCGCCTGTTTTAGGTACACTGAGGGAGAATTTAACTGAACTTAAGGCAATAATTCCACCTTGGGTTTCAGTTGCCATTCATGCACAGCTCCAGTTGGCCACTCTCAGCCATCCTTCGGCTGCTTATTCATCTAGTCACCGTTCTCTGATCTTGCTGTGCATGAAATTGCTGCTGTCTTTTCGCCCTCCAAACGTTTCAAAAATTAATCACTGAATTTGAAAGTGTTTGAGACAATCTGTGCATTTAATGTTTTTCTGATTTTTGGAATGCCATCAGAATCTGTGGTCTCAACTCTCTCCCCTTGCAGCCCCCTGCCAGGCTCCTTTAGCCTGCGTGCGACACTATGTTTTGTGGACAGGTACACAGCTGTTGCAGTGCAAACAGAGCTAAATGTCTTCTGTAAGATGCAAATGAGATTTTTGCAGTGCAAGAATAACTTGTGATGGACTTGCTTGCAAATCACATTAGTTTTCTGCATAAAGAATGCGCAAATGATGAAAGGTGACTGGTGACTAACTGGAGTTGGTGAGAGGTAGAGTGCTGGTGACTTCCTAACTGCTGTTGTGTGTACAAGCTTTCCTGAGATTGTGTTCCAGGGCTTCAGCAGGAAATCAATCAAGGTTCATGCTTTAGAACCGTGAGCCTAATTAATTTCCTTTATAAACTGTATGACTCTGCTGCCTAGAAAGTAGTTTTTTTTTGAGCAATCATTCTTTCTGTATGCAATCCCTTCTGTTAACAAACAAACCGCAATCTAATTTTCTTTGCAGGCAATAACACTTACACCTGGATTAGAAAATGATCCTCATCGCTGGCTGGCTGAAATGAAAGTACGTATTCAGGGTGACGGTCTGATTAACTGCTTCAGGGCCTCAATGGTGTTGGTAAAATTTACAAAGAAGACCCTTGGCATACCGGCAGCAATGCTTTCAGGGTCACAGCAGACGGCAGTATAAATCTATTCAATGGAAATGTTTCAAAGGAAGGAGTTTGAGGGTATGCGATGAGATGGTATTAGAAGACCCAATAAAGGTTTAAAATTTTGAAGGTGTTTAAAGGGTAAGCATAGAGAAGATGTCTCCACATGGAGAACCCGAAACCAGCATCAGATATTTACTAATAAATTCAGTAAGGGACTCAGGTGGCACTTATTTAACCAAGGTGTTGTTAGAATGTACAGATCATCATGGAGTAGTTCAGGAGCATAGCAGGGATGTATTTATGGAGAAGTTAAATAGTATAAAATCGAATAGAATGGAGGAGGCCATTTGGCCCACTGTGCTTATGATGGATCTTTGAAAGAATTGACCAATTCATTTCCCAATAACCCTGCAAATTAGTTTTGTTCCCCTTGAGCCTGATTCCACCACCTTGTCAAGCAGTTAAATTCCAGATCTTAACACTCTGGGATCTTCTAATTCCACCGAAGCCTACAGGCTTTTGCATAGCATGTCCACTGCTGGGGAACATGCTGCAGGGGGTTGACTTCAGCAGGACTGGAAGATCCTGCCAGTGGGAAAGGATGGAAAATCCTGCCCTCTGCTTGCATAACCTTCCTTACGGTTCATTGCCAATTGTTTTAAGTCTGTGACCCACTGGCCAGAAGAAATGGTTTCTCTTTATTTGCTCCATTAAAATCCATCAGAATTTTGAATGCTTTGATGGAATTTCCCCATAGCTTCCTTTGCTCGAAGCAGAACAATTCCAGTTGCTCGAATCTCTTCATATAACTAAAGTTCCTGGTACCATTCTGTAAAAGTGCTCTGTACCCTCACCAGGGTCTTGGCATTCTTTCTAAAGCGTGGTGTCCATAATTGTACACAATACTTAAGCTGAGTCCTAATCAGGTTTTGCATCACTTGCTTGTTTTTATATTCAGTTCCCCTATTTATGAAGCTAAGTAACCCATGATCTTATTTTAAAGGCCTCATCAACCTATCTTGCTCCCTTCAAAGATTGGTGAATGTTCTTTCTCCTGCTTCATCACCTCTTAAATTTTACCATCTAGTTTGTATTGCCTGTCTGTGTTGTTCCTCTCAAAGCGCCTTACTTCACACTTCTCCATCTAAACCCTGTCTGCCATGTGTCTGTCTATGTCCTCCTGAGGTCAGTTACTATATCACTTGCTATCCTGCTATGTTGCCAAGTTCTTGCATCACCTGCAAACTTCTAAATTGTGCTTGTTACATTTGGCCTTTGGATCATTGCTTTTCTTCTAATACCGACCCTTAGAGGAACCCATTGTATAATTTTCAAGGAGAAAAAAGGGATAGAAGGATGTGCAAATAGTGAAGGATGACGCTTCTGTGAAGCACAAACACTGGCATCGACCAGTTAGGACCATAGAACTCATATATAGAATCCATACAATGCAGAAAAAGGCATTTGGCCTATTGAGCTTGCACCAACAATAATCCCACCTAAGGCCTATCCCCATAACCCCACGCATTTACCCTGCTAATCCCTGTGACATTTAAGAGGCAATTTAGCATGACCAATCAACCTAACCAGCACATCTTTGCAGTTAGGTTCAAAGGCCTATTTGTCAATTCTATGCAATTCTAAGATGAAATGTGCAAGTTTGATCAGGAAGGACCAGACTTATAAATAACCTCATCCTTTCCCTAAAAATTTCCTTGTTGTCAAGTGACTGTTGCAAATGACTTAAGTATCACTTTGATTTAATTTTCCTTTTGGAGTGCATCACGGAATAGTAGACCACCTAATCTTAAAAAGTGGCTCATCTTAGAAGAAAAGCTTAGCGAGCACCCAAGGCCAAATCCTAATTTAAATGTGCATATGTAATTGATTTTAAATGCTCTAATGGCTGACCTGTGCAGTGGGAAACATTTTATGCAGTTTTAGAACCCCACCTTGACTGAAAAATGATACTGAATGGTAGAATACTGGGCCTCAAATCTGAACATTGCACTGCTTTGTCAGCTGGGAAAATACACTTATGCTTTCATTCTCATATTAAATGTCATATTGTGCAGGTTTTGTGATTACCAGATTAATTTTTGAGAGGATATTTTACTTTCTGTATCATCCAGCATAATGAGACTAATAATTCTTCCGGCAGGAAAAGAAAGGCACCTCGTCAGATGTCGCTTGTTTCAATAGACTCATGTTGCTGCTTAAAATAAACCATTCTGCCTCGCACAAATGCCTCTCCCTTACTCCTCGCAGATAAATGGGAAAATCAGTCCTAACACAATACTAGCAGTAAAAGATTAATCCTGTACCCTAGCATGCTGGAAAAATTATCTTTTCTCTACTTTGCCTTTTAAAAGAGAAAAGAATGTCAAAAATTGATATATTCCTGAGGGCACTGAGAAATGCATTGTTTACAGTTTAAAATTTTAAAAAGTTTTCAAAGTTTTAAGTCTAAAGTTTATTTATCAGTCTCACAAGTAGGCTTACATTAACATTGCAATTAAGTTACTGTGAAAATCCCCTAGCCGCCACACTCTGGCACTTGTTCGGGTACATTGAGGGAGAATTTAGCATGGCCAGTGCACCTAACCAGCACGTCTTTCGGATTGTGGGAGGAAACTGGAGGAAATCCACGCAGACACGGGGAAAATGTGCAAACTCCGCACAGACAGTGCCCCAAGCCGGGAATCGAACCTGGGTCCTTGGCTGCTGTGAGGCAGCAGTGCTAACCACTGTGCCACCCTGATTGATCATCTGAGGTGGATGGTCTACGAAATGGCCTTTGATAAAACAAAAGCAGCAGCGCAAGAAGCTGATGTGCTGAAAGGATTCAAATGCCATGAATCCCAAGAAACCTGTGGGGAAGCTGACTGCACTGCTTCTGGTGAGTAGGTCATAGCTTTATAGCATGTTCTTATTATATTGTTAATGGACAGCTCAGCAATTATTGATGCAGATTATAATAAGAACATAAGAACATAAGAAATAGGAGCAGGAGTAGGCCATCTAGCCCTTCGAGCCTGCCCCGCCATTCAATAAGATCATGGCTGATCTGTCGTGGCTCAGTTCCACTTTCCCACCCTCTCCCCATAACCCTTAATCCCCTCTCTTATCAAGAACCCATCAACCCGCTTCTTAAAAATATTTAGCGAGGCAGCCTCCACCACTTCAACGGGCAGAGAATTCCAGAGATTCACCACCCTTTGAGTGAAGAAGTTCCTCCTCAACTCCGTTCTAAACCGCCTCCCCTTTATCTTGAGGCTTTGCCCCCTAGTCCTACTGTCTTTTTTGAGCGGGAAGAGTCTCTCCACCTCTATCCTATCCATCCCATTCATCATCTTATACGTCTCAATGAGATCTCCCCTCATTCTTCTAAACTCTAACGAGTACAAGCCCAGTTTATTCAGCCTCTCCTCATAGCTCAATCCCCTCAACTCCGGTATCAGCCTAGTAAACCTCCTCTGCACTCCCTCCAGGGCTAAAATATCCTTGCGCAGGTGCGGCGCCCAAAACTGCACACAGTACTCCAGCTGCAGCCTCACCAATGCCCTATACAGCTGCAGCAAGACCTCCCTACTTTTATATTCAATCCCCCTCGCTATGAAGGCCAGCATCCCATTCGCCTTCCTGACCACCTGCTGCACCTGCAAGCTGTAATGTGCTTTATGTAATGTGCTTTGTCTAATTTAACTTCAAGCACTTTAGAACTAAATGAGCCAATTGTTTTCGGGGGTGGGGGGGGCATGCATGAACTGATACCCTTATCAAAATTCTTGCAAAGTTTCATTTTGTTGTACCGAGATTGACCAATCCGATGCCGATTAAGCAAAATATGTTTCTTCTTTCCATAGCTAACGATCTCTTGGAGGGGGAGAGAGGATTTCATGCCAAGAGAAAAGTCTTGGCTTAGATCAAGTGTAGTACCGACATGCTGCACTTGGTTGAAGTCATTAGGTTACATTTTAGCTTGATTTGAAGCAATGTTTAAAAGCGGCTTCTCGGCCTTTTGGCTAATATGCAAATGAGATCAAGCCTTAGAGGAGGAGCTATGCCTGTTCCAATCAGCTTGGATCATGTAGATGAAGCCAAAGACAGGAGGTGAGAGCCCTGTCTTGTCAGCTTGGATTGGGAATGTCTCAACTTGTTGAGACTCTGAATTGTACTTGATTGGACTGAATTGGAATAAAAACAAAAAAAAAGTAAGTAATCCTTGTAGGAAGCAACATAATTGACTGTTTACTGAAAGAAGAATCTTTAGGAGCAGGAAATGGTCTTTAGGCCCAATAAAGCCTGCACTGTTTTCCTTTATTGACTCTCCCGGTCCGCTGTGTTACTCTTTTCCACAATGGTATCTCTGTCCAGACATACATTGATTTATCTCTCAATGCCCCAGTTTCTGCTTCAATGATCTTTTCTGGGAATTTCTGTGACTCCTATCCTTAGTCTAGATGGAGAATTTCTGACTGACTTGGCTTCTCGTAATTGGTTGTCCCCTGGTGTTGCGGAATCTTTACAACCGTGACTGATTTACCCCACCCAGTTCCCTTCATAATCTTCAACCTTCTATAAGGCCATCTCCAAATTGTCATTTGTCCTAAGAACGCAAGCTTTTCTTCTTTCACGTGAGGCAGGATTTAATGACCTCGCTCAGACAAGATCGTTAAAATCCCGCCTGAACACCATCAGAGATTTCTGTTCTGGGAACCTCGCCTGCCCAGGAGATAGTAGAATTCCGGCCCTAATATCCGGAATCATATTTATTGCCCCTCTTGTACCCTCTCAAGCGCTGTAATAAGCTGTCTGTGGCAGTGACTGCATCTGCTCATACTGCTGCAGGTGGGGCCTGACCAGTACTGGTGCGGCACCAATAAACTGGATTTCAGTCAGTCCCTAACAGAGCCAAAGTAAATAAGAGCTAAATATTAGCCAGAGTTCATGGATGCCAATCCACACCTCCACCATCCCCCTCCCTCCACCCCATCCAAAAGGAGACTCAGAGGAATTTAACCACAAATCAGAAACTCGAGAAATGTGAAGGTTGGCTCAGAGGGTAACGGGTTTTTGAGCTATGTGCAATTTTGATGACTCAGTCAGTCCCACTGTGTAGCTGCAGTGTGGTGCTGCTTCTCAGACCTCCTGATGGTGAGCTAATGTTCACTGAATTACATTGTAGAACTTTTGCACCTTTTAACAAAAAAAATGCCTTTAATATTTATGTTTAAAATGGGACAATGGATGCTACTTCATTTTAACTTGAATCCGTTTACAACATTTTTTTAACAGCAAACTTTTCTGTGTTCTTTGGATTAAAATATATTCATCAGTTCTTTGTTTGGAGTCTTTTTTTAATGGTCTTTCTTGCGCAATTCATCCAAAAGTTATAGATCACCTTTGGCATATCGGCGTAGTTTGGTATGCACCTTCTGAAAACTTCTAGATTTCTCATGTTTTTTGCTGTGGGTCTCATTTTATTTACATTCTAGTATATTAAGTGATTTTTTATTGTACTATTCTGACTTAATACCCCTTTTCCCAGCCACTGGGTAAAATCAGAACATCTATAATCTTGGATTCCAGTTTAATCCTGTCACCTGAACCTTAAAACCTATATTCAAAACATCAACATTACTTACTTCCACCTTTGCCCCGTTCCTACTGAAATCTTAGTCAATGCCTTCATCCATCATGTCAGGCAGATCAACTATACATTGTTTTCTTTGCTGGCCCTCCATTCACCACTCTGACTTGCTCAGAGCACTGCTGCACACATCCTGCCCTGCACTTGCCTATGACCCTTTTACTTGCTGACTAACACTAGTGCATGGCATCCCCAGTATAACTCATTTGAAATTCTTAGGCTGAGATTTTCCCAGATATTGGCAAAGATTGATGTTGGGTGGGAAAAGTGGCATTGACATTCCCTACAGCCACGGTAGCTTTCTCTGCCATATGGTCTGGAACTTAAAAGAAACTTCAAAAGACGGGTCCTACAATGTATTGTTGGCAGAATGGCTTCTGATTCACCCACTCCCGCCAGCAACTTAGAAACTCGAGGATCGGGATGCCATTTTTAAAAGCTGCCCTAGCGCACAGCAACCAAACCAATGACCCCTGGAATTACTCTCCCCTTCCTGGCACTGTGCCCAGTGATCAGGCTGTTCCTCATCCCACCCCCTGAGCACAATACTCACCTGAGTTTCCTGGGGAGGTCTGCTTGTCACACCGGCATCACGCTGTGAGGGTGGATTTTTTGATATGGGGTGAGGGTGGGATGATTTTGGTGTCTGGGCCTTTATAATAACATGTTAATTTATTCACATGAAGCTTCTGATGTTGAATGTCAGGAAACACACCTCATCATTGGCAGAGTGTAACGACTTTAATCAGGCAATTGAGGTGGGCCTGTTAGAATATGAACACTAAAAGGATTCCTTGATTAAGAGCCAAATTGATGGGCCAATTGGGGAGCCTCTTGGTTTATATTTAACCAGGAGTGTCAGTTCCTTTGGGACTCCTGGTTAAATACAAAGCAAGCCGCTCCCTGATTGGCCCATCAATTTGGCCCTTAATCAAGGAATCCTTTTAGTGTTCATATTCTAAGAGCCAAATTGATGAGCCAATCAGGAAGCCTTTTGCTTTGTATTTAACCAGGAGTCCCAGAGGAACTGACACTCCTGGTTAAATGTAAACCAAGAGGTTTCCTGATTGGCCCATCAATTTGGCTCTTAATCAAGGAACTCTTTTAGTGTTCATATTCTAACAGGCCCACCTCAATTGCCTGATTAAAGTCGTTACACAGGGATAATCACGTCATGCTCTTGCGATATTTTCCGCTCCCATCACTGAACCCATCCACCATGGGCGGGAGCAGAAAATCCTGGCCATTGTGTGGCCTGCAGCTCCTTTCATCATCTTTCCCTACAACATTTGTATAATATATCCCACTGACTAGTCTGTTCATCTGACTGGGGACTTGTGTGTGATTTCTGCTTCCTTTACCCCGGCCATTAGTGACAGTACACAGGAACCTCATAGTTTGATCTTCCCTTCGTCGTTACAAACAACATCAAAATCCATCAGTTTGAATTAAACGTGAAGTAGCCTCTGGTCGTTTTCCCCTCTGCTTCAATATCCATTCTCCTTGCATCCTTTTATGATGTTCTTTGGAAATTATTCTTAAGCTAAATGTGCTGCATTCAGGTAAGTAGTAGTCAGGTTGTAGTAACTGCACTCAGCAAAAGTCCTTGTTTTGGAAACTTGCTTATCCCCAATTATTGTATTTACATTGCTATTCTGTTTTCATGTAAATATGTTTTCATACTCATTAGTCACAAATTAGAAATGTTTCATTTGTGTTCTTATTTGCTGTTATTTGATTTATGAATTAATATTACAAAGTTGTGTGCTGATAGTTTCACGAAAGGAACCACACAGTGGAGAAGGTGGTGCATTAAGAATAAACAAAAAACAGACCTAAAGTTCCATCTCGTAATTGGAAGATTAATTTCTTGCTCATTAGGAATTGATAGTAAAGTTAAGATGGGTAACCCAGTATAACTCCAGTCTTAATCTCGCAGTTTAATGCTCAAATCCAATTTTATGTAAAATAGATGCATTTAGTGCTTAGGTAAAGAAATGAAAATCAGCCATGGAGATGGCATTTATTGCTCTCCCTTAAGGCAAGTTTGGAGGCAGAGGACATTTAACTGAACAGGAAGGTGATAGATGGGGACCCAGCCATCTTCTTGTCTCTGCTCAATTAAGTTCTGTAAGAAGTCTTACAACACCAGGTTAATGTCCAACAGATTTATTTGGTATCACAAGCTGTTGGAGTGCTGCTTCTTGTCGTCTGATGAAAGAGCAGCGCTTAAAAAGCTCATGATACCAAGTAAACCAGTTGGACTTTAATCTGGTGTTGTGAGATTTCTGACTGTGCCCACCCCAGTCCAACGCCGGCAGCTCCAGTTAAGTTCTGGGAAGGAAGACTTATTGACAGCCTTTCCATCCCATTTGAGGCCCTTAAGTGGACAATTAACATTCATAAGGGCCCCAATCTGCCACCACTGACATTCCACCAGAGTACAGGTGGGAGACTCACCTTGTGGTAAGCCCAAAAAGCAAATCCAAACCCTGTTGCATTTGGGGTGTGGGTATTGTGGATGACTTCTTTCTAGGGTAATTACACTCCTGTGTAATGTATGCTGTCTGTATATATGATCTGTCTTCTTCCAATTCCTCATATTGTACAATAGCACTGCTGATGTCTTCTTTTCTCTGATTAGCAGCAGTATTTTGATGTTGCTTTCTGCTTAACCACAGGCCGATTTGAAGTTTTGCTTTCATACATGTTTTGAATCAAAGCTTTGTCAAAAGCTCCTTTATGTGATTGCAAGACGTTTTTCGCTCAAAGTAAAAAAAAGTGCTTTGCTGTTTGCTTCCAAACACCACAAACAAAGCACCAGGAATCAATAGGGTAGCTTCACATGATGCACCATCCCTTGCCAGGAATAGTTCTTTGAAAGTAGACCAAATGTAAACATGAGCAAATAAGTTGAAATGCTTCAGGTCAGTAATTTTTTTCAGCGCGGAACACATAACAGCTGATCACAGGACTGGTCATGATACGGTCTACATCATCATTGCTGTCCATTTAGTAGGCAAATGCTTGCCCCTCTGTCTGAAATGATACCCTTAACAGACACTGAGGAAATGCTTGCTAGACCTATATAGTGGAGTAGATGTCTCAGTACCCTTATAGGTGAAGTTGAACTGCTTCTAAGATACTTTGACTGTACAAACCTGTGAATAGCAGCACAGGAATCCTATCTTGGCCTTTTGGCTAAGATTAAGTTAGTTCCTGCACTTGATAGAAGTCAATGAGGTTACACTGAGGCTTCATTTGAAGCAATTTTTTGAAACGGCATCTAGACGTTTTGGCTAAGATACAAATGAGATTAAGCACTGAAGAGAGTGTAATGCTTCTCCTACCAGCTTGGATCATGTAGATCAAGCCCAAGACAGGAAGAGACTTGCTGTATGTCAGCTTGGATCTGTAAAGTCTCACTGGTTGACACTTTGAATTGGACTTTGATTGGATATAGCTAAATAAAAAACACAGGGATCTTATCAGCTTGTGACTGTCATAGCAGTTTCAACTTGATGAGGTACTTGGTTATGGTAAATGCATTTAAAGGCAAACCAGTATTGGTTAACAGTAAGCATCACTGTGCTTGGTTGAAGCTAAAATAGAAAGAAAAAGGCAGTCAAAGATGCAGACCACCTCACTGACTGTAGGGCAACTTTCTTTTTCAAGACACCCATTCCTGAAACTAAATTAACTTCTGCTGACCTCATGAATGCAGCAATTTTGGGTTAAATTTGTAACTGCTTGCATATTCCAGATTTCATAAGCTTTTGTTAGATCAGATTTGCTGTAACAAACTTTTTCTTTTGCAAAACTTTGGTCAACACATTTGTTTGTCTTCTGGGAGTGTAAATTAAGATGTGAACAGAATTCTGTGTATAAAACTAATAGAGTGGGCTGATGGGGAAGCTAGCATAATTCAGCCTACCTGTGAACATTATTATTAATTAGCATGATTTTAATTCCCTGTTGTTCCTCCTCATTCAAAAGTTTGGACTGGTTTGGATCGGTCTTTGACACAAGTGGAACTTAGGAACTGACTAACAATATTACTCTTTAGACCAAGCTACAGTGGCTGTGCGAAGAAGTGAAGGAACGAGACGGACGAGAACATAAACTACGAGGCCATCTCCGGCAGTGTCGAGGGCAGCTGAAGGACCTTCTACAGGACAAGGAGTCAGAGAGCCAGCTTTTCATAGAGCAGATCACAAAACAAGAACATCTTCTTGAGGAAATTCACAGGGAAAAACGAGGTTAGTCTGTAACTCTTTCATTGCTGAGGTGGGATTTACAGTTAAGAGAAACAGTGGGATTTTTTTGACCAGCATCAATTCACTTTCTCAGGGTATTGGAATGGGACGAAGTATTCACTGCTTGTAATTAATATCAATGATGGTCTCCCACAGTGATTGAAATGTGAAGTGATGAGTCTTTGCTGAACACAGTTGTTGGTCTGTTTTGAGGTTTCTGCACAAAACAAATAGTCAAAGGAAAGCAGACCAGGTATAGTACAGTGTGGACTTCCAGCTGTGGGGTTGTGAGGTAAAAATGATTGCAATGGCTTTGACCTCCCACTGTTGCCAGTGCTGAGTGGGAGTGCATCACAAATAAAACTTTGTTGAGTATACCTGCTGTTTAGAAGAAAGCAAATCTATTGAATGGGAAGAGGTCTTGTGGTGAAAAAACCTAAAAGAGTCAGTTTTGTTTGCGAATTTTACATCAGTGCTGCCCAAATGGGAAGCAACTAAGAAGTTAAGACTTATCCAACGGGAAGTTCTAGATGTGAACAGACAAAAGGAAGAGGGACTTAGAGGGGAAGAAGGCTAGTTTGTGCAGCATTGTTGACATACAATCTAAATATCATACCAGGTTTGTAGCGGTGAGTAGGTTTTAGAGGTCCTTTCCTACAAGATATGCCGTTCCATAGTGCCCTTCAGTTTTTTCTTTATTCGTTTGTGGGACATGGGCATTGCTGGCTGACCTGTATTTATTGCCCACCCCTAATTGCCTTTGAGAAGTTGGTGGTGAGCTGCCATCTTGAGTTGCTGCAGTCCATATTCTGTGGGTTGACCACAATGCCGTTAGAGAGGGAAATCCAGGATTTTGACCCAGTAACGGTGAAGGAACGGTGATATATTTCCAAGTCAGGATTGGTGATTGGCTTGGAAGGAAACTTGTAGGTAGTGGTGTTCCCAAATATCTGCTGTCTTTGTCCTTCTCGATGGGAAGTAGTTGTGGGGTTTGGAAGGTGCTGTCTAAGTATCTTTGGTGAATTGCTGCAGTGCATCTTATAGATAGTACACACTGCTGCTACTGAGTGTTGGTGGTGGAGGGATTGAATGTTTGTAGATGTGGTGTCAATCAAGCGGGGCTGCTTTGTCCTGAATGGTGTCAAACTTCTTGAATGTTGTTGGAGCTGCACCCATCCAGGCAAGTGGGAAGTATTCTATCACACTCTTAACTTGTGCTTTGTAGATGGTAGATAGGCTTTCAGGAATCAGGAGGTGAGTTACTCGCCACATTGTTCCTAGCCCCTGACCTGCTGTCAGATCTCAAACCGGTTTATGGGCAGTGATGTTCCTTTTGCAGTCACTGTTGCATTGTTTTTAAAATTTATTCGTTTATGGGACAAATCAATTCTGGCCTCCCAGATAAGAACATAAGAACATGAATCCACTACAGTTTGTCTGCCTCCCTAACAGGTCCACAGCAGATGCCATCTTCTTGGCCCTGCACTCAACCCTGGAATGCCTTCATAATAAAGGCACCTATGCCAGACTCCTATTTATTGACTACAGCTCAGCCTTCAACACCGTTATTCCCACAAAACTCATCTCTAAACTCTGTGGCCTGGGTTCAGCTCCTCCCACTGTGACTGGATCCTAGACATCTGAACCCACAGACCGGAATCAATAAGAACAGGCAATAACACCTCCTCCATATCATCATCAACATCAGTGCCTCACAAAGCTGTGTCCTCAGTCCCTTACTATACTCCTTAAACACCTGTGAACTGTGTGGCCAAATTCCCCTCCAACTTTGATTTTCAAGTTTGCTATTTGACACCACTGAAGTGGGTCGGATCTCAAACAGTAATGAAATGCGAGTTCAGGAATGAAATAGAGAATCTGTGAGCTGGTGCGATGACAATAATCTCTCCCTCGATGTTGAGACGAAGGAGATAGTCATCGACTTCAGGAAGCATACCCCTGTCTATATCAATAGAGATGAAGTAGAAATGGTCGAGCGCTTCAACATTTTAAGTGTCCAGATCACCACGACGTGTCCTGGTCCCTACGATAGTTAAGAAAGTCCACCAACACTTCTACTTTCTCAGAAGACTAAGGAAATTTGGCATGTCAGCAATGACTCTCACCAGTCTTTTACAGATGTGTCGTAGAAAGCATTATTTCTGGTTGTATCACAACTTGGTATGGCACTTGCTCTCCCCAAGACAACAAAAATCTACAGTCCATCATTCAAACCAGCCTCCTACCCATTGACACTGCCTACACATCCAGTTCCCTCAGAAAAGTAGTCAGCATAATTTAGCACCCCACGCACCCCGGACATTCTCTTTTCCACCTTCTTCCATTGGAAAAAGATACAAAAGTCTGAGGATATATACCAGCCGACTCAAGAACAGCTTCTTTCCTGCTGCCATCAGACTTTTGAATGGACTTATCTTGCATTAAGTTGATTTTTCTCTACACCCTAGCTATGACTGTAACACAACACTCTGTCTTCTTTCTTTTCCTTCTCTATGAATGGTATGCTTTGTGTAACACACAAGAAACAATACTTTTCACTGTATTCTAATACATGTGACAATAATAAATCAAATCAAAAGGATGTGGGCGTCACTGACTATGCCAGCATTTATTGCCCATCCCTTGCTGCTCTTCAGAAGTGGTGGTCAGCTCCCTTCTCGAACAGCTGCAGCCCACGGGGTGTAGGTGCACTCATAGTGTTGCTAGGGAGTTACAGGATTTTTCTATAGAATCCCTACAGTGCAGAAGGAGGCCTCTGGCTCCGAAAGAACATCTTGCGCAGGTCCCCACGCTGCCTGCCCGCCAGCCCAATTCCCCCTAACCGTAGGCATTTACCTATTTAGGTGGCCAATCCACCTAACCTACACATCTTTGCACTGTGAGAGGATACACGTACAGACACGGGGAGAATGTGCAGACTTCGCACAGACAGTCAGCCAAGGTCGGAATTGAATCCGGGTCCTTGGCGCTGTGAGGCAGCAGTGCTAACCACTGTAACTGTAAATAATTAGTTCCAAGTCAGGATAATGTGTAACTTGGAGGGGAACTTGGTGGTGTTCCCATGCATCTGCTGTGCTTGTCTTTCCAGGTGGTCGAGGTAGCTGGTTTGGAAGCTGCTGCTGGAGGAGTATAGGGGATGTGGTAGCCAATTGGCACACAGCAAAGTCCCACAAACAACAGTGAGATCATGATCAGATAATCTTTTTTTAGTTCTGTTGGTTGAGGGATTAATATCGACCGGACACTGGGGAGAATTCTCATGTGCTTGTACAGTGCCATGTGATCTTTGATGTTCACCTGACACAGGGATGGCTGGTTTAATGTCTCATCCATTAGTAGGCGCCTCTTGATTGCAGTGCTGCCTCGGTACTGCACTGGGAGGGACAGCCCCACATCCCCTGTTCAGGTGTCTCTGGAGTGAAAGCTTGAACCCATGGCCTTCTGACCTCGAGGAGAGGGTACGAGTCGCTGAGCCACGGCTGACACTGGATATGTAAATTGGATTAAATGCTTTCATCACTGTAACTCCCGCGGGCTTTTACTATTTTACTTCAGTTTAATTATTTGTAATCCTAGCACTTTACATCCTGAGGGAGAGTCCAATAAATTCTTTTGCACTGATGAAGTCTGCAATAGAAGTTAAATAATCCCTGTCTCAGCAGCTTGTAGTTAGTGCTATTGATACAGCACGGCGAGATTTACGAGCCCCGTTGGGGACACGGATGAAAAAGTGTTTTTGTAATGGATCATCTCTTCACTTTTTTTTCCCCTTAAATGCCCAGGAGCCACACGCTATTTTCATGAGTCCTCCACAGATTGAACTTTCAACCCATAGTTTATCCAATTCCGAAGGAAGCACTGCTCCAGAATTCGGTCCCACTGTTACAGACTCTGGCTGCACTGCAGTACTTGGAAGCTGGAGCTGTTGTTTGCTGTAGCAAGGTAGAGGTGATAAGAGTGATGTGTGTTGGCAGCAAGTCCACCCTCGTGACATTTGTGGTTCTGGCTGCAAACTTGGAGGCGTCACTCTGTGGAGAGTCAGTGGTTATATTAGACATCCGTAATACCTGCTCCATATCGAGAGTATTAATATCAATGTACAGCATTAAGATTATTTAACTGTTTGCCATTTATTTCTGCATTTTTACATTCCCTGTGTGTTTATGTAGCGTATACGTAACAAAGCCATTTTGAACTCTGAAATAGAGTTTAGAGTTGGATTTGATGCTTTTCGGTAGGGTAGGGGAGTTGGAATGGAATCTGAGTGGTCTGCTTGCCACTTTCCCATCGTCTCATCTCATCTAATCAAGTGTCATCAGGTGGCCAGTTAGTGGCCTTTTGGCTGGTAAGAGGCCAATTAGAAAAGGTGCAAAGTATGCCTGCACCTAATTGGGTCGCTAGGCCAGGACAGCAAGTGGCAGCGGGGTATTATGAACAGAAAGGCAGCCATAGCTGCAAGTATAAAGGCCCCCTGTTTTAGAATCATAAAATCCCTCCTGTGCAGAAGAGGGCTATTTGACCCATCAAGTCTGCACCGGCTCTCTGAAAGAACATCTTACCCAGACCACCCCTCACCCTACCTCACAATCCTACAATTTACCCTGCTAATCTATCTAACTCACACATCTTTGGGCGTGCTAAATTGCCCCTTATGTCCAATCCACCTCACTCACACATCTTTAGAGTGTGGGAGTACACCGGAGGAAACCCACTCAGATACCAGGAGAACGTGCAAACTCCACACAGTCCCCCAAGCCAGAATGAACCTGGATCCCTAGCACTGTGAGGCAGCAGCACTAACTGTTCTCTGAATGTTTGTTCACTGAAGGCTTATGAAAGCACAAAATTGAGTTTTAAAATAAAAACATGTTGATTCCGCCATCTTCACCAACAGGATCAGCTGGTACATGTATCATGGTCTAAATGTCAGGGCTTTTCCTCCCTCCTTCTGTTGCCTCATCAGAGCTGCTGTAATACACTCCTAACCTTTTCCATGTCTTGAGGCAGCAGGCAACAGAGAAACTTGGTCAATTGGGGTGACTGGCCTGCAGATTTCCACACCCGCGCGCTCCATAATTTCAGAAACTGGCATGAGGATGTTGCGTTGTTCACCCAGTGCCATCACATTCAATTTTACCCTCGGGAAAGGATGATGGGGTGTAACCTATCTGATTTGCGACTGTGGAAACCCAGTCCATGGTGACTATACCATTAGTGAATGATGGAGTGGCCGTGTCATGTTAGATGTGCAATACAAATGTATGTAAGCCAGCTGCAATTGTGTTACTCTGACTCGTATGCCTCAGTATTGCTGTCAGTATAGTGAATAACATTTAAAATGGAGATTATGGAGTATTAGAATTCTAGAGGGCATTGGAATTGCATTATAACAATTAGTTTAGAATACTGCAGCTTTAAAAAGCTTGTGGTGTAATCAGTGAATAGGGTAATTGTGAATCTCAAAGGAACTACAATCTGGTTGCAATCCACTTGCCGTTTTAATACTGTATCTTATGCACATATGTTGCAGCATTCTGTTCCTTTGTTGAAGTGCTGCTTTGGGTGACAATTCTGAGGGACTGGGCTGTGGAGGCATGGAAGGAGAGGGACAAGTCAGATATAGATGAAGGCAAGTACTGCTGCATTTGCTGACTTGCATCATTTTTCACTTATGAACTACAACTGTATGTAAACCTGTGATTGAAGCATTGTCTGCAAAAGACAAAGATTCATTTTTCCAGTGCTAATGTTGCTTACAGTAGTGGTCCATTGAGGGATTTTGATCTCTTACAGCTACTAAAATTTGCAACGTTGATATATTGGAAATGCAGTATTTGCAATTTAAACATGGACACACAATCCATTTCGAATTCCCATCAAACCCTAATTTTTGCTAATGATCTCAGGTGGAATTTTCCAGCCCTTCCTGCAGTAAACTCTCTGGGCCCTGCTGAAGCTGACCCCTGTCGCAGCATCCCTGGCAGTGGAACAGGTGAGCCATGTAAACTGTCGTTGACTTCCTGCTGACGACCAATGGAAATCTGTCTCCACTGTGGTCATATTTGACCAAATCCAGATAGGAGCAAAACCTTTAAGCAATAAATATAAACATTAAATAGACAGAAGCAACATTACTCTGTTTGTCTTCTCTGGGTAGAAATGTAAACCTTTGTTGGTCCTTTTCGCATGGAACTCTCTTTCTCTACACCTTATTAAGAAAAGCTTCGGGTCTTTGTAGTCTGTTCCTCACAAATGTTGTCAGCGATAATTAATTTTGGCGTGAAAAGTGCTATTGTGAAAGGATGCATTTCCTTCAGAACAACAGATGGAACTGTTTTCCATCTTTTTCCCATTGTTTGGCTTCTTATCTCAGAACTGCCTGGGGTAACTGTTTCACAATGTGGCCACTGAAACAAATCAAGAAACACCAATCTCTTATTTTTGGCCAATAACAACAGCTGACTTAGAACATAGAACACTACAGCACAAACAGGCCCTTCGGCCCACAAGTTGCGCCGATCACATCTATACCTACTAAGCCATAGACCTATCTATAACCCCCAATCCCATTAGATCCCATATACTCATCCAGAAGTCTTATAAAAGACCCCAGCGAGTTCGCCTCCACCACCACCGACGGCAGCCGATTCCATTCACTCACCACCCCCTGAGTGAAAAACTTTCCCCTAACATCTCCAATTTACCCCTAACATCTTATACCCTGATTTGTTAAACCCTAAAGAATCTTGTTAATGTACAGCTTTTAAACTATTTATTACATTAAGTACAAAGAAACAAAATCTTTAATAGGAGATTAAATCAAATCCTACTCTTCCATTTATATGTTGCATGTACAGAAGCTTAATGATTATGTTACTCGCTTAGTAATCCAGAGGTCAAGACCAATGAGCTCAAATCTCAACACAACACCTGGGGAATTTGGATTCAATTAATTAAATAAATCTGGAATAGACTGTACAATTACCAGATTGTTATAAAAACTCTGATTCACTAATGTTCTTTTAGGGAAGGAAATCTGCCATCCTTACCCAGTCAGGTCCATTATAATGTGGTTCTCTCTTAATACCCTATTGAAGTGGCCCAGAAAGCTACTTAAAAAGTTAGTCACCAAGACTGTCTTAAGTTGACAATTACTTGAACCATCTTCTGCTTTATCTGGAGGTTGTTGGAGTGTGTTCACAGGGACACAATGTACAAACCTCCAGATAAAGTGGGGAGAAACATGTTCAACATTGTGCTCTTCTTGATGGTCATCTTGTGTGTGGCTACATCAAGCTGTGTATTGACCCTCAGTACACAAACACAATGTGTCACTATGTGCTAAGGTTTTACCTATTGCTGGTGTTGAGAAGGATGTGTCTCACCACATTGCTGCAGAATGCTCCAAGCGGTTAGAATGTACCCTACCATCTATCCTGCATGGAAAAGTTAATGCAGAGAAACACCTTTGACCACAAGTCCATCAGGCAGTGGTTTGCATGTAATGTCCATAACACCCTGTGGAAAATGAGATGGTAGATCATGTCAGATGGTCCTTGCGCAGATTGTCAAAATCATTTGGCAGAATGCCTTTTTGCCAAAACTTTCCAACAAGCACTAGGATGTAACTTGGCTGGCAATGAGAAAGGCCCCCTCCCTGTTAGACCCTCCCTGCACTCGTGGAGTCTCTCTGTCTCCACTCGTGTCCTCAAGGTGGCTGTGGTGGAGTAGATACTGTTCACTTCCTTCTGGAATGTGCTTGGAGAGAGTTGTAGTGGTTTTGGTCGAAGTTCAGACTCAATGCTCAGTGGGCTGTATCCAGGATCGCATATCAAGGTAAACATCAACTGTGGCTGTAGGACCATTAACTCAGCGAAAGATGTTCCTTGATCTGCCTGAAGCACTCTGGTTTTCTAGTGCAGATAGTTGTCCTCAACTGAGTGTTATAGACCATGTTTGGGACCAAGTCAGAAACTCCAAGGTACGTAATGAAGTTAGCCTGGACCCTAGCTTTTTAGAGCATAACGTGCTCACTCCAGGTATGATTCAATTGGCCCTCTAGAGTCAATTGTCATAGAGTCATTGAGGTTTACAGCATGGAAACAGGCCCTTCGGCCCAACTTGTCCATGCCGCCCTTTTTTTTTGAAACCCTCTAAGCTAACCCCAATTGCTGTATTTGGCCCATATGCCTCTATACCCAGGAAGCTTTTATTAAAGCAAAATTTATTTAAGAATGCATTTCGAATATAACAAAAAGAATTAGCATAACTCTTAACAATTAAAATACTTAAACATGACAAAGTATAATTCCTAACAGCTAGCACTTTCTATTGTTCCAAGGTAAGCAGACTCCCTTTTTGAATTAGCATAAAACCGGATATACTCACGTAGATGCTAGATTTCCAGCTTTTAACAGCTCTGGACACAGATCCAGACAGGCACCTGTCTTCTAACTTTCATTCAGCAACCCCCAGAAAAAGATTCATCCCCAGACAGCAGAATCTCAGAGAAAGAGATTTATATCTTGGTAGATTCCAGCCTCTAAATCCAGAGAGAAAAAGATGCTGCTCTCTAACAACTCCAAACATCATCTGAGCTTGATTTCTCTGTGTAAGCCTAGCTCCATCCAATGATTTTTGTGTTGATCAACTTAATTAAACCCCACTCTGCAAACCTCACTAAAATAACAGAACAGCATTAGTCCAGATTAAAACAAACATTCTAGCAATTAGGAGCAATTATGCTGCTGCAATAACAAGTGGGGTGCTGCTACAGTAACAAGTGGTTATCACTGCAGCCTCACAACGCCAGGGACCTGGGTTCGATTCCCGGCTTGGGTCACTGTCTGTATGGAATTTGCATGTTCTTCCTGTGTCTGTGTGGGTTTCCTCCCACAGCCCAAAAAATGTGCAGGTTAGGTAAATTGGCTATGTTAAATTCTCCTTCAGTGTACCCAAACAGGTGCCGGAATATGGCGACTAGGGGATTTTCACAGTAACTGCAATGCAGTGTGAACGTAAGCCTACTTGTGATTTATAAATAACTTTAAAACAGGCTGCTGGTTGCAGACCCAGTGGCAGCAATGTTAGCACAAAAACATGCATCAAACGCATTTCTTAAAGGCACAATATTGTCTCAACTGGCACATTCCAAAGTCCAGAACTATGTGCTGAGGGATGCAGTAAAACTTGGAGCAGCTGTCACAGAGGTGCAATGGGGAATGGTCACTGTACAAGGTCTTTCAAGCATGGTGCATCGAGGGACAGGAAAACTTTTTGGAAGAAAAAATTGAGTTCTGTTTGTCTTTTTATAATTCTTGAATTTGAAATATTTGTGACTGATCATGAATGTATATTGAAAATATCAAGAGAATTACAATTGTATGGAGCGGACTGCGCTGCAGGAAAACGAGTCGATCTTTGTGGCACTTTGTAATTCTCAAGTTCAAAATTTTCACGATATACTTTGACAAATTTTAAGTACATTTAGGTTGGAGGGGAGGTGGGAAGGTAGTGGGGTGGGGTGGGGGGGCGAAGAATAGGAGTGGGCAGTCCTTGCCAATGACACACTCATTAGTGAATGAATACAAAAAATGTTTGCATAACAATGGTGTCTTACAACTCCAGAATTCCCTCCTGACGTCTCTCTGCTTCTTTCTCCTCTCATTGCGAGCAGTTTTGAGTACAGGAGCAGGGATGTGTTGCAATTATACAGGCCCTTGGTGAGGCCACACCTAGCGTATTGTGTGCAGTTTTGGTCTCCTTTTCTGAGGAGGGATGGTCTTGCTGTCAAGGGACTGCAGCGAAGGTTTACCAGGCTGATTCCAGGGATGGCGGGATTGACGTATGAGGAGTGATTGACTAGGTTAGGATTGTTTTCGCTGGAGTTCAGATGAATGAGGGGGATCTCATAGAGATTTATGAAATTTGAACAGGACTAGACAGGGTAGAAGCAGGGAGAATGTTCCCAATGATGGGGGAGTCCAGAAGCAGAGGTCACAGTCTGAGGATTCAGGGTAGATCATTTAGGATGGAGGCGAGGAGACATTTCTTCACCCAAAGAATGGTGAGCCTGTGGAATTCATTACCCCAGGAAGTAGTTGATACCAAAACATTGAATGTATTCAATGTTTTGGTTATAGCATTTGGGGGTGAATGGGATCAAAGGTTATGGAGGAAAAGCAGGATTAAGCTACTGAGTTGGATGATTAGCCAAATGACCTTTTCCTGCTCCTATCTTCTATGTTTCTAAGACTCCTCACTTGGGAAATTCACCGTAACCTGTCCTACTTTGACTTGACATCCATTTTGTCTGATTATTCTTCTGCAAATTAACTGGAAAAGGTATTTTTGATGTTGAAGACACAAATGTTAAAATGTCACAGGGAAATAATCTACCTTCTGTATGTTGCATTTATTGGCGCTTGTTGAAAACTTGCCACATTTTAAACCTGTTAAGACTGCAAAGAAAGTTCAAGTGTTAAAATGCAATGGAAAGTGCACAAGGTTTTATTTGAATTTCTATCTGCGTACCATGTTGGACCCTAGTGCGATGGGAACAGATCTAAAGTTCACAGAAATTGATTGAGACATCAACTGCAATCACAGTTGGCAGGTAGTGTCTGAAAACCAGGCTTCCCTGTCAGTACAGTTGCTTCACATACAAAGAAATCACTTGTTTTAGAGTGATGACCCTCAGATTATATAATGCAAGATTAAAATTTTATGTAAGAAATCAGAAAGCTATGAACCGCCAAAACCAGTCAGAGAAAATGATTTTAAATTACAACATACTCACATTCTATACAAAAAAATTGTTCACTATCAACTTTTGCCCTTGCTTGGTCAGGTGTCTGCCTTTGACAACCACAACCAAGTCCTCAAACTGAGCTTGTGCAAAGTCATACATTTGGAAACTCTGAAATAAAAGCAAAGTACTGCATGTGCTGACAATCTCAAATAAAAGCAGAAAATGCTGGAAAAACTCCGAAGGAGTTCAACAACCTCAGACTATGAACTCTCTTGTCCACCTTGACCCCCTGTTTCAATCATTTATTTTTGTTCCAATGGTTTGCTTTGCCCTGCAGAGTGACTTTTTCTTAAGGTTTACTTTCATGTATTGCTAACTCTTATTCTGCCTTTAATGCATTCTTCTATCTTACCATTTTGCCACTCTTAGCACCATCTTTAGTCTTTAACATTACCCATAACATTCTCTTGTGCTAATGACATCTTTGCCAAATCTCTCCTAGCTCCCGTCTGCCCCATACCTTCTACTTCGCTCCACCCCTTCTGAAACAGTGTAAAATACATCACATTTTTTCCTCTCTTTAGCTTTGAAGAAGAGTCACACAGACTCAAAATATAACCTCTCTTCCTGTCTCCTCAGGTGCTGCCCGAGCTACTGAGATTTCCAACATTTCTTGTTTTAATTTGGAATGTCTGTTTGCTTCTTTATGGAGTTTGCATGCCTCCCTATGAGGACACACCTCGCTTACCGAAATCTACAGAGCTTAAGCAGCTGTGGGCAGAGACAGTGCTTGTTTTAACCAGGGAAGGCAGCGCTGCCTACCAGTACAGGGCATTCACTGCTGCTTGTCTAAGATTACATCATGAGTTAAGGTGCTGGCTTATCAAATGAATTGAGGGATAAATATCGGCTGTGTGATTGGCGATAACTCTGCTGCCCTTCTTTGAAACAATGTCGTAGGATATTTTGCATCCACTTAAAGGGCAGACATCGGTTTAATGTCTCAGCTGAAATACAGCGTTCTGACAGTGTAACCCTCTCCAGTATTGTGCTGAGGTGTCAACCAGGATTATGTGCACAGGTCCCCAGATTCACAAACATTAAGCTATCACAAATATATAAAACAGGGGCAACCATATGGTTTGGTGGAAAAGTACAACATTTTGTCAGGAGCCAAAGGAATTCCAGGCTGCTGTGGTTATTTGGTCTTTGTTTAGTTTCTGGTTTTAATTTGGCAGTACCTGGAGAGATTTAAATTAACCTTGCTGTTCTTGAGGAGGTAATAACGCAAGAAATGTCCCCTGTCCTTAACGAATAGTGGATAATCCTTCTTTTGATAAAATACTTTATGAAAGGTAGTAGAGTACTGATATTAGGAGTGAGCAGCTGAGTGAGAAATTGTCAGGAGGAGAGGAGTGGGTAATGATTAGCAGAGTGAGGCCAGGATTCAGAAACAAGGTGCAAATTGTATAAATTCACAGCATCCAACTGAGGAATAGGATTGGGAAGATTCAACTCTATAATAGGGAGACAAATAACTGCGGAAGAATCATAAATTGTAGAAGAATTATATGAATGTGATAATGGAGGCCGGAACTGTAGACTCTATAGATGGTTTGATTCTTTGATGGGACCACTGTAGCTTTCTACAGGTAGTTGTGGTAGAACGCCTGTCCTCATTGGTGTTCTTCTTTATGATCTCAACAATAGCCAGCACCTTCAGGAGAAAAAGGAAGAACTTTAGAAGAAATTGAAGTATTACCATCTTCAAAATGTCCTCTAATCCATAATATAACAACATCAGTTCCTTGGGCAATTCAGAATGCTGGATTAGCAGCCAATTAAACATACTTGCCATGAAATGAGCAAGACCCAGGAAAGTTTCCCATCTAACTGCAATGTTACTTCGCTGATCTGTAGAGCATTGTTGTTACAGTGAACCAGAAAGGCTGCAATTAACTGCAATGTTACATATGATGGTGTGTATTAAAAAAGAATCATGAGTAGCGAGGACCCATCGCTGGCTGTCAGAGCTTATTTGTGTTCTTTTCATTGTGCCTGATTTGGGCAAAAATAGATTTTCCTTCCAGAGTTTTGTGACTGATCGATGGCGATGGATCAATGGTAAATTGAAGCACATAACTTGCAGATGCCATAGTTTTGGAATTACAGGTATCCCAGCCTCCCAGATCTCCCTACTCCGCAATCCTGTTTTATCTGCCTGGGTTCACTTCAGCAAAGTAGTTTCATCATCTTTGGTAAAGTTTATTTGTAAGCTTAGGTGATTGCCATCTTTGTATGTTTGTTGTACATTTCCAGGAGTATGTCTAACCTGATAAAAGGTTCATAATACTTAGAGCCGGTGGCAGATTGAGCGGTTTACTGTCTGAGTTTTTTTCCTTCATTTTGCATTCCTAAATTAGTAACTGTTAAGTAATTAGTAACTCTTAATTGGTGGTGAATTTTTTTTAGGACCATGGAGCACAAAGGGAGGCCATTTGACCCATTTTAACTGTGCTGGCTCTTTAAAAGAGCTGTCCAATTAGCCGCATTCCCCAGCCATTTTCCTACAAATATTTCCCTTTCAAGTTTACATCCAATTGCCTTATATCTAATTTTTTATTAAACACAAAATCGCACCTTGAGCTTTGCTATGACTCATTTTCTCCTGATGTTGAATCTTTCTCAAAATAAGAATCTATACTTCTAAAGTCTTTTCATCCTTGTTGAGCTTGGCATTGTTAGTTTTTGTTGTAAAAGGAAAGACAGACTTGGGCCAGGGGTGGGGGGGAATGACCAGTGGATATACCCGCTGACTCAAACTGCTGACCTGTGAAGTATGTTTGAGTGGAACCTTTTGGCCCACCAGCAACGGGAAGCTTGGTGGGCAGGAGAACTTAATTTGGTGCGAGGCAAAAAAAGTCAGTTTCCTGATGGCAGGATGAACTATCTTTCTCGCAATGTGGAAGATATGTTGAGCTTCCCAAGGAATAGCATCAAGCAGTCTCTTTGCATGTATGAGCATTTCGTGTATGTTTATTAAAAGGCCACCGTAGTGTAATTAAGTTCCCCTTCCAAATGAGGTCCCCCCTGCCGCCACCACACACGCAGCAGCAACCCCCCCCCACACACACGCACACACACACAGCAGCAGCAGCACCGCCCCCTCCAGTGAAAAGTTAAAATGTTCATTTTTCTGACTGTATTTAAGTGGCATGTACTGGGCGAGCTTCACTTTCCCATGACGTTGAGGTAAGTAGATGCTGCTTTCATCTTCTAGTATCGGGCACTGGTAAGACAACCTGTGCAAAGAGTGGACATGGCACGCAGACTAACTGAGGGGGGTTAGGGTGGAGATGAGTTTGGACATGGAAGGCAGGTGAAGAGTATCCAGGGAATCATAGAATCCTACAGTGCAGGAGGAGGCCATTAGGCCCATCAAGTGTGCACCGACCACAATCCCACCCAGGCCCTATCCCCATAATACCATGCATTAACCCTGCTAGTATCCCGGCACTAAGGGACAATTTAGCATGGCTAACCACCTAATCCATGAAGGAACGGTGTGCCCAGGAAGGTGGGGGAAAGGACTGTCTGCGGAAGGGGTGAGTCAGTGATGGTGCAGCAATGTGGGATGGAAGGAAGAGCCTTTTGTGTTGGCTCTGTGGCTTGGTGGGGAAGGGGGATTATGGACGAGGCTATTTGGAGAGAGATGAGCTTAGAGGGTGGTGTCAGTGCTGATGGGAGTAGATCCTGGGAGTTGTACTCAGGGCACTAGCGTTGGAGGGAAGAGTCACAGTCAGAGTGGAGACTGGTTTGTGGTCAGGTGGCAGGTCCAGGGTGAGAGAAGGGTAGGTGAAGTTTCACAAGGCTGGTTATGGAAGCAGATTGCACAGGTGGCTTAGATAATGTGCATGGAAGCCGTAACTGGTATCAGCTCTGAGTGGAGGAAAGGCAGATGGATCGTAAGAGGCCCAAAGTGACAGGGGTGGTGGGGAAGAGTTCCAGGGGGGCAGAGGGAGGGGAATAGTGATATTGGGTGGGTTAAGGATAAAGGGATGGAGATTCATGGGTGACAGGGAGGATAGAAGGTAGTAGAGGGACTGTGAAAAGTAGCATGCACCATTTTTCTATTAACAACAATTGCATTCTATTTGAAATGACCACACGTCGATGTGGAATAAGGGCCTTACAGGTGGGATGTTAAGGTCAGCACAATGGGCTGGCTAAAGTTGTCAGTTGTTTTTTCCATCTGTGGTGAAGCCCTCACAGCTTTATGTTTGTCCCCAATTCATGGGCTGTAGAACATCGAGATCCCAGCAAAATCTCTACTGTCAAAGGCAAGGAGGGAGGTGGATGCCTCCAAGAGGTAAGGCTACTGGATACCAGCCAACTTCTGACTCCTGAGACTGTGGGCAGGCACGCTCGCCCCAAAACTGGAAACTCCTGCCCAAGGTCATCCATGGCCCACGCCTCACCTGCTGTGATTCTCATGGGGGGACAGAATGGAAAAATTTGTCCCTGTATCTGAGTTGGTAAAGAACACAAATTAATGTTATGACAGTGCATCGTCTGGGTTTACTGAGGCATCCTCTTCGGAGCTGGGGTTGAACGTGGAGCTCTGTCTTGGTTAAGTTGATGACCTCCCTATTTTCTTGCTCATACTGGATAAAGTAAAGAAAGATTTAGTGATTGACTAAGCAGGCTCCTTAATTAAATACACGTCTTGTGTGAGTGCAGCTGGGAAGGTGGTATTATCAGCTATTACTACCTTGTGGTATTTTAGACTATTAATCCAGAAACTCAGCTAACGTTCTGTGGACCCCGGTTCAAATCCCACCACGGCAGAGAATGAAATTTGAATTCAATAAAGAATATCTGGAATTAAGTATCTACCGATGACCATGAAACCATTGTTGATTGTTGGAAAAACCCATCTGATTCACTAATGTCCTTTAGAGAAGGAAATCTGCCATCCTTTCCTGGTCTGGCCTACATGTGACTCCAGAAGTAGTATGGTTGACGCTTAACTGTCCTCCAAGCGCAACTAGGGACGGGCAATAAATGCTGCTCAGCGACGCCCATGTCTCATAGATGAATAAGAGAAAGTTGATAAACTAGACTGGGGACAGACTAGGGACATACTCATGGCTTCTGTTTGGGTGGGGGTTGTTGTATGTCACCTTCAGCACAGTGCTCTCTGGCTATCTCTGTGGCTTAGTCTGCATATGGGGTGAGGACTCAAATATCCAGAATTCCACCTTCAGTCTGCGAGTGCTCCCACTTGTTGTGGGTGTCTATCTCCTGCAAAAACATGAAATTGATTGTCATCCCTGTGGTTGTATGAACAGTTTGGGAGCATGCATGCCTGTCAGAGGCTCTGAGCCTTCTCCAGTATGTTAGTGAGAAGCAGGATATTCTGTAACTAATATAAAATTGAGAGTATGAAATGGCTGGCAAACATTTAGTGCAACCAAGCACGTGTGATATCCTTGTGCGCCCAGACACTGAGACTGACTGATGCCCTTATGAGTGTCAGTTTGCAGTGAGTAGATGGCGCAGTAGATCCTCCTCATCTTGGGTCATTCTGTGCTGAACCCGATCAACACTAACCTCCACTGCATCCTGCATGCAGGTTGCCATGGTCAGATGGAAGAATTTCCTGTTGTCATCCCTGGGAAACAGTACCTCCTGCCTTGTCTCGGCAGCTTGAAGGAGGGTCTCCTGGAAGGCTCGCTGAACTGTGAGCCCACATACTGCATTATTTTCCGGGTTATCCTAGTCTCAGTAGAATCCAGAGCTACTGGCTTGTGGTAAGTGAATGGGTGTTCGGGTACCCTTTAAGTTTGGTGCCTGAAGCTTTGGGCCCAGGAGCTAAGGGTCTGTGCCTGTCATAAGATTCATCGTACTCTGCACAGCTGCATAGGCAATGAGCTGAACTGTGCAAGATTGCTCATAGTCAGCCATTTTACCTCTCAGCGGAAATCACTCTGATTTCCGCACCCACCACCAAACTTTGATTTTTGAACGGAAGATTGTGCCCCGTGTATCTGGTGTACACGCAGGCAGAATACACAGAGTGGAGAGCACAGTGCAATAGCAGTGGGTGCCAGCATGTGACATGATACAGATCGATACGTGGGGTCATTGGCATCAAGATTGTGGTTTTCATTTTGTCCCAGTGGCCAATTAAGCCCAAGAGAAACAGCTTTAAATCAGTCCAAAAAATTAATGCTGATTATTATTGAAAAAATAACATTTCATATTAATGACAATTTTGACGGACACATTTATCTGCTTAATATTTATCTTCAGACATTGAACTTGCACAGCCAAGTTACAAAGCATTTCCAGCACTAGTACGGGCCACTTGGCCCAAAAAGTCCATTGTGATCATTTTGCCCTGAACATGTCTTCTTCCAGTCTCTTTCATCCAACTCAATCAACGTACCCTGCCACTTGTTTCTCCCTCATGCTTAACTAGATGCACCTGTGTTTTTCACGTCAACTACTTGTGCTGGGGAGTTCTACATTCTAACCACTCTGTGGGTAAAGAAATTTCTCCTGGATGCCATATTGGATATGTTGGTGACTATCATATTTATGGTCTTCCTTCACATATGGAAACATCTGCAGGAAGTTTACACTCCAACCCCCTCCACTTTGGGATGTGCTGACAGGCAAGGTGGGGCATGGAGGGTGGGTGGTAAAATTGGGGTGTTTGGCAGGGTGGGGAGGGGTGCCCTCTGCCTACATGCTTCCACTGGTGTTTTACCAGTGGTGTGCTGATTGCTCTTGGGGTACCGATGTTCTTAAGCAGCCAATTTAGGGCAGCCGAGAGGAATGCTCTCTATTGGAAATTGCCACTTCTGCTTGTCCCAGCTCTTTAAAATCCTCTACCCCTTACCACGTAAACCAGCCTCCCATCCACTGACTCTGTCTCCACTTTCTGCTGCCTTGGCAAAGCAGCCAGCATAATCAAGGACCCCACGCACCTTGGACATTCTCTCTTCCACCACCTTCTGTTGGGAAAAAGATGCAAAAATCCGAGGTCACGTACCAACTGACTCAAAAACAGCTTCTCCCTTGCTGCCATCAGACTTTTGAATGAACTTACCTTGTATTAAGTTAACCTTTCTCTACACCCTAGCTATGACTGTAACACTACATTCTGCACTGTCTTGTTTCCTTCTCTATGAATGGTGTGCTTTGTCTGTATAGCGCGCAAGAAATTATACTTTTCACTGCCTGATAATACATGTGAGTAATAAATCAAAACAAGCCAGAACACCCTATTTAGAGATGAGACATCAGTCAAATGAGAACAGAGGTCATAATCTTAGGCAGTTAAGTGCCTGACTTCCTGAGACTGCAGAGGCAAACATTTTCCAGCCAATGGGTGGAGTCAATGTCTTCACATAAAATCCAATCCAGTACTTCTAAATCCATCCTATTGGACTCTTTTGTAATTGTAAAGGCCTCCTATGAGGCTTTCTTTTTAGATTAAAAACTGCAGCCTGTTCACTCTTTTCTCACTGTTCTGGACTTATTCCTGTAAATCTTTTCTAGTGATTCTACAATCCTTTATAAAATATGAAGGCTGGAGTGTTTAAAATAAATGTTCTATGCTTATAATGTCACATTAGAATGTAGGGAGGCCTTGGCAAGATAATGGATTGTACACCAGCCCTTTGGCTTCTGGAACTAGGGTTTGTCTCCTGACTGGATATATGAGAATAATGTTTTTTTATTGGAATAGATGCGGGGGTACCAAGCAAAATTAGTCAAGAAAGCTTCAACATAACACTTTTTAATCACAGGATGTGGACATCGCTGGCAAAGTCAAATTTATTGCCATCCCGAATTGCTGTAATTGAGAACCTGGTGGTAATCTGCCCTCTTGAACAATTGAAGTTTGAAGTTTATTTATTATTGTCTCAAGTAGGCTTACATTAACACTGCAACAAAGTTACTGTGAAAATCCCCTAGTTGCCACATTCCGCTGCCTGTTTAGGTACACTGAGGGAGAATTTAGCATGGCCAATTCACCTAACCAGCACGTCTTTTGGACTGTGGGAAGAAACCAGCGCACCCGAGGGAAACCCACGCAGACACGGGGAGAAAGTGCAGACTCCGCACAGACACTGACCCAAGCTGGGAATTGAACCCGGGTCCCTGGCGCTGTGAAGCAGCAGTGCTAACCACCGTGTCACTGTGCAGCCCCACTTTGTAGCTTGTGGAGAGGCTTCAGTGAGCTACTTGCTGCTGAATGTCCAGCTTCTGACCTGCTTTTGCAATCACAGTATTTCTATAGTTAGTCCTTTTAGGTTTCTGGTCAGTGATGTTGAAGATGGGGAATTCAATGACATAACGCATTGAACATCAAAGGGATGTATTTAGATTCTCTTGTTGCAATTTATCACTGTCTGTCACTTGTATGGCGTGAATGTTACTAGCCACTGATAAGCTCCAGCCTGGATGTTGCTCAGGTTTTGCTGCATATGGGCTCTGACTCCCTCATTATTTGGGCAATTGCAAATGGAACTAAACATTGCAATCGTCAGTGAATATCCCACTTTTCACCATATGACGGAGGGAAGGTTATTGGTAAAACAGCTTCAGAAGTTGAGTGCAGAACACTTGTGTACATCGTAATGTCCAGGAGGCTGTAGCGCAAAACCAACCACAATTCATTAGTGCCTGGATAGTTACATTTGCAGAAGGGCTGCCTGATGGCATGTTGAACTGCAGAGGTGGAAAATATTGTTCTGATGCTGAGGCATATTGTCAGAGCAGTGTGCACATTTTGTAGTCAGGCTGTCTTGCAAACTATCAGCAGCCCAGCAATGGGGGAAATGGAAACTACCGACCTCATGCAATGTAACATCAATTCTCCCTATCCCGAAAGTGGATGGGGAGGGGCAGGAATCTTTGAATCTACGTATTTGAAGGCATTATCTTTTCAATTAAGGAGTGCATTATTGATGTTCTATGATTCACCCACCAAATCTTGACTAAAGGGCTGGGGCAAGTAAGTATTGGGCAGTTATCTACAGGGACAAGAGAAAATCAGAGCCACTGGTTTGAGACGAAAAATCTGGACCTAATGGCTGGGAATTGGTCTTTGGCAAAATTAAATCTGCATTTTTGTATTTGTGCTCCCATTTGTAAAATCAAATAATTCCAGCTGTTTTTTTTTGCTCCATTGAACAGGTTATAAATACACTCTGTGTAATCTGGCAGCAGCTCATGTTAGGAAATATTGTGGTCGACCTAATTCTCTTCATGCCTCTTCAGGTTTTTGTTTTAAAGCGATTACCTGGTGGCTTTATTAATTGAGACTTGAGGAAATGTAAAGTAGTTATTGTGGGTTGATTTGGACTGCATGCTTTACTTGTGATCGCTATTCTGGCTTTGCTGGTTGCTGAGCCCACGCGCCAGTCATTAAGTGTAGAGTGCAGAATCCAACAATTGCTGCTACTTTCCATTTTCTTTGACTCTGCTGGCTTCTGAGGGTCTGTCAACTGTCTACTCATGTTCTTGGCATCATGAGAATGGGAAATCTTGACTGGATCAGGTGGTCTGTTGCCCATCATTTTGGTGCCTGGATGTTTTATTGCTGAAAATAAACTGGAAGAAATATCTTGAGGAGGAGAGACTCCTGATACCTGTAATTTCAAATCAAGACGATTGAACTTCACAGAGCAAGCAACTTAGAATTATTTATGTAATGTACATGTCTGTTCAAACCATATCATTAACTGATTTAAGCAGCAAAGTGAAGGTCGGACTATCCATGTCTCAATGCTTTAGCTTATAAACTGGATAAAATCAAATTACTGTGGATACTGGAATCTGAAACCAAAAGAGAAAAAGCTGGAATATCTCAGCAGGCCTGACGGATCTGTAAGGAGAGTAAAGAGCTGAAGTTTCGATTCCAGATAACCTTTTGTCAAAGCTGGGGTCTCTGACAAAGGGTCATCTGGACTCGAAACATCAGCTCTTTTCTCTCCTTGTAGATGCTGCCAGACCTGCTGAGATTTTCCAGCCTTTTCTCTTTTGGTTTTAGTTTATAATTCTTCTCCCTAGAAATAGACTGAGAGTGAAATTTGTATTTTTTTTTCAAAAAAAATCTGTTTTAGATTTTTTTTTCAAGAGTTGTTTCACCCTTGAAATTTCACTGGAAAGTCACTTTTAGTTGTTCCATATCTACTTTCACAAAAGGGCCGAAAATAAATCTCTCATTATTGGGGAATGTCTTGTGGCATGTGCTCGGTCCTTGCAGTCTCCTTGCCCATCAAGCTTCAGAGGCGTTGAACATGGAGGATGCTGAATAATAGCGCATTGTGGTTGAATGTCATTGCTGCAAGCATACTGGGACGTTTTTGTTGTCAAGCGGGTACATGGAATGAATCATTCTGTAGGGGATTGAATTTGTTCAGCTTGCAATTCAGTAGTTAACCTGTGGATTACACTATGGATTTGCTGAAGGGTTTTTTATTCAGAGATGGGAGCTTAGCTGTAATAACACCAATTATTCTGTAGATTTGTGTAATACTGTGGCTCGGTTTTGCGGGCAGGATGTGATGAATAGATTTAGATTTAATTTTGATCTTGGCATAACCTTCTAATCATAATTGCATGCATTTTTATTTACTTCAGGAAATGTACCTACTTTCAATAAGATTTCAGATGGTTGGTGGATTCATTTTTTTCTCCATTTTTGCCTTACTGTCTGAGTATTCTCCTCATGATGATGTGTCTTGGAGTGAAGGTCTACAGCTCTGCAATATAAAAGGGAAAAACTGCAAATGCTGGAAATCTGATACAAAATCAGAAACTTATAGAGACATTTAGCATTCATCAAGGACAATTCTGATCAATAGCCTGTGCCCAAAGCACCCTGACCTGCCTTTATAGATGCTGAACTGCCCTATTGTCTTTCCGAGTTAGATCTTATACAGCAATGTAGGTAGTGAATGTTAGCAGGTTTATTTACTGTCATAGTCAGACTCAGTCCTGCCCTCAGTTCACATTCAAACACAGCTCACTAGGTAACAGTGAGAAAACGGAACCCTGCTTTGTTTATTTTCTTCCTCTTGGCCTTCCTTCCTCAGTCACAGAAGTAGATTGCAGCCCCCCTCGTTTGTGCCTTAGCAGAAAACCCAGAACCCGGCGCAAGCCAAGGGCTGAACATTGCACATGTTCAAATTCAGTTCAACAACACGTAATGTGCACTCTCAATGAGCCACCTGGGAGCATGTTTAATTTCTTTAACCTTCTGAAGAGTTCTTCCAAATACCTGCTGTTGATTCTGTCTCTTTGGTTCATGCTAGTCTGCAGCTGTACTTCTATTTATAGCAACCTATGAATTCAATGCCATTGATGTTGGGTCTTGAAATCATTCTGTGCAGGGATTGACATCTACATGTGTTCATATATGATTCCTTCAGTATGGAACAGTGTGAGCTGTCCATTGTTTTTGCCTGAGTCGTTAGGTGAAACCCTGTCTGTCCAGGTGCATGTTAACAATCCCATGCTGCTATTTAAGGAAGAGCATGGAGAGAGTTTTCAGATGCCATCGAAAGAAAGAGCTTGCATTTCCATCATGTCTTTTGAGACCTTGCAGCCAATAAGTTTAAAGTCATGATTTTAATGTAACCAAGACTTACCTCTCAACCAACAGAACCAAACAGATTAACTGGGTCACTATTTTTGTTTAAATCTTGGGGTATGAGCAGCACTGGCAAGGCCAGCATTTGTTGCCTGTTGGCTATTGCCCCTGCAAACGTAATGGTAAGCATTCTCCAAGGCTGCTTTCAAGCACATGACAATGCAGAATCACCGAGCAGAAACTGATTCCGAAAGTTTCGCGTGCATGAGGATGGCCTCAACTGGGATCTTGGGTTCATGTCACCCTACATGCCTGGATTTGCAAAATCCTACTAACTGTCCTGGATTGAAACAATTCACACTCCTTTAACCTGTGATTATCCCTCTCTCCACTCGTTCTGTCTGTACCTGTAAAGACTTGATTACCTTTGAAGATTCACATTCCAACTATTCTTCACGTTCTAATCTGTAATTAATTTGAACCACCACAGTGCATGTAGTGTAGGTGCACCCACAGTGATGTTCGGGAGGAACTCGGACTGACAACTGGTGAATAGGTTATTGCTGTGTAAATGCAGTTCGACAGCAGCGTAGATAACACCTTTCATCACTTTGCTACTGATTTAGAGTGGACTCATTGGGGCATCGATCGACTGGATTGGATTTCTCCTGCTTTTTTGTGAAAAGGAAATACCCTGTCAATTTTACACATTGCTAGGTAGATGCCAGTGTTGTAAATGCTACCAACAGCTTGGCTAAGGGTGCATCTGCTTCCAGGGGATGAATCTTCTGTACTATAACCGGCATGTTGTCAGGTTCCCTAATCTTTGCTCTATCCATTGTCTTTAGCTGATTGCTGATGTAACCAGGAGTTAATCCAATTTGCCTGATGACAGGAACCTTCAGGAAAAGGCTGAAATGGATCCTCCACTCAGCAGTTCTGGCTGAAGATGGTTCCAAGTGCTTCGGCCTTGTCATTTGCATTTACGTGCTGGACCCACCCACCATTGAAGGTGGGGATGTTTTGGAGTGCCCTCCTCTGGTGGATTCTTTAGTTATGTGCCACCGTTCATGGATGGGGCAGAGCTTTGGTTTGATCCATTACGTTCGTCTATAGAATGCTGTTTTTGCTGATTAGCATGCATGTAGTCCCACATTGTAGCTTCACCAGATTGGCACCTCATTTATCTCATTACATAGAAACATAGACACTAAAAGCAGGAAAAGGCCATTCAGCCTTTGAGCTTACTCCACCATTCATTTTAATCATGGCTGATCATCAAATTCAATATCCTGCCCCCCCCTTGCAAGTGCTGTACCTAGTTTCTTCTTGAAATCGCACAACATTTTGGCCTTATTACTTTTATGGCTACTTGCTCTGCTTGGTTGCTGTGTTTCCTTGTGTAATGACAGCAACTAAACTTCAATAGGTAACCCACTGGCCTGAGACAATCCAAAGGCATGGAAGCAAGTTCTTTATTTGTCAGGTGTTGCCCCTATTGGACAGGAGTTGGATATTTTTGTTGTCTATTTTCTGGTAGACAAATATAAACTGGCAAACGAATGAGTTACAGCACACGTGCAGGCTGTTTGGCCAAGCAGATCGATGTCAGTATTTATAGTCCATCTGAGCGTCAGTCTTTTTTTATTCATTGGATGTGAGCCTTGCTGGCCAGACCAGCATTTGTTGCCTGTCCCTAATCACCCTTGATTTGGACAGCTTGCTGGGCCATTTCAGAGGGCATTTAAGAGTCAACCACATTGCTGTGGATGTAGGCTGGACCGGGCGAGGGTTTCCTTCGCTAACTGTCACTAGGGATCCTGTTAGGTTTTTGCAGCAGTCAGCAATGGTTCAAGAATCATCTTCAGATCTTTAATTCAATATTTTTATCTGCCATGCCAGAATTCAAACCCGGGTCTCCAGAGCAATGCTGTGGGTCTCTGGATCACTAGTCCAGTGATAACACTATTACGCCATGGCCTTAGCTCGTAATATTTCATCTCACTCTATCAGTTTGTATTATAGAATGTTGCAGATGTTCAGTCGTTGAGTCTACTGAAGACAGAGATTGGTAGATTTTTGGGTACTAAGGGTTATAGGAATGGAGCAAGAAGGTGGAGTTCAAGTAGAAGATTAGTTATGTCAAATGATGGGACAAACAAAGGGTCAAATGGCTGACTCCAGCTCCTATTTTGTATTTGATTTATTATTGCCACATGTATTCGTATAGCGTGAAAAGTATTGTGTCTTGCATGCTATACAGACAAAGCATACCATTTATAAAGAAGGAAAGGAGAGAGTGTAGCATGTTGTGTTACAGTCATAGCTAGGGCGTAGAGAAAGATCAACTTTATGTGAGGTAGGTCCATTCAAAAGCCTGATGGCAGCAGGAAAGAAGCTTTTTTTGAGTCGGTTGGTATGTTTTGTATCTTTTTCCCAACGGAAGAAGGTGGAAGAGAGAATGTCCAGGGTACGTGGGGTCCTTGATTGTGCTGGTTGCTTTTCCGAGGCAGCGGGAAGTGTAGACAGAGTCAATGGATGGGTTGTTGGTTTGCATGATGGAGTGGGCTAAGTTCAGAACCCTTTGTAGTTTCTTGCTGTCTGGGCTAGAGCAGGAGCCATACCCAGCTGTGATACATCTGGAAAGAATGCTTTCTGTGGTGCACCTGTAAAAGTTGGCGAGAGGAGATCTTTCTTGGTGCTCAGCAGAAATTTATTCCGATGGTTAAAAAGGACAGTAGGAGGAGAGGTAATAAGCCGTGGATAACGAAGGAGGTGAAGGAAAGTGTTAAATTAAAAGCGGAGGCGTTTAGAGTAGCTAAGAGTAGTGGGCGAGAAGAGGATTGGGAGAGGTTTAAATGTCAACAAAGATTGACAAAGAAGTTGATAAAGAAGGGTAGGAGAAACTATGAAGCTGGGCTAGCGCTTAATATAAAAAAGGATAGCAAGAGTTTTTATAAATATATAAAAAGGAAGAGGCTGGCTAGGGTGAACGTTGGTCCCTTAGAGGATGAGAAGGGGGACTTAGTGGTAGGGGATGGGGAAATGGCTGAGGTCTCGAATAAACTTTTTTGTTTCTGTCTTCACGGAGGAGGACGTGAATAATTTGCCGGGTGTTAGAGATGGAAAGGTGGTAGGACTGGAGGGTCTTAATGACATTACTGTTACTAGAGAGGCGGTGCTCGACAGACTGGAGGGGCTGATTGTGGACAAGTTGCCAGGACCGGATGGAATGCATCCGAGGGTTCTGAAAGAAATGGCGGAGGTGATAGTGGATGCCTTGGTGGTTATTTTCCAGACATCGCTGGATTCCGGGGAAGTGCCGGAAGATTGGAAAATGGCTGATGTTACGCTGTTGTTTAAGAAGGGTGCCAGGCAAAAGGCAGGAAATTATAGGCTGGTTAGTTTAACGTCTGTGGTAGGTAAAATGTTAGAATCCGTCATCAAGGAGGAAATAGCGAGGCATCTTGAGGAGAATTGCTTGATAGAGCAGACGCAGCACGGTTTCATTAAAGGGAAGTTGTGTCTGACAAATTTACTGGAGTTCTATGAGGATGTGTCTCGGGCGGTGGATAGAGGAGAGCCGGTGGATGTGGTCTTTCTGGATTTTCAGAAGGTGTTTGACAAGGTACCTCACAAGAGGTTATTGCAGAAGGTCAGGGGACATGGAGTTGGGGGTAGTGTGTTAGCATGTATAGAGGATTGGTTGTCAAATAGGAGGCAGAGAGTGGGGCTCAATGGGTGCTATTTGGATTGGCGGATGGTGACTAGTGGAGTGCCCCAGGGGTCGGTGCTGGGGCCTCAGCTATTTACCATTTATATAGATGATCTGGAGGAGGGAACCAAGTGTATGGTGTTGAAATTTGCTGATGACGCCAAAATTGGTGGAAAGGCAAATTGTGTGGAGGGTGTGGAGAGTCTGCGGAAGGATCTAGATAGGCTGGGCGAATGGGCCAGGAAATGGCAAATGGAATTTAATGTTGGCAAGTGCGAGGTGGTCCACTTTGGTAGGAATAATGGTAGGAAGGATTATTACTTACGTGGAGAAAAACTGCAGCAGGCGACGGTGCAGAGGGACCTCGGGGTCCTTGTGCATGAGTCGCAAAAACCCAGCCTGCAGGTGCAGCAGGTGGTCAGGGAGGCTAATGGGATGCTGGCCTTCATAGCGAGGGGGATTGAATATAAAAGCAGGGAGGTCTTGCTGCGGCTGTATAGGGCATTGGTGAGGCCGCAGCTGGAGTACTGTGTGCAGTTTTGGGCGCCGTACTTACGCAAGGATATTTTGGCCTTGGAGGGAGTGCAGAGGAGGTTTACTAGGCTGATGCCGGAGTTGAGGGGGTTGAGCTATGAGGAGAGGCTGAATAAACTAGGCTTGTACTTGTTAGAGTTTAGAAGAATGAGGGGAGATCTCATTGAGACGTATAAGATGATGAATGGGATGGATAGGATAGAGGTGGAGAGACTCTTCCCGCTCAGAAAGGACAGTAGGACTAGGGGGCACAGCCTCAAGATAAAGGGGTGGCGGTTTAGAATGGAGTTGAGGAGGAACTTCTTCACTCAAAGGGTGGTGAATCTTTGGAAAATATTTTTAAGACGCGGGTTGATGGGTTTTTGATAAGAGGGGATTAAGGGTTATGGGGAGAGGGCGGGAATGTGGAACTGAGCCACGACAGATCAGGCGCGGCAGGCTCGAAGGGCTAGTTGGCCTCCTCCTGCCCCTATTTCTTATGTTCTTATGTTGTAGTGGGCATGCCGAATTTCCTCTTCTGCTATTTAAGTATTGAATATTTAGGTGTCAGAATTTGTGAGTTATAATTTCAAGGTATAAACCATTTTGTTTGATTAAAGAAGACTATATCATGTACAAAACCAGAATTTATTTTCCCTCTTTGATGGGATTCACTCTGAGATATTATCAATGTGCCCTCATCCGAGAATTCTTGTGTTCTGTAGGAAGAGTTACCCTTGGACAGACTAGGAAAACTGACAATCCTGTAGGGCTGAACGCGTAAGGTGAATTGCATCCAGGTTGATCTTATTAATGAGCAGCTGTCAGGTTTTGATGATTTTCAACTGGGATGTTTGTAAGTTAAATAAAACAAAGCAGACAGAATATGTCAGTGGATGTAAGCAGACATTGCCGAGCTTATAGCCTTCAACATATAAGGCTTATTGTGCAAGTGGCAGTAATGGGATAATGCTCTTTGGCTCTGAACAGTATTACCTCACTACTTCGCCAAATATAACAAAGGTACGTTTCTATACCTGGGATGACAGGGTGCACTGCTGCCTCAGAGCGCCAGGCACCCAGGTTTGACTCTGGCCTTGGGTGACTGTGTGGAGTTTGCATGTTCTCCTCGTGTCTGCATGGGTTTCTTCCCACACTCCAAAGGTATGCAGATTAGGCAGATTAGGAGCCACAGTAAATATGGGGGGTTTTTGGGATAGGGCAGGGAAGGGGGCCTGGGTAAGGTACTCTATCAGAGGGTCCATGCATATTCAATGAACCAAATGGCCTCTTCTGCATTGTAGGAATTGTATGGATAGTTTGGTGTACAGGGAAACTAAAGTGAAACAAGTTGTATAGCACACTTTCAGTACAGTAGCTGTATGTCCCTTTTACATCATTTTTCTTGCATCACCTCCAACAGGATCTTTTCTGGTTAGGAAAATATTGAAGTGTCTATAGGACTGTCTGTTCAGTGGTTTGAAGCTGACTCTATATTATTACAATTATTACTGTAAGCATTATTCAGACTCAGTGCAGGACAGTATTTGAGCAGCATTTTGCAAAGAACAATTGAGAATTGTATGTTTTGTTATTGTCCTTGAGAAAGTAGGCAAAGTCCACTTCCCTTTGCTTCTACTCACCATATTCATCTCCATCTGTCCTTCCTGGCTCTATTCCATTGAGAGTTACTCAAATCCACCAGTATATATCCCAAAAACTGGGAGTGCAGGGAGTGCCATTGAATCATGTACAATCCATATCCTTTTGTATCCAGTCAAGAATCTGATGAGCTTTGTATCCAGGCTCCCTCCACAGTCAGGCCTAACTCAAGCTGCATCTATGCTGGCATCTCTTTCCATGGCCAGGATGCAACCAAGGAACAAGTCTATTATTAAAATCTCATGTAGCTTTCTCTAAACCTTCGCCCATGCCATCTCCATCTTCCCCGTGCCGTACCGACCCATTGTCTCAGCATTTATCCCCTTTTGCCATCTCTACCCACCCCCTTGTCCACGCCGCCCTTGGCCCTCGCCCTTGTGCACCCCGCCCTCCCCCCCCTTGTGCACCCCGCCCTCCCCCCCCTTGTGCACCCCGCCCTCCCCCCCCTTGTGCACCCCGCCCTCCCCCCCTTGTGCACCCCGCCCTCCCCCCCCTTGTGCACCCCGCCCTCCCCCCCCTTGTGCACCCCGCCCTCCCCCCCCTTGTGCACCCCGCCCTCCCCCGCCTTGTGCACCCCGCCCTCCCCCCCTGTGCACGCCGCCCTCCCCCCCCTTGTGCACCCCGCCCTCCCCCCCCTTGTGCACCCCGCCCTCCCCCCCCTTGTGCACCCCGCCCTCCCCCCCTTGTGCACCCCGCCCTCCCCCCCTTGTGCACCCCGCCCTCCCCCCCTTGTGCACCCCGCCCTCCCCCCCCTGTGCACGCCGCCCTCCCCCCCCTTGTGCACCCCGCCCTCCCCCCCTCGTGCACCCCGCCCTCCCCCCCCGTGCACCCCGCCCTCCCCCCCCGTGCACCCCGCCCTCCCCCCCTGTGCACCCCACCCTCCCCCCTTGTGCACCCCGCCCTCCCCCCCTCGTGCACCCCGCCCTCCCCCCCTCGTGCACCCCGCCCTCCCCCCCTCGTGCACCCCGCCCTCCCCCCTCGTGCACCCCGCCCTCCCCCCCTCGTGCACCCCGCCCTCCCCCCCTCGTGCACCCCGCCCTCCCCCCTCGTGCACCCCGCCCTCCCCCCTCGTGTACCCCGCCCTCGCCCCTCGTGCACCCCGCCCTCCCCCCTCGTGCACCCCGCCCTCCCCCCCTTGTGCACCCTGCCCTTGCCCCTCGTGCACCCCGCCCTCCCCCCCTTGTGTACCCCGCCCTCGCCCCTCGTGCACCCCGCCCTCCCCCCCTTGTGTACCCCGCCCTTGCCCCTCGTGCACGCCGCCCTCCCCCCCTCGTGCACCCCGCCCTTCCCCCCCCTTGTGCACCCCGCCCTCGCCCCTTGTGCACCCCGCCCTCCCCCCCGTGCACCCCGCCCTCCCGCCCCTTGTGCACCCTGCCCTCCCCCCCTTGTGCACCCCGCCCTCCCGCCCCTTGTGCACCCCGCCCTTGCCCCTTGTGCACCCCGCCCTCCCCCCCGTGCACCCCGCCCTCCCGCCCCTTGTGCACCCCGCCCTCCCCCCCTTGTGCACCCCGCCCTCCCGCCCCTTGTGCACCCCGCCCTTGCTCCTTGTGCACCCCGCCCTGCCCCCCCTTGTGCACCCCGCCCTCCCCCCCCTGTGCACCCCGCCCTCCCCCCCCTTGTGCACCCCGCCCTCCCCCCGCTTGTGCACCCCGCCCTTCCCCCCGCTTGTGCACCCCGCCCTTCCCCCCGCTTGTGCACCCCGCCCTTCCCCCGCTTGTGCACCCCGCCCTCCCCCCCTTGTGCACCCCTCCCTTCCCCCCCTTGTGCACTCTGCCCTCCCCCTCGTTCATTCCACCCTTCCCCCTGTCCATTTGGCCCCTCCCCGTCCATTCCGCAACCCCGTCCATTGCACCTTCCCCCCACATCCATTGTACCTGTCCCCCCACCTCCATCCATTCCGCCCTTCCCCGAGGTCTCTGACTCCTCTGAAGTCTCTGCTCTCTCCGAGGTGCCCCCCCCCCGAGGTCTCTGCCCCTCCCCAAGGTGTCAGCACCCCTTCCCCACTCCATGCCATTACTGTCCCATTTCTCCTGCAGCTTCCGTCTGACCTGACTCTGTGCTGTCTGCACGCCTATCCCCCCTTCTCTGTCCCTCTCTCGCACTTGCCCTCACACTCTCACTCTCTCTCTTTGCACTCTCTCACAAACACATGTACGCGTACACACGTGCAGCTACCTCTGGCTACCTCTGCCTTCACCCTGCCTCCCGCTCCCTCCCCTCAATATTCTCCCCCACCTCCAGCCCTGTGCATTCTCTGCCTGTTCCTCTGCCCATCCCTGCTCACTGTTTTCTCTTTTCTCCCTCCTCATCTTCTATGTATGTCTTCCCTTTTCAATTCTCAGGGCTTATCCCTTTCTCATTTAATTAAAAAAAATTGCATTATGATCATGGATACAAATAATTAAATTTACAAACTATTATTCCTGTTCCTTTCATTTGATGCATAGTTGGTTGAACCTCTGCTTTCTATCATTTTTGTTAATGTGGGATAAAAGTATAAATGAAAATCATTAAGACAATTTATTAGGAAAATGAGCTAAAGATCCAACTGCTAAACAAACCACCTTTCAATTACTTTTAATAGTCAATTATAGTAAGGTTACCCTCCATTCATCACCAAATTTAAGCAAAGGTTAAAATTAGGCATATAGGTGATATTTAATTAACTCTGATCTAATTTTGACTATATGCATGAGACAATGCTAAATTAATTCCCCAATATATCTGTGACCTCTTAATATTGGCAAATCAAATTACGGGAGGTTGATTAAAGCAATTTCTGTGGTTTGGAATAGGTCTCCAAAGTCTGTCAGATCATCCAGTTTATTCAGTAGCAAGTGGAACAGAATAATTTTCAATATTTAAACATTCTACTGAACTTGGAATATTTTAAATTCAGCGTAAGTGGAACCTGAAGTGGATGTATAATTGGACTATCACCTTTCATTTCTGTAGCTGAAGTGCAGAATTTAAAAAAATTTGATTTACCAGCCCTCAGTCCGCAGGCAACTGTTCATCATCGTTTGACATACTGCGGCTCTCGAGTGAGGAGGTCAGCTAATGTATTTGAAAAGGCATGCTTCAACCTAAGAGAGGTGCACTAGCTGCTGACCCATTGATTGGCAGATCTTGTTTTGAATACTGGAGCCTATTTAATGAGAAACCCATGACCACTGTCTTGCATATCTCTCAAATTTATACGCTTTTGGATTATCTAAGGATGCTTGCTGCCGTTTAGAGTTTGAGAGGCGAAAGTAGTTCTCATTGTTAAGGAAGCATTTAACTGGGCAAAGGATTAAAGACCCCAAGAAAACCACAGGTCAGCAGGGTTCACTGGGAAATCCTCAAGTGACTGCTCAAGTATGGGATCCTTTGTATGATTTGCTTCAGTTAAAATACTTCATTTTAAGGTATTTCTGCTTGTGTAACTAACTGTGCTAAGCCTTAAAGCTAGTTCAATTGAATCCTGTGCAAGTTTTAGATTAAGTCTATATTAGGACCAGCTTCCGCTGGTCTTTTTTCCCTGTCTATCTCTCTCTGTCTGTCTCCCTCTGTCTGTCTGTCTGTCTGTCTCCCTCTGTCTGCCTGTCTCCCTCTGTCTGTCTGTCTCCAGTAAATCAATCTTTTCCACTTTCTGTCATGTTAATTTTAAATGATGCTCAATAAAAGAAGTTCAACTTTGGATCAGTTTTGCCTACCTTTATTCTAAAGGAATGAATAGACCCAACAGAAAGGTAATGCTTGGAATGAACCAGAGGCATTTCTCTGACCTTCTGTCTGGCATGTGGGGGCTTTTTGTTGATTGTTGTACCCTTAGCTCTTCCAATAATGAAGCAGTCTACAGCAGGGCCCTGATAAAATTCTAGAATAGCCTGTCGAATGACAAAGTGACACTTACACCATGCATGTGCCTGGTGGTGACTGTTACACACAAGAGAAAGGCCAAGCTTGACTGTGCCCCATCCCCAACTTCAGCAGCACCATTGATAATGAGTATCCCATCGTTAACATCCTGAGACTCACCGCCTGCTACACATGTAGCTGGACCAACTGTAACAACACCATGGTTAGCACAGCAGTCCACTCTCCAGTGAGTGACTCACATCCTGAACATTATACAAACCACATTACTTGGTTGTATATTGTTGCTCCTTGATAATTGCTGGCCAGAATATCCTGAAAGTCCCTGTCTGTCACCACCAGTAAAAGCACTGTGGTGGTTCAAATAATTGACTAATAAATCACAGCCACCTCAAGGCAACTCAGGATGGACAATAAATTTGGCTGTGTTGCGAGAGCTATTTTAAAGAGAAATGAAGTGATTATCTTAAATAAGTTTACATGTCAGTAAGTTAGGAAGAAACATAGTCCAACAGACCAAAACAGTGGTCTGAATTTTATGAGGGGCAACAACATTCCCTGACAGAAAGAGTAGGTCCCAAATCACTTTAACCACAGATGGCTGAATAGGCTGCCTTTGGGCCCACTGCCTAATTAAGGAAGGCAGCCAGCCCTGCTCTGAATCCTCAGCAGTATGTCTGGGACAGGTAGTTGCTATAGAGGCGTAGTGATTAGACTGCTGCCTCAAAGCGCCAGGGTCCCAGGTTCAATTCTGGCCTTGGGTCACTGTGTCGGGTTTATACATCCTCCCTGTGCCTGCGTGGGTTTCCTCTGAGTGCTTGGGTTTCCTCCCACACTCCAAAGATGTGCCGATTAGGGATTTGCAGTGTAAATACGTGAGGTTGCAGGAATAAGACCTGGTGGAATTGTGGTTGGTGCAGGCTCGATGGGCCGAATGGCCTCCTCCTGCACTGGAGGATTCTATGATGATAAAAAGACAGGCAGGAGATCTCAGGCATTCAGCGTTCAAGTTTAAAAAGAAATCACAGGCAGATAGTTGAAGGGGAAAACCCCTTTGGGAATGTTGCTCACCCATGGCTCCTGTTTTGGCCCTGGAAACCTCCCCCACCACCTCCTCCAGGCTGCCACTGCAAGGTCATTTCCATTTAGCTGGCTGCCTCACAATGCAGGGGGAAGTTACCCCACTGTCAGCAAAATGCATCTCAAAATGCCCTCTAATGGGGTTTTTCCATCTGTAAATCGGCTTCTTGTGAGCGATCCCATGGTCACATAAAATGTCCCAGTCCTGGGACTGCACTGAGAAGCCAATCCGACCATGCTCCCCTCAAATTTACTGGCTCGCCCGCCTCTCACCCAGACTCCTGGGTGCTAATAAAATCCTGGCCAACGTCTCCAACCACGTCTTTCTTCAAAAACTGCCCAGGCTTTCTCTTAAGTTTCCAAATCTGCCCATCACCACTGTCAGGTTTGTCTGTTTCATATGTTCATCATCATGGGGCAGATGACTCAAAATACCGATAATTCAACTGGATATTTCTGAAGTTGAGAGCATCTTATTGCAGGAGCCATTTAAGCCATTAGAGTCTGTGCCAGCTTTTTAAAAGGACTATCCAGTTAGTCGCACCCTCCCTGTCCTTTCCCCACTGCCTTGCAATTTTTAACTATTTATCCAATTCTTTTTTGCAAGTTATTATTGAGTCGGCTTTCTTTCAGGCAGCACCAATTCTAGTTGTAAGAAAGATGAAAGGAACTTTTCTCTCTCGTTCTCCTGCAGGTTTTAAACAATTTTAATTAAAATCAATTTTTTTTCCTGATCAAATGAATTTATTATTGGCTTGCGTTGTGAATAAATTATTAACATTTTGTTGGTTCTCTGTGGCCTTGGCTACATATCTTCCAGCTGTCAGCCTCCAGGAATGTAATGTTGTGCCTGTTGCAATTTCTACTCTTCCAGACCAGATACCAGTCTAGACAATCAAAGTATTAGCAGTTTTCATGATAGGGGACATTGAATGCTTTTGTGCCAAATTCTACTTGGAATTTTGGCTTTAACTGGGTGACCGAACTTCCTGGTAACCTTCAGTGAGCAAACTTGCATAAATGAGAGATGTAATAGATTAGCAAGGGGAGAGAGGAACACTTCTGAAAACTGGAACAGTTTATGAAATGTGGAATAGTGGCAGCTGGGATCTTATTCTCTTGTGAAATTGGTGCAGTATTTGTATATTGTAAAAATGGAGCTGTGGTGAGTTAAAAGAGGATTGGTTTGGTCCCGGTTCCTAATTGTCACGCTAATTAACAAGACTTCAAAGCAGCCCAGTTAGTTCATTTTCTTTGAAGGTGATTAAATTTTGCTTAGTGTTGTGAAATCTTGCATCCTGCAAAACATCCAGCAAATTAGTTTCTTGACATTTTGAAAAAAATCTTCATAGTTTGTAGGATGGGAAAATCAGCCATTTTGTCCAAATCAAAAGTGGATTCCACCAGCTTTATTAAATCTAAAAAACCTGCTTGAAAATTTTGTTTTCTAATCACTTAACTGTTTGACCCAGGTGTCTACTCGATTAAAAAGAATGACTTGCATTTCTAACTGTGAATTTTAGTATTTGAGCTTAGTATTGAGTGCTCCCTGTGGCTATCCACATTGAAGTGTGAAAACAGACAGACAGACTGTATGTATTTATAATCTTAGCGTTCCGTGGACCTGTTTTCGTGAAATTGTGAAGCAGTTTTGGAGAATAATTAAGAGAATCTGCGCTGTTCTTCAAAATAGTATTTCTTCCTTCGATCATGATTGCAAGTTCCATTTTAGGAAGATATTAGGGGACCTAAAATGAGTGAATCTTTCTGTGTTTCGTTCCTGGCAGATTGCTGACTCTTCCCCAACTTCAGATCCTCCATCAGAATTTGATTTGCACATCTGAAGCGGAATGACCCGCTTGAGGCCTATGGCAAGAAATGGTTTGTTTTATGAGGGCAGAAGGAAAGCTGAAACAGCATTTATAGTAGACATTCCTTAATGTATATAGTAATGTGTATTTTTGTTTACTAGTACAGGAGTTCGAGGACATAAAGATGTGTCCCCTCACACTGTGAGGATTTGCAAGTTTTTTGTTTATTCCAAAATACTGTCAAGCAAACTGAAGATTGAATTCTCAGTGAATTACTTCAGAATGTCAAGATGGGAAGCAGAGAAAGCTACAGATGGACCAGCAGTAGAAGCTGATGATTGACACTGAGTTTAGGATTGGGGTAAGAAGACTTGAAAAAGGCCCAAGCTAGTTTGGTCCTGTTGACCCCATTGTATTCTTCTCAATCTCAGATCTCTTTTACCAGGCTCTTCCTTTCCTCCTCAACCTGGTTTCTGGCTCTGTAAACCACCCCTCCTTGCCAGACCCTTTTCCCAGGACCTCTTCTGCATGCCCACAAACCCCTAGAATGCATTTCGGGTCCTCTCTGACCCCAGAAAGGCATCCAACGCTTCAAGATCCTTGAAACACTCACCTTGGGTGGTGCGATGGCACACTGATTAGCAGTGCTGCCTCACAGCGCCATGGACCTGGGTTTGATTCCTGGCTTGGATCACTATCTTTGTGGAGTCTACATGTTCTCCCCGTGTCTGCGTGGGTTTCCTACAGGTGGTCTAGTTTCCTCTCATGGTCTTAAAGAAATGTGGGTTAGGTGCACTGGCCATGCTATGTTCTCCCTCAGTGTACCCGAACAGGCAGCAGAGTGTGGCGACTAGAGGATTTTCACAGTAACTTTATCACAGTGTTAATGCAAGCCTACTTGTGACACTAATAAACTTTATGAACTTCAGAAAGCATAATTTTCCGGGTGTGTCGCAGCTTGGTCTGTCTCTGGCTCTGACCAAAACTACAAGAAACAATAAAGCATTGTGAATGAAGCCAATCCATCACACAAACCAGTCTCCCATCCATTGACTTCTTCTAAACTTTCTGCTGCCTCAGAAAAGCAGCCAGCATAATCAATGACCCCACACACCCCGGACACACTCAATTCCACCTTCTTCTGTCAGGAAAAAGATGCAAAAGTCTGAGATCACGTACCAACCAACTCAAGAACAGCTTCCCTGCTGCCATCAGACTTTTGAATGGATCTACCATATATTAAGCTGATCTTTCTCTACATCCTAGCTTTGACTGTACCACTACATTCTATATCCTGTCCTTTCCTTCTCCCCGTGTATTCTACGAACGATATGCTTTATCTGTATAGCACGCAAGAAACAATACTTTTCACTATATATCAACACATATGACAATAAATCAAATCAAATGACTGGCACACTGTACCATGTACCTTCCCCAGGGTGCATGGCAAGAACTTTCTAAGATTTCTTTGACAACACCTAGAAGGACAAAGGCAATGGGCAACTTGATACCTCCCAAGTTTCCCTCCAAATCACACACTATCCTGATCTGGACATATATCACTGTTCCTTCATCATTGGTTGAAAATTCGGGACTCGCAGCTTAATAATACACCAGGAATATCTTCATTACATGCACTACATGGATTCAGAAAGTAAGCTTACCCACCTTCACAAGGGTAATGAGGGGTGGATAATATTTGATAGCCTTGCAAGTGATGCTGTCATCTCCAGAACCAATGAAATAGTTGTAAACAGCGACTGTTAGTAAGCAGTGTTTCTTGTCCTTTGATTGAAGCTAAAGTGGAATTGCTTCATAAACTCAATTAAGCAAGTTACCAGAATCGGGGGTTAATTGCCCGAACTTTACCACATTATCCCCGAAGAGATAACGACACAGGTTTGGGGATTTGTTGAAGGCACGGCCTGCTTACGGAAACTATCATGAGGTGGTTTGAATGAGGAAAGAGATGGATGAAAATTGAGAGCTGTAACACATCACTTGCCCTTCTTTGTCAGAGGGGTTGAATTGAGCAGCAGCTGGGTTAACATACAAACATGATATCCTTAGAATTGTTACATGGTTTATAAAATTGCCTGCAAGAACTAATTACGTCTCTTGGATCCTATTGAACTCTTGAGTGGGGGAAGTAATATTTCTTGTACATGAATCTGTTCAATTATTAACCTTTCAAGAAAAGCTATTAGTGCTTAGTAGAAAGTGCAGGTATAACAGTACTGAGCGGGAAACAGGAGAAAGGGATCTTCAGTTCTCTCCTATGTAAATTAAGCCAGTTAGAGCAAAGTAATTTAAGGATGCAGTAATGCTGTCACTTTTAAGTCATTGCAGTGTGATTCCCAAACCAGCTGGAGAGTGAAACGGTGAGAATTCCCAGGAGAAGCCCCCTCAAACCACTTTTGTTCAATATTTGTTCTGCGCAATATTTATCCCTCAGTTAAACATCAGTAAACATCATTGCTGTTTTTGACATCTTGCTATATGCAAATTCGATGCCTTGTCTCCTACATTAAAACACTTCAAAAGTACTCCATTGGCTGTAGAATGCTTTGGGGCTTTCTGGGTGGTCTAAGACACTATATAAATCCCAGTCTTTTGATGCATAGTTGTATAACTAGCGTGTGACACTGAGCCAAGCTTGATAACTGCTTAGTTGGGTGGGACGTTGTAGTCTCCTGGGCACTTCATAAACTGAGGCATAGCGTTTTCAATGTTCTGAACATGTGGATACATGTTGCTAATACATTACAGGCAACAACCTTCAGCAGTGCTTATGAAAACAAAATACATTTATATCAGACTTTTGAATGGTCCTATCTCGCATTAAGTTGATCCTTCTGTTCACCCTTTGACTGGAACACTACATTCTGCACATTCTCCTTTTCTTCTCTATGAACGGTATGCTTTGTATAACGTGCAAGAAATAATACTTTTCACTGTATACTAATACGTGACAATAAATCAAATATAAAAAAACAAATATTTAACAATAGTTAAGTTTACAATGCAAATTGAAAAATTACAATGCAAAATGAAAGTTGATTTTGAATATTGGTTGACACCAATTGTAAAATTGTAGTTTCCAATAATTGTATTCCTCCAACTTTCACCTCTTACACATCCCCTATTCCCTTCATCCTATTGCTAGTGTCTCTACCTACAACCATCTAGGCCTAAGCTCTGGAATTTTCTGCATCTTTTCTTTTGATAAGATTTCTTAAAACCTGCATTTTGACTTTGAGGATGCAATCTTACCACCCGTTCATGCCAAGCTCCCGCTGCAGCGAAGCGGGAGAATTTGGCGGCAAAATCCCGCTGGCGTCTATGGTCGGAAAATTCCAGCCTTCGTCATTCCACCTAATGGGCTGTATTTAATATCACCCTTCATGGTGGACCATAAGGGCAGGAGCCTCTTAACCATGGGAGAGGCCCACATCAGTCGAGAGGCAACAAATTCTCCTCCGATAGAGCCTGAGGCTGGAAGGGACTCTGCAGGATTTCCAGCACCCATCCCACCTATGGGTGGATGTCAGTTTAGCATGTTAATGAGCTGCATGATACCCATTATCCCTGAGCCTGCTGCAATTTTAGCAGTGGCTCAGGGATTAAATGGAGGCCCACAGGGTCTCCTGAACTCTTAGAAGGCCACCCAGAAATGTCTGCCTGGTTTTCTAGTGGTCTCCTGGTAGCACCCCCCTTGGAGGCAAGGTGGTGGGTCCTTGCTAACATGTACTGTCTGCCCGATGAAGGGATTTGCCATAAGGAATGTGTTGGCCACTGAAAGCCTTGCCTCTGACTCCCTTGCCCCACTGGCGATTTAAATCGCTTTGTTGGATGGTACCCAGCACAGCCACATTGTCCCGGGGAAGTTCACCCTTCTGGACAGTGGCTGAGTAAATCCTTGCCTGGGAACTTCCGTGAGGGATGCCCCAGTGTATATTTGGGGGTACCCCAAATCCGATGCTGGGAAATCAGGAAGTTATGGGTCCTTTACAATTTTGAATTCCTCTATTAGATCCAGCCTTCTGTTTTTTTTAAAAAAAGTCCAACTTTTCAAATCTCAATCTATTATTTCTTAAAAGGGATATTCCTGGATCAATTTACCAAGTCAATAAAGCGAATTAGAATTTAGAATTTTAGTTACTTGATAGCAGTGCTGAAGATTTGCATCACTTATCGATGCCAGGTGTTTCAGTGAATTGAATGTATTAAAGTTTTTTCCCCAGTTTAGATTAGTGGTTGGAATGTTTTAGTGAACTCATTTCACAAAATGAAAGTTTCTATGGAAATTGCTTTTTTAGTTTTCACAAGACTATAAATTTAGATTTATATTGTTGAAGCGGTAATGCTGAGTTAGTATTTTTCTTCAGGTGGACAAGCTTATGTAATCTGACATTTGTTGAACTCTTTTCTATGAATTGGCATTTTTCAAATCTATGTAGCAAATTAGCAATTTACAGCTAGAATCAGTTAAGATATATGATAGACTAATGGGACTGATGGTGGACAAGTCCCCAGGACCGGATGGAATGCATCCCAGGGTTCTGAAGGAAATGGCAGAGGTGATAGTAGATGCCTTAGTGATTATTTATCAAACTTCGCTGGATTCCGGGGAAGTGCCGGAAGATTGGAAAACGGCTAATGTTACGCCGCTGTTTAAAAAAGGTAGCAGGCAAAAGGCAGGGAATTATAGGCCGGTTAGTTTAACGTCTGTAGTTGGAAAAATGCTTGAATCCGTTATCAAAGAAGAAATAGCGAGGCACCTAGAAAAGAATGGTTTGATAGAGCAGATGCAGCATGGATTCGTTAAGGGGAAGTCGTGTTTGACAAATTTATTGGATTTCTATGAGGATGTGACTAGTGCGGTAGACAGAGGGGAACCAGTGGATGTGGTGTTTCTCAATTTTCAAAAGGCGTTTGATAAGGTGCCGCACAAAAGGTTGTTACAGAAGGTTAGGGGGCATGGAGTTGGGGGTAAGGTGTTAGCGTGGATAGAGGATTGTTTGTCTAATAGGAGGCAGAGAGTTGGTATCAATGGGTGCTATTCTGATTGGCGGTTGGTGACGAGTGGAGTGCCGCAGGGATCAGTACTGGGGCCTCAGCTATTCACCATTTATATAGATGATCTGGAGGAGGGGGCTGAGTGTAGGGTGACGAAATTTGCTGATGACACAAAGATAAGTGGAAAAGTAAATTGCGCGGAGGGTGTGGAAAGTCTGCAGAGGGATCTGGATAGGCTGAGCGAGTGGGCGAGGACCTGGCAGATGGAGTTCAATGTTAGCAAGTGTGAGGTTATCCACTTTGGCAGGAATAATAGTAGGAGGGATTACTATTTAAAGGGCGAAAAGCTGCAGCATGCTACGGTGCAGGGGGACCTGGGGGTCCTTGTGCATGAGTCGCAAAAACCCAGTCTGCAGGTGCAGCAGGTGATCAAGAAGGCGAATGGGATGCTGGCCTTTATAGCGAGGGGGATAGAATATAAAAGCAGGGAGGTCTTGCTGCAACTGTACAGGGCACTGGTGAGGCCGCAGCTGGAGTACTGTGTGCAATTTTGGTTGCCGCACTTGCGCAAGGATATTTTGGCCTTGGAGGGAGTGCAGAGGAGGTTCACTAGGCTGATACTGGAGATGAGGGGGTTAGACTATGAAGAGAGACTAAATAGACTGGGTCTGTACTCGTTGGAGTTTAGAAGGATGAGGGGGAATCTTATAGAGACGTATAAGGTAATGAAAGGGATGAATAGGGTAGAGGTAGAGAGATTCTTCCCGCTCAGAAAGGATAGCAGGACTAGAGGGCACAGCCTCAAGATAAGTGGGGGGGCAGTTTAGAACGGAGTTGAGGAGGAACTTCTTCACTCAAAGGGTGGTGAATCTCTGGAATTCTCTGCCCGTTGAAGTGGTGGGGGCTACCTTGCTAAATATATTTAAGTCACTCGTAGGTAGGTTTTTGACAGACAAGGGTTATAGGGAGAAAGCGGGAAAGTGGAATTGATCCACGTCAGATCAGCCATGATCTTATTGAATGGCAGGGCAGGCTCGAAGGGCTAGATGGCCTACTCCTGCTCCTATTTCTTATGTTCTTATGTTTGGAAATACTGTTGTACTGTTGTTACAACAAAATATTAATGCTTGGTTATTGGTCCCACCTGGGAAATATTTCCATGCATTAAGTCTGAGTTTATGAAACATCTCTCAACTGTCTTTGTCAGTTTGCTTACAGCCTTGAAACAACAAGGACAACTATATATGTTCACGTGATACCTTTATGTCATGAAAAATCCCAAGGCATTTTATAGGAGTGTTAGAAAACTGCCTATGATGCTAAACAATGATATGGAAATACCAGGCCAGATGACTGAAAAATTGGTCAAAGAGGTGAATTGTGAAGGGTGTCTTAAAGGGAAAAAAAACAAAGTAGAAAGGCTGAGAGGTGTAAGGAGGATATTCCAAAACTTGTGTCTTAGGCACCTGAAGGCATGGCCAGCAGTGGTGGAGATATCGACCTTGGGAATGCACAAAAGGACAGATATCTTCGAGGTAGTGGGGTTGGGGAGATTGGGAGGAGTTTGAAAACAAGGATGAGAATTTTAAAATCATGGTGTTGTGTGACAAGGAGCCAGTGTATGTTCATGAAAACGGGACTGTTAGGCAATGGGACTTGCTGCATGAGGAGTTGAGTTTTGGACAATCTAGTGGGAAAACAAGGGAGTGAGAGATCAGGCGATAATACAGAGGTGAAAACAGGCTGAAATAGGCTGCCTTAGTAATGGCACAAATATGAGGCTGGAAACTTATTTTGGGATCAAATGTGAGAGCAAGGTTGTGATCAGATTGTCTTCATTTCAGACTTTTGCCACCATTGGTATGGCATCAGGAGCTAGGAAGTGGGGTTTTGGAGGGGACCCAGAAGTCTTCCTAATATTTATATGTAGGAAATTTCTGCTCATCCAGTAATGGATGTTGTATAAGTAGATTGATAATTGACTAATGGCAGGTGAGTTAGGAGAGGTGATGATGAGATAGAGTTGGATGTCGTGAATGTTCAAGTGAAAACTGATGCTGTGGTTTTGGATAGTGTTGCTGAGGATAGCAGGTAGATGAGAAATAGAAGGAGGGGAGGGGACAGTGGGAAGGATTGATCCTTGGAGGACACCAGAGGTAATGGCGCAGGAGCAAAAATGGAACCATTGCATGCCATTTTCTGGCTACAGTTAGATAAGAATGGAACCAGAGTGAGAGCAGTCATACCCAGCTGGGCGATAGTGGAGAGGAGTTGGAAGAGGGTGGTATGATCAACTGCATCAAGGGCTGAAGACAGGTTGAGAGTGATGAAGAGGGAAAGGCTTCCTTTGTCATAGTCACGTCACTCTATGGAGTAGTCTGATCTAGCAGAGGTGAGTTTTTGTGAGTTTACTTGCAGTAATTTGCCTACTCGATTTAATACAAATACAAGTGCTACTGAGGTGTGTTTAAATGGCCACCTGATGCCACATAGATCAGAGAATTATAGCAAGTGATATGTTTATTCACAACCAAGTGGTCTTGATAATCAGCATGTATAGATATTACTAGGCGTATAATGATATGAGAAATTTAATATTGGAATGTTAACCGTGGTAAATGGATTAATTTAGAATTGATTCCGAGTACAGTTCTGATCTCTACGCTGTAAATTCAACTTATTGCCATGTCTTGCACTTGATGTTTTGAGTTGAGCTTCCAACGACATATTTGCTCCTTCATTACAATTGCTTCCATGACCTCACCCGACTCTTCCAGTAACTCACTTCATCTATCAATGGAACTCACATCCATACCTTTCTCACCTTTAGACTTGACTTTTTTTTCTTAATTTGTGGAACATGGGTGTCGCTGGCTGGCCATCAATTATTGCCCATCCCTAGGTGCCCTTGGAGGGCAGTTGCGAGACAATCACATTGCTGTGGCTCTTAAAGTTTAAAGTTTATTTATTAGTCACAAGTAGGCTTACATTAACACTGTAATGAAGTCACTGTGAAAATTCCCGAGTCGCCACATTCCAGCACCTATTCCGGTATGCTGAGGGGGAATTTAGCATGGCCAGTCCACCTAAGCTGCACATCTTTGAACTGTGGGAGGAAATCCATGCAGACATGGGGGAGAATGTGCAAACTCCACACAGACAGTGACCCAAGCTGGGGATTGAACCTGGGTCCATGGCACTGTGAGGCATCAGTGCTAACCACTGTGCTACTGTACCACCCCAGGCTCTGGAGCCACGTGTAGGCCAGACCAGGTAAGGATTGCACATTTCCTTCCCTAAAGGCCATTCATGAACCAGATAGGTTTTTATGGCAATCAGCAATGGTTTCATGGTCATCAGTAGATTCTTAATTCCAGATTTCTTTATTTAAATTCCAGCATCTGCTGTGGTGGGGTTTGGACCCAGAACATTTGGTGAGGTTCTGGATTTATAGTCTAGTGATAATGCTATCGCCTCCCCCAGCACTCTCTTGTTGGCCTCCCGTCTTTCAGCCACTGTGAACTAGAGCTCATCCTGTCCTTATCCTAACTCGCACCAAATTTTGTCCACCCACTTGTTTCTGTTCTTGCTGGCCCACATTGATTCCTGGTCTGGCAATGTCTTTGTTTTAAAATTCTGATCCTTATTTTCAAATCCCTCCTTGGCCTCGCCTTTCCCTATCCCTGTAACCTTCTGCAGCTCTAAAACCCCCTGAGGTCTCTGCATGCCTCTAATTCTGGTCTCCATGTCCCTGCTTTTAATCATGTGTCTCAGATCAAATGGCAAGCACCCAGGAAGGTATGAATACATCTCTTAAGTCTGAGTGAATGAATTAATGTTGACAATGGAACAAGTCAGTGCTTAGCTGAAAGAAAACTGCAGCTGCTTAAATAAAGGAAGTGCCTCATTTCAATCTCGTGATCAGCTGCACTCTGATCTGCAAGTAAATGAAATAATTCCATTTTTTCAAAGTTTGCCACATGAACAAGCTGCAATGTGATTACTTGCGTAATATAAAATCTATTCAGAAGATTTCCTTAGTTTGATGGTTTGTTGACACTTTCTTCTCCCAGCCTCTAGATCTGAGAGCAGCTGTTAAACTGCAGTTGTTCACTGTTTCCTTGAGCTTCCTGACTGTAATTAACTTTAGAAAGCTTTACAGTTTGATCATGTAAGTTCACCTTCCTTTGTCTCTTTAATTCCCTTTCCCCGCATAGCAAAGGGGGATAAAGTGGTGATCCATTCCAGCTGTCTGTCCATGTCAGAATGACAAGCAAGGTAACTGCCTGTAAACCTCAGTTGTGATTTACAGGTAAACTTTAGAGGAGATAAGCCTCTTCTCATCAAGAGGTTGTTTAGTCTGGATTTAAACAAACTAAAAGGAGAGGATTTGTGTGCATTACAGTCACTGGTTGTCGGTAGAGACTGTGGATTTTTGTTTTAATGTCATTTATTTTCCTCATGTAAAGGCAAGATCCACTGAATTAAACAGAGTGGTTAGCGCTGCTGCCTCACTGCGCCAGGGACCCAGGTTCAATTTCGGCCCTAGGTGACTCTGTGTAGAGTTTGCACATTCTCCCCCATGTCTGCATGGGTTTCCTCCCGATGCTCTGGTTTCCTCCCACACTCCGAAGATATGCGGGTTAGGTGGATTGGCCACGCCAGATTGCCCTTCAGTATTAGGCTGTCCGTGTGGTAAACATGGGGTTATGGGATAGGGTGGGATTGTTGTCAGGGCAAGCTCGATGGGCCAAACATCCTCCTCCTACACTGCAGGAATTCTAAAAATAAATCACACAAGATCCATTGAACTACAGCCAGGTAATTACTCTCATCCTGCATCCTATTCATGGTTGCCAATGTGGCCATTTTAATTTTTTATTGCCATCATTTGCATAACCAGCATTCATTCTGTCCTGAGAGCCAATACAAGAGAAAACTCACTCTGATGTCTGCTTTGCACCAGTCAACTGCTGAGTCAAAGGACTTTAGTTTACAGAATCGTTCTGATAATATATAAAGCCTTGGGTTAAACGTGTGAAGCGTTCTACCCAATTTCACTGACAGTTGTTGTCAAAAACCAGAAGCAGTGGAGGTGATTTCAAGGGGGGGCGGAAATGGGGATTGCTCAAAATTTTGGATAACTGAGCTGCAAAGAGCGACAGAAACCCATTTTCATTCAGGGAAAAATTAACAGTATAACGATCAACCTTCTTTTGCACTTGTTAAAAGCAAATTACTGCGGGATGCTGGAATCTGAAACCAAAAGAGAAAATATCGAAAAATCTCAGCAGGACTGGCAGTAAGGAGAGAAAAGAGCTGACGTTTTGAGTTCAGATAACCCTTTCTGAAAGCTCTGACAGAGGGTCATCTGGACTCGAAACGTCAGCTCTTTTCTTTCCTTGCTGACGCTGCCAGACCTGCTAGATCTTCCAGCATTTTCTCTTTTGGCTTCTTTTGCACTTGTGATGGGAATTGATATGTTGGATGTGAGAATGTATTTTGGGTTGAACAAAAGTAAACAACAGAGACATGATTAAAAGTAAAGAAACTACAAGTTGGAAGTTTCTCCCAGAGTTGTGGCTTAATCTGTATCCTTAAAAATATCCTTTACCCAGTAATCAACACAAAATAATATGATGGATTAAAAAAGGGACCTGTATTTATTTAGTATGGTGCAGAGGCATGTAAATTTAGCCTTTAGGAAAAGGGACTAAAAATAAATTACCGCAGATGCTGGAATCTGAAACAAAAACAGAAAATGCTGGAAAATCTCAAAAGGTCGAACAGCATCTGTACAGAGAAAACAGAGCTAATGTTTTAAGTCTGGATGATTCTTTGTCAGAGCTGAAGACAACTGGAAATAGGATTAGATTGATACTGTTGGGGAGGGAAGGGGTGGCCGTGGGGGATGGATAGAGGCCAGTGATAGCTGGAGGCAAGGGAGGGATGGACAAAGATGTCCTGGACAAAAAGACAAAGAGAATGTAAATGGTGGTGATGACAGCCAAGAAGAGTGGCACATTGCAAGATCAGGATGTGTGTTAATGGCTGAACACAGGTGAGCAATGTGTCAAAGGACAACCTGAACCAGGAGCAACGGGCTGCTGCTGTTGTTGTGAAGGGAAGGAGACTATTGTCTAGGTAAAATGACAGGATTATCTTGATAACATTCTTAGCAACCTACCTTCTTCGAAATCCGAATCCCTTGGATGTGACAGAGAATGATGTTTATTCTCTTCAAAATGATGAGTGGGAAAGTATTTGGTCAGAATTCTCTGGTCTTGCATGCTCCACTACCGTTGCCAGCAGGGCTGGGGAATTTGGTGCTCAACTAAATCTCCATTTACTGCAACTGGACTGGAGAATCCCAGCCGCAGTGAGTTTAGAGAATTCCAGCCTTTATGTTTTGCTATTGCAGATCTCCTGACTTGTAGGTCTGCATTTTGCTGCAATATTATACATCACTTGCTGTGATGAGCCGTGGACTCTGAATCCATTCCCGCCAGTATTCAGAAGCCCTTGTTGCAATCTCAAAATGATATTCTATCTCTGCTTTTGGACATGTCTGTCATTAGCTTGGCACTGCACTGTCCTGAGAATTAATTATCATGGCCTCAAGTCATGGCAGCATTTGAAAGAAAGAAAGACTTGGCTTTACATTGCACCTTTATCTTTATCCCAGTCGTGTTTCTGGGACCTTGGTGTGTGCAAATTTGTTGCTGCCTTTCCTATAGTTCAACAATGATTTCACTTCAAAAGCATTTAATTGGCCAGAAAGCCGGTTGGGACATCCTGAGTAATATTTAATGTACCCTCACCCAGATCATTAAAGAAACAAAGACTTGCATTTATATAGAGCCTATCGTGACCACCAGACATCCCAAAGTGCTTTGCAACACTTTTAAAGTGTAACCACCATTGTAATATAGGAAATGAGGTAGATAATTTAAGCAAAACTGGCTCCCAGACACAGCAAAGTGATGGTACCATTTGAGGGCTAAACATTAGCCAGCATGGCAGGAATAATGTCCCAGCTCCTCTTTGTCTGATTTGATTTATTATTCTCACATGTATTAGTACAGTGAAAAATATTGTTTCTTACGTGTTATTCAGACAAAGCATACCGTTCATAGAGAAGGAAAGAAGAGAGTGCAGAAAGTAGTGTTACAGTCATAGCTTGGGCGTAGAGAAAGTGTGAGGTAGATCCATTCAAAAGTCTGATGTCATAAGATTTTATACATATACCTGAAGGGCAGACTGATACTTTAACGTCTCATTCATTAGATAACACCTCCGGTACTGCAGCCCTCCCTTAATTCTGCACTGGAGTGTCAGTTAGATTATTGTGCTCAAGCCTCTGGATTGGGGTTTGAACCCACGACTTTCTGATTAAGAGGTGAGTGTTCTATCCACTGAGGCAAGGCAGTGCCCCTGAGATTTACTGTGACAATACCCTGTTCATAAGCTCTTTCTAACCTAAGAGCTTCCATTTATGCATAACCTCAGTTGCTTGTTTTTCATCCAATATTCTATCCTGCTACAAATTTCACATGTTCTTCCAAGTCTCTTAATCTTTTGCCAAGATTTTAAACTGGTGATTAATAGCTCAAGCTTTGTGAAATATATATTGCTTACTATTGAAGGTCCTTGATAGATCCATCCTGACCTATCATCTGAAGGAAACGTAATTGATATATATTTCAGATTGCTTTTGCCAAGCACTCACAATAGTGATTAATGGCTAAAGATTAAGAATCTTGGAATAGCAAGTGAGGTTTGCAGCTGGGTAGAATGCTGTTTCTTGTTTTTAAGCCAGAGGGTACCCATAAATTGAAGCTTTCAGGTTGGAAAGAGGTGAAGAACAAGAGTAATCTTTGGACCCTTGCTGTTTTTAATTTATATTAATGACCTGGGCACGGGTAAGGTAAATTTTACTAGCAGATAATGCCAAAATAGAGTTAAAAGGCATAGTACAACTAAATTCAGATTTCTTTTTAGATAATTGATCCAAAAGCAGCTAAGTACAACATAATATGGATAGTTTAAAATTATTAATATATGAGAAAGCGTGAATAAAAGGTACCATGCATTAGAATCATAGAAACTATACTGTGCAGAAGGAGGCCATTTGGCCCATCAAGTTTGCACAAACCAGAATTCCTCTGAGGCCTATCCCCATAACCCCATGCATTTACCCTGGCTAGTCCCCCTAACAATGGGGGGAATTTAGCATGGCCAACCCACCTAAACTAACCTGCACACCTTTGGACTGTGGGAGGAAACCAGAGCACCCGGAGGAAAATCACACAGACGTGGAGAGAATGTGCAAACACAGCCATCTGTTGAGTGGAATTGGAGGACATAGTGTTGGCCAGGAAGGAATTCCATGGTCTATGGTTCATCAGTCTATGGCACTGTATTTACTAGTGTAACAAAAAGATAAATAAGCTTGCATTAGCAAAAGAATAGGATAAAAATATAGCAATGTTAGCTGGAATGTTATGGCTCTTCACACTGGCAGGATTTTCCTATCCCGTTGCAGTGAACGGAGATTTGGCTGGGTGCCAAATTCTCTGACCTCGCTGCAGCAGGAACATGGTTTCAGTGGCTAGTAAGGTGGCGCCTGTTGCGTTGTTGTAGTATTACAGATACTGTGAGTGTACTGGTTGCAATTTCGGTGGCCCAATCATCGGGTATTGCCCTTACTGAATATATGATGTGGAGGTGCGTTGATCTGGGGTGGGCACAGTAAGAAGTCTCACAACACCAGGTTAAAATCCAACAGGTTAATTTGGAATTACGAGCTTTCAGAGCGCTACTCCTTCATCAGGTGGGTGTTACACAATATATTGAGGTCAGGAACAGAATATTTCTGCTCAACCTGAATGTAAGTTATGAAGAACAGTGAAAACATTGAGACAGTCTCATTAAAGTTTTCAAGTTGATGATTGGAAATGATACAATGCATCCTCTGAAATTATGCATTATGGGCTGAATAATGATTTAAAACTTAGTGAGTTAGGTTTGGCAGCCTCCACCACGTTGGAATATTTTGGGATGTATTGTTACCTTACAGATTCAGTACAAAAGCAATTGGCTGAGTGAGGACAGAAGTTAGATGGAACTTGAAAAGGAACAGGTTCTTTCAGGTCAAATGGCTTTAATCCTGTTTTTAAAACTTGAATCTCAGACTGATTGCCCCAAGATGCCTTCATCCCCCAAGACACTTCAAGTGTCTATCAAATATATTTCTCTTAAGCTTCTCTTAAGTTAATGAAGTAGTGCCAGTGAAAGGTCTGTACCTTTCATTTCTCTTTCTTGTCCTCTTTCCCCTGTCCTCCTGTCTCTTCCAGGGAATTGCTGTATTGTACTTCACTGTCCATTCAAAAATCAAATTCACATAAAGGTGAATTCCCTGTGCGATAGCAGAAAGATAACAAAAATTAAAATTCCAAAATCATCTCAGTTGCTTTGTTCCAGAGAAATAAGACTTAATCCTTTAATAAACATAGGACAGATAGTTTATTGGTCAGTAGAGTTGATCAGGTACCTAGTAAAGTCTGTTTCTGTTCTTTAAATCCATCCATATGGGTTCTGTCTCAGCACAGCCTGTATCTAAGGAGAGATGTGCTGGCCCTGGAAGGGTCCAGAGGAGGTTCATGGGAATGTTCCCGGGGATGAAAAGCTCAATGGATGAGGAGTGTTTGAGGACTCTGGGCCTGTACTTGATGAAGTTTAGAAGGATGAATGGGGAATCTCATTGAAACCTACAGAATACTAGAAAGGCCCGGATAGAGTGGATGTGGGGAAGATGTTCCCATTAGTTAGAGAGACTAGGACTGGGCACAGCATCAGAATAAAGGGATGACCATTTAGAACCGAGATATGGAGGAATTTCATCAGCCAGAGGGTAGTGAATCTATGGAATTCATTGGCACAGATGGCTGTGGAAGCCAGATCATTGAATGTATTTAAGACAGAGAAGTATAGGTTCTTGATTGGTAAGGGGATCAAAGGCTACAGGGAAAAGGCAGGCGAATGGGTTTGAGCAAGTTATCAGTTATGATTGAGCAGTGGAGCAGACTCAATGGGCCAAATGGCCTACTTCTGCTCCTACATCTTATTGTCTAACTTCCTGGAATATCCTTAAACTCCAGCTCAATGATAGAATGTCAAAAAACTTCCATTTTGATTTTCTTATTAATATGTAATATTGTATAAATATTTTAGGTGCATACATTTGGTATAAAGCCTTGTTCCAACTATAATGACTGTTAATAATCTTACTTTCCATTGACAATGCATTCAATATAATAATGGTACTGATACTGTAATTGGAGAATGAAGTACTTTTCCGTTAAAAGACTTTTCACAATGAAAAATCCCTTGATAATCATTCTGCAGTTGCTTGTTGATAGCTTTATATTAACTATGTGATGTGACTCTCTCAATATCCCGTTCTCTCCCCTGTCCACCCCCAAATCCCCAGTCTCAAGATTTATGGAATATTCTGCATTTACAAATTATTCATCCCATTATCATCCCAGTTCCAAAGAAAATCCAGGCAGTGTGCCTTAATGATTACCGCCCAGTGGCCCTGACATCCATCATTATGAAGTGCTTTGAAAGGTTAGTCATGCACAAATCAATTCCGACCTCTCTGATTGACTGGATCCATTACAGTTCGCCTGTCACTGCAACAGGCCCACGTCAAAAGCCATCTCCCTGGTCCTACACTCAATCCTGGAACACTTGGATAACAAGAATATCAATGTCAGACTCCTATTTATTGACCACAGCTCAGCTTTAAACACCATAATTCCAACGAAACCTGTCTCCGGAAGAGATGGAGAATTTTGTGAAATTGTGCGACGACAATCTCTCCCTCAGTGTCAGTAAAACGAAGGATCTAGTCATCACCTTCAGGAAACATGATGGAGGACGGGACATGCCCCTCTCTACATTAACAGTGCTGAAGTGGAGATGGTGGAGAGCTTCAAATTTCCAGGTGTTCACATCACCAACAAGCTGACCTGCTCCCTTCATGCCGAAGCTACAGTTAAGAAAGCTGACCAATGTCTCTACTTTCTCAGAAGGCTAAGGAAATTTGGCATGTCTGCTACAACTCTTACCAATTTTTACAGATGCACCATAGAAAGCATCCTATCCGGATATATCACTATTTGGTATGGCTCCTGCTCTGACCAAGATCACAAGAAACTACAAAGTGCTGTGAACATAGCCCAGTCCATCACGCAAACCAGCCTCTCATCCATTGACTCCGTCTACACTCCCTGCTGCCTCAGAAAAGCAGCCAGCATAATCAAGGACCCCACACACCCCAGATAGACTCAGTTCCTCCTACTTCCGTCAGGAAAAAGATACAAAAGTCTGAAAACATGCACCTAGAGATTCAAGGATAGCTTCTTCCCTGCTGTCATCAGACTTTTGATTGGACCTACTGTATATTAAGCTGATCGTTCTCTACAACCTATCTATAACTGCAATACTACATTCTGCACCTTAGGATTTTCCTTTTCCCCTATGCACTCTATATTTTGCCTGTATAGTGTGCAAGAAACAATATTTTTCACTGTATGCCAGTACGTGATAATAAATCAAATTTTTGAGATGGTCTCCAACTGATTGTCTGGAACATTGTTGGTAACATGCAGGATTTGGGAAGTATCATAAATTTCTACATCTTGCAGCCCCAATTTTTATCCCTCCACCACTGGTGGCTCTTTGTCAAGGTCCTATGCTCTGAATTCCCTTCCCCAAGCCCCTCTGTTTTTCTATCTCTATCTCCTCCGTTTAAGATGTGGAGATGTCACCAATGGACTGGGGTGTGACGGTCTCACAACACCAGATTGAAGTAATGAAGGAGCAGTGCTCCGAAAGTCGTGATTCCAAATACACCTGTTGGATTTAACCTGGTGTGTGAGACTTCTTACTGTGCCCTCTTTTTGAGATGTTTCTTAAAAACTCCCAGTTTGGTCACCTATATATACACCACCTTATGGGGTTCGGTGTGAATTCCTGTTTGATAATACCCCTATGAAATGTCTTGGGCTGTTTTACTATATAGTGGAACTATATAAATGCGAGTTGTTACGTACCTTGGCAAAAAGACATTCTCCTGTGTCGTCAGAGTCCCCTGTAATGGAACAGGCAGATGTCCACCACCACCATCTCCTGCCTGTTATATCATGTAGATAAATACCATGCTCTCAGGCAGTTCTATTCAGGCTAAAATTATTAGATTTACTTACACATATGGAAATGTGTAGACGTGGTAAGGTACATTACTGTTGGTACAGATACTCAGAAAACAAAGACATAGTTAATCCACAAGGGATTAAAATATACATTTTAGAAAGTATTTCTTGCAGATCACAATAATCTCCAAATCCTGTGGATGATAAAGATAAATGTCTATTTCTAGGTGTGATGCAAATAATTTACTGCATAGGTTGATTCTTGAATTGAGCAACCAGGGCACCATGCTTGTGCCAAAAAAAAGTCTATCATGTGATAGCCAAAAGAAATCTATCGTGTGATAGCTGCTAACACAGAGACATCAACAATCCTCTTTGCAAGCTTGTCTCTTGATGAGGTAGCTGTTGAAGATAATTTGTCTAGTTTCCCCAGTCTGTAAGGTTACATACATGAACAGTTCAAAGAGAGACCAGCCTGACCACAAGCCAAAACCTAGGCCTAATAGTTCTGTGTGGAGAGTCTCACTAACAGCAGAGATGATCCAGATCTGATTGAAAATGTAGATGCATCTATTCAGCTTTGTGCTTTGGCTGTTTTCCTGCCAAGGGGGTATGAGGACTCCTTTACAATTACAGCTGCTGATAATTAAGTTTAAAATTCCGTTAACTCTGTTTACCTGGAATAGTTTAGAACAAAACAGAGAAAGCTGCCAAATCATTGCATTAACTGAAGAAAAGCCGGAAATGGGAGCACATACTTATCTGAAAGATGTTCAAGGGTCTCCTCATAGCTCAACCCCCTCTGCCGGAGTTGAGGGGGTTGAGCTATGAGGAGAGGCTGAATAAACTAGGCTTGTACTCGTTAGAGTTTAGAAGAATGAGTGGAGATCTCATTGAGACATATAAGATGATGAATGGGATAGATAGGATAGAGGTGGAGAGACTCTTCCCGCTCAGAAAGGACAGTAGGACTAGGGGGCACAGCCTCAAGATAAAGGGGGGGCGGTTTAGAACGGAGTTGAGGAAGAACTTCTTCACTCAAAGGGTGGTGAATCTCTGGAATTCTCTGCCCGTTGAAGCGGTGGAGGCTACCTCGCTAAATATTTTTAAGACGCGGGTTGATGGGTTTTTGATAAGCGAGGGGATTAAGGGTTATGGGGAGAGGGCGGGAATGTGGAAGTGAGCCACGACAGATCAGCCATGATCTTATTGAATGGCGGGGCAGGCTCGAAGGGCTAGATGGCCTACTCCTGCTCCTATTTCTTATGTTCTTATGTATGAAGGATCAGAGACTCAATGGTGTAAATACAAAATCTGTTGAACGTGCAGGTAAATAAAACAGTAGAACTTAGTAATGTCATAAATAAGGATGTGATGCACTAACAACAACTTGTAATTTGTGTTTTAATTTAAATGTTGTGTCTGTACAAGCCAATGGCTAGTCTGCAGTTTTGGAGTCCCATTACGGAAAGGATATTTAAGCTGCAGAAAGCATTTGGATAGATAAAAACCAGCATACCTTTGTTATGTGAAGACTGTAGATGTTACTGGGACTGTTTCCATGGGAGCAGAAAAGGGTAAAAGGAAATTTAATAGCGAGTTTCAATGGGATTCATTCAGAACGTATTCTGTTTGGTTGGGGTGTTTGTGATAAGGCATTAAAGTCAAGAAAGTAATGATAGGCTGGAAGGAATTTCTTTAGAGGAAATGTTTCTAGGGCATGAAATGCCTTGCCACAAGTAGTTAAGGTTTCACCTTTTATGGAAAGAATGGATTCGCATGTTGATTTGATTTGATTTATTATTGTCACATGTATTAGTATACAGTGAAAAGTGTTGTTGCTTGCGTGCTATACAGACAAAGTATACCGTTCATAGAGAAGGAAAGGAGAGGGTGCAGAATGTAGTGTTACAGTCACAACTAGGGTGTAGAGAAAGATCAACTTAGGGCACGGTAGGTCCATTCAAAAGTGATAGCAGCAGGAGAGAAGCTGTTTCCTCCATTTGAAATGGAATTGGGCGAGATCAAGGGAATGATATTCATTTTTGATTTCACAAATGAAGAACTTTGACATTGGGACAAATGACCTTCTGGCTGGGATTTTCCTGCCCTTCTCACCAGCATGACCTTTTATCCCACTAAAGGTCTCCCCCACCCCCAGGTGGTGGCTTCCCCAGTGGTGTGCCCGGCAAGTAACACAAATGGCCGTCGATTTTGGTGGGACTGAAAAATGTTGTAAACTGTTGTTAACTATGGTTTTTGACTGGCATCTGATATTTGTAGGAGATTTTTTTTCTTATGTCGGATACATGAATTTTATATTGCTTTAAAATGAATTTGATTTATATTTAGACTAGCTGTTGAAAGTAGTGAGAACCAAGATCTGTTGAGTAGTGCAGCATCAAGAGAAGAAGAGTAAGCGAGGTGAATCAACAAGGAGTAATAAGGTCGAATAAACATTTCAGATGAACAATCAGCAATTGTTGAGATCAACCTACCCGTTGCTGATTGTGTGAACTCAAGATTTAGTACAGCCTGCAAGTTTATTAGTCTCAAGTAGGCTTACATTAACACTGCGATGAAGTTACCTTGAAAATCCCCAGATGCCCCAGTCCGGCACCTGTTCGGGTCAATGCATCCTAACCAGCATGTCTTTTGGACTGTGGGAGGAAACCAAAGCACCTGGAGGAAACCCACGGAGACATGGGGAGAATGTGCAAACTCCACACAGACAGTGACCCAAGCTGGAAATCAAACCCAGACCCCTGGCGCTGTGAGGCAGCATTGCTAACCACTGTGCCACTGTGCCGCTCCTGGTAAAGAAGATGCACTGGTAAAGAAATCCCCGTATTCTGATTTGCAATTATTTGCGTTACGGCCCATAAGAGTTTATAAGAGTCAGCTGGTGTTGATATATAAAGCAAATTGCAAACTTGTCCTTTTTCTTAAAATGCAATAGTGGGCTACACTTCAAAAGTACTCGGTTGGCTTTGAAACAGTTTGGGATATCATGAAAGGCGACCTTGTTCTTTTTGGTGTTTTTGTGATAACTCTGGAATAACAGCAGACCCTGGGTATCCCACAGCAGTCAAGCTGTGCTGACTGACTTGATGGCGGCGATGAGTCTGATTTTCTCGTTGTAATGATTGAGTTATAATAAATTGAATATTCTATCATTTTCTTAGGAGTTCATCATGATCAGATTTAGAATGTGATAATTTTATGCATTACATTCTGTTCTGTTACAAAAACAATGAGTATTAATAAAAGATGGAGACTGGATTGTTACACTTCCATCATTTACAAGCATCAACGGTGACTAATTATCTGGAAATCGCCAAAACAGCTGATTATTAGTGGTAATTAGTAGATTATTAGTAGTAATTAGTAGATTATTAGTAGTCCAAGAATTATGATCATCTTTTCTGTATATGATTTGCAACATGCATTTTACAGTTAAAGAGCACTGGGGGAAAGTGGATGATTGATAACTGGCTTGATCTCCAGACAATACAATGCACAGTGTAATCTGTCTGATTGTATTGAACCCTGTTCTAGGAACCCTCTCTGCAGCTTAGATTCATAAGAGTATAGTATGATAAATAGATCCTATTCATTGGAAATGTCAGGGTCAATGTACTGTGACACAGCAGTCAAAGTCTGTGTTATGGTACAGGGAAAGTTGCCAGTATAAATGTAGTCTTATCTATTATTCTAGTGAATCCCTTTCAGTTTACTAAGTATTTGCTTCAGTGGGATGGTATGATGCCATTTCTAATTCATTTACTCTTGGGAGGCGGTGGCACAGTGGTAGTGCTCAGGGCACTCCGGGTTCAAATCCCAACACAGCAAATGGGGGAATTTAAAAAAACCCTCAAGCCCTTGAAACCATTGTCGAAGGAACCCAACTAGTTCATTAATGTCTTTTAGGGAAGAAAACCTGCCGCTCTTAGTTTACATGTGACACCAGACTACAGCAATGTGTTTGACTCTTATAAACAGAAAATGCTAGAAAATCTCAGCAGGTCTGAGAACATCTGTGAAGAGAGAATAGGGGTAACGTTTTGAATCTGGATGACCCTTTGTTTTGTCAACTCTGCAAAGACCTCATCCTCACCAGCCTGCTTGGCACAAATGTATCTGTCCATGATGGTATCGGTAGGAGTGACCATCATGCAGTCATTGTGGAGACCAAATCTCACCCTCACATTGAAGATATCCTCCGTCGTGTCGTGTGAAACTATCACTGTGCTAAATGGGATAGACTTTGAATAAATCTAACAACTCAAAACTGCACATCCGAGAGGTGCTGTGGACCATCAGAAGCAGCAGAATTGTACTCAGCCACAATCTGCAACTGCGTGGCTTGGTACATCCTCTACTCTACCATTACCACCAAGCCCTGGTTCAATGTGGAGCGCAGGGGGACCACCAGACGTACCTAACAATGAGGTGTTAATCTGGTGAAACTCCAACTACTACAGGACTACTTGCATGCCAAAGAGCATAAGCATCAATTGATAAACAGATAAGAAATTCCACAACCAACGGATTGGATCTAAGGTCGGCTGTCCTGCCACATAAAGTTGTGAATTATGGTGGACAATTAAACAATTCTGTGAAGGAGGAGGCTTCACATATATCCTCATCCTCAATGATGGAGGAGCCGAGCACGTCAGTGCAAAAGATAAGGCTGAGACATTTGCAGTGAACTTCAGCTGAAAGTGCCAAGTGGTGATCCATCTTCAGAAGTTCCCAGCCAATTTGATTCACACCATGTGATATTAAGAAGCAACAGAAGGTACTGGATACTATAGAGGCTGTGGGCCCTGACAATATCCCAGCAATAGTACTGAAGACTTGTACTCTGGAACTTGCTGAGCCCCTATCCAGCTGTTCCAGCACAACTACAATGTTGGCAGCTACTTGCCAATGTTGAAAATTGCCCAGGTGAGTCCTGTACACAAGCACCAGGACAAATCCGACCCAGCCAACCATCGACCCATCTGTCGACTCAATCATCAGTAAAGTGATGGAAGGGATCTCAATAGCGCACTTGGGCAGCAATAACCTGCTCATGGATGCTCAGTTTGGGTTCTACTGGAGTCACTCAGCTCCTGACCTCATTACAGCTTTGGTTCCAATATGAACAAAAGAGTTGGATGCCTGAGGTGAGAGTGACTGCCTTAACATCGTATTGCATCAAGGAGTCCTAGCAAAACTGGTGTCAGTGGGAATCAGGGGAAAACTCTCTGCTGGTTGGAGTCATACCTGGCACAAAGGAAGGTGATTAGGGTGATTGGGGGTCAATCATCTCAACTTCAGGACATCAATGCAGAAGCTCCTCAGGATAGTGTCCAAGGCCCAGCCATCTTCGGCTTCTTCATCACCGACATTCCTTTCTTCATAAGATCGGAAGTGTGAATGTCTCCAAGACCTGGACAATATTCAGGCTTGGGCTGACAAATGACAAGTAACGTACAGGCCGAACATGCCGGGTAATGACCATCTCCAATTAAAGAGAATCTAACCATTGTCCCTTGGCATTACCATCACTGAATCCCCCATTATCAACATCCCGGGGGTTACCATTAACAAGAAATTGAACTGGACCAGCCATATAAATACTGTGGCTACCAGAGCAGGTGGAATGCTAGTAATCCTGTGGCAAGTAACTCACCTCCTGACTCCCCACAGCTTGTCCCCCATCTACAAGACACAAAGGACTGTAATGGAGTAATCTCCATATCCAAGGAGTGCAGCTTCAACAACACTTAAGAAGCTCAACCGCATCCAACCCACCTGATTGCTACCCCTTCAATTCCTCCACCTGTAACGAACAGTGGTAGTAGTGTGTACTATCTACAGGACGCACTGCAGGATCTCACCAAAGTTCCTTTGGCAGCACCGTCCAAACCATGATGATCTCGAAGGGCAGGGGCACAGATACCTGGGAACACCATTACCTTGAGGTTCCCCTCCAAGATGCTTACCAGCTGACCTGGAAATATATCTCTGTTCCTTCACTGCCACTGGATCAAAATCCTGGACCTTCCTCTCTAACAGCATTATGGGTGTACACACACCTCTGGGACTGCAGCGATTCAAGAAGGCTCACTACCACTTTCTGAAGGGCAACTAGGGGTGGGCAATAAATGCTGGTCACGCCCACGTCTTGTTGATGAACAAAAAAAGTAAAGGGTTTTTTTACTTTAAAAGAAAATCATTTTTGTGTTTTTTAAAATTAATTACGTCAATCAAACATGAATTTATCATTGTAATATTTCTTTTCTCCTTGTTGCAGAATAATTATAGTCTTCTCAATGACGTATTTCACAGATCATAATAATCTTACAAGCAGAAGTTCAAGTAATTGTTGATTAGAAACTTGAGAGCAGAGGTGCGAGAGATGTGGGCGTATCTGCCTCTTTAAATTGTGCCAGTAAATGTCACTGGAAGGATGCAGGAAGGATAAGTTCCTCATTATTGGCAGAATTGCAAATGGAGCAGTTCCACCGTGAGCAGTGTACAAACATTATAAGGATAGCTGGGCAACTCTCAACCACAATCTGCTGATATGCTGCTGTAATTAGTACCACATATGTCCTGTGCCCACTTGTTTGACAGATGTATTCCCAGAGGAGAGAGGCATCTGCCTTCAATGTCAAATATGATGGCTATTGAATTGATTCTTCAGCTTTAGAGTGGAGGCAGAGAAACATCCTGTTTTTATCACTGCATGGCCTCTGGTTGCTCTCTTTTTTTCTCCTGTTCCTTCCTCTAGGGTTGCCAACTGCAGTTGGACATAGTCATGACCTCTCATCTCCATTGCCTGTCAAACAGTCTAGTTCCCCCCCAGTCTCCAGTATCTTTTATAATTCTTAAACAAGAATTGAAATACATTCTTTCATACTCTTGTTTTTAAATAACCAACTTATTTTTCTCTTGGGTTGCTTACAGCAATGTACAAGAATTCATCCTTCTTGAGGCCTTTTCAGACGTTGTCTGGGGGGCTTGGAATATAGAACTTGAGCCATGTAAACAGGTTTTGAATAGTGTAAAAGATGCAATGTGTATATTCACACACACACATCACAGAATCCCTACAGTGCAGATGGAGGCCATTTGGCTCATCGAGTCTGCACCAACTCTTGAACAGAATAACTTACCGAGGTGCTACCCCGCTAATCCATCTAACATACACATCTTGGGAAACTAAGGGACAGTTTGAATGGCCAATCCACCTAACCTGCACATCTTTGGAGTGTGGGAGAAAACGGAGCACCCGGAGGAAACCCATGCAGACATTGGGAGGATGTGTAAACTCCAGACAGACAGTGACCCAAGTCTGGAATTGAACCTGGGTCCCTGGCACTGTGAGGCAGCAGTGCTAACTACTGTGCAACTGTGCCGCCCTATATATGTGCGTATTCACTTCCATATATGTGTATATTCTATGTATATGTGCACACAAACAGACATGTTTATATGTTTCATATATAGTTATGTATACGTTAAAAAATGTGGGTTGATAAATATTAGTTTTTACATTTCTTGCACCATATCTTAAAATCAAACTGGCAGCAATATTGTTATATCCCTTTTGACTCCCCTGTCCTAACTTTCCACTGTGCAGGGTAGCTTTGTAGCAATGTGGCTTTCTAGAGTGCAATGGAATCTCAATTGTTTAGGCTTGAAATTGCTTGCAAAAAGTTTGTTAAGAGTCTGGCTGTTATTTTGCACAAACCAGCTTAGAAGCCATTGACTGTTTTACATTGATTTTTCATAGATCTTGGGGTACTGATTATTTGGATAAATAGTTGTTATTTGGTATGGTGGCACAGTGATTGGCACTACTGCCTCACAGCACCAGGGATCCAGATTCAGTTCCAACCTTTGTGCGGAGTCTACACATTCTCCCCATGTCTGTGTGGGTTTTCACCAGGTGCTTCAGTTTCCTCCAAGTGCTCTGGTTTCCTCCCACAGTCCAAAGATGTGCAGGTTAGGTGGATTGGCCATGCTAAATTGTTCCTGAATGTTCGGTGGATGAGCGTGGGGCCTGTGTGGGATTGTTGTCAGTGCAGGCTCAATGGCCTTCTTCTGCACTGTAGGGATTCAAATCTATATACACTACTTGGTAGAATTTACTATCTCTGCAGCTCTTGACATTTAATTTTAAATCATCATATGTTTGATTCAATGACTTGGATTGTTAGGAATATTTTTAAAGACTATATCTGAATTGGAAAATAATAATTCTTCTGATCTTCTTCTGCTGGAACCTTGATTAAGTAATTCACATAGAATTACATAGAATTTACAATGCAGCAACTCAACTGGTCTATTCCAGTGTCATGCACCACACAAGCCTCTAGCCACTCTTTTCTTCTAACTCTATCAGCATATTCTTCTATTCCTTTCTCAGTCATGTCCTTATTCATTTCCCCTTAAATGCAGCAACGCTGTTCACCTCAATTATTCCACGTGGTAGGAGGTGTCACATTCTCATCAATCTGGGCGAAGAAGTTTCTCCCGAATTCCCTTTTCTGATTTTTGTATATCTTATATGTTAAGAATCTAGGCTTTTGAAAATGTAACAAGTAGGAACTGCTTCTCTATGTCTACCATTTTGAGTTCCTTCATTATTTAAAGTCTTCTAGTCTCTGTGTTTCTGTGTATTAAGTCTTTCCTAATTGATTTGATTTATTATTATCACATGTATTAGTATACGGTGAAAAGTATTGTTTCTTGCATGCTATACAGACAAAGCATACCATTCATAGAGAAGGAAACAAGAGAGCGCAGAATGTAGTGTTACAGTCATAGCTAGGGTGTAGGGAAAGATCAATTTAATATAAGATAGGTCCATTTAAAAATCTGATGGCAGCAGGGAAGAAACCATTCTGTAATCAGTTGGTAAGTGACTTCAGACTTTTGTATCTTTTTTCCCGACGGAAGAAGGTGGAAGAGAGAATGTACAGGGTGCATGGGATCCTTGATTATGCTGGCTGCTTTCCTGAAGCAGTGGGAAATGTAGACAGTCAATGGATGGGAGGCTGGTTTACGTGATGGATTGGGCTACATTCATGAACTTTTGTAGTTTCTTGCAGTCTTGGGCAGGGCAGGAGCCATACCAAGCTGTGATACAAGCAGAAAGAATGCTTTCCAAGGTGCATCTGTAAAACTTAGGTGATATTATCCTTGTACATCTTTTTGTACTTTGTTCATTGCACCTTTATCTTAAACAGATCAATCAGAAATTGGAAAGTTATTATAAGTGTAGAGTAGTATTATGTATTTGAAGTGGTTGCATCTCTCCTGGAATAATGTTGTGTGATCTGTAATGGCATAAGCAGAGAAGTTCACTGGCTTTTGCGGTTCTTCTATCTTAGTCCTGGAATTAGCAACACCTTTATAATAAACCAGCTTTCATCACTATCATTCTGGGTGTTATTTTACAATTTTGACAGGCCATAGTCACTTGACGGCAGTTTCGGACTGTATGAAGGTATTCCTCCTTTAGCAACTAGTAGGATGCAGAGATGGTCGTTGATGTTATTGACACACATCTATATTAAATATCGTCAATCGGAACAATGTGCAAATGCTGATGTTTTGTCAAGATTGCCACCACAAATCAAGCAAGAATCTGAAGGAACATTTATTAATATCGGATACTTCTTACAAGTGGATAGTGTACCGGTAACTCCGTCTCAAGTTCAGAGGCACATAAGAACCGATCCAGTGATGAGGAAAGTAATGAATATGATCCTAAAAGGAGCAATGAAGGAAGAATATCAGAAAAACCCAGATCTTAAGCCTTATGTCACAGGAAGACTTGAGTTGATAGTCCAGAGTAGAGTTTTATGGGGAATTCTAGTGATTTTTCCCCTGCTTGCACAGAAGAATCCTGGAACAGCTACACAAGGGACATCCAGGTGTGGTAAGACTGAAAAAAAAGGCACACTGTTATTTTTGATTAGGACTGGATGCAGAAATCAAAGAGAACGTGAGGCAGTGTCAGTCCTGTGCAAAACAAAGTGGCAAAGATTAGTGGGAACCTAGAGGTTTGGGAAATCTTTAAAGGTCAGCAGAAAGCCACGAAAAAAGCTATAAAGAAAGGTAAGATGGATTATGAGAGTGAACTAGCTCAGAATATAAAAACAGATAGCAAAAGTTTCTACAAATATGTAAAATGAAAAAGAGCGGCTAAAGTAAAAATTGGTCCTTTAGAGAATGAGATGAGGGAATGTAATAACTGGAAATGAGAAAATGGCTGAGGCATTGAACAGGTATTTTGTGTCGATCCTCACAGTGGAAGACACAAACAACATGCCAAAAATTGATGACAGGAAAGCTATGGCAGTTGAGAACCTAGAAACAATCATTATCACGAAAGAGATAGTGCTGGGCAAGTTAATAGGGCTAAAGGTAGACAAGTCTCCTGGTCCTGATGGAATGCATCCCAGGGTACTAAAAGAGATGGCGGGAGAAGTAGCAAATGCACCAGTGATAATTTACCAAAATTTGCTGGAATCTGGGCTGGGTCCTGCAGATTGGAAAACAGCAAATGTGACACCACTGTTTAAAAAAGGAGGTTGACAAATGGTGGGTAACTATAGGCTGGTTAGCTTAACTTCTGTAGTAGGGAAATGCATCAAGGAAGAAATAGTGAGACATCTGGATATAAATTGACCCATTGGTAAGAAGCAGCATGGGTTCATAAAGGGCAAGTCATGTTTGACTAATTTGGTGGAATTCTTTGAGAAAATTACATGTGCAGTGGACAATGAGGAACCTGTGGATGTGGTGAACCTGGATCTCCAGATGGCATTTGACAAGGTGCCGCACCAAAAACTGCTACGTAAGATGAAGGTGCACAGTTTTTATGGGTAATGTATTAGCATGGATAGAGGATTGGTTAACTAACAGAAAGCAAAGAGCGGGGGTAAATGGGTGTTTTTCTGGTTGACGATCAGTGACTAGTGGTGTGCCTCAGGGATTAGTGTTGGGATCGTAATTGTTTATGATGTACATAGATGATTTGGAGTTGGGGACCAAGTGTAGTGTGTCAGAATTTGCAGATAACACTAAGATGAGTGGAAGAGCAAAGTGTGCAGAGGATGCTGAAAATTTGCAAAGGGATACAGGTAGTCTAAGTGAGTGGGCGAGGGTCTGGCAGTTGGAGTACAATGTTGGTAAATGTGAGATCATCCATTTTGGTAGGAATAACAGCAAAATGGACTATTATGTAAATGGTAAAAAATTGCAGCATGCTGTTGTGCATAGGGACATGGGTATCCTTGTGCAGGAATCTCAAGAATTGGTTTGCAGGTGCAACAGGTAATTCAGAAGGCAAATGGAATTTTGTCCTTCATTGCTAGAGGAATGGAGTTTAAAAACAGCGAGATTATGTTGCTGCTGTATAAGGTGCTGGTGAGACCACACCTGGAGTACTTTGTACAGGTTTGGTACCTTTATTTGAGAAAGGATATACTGGCACTGGAGGGGGTGCAGAGGAGATTCACTAGGTTGATTCTGGAGTTGAGAGGGTTGGCTGATGAGGAGAGACTGAATAGACTGGGACTATACTCATTGGAATTCTGAAGAATGAGGGGAGATCTTATAGAAACATATAAGATTGTGAAGGGAGTAGATAAGATAGAAGCAGGAAGTTGTTTCCACTGGCGGGTGAAACCAGAACTAGGGGGCATAGCCTCAAAATAAGAAGAAGCAGATTTAGGACTGAGTTGAGGAGGAACTTCTTCACACAAAGGGTTGTGAATCTGGAATTCCCTGCCCAGTGAAGCAGTTGAGGCTATCTCATTGAATGTTTTTAAGGCAAGGATAGATACATTTTTGAACAGTAAAGGAATTCAGGGTTATGGTGAGTGGGCGGGTAAGTGGAGCTGAGTCCACAAAAAGATCAGCTATGATCTTATTGAATGGTGAAGCAGGCTTGAGGGGCCAGATGGCCTACTCTTGCTCCTAGTTCTTATGTTCTTATTAAAACCAAGAAACACTCCATCATTACTACCCTTGCATCAGTGGGAATGACAGAAACAGCCATAGCCGTGGCAGAGGGTACACAGATTACGCTGGCCCAATAGAGAGGCACATATTATTAGTATTGGTAGATGTAGTGATTTAAGCAAAGTGATTCATCAGCTTTGTAGTTGTTCTATGACCAGGAGCTAGCAACACCTTCATAATAACCTGCATCATGTTATCAACATAAAATAGAATCATAGAATTCCTACATTGCAGGAGACCATCCGGCTCATCGAGTGTGCACTGACCGCAATCCCACCCACATGCTTTTCCTGTAACCCCACATATTTACCCTGCCAGTACCCCTGCCACTAGGGTCAATTTAGCGTAATCAATCTAACTTGCAAAACTTTAGGAAGCATGGTGGCACAGTGGTTAGCACTGCTGCCTCACAGTGCCAAGGTCCTGGGTTCAATTCCGGCCTCGGGTCACTGTCTGTGTGAAGTTTGCATGTTCTCCCTGCGTGGGTTTCCTCCGGGTGCTCTAAGATATGCTGGTTAGCTTAGATTCTACTAAACCTACTAGTATGGCACTTCATTTCCCTTTGTGGTAGCTCCAGTTGATACATAATAAGTAACAGCTCTCTAATATCTGATCACCATTGGTGTAAAAGCAGAATATATTCTCTAAGGAATATAATTTGCTCTCCCTAAAAATTCCAAAGTACCAATCTAGGGAAGGACCGTAGGTGCATGGAAACTCCATCCTGTTCAAGCTCTCTTCCAAGGCATATTCCATCCCAAATTGGAAATTTATTGCTGTGGGTGACATGGAGGCACAGTGGTCAGCAGTGCTACCTCAGTGCCAGGGATCCGCGTTCGATTCCTGGCAGGCAGGTTACTGTCTGCGTGCAATTTGCACATTCTTTCCCTGCCTGTGTGGGTTTCCTCTGGGCACCCTAGTTTCCTCCCACATTCCAAAGATGTGCAGGTTAGGTGGATTGGTCATGCTAAGTTGCCCCTCAGTGCCAGGTGGACGAGCTGGGCAAATATGTGAGGTTGTGGGGATAGGGCCTGTGGTCGGTGCAGACTCAACGGGCCGACTGGCCTCCTTCTACACTGTGGGGATTCTATAATTCGATGATTCCTCCTGGGTCAAATGCTGGAACTTCCTAGTTAACAGCACATTGGGAGGAAGAGCTTTACCACATCGACTGCAAAGGTTCAAGCAGAGGACTCATCACCACTTTCTCAAGGACAAATAGGGTTGGACAATAAATGATTCCCTTGCCAGTGACACCCACATCCTGTGAATGAATGAATTTAGAAAATACTTTTGATTTACGGGTTTTAACTGAGTCACTGTCAGATTTGAAGTATGCCATTCACCCAGGAATTTTACGTTAAGTGCTGGTCTTGTGATCTTTCATATTTCTTCCTGATGGATCGATTAGATGCAGCTGTCACAGGTTAGAGTCATCTTAAATCTCTTCTGTAAAGGTTGCAATCAACTCATACAATTCTGCACAACATCTACATTTCTAGCAGTCACATAGTTTGTTTTAATTCTTTCTTGATTGGGAGTGAGCATAAAAAAGAATTATAGTTGCAAAATTGTCTGGCTTCAGTAAGGTCGGTTTTTTTTAACCGGATCTTTCTACATTGTTATTTTGAAATCAAAAAGTCACAAATGAATGGATTTTTCTTAATTTGTTCATGGGATGTGGGCATTGCTTCAGGAGCTGCATTGATTTCCCATCTCTAATGCTGTTGATAAAGTGATGGTGAGCCAGCCTCTTGACCTGCTATTACGAAGGGAGTTCCAGGAATTTGATTCAATGACAGTGAAGGAACAGTGATATATTTCTAAGTCAGCATGGTGAGTGGCCTGGAAGGTAACTTGCCGATGGTGGTGTTCCCATACACCTGCTGCCCTTGGCCTTGGTAGAGGCAGCTTGTTTGGAAGATGCTTTAAAGGAGCCATGGCGAATTGTTACAGTGCATCTTTTGGATGGCACCCACGGCTACACTTCTGTCATTATTGTGGAGAGGTTTTTAGAACATAAGAACATAAGAAATAGGAACAGGAGTAGGCCATCTAGCCCTTTGAGCCTGCCCCGCCATTCAATAAGATCATGGCTGATCTGTCGCTGCTCAGTTCCACTTTCCCGCCCTCTCCCCATAACCCTTAATCCCCTCTCTTATCAAAAACCCATCAACCCGTGTCTTAAAAATATTTAGCGAGGCAGCCTCCACCACTTCAACGGGCAGAGAATTCCAGAGATTCACCACCCTTTGAGTGAAGAAGTTCCTCCTCAACTCCGTTCTAAACCGCCCCCCTTTTATGTTGAGGCTGTGCCCCCTAGTCCTACTGTCTTTTTTGAGCGGGAAGAGTCTCTCCACCTCTATCCTATCCATCCCATTCATCATCTTATACGTCTCAATGAGATCTCCCCTCATTCTTCTAAACTCTAACGAGTACAAGCCCAGTTTATTCAGCCTCTCCTCATAGCTCAACCCCCTCAACTCCGGTATCAGCCTAGTAAACCTCCTCTGCACTCCCTCCAAGGCCAAAATATCTTTGCGCAGGTGCGGCGCCCAAAACTGCACACAGTACTCCAGCTGCGGCCTCACCAATGCCCTATACAGCTGCAGCAAGACCTCCCTACTTTTATATTCAATCCCCCTCGCTATGAAGGCCAGCATCCCATTCGCCTTCCTGACCACCTGCTGCACCTGCAAGCTGGGTTTTTGCGACTCATGCACAAGGACCCCGAGGTCCCTCTGCACCGTCGCCTGCTGCAGTTTTTTGCCCCGTAAGTAATAGTCCTTCCTACCATTCTTCCGACCAAAGTGGACCACCTCACACTTGCCAACATTAAATTCCATTTGCCATTTCCTGGCCCATTCGCCCAGCCTATCTAGATCCTTCTGCAGACTCTCCACACCCTCCGCACAATTTGCCATTCCCCCAATCTTGGTGTCATCAGCAAATTTCGACACCCTACACTCGGTTCCCTCCTGTCGTATCTATCTCTAATGGTGTAAATGTGGCTGAAAAGTCCAGGTACAGAGACATATTCTGGTGATGGTGTCTGTCAGCAACCAGTCTAACTGGAGCTGGCCCAATGGGCCACAATTTTTGTGGAGGTGAAGACTGGGTGGCTATTTCAACCCCAGTGGAAGTCTAGCCAAATGCTCAGTTGGGGTAGAGGAAATGTTGGGACCAAGATAGTCTGACCCACAACTTCCTTGGGAAATCTCAGCTGAGAAAATCTGGCAGTAAGCAAAAGAAAAAATGCTAGAAAATCTCAGCAGGTCTGGCAGCAGTTATAAGGAGAAAAGAGCTGATGTTTTGAATCTAGACGACCCTTTGTCAAAGCATTTTTTTGTCTCCGGGGATCTGAGGATACAGGTTAGACTGTTTATGACGGCGATGAGGACAAATATCTTCAACCAGAGAGTTGTCAACTTATGGAACTCGCCACAAAGTAGTTGAGGCCAAAACATTGTCTGTTTTCAAGAAGCAGTTAGATATAGCACTTGGGGTGAAGGGGATGAAAGGATAGAGGGGGAAGGTGGGATCAGGCTATTGAATTGGATGATCATCCATGATCATCTTGAATGGCAGAGCAGGCTTGAAGGGCTGAATGGCCTCCTCCTACTCTTATTTTCTGTGATCCCTGCTAGTATTGTGGCATGCAGATACTTGTCAGTGTGTTCTATCCCAATGTCGCCTTCGACAGCACAGATTCCAAGGAAATAAACTTGCAGTGTGACCTGCATTTACTGCTGCTGCTGTTTTATTCAACACCATTTTTTGTTAAGACCGTAAAATAAAGGAGCAGAATGAGGCCATTTGGCCCATCATGTCTGCTCTGCCATTCAATCATGGCAGATAAGTTTCTCCACCACGTTTCCCCGCTTTTTCCCTGTAACCTTTGATTTCTTCACCAATCAAGAATCAAGTTAATGCTTCTGCTTTAATCAGAAGTAATGAAGGCTTCAGACAAACTGGATCCAAAGTAAGCTTTTCTGTACTGTACAGAATTAAGCATGTAATGGACAACAAGATAAAAGATGAAAGTGGGGAGTAACTTTTAATAGGTATTTAGAGATGGAAGGACTGATTAGGGACAGTCAGCATGGCTTTGTGAGTGGAAAATCATGTCTCACAAATTTGATTGAGTTTTTTGAAGGGGTAATCAAGAATGTAGAAGAGGGCAGTGCAGTTGATGTTGGCTACATGGACAAGGTCTTTGACATGGCACCGCATAGTAGGATCTTGCATAAGGTTAAATCTCATGGGATTCAGGGTGAGGTATCTAAGTGGACATAAAATTGGCTTCTTGACAGAAGCCAGAGAGTGGTTGTAGAGGGTTGTTTTTCAAACTGGAAGCCTGTGACCAACGGTGTGCCTCATGGATCAGTGCTAGGTCCACAGTATTTGTCATTTATATTAATAATTTGGACAAGAATATAGGAGGCATGGTTAGTAAGTTTGCAGATGACACCAAGATTGGTGACGTAGAGGATACTGAAGAAAGTTATCTCTGATTGCAGTGGGGTCTTGATCAATTGGGCCGATGAATGGCAGATGGAGTTTAATTTACATAAATGCGAGGTGATGCATTTTGATAGATTGAACCAAGGCAGGACTTACTCAGTTAATGGTAGGACATTGGGGAGAGTTACAAAACAAAGAAACGTAGAGGTACATGTTCATAGCTCCTTGAAAGTGGAGTCACAGGTGGACAGAGTGGTGAAGAAGGCATTCAGCATGTTTGGTCTCATTGGTCAGAACATTGAATACAGGAGTTGGGTCGTCTTGTTGAAGTTGTACAAGACATGGTAAGGACATTTGGAATACTGTGTACAGTTCTGGTCACCCTATTGCAGAAAGGATGTTATTAAACTAGAAAGAGTGCAGAAAAGATTTACTAGAATGCTGCTGAGACTTGATGGTTTGAATTATAAGGAGAGGCCAAATGGACTGGGACTTTTTTTTCTGGAGCATTGAAGGCTGAGGGGTGAACTTATAGAAGTTGTTAAATAATGAGGGGCATAGATCAGCTGGATAGTCAATATATTTTCTCAAAGGTAGGGGAGTCTAAAACTAGAGGACATAGGCTTAAGGTGAGAGGGGAGAGATGCAAAAGTGTTCAGAGGGGCAATTTTTTCCTGTAGAGGGTGGTGAGTCTGGAACAAGAGGTAGCAGTAGAGGTGGGTACAATTTTGCCTTTTAAAAAGAGTTTAGACAGTTACATGGATAAGATGGGTATAGAGGGGTATGTGCCAAATGTGGGCAATTGGGATTAGCTTTGGGGTTTTAAAAAAAGGCGGCATGAACAAGTTGGGCCGAAGGGCCTGTTTCCATGCTGTAAACCTCTATGGGTCTGACTAGAAAGGTTAGAATAGATTTGCCAGCCTGAGTGTGGGAACTAGGAACCTTAAATTTTAAAAAGAAAATAAATTGGTTCTTGTCAAAAGAATGGGATTTGAGGTTATTAGAAATGCAGCAAGCACAGACTGTGGGTAGGATAGCTGGACTATCTGAAACTATTACAATGTCTAATTTTGTGTGGTCAGTATAAATTAGCTGGTTCTGGGATAGATAATGTTATTCAGTGTATCCAGGGAACTGGAATTCACAGAAGCAGGTCATAGTGTTATTATTGGCATAGAAGGAAACCATTCAGCCCATCAATTTCATTCTGGCTCTCCTTGGAGCAGTCCAGTCAGTCACATTCCCTGTAGCTCTGCATGTTTATTCCCCTCGTGTTTCTATCCAATTTCCTTTTGAAATTATTGATCATCTCTGCTTCTGCCACACTCATGGGCAGCAAATGCCAAGTTATTACCATCCGCTGGGTAAAACTATTCTTCCAGCAATGTGCAGGTTGGGTGGATTGGCCGTGTTAAATTGCTCCTAGTGTCCCAAGATGTATAGGTTAGGGGGATTAACAGGACAAATGTGTGGGGTTAGGATGGGGGGTGTGGGTGGGCCTGGGAAAGATGCTGTGTTGGAAAGTCAGTGCAGACTCGATGGGCTAAGTGGCCTCCTTCTGTACTGTAGGGATTCTATGATTCCTCACAATCCCTTGCATCTCTTGCCTGATGCCTTAAATCTGTTCCTCCTGGCCCTTTACCATCAGCTAATAGCAAAAGCTTTTCTTTGCATGTCTTATCTGAACTTGTCATTGTCTAGTACACGATTTCAGATCTCATCTCACCCTCCTTTGCTCCATGGAGAACAACCCCAGTTTCTGCAGCCTAACCATGTGGCTAAAATCCTCATCCTTGGAATCATTCTGGTAAATCTCCTCTTTATCCGCTCAAGGATCTTCACATCCTTCCCAAAATGTGGTGATCAGAATTGGACACAATACTCCAGCTGTGGCATAGCCAGAGCTTTATAAAGGTTAACATAAGAACATAAGAAATAGGAGCAGGAGTAGGCCATCTAGCCCTTTGAGCCTGCCCCGCCATTCAATAAGATCATGGCTGATCTGTCGCTGCTCAGTTCCACTTTCCCGCCCTCTCCCCATAACCCTTAATCCCCTCTCTTATCAAAAACCCATCAACCCGTGTCTTAAAAATATTTAGCGAGGCAGCCTCCACCACTTCAACGGGCAGAGAATTCCAGAGATTCACCACCCTTTGAGTGAAGAAGTTCTTCCTCAACTCCGTTCTAAACCGCCCCCCTTTTATGTTGAGGCTGTGCCCCCTAGTCCTACTGTCTTTTTTGAGCGGGAAGAGTCTCTCCACCTCTATCCTATCCACCCCATTCATCATCTTATATATATATATATATATATATAACACCCCTGCTTTTGTATGTAATATCATGATTTATGTAATCCATGTTTTTATGTAAGACAGACACATGTGAATCTGGTCCTCCTGTGCCATTCAATTTCTGTTGCCTCTCCTTATCCCTTATACCAAAATGCATCAGCACACTTCCCTGTGAAATTCCATCTGCCATGAGTCTAGATGATTAATGATCTCTTTGACTTGATTTAATATTGTCACATGTATTAGTATACAGTGAAAGGTATTGTTTCTTGCGCGCTATACAAAGTACACTGTACATAAAGAATAAAAGGAGAAGGTGCAGAATGTAGTGTTACAGTAATAGCTAGGGTGTAGAGAAATAATTAAAGCATTGTTACAAAGTTTAAAAGAGTTGGAGTAAAATTCTGAAAACATTGAACAAGAGTAGAAGATAGAATTAGAGGATATGTTGGGCATGGCTCACAAGAAGTTGCCACACTCCAGCACCATTTTGAGTTTGAGATTGCCGTGTCCTGTTGCAGTCAATTTGTGTCACCTTCACTGTTTGCCATAACTACACGTTTGGCATCGTTGGTAAATTTTGAAAATTGTTTATTTGTTCGTGTCACAAGTAGGCTTAAATTAACACTGCAATGAAGTTACTGTGAAATTTTACCCTGTATTGCAAAATACAAACCATTTATTTATGTCAAAAATAGGATTGGGCCTTTAGGTGACAACACTGCTGATCTGGAAATCCTACCATTTACCGCGACTCGCTATTTTCTGTCCTTCAACCAATTTCTTTATCCGAGCTAAGCATGACACTCCTAACCCAGGTGCCTCAATTTTATTAACCAACCTTTTGTGAAGTACTTCATCAAAGATATTCTTAAAATTCATTGAAGGTGGTTAATTGTTAGGTTCATAGGCAACCAGCAAATACTGTTAAATTACTGGTAGACATGTGTTAATTCTTTGTGTTGAACTGAAGAGGCACGAATGAAATGGAAAAGCGGAATTAACTTAACTTTGTACCTACGTGTCCAATTATGTGTGGCAGGCTGAAAGTATCAATGTTGAAGTCTTCACTTGATTACCTCTTAGAAGACTGACCAACAATGTGCTGAACCACTATAATGTAATACTTCCTGCTGAACAGGAATTCAAAATGGTGTGCATCTTTGAAGCATTTTACACATACAGCTCCTAATTAAGATGAAGTGGTGGGTGGCAATAATTTACCAACTTGGGTGCATGCTTTGATTTGCTTGCAGCAGTGAAAGCAAATGACAGCTTCTGTTTGGAATTTGCACTGACACATTTGCAAATCTCCTTCTGTGTACCAGCGTTCATCTCCTAGTCTGAGAAGTAGATTTACGCTACACCATACCCATCTGCAATTTCAATCAAAGCAGATTTGTGCCTGTGTTGTATAATAAATGGTTTTTAATGACATGACGAATCTTGTCGAGCTATCCTTGACCTCACAATCTTATCTGTTTATGATGAGCGTCTGGACATGTTAATCGCTAACCCTAAGCATATAGAACACTGCAGGTGCTCCAAGTTAGCTCAAAATTAGAATTCAAAGTAAAATAACCTTTTGTGCTTTGTTGAAAGCAACCAACTTTTCGAGGTAGGTTTATGTTGGTGGCAAGAGTGAGCTTTCTCTGCCTCAACTTAAATCTTCTGTGGAATATTGGATGATTTTCTACTCTTTTATTGTGAGGCTGGGGTACAGACAGGCTATTTCTCATTGTCTGGATTCTGGATTTTTGAAGCTGGAGTTGTCAGTTTAGGAATCACCTGGATCATAACCCCATTAGGGAAACCATTTTGAATCAAGTAGATATTAACCATCACATGCCATAGAATGGCAGATGGTAAGTGCTGAACTGCCCAATCCCAAAAGGACACTTTGCGCTTTGCAACTGGTGTATTATGAGGAGGTTTTCTGAAATCAAGAAGTAGCCAATTGTGATCACCTTATATTAAAGTTAAACATTTATTAAAAATAAAGAAAGTGACCCTTAAAACACACGACTACCTTGACACAGTTAGTAGTACTTTTTAAAACCTTTCTGAACAGATCTTGGCTTAAATAATTCAGAGCAACAACCCCCGCCCTGCCTCTGCCCAATGATAATTCTTACAGATTTTCTATTCTATAAAATTTCAGTAACATCGACCATAAGACAGAGGAGCAGGATAAGGCCACTCGGCCCATCGAGTCTGCTCTGCCATTCAATCCTGGCTGATATTTTTTGACCACGCAATGAGGGTGATAGCAAGCTGGGCCTCCAGGTTTGGCTTCACTACACCTCAGTCTTCTTTGAGATCTCACCAGCTATCAACCACACAGTGTCTTCAATATTTTCTCAAATCTGTTTTCGCCCTTTGATCTTACCCTCTATTGTTTCCTATAATCCTTTAGAGTTTCCCTTTTCCCAGAATTGATCACCCTTTTTCTTACTTTATGACTACCATGTTTTAAAATGTAGAATCCTCCAATTTGTACATATGTTCCCTCTTTATGCAAAATGACCAACTTCAAACCACTTCTTCCATTGCCTTGTGTAAATTTTTATTTAAGTTCTTCTGGTTTCCACTGTTCATCACTGTAATAAACCGACTGTCTTCATACTTCCTTACTGATGTTTGATCTTTGCAGTCTTTCTCCAATCCAGTTAAACCAGCCACAACCCCACAAGCTTTTTCCAGTATATGAGAATTTGACAGCGATATTACAAAAGACAAAATATAAATCACTCATTTTCCTAACACATGGTATTATTTTGATAACGAGAAGGGACTTCTTGCCAAACCAATAGTGTCAAAATGCAATTGGCCATTTATCTCACTTCTATTGTGGGATCTTGCTATGTGTAAGGCAACTGCTACATTTGTTTATACAAATCGCCTCGCTTCAAAACACTGTATGTGAAGATCTTTGGGCTGCCACATAAGGTAGATTCCATGGAAATGGCAGTCTTTCATATCTTGAGGACACATATGTCACACTACTGACAAAATTGAGTTGTGATTCAGAAGAATGGTGAATATGACAGCAGTTTCTACACCTTTGTAAATCCTGCAATGCTAGCAGTTAAAGTTGTGAAATGTCCCATCTGAGAAACACTTATTATTCTCCCCCAACTGTAGACCAAGCTGCTGCGTATTTCTCTCATTCGAACACATTCTGTTGGAGCAAGGTAGAGTGTAGTTTGAAATAGAACAGTCGTATGTGCTATTCAGTGGGCTAATAGACCTCGCTTAAGGCATATGCTCTTTTGAAAATAAACCCAGATCTTTATGAAACAGGCCAGTTCGAATCGGTCAAAGTAATTGCTTATTGACTCATCAAGGCAGATGTTTAATTAAAATGTATTTTCCAGGGTCACATTGTCAATTGCCATTCCAAAAAGGAAATTAATGAATAATTAAAGTCTGGTGAGTTTTTTTTGTTGATGCTAATGTAATCCTGGATTGCTTTATTTCCCAATTTTTTATTGGTTGTGCATATTTCATGTATTTGTCTAGTGATTTTTCTTTTCCATTTCTGGGCTGTTTGCTGAACAGACTGCCTGTTTATTGACCATTCTTTAAGCAGAATAATTGGTGTGCCATAAACTCTTGTGACTAGCATGGTTATTTTTTAAAAAAAGTGTTTAAAACAATAACACGCCAAACATTTAGATTTCTTCTAAATGTTATAAGTTTACAGTTAGACTTTGTAATAAGTTCAGTTGAAGGCCACTGGTTTTTGGGTTTAAACGCTATAGAATCATAGAATCCCAGTACAGGAGCTATTTGGCCCACCAAGCCTGTACCGACAACAATCCTACCCAAGCCCCATCCCCGTGACCCCATGCATTTACCCTGTTAATCGCCCCAAACCTACACGTCCTGGAACACTAAAGGGCAATTTAGCACGGACAATCCACCTAACTCGCACATCTCTAGATGTATGACAATAACAAATCAAATCAACTATCCTTGCTGGGCACCAGAGCAAATGCACCATTTCCCCACCCACCTGCCACACCCTGATCTCCACCATTCCCTTCCTGCCCACCTGTGTCCCTCCCTTCCCTGCTTGGCTGCAATCCTGCCCAACGTTAACATGCCATTCCTGGAGTTACTGTAACAGCATTGACTTACGTTTATGTAGCAGCTTTTTAACATTTTCAAATGTCCCAAGGTGCTTCACAAGCGCATTACCAGAAAAGTTTGCCACCGAGTGCAGGGAGCAGTTTTTTTACACCCTAGAGGGTGGTGGTGGCCTGGAATGCACTGCCAAGTGAGGTGATTGAGGCAGGTACGTTAGCGACATTTAAGACTTTACTGGACAGACACGTGAACAGACGGGGAATAGAGGAAAAGAAGGGTTGGTCTAGATAAGACAATGTGATCGGCACAGGCTTGAAGAGCCGAAAGGCCTATTCCTGTGCAGTATTGCTCTTTGAGTCACATGAGAATTAGGAAATACAATATTAAGAACTATAGCTTGGTCAAAATCATAGGCTTTGAGGAGTGTTTAAAGGAGAAGTGAGAGGTAGAGAACTTTCAGGGAGGATTTCCCAGATTTGGCTCATAGTCAGGGTGAAGCTGCAGCTGCCAATAAAGGGGATAAAGGAAATCGAGAATGCTCAAAAAGTCATAATTGGAGAAGGGTGGAAATCTCGCTGGGTTATCGGGCTGGAGGAGGTTACAGAGTAGGGAGGCGAGTCTATGGATTGATTTGAACTCAGAATATTAAACCTTTTGTAGGGTCAGGGCAGTTGTTGTAACAGTGTAGCAGTGTTGAAAGTGGGCAGTCTTGAGGATGTGGGATTAGAGGCTCAGCTCAGAGTTGAATGGATAATGGGGTTGCAAACAAATTTATTTAGCCTCAGTCACTGATTCACATTTATGGTAGGGGACTGAGAATGGTGGTTTTAATCTTGCCATTATTCAACTAAAGAAATTTTCTGTTGAAGAAGAGAGAAATTTGATTTTTTTTTACTTCTTTTAGCAAGCGCATTCACTTGATGTAAAGCAGTATGTTATGTTGGCCACATCAAGCCTGATTTTAATGCCCCGACTCCCATATGTGAAATGGTATTATCAATTTGCTGGCTGAAAGCTCCTTCTGTAATTACAACCTCAGCAAATTCTCTGAAATGGTTTTATTGGCTTTATGTACCTGCAGATAATTAAACGGAAATCGTTGAGTTTCAATCAAAGAATACTCAATGGGTGTCGTAAGCTGGTCGAGGAGCTATACTTGAAGGACTGTAAGGAGGTTTCACTTCTGTTGCTCAAGAACATCCTAAATTCAGAAGTGATTTGACTAATAGACTATACATATTTCTAAAAAATAGCACCTCAGGTGCATATGCTTGCTTTACATTATCTGTGTAGCTCTTTATGTTTAAGTTTAGTGTATTCATAATATATGGACATAAGAAATAGGGGCAGAAGTAAGCTGTTCAGTCCTTTGAGCGTTCTCCATCATTAGGAGAAACAAAGTTATAAACAATGGAGAAAGCATGCTTGCTTCAAAGGGCGGTTCCTCGATTGCTATTACAGAATGTTCACTCAGATATTTGGAGATTGACAGAGGAGATTGGGATTGTGCAAAATTACTTTGGGGCAGCACGGTGGCACAGTGGTTAGCACTGCTGCCTCACAGCGCCACTGGGAGCCCAGGTTCGATCCCCGACTCAGGTCACCATGTGGAGTTTGCACATTCTCCCCGTTGCTGCGTGGATTTCTTCCGGGTGCTCCAATTTCCCCCCACAGTCCAAAAGATGTGCGGTTAGGTGAATTGGCTATGCTAAATTGACCGTAGTGTCAGGGGATTAGCAGGGTAAATGAGGATTACAGGAATAGGGCCTAGGTGGGATTGTGTATGGTGCAGACTTGATGGGCCGAATGGCCTCCTTCTGCACTGTAGGGATTCTATCATTCTAAATAAAATCATAGCTAATCTTATACTTAAACGCCATTTTACTGCACTATCCCCATATTTTTAATATGTAGAAATCTACTGGTCTCCATCTTGAACACGCTTAATGACAGGACAGAATATTCCAAAGATTCACTGCCATCTTGAGTGAAGAAATTCCTCCTTGTCTTAGACTTTAATTTTTTATTCATTTGGGGATGTTAGCTTTGCTGACTGGGCCAGCATTTATTGTCCACCCCTAATTGCCCTTGAATTGAGTGGCTTGCTAAGCCATTTCAGAGGGCAGTTAAGAGTCATGCACGTTGCTGTGGATGATCATCCATCCATTGCTGACGAAGCCGAGTCCTGTATTGACTGATCGTACAAAGATCATCCGGGGGTAGTGCAGAGAAAAGAGTTTGCACAAAGCTATTTTTGTGGCCAGGGTGTGACTTTCACATGGAAGACGTGTGCTAAAATAGGGAATACTGCGCCTCTGGAACCATTTCACGCATGGATTGGCCAAAATCATCTTGGCAGAGGAAACATATCAACTTAGCGTTACCCATTGAAGGCTATATGCATCTTGTCCTTGACGGCGCTCATTAAAAGTGGGCCGAAAGCAGGATGGTGAAATCCACCACTAGGAAAATAATCAAAGTATAGTTAAATGAATTGTTTGCAAAATTTGGCTCAAACAACTGGTCAGTGATAATCGGATGCAATTCACATCCCAGGAATTTGTGCATTGCCTTAAGAACAGTGCTATACAACACACAGGGACAGCCCCATATCATCCACCCTCTAACTCATTGGCAGAAAGGCTTGTGGAGTCACTGGGAAATGCCACCAAAGTGTCAAAAGACGAAGATCTGTTCTCCAGGAGAATAAACAAGTTTCTCACGTGCTTTCAGAACATGATTCTTGCCACCACACGATGTTCACCAGCAATGCTGTTCCTGAGAAGGAAACTGAGAACTAAATTCGATCTACTCCCATCACTGACACTTCCACAATAATAACAAGCATGAGTTACTTGCCGTGAACTGTAGCTACAGAGGTGTTTTGAACAAGGAGAAAGAGTTTCAATGAGTAACGACAAGTGATAAGTGGGTCCTGTGACCATTCTAGCTAAGACAGAGCCCATTTCTTGTACAATGCAACTCGATGATGAGAGGATATGGTGGTGACACATGGATAAAATCCTCAATTTAAAAGATGAATTAGCAGACATCATGTCAGAAAAGCTTACACCGACAGGCAAGATGTGGAAATGCTGGTGTTGGACTAGGATGGGCACAGTAAGGAGTCTCACAACAGCACATTAAAGTCCAGCAGGTTTATTTGGTATCACAAGCTTTTGGAGAGCTGCTCCTTCATAAGGTGGGTGGGTCAGACAGGCAAGGTCCCTTAAAAGTCACTATCGTATCTGCTTCCAGTGTCTCCCCCAGCAGCTAGTTCCAGGCATCCACCACCCTCTGTGTGGGAAAAAAAACTTGTCACGTACATGTCATTTAAATCTTGCCCCTCGCGTATGCAGTGGTGTAACCAGAGGCATTCACAGGTTTTTAATCTCTCTTCCACGATGGACGCCAATCTGACAACAGCTCTGAAATAAATCTGCATTGAGTTGGTTAAAAACCCATAATGTGACACCTTATCATCTTTTGTCTTGTTAGTACTATCAGTCAAAACATCTGACATATAACAGCCTTTCTGTCATTACCTCTTATTTTGCTTAATCTTCCTCGACATGATTCTTTTCCCCACTGTTCAGTTTAAAACCTTCTCTAGTTCCTTAGTTATGCTACTTGCTCGAACATGTGAAGTCCGTCCCAACCATGCGACTTTCCCGAGTACTAGTGCCTGTGTCCTATGAATCAGAACCTATTTCACCCACACCAGCCTCTGAGCCACATGTCCTCCTTAATCATATTTACCCTGTTCCAGTTTTCCCCAGGCTCAACTAGTAATCCAGTGATGTATTTAGTTAATGAATGCGCAAAGCACTGTTGTACATTAGCTTTCCAGCTTTAATTGAATGCAGTTTCAATTCTGAAAGAGAACCAAGTTATATTGAGCGTGCCTCGTAGACCTCCTGCATTGAAAGGTGAACGCCTATTTTGTCATTTGGGCTGGTGGTGGGGAAATTATACCTGGCAGGCTTTGTAACTACGGAGCTATACCAGCAATCCCATTGGTGATGCAGGAGCTGCTTTATTTAAAACACATTTCTGAGAGTGCTGGATAGCATATGGCAGCAGCACATTTTCTGTGTAAAATCTTATTTGCATTAAGTAGCCAAAACATTTGTAAATTTAACACATTCTTACTGGCATTCTGCGCTTTGCTTTTTACAAAAGCCTCTGATTGTACAAGGCTGTGTTTGTTGGTGAAATGCAATATGCGTATAGGAATCATAGAATCCTTAGGGGGTTTGCAGAAGGAGGGCCATTCAGCCCATTGAGTCTGCACCGACAACAATCCCACCTAGGTCCTATGCCTGTAACTTTGGATTTGCACTTAACTTGCATTTAAGTGCAAGACCCTGCTAATGACGATAACTCGCATGTCCTGGGACACTAAGGGGCAATTTAACACGGTCAGTCCACCTAATCTGAGCATCTTTGGTCTTGGGAGGAAACCTGAGCACTCAGAGGAAACCCATGCAGACATGGGGAGAACTCCACATGGAGAGAACTCCACATGGACAGTGACCCAAGCCGGGAATTGAACCCAGGTCCCTGGAGCCGTGAGGCAGCAGTGCTAACCACTATGCCATCCTTGATTTTAGTTTTATTCTGTCATTTACACGATTGGCTCATTTTCTAGGAGGTTTTGAGCCCACCAGTTTCTTTAAGCTGCTGTGTTTATCAATGATTATTTTTCCCCGCGTTCTGATTCTCCGAGCTGTCTTGAGGTCACATCTGTAGGAAATAATTTGCTAATACAATAATTGTACTTCCATGAGCTAATATGACCAGAACAATATGTACCTGAAAACTGTTCTTATGTATGTGCAATAATACTGTACGAAATGTGTGTATGGATTGTTGGCTCTTGCATGAATTTGCAACTAGTCCATGTTGGTATTTACCTTGTAGAGCAGACCCTGGGGACTGCAGGTCCCAGCATGCCATGCACGTCAGGAGCAAGTGGTGCACGTAGTCTGGCTTTTGTGGTTCTTCAGGCCAAGATTGGGCCAATGTAGCTTCTTAAAAAGAAAACAGTGCAAAAACTAGGATGAAGTCACTGAGGACCAGGTGCCATATTTGGCAAAGAGCCTTGGACAGGCTGGGGTACCAAAGGGAGTCCCAGACAGGAGAAAAATGGGAGTGAACGTGCAGAGTTTCCAGTTATGAAGAAAGTGTGAGGAGCAGAGAAAGATCTCCAAGCCAAGAAAAGGTCCCAGTTGGCAGACTTTAAGTAATGGGGCCTCAGGCAGGGTGGGGAGGGGAGCCAATTGAAGTTGTGAACATTCCATTAGAATATTCTTTTTTTTTTAAAGACTAGTTTGATTCCACCAGGACTGAGCTCCCTCCAGTCCCTTGACCTGCTAGAATACGGAATACTCCACCTTTGGAACCATTCTGCCCATGGATTGGCCAAATCCAGGTCATTGTTGATGAGTGAGCCCATGTAATAGCCATCATACATTGGGAGTTCTCAACTGGTTGTCAATAATTCACCTATGGATCCTGAGAATATTTCAAAGGTTCTACCAATAACAACCAGAGAATGTGGGAATTGCACATTTGCCAATACCTCTAAATAAATGAATGCTCTGCCCATATTTGAGACCATTTGATTCAACTAACAGCCAGTAACTGAATTTTGCCACTCACATTGAAACCTCAGCACCAGCAAATAATAAATATATATGTTTAATCATGTAATTACATTTTATTTAGAAAAAAAAACTTGCTTTATGTCAGGGTCCATGGGATTCTTATAATGTGGGAAGAGTGGGTCTCAGAAGCAAAAAGATTGACAAATCCCAGTGTATTCCGCTATCAGGAGCACCAAATCGAACCTCCATACTACCTTCGTTAAATGTCCGCCGTGCATGTGCGCACTTCCCAGCAGTGGTTGTAGACTAGCATTGGAATCACATGCAGGTACAAGTAATTTGGAAAGCTAATCAAATGTTATAACTTACTGTGCAGGGATTGATTACAAAAGCAGGGAGGTTATGGTTCAGTTGTACAAGGCATTGGCGAGACGCATCTGGAGTATTGTGTACAATATTGGTATCCTTATTTAAGGTAAGATGGTAAATGCATCAGAAGTGGATCAGAGAAGATTTACCAGACTAATACCAGGAATGGGCAGGTTGCCTGATGGGCGAAGTTGGAGAGTTTAAGTTTGTACCCACTAGAGTTAAGAAGGCTAAGAGGTAATCAAAGTGTTTAGAATCCTGAGGGATCTTGACAGGGTGGATGTGCAGAGGATGTTTCCTCTTGTTGGCAAACTTAGAACTAGGGGTCACAATTTAAAACCAAAGGGTCACTCATTTAAGACAGCGATGAGGAGAGTTTTTTTTCTGAGGGTCTCTGGAACTCTGTCCCTCAAAAGGCAGTGGAAGCACAATCTTTGAATTTTTTTTAACGCGGAGCTAGATAAATTCTTGATAAGCAAGGGGATGAAAGATTTTTGGGTGTCGGCAGGAATGTGGGGTTGCAGTGAGATCCACCATGATCTGACTGAATGATGGAGCAGTCTCGAAGAGCCAAAGGGCCTCCTCCTAATATGTTTTTTTGTCTGTAGCAGTCGAGGGTGATGGAATTTCCCCCACCTTTCTCGAACGTAGCAGCAATGGCACGGCTGTAAGGCCTCAACTGAGAGTCCAAAAAGTCCAAGAATGGATACTCAGCCCTTTATTATCTGTATGGCTTGGATCTACATTAGAAAGTGTCTTTGTCATCTCGAGTCTTCAGATGAACCTAGTCACATCCTTCAAATGCAAACAGTGATCTAAGAACTGTTTGTAGATTTTTGGGAGGAGGACAAGGAAAGATTTGGCCTTGCAACAAGCTTTTACAGGCTGCTGAAGAAGCATCACTTTTAAAGTAAATGGAAATTCCCTTTGATCGGAGGGTTCTGAGCAACAAGAAAGCTGTGTCTGCTGTTTTACAAGTGAAAATGTCACTTTTTTTCAGCGACTTTGTACCAATGCACAGATTTCAATAGAAATGATTTTTTTTATTGGTTTCATAAATATGTTAGCAGATCTGAGTGTTCTATTTTTATTTTGTTTAATATCGGTTTAAAGTTGCACCAGTTTACCCCTAACCATGTTGCCTGGAGCACGCTGCTGGAAGGATGACGGGAGCTGATTGAATACTAACTTTCAAAAGGAAAGTGGATTCTGGGGACTGGGTTCGAATCCCACCAGTGGCAAATAGTGAAATTTGAATTTAATCAGAAAAATCTGGAATTAAGCTTTAAGATGACCATGAAACCATTGTTGATTGTTGTAAAAACTCATCTGGCTCACTAATGTCTCTTGAGGAAGAAAATCTATCATCCTTTCTTGGTCTGGCCTACATGTGTCTCCAGACCTGCAGCGACATGGTTGACTCTTAATTGCCCTCTGAAGTACGAAAGGCAGTTAGAGATAGGCAGTGAATGTTGGCCCAACCAGCAATGCTCACTTCCCCTGAACAAATAAAAAAAAGGTCACAGTCCTGAAATGTTATCTCTGTTTCTCTCTCCCCAGATGCTGCCAGACATGTTGAGTGTTTCCAGCATTTCCTGTTTGGCACAGCACAGTGGTTAGCACTGCTGCATCACAGCACCAGGGACCTGGTTTTGATCGCTGGCTTGGATCACTGTATGTGCAGAGTGTGCAGGTTCCCTCCTCATGTCTGGGTTTCCTCTGGGTGCTCCAGTTTCCTCCCACAGTCTGAAAGACGTGCTGGTTAGGTACATTGATCCGAACAGTCGCTGGAATTTGGCGACTAGGGGAATTTCACAGTAACTTCATTGCTGTGTTAATATAAGCCTTTCCTGATTGGGTTTATTAGTGACTATCTTATATCTACTCCCTCTAGTTTTTGACTCTCTCAGAGATGCTTATATATTAATATGTAAAGTGGTCTCATTAACTCGGTTAGCATTATGACAATTGGAATATAATTTAACATGCTGATTTAATCATTGAAGTGCAAATTGCTGATATTAGTTGAGCGGATGTGCTTCAGGAGTGGCCAGCCACTCGGACTGTGTTTGGGAGAGCTTTCCATTTTGAGAAGGTGAGCAAAGTTCATGGCTAGAGCACACTTTCCCTGAACTGAATCCTGTCGGAAGAATGCTATATTTGAATAAGCTAAAATTTGGAGCATGTGCACAGGAACTTATATCCTGGCAGCTATGAGTCAGGATTTGGAGATGTTGGCGTTGGACTGGGGTAAACACAGTAAGAAGTCTCACAACACCAGGTTAAAGTCCAACCAATTTATTTGATAGTAAACTCACAAGCTTTCGGGGCTTGCCCCTTCTTCAGGTGAATGGAGAAGGGGCAAACCCCGAAAGCTTGTGAGTTTACTATCAAATAAATTGGTTGGACTTTAACCTGGTGTTGTGAGACTTCTTACAGCTATGAGTCAGCGCAGAATATTTGATGAATAATTTGAATGAAGCTGTGTCAGCCTCCTGTCACTATCCGTAACAGTACATTACAGAATACATTACAGTTTTGTGCTGTTTCTCAATGGTGAGTTGGATGGCAGATTTTGTACTCTCAGAATAGTGATTGAAATTTTGCAGGAGGATTTCATTATTTAGAATTGACTGTCGTGTTTCCATCATTACAAACTGTGACTACTGTAAATGCTTTGGGATGTCCTGAGATTGTGAAAGGTGCCACAGAGATGCAAGTCTTTCTTTTCATAATCACTGGTTGTAAGGGGCAGCACAGTAGTGCAGTGGTTAGCACTGCTGCCTCACAGGGACCCGGGTTCGATTCCAGGCTTGGGTCATTGTCTGTGTGGACCCTGCATGTTTTCCCTGTGTCTGCGTGGGTTTCCTTCGGTTTCCTCCTACACTCCAAAGATGTGCTGGTTAGGGTGCATTGGCCGTGCTCAATTCTCCCTCAGTGTACCCGAACAGGTGCCAGAGTGTGGCGACTAGGGGCTTTTCACAGTAACTTCATTGCCATGTTAATGTCAGCCTAATTGTGACTACTAAATAAAATAATAAACTTTAATGAGTATGGGGAAGGGAAATTGCCTGGAGTAGATCACAAAAATGCAAATTGTGAATGGATAATGCCATTAATGCATTGGATATTTTATTCTACCATATAAAATGTAGTTGTACATTAGAAAACAGGTTGATGGAGACGTAATCAAGGATGGATAGAATTCTTGAGCTTCGTTTACAATATTTATATGAGGAATAAAAGGATAGAATTAAGCATGATAAATGTTGTAAAAACCATGCGAAACAATCTGAATTTCCAACAAGAGAGAATTCAGCCATCTTCCTTTAACATTCAATGGCATGATCATTGCTGAATTCCCCGCTGTCAACATTCTGGGGGCAGTAAATGACCAGAACCTCAAGTGGACCTGCCATATAAATACTGTGGCTACAAGAGCAAATCAGAGGCTAAGAATTCTGCGGAGGGTAACTCTCATCTCCTGACTCCCCAGAACCTGCCCATCATCTCCAAGTCACAAATCAGGAGTGTAATGGAATACTCTCCCCTGCAGTTCAAGAAATCAGCTCACCACCACCTTCTCAAGGACAAACAAGATCTGGCAATGAATGCTGGCTCAGCCCAGCTCCCTTGAGTGAATAAAAGTAAATTGTCTGGATGAGTGCAGCTCCAACAGCACTCGAAACTCAACACCATCCAGGACAATTCAGTCCACTTGGCTGGCACACAATACACCAGCTTCAACATTCACTCCCTCCACCAGTGGTAACGTTGTGTACCATCTGTGGCAACTCACCAAAGCCCCTTTGGCAGCTTTCCAAATCCACTTGTTTTAACACCTCGAAGAACAAGGGTAGCGCAGGTACATGGGAACATCACAACATCCCGCCTGCGAATGAAGAAACTTCACGATCAGCAGTGTAGTCAGCATTCCAAACATTGGGAAGCAGTGGGGTAGTGAAACTCTTTTGCACAATGAATTCCCAGCCCACACCCAATTTACAGGTGTTTCATTTAACTTCATTTTCTCCAGACGCTTTTTTGGCTCTCACTAAGGATGTTTCCTTGTCCAAGCTGTCATTGTTCTTTGCAGGAGGTTGAGGAGTGTTGGCAGGATATTTGACCCTGATGGTCAGGATTTCCTTCTAACAACTTTCTCCTCCCCATCTCCACCACCTGCGAGTCCAACTGGATAGTTTCCAAAACTAGAAATATTCAAAGACTGCTTCCACCGCCATTTGAGGAAGAGAGTTCCAAAGATTCGCAACCCTCTGAGAGAAAGCTTTTTCTTTCTTACGCATTGCTTGTTTCTCTTCCCACACCTAACGAAGCATAAGGCAGACTTTCACCTATTCCCATAGTGATGTTTACCCTGGAACAGGCTGCTAGCCTGTTGCCAGAGACTTCTAGCTTGAGAGAAAAGCCTTTGACAAGGTCCCAAGTGGAAGACTTGTAAAGAAGGTAAATGCACATGGGATGCAGGGTAATTTGATAAAGTGGATTCAAAATTGGCTCAGTTGTAGGTTGACGTGGAGATGCCGGCGTTGGACTGCGGTAAACACAGAAAGAAGTTTCACAACACCAGGTTAAAGTCCAACAGGTTTATTTGGTAGCACAAACCACTAGTTTTCGGAGCGCTGTCCCTTCATTAGGTGCGTGGGAGTTCTGTTCACAAACAGGGCATATAAAGACACAAACTCAATTTACAAAATAATGGTTAGAATGCGAGTCTTTGGACTCCTTGGACTCCTCCAGAAGGCCGCTGCCCTCAACTTGACATGTATGCCCAAGCTATCAGGCGTCAATGCCAGATTCATCAGTCGCACTCACAAGACCGCCCCGAACATCACACAAGCAGATCTCAACGCCATCCATGCTTTCAAGACCAACCGCAATATTGCCATCAAACCAGCAAAGGAGGGGCCATCGTCATACTGAACAGAACAGATTACTGCAAAGAAGTGTACCAACAGCTGAACAATGAGGAACATTACAGACAGTTACCCGTATATCCGACCAAAGAACACACCCGTCAACGGACTGATCAAGACCTTTGATCCGGACCTTCAGAGCATCCTCCATGCTCTCATCCCACATATGCCCCGCGTTGGAGGTCTCTACTGCCTCCCGAAGGTACACAAGGCAAACACACCTGGCCATCCCACCGTACCGGTCAATGGGACCCTGTGCGAGAACCTCTCCAGCTACATCGAGGGCATCCTGAAACCCAATTGTAGAAAGAACCCTCAGCTTTTATCGCAACACTACGGACTTCCTACAGAAACTCAGCACACATGGAGCAGTTGAACCAGGAGCACTCCTCGTCACAATGGATGTCTTGGCGCTCTACACCAGCATACTCCACGACGATGGCATTGCTGCAACTGCCTCGGTACTCGAAGCCGACAACTGCCAATCTCCAGGTGCAATTTTACAGCTCATCCGCTTCATCCTGGACCACAATGTCTTCACCTTCAACAACCAGTTCTTCATCCAGACACATGGAACAGCCATGGGGACCAAATTTGCACCTCAATATGCCAACATCTTATGCAGAGATTCGAACAAGACCTCTTCGCCGCATAGGACCTTCAACCAATGCTATACACTAGATACTTCAATGACATTTTCTTCCTTTGGACTCATGGTGAACAATCACTGAAACAACTATATGATGACATCAACAAGTTCCATCCCACCATCAGACTCACCATGGACTACTCTCCGTAATTGGTTGCATCCTTGGACACACACACCTCCATTAAGGACGTTCACCTCAGCACCTCACTGTACCCCAAACCCACGGATAACCTCATGATGCTCCACTTCTCCAGCTTCCACCCTAAACACGTTAAACAAGCCATCCCCTACGGACAAGCCCTCCGTATACACAGGATGAGGAGGATTGCAACAGACACCGCCAGACACTGAAAGATGCCCTCATGAGAACAGGATATGGTGCTCAACTCATCGAAAAACACAACAAAAAACCTCACTTTGTCAAAAGCACTTCAGCGGTCACAGACATTCGGCCTCTGATCTTCGGGGAAGCATTCTCCAAGGCGGCCTTCACGACACATGATAGCGCAGAGTCGCAGAGCGGAGACTGATAGCCAAGTTCCACACACGTGAGGACGGCCTCAACCGGGATCTTGGATTCATGTCACACTATCTGTAATCCCCATCTGAACATCACATCACTCATTATATCTTGCTATTCATTATATTACAGGATGTTCTTACTCTTGAGGGAATGCAGCAAAGATTTACCAGGCTGACTCCAGGGATGGTGAGACTGATGTATGAGAAGAGGTTGACTAGGTTAGGATTGTTTTCGCTGGAGTTCAGATGAATGAGGGGGATCTCATAGTGACTTATAAAATTCTAACAGGACTAGATCGGGTAGATGCAGGAAGAATGTTCCTGATGTGGGGTGTCCAGAACCAGGGGTCACAGTCTGACGATATCGGATAGATCATTTAGGACGGACTTGAGGAGACATTTCTTCACCCAAAGAGTGGTGAATCTGTGGAATTCATTACCGCAGGAAGTAGTTGATGCCAGAACAATGTAAGTATTCAAGAGGCGGTTATATATAGCACTTGGGGCGAATGGAATCAAAGGTTATGGGGAGAAAGCAGGATTAGGCTATTGAGTTGGACGATCAGCCATGATCGTAATGAATGGCGGAGCAGGCTTGAAGGACTGAATGGCCTTCTCCCTTTCATATCTTCTAAGTTTCTATGAGAGCTTCCTACCTTGCAGATGGTAAACAAGGAGGATAGTATATTGCAGTGTAAGTGGTCAGTACCATCCACCACCCAGTTCTCCTCTTTCTCTGAAGTAGAGCGCTTTCATACTCGGTCCCCATATAAGCATTTCAGTGAGTAATTGAAAATATTATGGTATGGGCTTTGTTTTTAAATGTGCACCTGGTGGCTTTAATCCTTTGATCTGCCATTTAATGATAAACCAGATGGCCAGGGGTTATAAATTGAGTTTGGCAAACATTCCCATTTGATTTCTTCAGTGCAGTGAATTTAAATCCTGACTCTCTTTAAAATTGCAATTTTGTACTTTGAGAAGCGTTGATTTCAGCTATATAAATTGTGAAACTCCTGCGATTTTGATTTGCAGGTGATGGGCATTTCAGAAAATCCTCAATCCTTCATGATTTTATTTCAAATTTAGTTGTGATATTTTGGAAGTCGAACCTTTGCCTCATGGGATTAAGCACACATTGGTGGTATTAAAGCAGTGTAATACATTTGGGATGTCTGGAACAGTAAAATAGTCTGTCTGTTTCTTCAGCAAGACATGTTTCTCAAGCCACCATTTTATCCTTTATGTCTAGATTGGCACCATTTTGCACGGTGGAATAGATCTTCATCATGTGGTGCAAAGCCATATTTGGAAACTTAGCCTTACTGATGTTGCCCTTAGCTTAGCTATTCACATCGATACTTCTGAATCAGAAGTTCACGTTCTAGCCCAGATACTTGACATCCAGTTGTAGGCTGGCATTCCCGGTGCCGTGTTGAAGGGAGTGCTGCACTGTCAGTGATGTTGTCTTTTGAATGAGATGTTAACGGGCAGCACGGTAGCACTGTGGTTAGCACTGCTGCCTCACAGAGCCAGGGACCCAGGTTCAACTCCAGCCTCTGATCACTGTCTGACACCCTGGTTTCCTCCCACATTCCAAAGACGTGTGGGTTAGGTTGATTGGCTGTGCTAAATTGACTCTAGTGTCGGGAGATTAGCAGGTAAAGGTGCGGGATTATGGGAATAGGGCCTGGATAGGATTGTGGTCAGTACAGTCTCCAGGGGCCAAATGGCCTGCTTCTGTACTGTAGGGATTCTGTGAACAATGAACAGTGCAGCATGATGCTATGAACCTGCCAGCCTCCTCAGGTGGGTATAAAAGACCCCACAGCATTGTATTGATGAAGAGCTGAGAAGTTTCCCTGGATAAAGTTTATTCAACCTACATACTAAAAACAATTATCACATTGTGGTTTGTGGACACTTGTACACAAATGGACGCTGTGTTTCCGATGTGACAACAGTGACTACGTTTCAAAAATATTATTTCATTGGCTGTAATGCACTTTAGGACCGGGCTTGTGAAAATGTCAAAGAAACACAAGTGTTTATTTTCCTTCATGGTTGAAATGAATGTTGGCAAGAGAAATTGCTTGCAGTAGATCATAAAACTTCAAATCTTGAACAGATAATGTTGTTAATGAAATAAATATTTTATTTTATTGGATATAAAATGTAGGTAATGCATTAGAGAAGAAATTAATGAGGACATATTTAAGGCGCATCGTGCTCGGACTGTCTGAGTAGAATTCTTAAACTTTATCATCATATTTTGTGAGGCAAAAAGGAGGACAGAGTAATTTGATAATGAAGGGGATGGATAGGGTAGAGGTAGAGATATTCTTCCTGCTCAGAAAGGACAGCAGGACTAGAGGGCACAGCCTCAAGATAAGAGGGGGGCAGTTTAGAGCAGAGTTGAGGAGGAACTTCTTCACTCAAAGGGTGGTGAATCTCTGGAATCCTCTGCCCGTTGAAGCGGTGGAGGCTGCCTCGCTAAATACATTTAAGTCACGGGTAGATAGGGTTTTGACAGACAAGGGAATTAAGAGTCATGGGGAGAAAGCGGGACAGTGGAACTGATCCACTTCAGATCAGCCATGATCTTATTGAATGGCGGGGCAGGCTCGAAGGGCTAGATGGCTACTCCTGCTCCTGTTTATGTTCTTATGATAATGTACAGCAGTTCAGTCAGTATTCCACAAAGTGTGATGTGGTGCTGATTCCCAGTCAACTTGCGTCAGGTCCAGAGCCCCAACCTGACAAATAACCTCTAGATCTCATAATCGTCATGCATTGCCAGTCACTTCCCAGTTGGCCAAGTGGTATTACTGTTAGACTATTAATCCAGAAACTCAGCTAATGTTCTGGGGACCCAGGTTCGTATCCCACTGCAGCAGATAGTGGAATTTGAATTCAATAAAAAAAATCTGGAACTCGTCTATTGATGACCATGAAACCATTGTCGATTGTCAGGAAAAACCCATCTGATTCACTAATATCCTCGGGGGAAAGAAATTTGCTGCCCTTACCTGGTCTGGTCTACAGGGACTCTGGAGCCACAGCAATGTGGTTGACTATCAACTGCCCTCTGAAATGGTCTAACTTAGGAAACTAGGGATGGACGATAAATGCATAAAATAAATATAAAGAAACTTCCTGGAACCACCCTTTAGGTGCTTTTCACAATTATTTGATACTGCTAACATATTTTAAGTAAGAAGTTGAATTTATATCACACTCCCTCATGTGAAAAGAACCTGCCATGGAGTTTCAGTAAGAGAAAAAGGAAAAATAAATGATGAGCCAATGGAGAAAGAACTAAAGGCACAGTGAGAGGAGGGGATATATAGAACACTCTCAGGAGGCTTTGGGGTCTGGATTCCAGAGAGCTGGGACAAAAGGACCAGCAATGATTGAGTGTCTGAAATGGAGGGTATATGTAGGGCTGGAGAAGGTCATTCAGAGTGGAGTGAGGTGGAAGACACAGCTGAAGGTAGGATTTTGAAGTGGGTTGGGGCACGTGTTGTCAGTGCAGCTGAGCAGGTTGCGAGGAGATGGGGTGTGCAGTGAGAGGGAGATTCCATCATGGTTTACAACCTCCTCCCAAGGAGTTTGGTTAGTACTAGTTTTGCAACATGTTGCCTATCACTGCTGTGTAATATATACATGCGATATCTTCTTCCACCTCTATTTTTTGTGAAATAAATTGCATTTTTATATTTTAAAAAATGAACCTAGCACCCTGTTACAGCCTCAGGTTAGGGCAGCCCAATTCAATTTACAGCCATTGATGTATAGTTGTTGCTATTACTTTGGAAGTTGTGGCGTGTAGTACCCCTCCTGTAAAAAATATCTGATTGGTATAAGAAACAGGAGGGGGGTGATTTGGGGGTTGGAGAAAAGAGGAAGAGGGTGAGGAGAGCAGAACAAGCAGGAGATGAGACTAAGGATAGACCCAAAAGTACAACGAATGACCAGAGATATTTTGAAGCTCTTGAAGGCAGCTGGAGAACAAGTTGGGAGGAAATAAAAATCTTGCATTTACATAGTACTTTTCACAACTTCAAAGCGCTTTGTAGCCAGTGAAGTGAAACAAGTGGTACTTTTGCACAGTTGGCCAAATGTACTTTGAATATCTGTATTATTGCTAATAGTCTTAAAGTCTCAATTTTTCTGAAGATTTTAGAGAATAGCTACTGGTCAGTCAGTCAGTGAAAGGCGATCTGATCGTGTTACCTCATTTCAACTCCAGAAAACACATCCTTAATTTCAGTGGCCCACTACCAACTTCTGTTGGTTCATGTGTTTAGAACTTGTCCTTGCTGTCCATTTATTCAGTGTTTGATTATTGGTCTTGGGATTATCCTGTTGCTCCTGAGAGCTGAGATTCCACAAAGAGTCCTGAAAAGTTTATGGCATTAATCACCAGGTAGGCATATGCAAGTGGGTTTTTTTTTCTCTAATAATAAACACTATTCTTTTTTACCTTTTGCGGCCTTTTCCACCAGCCCCCTCCGCCCCAGACACCCCCTTCTATTCCCAAAGCTTGAGTTTTGATAAACAAGCATTCTCAGCACAGAGTCTGCATAATGAGAGCAAATTCTGCTTCAGGCATCTTGCTGCACTCTGCAATTTAGCTCGCTGGCAGTATAAAATCAAACACTGGAGCCATTTTACACCTTGCAGGTTCTTTGATGGATGAGACTGTCAAAGAAAAGACTCTCCTTTTCCCTCATCCTTTCACAGTTGGCTACATGTTGACATTGACACATCTTCCTAGGGCATCTCTGCGTTTTATCACTGTGCTGCTTTTTGTAATCACCTGCAAACAGCACATGGAAAATGAGGCGTCTTTGGCCATTTTGCTAGTAACCAAATTGGGAACTGGCCACTAGGGGTTGTCAATGACAATGCCGGTGAAGAATGCTATAAATGAATTGCCCAAGATATGAACTCTATAACCATGTCGAAATAACTGCTATGAAAATATATATCTAAGAACTGTGGTTGATGTCCTGCTGATTCGCAGAAATGATCTGAAGTTCAAAGAGCACAAGTCTTCAGGGCTACAGTCATGTATTTTTGTAATAATGCCGTACTAGTATGATATTCGCATTCCTCCGCAGTAAGGTAGGAAAACTTGGTAGCTTCAGTGAGAATGTAGGACATAAGAACTGGGAGCAGGAAGAGGCAATTCAGCCTCTCAAGCCAGCTCCATCACTCAATATGATGATGGCAGATCTCATATCAACATCATCTCCACCTTCCTGCCTGTTCCCATAACCCTTCATCCCACTACTAATTAAAAACCTATCCATCTCTTTCTTAAGATGTGCGGGTTAGGTTGATTGACCATGCTAAAAATTGCCCCTTAGAGTCCTGAGATGCATAGATTAAAGGAATTAGTGGGGAAATATGTAGGGATGTGGGGGTAGGGCCTGGGTGGAGTTGTGGTTGGTGCAGACTCAATGGGCCGAATGACTTTCTGCACTGTAGGATATCTATAATTTCTACGATTCTTCTTTTAAATTTGTTTAGTGTTCCAGAGTCCACTGCACTCTGAAGTAGAGAATTCCACAGGTTCATGACTGTGAGTGAAGTAATTCCTTCTCATTTCTGTTTTAAATCTGCCATCCTTTAGCCTATAACTCTGGCACTCTTGGAGTGCACGTGTCACATTATGATAGCATGGGAAAAAATGACAATTGATTTTGAAGTTACCAGGCCCTGTGTTGTGGTGTCTGGGATATATTTTTGGTAGTAGTGTACTATTGCCTACTAAGTGATGTTGAGTCTATGTTGATTTTAGTTTTTCTGTTAAAATACAAGTCTTAAAATGCAAAATATTATTCTGTGATTCTTTTAATCAATCACTGGGAACTCAGATTTCTTTTTAAAAATTGAGAGCTTGTATGGGGATTGTAACATTTGCGCCTGATGTTTTACAGTCAGGCTTTGGGGAGTCAGGAATTGAGTTTCTTGCAATAGAAGTCCCAGCTTCTGATGTGCTCTTGTAGCCACTGTATTTATTTGGCTGGTCCAGATTAGTTTCTGGTCAATGATAATCTCAGGATTTGGATTGGAGAGGATTCAGCAGTGGGAACGCCATTGAATATTAAGGGAGGATTGTTAAATTCTATCTTAATGGAGATGGTCATTTCCTGACACTTGTGTCGCGTGAATGTTATTTGCCACTTAGCACCAAACCTAAATGTCACCCAGGTCATGCTGCACCCAGGCATGGAATGCTTCAGTATCTGAGGAGTTATGAATGGGACTGAACACTGTCCAGCCATCAGAGTCTAAACATATTCTACTTCTGACCTTATAATGGAGGGAAGATCATTGAAGAAGCAGCTGGTGATGGTTAAACCCAGGACACTGCTTTGAGGAACCTCTGCAATGATCCACTAGGCCTGAGATGATTGACCTCCGATAACCACAGCCTAACTCCAGCCAGTGAGGTCTTTCCTCCTGATTCCCATTGACTTCAGTTTTGCTCGGGATCCTTGACATTGCACTCGGTCAAATGTTGCCTTGATGTCAAGGCCAGTCACTCTCAATTCACCTGTTTAATTCAGCTCTTGTATCCACTGCACCAAGGCTGTATTGAGGTTCAGAGCCAAGTTGTCCTGGCAAGACCAAATATGAGCATCAGTGAGCAAGTTATTGCTGATTAAATGTTGCTTAATAATACATTTGCCAACACTTTTCAGATGATTGGGAGGAGACTGTGTCAGTAATTGGATGGATTGGATTTGTCCAGCTTTTTGAGACTAGGTCAGTTTCTCACATTGTTGGATAGCTATCAGTATCTGTACTGGAGCGGCTATGGTTAGAGGTGTGTCTAAGAACTACAGGCAGAAGGTTGTTGGGGCTCATAGCCTTTGTTATATTTGGTATGCTTATTCATTGTCTGAATAGTTTCCCTCCAAGTTGTGCATCATTCTGACTTGGAATTATATAGCTGTTCCTTCACTTCTGTTGAGCCAAAGTCCTGGAACTCCCTCCCTAACAGCACTGTGGCTGTACCTATACCATATGGAATGCAGCGGTTCAAGAATGTGGCGCACCACCACCACCTTGCAGGCAATTAGGGATGGACAATAGATGCTCACTTTACTGCTATGCCCACGTCATAAGGGTAGATTAAATAAAAAAACCACCTCCATTTTCTTGAGACTCTTTGGAGTGCATGTGATATACAATTAGTCTTTAGCTACCTGATTTGACTTGATTCCTCAAGTTTTATTTATGTTTCTACTCTCTAGCCAACCTTTTCTTATTGCTCCAGTATACCAGGAAAGTTTTAATAACTCCAGTCTCTATTAGCATAAGTAGCTGCCTTTGAACTCTCTCATTCTGACAACAGATGTTAAATCTGAAAGCCCCAGGGTTCAACTTTGGCTGGACTGGAGTGTCCCGTCAATTTTCTGCAATACTTTCATAAAATACATGCATTCATAAAGAACCCACAACATCTCAGAAATATTGTAAGGTATTTCCCATGCACTGATTTAGCGCAAGGTCCATGATGTAGGCAAATTAATAACTGGCACAGTGGTTAGCACTGCTGCCTCACAGCATCAGGGATCCGGGTTTGATTCCCGTCTTGGCTCACTGTCTGTCTGGAGTCTGCAAGTTCTCCCCGTGTCTACGTGGGTTTCCTTTGGGTGCTCTGGTTTCCTCCCATTGTCCAGAAATGTGCACATTAGGTGCATTGGCCATGCTAAATTGTCCCTTAGTACATCCGAACAGATGCCAGAATGTGGTGACTAGGGGATTTTCACAGTAACTTCATTGCAGTGTTAATGTAAGCCTACCTGTGACTAATGAATAAACTTTAGTCTAAATTTAGCAGTTGCTTTGTGCAAAAAATGATACCATGAACAGTGTGTTGATTAACCAGTTGAACCTTTTGTTTTGTTCGGTGGCATGAGTTGAAATAGAAATGGCCCTCAGATGGTAATTTGGTGCACTAGAATTCTAAGGAGACTTCTGTTTATTGTTCAATGGAACCATGGTACCACAGTGTTGAGTGTATCGCGACAGTACAGCCCCATGTTATATTGTGGGATTGAATCCATGGTCAGTCCAACATGAAGTGCTTCCAAATGAACCAACCCTTCTGACACACATGATGCTGATGATGTGAAAGATAATGGTAGCAGTTGCTCCCAAAGTCAGCTGGATTCTACAAGCAGATTTGACTAAGGAAGCACTGCTGAGACACAATTATTGGTGAGCCCAACAGTTTATCCAGTTGAGCATCATGTATTTGATCAGTAATTTAGATAGTGGGAAACATTCAAATCAGGGCAGTACAGAGGGCTGTTAGTTTTAGGTTAGTGACATTCGCAGGTATCACTACAAGAATTTGTTTCAAGGGCTTGACGTAGTGCTGGAAACAGAATTGATTTGCTGAGTTCAATGTTGAAACAAGGTCAATTTTTAATAGGCTTAACTGGCTGAAGAAAACCCACAATTTTCTTTGGCTAATCTGGCGTATTTTTGATGTGGGGTCAATACTTAGGAAAGGGAGCCAAATTGGCAGAAGCATTTGGGACAATTTTTAAAATGAAATACTTCACAATTCTGACATAATAAAAGTAATAAAGGATGAAGAAGTTATGAAAAGTTTTAGGCATTGTGGATAAAAGCACCTGGGATGGAACAAAAATCAACCTCTTAAAACATGGGAATTGTTATTTGCTTTCTTTAATTGTATATCCTTAATGTTTTGTGTGTGTGTGTGTGTGTGTGTGTGTGTGTGTGTGTGTGTGGGGGTGGGGGGGGCGGGGCGGGGTATGAATGTGTTGGGGGGTGTGTGCAGGGGTAGGGGGACCTGTTGTGTGTGTATGGGTAGGGATGTGTGTAAGTTGAGGGGGGGGGGAGTTGTGTTTGAGTGGGTGTGTGTGGAGGCAGTGGTGTGTGCAGGGGTGAGAGGACCTGTTTTGTTTGTGTGTGTGTGGGTGTGGTGGGGGGGAGGGAGGGATATGAATGTACTGGGGGGTGTGTTTGAGAGTTGGGGGTGTGTGTGGGGAGGGTCTGTGCGGGTTTTGGGGGACGTGTTGTGTGTGTATGTGTGTGTGGGTGGGGATGTGTGTGGGTTGGGGGAGTGTTGAGGTTGAGTGGGTGTGTGTGGAGGCAGTGGTGTGTGCAGGGGTGAGAGGACCTGTTTGTGTGTGTGTGTATACGGGGGTGAAGTGGAAAGCAAATCAACATGCATTATATTGAAGGTTGATGACATATGCTTACTGCTTTGGGGCGTGAGGCAAATGGACCCTGGCGCAGAGAATAAATCCTTCAGCTGGAAAAGCAGTTGAGAACTTGATAGGAAGTGGGAAAGGCTAAACTTCCAACTAGGTCAGCATGAGACGGTGCCATCTCCATCCACATTTCCCGGGGGTTGTTAGTCCCAACCTACAGTAGGAACTGAATAAAAATGGTGACAGTAAAACTCCACACAGACTGAGAAGGAAAGTGTGTTTCTTTTGCCGCTGCCTGTGGTAATGACCACGGCTGCGATTTAAAGGTTTGTTACCCATGTGATAGATTGCGCTCTGATGGCTTGCTCTGTTGCACTGCCTTACTTTATAGTAGGTTAGAGGTTTTGTGGCAGGTAAACAGCACGGCTTCAGATGGAGCGGAAAGACACTGGAGCTGAAGGTGCTGCAGATTGGCATGGTTAACCGTTTGAGACCACATGAATCTCTGGACCGGACTGGCCCCCGAGACCTGAAACCTCGAGCAGCATCTTAAACCAGGGCGAGCAACGAGAAGCACAGATTACCCTCTAGACCAACAGAGCCAAACCCCTCAAGGGGGTTATTGCACATGAGGCAGAACTCTCTTTAATTAGCAGACCTGGAGGGGTTTATTGCAGCATTTGTGCGCCAATTCCACAGTAGTTACTTTCGGGACAGAAGTGTGGCTCATTTAATTATGTGCAAAACAGATTTATTAATACAGTAAATTACAGGTGAAAGCCTGCTCTTCCAGCCCCGCTCTCCCAGCCCCTCAGCTGAAGGTCAGCAGAGTTAGCGAAGACCATAGTTTTGAACTTAATTATGCTTAGTCAGGAGAGCACTGGAACAAAAAAGTTACTGTTGGAACTCTGAAAAAGAAATGAAAAATGTTGGAAACATGTAGGATTCTCATAAGAGGTCATGAAACATGAACTATTCCCTTCTCCACATTTCACTCCTTACTGGATTAATTGCCGCATTTTCTGCTTTTATTTCTAATTATTTAAATATCCAGTCCATGCCTGCTGACACTCTTGATGAGACATTATCTTGGCCTGTACCGATTCTGCCACACCAGAAGGATCAGTTGTCTTGATGCTTGACTTTCTCCTTCTGGCTTTGGATCTTCCCTAGTGTCACACCACATCGTAGAATGCCTCCAGTGCACAAGTAGGCCATTTGACCCATCAAGTCTACACTGACTCTCCTGCCCTAATCCTGTAACCCCACATATTTACGCTGCTACACCACACATTTACCCCACTACCCCACACATTTACCCCCCCACATTTACCTGCTACCCCACATATTTACCCCATTACCCATTCTACACATTTACCCACTCCCCCACACATTTACCCCACCACCCCACACATATTTACCTAACCTATATATCTTGAGGCACTAAGGGACAATTTAGCATGGCCAATCCACCTTACCTGTATAACTGTACTGGTGGTCGTTACTATGATGTCAGCCTTGGCTCAGTGGGTAGAACTCTTGCCTCTGGGTCAGGAAGTTGTAGGTTCAACCTCAACTCCAGCAACTGCAGCAGCTCATCTGGTCTGACACTTGAGATCCAGGTGTGGTAATATTGGCAGTGTTAGCTTTCAACAACATGTTAAATCAAGTTCCTGTCACAACATTAGATCATGGGAGTTCTCCCTGGTGTCTTGCTCAGCATTTACCTTTCAATCGAGGTACAGTTTCAAATACAGTCCAGAATGCTTGGTTCAGCTAGTAGCACTTACTTCAGCACTTAATCTGACTTGACACTTTGAGGAACCGGTTTGTTGTTGGGGTATTTCCCATCGAATAGGATGTTAAACTCAAGTCTTATCTGTCGGTTAAGGTGGAATAAGTTAAAATATTAATGCTATTAGAAAAGAGCAGAGACAGATGGATGAGATCGTAAATGAATATTTCTCAACAGTAATCTCACGGGACCCAGGGTGAGATAGTCAATTGGATACAAAATTGGCTTGATGATGGAAGGCAACAGTACTTACTGTTGAGAAAGGCATGGACGTTAGGGAACTTGGGGAGATAAATTGTGATGTCTTGAGCACTGTGCAGGAGTTACACAGAGAAGGAGGTGCTGGAAGTCTTAAAGCCCATCAAGTAGATAAATCTCTAGGACCTGATAAGGTATATCCCAGGATGTAATGGGAGGCTAGGGAGGCAATTACGGGTCCCCAGCAGAGATATTTAAATCATCGACAGCCACAGGTGAGATGCCTGAAGATTGGAAAAGCATGGAAATATAGGCCAGTGAGCCTAACATCTGTGGTGGATAAGTTGTTGGAAGGTTCTGAGGGACAGGCATTTAGAGATGCAAGGACTGATCAGAGACAGTCAGCATGGCTTTGTGAGTGGAAAATCATGTCTCACAAATTTGATTGAGTTTTTTGAAGGGGTAACCAAGAAGGTAGATGAAGGCAGTGCAGTTGATGTTGTCTACACGGACTTTAGCAAGGCCTGTGGCAAGGTACCGCATGGTATGTTGTTGCATAAGGTTAAATCTCACGGGACCCAGGGTGAGATAGTCAATTGGACACAAAATTGGCTTGATGACAGAAGGCAGCAGTGGTTCTAGAGGGTTGTTTTTCAAACTGGAAGCCTGTAACCAGCAGTGTGCCTCACGGATTAGTGCTGGGCCCACTGTTATTTGTCATTTATATTGATTTGGATAAGAATTTAGAAGCATGGTCAGTAAGTTTGCAGATGACACCAAGATTGGTGGCTAGTGGACAATGAAGAAGGTTATCTAGGATTGCAACAGGACCTTGATCAATTGGGCCAATGGGCTAATGAATGGCAAATGGAGTTTAATTTAGATAAATGTGAGGTGATGCATTTTGGTAGATCGAACCAAGGCAGGACTTACTCAGTTAATGGTAGGGTGTTGGGGAGAGTTACAGAACAAAGAGATCTAGGGGTACGTGATCATTGCTCCTTGAAAGTGGAGTCACAGGTGGACAGGTTGGTAAAGATGACATTCAGCACACTTGGTTTCATTGATCAGAATATTGAATACAGGAGTTGGGACGTCTTGTTGAAGTTGTACAGGACATTGGTAAGGCCACACTTGGAATACTGTGTTCAGTTCTGGTCACCCTATAATAGAAAGGATATTATTAAACTAGAAAAAGCGCAGAAAAGATTTTCTAGAACGCTACTGGGACTTGCTAGTTTGAGTTATAAAAAGAGGCTGGATAGACTAGGACTTTTTTCCCTGGAGCATGGACAAGTTTGGTCAAAGAGCCTATTTCCATGCTGTAAACTCTGATTTCTATCTACAAGTACCTTAATTAACATTCTCTTGGAATCAAAACAGATTAACTGATCAGCACTGTTTGCGAGACATTGATGTGCATAAAATGGCTGTCCCATCTACCTACCAAATAACAACTTCACGTTTCAGTTCATTTTATGGGAATCACTTGGGCTAAATGTCATGAGGTGCTATATGAATGCAAGTTTTTGTTTATTTGTGGTACTCATTGACTGTATAGGGTCATTGGAAAAATAAGTTTGAAAGTAATGTTGTACATCCCAGCACTAACACTGAGCATTGGTAACCACAATACTTTGTTAAGTGGGGGTTCCAAGTGCTCCTGAAGGATGTATGCAAATTCTGGGATACTGTGTGCTGCAGTGTTCACACTTGATGGTGGTCATAGAGTCATACAGCTCAGAAAAGGTCCTTCGGCCCATCGAGTCTGCACTGACAAGTTTAGTTTAAAGGTTGTTATTTATTTGTTACAAGTCAGCATACATTAACAAGTTACTGTGAAAAGCCCCTAGTCGCCACGCTCTGGTGGCACCTGTTCAGGTACACTGAGGGAGAATTTAGCATGGCCAATGCGCCTAACCAGCACATCTTTCGGACTGTGGGAGGAAACTGGGGGACCCAGAGGAAACCCATGCAGACACGGGGAGAATGTGCAGTCTCCACACACACAGCGACCCGAGGCTGGAGTTGAACCTGGGTCCCTGCGCTTAGAGGCAGCAGTGCTAACCACTGTGCCGCCATGCTGTGCATAACTACCAGCAAAGGTGCTCTAATCCCTTTTTCCTGCACTTATCCCATATCTTCGAATGTTATGATATTTCAAGTGTTCATCCAAATATTTCTCAAAGGTTGTAATGTTTCTGGCCAACCCAGGCAGTGCATTCCAGATTCCAGTGTCCCTGACAGTCAGCCTGTCACATGAGACACAGTGTCGGAGCAGCAATCTGAGTGTGCCATGAAATCCTACTGACTTCCAAATTTGAGATGCTTATTATAACTTGAAAAGTATCTGTTGGTATCAGGGATGTGACAGTGTTGCGTATAATATGGCCCATATGATATTCATCTATGAGGAATTTAAATTTGTCTGGTTAACAATGATGGGCACAAGTTACACACAAAAATGGGGCTTTACAGAGCAAAGCGATGGGTTTTGTGTTATGCTAAAAATACTGGCTAACAGATAACTTTGATTGCTGAGATTCAGGCTAACCCAGAAGATCAGGGGAAGGACTGAGAGATTAAGAGTGTAATAGGCCCTGCTGGGAGATTACCTTGTTCAGTAGGCTGTAAAAGTAAGCCTCACAGGATGACAATCGAAAGATTTCCTTTGCTGTGCGAAAGTGAGTGCATGTGGTAATGGGATTTTAGGCAAAACTGTATCCTTTGACTTAAGCTCCATAATGAATTTTAAATGATACCAGAACTGCGAGGCTAAAACTATCATGAAATGCAGAATCGGCTGAAGATATTTTCTCCAGAAAAGAAAAGCCTAAGAGGGGGACTGAGTGACCTAAAAGTAGTCTTTAAAATTACTGGGGTACATCTAGAGGAGATGTTTTCACTTATGGGTAAGTCCATAACTAGTAGCCATAAATATAAAATAATCACTAATAGTACTAATAAGGAATTAAGGGCTGCCAAATTTGCCTCTCAGCACCAGGGACCCGGATTTGATTCCTGGCTTGGATCACTCTGTGTGTGGAGTTTGCACGTTCTCCCCGAGTCTATGTGGGTTTCTTCTGGGTGCTCCAGTTTCCTCCCATACTCCATAGATGTGTGGGTTAAGCAGATTGGCCATCGTAAATTGCCCCTTAGTATCAGTGGACTAGCCAAGGTAAATAGGGCCTGGGTGAGATTGTAGTCGGTGTGGACTTGATGGGCCGAATGGCCTTCTTCTGCACTGTAGGATTCAATGAACTTAGGAGAAACCTCTTTCGCTAGGAAATTGTTAGAAAGTGGAACTCACTAACACATGGACTGTTCGGGTGAATACCATTGATGTATTAAAGAGGCAAGTGTATGCGAGAGAGATGAATAGAAGGGTATGCAGATAGTTTGAGATGAAGTAAAGTGGGAGAGGGTTCGTGTGAAGTGTAATCACAGCTTGAATTTAGTTGTTTTATGAGGAAAAGTTGGACAGGTTAGACTTGTATTAACTGGAGTTTAGAAGAGTAAGAGGCGACTTGATTGAAACCTTTAAAATCCTGAGGAGTATTGACAGGATTGATGTAGCGAGGATGTTTTCTCTTCGGAGGGAATATAAGGAGTGGCTCATTTAAGACAGCGATGAGTAGAAATATTTTCTGAGGTGTTATGATTCTTTGGAACCCTCTCCCTCAAAAGAAGGTGGATTTTTTAAGGCAGAGCCAGATAGATTCTTGATAGACAAGGGGGTGAAAGGTTATTGGGAATAGGCAGGAATGTGGGGTTTATATTCAAATCAAATCAGCCTCTGACTCAGAGGTCAGCATGCTAGCAACAGATGATGGTTGGTTGACCTAGAGAGGCACACTAGTGTTATCGTGATTGTTATGCTACTGATTTAGTGCCCTGCTGGTGCTGCTGGATTCTAACATGTAGGACCCGTGTAGTAGGCAACAACTCCAAAGTAAGACCTGCATTAGTTGATAGCAAGAAAAAAGTAGTCTTCTGTGGCTGCAGCCTCAGTGAACCTGGTAATCAACTTCGGTGATATTGCTGATTGTCGGAAGACCGGCACATCAGAAACCAGTGGCAATATGCCAGCTTTAAATCAGTAGGTGCGTGCATGTTGTGCACAGGTTTGTGAATGTGTGTACAGACATTTCAATTCTGCATTGTCAAAGGTATTAACTTTTGTGCAAGATACTAAACTGATGTCTTATCTGCCTGAATGCAAAAACCCCCTTGGTGCCATTCAATGTTTTCCCTGTGTCCTGGTCAACATACTGTGAAGGTACTAGATCAGAAACCCCAAGGTATCTTATGAAGCCAGTCAAGAGCCTAACAATTTTCTATTTTAGCATTAGTGTGAAGAAAAGAGGTTTCACTCCAGGCATGATTCTACTGATAAACTGAGAAGCTTTTATCAAAACAAACTTTATTTAAAAACACAATTTAACTATACAAATGAATTAGCTTAACATTGAACAATTGAACAATACTTAAACATGACTATATACAATTCTTAGCTGCTAACCTATCTCTGAGTTCCAATCAAGCAATGTTTCTCTTATCAACTCAAGCCTCTCTTTAAAATTAGTTAGCAAAACATATATAAGTAGATTGCTTGTCTTAGGTTAACAGTCCGGGAGCTTTCAATTCACCTCTGGAGAGAGAGGGAGACATTGCTTTCTTCAGGCAGAATCTGAAACTCTATCTTTCCTGCAAGCTTAGCTCTTCCCATTAACCACATGATTACCTCTGTCAATCAACCTAATCAAAACTCTACTCTGAAAACCCAGGGGAAACCTAAGTAAACACAAATGCATTAGCTCTGGTTAAGCAAACCTTCCAGGTCTAAAATGAGCACTTACCTTATTCTTCCAAATACTACGTTAAAGGTTTTCCTAGACAAACTGTAAAGTTTTAAAACAGAGCTGAATGTTAAACATACCTCTTACACGATGTGTGATATAAATGTATTTCTTAAAGGCACCACAATACGCCCTTCAATCTTCAGCATCAATAACTGATTAATTGCTCATCCCTTACTTTACCTTTGGATGCTGTGCTTGCCTGTATAAACACTGACTGTAGTTCAAAAGCAATTTATCGGTTAGGCAGCACTTTGAAGTGTAATGAAGACTTGATAAGCTGCTTTATAAATTAAAGCTCCTTTTTCATACATTGGGAGCAGTTCAGAGAAGGTTCCACTAAGCTGATCCCTAGGATGAAGTGGTTTGTCTTTTCAGGAAAGTTTTAGCAGGTTGGGCCAATCTTGCCTGGGAGGCATGCCTTATGAAGTTAGGTTGAGGGAGCTGGGACTCTTTTCCCTGGAGAGACGAAGGTTGAGAGGCGACCTGATAGAAGTTTACAAAATGTTGAGAGGAATAGATAGGGTGGACTCTCAGAGGCTATTTCCCCGGGTTGAAATGGTTGCTATGAGAGGACACAGATTTAAGGTGCAGGGAGGGAAGTTCAGAAGTGATGTTAGGGGTAAGTTTTTCACTCAGAGGGTGGTGAGTGAATGGAATCGACTGCCGTCAGTGGTGGTGGAGGCGAACTCGCTGGGGTCTTTTAAAAGACTTCTGGATGAGTATATGGGGTTTAATGAGATTGAGGGTTATAGATAGGTCTGTAGGTTGGTAGGTGTTGATGTGATCGGCGCAACTCATGGGCCGAAGGGCCTGTTTGTGCTGTAGTGTTCTATGTTCTATGTTCATTGGAGTTCAGAAGAATAAGCAGTGACCTTTTTGAAACATCTAAGTGGCCATCTAGTGATCACTTAAAGGCTTCATTCCATCCCTGCTGGTATCTTATTAACCATCGGGGATTCAGCCATGTGAGAAGCCTGATATCTTTAGTTACGTGGACTGGGGTTGGTCAAGGGGTCAGGGAGGGGGAACCTCCTTGTGAGCCCCCGGGGCCATTGGAGCCACCTGCCTTCCCAAGGTTACCTTCTCTTTAACTCTCCGGTGATCTCCTGAACTTCCTTCCCTCCCTCATCCCCATTCAATCTGTCAGTGTGACCCCCAGACATTTAATTGTCAGTCCGGGCTCCTCAGCATTGGAGATTGCGTGTAGTTCCATCAATGGCTACCCATTGGTGCCGCTGAGGCTACAGAGATGCCGATTAGCTGGCAGCTCTCTAAATCAAGACTTCCTCCTCAGAAAGGGTTGACGGTCTCACCTTAAGGCAGTTAATGATGCTGTCAGTTTAAATTGTTGTGGCCATTAGGATCATGGGTGTGCTTTCCCCGCAACCCAACCATTTAGCTGGGGGGAGTGATAGGGATAATGGTGATCTGTAAACATAGAAAGTACATGCAGGATTAGGCCGTTTGGCCCTTTGAGCCTGCACCACCATTCAATTTGATCATGGTTGATGATGCACTTTCAGAATCTCACTCCCACTTCCGCTCCATACCCTTGATTCCTTTAGCCACAAGGGCCACATCCAGCTCCCTCTTGAACATATCTAATGAACTAGCCCCAACAGAGAATTCCACAGGCTCTCAACGGTCTAGAAGTTCTTCTTCACCTCAGTCCTGAATGGTTTACCCCTTATTCTTAGACTGTGACCCCTAATTCTGCACTTCCCCAACAACGGGAACATTCTTTCCGCATCTAGCCTGTCCAGTTCCATCAGGATTTTATGTTTCTCTGAATCCCCTCTGATTCTTCTAAATTCCAGTGAGTACAAGCCCAGTTGATCCAGTCTCTCTTCATATGTCAGTCCTGCCATTCCAGGAATCAGCCTGGTGAACCTCCGCTGGACTCCCTCAGTAGCAAGAATGTTCTTTCTCAGGCTAGGAAACCAATGCTGCACACAATACTCAAGCTATGGCCTCACCAAGGCCCAGTATAACTGCAGCAAGTCATCCTTACTTCCATGCTCAAATCCTCCTGCTATGAAGGCCAGTATACCATCAGCTTTCCTCACCACCTGCTCTACCTGAATGCAAACCTTCAGCTACTATTCCACAATGACACCCAGCTCATGTTGAACTTTTCCTTTTTCTAAACTGCCACCATTCAGATAATAGTTTTCCTTCCTGCGGTTGCCACCAAAAGTGGATAACGTCACATTTATAAATTAAAACCCAATTCTTGGCATCAGTTAGGATATGGATCGATGAGCTCAAATATAACAGTTACTTAAGTCATGACAGATTTGCTCTAAGTGAGAATAAAGGGTTGTATCCCCTTGATATTCCGAATTAATTTTGGTTTGTTTATTCTTTTTTAACAGAATTACTGCAGAAAATGTGTCAGAAGGATGAAGAGATGAGAGCTTTGCAGGTACGATATGACGTGAGTATAACCTTTTCTTGGAAATCAGGAAGCAACATTTTGTATAAGTGGGAAGTTGGTGTGGTATGGGGTTGCACAAAACATGTCTGTTGCGCGATGTATTCTTCCACCATCTCTGGGGAGCTGCTTTTCATGTTACAGATCAGTGTGGACCATTTCAGTAACAGCAGCAAAACTGCTTTTTACTGTCATTGCTCTTGCTCTCAAGTGGTGGCGGAGGGGCAAACATCTTGAAGGTAACAGTGTTTAATTTAAATCAAAGGTAATGCAAATATTCCATTTCAATGCTTTTTCTTCTAACTTTGTACGTACTCAACTGCAACCTAAGCAGCCGAAAAATACCCTCCCGAGGAAGTCCACTAGAAAGGCACCTTAAACACCCGCTGTCTTCACCACCGGTGCACTGTGGCAGCAGTGTGTATCATCTACAGATGAACTGTACTAACTTGCCAAGGCTCCTTGACACTGCACTTCCCAAACCCACGACCCCGACTGCCTAGAAGGACAAGGGCAGCAGATGCCTGCAAACACCACCACCTGCAAGTTTCCCTCCAAATCTCACACTATGTCAACTTTCACTATATCAACTTTTCAACTATATCAACCTTCCTTTACTGTTGCTGGGTCAAAACCTTGGAACTCCCTCCCTAAAACAGCACCTTGGGTTACCTGCACCGTATATACTGCACTGACTCATCACTACATTCTCAAAGGGAATTGGGGATGGTTAATAAAAGCTGATCTTGCTAGCGATGCCAACATCCCATCAACAAATGAAAAAACGGAAGAAGTTATCACTGAAAGGAAAGTCAGGAATCATTTCTCCATAAACTGTGTAAATGTGATCAAAATATCACTAGGTCCCTGATTTTTCTAAGTCATTTAATATACATATAGAAATCCATCCTTGATTTACTCCTATGTTCCTTGGACCATGGTGAAAATTTTATGCCAATGTCTAAATGCTTCTTTAATATTATGAAGCTTCCACCATCCTTTCAGGCAGAGAGTTCCAGACCCCCACCATCCCCTGGGTGACCCCTCACATCCCCTCTAAACTTAGTAACCGCTTACTTTAAATCTATGCCTCCTGTTCATTGATCGCTGCACCAAGGGGAAAAGTTTTTTCCTCTCTATTCTGTCTCTGACCCTCAATTTCATACATCTCAATCATGTCCCCCTCCCCCTCAGTCTCCTCTGCACTTAGGAAACTAACCTCAGTCTATCCACTCTCCCTTCATAACTAAAACTTTCCAGCCCAGGCAACATCCTGGTAAATCTCCTCTTCACCTGTTCCAGTGCTATCACACCCCCCTCCTATAATATGGATTCCAGATCTGCACACAGTATTCTAGCTGTAGCCTAGCCAATCATAGAATCCCTACAGTACAGTAGGAGGCCATTTGGCCCATCAAGTTTGCACCGATCAGAATTCCACCCAGGCCCTATCCCTATGTATTTACCCTCGCTAGATCCCTGTCACTAAGGTGCAAAATAGCACGGTCAATCCATCTAACCCGCACATTTTTGGAGTGTGGGAGGAAATTGGAGTACCCGGAGGAAATCCATGCAGAAATGGGGGAGAACATGCAAACTCCACACAGACAGTGACCTGAGGCCAGAATTGAACCCAGGTCCCTGGCGCTGTGAGGCAGCAATATTAACCACTGTGCCACACTGCTGCCCCAAAAGTGTGGCACAGTGGCACAGTGGTTAGCACTGCAAATCCCAAACAACCAAAGGTGTTGCAGCTCCACCAATGGTCTGGTGTTTTCTTTTTCTTTAACAAATAGAATGAAAATGTAGCTGTTTGTTAGCCTTAACCTCCATTGATTCTGTTCAGGCTTTGCAGCTTTCCAGGCTGTGCTAGAATGGGCTCTGATCTGAAGTTGATATTCTAAAATACTTTCCTTCCCATCCCTTACCAACCGGATAGTGGCCCAGTTTGAAGGTATAGGCTGAGGGAGCCATACTCATTGGTATAACTCCTTATCTGTAATTTAAAATATAAATCAATGGAAATATCTCTCTCTTACTCGTTACAGTGCATTTACATTTTATGCACCCCAAATTGTCTGTTAATGTCTACTTCTAACAATTTCAGTTAGAGATTTGAGTTGAACTGTAAGTTCTACCTGACAAAGCTGTTCCGTACTTTTCTGAAACGCTTCTGCACTATGCTTTTTTTCACGTGTCATGTTGTTTGGCCTTGTTCTCTGTCATAGATACTCTACCAGAGTTGGTGCAGATTCAATGGGCTGAATGGCCTTCCTCTGGAGGGATTCTATGATTTTATGATAACCCCAGTATATATGAAAGATTTAACTTGTGTTTTCTCGTTTAAAGATGTTGACAGAACTGCAGTGAATTTCCACTGTGCTTGTTTTAATTTGAGTTGTAAAGGTCTGTCTGATGGATCAGTGTTAGTGCCTGACAGTTATTGAAGAGTTTGTAGGTTGATTTGCATTTTTGTTTTGTTTCATGCAGGATCGGATTGCGGACTTGGAAAGTGTGAGTAATTCTTTGTGGAAACTCTTTGTGTTGTGTACACATAGCTTTTATTTTAGTGTACCACTGTTTTGAATTGACTGTCATGTACAATTACCCTCAATAGAGTCAGTCATGTAATTTAACACCATTCATACACCATCTGACTGTAGAAGGGCAGTGCAACTATTTGAAGACCAGCAATGCTGGCAGGTGCATTGGAACAGTGTCTTTTATGATAAGCAGAAGTGGGAGCTTGGAACTCAAGCCAGTATTGTATGAAACTCTTCTCTGCCATATCGTGGAATCTTATGGCACAGATAAAGACTACTCAGCCCATTATTTCTGTGCTGGCTCTTTGCACGAGCTATTCACTTATTTCCACTGTTCCCCACGGTCCTGCAACTTACCTTTTTAAAGTATTTATATCCATTCCTTTTTGAAAGTTACCATTCAGTCTCTTTTCACCATTCATTCCAGCCGGGCATTCCAGATCATCACAACACACTGAAGAGAAACAAAATCTCATTCTTCCATCTGCCTGTTTTTATTTTTGCCAATTGCCTTAAATGTTCTCTTTACTGAGTGGAATGTGAACTGAAATGGAATCTATTCAAACATCTCATAATTCTAAATTAGTGATCACAGCCGCAAAGTACATGTGAACAATGGCATTAAATTATTTAGTTCAACTGTTTCTGATACAAAGTTAATCACTGCAGTGGGCAAAGGGCTAGTCTAGGTGTGTAGTTAATGCAGATTGTTGAAAAACAGTGGGTGATAGTCCAGTAATTTTTAAGAGTAACTTGCTTCAGTTTGGCACCAAATGGAATTTTCAATACACTGCTAAGAAACATGCTATCTCAAACCATCAGTCTAACTCGGAAGAAAATATAATGCCGTAAGTCTCTTATTTGCAATGCTTCAGTCCCCAGGGAGATGGCATCTGCTGTGGACCCGTTGCAGCAATAGGCGAACGGTAGTGGATCCACGCAGTCGGGAGGCTGGACTTGATTTGTACCATCACTAATCTTTCGAAGCACTTCATAATGATGGATGTCAGAGGCACTTGGTTTTCCTTTGATACCTGGATGATGATCGTCTTCTTGAAGCAGATAGGGACCTCAGATTATTGCAAAGAGAGGTTGAAGATGTCTGCGAATACCCCTGCCAGCTGATCCATGCAGGATCTGAGTCCTCACCCGGGTACCCCTTACGGGTACCCGGGTAAACTGCTTTCTGTGGGTTGACCTTCGAAAAAGCTACTCTTGCATCTACAGTGGTGACCCCAGATACAGATTCATCCAGTGCTTCCAAGGCGAAGGGCATGCTCTCACTGACCTCTTGCTCCAAACGGGCGGAGAATGCGGGGAGGTGTACGTTGGAGTCGATGATTTTACATGCCTTCATCTTCTTCACGGCGAGAACATGCAAGCTCCACACACACACACTGACCCGAGCCAGGAATTGAACTTGAGTCCTTGGCACTATGAGGCAGTAGTGCTAACCACGGTGCCACTGTGCCGCCCAAACGGGGTGATTGTTGAAGTAAGCTTTTAATTTTGGAATAGGAATCCTGTGCCTTCCTCATTTGCACTCCAGTACAGTGTTACAATTGCCTGGCTTATTTGATTGATGGAGGTCAAAAAAAGACTTGTATTGTTTTACTGAGGAGATGGTGGAAGGTATTTATGCTTGGAGGCAATGACACAGTAAATAGTCTCGCCTGATGAAGGAGCAGTGCTCTGAAAACTCGTGCTACCAAATAAACCTGTTGGACTATAACCTGGTGTTGTGAGACTACTTACTGTGCCTACCCCAGTCCAATGCTGGCATCTCCATATCATGGAGACAATGACAGCAGTCTTTGAGTTTACAAGGAGTTAACCCTGAGTTCTCAAAAGTCGCAGTAAGGTGCTGTAGGTATCAGGTTGTAAAGAGTTGTGCTGTAAAATGTCCATTTATTACTGGGATGAAAGGCAGTTGGGATCAAGAATAGCTGATTAGCATTTTTACCTGGATGCAAGGCAATTTCACATTGCCACGGGGAAGAAGGCAGAGGAAGCCACTTTTGAGATCAGGTTACAGGCTTTCCTACAAATAAATGAGTATCACTGACAGACACCAGTTCTGTGGGGTCAGCCAAAAGAAGAGGCTGCTTGACTTTGCGTGCTACCACAGCCAGATGTGGAAGGGACACAGTCTCTAGTTAAAGCGACGCATCCTGAAACCATCTATGAACTTTGACGTGGCTGGCAGGAGGACGGAGAATCATCGAAGCAGGCTTTAGTGCTGGTGGGAAGTGACGGTCACTTGAAGTCACTACTGTGTGAAGTTGCTTATGGGAACCCATTAGCTGCTGGGAGCAAAGCTGAACTGATTGCTAAAAGGAGTTGGAATCAGTGGAGAGTGAGATGGGCGATGAATATAAAAGATCTTCTCTGTAGTTAAAAGTATGAACTGCCTACAAAAAGAAAACCATGTTCAGTCAATAGTATTTTTCGAGTTTTTGTTCAGTAAAAGTTTTAAGAATGTGAAATCTTGTGTCAGTCTCTCAGCTACTAACTGGAAGTTTTAAATCCCTGTGAAAGTTACCGGTCTTCACAGGGGATTGTAACAACAGTTTCTCTAAGTTATTCTGTCCTTTCAGCAAACAAACATTCACATTTTTAAAAACCTGTTCTCGCTGCAGTTGCTCCTTTTTGTGCCACAGTACAAAATGACTAGCATTGTCACACATATCTTACCTTAAGTTTCATGGTGTCTCTATTAAATGTACCTTGTGCCATGTTGATTGAACTTTGATGCAATAATGAGGACGGATATGATCACCACAGCAGTTCATGCTTGGACCTGAGCCTTTCAGACAGGTTGGTTTAATTCATTCTGGTCTTTGTAATCTCGAAGTAATTGTAAAGATTATCTAGATGTAATAAATATAAATTTAGCTTGAAAAGCTTATTAACTTACTGTGCAAACAAGATGACACTAGTCCTTTCCTTGGGTGTGGTATGTATCTTTTCATCGTCTTTTTGTGTGTCATCAGTTTTCTTGGCAAAACAGGTCTTCTTTTGATGTTGATGTATATCCAAGTTTTGAGTTGTATGTTTTCCTTGCAAACAACTTTTGAAAACCTGCGGGTTGATTGGTGAAGGTCTTATTTCAATGTCATTATACCATGCAAATTATATCTGCTACAGTGGCCTTTTTCTTTCCCTGCACACTGAGACACCATTGGTGCTTATGGAATGACGTGGCATTACTCTGAATTTTGCACCAGATTGCATTCTGAGCATACACCAGGGAGCATGAAAGGAAGCCCTCTAATGTGCTGTCTATAAATTATAAAACTCCCCTAACGAAACGGGGAAATTATGTGGAGATGCCGGCGTTGGACTGGGGTGGGCACAGTAAGAAGTTTCACAACACCAGGTTAAAGTCCATGTTTATTTGGAATCATGAGCTTTTGGAGCACTGCTCCTTCCTCAGGTGAGCGGAGCCACTCACCACTCGTTCACTCACCTGTTGAAGGAGCAGCGCTCCAAAAGCTCGTGATACCAAATAAACCTGTTGGACTTTAACCTGGTGTTGTGAGACTTCTTACTGAAAAGGGAAAATGCGGGAAATACGCATTGACAAGTTGATGATGTTGATTCTGTTGAAGAGTCCAACGTGAAACATTAACTGGCTGAGCGTTCTCTCCACAGGTGCTGTCTGACCCACTGAGTGGTTCTGACATTTTCTGGTTTTGTTCCACATTTCCTGCTTTTTGTGCAGAGGTCTGTAAATGCCTTCTGCAACTAGTTGCTGAAACGATACAGTGCAGGGAGCCAGTTAACGTAAATAGATACATGAGGTTTTTAACTGAGTGTTACATACATAGTTATATAAGGCTACCTTGTATTTACAGCACAGTAGGTCCATGCCAGTACTTATTCTCCATATGACCTTCCTTCCACTTCTTTTCACCAGATCTCATCAGTATAATTTCTACGCCTTTCTTCCCTGTTTATTAGCTTCCCCTCAAATGCAGCGGTGTGTGCCTTTCACCGCAATTGTTGCTTGTGGTAGCGAGTTCCGTATTTGAACGACTCTTTGGGTAAAGAACTTTCTCCTGAATTTCTTTCAGAATTATTAATGACCACCTTATCGCAATGCCCTCTCATTCTGGTCTCACAGGCAAATAGAGACATCAATATTTACCTTGTCAAACCAGTTCATAACGCAAAAAGCCTCTCTCATTTCACCGCTCAATCTTAACCTTTCTGGAGAAAACAGCCCCAGCCTTATCCGATAGTCTGTTCTGGTGCCATTTTAGTAAGTATTTTCTACATTTGTTCCAGTGCGTGTATATCCATTTTTGTATTAGACACGCCAGAACTGTTAGCAGTATTTTAAGAGTAGTCTATCCAAAGTTCTGTGCAGGTTTAACATAATGCTTTTCAGTTCTATCTCTCGAGAGATGAACCTTAGTGCTTTGTTTGCTTTTTTAGTTTTTTTATGGCCTTATTAACCTGGTTTTATATTCTCATCAGAGTACTGAGAGCTGGCACACTTTCCGTTTCAGGAACTCTGTCAGGATCGAGCAAGGTCAGGTACGGCACGATTAGTTCCATAGTAAAGCTTTCCTCCTGTGCCCCAGCAATAGCAGCTTTTATATATCATAGATCTGGAAGTCCAGTTTGTATTTAGACATGGCATGTTTACGAGCTATAAGTCCAGTATCTGTGTAGACCAGCAATAATATTAATCCTAGCAATTACAGGTGCGCAATTCTTCTAATTCAATGGCAAAATGTGTCACGCTATCAGCAGCAAATGATGTTGCAGTGACCTTCAAGAGATTCAGTTTGCAGCCATTTTGTAATGTTCTGCAGTTGTGATGTGATATGGTTGAGTTGTGAACCATAGAATCCCCACATTGCAGAAGGAGGCCATTCAGTCATGGCACGCTGATTCTGGAAATGCGTGATACAGATCGAAAAGGCCTGAGATTTGATCCCCAGTGTGTGCACAAGCATAATTAACCAGGGTGTAGGAATATAATGGTGCACTTCAGTTTTTTTGAATTGGTGAGAGGCAAATAAGTTAAGTGCCTGTTCCGGGTAGATAGATTTCTGATAGACAAGGGAATTAAGGGTTATGGGGAGAAAGCGGGAAGGTGGAACTGATCCACTTCAGATCAGCCATAATCTAATTGAATGGCAGGGCAGGCTCGAAGGGCTAGATGGCCTACTCCTGCTCCTATTTCTTATGTTCTTATGTTCTTTCTGCTATTCAGTAAACCTGGTCTGGAAATGGGAAGCATAAGGATAGGATTTGTGGGGGATGGGGTTGCAGGGGTGGTGAAGTGTCTGATTGAGCATTGAATGTTTCCCTGGTACTCCCAGCCTAGGTTCATTTCTAAGGTTTGGTTATCCTTGCCAAGATACCAGAATATGGCACCTTTAACCCACACGAACCAACACATCCTGGAAAGATGGGAGTTAAAGTGGAATGACTGTTGTATAACTGCCATGTAATCTCAGTGGCCTTTTGCATCCTGTTCCCTTCCATCTCTCTCCCTGCCAACCCTGACTTCTCAACACAGAAAAGTGGCACAAAACAAGAGGTTTATTTATGAAAATATGAGGATATTTTTACCAGTTAGAATGCTTGTGGAAGGTTTAGAGATCACCTCCAGCATCAACAAAAGAACCATGCGTTGTTATGAAGGAGAACACTGAGTCGTGTGTTTAGTTACTAATGAGAAAGTTGACTTGTGTTCTATTATTAGGGAGAATTTTGACCTTGTGTGCCGTTAATGAGAAAATTGACCTGCTTCTGGTGTTAAACCAGACTCATGTTGGTTTTGGTGCTTTGATTGAAACAGAATGAGAATATAAACATGTTTGAACTTTGTTTTTTAAATTTAGAGCACCCGGATGGCTTTGGACCATCTTGAATCGGTGCCAGAGAGGCTGAGTATCCTAGACGGCATCCGGGACCTGGAGGTAAAGACATTTTAACAGTTGTTTTAATGGCCCATTTTCATAACACAAAATGTGGAAGCATTGAGTTGAAAATTGATGATGTTTTATGGTGCAGTTATAAAGCTTAGAGCAATAAATCTCTCATAGTGAAACTTCGAGGTGGATTTTGAAAGTATTTGGAACTCATTTATCTCTAGGAGCAGTCTCTTTGGATACAAAAAATGTATTAAAACCATGAGGTCAAGAATGTTGTGCTATGTACTAGCTCAATACCTGGTGTTGCTAGTCAAGATAAAGTATTGGTTTATGGAGGACAACTCAATCTTGATCAGCTGATTGTAAATTTGCTAAAATATTATGTTCTTTCATTAGTTCTTCCTGTTAATGGGAATGGCTGCAGTTGGCGCATTTAGAATTGTGTAGTATGGATCAACAGAGAAGTAAATTATAACCGTGAATAAAAATAGAAAATCTCAGAAATACATGGAAACAAATCAACTGCTGAAAAAGAAAAAGTTGGATTGCTGTTTCAGGTGAAGACCCTTTCCCAGAATTGGAAGACGATTAGAAGTTAAAAACAGAAAATCCTGGGGCTACGCAGCAGATCAGGCATCGTCTTTGGAGAGAAACCGGTTTCTCAAATCGATGACTTTTCATCGGAACTGACAAAAGATGGAAAGTTAATAGATTTTGAGGAAGTTCTCCCTTTCCAAGGTGATCAGGAAGCTAAACAGGACAATGAACCTGCCAGGGCATACAACACTGCTTTAGTTGACAGTACATTCCAGAAACTTGTATTCAGTTCCATTTGAACCCACTTGAACCACTCTCTTTGGCTGTTCCATTATAACATCTTTTGTTATTTAATCTCCCTACCCTCTACCCTATCACAGATCTTCTCCTTGCCCCCTTCTCCCCATGTCCCCTAATTGTAAAGTTCTTATATTTCTATCTATCTTCAGTTCTGATGAAAGATCCTCAACCAGAAATGTTAAGAGATGATTCTCCCAAAAAAATTCTAAGCGTCAAATTAGCATAAAGACTGGAGTAAATCCTGCTAGATTTTTCATCGGGAGTTTGAAAATGGGTCTCCCACCCTCTGTGCACTGCAGAGTGCACTAGCATGAATCACATGGAAAAATCAGGGTGTGGGGCCTATTCCTGCTGAGAGGCCAGCAGCATAGCGCCGAGAGGGCCGCTGCACATATGCCGATCTCTCAGCACCGAGATGGGTGCATGCACAGTGGCACCACACTGCAGGCCTCCTAATCACTGGCTTCCCTCTGCTCCCAATCTGTAAGCAGAGTGGCAGTGGGACCCCGCCCCCACCAATCACTCCCAGAGGCCCCACACCCTTGGCACTGCCCGGTGGGCAGTGTCACGTTGCCCCTGGGCCGTGCCAAGGAGGTGTGGCAAACATTGCCAAGGTGGCAATGCCCAGGGGGCACCCCCCCCCTTACCCATGACCCTCTGGGGGACCTCAATTATCCTCCCCCCTCCTCTCCTGCAGAGTCGGGCTGCCAGCTCCCTGCAAGTGGGGTGCTACAGTAAACCCTGCTGGAGTGAATCACTCCTGGCTTGCGGGGGGAGCCAGCGAGTCTGGAGATTTCAGCCGTGGGCCCGCTAACGATATTTAAAGCAGATTTAAATGAAGATTTACATTATTTATGCAGCTCTGTGTCAATTTTTGATGCAGAGCTGATGGCACCAGAAATCAGGCTGCTGGAGGCCGTGGTGCCAAAGTGAGGGGAGCTTGTGAAACTTGAGTCTCCCAACCCACTGCACTGCAGCGGGCTGTGTGAGTTGCCTCCGTTAAGTCTGTTTCTTTCCACAGATGTGTTTGATATGCTGAGTTTTCCTGGCATTTACTGTTCTTATTTCAGATTTCCAGTATTTGCAGTATTTTGCTTTTGTAGAACTGAATAACAGGTGTGTTATATGACTGGCAGTTGATGTGATACTGCCTACCTTGTGTCCCTGCCCATTTGCAGTTTCACATTCTGTATGAACGTCCACTGGGACAGGACATTGAAATTCTTTGTACCAGGTTAGTATTTTATCTCGCAATATAAGGAGAATATTGAACAGAAGCTTGGGCTCTCCTTATGTTCATTCCTTCTCACCACAGTGGTTAGCGCTGCTGCCTCACAGCACATTCTCCCTGTGTCTGTGTGTATTTCCTCTGAGTGCTCCAGTTTCCTCCCACAGTCCAAAGATTAATTGGAATAGCCATGCTAAATTGGCCCTTACTTTCCCAAGATGTGTAGGTTAGATGGATTAATTGTGGTAAATATGTAGGGTTACAGGGATAAGGTGGGGGAGAGGGCCTGGGTTAAGATTCTCTGTCAAAGAGTTGGTGCAGACTCTTGGGTCGAATAGCGTCTTCTGCACTGAAGGATTCTATGATTCTTTTCCATCTCTTGTGAAAACCCTGATTCTTAGGATAGAGTTCCGTGGTGGAGGAAGCCCTCTGATTCCTTGTCTAGGTAATGCCTTAAAGTGTGCCACTGTAGCATGCGGCTTCATTTCTTGCCTCTTGTATCTTGCGCTGTAACATCATTGGTGTCCAGGAAGAATGGTGTAGCCTTTGCTGGCTTCTCATTAATATTTTCCTGTGGATGATCCATGTGCCAGGACTGGTGGCCGTGCAGAGACAACCACATGGGTGAAGATGGTTTTACTTTGAACTCGGAGTTGATGTGCAGCGCAGGAACACAGAGCTGTCAGCACAATCCTACATGCTCATTGCACTCGTTGAGAGGGAAACTCTTTCTCGAGTACCACAAGTACCTGTCTTTCATTGTTTGTTCAGTCTGCCTACATTACAGTTACTGCACTCCAGAGTAATTGATTGCATGTGAAGTGCTTTGAGAGATTTCTGAAAGGTTCAAGGCATGATATAGCACCATTTTTTTTTCCAAGCATATTGCAGCGTTGAAGGATAATTCAGTTGGTGATAGAAAAGCTGATGGATATTCTGATGGTTTGTATTGATTCCAATTTACTATTCTAACTCGTGCCTTTATTTCTGCTGCATGAAAATGCAGAATCTCAACCTGGGGTGGGATTTTTCCCGGCTGGTGGAAGGGGGGTTCTGGGAAAATGGTGAAAATACCGTCAGACCGGACTTCTTTCTGCCTCCCTTTTGCTTTCCTAGGAGAAAATTGGCAGTGTAGTCAGGATCTTCTGTGGTTGAGAGCAGATAGTTGAGGCAATTAAAACAGGCACATGGGTCAAACCCTGTATTGACAACTCAGTGAGTTAGCGAGGGCAGTTTTTTAAAATTAAACTCGCGTGCATTGTGGACCGAATCTGCCTTTGGGCAGAGCACTTGAGAACAAGAACATCCTTCAAAGAGCAATTCTGCTTCAGTATGCTTTGAATTAAATGTTAGTTTTTGTGTCAGATTTTTCTCCCTTTGAGTGTAATTTTTATTAAACAAATGAACAAACCCAGCAACACTTTACATTCCCTTCAACTTCAAATATACTGGGTATTGGCCTCCCTGGCACTGCCCACGGGGCAACGTGACACTGCCTACCGGACAGTGCCAAGGCGGCGGGGCCTTGGAGGGTGATCATTGGGGGTGGGGATGAGGGTCCCAGTGCCGCTTTGCATACAAATCGGGAGTACAGGGCGGAGGCCAGCAATCCGGGCTGGGTAATGTTTTGGTAGAGTAGTGGGATGGGGAAGGGAGCAGAGAATGCAGCAAAACTGAAACATTGCGAGGGTGAGGGGGAAACTCACCATGTCTGAAGTGAATAGCTTTAACAAGGGAATGGATTGCCAGAATGACCGACTCTCCAACAATTTGGTTTTCTCAAATGTCAAGCCGACACTTAAATTTGGCAAGATGGACAATTGCCATCCGTAAGTGTTGTTGATGGATGTTTCCATTTCCTCGGGAAGTTTTAAAGGTCAGTCTTCTCATTGATGGTATTGGGGGACTAGCTATTATAATTTCTGTACATACTCATCCATTTATTTCACTACTGCTATAATGGTTTCTCAGAAGAAGTTTTGGGATCCATCATATGGTCCACAAAGTTACTGCTGTTTGCCATCGAATGATGCATTTAGTATTAAATGCAAGATGCCACCAGAAAAGTGTTCCACTAAAACAGTCTTTATTTTGAATGAAGAATTGCAACAACCAAAAATATAGCCAAGATAAATCTCAGTCATCAGCTTTCCTGTAATGCAATAATGGATGAAATGTAGGCAGTACGCTTTGACCTATTAGAGGACTAGTAGCAGTTTAGTGCTGTTTAAAATGGAAAAGGTTACAACTCTTATTACTTTTATGAGACAGGTTCCCCTTAGAATTCACCCCTGGAGCTTTCAGTAATAACCCATTTTGTTGCATTCCCTTGGTTGCTTCATTTCAATTTTTCCCTTTAACTTGTGTGTGAACTTGTGTTCGTCAGGTTCTATAAAATCAAACTGTGCCCTACCAGTAGAACACATTTGCATTTCTTTGGCTGGCAGTACTTAGATCAGGTGTGGCGCAACCTTCCACAAAGGAAAAGCTCCCATGACCCCACCCCACCAATGTGCCACGCATAACCTCCTGAAACCTTCTAAGTATAAGTTTGCTTTTGCATGTGGAGTGTCTGCGGTGAGGTTGTCAGTCTACTTACTTTGATGCTGTGGGCTGACGAAGGCTGATAACTGGAGCGATGTGGTCCCGATACATTCACTTCATATTCCTCAGCCAACATTGTGAAAACTTGCAGCTCTTTAATCTGGTTCCATTTCAACTCCTTGCCATGAAACTGTGCAATGTCTTAGAATAATTGCCACCATTCGAAACCACCGGGTCTTACAAGTGGGTGCAGAGCAACGTTGATTCTCTTAGAATGGAAACTATTCAACCAAACTGCTACCTTTGACCCTTAAACCTGCAACCTCCATTTGGTTAGCTTGGTTAGTTGTTGGTGATGGTGAACTTATTTCTTTCTGCCAACGGTCCACACGTGAATCAGAATGTTTCTTTGCCATTCTGAGACCCACCCTTAACTTGTCATGCTTGTTTCTGATATATTTTACAGGCACATCAGCCTTACCCCCTCTTCCAGTCCAGGATCCTCCAACAGGTTGGGTGCTTACGCAGAGTGCGTCAGTCTCCCACTTTGCTGAGGTACACATTGCAGCAGACTTGGTCTTCATTTAATTACCTGAGGGAAGCAACTGAAGCTAATGAGATAAATAACTGTCATTCCTTCTTGACCTAAGTTACTTAATTATTAACTAAGGTAATTAACTACCTTAACTAATCAGGTAGTTAATTTGGGTTGACTCATTTCCATGATAAGCACATTCTTTTCCTTTGCATCAGGTGCATTTCTCTTCTGTGGAAGATTGGAATCTAACTGTACATTGGTACAGGCATCAATCCTCCTCATGGATGCTATGACATTATAAACAGGAGATTTGCCCTTTCTGTGGGTAAGATGGACTGCATGTTCCATGAAAATCCAGAGATTAGTGATTTGGACTACATGAGCAAAGTGTCAGATCAGACTTGATCTTGTAATGTGTGACATCCACGACACGGGGGAGAGAAGAAGTTGTTATTAATAAAATTTTCAAACCATCATGTCGACCTGCTATGCCTTGAAAATTGTGATGATGGTTTATCACTTTTGGAAACATGTTCATGTTCATTAAAACCTCTTTGCTGACCTGAAAATGCCACATCTCTGGAAAATGTTCTTTACACAATTGAGAATCTGCTCTGTTTAATTGGTTGTCACATTCCTTCTATTTTTGTAGGAAATGTCTTTTATTGAAAACTTACTTTCTTTAGAAGATGGCTAGGCTGTGTCTTTTTGTTTACAAAAATGTTGGCCAATCAGCGACACCCATATCCCACGAATGAAAAAGAATAAAAAAGTATTCCTTTAACTCAAGAATCCTATTAGACTAATACCAGGAATGGGCAGCTTGCCTATTACCTTAGTGATTACCTGTAATTGCAGCCTTCTGTTTGGGTATTTATGCAAATGCTTTCCAGCAATCTAATCTTTAGCTGACCAGTGCAGCTCTGGGTCTCCCCATTTATTCTGAGTAAATTTGCACTGCTGCAGTAGAAGATGCTTATTGAAACGTAGAAATCTAGAAGCTAGGAGCAGGAGGAGGACATTCGGCCCTTTGATCCTGCTCTGCCATTCGTCACGATCATGACTGATCATCCAACTCAGTAGCCTAATCCTGTTTTCTCCCCATAACCTTTGATCCTGTTTGCTCCATGTACTATATCCAGCCACCTGTTGAATACGTCCAATGTTTTGGCACCAACTACTTCCTGTGGTAATGAACTCCACAGGCTCACCACTCTTTGGGTGAAGAAATGTCTCTTCATCTCCATTCTAAATGGTCTATGCTTTATCCTCAAACTATGACCCTTGGTTCTGAACTCCCCCACCATCGGAAACATCCTCCCTGCATCTACCTTGTCTAGTCCTGTTGGAATTTTATAAATCTCCATGAGATCCCCTCTCATTTGTCTGAACTCCAGTGAAAACAATCCCAATCTAGTCGATCTCTCCTCATACAATAGTCCCGCCATCCTGGAATCAGCCTATTTTGATAAAAATGTGGGTGGAACTTGTCTTCATGATTCTGGGATATCTCTGTTCATTATTGGCATTAGCTGCAATCATAAGCCATCTGTTTGTTCCTTTTTCTCTCTCTTTCCTTTTAAGTAATTTTTCTTACTGTTAATGAATCAGGTGTGTCACCTCCAGCTAGTTGGATGAGTTGTCGGTGCAATAATATCTGTGAGGGCGATGAATATAAACCTTTAATTGCCCATAGCTATTGTTCTATCTGTGTGGAATTTCCTTTCTTTCTTTGGATGGTGATAGCTTACCAGAGCACCTGAATTTTAATATTTAGAATCCCTGTTGTGACTCGGCAGACACCACTGGATGTTGCACTGTGCTCGTGTGTATACCTCTGTCATTATAAAGGAAGCAAACTGCATCTCTTGAATACCTGGGATCCGTCATTTATGGGACTTGATGTTGATACTGCAACAGATGCATAATAAAAGGAAAAGCACAATGCTCAGAAATCAGGAGCAGGATTCTCCTGTGGGATCAGGAAAACCCGGTCTTGCACACTTCATTGCCATCCAAAATGCACATGCAAGCCATGTGTGACTTTGCCCAGGACTTCTTGTCATTTCACAGAGCGGTCGGATTCGCAGTGCATTTTTCGAGCCATGAGGTGCGTGAGGAGTTTGGGTGCGAGGCAGGACAATTAGAAGGCCTGTCTTGATTCTCTAGCACAACAGTCTGGCTCCCAACGTAACTTAAAGGTCCCCAAACCTCACTTCTCACTTCCCCACCAACCTCCATACCGTCCCATGCCCTCTCAGGCTATCTCAAGCCCCCACAGTTCGCCCATCTCCCCTGAATCCCCACTCACCCCCCCCACACCACTCCATGTTCCCTTAGATCCCACCATGGTGCAACTTGAATGCAATAAAAATCTGAAATTAAACGTCAATGATAACTATGAAACCATTGTAAGTTGTTGCAAAAGCCTTCAGGACTGATATCCTTCAGGGAAGGAAATCTGCCACCCTTATCTGGCCAGGTTTATGTGTGACTCCAGAGCCACAGCAATGTTGTCAACTCTTAACAGTCCTTGGAAATGGCCTAGTAAGCTATTCAGCTCAAGGGTAATTTGAGATGAGGAACAAATGTTGGTCTTGCCAACAATGCCCACATCCTAAGAATGAATTTTTAATAGAAAGCAGGTTTTCTGCTCTCAGCCCTCCATTAATGCTGTTCTGTCTTTCAGACGCTTGTACATGTGTGTCAAAGTCTTGTAAGATATTGCTCTGATTTTCACTCACCTTTTGCTCGATTCTCCCTCCCAATGGTGACTCACTGTGTGAAGAAATGTAAATTCCCGTTCTTTTCCCATCTGCTATTCTGCATTGATGTTCAAACAGACAGTGATGTGCAAAGTTGTGCTGTGGTTCATTGCCCTGTATAATTTGACATGTAGCTACTTGTTCTAAATTGCTCATAAATTCATAGTTTTTTTTGTCAGCAACACCAATTTCTACTGTTATATCTACTTCTGCTCAATTGAACATGCCCAACAGACAAAATAACGCAGTTTGCATTGAAGTTTACTGCAACCGATTTTAGACCATCACGATTGCACTTCTTTCCACAAGAGAACATTTTGCCCATTACCTGTAAGATTATTGAGATTTGTCATAGAATTGAAAGGCTGAGGTTTCCTGCTTTGACATTTACTGATAACACTCTTCGTCACACACAACCGTATTCATCAACACGGGAAGAACTATAAAAAAATGTTTCATTGCTGCTGGATCTATTGAAACTTAATTTATTGATTTGTATTGAAGTAGTACGCTGAAGTTTGTCTCCTTTACGAATTGAAAAGAAATTCCAAGTCTGCCGTAAACACTGATTGTTGACTGGAGGAAGCTATTGTGATGGAAGGGAAAATGGTTGTCACCATCTCACAATATATTAATATTAGTTAGAGGTTGTTTGTGTAATCTCTCACAGGCTGATGGATCATAATACAGATGAGATTCAGCCAATAGTTAAAGTGGCAGCTGCAGTATAATCTTGGAATAAGTGTGCGTTATCCTAGTTAACAATTTGGCCTTAATCATGATTAAAACATTTCAGTGGACCACAAGAATGGCTACGTTTCACTAGTGGGCTTACATTAACACTGCAGTTAAGTTACTGTTAAAACCCCCTAGTTGCCACACTCCAGCGCCTGTTCAGGTATGCTGGGGGAGAATTTAGCATAGCTAATGGACCTAATCAGCATTTCTTTCAAACTGTGGGAGGAAACCAGAGCACCTGGAGGAAACCCATGCAAACATGGGGAGAACGTGCAAACAGTGACGCAAGCCAAGAACCTGCCTCCCTGGCGCTGTGAGGTGGCAGTGCCGCAAGATTAATTATAAAATGATTTGTATTTTGTGATGCTCTCTGAAGATAAATATTGACGAGTACACTGGAATAATTACCCTATTCTTTGAAATACTGTTGTGCGATCTCTTGTATCCACCCAATCAGGCGGATGGGACCTTGGTGTAATGTTTCATCTGAAAGATGGCACTTCAGACAGTGCGGTGCTCACTCATTACTGCACTGGAGGCTTGGATCTACTTGCTCAAGTCCTGGAGTGGGACTTGAACTTGGAAGCTAGAAGAAGATCAGCCTTTCAGGCTAAGTATTCTTTCCCAAGCTAAAATCTGTGGAAGAGCATTGGCTCTTAGGAGTTTTCATTGTTGCTCTTTGTCACTGGCTTTCTCCTTTCAAGGACCGTACATCAGCACTTGGAAATGTTGAATCGGAGATTATTTTTTAAAGTATGTGGTGGCACAATGGTTAGCAGAGACCTGGGTTTGATTCCTGTCTCAGGTCACTGTCTGTGAGGAGTTTGCACGTTCTCCCCGTGTCAGTGTGGGTTTTCTCCGGGTGCTCCGGTTTCCTCCCAAAGTGCTGGTGGTGGTGAGCTGCCTTCTTGAACCGCTGCAGTCCATGTGGTGTGGACATAATAGCCACAATGCTGTTAGGAAGAGAGTTCCCGATTTTTGGCCCAGCGACAATGAGGGAATGGCCAGATAGTTCCAAGTCAGGATGGTGAGTGGCTTGGAGGGGAACTTCCCGGTGATGGTGTTCTCATATATCTGCTGCCTTTGTTTTTCTAGGTGGTAGTAGTGGTTTCAAATTTAAAAAGATTCTTGACGAGTTATTGTAGTATTTATTATAGAAGGTAAACACTGCTGCAAATGGCTTTTGGTGGTGGAGGGAATGAATGGTTCAGGTGATGGAGGGAGTACTGAAAGTGTGGGCTGATTTGTCTTGGAGGTTTTGAGCATCTTGTGCGTTTTAGGAGCTGTATTCAGGCAACTGAGCAGTATTCCATTAGAACCCTGATTTTTATCCCATAGATAGTGAACAGGCAGATGGAGTCAATAGATGAGATAATTACTGCAGAATTCCCAGCCTCTGACCGGCTGTTGTAGCTCGTGGTATTTGTGTGATTGGCCCAATTAAGTATCGAGTCTAACCCCCTGGAGGATGATAGTAGGGGATTCAGTGATTGTGATACATTTGAATGTCAAGTCGAGATTGTTAAATTATTTTATGTTGGACATGGTCATCACCTGGCATTTGTCTGGCATGAATGTCACTTGCCACTTATCATCCCACACCTGAATAGTGTCCAGGTCACTTGGCTTGCAGCTGCAGGCTCCTTCAGTATCTGAGGAGTTGCCAATGGCACTGAACACTCTGCAATCAGTGACTATGCTCACTATCCACCATCCAATCTATATCTGAAATATATCATTGATAAAGCAGCTGAGAAAGGTTGGCCCTAGGATAGCCTCCCTGAAGAACTTCTGCAGTGATGACCGGTACTCTGATGTAAAACTGACAAAACTATCTATTGTGTTAGATTTTATTCAAACCAGATGATCCCACCCTCCAGTCTTATTCTTGTTGACTTCAGTTATACGAGGGCCACCTGGGCTGGATTTTCCCAGACCAGTGGAGATGAGTTTGGGTATGGGAAGTAGAGTGGTGAGCTGGGAAAAGTCTGGATGGCTGCCTGACACATTTCCACCCCTGGAGACAGCTCCCTAATTCGGGGCCATTTTGCCCTGGTGCCAGCATTTTAATGGCATTGGAGCAGCTGCCGTTGTGTGAACTCAGACTGCTGCATGGCCCAATGACAGAGCTGAACAAATGGTAATACGTGAAAGGTGGTATCCTCCCAAACCAATGGCCAGATCAGCTTTAGCCATTTTAATTTATAGATTTGGTGCAGGGGGTCTGCTGAGAATGGGTCTCCTCACAGTGGTGTTGCTGGGCTGACATCACTGCAGGGGAATCTAGAGCTGGGGAACAGGGTTTCTGAACAAGGAGTGGCTGATTTAAGCTGGGAGGTAACAAGAATTATGAATCTTTGGTTATGATTTGAATTTTGGAGAGCACCCTAGAACGTTGGTCTGCAGCAGGAATCCTTACATCCACAAGATAAGGCAGGCGGGGGCCTTGATTTTGTGTCCCATCAAATTTGTGCGTGAAGCACTATAGTAACTGGGCTCTGAGTAGATCTGTTGGTGTGGTACTATAGTGGGTGTGGTTATTGGAAGTGTGTGAGATCGTGAACTGGTGCAAGGACCCACAAATCTTCATTAGATTAAAGAAGTCGTGAGGCAGAAGGACAAAGCTGAGAGAAGAAAAGTGCCCAAGAGAAACTGTGTGAAACAAGGGGGAGGAGATTTATTGCAGTATATTGCACAAGAGGATTAAATAGGACACACAGGGCAGGTCACACTATAATCTTCTGCAAGACTAACTTATTATTTGAATATATTTGTTTCTGTTTTTGATATTTTTTGTTGCACCACGTCAGTTTTATGGTGATCAAACTCCCAAAAATCAGATAAATGATAGTGTTATGGTTCAGGTCAGAAACTCCGAAGTATTATATGGAGCCAGCCTTGATCATAAGTTTGGCACCTTGGATTTGGCTAGGATAAACATGATATGTTTCACTTCAGGTATGATTCAAATGACCCACCAGGGAGCTATTAGCAAACAAAGATTATTTAAGAATATAGTTAACATAGTAAGAAAATTAGCAACAATTTTTTATCAATTACATACAAGAAACAAAACAACCACCGTAATGTAAGCCCTTAACAAATATATAGAAGACATTCCAATCAAACCAAACCTTCCATAGACAAAACCCTCCATTGACAAAACCCTTTAAACAAATTCAACACAACAAAACTAATGTTCACATGATACTGGAATTGAGTCCTTTGGCTGAAGTCTGCAGTTTTCTGGGTTGACTCAGAACCACTTGAAGTCAGAATAGCTTCCCACAAGGCCGGGTAAACTCTGGTCAAGCCACCAACAACAGATTCCCCCCTTAAGAAAGCCAAGGCTTTATTTTCAGATAACAAGCAAAATTTCCAAATGAAACAGGGAGAAAGAGAAACAATCAGCTTGCTGTCCCTTCTAAAAATTAAAATAAACAGCTCCAAACGGAAAATGAAAGAATTTCTGTCACCTGACCTGCCAACCAGTTTTTCTCCTAACAATGCAGGGTCATAAAAACTAATCCCAGAAAGTACCTGAGGCCCCCATTTAAGCCACTTAAGGAGCAATAAAAGGACATCTGGTAGACAGCTCAGCAGGAATGAAAAACAGGGAGGCTATGAGAGCGCCAGAGATCATTACTTCAAAAAAAGACTTTCTTAAAGGTACACTAACGTCACAACAGATTATATTGATTGCATGTGAACGTGCAAATTGTGTCCGTTCAGCTTTAGACTAGTGCTGTTTGAGTGTGGTTTTGCATTGCTTCAGCAGGAGAACACAAAGGTTAAATGGTACATAATTTAAGAGACGTAGAAACGAGAAGCAGGAGTAGGCCATTCAGCCCTTCTAGCCTGCTTCGCCATTCATTTTGATCATGGCTGATCGTCAAATTCTATATCCTGAATCCCACCTTCCCTCCATACCCCTTGATCCCTTTAGCCCAAGAGCTATATCTAATTTCTTCTTGAAATCAGACAACGTTTTGGCCTCAACTGCTTCCTGTGGTAATGAATTCCACACATTCACTACTCTCTGAGTGAAGAAATTTCTCTTCACCTCAATTCTAAAAGGTTTATCCCTTATCCTTAAACTAATTCTGACACCGTAAGTCTGTGCAAAAGATAACACATTCAGAGGAATAGTGATTTAAAACAGACAAGGACCCATCATTAAAAATACTGCCTCTGTAATGGGTACGTATTGCAAATTAGTTTAACGAAATTTGAACTTACCTGTCTCCTGCCTTAGCATTTCCGTGTATAAGAAGATTCAATAAGAATGGACCAAGTTTACAGAAATTCGTATCACACTACAAGGAAAGGGGACCCTAGAACTGCTGTTCCTGAATTCTCCTCATTGAGCTTTAAAGCTGGTATTGTGGGAAACTCTTTGAATATTCGAGTATTGCTATTGCTGTGGCTCGGCGGGAGTAGGAGAGATGCCTCTGAGTCAAGCGGTCATGGGTTCAAGTCCTATTCCAGAGACTTGAGCACGTGAGCCATTACTGACACTCCAGTTGGAGCGCAGGAATCAAACCTTTAGCATCTTCAACACAGAACAATGTCTCAAGGCACTTCACAGAAGGATAATGGTCCTGATTCAAAGGAAAAGATATCGGGAGGCTGGACAAGCGCTTGGCCAGGGGAGTGGGTTTTAAGGGTGGTGTTAAAGGGAAGGTGGAGAGAATACAAAATTATATACACAGCGTGAAGCGGTATATAGATCAGTTGAGTGGGCGAACAAAAATCTGGCATTTGGAGCATAAGGTGGGAAAGCGTGAAGTTGTTCACTTTGTCAGGAAGAATAAAAAAAGTAGTGCATTCCTTAAATGGAGAGTGACTGCGGAACGTAGATGTGTGGAGCGTTTTAGATGTTCCTGTGCATGAATCACAAAAGGTTAGTTAACATGCAGTCGAGAAAGCTAATGGAATGCTATCCTTTATCATGAGAGGACTTGGCTATGAAAGTTAGGATTTAAGCTTCAATTACACAAAGCATTGGGGAGACCACATCTCCAGTACTGCGTGCAGTATTGGTCTCCTTATTTAAGAAAGGATAAAAGTAAATTGGAAATGGTTCAGAGGAGGTTAATTAGAATGATACTTGGAAGAATTAAGGGGCACTGTTTTAAAATTAGTGGATGCCCTTTTAGGACTGGGATGAGAATTATTTCCTCAGAGGGTTGCGTCACTTTGGAAATTTTTGGCTCAGAAATCAGTGGAGGTGGCTCAATTGAATATTCTTAAGGTGGAGGTAGAGAGATCCTCGTTAGGCAGGGGAGTGAAAGGTTATTGGGGCAAGGTAGGAATGTGGAACTCAACACAAACAGATTCGCCATGATTTAATGGTGGAGCAGGCTTGAGGGGCCAAATGGCCTACTCCTGTTCCCATTTAGTATGTTTGAGAGGCAGAGAGGGAATTTCAGAAAGAAAGGCTGAGATAGCTGAAGACACAACCAACTGATCAACTATTCCTCTTCCCTCCTCACCCACAGTATGGCAAATGGGCACCAGAGAAGTACTTGCCTACCACTTGTTAATGAAGTGCTGTCTCAGCTCCACATGCTCCAATGGGGTGAGGTCTGAAGGGCACCAAAGCTGTCGGGATTGAGTCTCATTGGAGTTTCGCTATAGACTCTACCTGAAACTTTAGCCCACCTGTTCGCAGAAATTAGAAGCTGAGTAGACCATTCAGCTCTTCAAGCCTGTTCTGCCATTCATTTTGATCATGGCTGATACCAGAACGATAGGGAGTGGGATAGCTTGATCTTTGGTTTGGATAAAGCTCGACACAACATCGAGGGCCGAAGGGCCTGTACTGTCTATGTTCTATACACGGGGGTACTTTTCCTCTCTTTCACTGACCTGCCATTGTCCCTTTTAATCCAAGTCCTCAAACTCCATCGGTCCAAAGGGTGTGTAGGGTAGATGGATTGGCCATGGTAAATTGCCCCTTAGGGGACTGGCTAGGGTAAATACATGGGGTCATGAGGGTGGGGTCTGGGTGGGATTGTGGACTCGGTGTGCTGAATGGCCTCCCGTCTGCACTGTAGGGATTCTATGATCATTGAATTCAATATTCCGATTCCCCCCTTCCTCCCATATCCTTTAATCCCTTTAGCCCCAAGAGCTATATCTAATTTCTTTTAGACATCAGACAACATTTTGGCCTCAACCACATTCTGTGGTAGTGAATTCCACACATTCACCACCTTCTCTCGGTGAAGAAATTTCTCGTCACCTCAGTTCTAAAAGATTTATTCCTTATCCTGAAACTGTGACCCGTAATTCTGGACTTTTCCACCATTGGGAACATTCTTCCTGAATCTACCCTGTCTAACCCTGTTAGAATTTTATAAGTTTCTATGAGATCACTTTTTCACTGACAGACTTGTTGTGTATTCCAGATTTTTAATTTTTAGTGCCACGTTCTACCTTCTGCTCACCATGCCGAAACTGAGAGTGCTTCATAGTTGCAAAGTTGCCTGCTTTTCACAACTGCTTCCCCATCTTAACATACTCCATTTGAAATAAGGTTATGTCAGAAGTTTCCTTGTACTTTGACTGGGATATTTCTGCACTTAATGATGTTTACTCTCTCCCACTAAAATATCCTGTATTTTCAGGATTCCCAGCGTCACCGAGAGATGATAGAAGAGAGATACTCCAAGTATAAAGAGATAGTGAGTTCCCTGCAACAGCAGCTGCGAGACTCAACAAGGAGGATTCAGGAATATCGGGTAAGAAAGAAACACCTCCACTTTCATAGCGCTGTGACTTTCAGTATAGTTTAGCTCAAGAAAGTCTGGTGCAAAGATTTTACTCGGAGGAAATCTTTCTAACATTAAGTCACCTTGTCAGCTAAGTTGAGGTCAGCACCTAAAATAAAATAAGAAAATGCTGAAAATAGACGGCAGGCTTGTGAGGTAATGCGAAAAGAAAAGAAATAGGTTAATGTTTCAGGTGTCAGAACTGGAAACTGAGACTGAACAAATGAAGGAGTGGGGAGGATCGATGGAAGTTAAAGGCCCAGATTTTCTCAGCATCATGGACAAATCTCTCAAGAAGGCAGACAGGACCCAGACACAGAGGTTCCCCCCACACATCTGACATATTCCATTAACGCCCACAGGGGAAAGAGTCTGGGGCATGACCCCCGTTAAGAGAAGCCCAAATTCAACAGGACCAACTGAACCCAGTGCTGAGTTCAGACAGACCCCATTTCTGCTGTAGCAAGGATCTTAAGCCGCAGTGTGGAAGTTCCAAATTTTTAGAGTGATCATAAATGCTCTTGAGGGGTGAATAAGGTCGCAGAACTGTCAAACTCCAAAGTTATTTCAGTTCTCAGTCTTTAAAAAAATATTTTAAAAACCAGTCTGTCTGTGTCAGTAAGACGTGGTAAGGGGGGGAATGCTAAGTTGACAAGGAAGGTTTTTTTCATTCATTCGTGGAACATGGGCGTCGCTAGCTAGGCCAGCATTTATTGCCCATCCCTAGTTGTCCTGGAGAAGGTGGTGGTGGTGAGCTGCCTTCTTGAATCCCTGCAGTCCATGTGCTGTGGGTTGACCCACAATGCCGTTAGAGAGGGAATTCCAGGACTTTGACCCAGCGACTGCGATGGAGTGGCGGGTTAAGAGTGGCACGTTAGCATAGTGGTTAGCACTGCTGCTTCACAGCGCTAGGGACCTGGGTTCGATTCCCAGCTTGGGTCACTGGCTATGTGAAGTTCTCCCCGTGTCTACGTGGGTTTCCTCCAGGTGCTCCTGTTTCCTCCCACATTCTAAAAGACATGCTGGTTAGGTGCATTGACCCAAAGAGGTGCTGGACTGTGGTGACTAGGGGAATTTCACAGTAACTTCATTGCAGTTAATGTAACCTTTACTTGTGACTAATAAATTAACTTTAATGTATTTCCAAGTCAGGATGGTGAGTGGCTTGGCAGGGAGCTTGCAGGTGGTGGTGTTCCCATTTATCTGCTAGTATGGGGACCGTTGGGAGGGGCGGGGCAGAGGGCACTGGGGTTATGAGTTGGCATGGAGCGTAGGAGGGATCATTTGGGTGGGTAGAGTACATGGGTTGGCATGTGGAATGGTGGGGAGGGGTGAGAGGGAGTGAAAGTTGAGGACCAGCGGGCGTAACGTTTAACAAAATAACTGGTCCCAGAGAACTGAAGCAGACCTTTTAACCAGCCTGCCTTGGCACTCAGCTACCTCTGTGGCCGCCTGTGATTTATGTCCAGTGCAGGGGCCAAACATTATTCTGAACCCAATCTCCTGCAACAAAGATCCCACCATTCCGACTGGTTTCACCCGGGCCAGGCATGGCAAGAAAGGAAATTTCCCGACTCCCCGCACCCGATTCAGGAGTGAAATTCTGGGCCAAAGGGTCTGATACGTCACAAAAGAGGGAGAAGATGCAGATGTTATAGTTAAGGAGAAGGATGAAATATTGGATGGGATAAACAAAGTGAAAGAGAAAATGGTAAAGGTTTTAGCATCTTTGAAATTCGATTAGTTGACTGACCCGGATGGAATGTATCCCAGGCTGTAGAAGTGAGGGAGGAAATAGTGAAGGCTCTGATCATTTTCCAATCCACTTTGGCTACAGATGTGATGCTGGAGGACTGGAGAACTCTTAATGTTGCATTGTTGCTTAAAATAGAAAACATGGATGGGCCAAATGGGTCAATCAGCCTAACTAGTGGGCAATGATTAGAAAAGTTTCTGAGGGACAGCATTAATTTTCATTTAATAAGGCGCAGTGCCACAGTGGTTAGTACTGCTGCCTCACAGCACCGGGGACCTGGGTTCAGTTCCAGCCTTGCGTGACTCTGTGGTGTTTGCATGTCCTCCCGTTGCCTGTGTTGGGTTTCCTCTGGATGCTCCTGTTTCCTCCCACAGTACAAAGATGTGCGGGTTAGGTTGATGGGCCATGCTAAATTTCCCCTTAGTGTTAGAGGGTGTAGCAGGGTAAATATGTGGGGTTACAAGGGTAGAGTCTGGGTGGGATTGTTGTCGGTATAGTCCTGATGGGCCGAATGTCTTCCTTCTGCATTGTAGAGATTCTATGAAATTCATCCAAGAGGTTCAGCATTGATTTGTACGGGGGAGGTCATGTTTGACTAACTTGATTGAATTTTTTGAAGCGTTAACAAGGAGAGTCAATTAAGATGGTGGATTTGATGTGGCTGACATGGATTTTGGCAAGATCCCTTATGGTGAATTGGTCAGGAAAATAGAAACCCATGTGATCTCAGAGAAAGTTGGTCCCAAAATTGGCTCAGTGGCTCAAAGCCGAGGGATGGTCGATGTGTTTTTGTGACTTAAAGGCTACGTTTATTTGGGTTCCAAAGGGCTCAGAGCCTTAGATTTTTCTTTTCGTTATCAGTGATTTGGGTTTAAGTGTAAGGGGCATGATTCAGAAGTTTGAAGATGACACAACATTGGTTTGTAATGTAGAAGGCAGCAGATTGCAGCAAGCGATCATTGGACCAGTCGGGTGAGCAGGAAAGTGACAAATGGGATTCAGTCTCGGGAATTGTGGGATTATGCATTTGTGAAGAGCCAACAAGGGAAGGGAATGCACCATCAATGTTTATAAACTGAGAATTGCAGAGGAATCTTGGAGTGCATACACACAGATCCCTGAAAGAAGCAATGTGATAAAATAGTTAGGAATGCAGGCAAATACTTTCCTATATTAGTCAAGGCAGACAATACATGAGCCAGAATTGTCTAAAACATAGGTTAAGCCATAGCTAGAGTACTGTGGACAGATCAGCTTCCATCCCAAACTGATGTTATCATTGCGACAGGCTGTTTGCATTTCCATAACTTCACCCCACTTCACCCCGGTCTCAGCACATCTGCTGCTGAAACTCTCATTCATTCCTTTGTTACCTACAGACTTCACTATTCCAACACCTTTCAGGCTGTTCTCCCACATCCTGCCCTCAGTAAACTTGAAGTCATCCAAAACTCTGAGCCCATGTCCTAACGTGCATCAATACCCACTCACCGAATGCCCCTGTGCTCGCTGACCCACATTTGCCCTTCAAGCAATGGCTTGATATTGAAATTCTCATCTTGCTTCCAATACCCTCTCTCCCCCTCCCCCTACCACCCACTCACCCACCACCATCTCTGTCATATTCTGCAGCCACACTACCCTCTGAGATATTGACGCTCATCTAATCCTGGCTCCTTGAGCATCCCTAATTTTAATTGCCCCACCATTGGTGGCTGTACTTCAGTTGCCCAAGGCCCCAAGTTTGGGAATACTCTCCCTACACCTCTCCACCTCTCTCTCTCAACTTTCCTCCTTTAAGGCATTTTTTAATTCTACCTCTTCTGACCAAGCGTTGGGAGATATTAGTTCAGCCAATGAGGGTGGGTGTCACATTTACCACACTCCTGTGAATTGCCTTTACTATGTTAAAGGCACTATATAAAAATAAGTTGTTGTCAAAAAGCGGATTTGCACTGGGGAATACATTAACCTACCAGGCTACAGACCAAAAGCTGGAAAGTAGGATTAAAGTGGATTGTTCAGACAGTATGGGCATGCTGACCTCCTTTTGCGCTGTAAATTTCTACTTTTAACTCTTGAGGCTACGGCAAACAATTCCATAGTCAATGGAGAGGGTTTTTATTTTTGATTTACAGTAAGATGGAGAAGTGTTGGCCTTCACAAAACCCTGTTCAGAGCCTGTTGAACATCTTGCCTTTTTCCTTGGTGATTGGCACTTGACTTTTACTTGTTTTATTTCTTTTCCCTCTTTCATTTGTCTCTGTGCTATAAAAGCTCTCACTCATCTGTCATTTTGCAGTCTTGACAAAGGAGCTACACTCAGAGCATCGACCTATATTTTCTGTTTTCAGCTACTGAGTGATCTGTTGTGTCTCTCCAACATTTTGCATATTTTTTTCTTTATCGCTCAGGTCCCTACCTGTCTTTCAGTAACATAGCCCACAGATTAAGAGACAGGGCAGGTGTCTCTTTGGCCAGTTCCACTCTGCGGCATAAATTTAAAAAAAGCTAGGTGGGATGGGGGGCATAGTTGAAGAGAGAGCAGTGTGAGGATGAAGAAGAGAGATTGATACGGGGAGGGTTTGCAGTTTCACACTCCTATTTGTACCCCCCCCTCCCCAATCCTATCCTGGGGAACCTGGAGGAATATGCCATTTCCTTCCAATCCCAGCTTGAAGTAATAAGTATTGATCAAAGACTATGTATAGTCAATATATTCTATCAATATCATTACCAAGATACAGGAAGAGGAGATATTTTACCTCTGCTGTAATCTGATGTTGACATAATTTCAATATAGTAGAGAAAAAATATCACATTTATATGGTAACTTCCGTGTCTTCAGGACATTCTATAGGGCCTTACAATGAAGTGCTTCTGAATTGTAATCTGTCTTGTTGGGGAAAGTGGCAGCCAATTTAAACACAGATTTCACAAATGGCAATGAGATACATGGGTAAGATGGGTATAGAGGGATATGGGCCAAATGCAGGCAATTGGGACTAGCTTCGGGGTTTAAAAAAAAGCACAGCATGGACAAATTGGGCTGAAGGACCTGCTCCATGCTGTAAACTTCTATGAGCCAAATGGCTTATTGTCCCTCAAAAAACATCACAAACAAAATATCTGGTCATTTTCATGGAGCTGTTGGAGTTTGTTGTGTGCAAATTGGCTGCTGCACTTCCTACATTGTAATAGTGACTACTGTTCAAAAGGCATGTCATTCATTGACTGTAAGGCATCTTGGAACACCTTGAGGTCATGAAAGGCACTTTATAAATACAAGTCTTTCCTTTCAAATAATCTGTTTTTAGTGATGTTGATTGAGGGGTGAATGTTGGCTGGGACACTGCCAGGAACTCCCATGTTCTGAATAGTGCTATGGAATCTCTACATTCACGTTGGAGGACAGACGTGACTGAGGTTTAATATCTCATCTACATGATAGCACATTTGCCCGTCAGTGTAAATATCTGCATAGAGTAGGGTTTGAGCCCACGACCTCCTGATTCAGAGAGAGTTACCATCAAACCAAGGCTGACAAGTAAATATTGAAAACATGGGTTGAGTTATAAGGAGAGGCTGGATAAGCTGGGACTTTTTTCCCTGGAGCGTAAGGAGGCATAGGTATGACCTTGTAGAGGTCTATAAAATAATGGGGGGCTTAGATCAGCTAGATAGTCAATATCTTTTCCCAAAGTAGGGGAGTCTAAAACTAGAGGGCATAGGTTTGAGGTAAGAGGGGAGAGATACAAAAGGGGCCAGAGGGGCAATTTTTTCTCACAGAGAGTTTCTGTGGTGAGTTGCAGAGGTAGTAGTAGAGGCAGGTACAATTTTGTCTTTTAAAAAGCATTTGGAGAGTTACATGGGTATGAGGAGTTAGAGGGATATGGGCCAAATGCCAGCAATTGGGATTAGCTTAGTGGTATAAAATGAAGGGTGACATGGATAAGTTGGGCTGAAGGGCCTGTTTCCATGCTGTAAACCTCTATGACTCTCTGAGATCCTCATTTTATTTCTATAGTTTGGAGGTCTCTGGTAACCCGACACAACCTAGTGATGTTAAATACTTGTTTTAATTTCCTTCTGTAAACCTTTGCCAATTAAAATGAAGACCTGATACACCCAGTACCAGGGAACTGAAATTCCATTATACAATAATTGGCCTACTTTGCGCAGTGCTGCTGAGTACGAGACAATCAAAGTGGTTTTGTTTGTGGGAAAGTCTGAATGGTTTTAAATGTTTTTGTGGCAGATTATCCACAAAAAAATTCTCTGCTGAACAGAGAAGAAATCAATCTTAGTGATTGTACCTCACTGTCTGACCCATGCTGAAGATGTCTCACATCACATTGTCTTTCTAGCCATTTAGTTGAGCCAAAGGCTCAACTGGGAGGGGAAAGTAACCAATATGTTTTCAAGTCTAACGCAATAAGAGAATTGGCAACACTTCCCATCAATGAAGTCTGCTTTTTCTGAAACTGGCAGGATGAGCAAGAATGGATGCCTGCATGTTCTGGACAGTTAGATACAGTTCCTGACCGAAAAGAAATTGAACAAATTCCCTCTCGTTCTAATCTTGTTCTCTATCTTCCAACCTGTCATAAACAAGTTGAATGATATCCGTTCAAGGGTATAGATGTGTGCAGCATTTGATAGCTATCCCTAACTAGCTTTGAGAAATGCTGGTTATTGAACTGCTGAAGCCATTATTTAGTAGGTACACCCACACTGCTGTTAGGATGCGAGTTCCAGGATTTTGACCCATTCATAGTGAAAGAATGGTGGTATGGTTCCAATTCGGATAGTGCATGTCTTGGACGGGAACTTGCAGGAGTAGTGTTCTCATGCACCTACTGTCCTTGACCTTTTAGGCAGTAGAGGTTACAAGTTTGGAAGGTGCTATTGAAGGAGCCTTGGCACATGGCTGTAGTGCGTCTTGTAGATGGGACACAGTGTGTGTTGGTGGTGGAGAGAGTGAATTTTAAGATAGGGGATGGAATGCCAATCACGTGGGCTGCCCTGTGTTGGAATAGTGTCAAACTTCTTGAGCATTGATGGAGTTGCACTTGGTGGAGAGTATTCCATCTTACTGCTGACATGAACCTAATAGATAGTGGGCAGAATCTGGGGAGTCAGAAGTTTTGTTAGTTGCTGCAGAATTCCTAACCTCTGACCTGCTCTGGTAACCATATCATTTATATGGCTAATCCAGTTCAGTTTCTGGTTAATAGTAGTCACTAATGGTAGTTAATACAACCTACCTTTTCCACCATTATGGAAAGGTAGAGGTAACACTTCTATTCTCTGTACTTTCATTTTAAATGAGGGAGTCTTGATTTGGGTATCAGTTTACAAGGCAACTCTTGTAAGATACGTCGATTGCCACAGAAACCTGTAACATATAAAAAGCAACCATTATCTGAGCACTTTTATTCTGAATGTCACTGTTGCAAGTACACTTCTCCTGATTGTGTTATTGCTAAAGTCTAGTTAACATGACTATCACATTATCTGCTATTACACAACATAAAACAGTCTCACAGTTGTAATATAACAGGCTGTTTTCTATTCCTGGATTATTTTTGGTGGAAGATTTTTTTTTTCCTAATTGTTTTTAAATTGATGGATTTATATATTTAATAGCCATGTGAAGTGTGTATGGCAGTGCAATGGTTACATTACTGGACTAATAATCCAATAGATCGGAATTCAAATCCCACTATGACATTCTGAGAATTCTGTCCCTGTTGTATGAAAGTTCTGGAATTAGAATAAACATTTGTTATTAGTAAAAGTGACCATGAAGCTGTCAGAATTAAAAAAAACACAATTGGTTCACTAATCTCCTCTAGAGAAAAAAATTCAATGTCCTTATCTGATCTGGGCTATGTGTGACTCCAGTCACACATTGGTGACGTTGACTCTTGGGTGCCCTCTGAAATGGCCTAGCAAACCACTCAGTTGTATCAAACTGCCACCTCAAATGCCAACCTCAGAGGTTCATGACAAAGGCCCCTGTCACCTTCTCAAGGTAACTGGGGACAGGCTGTATGTGCTGGTCTTTCTGCTGACCCGCCTCACATCCCATTAATCAAATTAAAAATAATTTCTTAGAAACATGAATATGCATGTTCACAAATAGCTCCGATGATCAGATACTGTGGCAAAATGGCAAATGATGGTTTAGTTGTTTAAAAGAGGGAATTTTTTCAAGACTCCGTATGAAGTATCTGTTGAATATTTGTTAATTAGGTGCAAGCAGTTGCCCACTTTCCATTTGGACCCTCAGGGCTTGCAAGGGCGCTCCCAAAGTAGATTTAACGTAACACAGTGCGGTGATTTACTTCGTGCATCTTTATCCAACAGTTTGGAAGAGCACTTCCCACTGAATAAGTGGAACATTTTTCATTTCTTCCTCCAGCCATTGTATCACACTTTTCTTTAACTCTTGCATGGAGATGTGGGCATCACTAGCCTGACCAGCTTTTGTTGCCAATTCCAAAGTGCCCTTAAGAGAGGGTTTGGTGCACAATGAGGCTATTTCCAAGTTAACCACATTTCTGGGGTTCTGGAATCACATGTAGGCCAGACCTGGTAAGGACAGCGGATTTCCTTCCCTGAAGGACATGAGTGATCAATCAATGATAGTTTTGTGGTCACTATGTCTGAGACTAACTTTCAATTCCAGGTTTATTAATTACATTTTTGCTGGCGTGGTGAGATTTGAAGCCTTGTCTCCAGGGTTTTAGTTTGGACCTGTGGATTTATCATTCAGTGAGATTACCATCACACACACACACACACACACACACACACACACACACACACACACACACACACACACACACACACCCCACCCACCCCACCACCCCCAACCTCTGGCATTGCCAATTTACACCCAATGTGCTCATTAAAGTACTGGATTGAAGCTGCCTAAACATAAGGCGCCCCAGGGTTCTGGTGAAAGTGGAACTGACTAATCCATGTTTCTTAAAATGACTTTTTAATTCTGGCAATCAGGATGAAGAACCGGACACCAGCTTGAGGGACGAGAGATCAGATGGTCTGCCTGATGCACTGCGTGATAAAAACGGTTCGCCTTCCAGCTGTTTCACTACAGACAGTGACTGTGAGTATACACTGGGCCTTCCCTACCAGCAGGCTGCTGTGCCTTGTGTAATATTGACAGGGTGATGTGACAGATATAGGGTCTGGATTCTGGCCAACATTCCGGCATTGATGAATATCCCCAGTTACAAAGCTGCTACCCAAGTGTCATTGGTTTTGTTGCACGTTGTCAATCCTAACATAATCTTTGCATTTATGTGTTCATTGTGGGGCAGTGATTCAGCTACATTTTTCAAAGATTTCTGTTAAGTTCCTCAATGAAAAGTTTCCTTTTTTTAGAATTATAGAATCCCTACAGCACAGAAGGAGGCCATTTGGCCCATCAAGCCTGTAGCAGCCGCAATCCCATCCAGGCCCTATTCCCGTAACCCCACATGTCTATCCTGCTAATCCCTAACACAATGGGGCAATTCAGCATAGCCAATCAACCTAATCCGCACATCTTTGGACTTTGGGAGGGAACTGGAGCACCTGGAGGAAGCCCATACAGACATGGGGAGAATGTGCAAACTCCACACAGACAGTGACCCAAGCCAGAATTGAACCCGGGCCCCTGGCACTGTGAGGCAGCAGTGCTAACCACTGTGCCCCCACAGTGTTGATTTCCAAATGCTGCATCAGATTGAATGGTCACAGGATACGGAGGGACCACTATCCTTTCTACACTGGGAGATGTGAGAGGAACGTGGCATGTGATGAGTCTGTGGAAGAGTCAACCCTGGCAGTGCCCAGGAAATGTCAGTGATGCAGACAAAAATGTTGCTGTTGCAGGTGTGGGCATAGATTGCCATCCCTTTATCTGGCTTACAACCTCCTGAAGTTCTGATATGAAGCATGACCATTAGTGCAAGATCAAAATTAGTGCATCTTTGACACAGCCTAAAATCCAGAGAATTTGTATCACAACAACAGGGCATCCAGTTTGTCTGTGCTGGTATTTATGCTGCACCTGGGCCTCCTGCCATCCTGCCTCATCTGGCCCTATCTGATTATCCTGTTCATTTTTCCGTTGTGAACTGATCCAGTTTCTCCTTAACTGTGCCTGCATTATTCCTTCTGTTAGTATTTGAGTTATTCTCTGAGAAGGAGTAATCTTCTAAAATCTTTATTAAATTTATTGTTAACTAGGAGGCATAAGTATAGGAGAGTTCTAGATTCCCCACAGGTAGACACATTTTGTTCGAAGCCTACCCTGTCAAACCCCTTCCTAATTTTTAAAAAAACATTATTTCATAACTCTTCAGTCACTCTTTTCCAAAGAAAAGAATCCCAGCCTGTTCAACCTTTTCTGATAGTTATAATTTGTGATAGTTATAAGGGTTATGAGAAGCAGGCGGGAAAGTGGAACTGATCCACTTCAGATCAGCCATGATCTTGTTGAATGGCGGGGCAGGCTCGAAGGGCTAGATGGCCTACTCCTGCTCCTATTTCTTATGTTCTAATTTCTCAGTTCTAATATCGTTTAGGAGCAGCACGGTGGCACAGTGGTTAGCACTGCTGCCACACAGTGCCAGGGACCCGGGTTCAATTCTGGCGTTGAGTCCCTGTCTGTGTGGAGTCTGCACATTCTCCCCGTGTCTGCATGGGTTTCCTCCGGGTGCTCCAGTTTCCTCCCATACTCCAAAAATGTGCAGGTTAAGTTGATTGGCCATGTTAAATTGACCCTTAGTGTCAGGGGACTAACAGTGTAAGTATACAGGGTTACAGGAATGGGGCCTGGCTGGGATTGTGGCCAGTGCAAACTCGATGGGCTGAATGACCTCCTCCTGCACAGTAGGAATTTTATAATTCTATGATATCTTTTTTACACTATTGTCACAGTCATTTTAGGAGACTAGAGCTGGTTCTCCCAAGTCCATTAATTCCTCATCTTAAGTTGCACTGCTTAAAGTTTTTTGATTCGACACTGGTCAGTTAATGGGGTGGCTGTTCACAGAATTTTATTTTAATGTCGTTTCATGTGGGTATGACATTGGTTGTGTGACCCAATCGGTGCCATTTTGGAGCAGTATCTCCAGTTCCCTGACTCTCCTGCACTGTCTCGGCGACCCCCCCGCCCGCCCCACCGCAGTGCACAGCCCTCCTGCTCTCTGGCTGATCCATCCTCTTGTCAGCCTTCCAATTCACGGCTTACCGTGGTGATCTGCAACTCGAAGATGCTCTCACTCCAGAGCTGTTGTTCCTGCCTCTTGCCACTCACCTCCCGAGTCCCCCGCCTGCTGCAGGGGTTTGAGAGAGCGAAGCGGCGAGCAGAGGAGAGGTTAGCTTCAGGAAAGGGTTGGCCAGCAGTTGGGAGGTCCGCCGAGCAGGATGTACAATAGGCCGGAGGTTCGGCAAACATAATGAGTGGCGACTAGAAGAATTGGGGAGTGGAGGAGGTGGCACACTGGAAGTAAGAAATGTATTGTATTCTAATGTGGGTGGCACGGTGGCACAGTGGTTAGCACTGCTGCTTCACAGCACCAGGATCCCAGGTTCGATTCCCGGTTTGAGTCACTGTCTGTGTGGAGTTTGCATGTTCTCCCCATGTCTGTGTGGGTTTCCTCTGGGTGCTCTGGTTTCCTCCCAGAGTCCAAAGATGTGCGGTTAGGTTGATTGGCCATGATAAAATGCCCCTAGAGTCAGGGGGGGGGGTTAGGTAGGTTAAATGCATGTAGTTATGGGAATAGGGCCTGGGTGAGATTGTGTTTGGTGCAGCTTCAATGGGCTGAATGGTCTCTTTTGCACTGTAGGGATTCTATGATTCGAATGTTATTTCATTTAAAAGTACAGAAATTTGGAGTATTTCAATTTACAGGTCACAGAATCCCTACAGTGCAGAAGGAGGCCATTCAGCCCACCGAGACTGCACCGACTCTCCGACAGAGCATCTCACCAGGCCCTAATACCAACCCTACATGTTTATCCCGCTAATTCCCTAACCTACACATTCTGGGCACTAAGGTACAATGTAGCAATCCGTCTAACCCACACATCTTTGGATTGTGGAAGGAAACTGGAGCACCTGGAGGAAACCCAAACAGACAGGGGGAAGAACATTGGGACTCCACACAGACAGTCACCCAAGACTGGAATCAAACCTGGGACCCTGGCGCTGTGAGGCAGCAGTGTTAACTGCTGTGCCACCCTAAAATGATTTAATGCTCTTTTCTGAGGAGAAAGCCCCAGAAAATCTAATTACAGTGTTTTACATTGGTTGTAAAGGGAAGATCTAACCTGATAACAGTGATTCGCTTAAAGTTGTGTCTTTTCACAAACACAATTATAATGTTAAGTGAGGACTTGCTCTGTTATCAAACCAAGGCCCCATCAATGTTTTATGTAACCGCCCTGCTTTTCAATACTATCCATTTAGAAATCATTGCCAGCGCTTTGTTTGTGTTTTGATGGCCTTGTTAACTTGCCTTTTTCATTGTGGTGCGTGTAACAAAGCTTCCACATCATTGCCGAATAGAGACAGAATGAATGAGAGAAAACGGAGAGCATTTAATATACATACATATATATAAACGGGAAATTGTTTTTACTCAAAATCTTTTGTGAAGAAAAAATATTGGACATGACAGGGTGAAGTAGGAGGATAAATGAGAATTCCACTGAGATTGTGAAACATTGCACAGAATGCAGTACTGAACAGCCGAGGATTTGAGAAAAGATCCTTCAACAGTCCGACATTTAACCTGATATTTGCCATTGTTTGCTGACACGGTTCAGCTTATGTCCAGTTGCCTTGTTTTACCATAGTTGACATTCACACCCACCTTAGAGCAAAGGCAGAAGAGACGGTGGCCTAGTGGTATTATCACTAGACTATTAGTCCAGAAACTCAGCTAATGTTCTGGGGACTCGGGTTCGAATCCCACCACGGCAGGTAGTGGGCTTTCAATTCAGTAAAAATATCTGGAATTAAGAATCCAATAATGAGCCGTGAAACATAAGAAGTAGGAGCAGGAGTAGGCCATCTAGCCTTTCGGGCCTGCCCCGCCATTCAACAAGATCATGGCTGATCTGAAGTGGATCAGTTCCACTTTCCCGCTTTCTCCCATAACCCTTAATTCCCTTGCGTACCAAAAACCTATCTACCCGTGATTTAAATATATTCAGCGAGGTAGCCTCCAACACTTCAACGGGCAGAGAATTCCAGAGACTCACCACCCTTTGAGTGAAGAAGTTCCTCCTCAACTCTGATCTAAACTGCCCCCCCCCACTTATTTTGAGGCTGTGTCCTCTAGTCTCTAGTCCTGCTATCCTTTCTAAGCGGGAAGAATCTCTCTACCTCTACCCTATCCATCCCCTTCATTATCTTGTTTGTCTCTTGTCGGACCATTGTCGATTGTCAGGAAAACCTATCTGGTTCACTAATGTCCTTCAGAGAAGGAAATCTGCCATTCTTACCTGGTCTGGCCTACATGTGACTCCAGAACCACAGCAATATGATTGACTCTCAACAGCCTTTGGGCAACTAGACATGGGCTCAGTTGGCCAGCCACTGACACCTATGTCCCACGAATGAATGAAAAAAGATTTCAACCTGTTCCCTTCCTCAGTGTCCAGGTGGTAAGTTATCTGCTCATTCTGGCAGTAGAAGGTAGTTAGTTTCAGCAGCATTGTGTTAGTGATAGCATAACTATCTTAATTCCTGCTCTCAATTACACTCCACTGATTCCCCAGTAGACATAGAGTCTGAGGGCAGAATTGGGATTGGCCATGATGCTCCTGTGGTGGAATAGTCCAATGGGACTTGCTTTGTTGGTTCAGATATAAAGAATGGCAAGCTTATGAAGGGCATTCATCAAAGGTTTGACTGGGTAGAGGACCAGAGAAATTCTGATGGTGCTGGAGGGGAGAAGGAAACTGTAACCTCTTTGAAGGGATTTCAGAAAAGAATTCAGCTTGTGAGATTTGGCCATCATTTATCTCGCTCCAGTATTTACCACATACCCTTTCTGCCCATCAGTATGCCTGTTTAAGAGAGGAGATGAGGGACACGGCTAGCTGGTGTTTGAATTGTGAGGGGGTTCACAATGCCTTTTTATTCAAATTTGGCATGTGAGTGTCACAAGCAAAGCCAGTATTTGTTGCCCTTGAGAAGGTGAGCTGGTTCTTAAACTGCTGCAGTGCACGTGGTGCATGTGCACCCACAGTGCTTATTTTCTGCTGCACTTTGATGAACAAGGTTAGCACTGCTGCTTCACAGCGCCAGGGATCCGGGTTCGATTCCTGGCTTGGGTCACTATCTGTGTGGAGTTTGCACATTCTCCCCATGTCTGCGTGGGTTTCCTCCAGGTGCTCCGGTTTCCTCCCACAGTCTGAAAGACGTGCTGGTTAGGTGCATTGGCCATGTTAAATTCTTCCTCAGTGTACCCGGACAGGAGTGTGGCGACTAGGGGATTTTCACAGTAATTTCATTGCAGTGTTAATGTAAGCCTACTTGTGGCACGAATAAATAGACACTTAAAAAATAATTGATTGGCCAGCTAGGCTGTTTCAAAGGGCAGTTAAAAGTTAACCACATTGTTGTGTGTCTGGAGTCACAGGTTGGCCAGTCCAGGTTACAATGGCAAATTGACCCCTGGAAAGCTTTAGTGAAGACCGTGCGTTTTAACACCAATCAGTAGTGATCACTGTTACTGAGACAAGCAATTGAATCCAAATTTATTAATTACATGAATTTAAATTCCCTTCCCTCAAAGGCTAGCACAGTGAGAAGTGAACTCATGTCTGTGGAGTATTAGTCATGATGTGGGTATGCCGGCGTTGGACTGGCGTAAACACAGTAAAAAGTCTGACAACACCAGGTTTTAGTCCAACCTATTTATTTGATAATATTCTCACAAGCTTTCGAGGGGTTACCCTCTTCGTCAGGTTCACCTGACAAAGAGGGTAACCCCTCGAAAGCTTGTGAGAATATTATCAAATAAATAGGTTGGACTAAAACCTGGTGTTGTCAGACTTTTTACTGTGGAGTATTAGTCCAGCCCTCTGAATTAATAGCCCAGTAACATTTATCACTATGCTACTATGCTCTCTAACTTTTCTTTGATGCGAGTAACCTGTCTGTTGCACTGTGCTGATATATTCAAGATTGCTGGTTGGACGTGCATGTCTTAAATTGCTGTGTGTATGTTGGATTTGTACAGCTTGTTTATAAAATCATAGGATCCCTACAGTGCAGGAGGAAGCCATTCGGCCCATCGAGTCTGCACTGACAACAATCCCACCCAGACCCTATTCCCGTAACCCCACATATTTACCCTGCTAATCCGGCTGACACTAGGGTTAATTTTAGCGTGGCCAATCAACCTAACCCGCACATCTTTGGGTTGTGGGAGGAAACCAGAGCACCCGGAGGAAACCCACGCAGACACGGGGAGAACATGCAGATTTCACACAGACGTTGTTGCCCTGAATGATACATTCAGGATGACTATGTCCCCCCATGCAGTTCAGGAAGAGCATTGGTTGGAAAGTGGAGGAGGGAAGAATCTCGGTGCCATTAACTCTGTCTTCCAGACAAGTCACTGAGTGCTGTGATTCTTTTTCCTTACAGCACCAGACGGCAGGCGCAGAAATCTGCCTTCCGGAAAGCGAGATGCAAGCCGAGGACGTGAGCTCAGCAGGGCTGTTAATGGAAGAAAGTCTCCTGCAGAAAAAGACAAGTATTAGGCCATAAAGAGCAAGCGACATTGTGTGTTTCTCCAGCAGCTTTAATGGATGGCGTGTACCTTGTATCAAGCAGGGTGGCTGTGAGCGTTTACTGAAACGTGTTTCCATCCATTATACGCATGGTAGCAGCAGGCACTCACTAAGTGCCTCTAAAAGCACAGTCTTTTCAATTTATTTCCTTTGTATTACCAACACAAGAAGCCTGTGCCAAAATTAATATCGCAAAGAGAAACTCCTCAATGCCACCGTTTTAAAAGCTGTAAAAATTCTACATTTACAGCTCAACCTGATGCAGTTCACGGACGAATGTGTTTGCTAGATATTGGCCAGAGGCTCTTAGCTTCAAATATTTAAGCTACCTTTAAAAATGATCCTTCAAAGCAATTTAACAGCAGATATAATGTGTGAGAAGGGACAGCTCACCAGGATCTTTCATTACACATAACATAAAAGGACTGCAGAGAGACGGTAGGTTGTGGAACTGGAATGTTGTCCACCTCCGCTCTCTCTGTCTCTGTCTGTCTTTGTCTCTCTCTCTCTCTCTCTCCCTCAATTCTGGATGCCACACTTTAGGAAGGCTGTGAAGACATAGGGTGAAGAAATGATTTACTGGAATTTTTCTGGAAGTGAGGGCCATGCTCATGTGGACAATTAGAGATATTGAGGTTGTTCTTAGAGAAGAGAAGTGATTTTATAGAGATGTTCAAAATCATGAGGGATTTTGGCAGAATAGATGGAGAGGAACTGTTCCCATTGGGAGAAGGGTCAAGAAGCAGAGGACACCAAATGAAAGTAATTGGCAAAATAGGAAAAACGAACGAGCGGTTAGTTTCTGGGACACATGCTGAAACCATCAACTCAATGGAGACAGCATCCATTGGAACAGGAGACTTCACTCTCCAATGATAGGGTTACAGATGATCCATGGTTAAAATGATCCCTGCGAAGGAGTTCCCTCTCCCCTCTTAGGTACAGGTTGACTTTGGCTTCTTAATCCTTGACTTGTTCCCACACGTCCAAGGGAACCCTAGGAAGATTGCGACAATCGGGGTTGCCGCTGGCAAGAGCGGACGCAGGATCCCCATGTAGTCCTGATGTCAGGATCCCGAAGCCTGCAGTAACAGCCAGCCCTATAACCTGCATCGGATTGCGAAATAAAATGAAGCAGTCATCTTGCTCTGTATAAATTCAGCCTGAGAAGAAAGGCTGGGGTAATATCTCTTCTCCCCACCCTATGATGTTTTCAGTTAGCTCAGTGGCAAGCCGCAAGAGCAAGATTTGGCCTTGCCAACTTATACCAGCTAAACTGAGCCTCCATGAATGAGTCTCTGCAGGTCTGCACATCGCTGCGAATTATATAAATATCAGTTACTTTTATCTTCAGGATTCATTAACCTCCTGGATGAACTTCACATCAGTCATCTGGAGGGACTGTATTTGAGATGGCAAGTGGAGGAGAGCAGTTCAGCTTTAGACTGGTGGCTGAAAATCACAGAGGCTGCAGCCAATTTCAGAAGATGATGATATTGCAGTTCATAGAGTGCCAAAGTCATTATGTTTACAAGATCCCATATATCTCAGTAGCTGTAATTCCACAACCAGTTTAGGTTGATTTAGCTTCTTCCACGGAACTGCAGCTGCCACACTGCACTGAGTATAAAGAGTCTCCAGAGTCTCTGCACTTCATCAGAAACTTTGCACTTAAATGCCCTAATGGGGAAACATACTGAGAGACACGGGGGTGGGGGGGTGCGGCTGGAGAAGGGGGTGGTGGAGGGAGTGCTCAGCTGCTGCAGGCACCAAAGACTCAATGAAACCGGAGGTTGAGGGTAGCATTGCATCTGTTTGAGGCAGCATTTCCAAAACCCCCATAATGAGGGAGAGGACTGTCCAAAACTGGCCGACAGAGACAGACTTGACACTTTGACTTTCCATTCACCAACAATGTGCCTTATACAGTACCGAATCGGAACAATTTTCAGGGCCTGTCTTTATACAGTCGTTGTCTTCCTTATGCAATATTCTGGGCAGGTGAACTAGAGATAGTTTCTGCCCCATTGAAATTTGTGGATCAAGTGGAGCATCTGTCAATTGGTTACAAATCAGTAGTAAAGTCTTATTCACTGGCAAAGAACAGTACAGCACAGGAACAGGCCCTTCGGCCCTCCAAGCCTGTGCTGATCATGATGCCCTAACTAAACTAAAAAAAACCTTCTCTTACTCGGTCTGTATCCCTCTATTCCTTCCCTATGCATGTACTCAGCCTCTGTCTTTCCAGTGTAAACAGTTTATTCAACCTCTCCTCATAGCCAATACCTTCTAGACCAGGCAACATCCTGGTCAACATTGTTTGCACTTTCTCCAAAGCTTCCATGTAATGGCCACATAATGGTGGAGGAAAAGAAATGGATAAACTGCACTGTAATTTTTTAAACATAAAAGCAGATTTTTAAAACAATAGTTGATTCCTAATAAATGTGTTGCTCATTCCAGCAAAGACTTTCAATAAATCAAATCCATCACACTGAGACCCACTCTGCATAATTTCAGTGGACTAAACCAAAATCCATTCACTTCCACTATTTGTAATCCCAGCGCATGAAACAATTATCTATACATTCCTGGGATTTGCAATCCCAATTTGCCAAAAGCTGACCATCTTCTCCTGTTAACTACGCTCTTGTGTTGTGCTGTAAGTACTGACATGGTGCTTAATTTATCTCACAGAGCGAGAGTCCTGAAAGGTGATTGCTTTCCAATGTTTCATTCTGCCAGCAATATCCAGCCTCAATGACTAACTGCTCACCAGTCAGAAAACCTTCTCTCCGAGCACGTTTCAGCTGGTCAAAGTCTGTATTCAGTCTGGTCATGATGGCTGTAGCAGCGCAAGGATGAGTGCTCACTACCCAACCTGTAGCTACATGGCCTGTTCCGGTGCTGTTATTGGTCCCATTGGTTATAGCTCCTCTTTACTGGACTACCATTTTAAAGGTGTCTACTGCTGTGCGCAATTCTACTACACGATTGCTGGAACAAACCGCTGCCCAGCACAGCTCTCTCTGACCAGCAAGCTCCAAAGAGATATTAGTTGCCATTCTTGGTGGCAGCATCACATTCCAGAGCAGTATGCCCAGAGCCAAGACAAAATGCTCCACAATAAAGCAAGATATTGCGAATATAAACCGAAAATTCTGGAAAAACTCAGCAGCATCTGTGGAGAGAGCCATAGAGGTAACATTTTGAGTCCACTGATTCTTCCAAATGCTGCCAGACCTGCTGAGTTTTCCAGCACCTTCTGTTTTTATTTAATACTATGTAGTATAAAATATCCCACCAATCTTCCACTTATGTTCACCGTTCAGGTGAGATGTTAAACCGAGTTCTGATGATTGAGCAGATGGACGTTAAAGATTTCCTCTGATAATTTTTGAAGATGTGGGAATTATTCTCGAACCCTGGCCAGGATTCATCCTTCAGTTAACACCTTCTCAAAGCAGACTGTGTGCATCATGGGTGTTTCGGGGGGGAAGATAGGCTGGTGCATCTACCCACTTGTAATCTCTGCACTTCACGTAACCTTGTGCTATATGCTTTGAGGCATCTCAACGAGATTAGGCACTATTATGAATGCAGGTCTATTTATTTACTTATCAAATAATCTACATTTTACTCAACAAAATAATCAAATTAAGCCTCGGTTGTTGAATTAGAAGAGTTCAGGTGCATGAAATATAAATGTTTTATTTTTCATCTGAAGTGATCTGGACATTCTGATCCCCGTGTGTAATTCTTCATGGATTATTTGGATAGAGTTGTAATACGCCACTCAGGTTTTTTTTAAGCAATGTGGGCTTGTTATTTGAATAAGATCACTGTACAGATTGATATAATGATTGCTGTAATACTTTTTTTTAAGGACTAAAAATGAAAAGAATTTTAATAAATGCACTATTGACAACAGTTACTGACTGTAAATGTATTTATTTCCTAAAGGGCCTTTATCTCGCATGGATAATGGGCAGGGAATGATCTCATCAAGGTGAAGGATGGTAATGTTCTGGTCAATTTGTAGGCTTCTGGCACTAGTTTATAAGCACTTAAGATGTACTTTTTCACATCATAATTCCTTGATACCTCCTTTGATGGTGACGCAAACGCCTAACTAGCTCAACCTACCAACTTTGTTTGAACCAACAATTCCTATGTGGTTTGTGGCCATTTTTCTTGCTTAGCAACTTTCTCAAATAAATTGGAAAAAGGCTTCTACATCATTCTCGTCAAACCATGGCACGGCTTGGACAGATTTAAATACATCCCCATCAGGCCTTTGACTGCAATGAGTTGGTTCTTCCTCACAATCATCATCATTACTTCCAGCTTTTACCGTTACTTCCACCAGTTTAAGTTTGCTTTTTGGTTCCAGTTTCTAAAGTTCAAAAAGTCTCCCTTTCTTTCTTATTTTTCCACTGCCAGTGCTACTCTCTCTCTATTTTTGTTCTGCCATTGCTATTCTCTCCTCTTTTTCTGCTGCTTTTAATTGCACTTCAAACTGTCTTGATTCTTTTTTCTGTTCAAACTGTTTCACTTCTAATTGAATTCTAGTCAGTTTGAATGCTTCCAACTGTTTCTGGCCATTTTAAATGCTGAGCTATCACTGCAATTATCTCTGCTTTCCTCGCCCCTTCAGGTAACGTCAACTGCAGCTTGCTTATTAAATCTAACAGCTTTGCTTTAACTCCATTTGTAAACCACCCTGCGTGACCTCTTCCATACCCAGGAAAATCTTTGCCACTGAAAGAGCCGCTATCCCATAACACACACCCTTTTTAAACTAACTGAGTGCAACATCTGGAAAGAAACAACAGGTCCGCAACAGTCAGCTTTTAATTCCAAACAAGCCCTCAATTTTCTGCTGGCCTTGGAAAGGGTCCAGAGGAGGTTGACGAGAATAATCTCTGGAATGAGGAGCTTATCGCATGAGGAACGGTTGAGAACTCTGGGTCTGTATTCATAGAACATAGAACATTACAGGGCAGAACAGGCCCTTCGGCCCACGATGTTGCACCGACCAGTTAAAAAACAATGACCCACTAACCTAAACCAATCCCTTTTCGTCCATAAACCTATCCACGGATCTCTTAAACGCCCCCAAACTAGGCGCATTTACAACCGCAGCAGGCAGGGCATTCCAATCCCTCACTACCCTCTGGGTAAAGAACCTACCCCTGACATCCGTCCTATAACTACCCCCCCTTAATTTAAAGCCATGCGCCCTCGTGCTAGCTTTCTCCATCCGAGGAAAAAGGCTATCGCTGTCCACCCTATCTAAACTCCTGATCATCTTATATGTTTCAATAAGATCCCCTCTTAGCCGCCTTCTTTCCAGCGAAAACAACCCCAAATCCCTCAGTCTCTCCTCATAGGACCTCCCCTCCATACCAGGCAACATCCTGGTAAACCTCCTCTGCACCCTCTCCAAAGCCTCCACATCCTTCCTGTAATGTGGGGACCAGAACTGCACACAGTACTCCAAGTGCGGCCGCACCAGAGTTGTGTAGTTGCAACATGACGCTGCGACTCCTAAATTCAATCCCCCTACCAATAAACGCCAAGACACCGTATGCCTTCTTAACAACCCTATCTACTTGATTCCCAACTTTCAGGGATCTATGTACACGTACACCTAGATCCCTCTGTTCATCCACACTATTCAAAGTCCTCCCGTTAGCCCTATACTCAACACATCTGTTATTCGTTGGAGTTTAGAAGGACGGGCGAGGATCTTACTGAAATTTACAGGATACTGCGAGGCCTGGATAGAGTGGATGTGGAGACGTTTCTACTAATAGGAAAAACTAGATCCAGAGGGCACAACTTCAGGCTAAAGGGACAATCCTTTAAAACAGAGATGAGGAATTTCTTCAGCCAAAGTGGTAAATCTGTGGAACTCTTTGCCGCAGAAGGCTGTGGAGGCCAGGTCATTCAGTGACTTTAAGACAGAGATAGATAGGTTCTTGATTGATAAGGGACTCGGGGGTTGTGGGAAAAAGGCAGGACCCGGGTTCGATTCCCGGCTTGGGTCACCGCGTGGAGTCTGCACATTCTCCCTGTGTCTGTGTGGGTTTCCTCTGGGTGCTACAGTTTCCTCCCACACTCTAAAGATGTGTGGGTTAGGTGTATTGGCCTTGCTAAATTGCCCCTTAGTGTCAGGGGAACTAGCTAGGGTAAATACATGGGGTTATGGGGATAGGGCCTGGGTGGGATTGTTTTTGGTGCAGTCTCAATGGGCCAAGTGGCTTCCTTCTGTACTGTAGTATTCTATGATTGTATGAAGTAGGTATGACTCTTCAGATCTGCAGTGGGATAGAAATATGGTGGATTATATAGTTGAAGAGAGGGGTAGAAAAGTTGGAAAAGAATAGAAGGTTAAGGATAGATGGGTGCCAAGAGGAGTTTGACAAAGATTTTGTGGACACGACAGAGAGTGTTAATGCTGGCATTAAGTACTAAAGAAAGTGCTGATAGCAGCAACTAAAGAAAGTACTGATTATTGCACTTTCTGTCATCTTTAATACTACCATTAACACTCCCTTCTCTTGCGTCCATGACATCTTTATCAGTCTCTCCTTATCTCCTTATTCAATCCTGACCTTCAATCCTGCTTCATCTTCTCCACCCCACTCTCTAACTATACAATCTATCACATGAAGAGTCATCCAGGCTTGAAACTTTAACTTTGTTAACCTGACTCACCATTGAGATGGAACGTTATGGGGTCTAGACAATATCAAGAGAATTGGGCACATGACATGGACTGACATTTTAGAGCCTTATAGAAGGAGTGCTGCATTGGTAGATAAGATATTAAACTGCCCCACACTCCCCAGTGGATGCAGAGGATCCTGAAGAAGGGCATGGGAATTCTCTGTGTCTCAGCCTATATTTCTCCCTCAAAGAGCATCACTGAACATTACCACATTGTCACAGAGTCTTGTTGTGTGTGCACCACCTTTCTTACAACAGTGTCAACATTTCACAGGCACTTGTTTGCACCTCTCATTGGGAATCCTGCAAGGCCTTTCTTTTATCTTTTTTAGCACAGCGGTCATCACTAATGCCTCACAGCACCAGGGATCCGGGTTCGATTCCCAGCTTCGGGTCACTGTCTGAGGAGGCTGTATGTTCTCCCTGTGTCCGTGTGAATTTCCTCTGAATGCTCTGGTTTCATCCCACAGTCTGAAAGATGGGCTGGTTAGGGTGCATTGGCCATGCTAAATTCTCCGTCGGTGTACCCAAACAGGTGGCCGAGTGTGGCACCTCAGGGATTTTCATAGTAGCTTCATTGCAGTGTTAATGTAAAGCTACCTGCAACACTAATAAATAAACAAACTTTAAATGCTTTGTATTACATAGTCGAGGTCCAGGTTTGGTCTTGTTTTGTAAACAATGTAGTTCAGAGCAGTGATAGATAAACCAGCCTGTGAATAAACAGTGTGACTTTTAGCAGTGGAAGCATTTTCCTTTTGCTGCAACTAAACCAAAGTTACTGATTTAGCGTAGCAGACATAACCTAGTTATCAAAATCTGCCCTCTGGACACTAAGTAAAATGGGATCTTTGTTAGACATTGCATGAAGAAAGCGATCTTAGCTTGATAGCGCAAGGACTTTGCAGAGGGAGGAACTCATAATATGCAGAATATTGATATTTTTTGGTGGGGTCGGGGGGGGGGAGGTGGAGGAGGTCACATGACTCTTTTCATAATGTTTAACCCCATCTTTATCTGGTCCCACACACATCTGATTTTGAAGTTTACTCCCTCAAACTCAGTGGATTCTCTGTTACCTGAGAGGACAAATTTTATTCAAAAACAAACACTTTAATTTGAAATGCCCGTCTCAAAAGAGTCTACTCCAATTCAGCTTCCAACCTTGGGCTCCAAAATCTTTAACCCTTTCTTCCCCCTTTATTTCCAAAAAAAAACCTGATTTTGACCCACCTTTCCTGGATAAAGCAGTAGATTCTTGGAGAACTAAGTGTCTTAGTTTGAATAAAACATTTTTGGAAGATTATTCTCTGGAACCAGTTGGTCAAAGGTTTGACGTAAATTTTAAAGGAATAAATGAATGCCTCAAAAGGTTTGAACAGAAATTAGAAACTATTATTATACTTTTATTTATAAATTCTTTTAATTGGTTACCCAGAATCTACAGTCCAGGAACTGGCCATTCAGCCCAACCACACTGTGCTGACCTTGTATGCTTCACTTGTGCTTCCTCCTGTCTTTCTTCATCTAACTCTATCAGCATAACCCCCTATTTCCTTGTCCCTCATATGCTTATTTAACCATCCCTTAATTGTACCTATAGTACTTGTCTTAACAACTCCCTTGGTAGCGAGTTCACATTCTCATCGCCCCCTGGGTAACGGAGTTTCTTCAGAATTCCCTATTTGATTTTTTGATCCTTTTATATTAACAGCCTCTCATTTTGCTTCTCCCCAACAGTGTAAGCAGACTGAATCTACTCTATCAGAATGTTTTATAATTTTATAGATGTCTATTAGGTCACCCATCAAGAAACCAAACCTGCTTCATCTCCCATTTCTATTGAACCATAGAATCCCTACAGTGCAGAAAGACGTCATTGAACCTGCATCAACAACAATCCTACCAAGGCCCTATCTCCATTACCCCATGCATTTTCCCCACTAATCCACCTAATCCACACATCTTGGGGCACTAAGGGGCAATTTAGTGTGGCCAGTCCACCTAACCTACACATCATGGGACACTAAGGGGCAATTTAGCATGATCAATCCACCTAACCTGCACATCTTTGGACACTAAGGGTCAATTTAGCATAGCCAATCCACCTAACTCACACATCTTTGGACTGAGAGAGGAAACTGGAGCACCCAAAGGAAAGCTATGCAGACACAGAGAGAACTTGCAAACAGACAGTTACCCAAGCCGGGAATCAAACCTGGGTCCCTGGCGCTGTGAGGCAGCAGTGCCAACCACTGTGTCACCATGCTGCCCTATTTCTGTCTATAATCCTTGTCAATCTTTATTGCACTGTCTACAGTGTCTCTTCATCTATTTTTTCAATACTATGGTAACCAGAATGGCCCGCAATACTCCAAGGTGTGACCTAACCGGGATTTAATAGAAGTTTAACCGAAGTCCTTTACTTTTCAATATTATCTGTCCAGAAAAGTCTTGTGCTTGCTTTGTTTTTTTTTATGACCTTGTTAACCAGTGTCGCAACTTTTAGTGATTTGTCTATTTGTACACCCAGATTCCTTTGTGCCTCTACCCCATTTAGATCCCTATTTTCTAATTAATGCATAACCTTATTTTTCTTTCCAAAAATTGATACATTGCTCTTATTTATGTTGAAATTCATTTTCCAATTGTTTGTCCGTTCTGCAAGTTTGCTTTTGCCAACCTATGATTTGCTGCAGTCCTCCTCAATGAAAACTATACCTTTTTTTTATCTTTCCGTCTTTCTCATTTACATTTCAAGGGAATCATTCTATAAAATGCTTTTATTGAATATGAATCAGAGTTGTCCACCTTAAGCACTTTATTTCCAGTCAATTTTCTTCTGAAATATATGTTTCTTTCTTGCTGGTGAAATCATAAGGCAAGTAGATTTGAAGGAGGCTATTTTAGAGTAACTTATCTGTCGGAAACAGATTTATTCCCTTCCCTTTGCTGCTGGTTCACTGGATAATCACCAGGTTAGAAGAAGTTGGCTTGTGCAGTTACAGCTCGTCACCGCTATCTACGGAGATGCCTATAATTGGTCTTGGGTTGTTTATCTATATAAGAACAGATACTGTTGAGATCACAAGGCAGATACTGATGAGGGAGGCTAATCTCATTGCATCCATTCAGAATAAAATAAACTTTGCCAATCACATCGGCTCACTGACTTTTGAATGAGTTGAATCAGAGAGTCCCTACAGTGCAGAAGGAGGCGATTCAGCCCATCGAGTCTGCACCAACTCAGCATCATACCCAGGCCCTATCACCGTAACCCCATGTACTTACCCTGCTAATCCCTCTAACCTACACATCTTTGGACATTCGGATAATTTAGCGTGGCTAATCCATCTAACCTGCACATCTATGGATCTTGGGAAGAAACCAGAGCACCCAGAAGAAAGCCAGGCAGGCACAGGGAGAACGTGGGATTTGAACCCAGATTCCTGACACTGTGAGGCAGCAGTGCTAACCACTGTGCCAAGTTTTCAGCTCCAGTCCCCAGGTACTGTCCATTTTTTTGGAATCAAGAAGTTTGTCTAATATTTGAACTGGGATTTCCTTTCATCTATAATCCAGGTTCAAATTTCAGGCTCACTTTCGTTCTCACTCTGATATGTACAGTGGTTTGGATGGCGCAGGAGGTTTGAGATATTGGTATACACACACTGCCTGGTGTCTGTGTGAAACAATGGTTGGGAGGGGTGGTGGAACAATAGAACTGATTTTCAAACATGCCCTTGTATCCTTCCCCTATCTTCTCGAAAGTGGACTGACACACTTCATGAGATGAGGTCAGATAATAAATTATTAAAGATTCTTTCATCTTGCAATCAGCACTTTAATATATAGAGTAACAAAATTTATCAAATAGTATATACTGAAGCTGAGTAACGTACATTTACTATCAAGCGGCCAGTGCAGTGAGAGAGGCCGGAGATGTGTGATTTAGTCTCTGAGGGAATGAGTGCTGAAATATTCACCTCGATCTCAAAATTCAGTAAAACTAATCTCTATTTATAAAATCTACAGTGCAGAAGGAGGCCATTCGGCCCATCAAGTCTGCGCCGACCACAATCCCATCCAGGTCCTATCCCCATAACCCCACACATTTACCCTCCTAGCCCCTCGACACTACGGGGCAATTCGGCATGGCCAATCCACCTCACCAGCATGTCTTCCAGCTGTGGGAGAAAACTGGAGCTTTTCTGGAGGAAACCCACGCAGACACAGGGAGAACGTGTAAACCCCACACAGACAGTGACCCGAGGCCAGAATTGACCTCGGGTCCCTGGCGCTGTGAGGCAGCAGTGCGACCACTGTGTCACCGTGCCTTTTTGAGGACACAAGTCTGAAACTTAGCCATAGTTTTGAATGCTGGGGTGCTCATAATCAAAGGATTATGTCACTAAGTTGCTGCATTTAGTTCTATTAAACTCTTAGCAGAAGCTCATTGTCCCTTTTATCTTCTCTGCTGGCTCCTTATTATTTATTGTCCACATTAAAATTAAACTTGCCACTTCAGCAGTAATTATTCTTTCAATGAAGGCATGGGTCCCAGTCTTATTCGGGTCAAATGCTTCCACCCTTTGCAGGCCAATCTTTCCCCAGCGTGGAACATGAAGCCTTCCCTTCCTCCACCATCTGTCCAATTGCAGGATCATAGGAAATAGGAACAGCAAAAGGCCATTTGGCCCCTCGAGCCTGCTCCATCATTCTACTAGGTCAAAACTGAACTCAGACATTTCCCCACATGATATCCACATCCCTTGATATCTTTAAATCTATCAGTCTGTCATGTGAACATACTCAATGACTCTGGGATAGAGAATTCCAAATCCATCACCCTCTGAGTGAAGAAATTCCTCTTCAACTGAATCCCAAATGGCCTACTCCTTATTCTGATGCTGTATCCCTTGGTTCTAAGCTGCCAAGTAGGGAAAATACCCTTCCTACATCTACTCTTTCGGGCCCTATAAAAGCGTTGTGTATCTCTATGAGATTGCCTTGCCAGAGAATCCAGGCCCAGTCTCCTCAATCTCTCCTCATGGGACAATCTCACCATCTCAGGGATTAGTCTGGTGAACCTTTGTTGCATTCACTTAATGGCAAGTTGGGTAAAAAACATAAGAACATAAGAAATAGGAGCAGGAGTAGGCCATCTAGCCCTTCGAGCCTGCCCCGCCATTCAATAAGATCGTGGCTGATCTGTCGTGGCTCAGTTCCACATTCCCGCCCTCTCCCCATAACCCTTAATCCCCTCGCTTATCAAAAACCCATCAACCCGCGTCTTAAAAATATTTAGCGAGGCAGCCTCCACCACCTCAACGGGCAGAGAATTCCAGAGATTCACCACCCTTTGAGTGAAGAAGTTCCTCCTCAACTCCGTTCTAAACCGCCCCCCCTTTATCTTGAGGCTGTGCCCCCTAGTCCTACTATCCAAGGAAACCAAATCTGTATACAGTTCCCAGGTGCAGTCTCACCAAAGTTCTACACAGTTGCAGCAAAGCCTCTTTACTCCAGTATTAAGTCATTGATATAGATTGTCAATAGTTGTTGTACAGCACCATGTTAAAGTCCAACAGACTTATTTGGTAGCACGAGCTTTCAAAACATTGCCCCTTCATCAAGTGAGTGAAGATTTCACTTCACAAACAGGGCATATACAGACACAAACTCAATTACAAGATTGTATCTCTATATGTCCTGATTGTGAACTGAATTCTTCACTCAGCTGATGAAGGAGCGGCGCTCCGAAAGCTCATGCTACCAAGTAAACCTGTTGGACTTTAACCTGGTGTTGTGAGACTTCTTACTGTGCCCATCCAAGTCCAACGCCGGCAACTCCACATCGTCAATAGTTGTTGTTTGTGGTTATGTACATTGCGGCAACTTTATTAGCATGTTTGCTTACAAAACAATTATTATGTTGAATTCATTAAGAGTGAAACCACTTGGGAAGGCCAACGCATTGTTTGCCTTTCTAATTGCTTGCTGCCCTGAATGATAGCTTTCAGTGACTTATGAATTCTGCTCTACCAATTATCACCATGGAATAATGATATCATTACCCCTGGACAATTGTCACTTTCCAAAGTGTGGAAACCTCCTTTGTATGATTCCAATTCCAGGTAAGCCTGCACTGCCATTTAACAGGGTATTTTTTTCAAACTGGCTGGGCCAACATTGATTTTTAATTGCCCTTGAGGGAGGATTTAACATTGCTTTGGGTCTGGAGTCACATATAGGTCAGGCAAGGACGGCAGATTTCCTTCCCTAACGAGCATTGATGAACCAAATGGGTTTTTTATGACAATTGAAAATGGTCATTTAATTCCGGATTATTTATTCAATTCAAATTTCACCATCTAAACTCCATGGACGGGATTTTATGTCCTCGCTCGACCCGAGACTGGAAAATTCCACCAGAGGTCAACAGACCTTCCCATTGTCCGCCCCCTTTCCCACTCTGATTCCTGTGCGGGTGGGGCGGTAGAATTCCGGTGCATTTCTCACACTATTCCATGCTCGTTATTCCCTTAACCTTAAGGGAATTGTTGATTCCCTTAACCCGGTGTTGTGAGACTACTTACTGAACAGTGCAGCGAACAAGGATAAAACCTGAGAGCACCTGCGGTAATATTGGAGCAATTGGTGCCTTAATTCATTGGACCATCATCTTCCTTCACCCAGCCTTTAGCATTAGCACAGTGGCTTAGGAGAGAAGGGCTGCGAGGTTGGACTGCTCAAGGTGGCACCTCCCCAACTCTCAGCAAATGTACTTTGGGTGCCCTCGCAGCTGATGTATGCAGTGGGGTGTGGATATCTGCGGAGCAGGGAGTTTGTTTCAAGTTGAAGCAAGTGCCTGAAGACTGATCCAGTTGTCCAGCAGGTTCCTTCACTCTCTGCCTTAACTTTGGATCACAAACAGTGCAGTTGTTGGCAGAATCCTGGGTCATGTCCTGTTAGGTTCAGTCATGTGAAACAGACTGCTTTCGGATATTGATGTTTAATCCCATGAAGCACCACTTTTGTTTGCGATTAAGGAATTATATTTGTGTTGATTTAGGAGCTGCATACTTTGGCGCGTCAGCAGAACACCCACAATAGCTGTTTAACTTCGGACAACAAGCTCACACCTAAAGCAAGCTTATTATATTCGCTATTAAATCCACTGTACTAAACCCCCGAAATAACTCATTTCCTTTTAAAGCAGGATTCAGAAGTGAGCTTTGTCTCCTTATCCTTTCCAACTGGGAGATCTGAATTCACCTCTACAAAACTGCAAATGGGGGAGATGATGGCCCGGGGGTATATTAGAGCCATTGATGTTTATAGCATGGAAACAGGCCCTTCAGCCCAACCTAAAGTTTATTTATTAGTGTGACAAGTAGGCTTACATTAACACTGCAATGAAGTTGCTGTTAAAATCCCCTAATCGCCATACTCTGGCACCTGTTCAGATACACTGACGGAGAATTTAGCACGGCCAGTCCACCTAACCAGCACATCTTTCGGACTGTGGGAGGAAACCCATACAGACATGGGGAGAACATGCAGACTCTACACAGACAGTGACCCCAGCTGGGAATCGAACCCGGGTCCCTGGTGCTGTGAGGTAGCAGTGCTAATCGTGCTGCCCTCACTTGTTCATGCCGTCCAGTCTTTACCACTAAGCTAGTCCAGTTGTACACGCCTCTACTACTACCTCTGACAGTTCGTTCCAGACACCAACCTTTGTGTGAAAGAATTGCCCCTCTGGACCCTTTTATATCTTTCCCCTGTCACCTTAAACCTATGCCCTCTAGTTTTAGATTCCCCTACCTTTGCGAAAAGATATTGACTATCCAGCTGATCTTTGCCCCTCATTATTTTACAGACCTCTATAAGATCACCCCTCAGACTCCTACGCTCCAAAGAAAAATGTCCCAGTCTAACCAGCCTCTCCTTGTAACTCAAACCATTAAATCCTGGTAGCATCCTAGTAAATCTTTTCTGCACTCTTTCTGGTTTAATAATATTGCTACACTATTAATCCAGAAACTCAGCTAATGTTCTGGGACCTGGGTTCAAATCCCGCCACAGCAGACGGTGGAATTTGAATTCACTAAACATCTTCTAAACTCCAGTGAATATAATCCTAGTATATCCTCCCATGACAGACCTGCCATCCCAGGCATCAGCCTGGCACATATTGTTTCTTTCAATTCCTTTTTGGGATGTCAACATTACTGGCAAGGTTGGCAATTATTACCCATTCTAGTTGAAAGATAAGAGGAAAAAAGAACTTGTTTTTGTGTAGGGCAGGATTTTGCTGTGGTTTTCGAGACCTTGATATCAGAATGAGAAAGGGGGCCCTGAGCTGGGGCTTGTGAGTCGTGGGACTGACGAGTATTTTCACTGAGGGAGGACCTCCTAATTGGCCGCCTCCTCAGGGATTGCCATCCAGGTGGGGACAGAGAGCGTTCAAGATACTGCTCGTCCAGTCAGAGGGTTGGTACCTTCAGAGTCTGAGCAGCCCCACCGGTGTAGGTGTGCAGAGCTGAGGCAGCTCGGAGCCTGAGAGAGAACAAACGAGAGGGACTGAACTGGCAGGCTCTCCTGGATGTGGGATTGGCTTCCCTGCACATGCCCCCCTTGCCCCCCCAGACTCTGGGGTCTCTGACTCCATTGAACTCAGGATGTTTCAAGGAGGTCCCCTCTAGGCGCTGGAGTTTGGATTTTCACAGCAACTTCATTGCAATTTTCACGTAAGCCTACTTAAGACTCTAATGAACTAGCCAATAAACTGTATGCAAAGGGTTTGTTCTTTCTCTTTGCACTTTGTTCGATAGGATAATGTACTTTTCATTCTTACACCGTGGCAATTTCCGGCTAATTTTGGATATGGATTTATTGGAGTTCCTACATCATCCCAGTCACATTTAGCAACTCCAGTTTTATCATCCAGAAACTGTCAGAAATGAAATATGTTGAAAAATACAGGTTGCGTTGATCCCAAACACTCCCTTTCCATTTCAAGTTGTCCACTTTGCTTAACTCCAGAAGTTTCCTCGCCCTCCCCTCGATTATTAACTCAGATTTCCTCGCATCCTTTAAAAAGTACCTGGATGAGCGCTTGGCACGTCATAACATGTTAGGCCCAAAAACAGAAAATGCTAGAAAATCTCAGCAGGTCTGCCAACCTCTGTGGAGAGAGAATAGAGCCAGCGTTTCGAGTCATGGCTCTGACAAAGGGTCATCTAGACTTGAAACGTTGGCTCTATTCTCTCTCAGTAAAAAGTCTGACAACACCAGGTTTTAGTCCAACCTATTTATTTGATAATATTCTCACTAGCTTTCGAGGGGACAGCCTCTTCGTCAGGTGAATGGAGAGTTCTCCATTCACCTGACGAAGAGGCTGTCCCCTCGAAAGCTAGTGAGAATATTATCAAATAAATAGGTTGGACTAAAACCTGGTGTTGTCAGACTTTTTACTGTGTTTACGCCAGTCCAACGCCGGCACACCCACATCATGTCTATTCTCTCTCCACAGATGCTGTCAGAGCTGCTGAGATGTTTTGCTTCAGATTGCCCATCCGCAGTATCTTGCTGTTATCATAATATTCAGGGCTATGGGCCAAGTGCTGGTAAATGGGATTAGATGGGAGGTCAGGTGTTTCTTGCGCGTCAGTGTAGACTCGATGGGCTGAAGGGCCTCCTCTGCATTGTATGATCCTATGACTTTACATTTTACTTGAGTTGAGATAGAGATTCAGAAAGTATAAACCGAGCTACGTTACAAAGATGGATGACATTCGGAACTTCTGGCAGCGCAAAGTTTGAGAGAATAGAGCTTCGTAACCCTAAACCTTCTTTCTGATAAATGCCAACAGGTGCTCTGGATATTTGCAAAGTAATTGTTTTGTGATGTTTCAGCTTAATGGAGCAGTAACATGCGTGGTTTGTGATGATGTGTTTATGCTTCAATTGGACGCAAAGGGAGTCCAATCTGAATCCGTGTAAATCAAAACTCTAGTTCACTGCCTCCAATTTGGTCTGCTGTTCCAGCATTCTCTTTCTGATATGTATACAGCCTTCAAAAATCCTTCTGGGGGCTTTTGGAAACAAAACCACATTCCCACTTGACTGGAGGTATTGGATTAGATTGTCTTTCTAATACTAAGCTGTTTGATGCCTGCCTGCACGGTATATTGGTCCAAATGGAAACAGGTTCCTCTGTGGCAGTCAGGTAAGTAAGTCAGGCAAACACACATTAGTTTCCTTTCCATGTTCCATAGAAATTAAAAGATGTGATGAACATGAGAACACTTGCATTCATTAAGTAGCTAGAGGTAAGAGGGACCAAATTCTTCCCCAGTTGTCCCATTGAAATTCTTTTACAGATGCACCATAGAAAGCATCCTTTCTTCTGGTACCACAGCTTGGTTCTGACCAAGACCGCAAGAAACTGCAAAAGGTCATGAATGTAGCCAATCCCTCATGCAAACCAACCTCCCATCCATTGACTCTGCCTATATGAATGCCTCGGAAAAGCAACCAGCATAATCAAGGACCCCGTGCACCCCGGGCATACTCTCTTCATTGTCAGTTTGATGTGAAGATGTTGGCGTTGAACTGGGATGGGCACAATAAGAAGTCTCACAACACCAGGTTAAAGCCCAGCAGGTTTATTTGGTATCACGATATTTTGGGGCGCTGCTCCTTCACTCACCTCATGTTGTGAGAATTCTTACTGTGTCAGTTTGGCTGGATTAGTTGTGCTCTCCACAATGAAGCAGAAGACTGTGTGTCAAGCTCCCTTTCATATTTGGGCACCAGATCTTGGCTGAGACTTTGCATCGCTGGAACTGCTGTTTTTTTACGTGAGATTTGTCGATGGGTTAATCACGTGGGGCATCCATGATCCTGTCTCCTAATTTAAGAAAGAAAAAAGAACCTAGTATTCTAGTCAAACATTCGCAGACAAAAGCATGCATTTATATTCCTCCTCAGAGCCACCCTGGAATTCATCCATGTTTATGATTGGCTCAGTACTCTGGAGAAGCGATTATTATCACTAGGCTATTAATCCAGAAACTCAGCTCATGATCTGGGGACCCGGGTTCGAATCCCGCTACCACAGATGGTGGAATTCAAATTCAATTAAAAAAATCTGGAATTAATGATCTACTGATGACCATGAAACCATTGCTGATTGTCAGAAAAACCCATCTGGTTTTAGGGTTGGTACGCTGGCACAGTGGTTAGTGCTGCTACGTCACAGCTACAGGGATCCGGGTTCGATTCCCGACTTGGGTCACCGTTCGCACGTTCTCCCCATGTCTGCATGGGTTTCCTCCGGTGCTCCGGTTTCCTCCCACACTCCAAAGTTGTGTGGGTTGGATTGATTGGGCATGCAAAATTGACCCTTAGTGTCCCGGGATGTGATGGATTGGAGGAATTAGCAGGGTAACTAAGTAGGGATAGCGCCTGGGTGGGATTGTTGTCAGTGTAGACTTGATGAGTCGAATGGCCTCCTTCTGCACTGTAGGGATTCTATGATTCTACTACCATGGTTCGTCTTTCACTCTCAGTCTCACTGATAATCAGCTTGTTGGGCCACATTATGAACATGCCTTCGGTGGCCACCAAGTCCTGGAATGGGATTAAACCCAGAGCTGGGGACACTAACAATAGAGTCACCACAGTCCCAGATGACCAGAGGCTGCTCTCCTCTTTGAGGGGAAGGGCTGATTGGTGGTGATGTAACCTGAGGATCACCACACCCCCAGGCAAGGGGCAAGTTGTGAAGATAGAGCCTTTGTGAGTCACCTCAGCCGGTACAGGAATTGAACCTACGCTATTAGTATCGCTCTGTAATCTTTACTGACTGCGGTCTGTGGGTTAGGAAGTCTAGGATCCAATTGCAGAGGGAGGAGCTGAGCCCCAGGCCACGAGGTTTGGAGATGAGTCTCGTAGGAATAATGATGTTAAAGGCTGAGATATAGTCTATGAATATGAATAGTCTATGAATATGAATCTAATTAATATACAATTAACAAATGGGACTTGATGTGCTGTGGGTGTTAACTAGCTAGGCCAACATTTATTGCCCTTGAGAAAGTAAGTTTAAAGTTTTTGAAGTTTATTGATTTATTAGTGTCACAAGTAAGGCTTACATTAACACTGCAATGAAGTTACTCTGAAAATCCCCTAGTTGCCACACTCTGGTGCCTGTTTGAGTACACTAAGGGACAATTTAGCATGGCCAATGCACCTAACCAGCATGTCTTTTGGGCTGTGGGAGGAAACCGGAGCACCCGGACGAAACCCACACAGACATGGGGAGAATGTGCAGACTCCACACAGGCAGTGACCCAAAGCTGGGAATGGAGCCCGGGTCCCCGGCGCAGCAAGGAAGCAATGCTGCCTTCTTGATCCGCTGCGGCCCGTGTGGTACAGGTACACCCCACGGTGCTGATAGGGAGGGAGATGCAGGATTTTGACCCTGCAACAGTGAAGGAGCGGCCGATATATTTCCCGGTTTATGATCACGCGCTACGATTAGAAGAGCCGTGAAAGTAGTGTTCACTTCACTGCTGTTACAGGGGTGGCCTTGAATAGAATAATCAAATAACTCTTGGCCTGCAGTACAATATGTTAACTATCACCAGTTGTGAGCCTTACCAAGTCCTTTCATCTCAACTCCATCTGGTTGTCAATTGTGATTTATCTTGTCAAACCCACGTTTCGTAAATCTCAGACTCCAGGCTTTGTCCTGGCCTGTCCATGCCTCTTGGAAGTGGATTTTCCACAGAAGAAGCAATGTGAAAAGAAGTGTGTTTATAAGCACTTCAAAGATATGCATGAATGGCTCAGTCACCTTACATCAACTTCACCAGGCTTTCAGATAATTATAAATATGCAGAGGGCATATTTAGTTCCTTTCTTGAAGGGGAATCTTTTGTTTCCCCACTGGACACTGAAATGACAGCGAGCATTTGTACAAAACTGAAGGGAAATAACTAATGATTGAGGTGAAGGAGACCAATTAGTCTCCGCAATGCACTCACAACTCACACTTAAATCGCATCCTTAATAAGTAAAACATTCCCATTCGCTTCATGGGAGTGTTTTCACACAAACTTTGATACCAGCCCACAGTAAGGAGGCCTCTTTGGTCGTAGAAGTAGATTTTAAAGAGGACCGCAAAAGGGGAGAGGGAGTTGGAGAACTTTAGGGGAGGCATTTCTGGAGCTCAGGGCCCTGGCAGCTGAAAGCAATGGCTGCCGGTGATGGAGAAATGGGCCTGCTCAGGATGCCAGAATTGTGGAGATGTTAGAGGTTTGTGGGGCTGGAGGAGGGTACGGAGATAGGGGCAAGTCCATGATAGTCCAATAAGGATGAGAATGTTAAAACTGAGGGTGATACGGCAGCACAGTGGTTAGCACTGCTGCCTCATTGCACCAGGGACCCGGGTTCGATTCCCGGCTTGGGTGACTGTGTGTGGAGTCTGCACATTCTCCCCATGTCTGCATGGGTTTCCTCAAAGTGCTCCAGTTTCCTCTCACGGTCCAAAATGTGCAGGTTAGGTGGACTGGCCATGCTATATTGCCCCTTAGTGTTAGGGGGATGTCGGGGGATAAATGTATGGGGTTGCAGGGGTGAGGCCAGGGTGGGATTATTGTTGGTGCAGGCTCTATGGGCCAAATGGCCTCCTTCTGCAGGATTTATGGTTCCATGAGGGTCAACATAGGGAAGGAAGAACGGGGAGTGATAGGGGAAAAGGATTTAGTGTGAGCAAGGATATGGCAGCATAATGTTAAAGCATTAAGAGTGGAATATAAATAACAAGATGTCATGCAGACAACATTACTCAGGCCACACCTTGAATGCAATGTTTAATTCTGGTCACTGTTTGCAGGGGAAATGTTGAAGGCTGTGTATCCCAATACATCCCAATGTCAGTGATATAGGGTGTCACGGTGGCACAGTGGTTAGCACTGCTGTCTCACTACGCCAGGGACCCGGGTTTGGTTCCTGGCTGATTTGATTTGATTTATTATTGTCACATGTATTAACATACAGTGAAAAGTATTGTTTGTTGTGCGCTATATGGACAAAGCATACCGTTCGTAGAGAAGGAAAGGAGAGAGTGCAGAATGTAGTGTTGCAGTCATAGCCAAGGTGTAGAAAAAGATCAACTTAATGAAAGGTAGGTCCATTCAAAAGTCTGACAGCAGCAGGGAAGAAGCTGTTCTTGAGTCGGTTGGTACGTGAACTCAGACTTTTGTATCTTTTTCCCGACGGTAAATGGTGGAAGAGAGAATGTCCGGAGTTTGGATGTGTGGAGTTTGAACGTCTCCCCATGTCTGTGTGAGTTTCCTCCGGGTGCTCTGGTTTCCTCCCACAGTCTGAAAGACGTGCTGGTTAGGATGCATTGGCTATGCTAAAATTGCCCTTAGTGTCACGGAGATTAGCAGGGTAAATACGTGGAGTTACGGGGAGAGGGTCTGGGTGGGATGTTGTCGGTGCAGGCTCGATGGACATAAGAACATAAGAAATAGGAGCAGGAGTAGGCCATCTAGCCCTTCGAGCCTGCCCCGCCATTCAATAAGATCATGGCTGATCTGTCGTGGCTCAGTTCCACTTTCCCGCCCTCTCCCCATAACCCTTAATCCCCTCTCTTATCAAAAACCCATCAACCCGCTTCTTAAAAATATTTAGCGAGGCAGCCTCCACCACTTCAACGGGCAGAGAATTCCAGAGATTCACCACCCTTTGAGTGAAGAAGTTCCTCCTCAACTCCGTTCTAAACCGCCCCCCTTTTATCTTGAGGCTGTGCCCCCTAGTCCTACTGTCTTTTTTGAGCGGGAAGAGTCTCTCCACCTCTATCCTATCCATCCCATTCATCATCTTATACGTCTCAATGAGATCTCCCCTCATTCTTCTAAACTCTAACGAGTACAAGCCTAGTTTATTCAGCCTCTCCTCATAGCTCAACCCCCTCAACTCCGGTATCAGCCTAGTAAACCTCCTCTGCACTCCCTCCAAGGCCAAAATATCTTTGCGCAGGTGCGGCGCCCAAAACTGCACACAGTACTCCAGCTGCGGCCTCACCAATGCCCTATACAGCTGCAGCAAGACCTCCCTACTTTTATATTCAATCCCCCTCGCTATGAAGGCCTCTTTCTGCACTGCAGGATTCTATGTTATGAGAAAAACATTGAAGAGATGCAAGGTTTTCAGCCTCAGAGGCAGCATCCCGGGAGGCATTAGGGAGTTAGCAGTTTAGAAAAAGTAATTACAGTGTTTACTTCAACATTGATTGCCAGAGTACAACAAAGAGACACAGCTTCAAAACAGTAAAAGCAGTTTAGAGCTGATACTGGGAAGTTAATTCTTCACCGAGACAGCGACCAGAGGGTGAAACAGTTCCCAATTTTAACTCAGTGCAAATCCAACTGCTCTCCGTGACATCGTCAGTCTGAGACTGGGCAAATTTAAGACCTGGGCCACATTTTGATATTTTTGATTTGATTTGATTTATTATCGTCAATGTATGAACATACTGTGAAAAGTGTTGTTTCTTGCGTGCTATACAAAGCATGCCGTTCATAGAGAAGGAAAGGAGACAGTGCAGAATGTAGTGTTACAGTCATAGCTAGTGTGTAGGGAAAGATCAACTTAATGCAAGGTGGGTCCATTCAGAAGTCTGACAGCAGCAGGGAAGAAGTTGTTCTTGAGTCAGTTGGTACATAACCTCAGATTTTTGTGGAAGACAGAATGATTGACATATTACAGTTCAAGTCACATGGTGAATCCACCCCATCCACACAATGCACATTGTCGTCCACACACGATTCCTGAGGCCAGTATAAAGTCCCCCTGTTTGCACTTGTGTTTGTACAACTCTGGCGTACTTTTCTGATGGGACACCAGCCTCTCTTAACCCTGGGTCTATCCTGTCCCACCAGCAGGACAGACCCAGCAGAGATGGTGGTGGTACAGTGTTGTATAGTTGGGAGAGAGTTTCCCCGCGGGACCTCAACATCGATTCTGGACCCAATGAAATCTTAGCCTCAGGTCAAACATAGGTAAAGAAATCTGCCAATTGCTACTTACTGGTTCATAAGAACATAACAAATAGGGGCAGGAGTAGGCCATCTAGCCCTTCGAGCCTGCCCTGCCATTCAATAAGATCATGGCTGATCTGTCGTGGCTCAGTTCCACATTCCCACCCTCTCCCCATAACCCTTAATTCCCTTGTCTGTCAAAAACCTATCAACCCGCGTCTTAAACATATTTAGCAAGGCAGCCTCCACCACTTCAACGGGCAGAGAATTCCAGAGATTCACCACCCTTTGAGTGAAGAAGTTCCTCCTCAACTCCGTTCTAAACCGCCCCCCCTTTATCTTGAGGCTGTGCCCCCTAGTCCTACTGTCCTTTCTGAGCGGGAAGAGCTTCTCCACCTCTATCCTATCCATCCCATTCATCATCTTATATGTCTCAATGAGATCTCCCCTCATTCTTCTAAACTCTAACGAGTACAAGCCTAGTTTATTCAGCCTCTCCTCATAGTTCAACCCCCTCAACTCCGGTATCAGCCTAGTAAACCTCCTCTGCACTCCCTCCAAGGCCAAAATATCCTTGTGTAAGTGCGGCGACCAAAACTGCACACAGTACTCCAGCTGCGGCCTCACCAGTGCCCTGTACAGCTGCAGCAAGACCTCCCTACTTTTATATTCAAGGCCAGCATCCCATTTGCCTTCCTGATCACCTGCTGCACCTGCAGGCTGGGTTTTTGTGACTCATGCACAAGGACCCCAAGGTCCCTCTGCACCGTCGCATGCTGCAGTTTTTCGCCATGTAAGTAATAGTCCTTCCTACCATTATTCCTACCGAAATGGACAACTTCACACTTGCTGGTTCACTTGGCTGATGAATCTGTATTCCTTCATGTTGAGCACCACTTGGAGAAAGCACTGAGGGTGATGAGGGTGCAGAATGTACTCTGTCTGGGGGATGTCAAAGAACAAAGAAAACTACAGCACAGGAACAGGCCCTTTGGCCCTCCAAGCTGGTCATGATGCCCTAACTAAATTAAAGAAAAAACCTTCTGCCCTTACTCAGTTCATATCCCTCTACTGCCTCCCCACTCAGACACCCGTCCAGATGCCTCTTAAATGTTGCTAATGTTCCTGCTTCCACCACCTCCTCTGGCAGCGCGTCCCAGGCACCCACCACACTCTGCGTGAAAAACGTCCCCTCGCACATCTCCCTTAAACTTGCCCCCTCTCTGTGCCCCCTTGTAATTGACACTTCCACCCTGGGAGAAAAGCCTCTGGCTATCCACCCTGTCCATGCTTCTCATCATTTTGTAGACCTCTATCAGGTCTCCCCTCAGCCTCCATCTTTCCAGTGAAAACAATCCTAGTTTATTCAACCTCTGCTCATAGGCAACACCCTCGTGACCAGGCAACATCCTGGTGAACCTTCTTTGCACTCTCTCCAAAGCTTCCATGGTTTTCTGATAGTGCAGTGACCAGAATTGCACACAATATTCCAAATGTGGCCTAACCAATGTTTTATATAGCTGCAACATGATTTGCCAACTCTTGCACTCAGTGCCCCGGCTGATGAAGACAAGCATAAGAACATAAGAAATAGGAGCAGGAGTCGGCCATCCAGCCCTTCGAGCCTGCCCCGCCATTCAATAAGATCATGGCTGATCTGTCGTGGCTCAGTTCCACATTCCCGCCCCCTCCCCATAACCCTTAATCCCCTCTCTTATCAAAAACCCATCAACCCGCATCTTAAAAATATTTAGCGAGGCAGCCTCCACCACTTCAACGGGCAGAGAATTCCAGAGATTCACCACCCTTTGAGTGAAGAAGTTCCTCCTCAACTCCGTTCTAAACCGCCCCCCTTTTATCTTGAGGCTGTGCCCCCTAGTCCTACTGTCCTTTCTGAGCAGGAAGAGTCTCTCCACCTCTATCCTATCCATCCCATTCATCATCTTATACGTCTCAATGAGATCTCCCCTCATTCTTCTAAACTCTAACGAGTACAAGCCTAGTTTATTCAGCCTCTCCTCATAGTTCAACCCCCTCAACTCCGGTATCAGCCTAGTAAACCTCCTCTGCACTCCCTCCAAGGCCAAAATATCCTTGTGTAAGTGCGGCGACCAAAACTGCACACAGTACTCCAGCTGCGGCCTCACCAATGCCCTATACAGCTGCAGCAAGACCTCCCTACTTTTATATTCAATCCCCCTCGCTATGAAGGCCAGCATCCCATTAGCCTTCCTGACCACCTGCTGCACCTGCAAGCTGGGTTTTTGGTGACAAGCATGCCGTATGCCTTCTTAATCCCCTTGGCCACCTGTGTTGTCACTTTTAGGGAACTGTGGACCTGCACGCCCAGATCCCTCTGTATGTTAGTGCCCCATCCATTGACTCTGTCTACACTTCCTGCTGCCTCAGAAAAGCAGCCAGCATAATTATAGATCCCACGCAGCCCGGACATTCTCTCTTCCACCTTCGTCCGTCGAGAACAAAATACAAAAGTCTGAGGTCACGTACCAACCGACTCAAGAACAGCTTCTTCCCTGTTGCTGTCAGACTTTTGAATGGACCTACCTCGCATTAAGTTGATCTTTCTCTACACCGCAGCTGTGACTGTAACACTACATTCTGCACTCTCTCCTTTCCTTCTCTATGAATGGTAAGCTCATTGGATAACACGCAAGAAACAATACTTTCCACTGTATGTTAATACATGTGACAATAATAAATCAAATCAAATTAAATTAAAGCCCCTCTGTATGATTACAAGTCTTGGAAATCATAGCAGGAGTAACTTTCTGCCCCAATTGCTCAGCTACCCAAGCGCAAGAAAAGGGGTTAACTTGCCTTGAGTGGTGGTTACTGTCGGTGCAGACTCAATGGGCCAAAGGGCCTTTTCTGCGTTGTATGACTCTTGGGGGGAGTTTTCCCACCTTGGGAATCATGGGGGATGGGGGTGGAGGGACAGTGGGTGACGGACCATGCAAAGATCTGTTGACCTGGGTTGGGATTTTCCGGTTTCCGGGTGAGCGCGGCTGGAAAATCTTGCCCCATATCTCTGAACCACCCAAACCCTGTAACCCATTCCCTTCAGGAATGCTGAAGGTTTCTATTCCGCAAGCTCGTGTACACGTGGTTCTTGTGGGAGAAGTCAAATGGCGCACCAGGCTTTCTCGCTGCGATGCTTCCCAACTCTCCGAGCAACACCTGCTCAGAGGTTGAAGCAATCAGTTTGATTTTTGGGTCCCTGGGGTTGGTGTTTACCTCAGGAGACGTGCCGGGGGTGGAGGCTGGGGTGGGGGGTAGTAGGGGGCGGGGGGGTGGGGGGGGGGTGGGGGAGGTGGAGCGGTTCCAGACTAATGATCCATTTAAAACAGACAAAAGAAGCCTAAAAGCGCCACTGAGAGTAATTTAAATGTAAATGAGAGTTGCAGAAAGCCAGAGGGAAATCGGACCGAACAGCCAAAGAATTAATCTTCAGGCCTGTGAAGATGTCGTGTGGCGGTCAGGCCCCTGCAGTTTGTACCCCTCCCTACAGAATCACCAACCCCTGTAAAGGCCCATCGCAAAACCCGAGCTCCAAAACTAACAGGGGTGGAAGGGGAGAAGAGGGGGTGGGGGGAGGGGGGGGTTCTGGGGAGGGAAGGGGGAGTTTGGGGAGGGGGTGAGGAGAGGGGGGTTTGGGGAGGGAGACGGGGCAGGGGAGAGGGGAGTCTGCAGAGGGGGAAGAGGAGAGGGGGTTATGGGGAGGGGGACGGGTGAGATGGGGGTTTGGGGGAGGGGGAGGAAGGGAGTGGGGTCTGGGGAGGGGGAAGAGGAGAGGGGGTTATGGGGAGGGGGACGGGTGAGATGGGGGTTTGGGGGAGGGGGAGGAAGGGAGTGGGGTCTGGGGAGGGGGAAGAGGAGAGGGGGTTATGGGGAGGGGGACGGGTGAGATGGGGGTTTGGGGGAGGGGGAGGAAGGGAGTGGGGTCTGGGGAGGGGGAAGAGGAGAGGGGGTTATGGGGAGGGGGACGGGTGAGATGGGGGTTTGGGGGAGGGGGAGGAAGCAAGGGGGGGCATTGGAGGGGGGGAGCTTTTGGGGAGAGAAGCTACTGTGTCTTTCCTGTAGGATGTTAAAATTCTCTCCGTGCTGTACTGGGAAAGCGCAGAGGAAGCCTTCCACTTCCTCAACCCCTGTTCTTCTAAATGAGCAGAACAACAGAGAGAAACTTAGACTGACCATTAATCTTGTTTTTTTTGGTGGTTGCCGTGTTAACCAGTTGTCATGTTTGAACCGTCTGTGTATTTGAAAGTATTTTGTTTTCAATGTCGCGCACTGAGACTGGGCTGAGATGGTGAGATGTTGTGTAAATTCATGTCTGTCCCTCTTGAAGGATGTGTTCAGCCTCTCTAACTTGCTGCTTCCCTTATTATTATCAAGTAGCTTTCACCAAGAGCCCACGGTGAAGGAGTCACCACAGTCCCAGATGACCGTAGCCGGCTCTCCCCTTGAGGGGGAGAGCTGGGATATGGTGGTGATTTAACCTGAGGTTCATCACACCTTTGGTGAGGGGTGACGTTGAGCGGGGTGGGGGGGCTTCATCAATAACCTCAGCCGGTTCGGGAATTGAACCCATGCTATTCATAGAATCATAGAAACTAGAAGCAGGAGGAGGCCATTCAGGCCTTCAAGTCTGCTCCACCATTCATTTTAATCACAACTGATCATCAAATTCAATATCCTGATCCCCCCCTTCCCCCCATATCCCTTGATCTCTTTAGCCCCAAGGGCTTTATCTAATTTCTTCTTGAAATCGCACAACGTTTTGGCCTCTATGGGAATGAATTCCACTCATTCACCACCCCCTGGGTGAAGAAATTTCTCCTCACCTCAGTTCTAAAAGGTTTACGCCTTATCGTCAAACTATGACCCCTAGTTCTGGACTCCCCAACTATCGGGAACACGTTTTCTGAATCTATTCTGTCTAACCCTGTTAAGAGTTTGATAAGTTTCTATGAGATCCCCTCTCACTCCTCTAAACATGGCATCATCTGCATCACCAACCACCCATCCAGCCAACTGAGCTAAATAAATGGCCAATAAATGTGCTCATAATCTAGCCAACCACGTAAAGTATCAGCCTGTAAATCCTTACAGTGTGTCCAAGGTAGGCAGTAAGAGTGCTCCCATGCTGACACTATTGTTAAGAAAGCCCACCAACACCTCAACTTTCTTAGAAGATGAAAGAAATTTGGCATTACAACTACGACTTTCACTAACTTTTATAGATGCACCATAGAAAGCATTCTTTCTGGTTGTATCACAGCTTGGTATGGGCTCCAGCTCTGTTCAAGACCGCAAGAAACTACAAAGGGTCGTAAATGAAGCCCAATCCATCACGCAAACCAGCCTCCCATCCATTGACTCTGTCTACACTTCCCACTGCCTCAGCAAAGCAGCCAGCATAATTAAGGATCCCACACACCCCGGACATTCTCTCTTCCGCCTTCTTCCATCGGGGAAAAGATACAAAAGTCTGAGGTCACGTACCATCCAACTCAAGAACAGCTTCTTCCCTGCTGCCGTCAGACTTTTGAATGGACCTACCTTGCATTAAGTTGATCTTTCTCTACACCCTAGCTACGACTGTAACACTACATTCTGCACTGTGTCCTTTCCTTCTCTATGAATGGTATGCTCTGTCTATACAGTGCTCAAGAAACGATATTTTTCATGTGTATCAATGCATGTGACAATAATAAATCAAAGCAAATAACAAAAAGAGTCTCTTGGCTAGCCAAAACTGTGAGGTTGTGTCTCCCCACAGCCTCTCTGTGATGAGAAAGCCCACACCCAGGATTGTGCCAGGCGATGTACTCCTGGCTCCGAGAGATTATCAATCATCATCATCGATAGTTTACTTTGATCGGAGACTTTCAGGTCAGCAGAATCAATGACTGAATGTAATCCCTGAATATCTAACAAACTGGTCTGTGGTGAAAGCCAGTGTGTTTATCTATAAAATACAGTAACAACATTAAGCCAAAGAGCATAGAAACTCACTCCACAAAGCTCTCTCCTGGCCAGTGATTGCATCGTGACAGTTGACATCAAAACTTACAATGTCAAATAATGATTAGTAAAACAAGAAATATGAGAACATGACCATCTCTAATCTTTTTTTCTGTATTTATTTACCAATGTCACAAGTAGGCTTACATTAACACCGCAGTGAAGTTACTGTGAAAATCCCCTAGTCGCCACATTCCGGCGCCTGTTTGGAGGGAGAATTTAGCATTGGCCAATGCACTTAACCAGCACATCTTTTGGACTGTGGGAGGAAACCGGAGCACCTGAAGGAAACCCACGCAGACACGAAGAGAATGTGCAAAATCCACACAGACAGTGACCCGGGTCGGGAATCGAACCCGGGTCCCTGGCGTTGTGATACAGCAGTGCGAACCACTGTGTCACCATGCCACACTGGGGAGGCCCAGGTTTCGAGGATGGTGGTTCATTCCCTTGTCTCAGTTGGGAGTTCATGTCCCAATGCAGGGACTTGATCATGTCTAACCTCCTCCCCCAACATCCCTCCCCCACCCAGCACTGAGGGGGGGGTGCCATCTTTTGAATTAAATATGAAACCGAGTTCTCATTAGCTTTCTCAGGTCACACAGCTACTTTTCCAAAGGGAGTTGGTGCGTTCTTCCCAATGCCCTGGTCAATCCTCCACCTCACTTCCACTCAGGAACAGGGTGAGGAAGCAGCTGGGATGGGAATCGAACCTATGCTGTTGGTGATACTCTGAACCACATGCTAGACATCTTGAACTAACTGACTCCTCCCTCACAACAGGGAATAATCCTGGGATCTCCCTATGCTCTATGCTAATTCATATACTGGGGGAGATGGGGAGTATGCTATAGATTGTAAGCTACTACTGCAGTGGTGGAATGTTCTATCTCCATGAGATATTAACCAGAATAATAGATAACTCAATGTTTCCTCAACAGAAGACACAGTGAAGGAGCGGTGATATATTTCCAAGTCAGGATGGTGAGTAGCTTGGAGGGGAACCTCCAGGTGGTGGTGTTCCCAAGTATCTGCTGCTCCTGTCTTTCTAGATGGTAGTTGTTGTGGGTTTGGAGGGTGCTGCCAAAGGAACCGTGACAATTTCCTGCAGTGCATCTTGTAGATAGTACACATGTCTGCCACTGTGTGTCGGTGGAGGAGGGAGGGGTTGTTTGTGGATGGGGTGCCAATCAAGTGGGCTGCTTTGTCCTAAATGGTGTTGAGCTTCTCTGGTGTTGTTGGAACTGCACTCATCCAGGCAAGTGGAGAGTATTCCATCACACTCCTGACTTATACTTTGTAGATGGTGGACAGGCTTAGAGGTGTCAGGAACTAAGCTACTCGCTGCAAGATTCCAACCTCTAGATGGGTGAGGGGGAGGCTGGAGGCGGAGGTGGGTGAGGGGGAGGCTGGAGGAGGAGGTGGGCGAGGGGGAGGCTGGAGGAGGAGGTGGGTGAGGGGGAGGCTAGAGGCGGAGGTGGGTGAGGGGGAGGCTGGAGGGGGAGGCTGGAGGAGGAGGTGGATGGAGGAGAGGCTGCAGGAGGAGGTGGGTGAGGGGGAGGCTGGAGGAGGAGGTGGATGGGGGAGAGGCTGGAGGAGGAGGCTCGTACATCTCCTTCAAACATTGTTCCTCGCTCCTTAAAGCTCTGCCCCCCCCAGTAATTGACTATTCCACCCTGGGAAAAAGCTTCTGACTATCCACTCTGTCTATGGTTCCTCATCCGTGTAGACTTCTATCAGGTAACTTGGAGCTGGCATGCAGAGAAACTCTCTCTATCTAGTGGGGGAAAATTTGAGATCAAGGGTGACTTCAAACTTCAAACTAGATCTAGGCTGTTCAGGGGTGATGCCAGGAAGCACTCTCTCACACAGTTGTGGTGGAAATCTGGAACTCTCTTGTGCTAAAAGCTGTTAAGGCTGGAGGTCTATTGAAAATTCCCAAACTGTGGTTGATCGATTTTTGTTAGGCTGACATTATAGGGGTTATAATTTTAAGTTTATTTATTAGTGTCACAAGTCGGCTTACATTAACACTGCGATGAAGTTACTGTGAAAATCCCCTGGTCGCCACACTCTGGCGCCTGTTCAGGTACACTGAGGGAGAATTTAGCACGGCCAGTGCATCTAACCAGCACGTCTTTCAGCCTGTGGGAGGAAACTGGAGCACCCAGAGGAAACCCATGCGGACATGGGGAGAACATACAAACTCCATACACACAGTGACCCAAGCCAGGAATCAAACTTGGTCCCTGGCACTGAAAGGCAGCAGTGCTAACCCTGTGCCAGCATGCCACCTGTTATGGAATCAAGGCTGGTAAAGTGATGGATCAGCCAGGATTGAATCAGTTGATGGAAGAAGCTTGAGTGGGATGACAGCCATCCTCCTGTTCCTATGAGATGACAGAACGCTGAGTTGGCGTTAAGCTAACCCTCTTTATTCCACTGGCTGTGGCAGGTAGAAGGATTCTCTGCTTGATGGGTTGGAGACAGGAAAGTTGGCCTTGATCCTGAACATTGTGGATGTGTTACTAACAGATAAAAGGTCATTAAACTTTGAACACAAAACGCTCGGAAGCAAATATTTGAAAGGCAGATTTATAGAAATTGGCCAAAAGAGCTGGAAAAAAAAATCCGGCTACAAAATAGGAATCTCAGTTTTGATTTTTTCCGATGACCGCAAGCTGTTTTTGGGAGAGGGTTCTAGATTCTCTAGAGGGTTCTAGACACTCTCTATGCGAAGAAGACTTTCCTGACTACATCCTAGTCCTAAGGTTATATTCCTTTGTTCTGGACTCCCCTCGCCAAAGGAAATAGTTTATCTTTATCAATCCTAGCTACTTTGTAAGTCATCTTAAACACTTCAGTTTGATCACTGATAGGCCCAGTCAATGTAGCCTTTATCATCATTTAGCTCATTTACACCTGGTATGGTTCTTGCTAATTCGCACTGTGCCCCCTATAAGGCCAATATAAACTTACTGAGGCACAGTGCGAAGAACTGAACATGGTTCTCCAGAATCCCAGACTGATTCACACTCGGGTACAGTTCCGCAAGAAAAAATTAAATATAGCTCGTGGGGCTAAAGGGATCAAGGTTTATGAGGGGGGAAAGGGTAGAATCAGGAAATTGGATTTGACGGTCAGCCATGATCAAAATGAATGGCGGAGCAGTCTCAAAGGGCCAAATGGCCTCCTCCTGTTCCTATTTTCTATGTTTGTTTCTATATGTAGACTGACTATCAGCCAGGGTTTGTTGTTCCAGTTAGCTCATACCGATATACAGCGAGGGTTTCGAAGGTAAAAAGAAAGGAATGTGGTCGGTGTAAACTCGATGGACCGAATGGCCTCCTTCTGCACTGAAGGGATTCTATGAAGTTTCTATTCTATCGATTAACAGGATAACGTCCCCCTTTCTTCTTTGGTCAGAAACCTGACTGATGCACTCGAACGTGACTGCTGGCACTCTGCATTGGGCACACTGTACCCTCGATCTGATGGTTCAGGTGAGGCTGGTCCCTTTTTCATAGGATGTGGGCACTAACAGGCATTTGTAGTCCATCCCTAATTGCCCCAGACTGAGTATCACTAAACAACTTCAGAGGGCAATGTAACGACTTCCATCAGGCCATTGAAGTTGGTGTATTGGAGGATGGACTCCCTGATTAAGGATCCAATTGACGGGCCAATCAGGGAGTCTTTTCCTTGTATTTATCTGGGAGTGTCAGCTCCTCAGGCACTCCCAAAGATAGACTGTTGATTGTTAGCCCTCGGTATCCTGCTGTTAGAATTGTAAATAAAGGGATTTTGATGAAGAGACTTCTGCCTCCAAAGACTTATTAGAGCAGTTAATTCTCTAGAGTCACATGCAGGCCAGACAGGACAAGGATGGCAGATTTCCCTCCCAAAGGGACTTAGAGAACCAGGTGGGTTTTTATAACAATTGATGAGTAATTTTACAGTCACCATTGTTGAGACTAACTTTCACATTTTTCATTAAAAAATTGAATTTATGAATTTAATCCAAATTCCACCAGTTACCCACATCAGATTTGGACCCACGTCCTCAGGGTAATAGGGTGGGTCTCCAGATTTTGGAGCTAGTGCCATTACCACTATACCACAATGCCCGCGTTGTGAATCTGATTGGTGATACCATGTTTGCTGTGTTGGGAATTTTTCCCAGGTTCATTACAGTATTCCCACTGCTGGGAATGAGGAGCAAAGTTAGAACTGGTGTATGATTTTATTTTGATTGCCCTCATTGTATTCTGTTGCACCCATTTCCACATGTTCAACCTTTATCCCCCTGACCTGACCCTGCCAGGTTTGCACACTGGGGCTAGCTTTAGCAGGAATGGAGGAACAGTGTTTGATGCTGTGGTCCCTTTAAGAGGACAATCTGTGAGGACCACATGATCAGGCTGGACGCTATGGAGAGGCAGTGTAGGAAGCTGAGCCGATCAGGAGCAAGGGCTGGGGAGGAGCCTCAGCTACAGCTGGGAGCACAGAGTCTTGTCTTTGTCATTCTGCCTGGCCATTGCTTGTGTATAGATATATAATTGTTAATAAACCCTTCTTAACTTGAAGTCATGAGTTGTCCTCAGTTATTACAGATACAATCTTCACTGTCAACCGAAGTCACACTTGAGCAGATACCTTCCTGCCTTTCCCTGATTTTTCGTTACCTCTCTTTGTGCTCCATGACCCACCAGCAACTGATAAGTAATCTGTCTACTTGGAAAGTATGTGTCTGGTTTCATTGGGAGAGAGAGCGCACGGTGCCAACACATTCTGTGGATTGGTGCCCAAGGCAGGAGAGAGAGAGAGAGATAGCGGCCAGAACCCATCCAGTAAACCTGCTTACCTGTACCGTACTGTGGCAGGGATGTTATCTGTGAGTGTTTCAAAGGAGCAAAGCTACATTTTGTACCCATGTGCAGATACCAGGTCAGGGAGAACCCAGGCAGGAGCTAAAGAACAAGTAGAAGGCAGGTCAGTGGTTCTACTGGTTACCCCTAGAGCCATAGCGTCACGGAGCTCTGAAAAAGGCCCTTTGGCCCTTTGTGTCTGTGCTGGCCATCAAGCATCTAATTATTCTAATCCTAATTTCCAGCACCTGGTCTGTAGCCTTGTATGCGACGATGTTTTAAGTGCTCATCGAAATGCTTCTTAAATGTTGCGAGGACTCCCACCTCTACCACCCTCTCAGGCAGCGAGTTCCAGATCCCCATCACCCTCGGGGTGAAAACAATTTTCCTCAAATCCCTGCTAAATCTGCTGCCCTTTTCCTTAAATCTGTGCCCCCTGGTTATTGACCCTTCGACTGAGGGAACTTAGTTCCTTCCTATCCACCCTTTCTCTGTCCCTCATGATTTTACACCCCTCAATCAGGTTCCCTCCCCCCCCCCACCTCAGCGTTCTCAGCTCTAAGGAGAATGACTCCAGCCTATCCAGCCTCTCTTCATAGCTGAAACGCTCCAGCCCAGGCAGCATCCTGGTGAAATTATGAATGGGAAACATGGCAGCCAATTGTGTGCACAGCAAGATCCCACAAACCGTAGTATGGAAGTGATGCATTTAATCTCTATCAGGTGATAGTTCAGAAATAAAACGAGGCTGCCGGTCTGTCAATCAGGACAACAAGGAGGCAGATTCATAGAATCAGAAAAAAGCCACAAGGAAAACAACCCCAATGTCTACAACCTCTCCTTGTAGCTATAGTTCTCTGGCCCTGGCAACATTCTAGTGAATCTTCTCTGTGCTCTTTCCGGAGTAATTACATCCTTCCATAACATAGTGACCAGAAGTCCACAAAATGCCCCAGTTGTGGCCTCAGCAGTGTCTTACACAGTTCCACCATTATATCTCTCCTTTTATATTCTATACCTCTGCCCATGAGGGAGAGCATTCCATAAGCTTTCTTTACAACCTTATCTACCTGTATTGCTACCTTTAGGGACCTGTGCACTCGCACACCAAGATCTGTCACTTCATCTACCCATCTCAGTATTTACCCATTTGTTACATATTCCCTTTTACTATTTGACCTTCCTTATTTAATCATTATCTCATACTGAGTTGAACTCCATTTGCCACTTTCTTGCTCAGTTTCTTCTCCAGGGAACAATCCATCCGGCCCTGATGACTTATCCACTTTCAAGGATTCCAAATCTGACTTCCTCTGTCATTAGGATTCTTTTATCCAATATTTCACACCGTTCCTCTTGGATTATTATATCCGCATCATCCCTTTCCTTTGTGAATATGGAGACAAAAAAATCATTTAAAACTCTTCCCATATCCTTTGCAGCTTCACACAAGCTCACTTCGAACAAAGAACAATACAGCACAGGAATAGGTCTTCAACCCTCCAAGCCTGCACCAACCATGATGCCTGCCTAAACTAAAACGATATGCACTTACGGAGTACATATTCTTCCATTCCCATCCTATTCATGTATTCCTCTAACTGCCTCTTAAATGACACTATTGTACTTTTTCCCACCACCTCCCCGGGCAGCGCATTCCAGAGATTCATCACCCTCTGTGTGAAAAAAACTTGCGTCTCACGACTCCTCTAAACTTTTCCCCACACACCTTAAACCTATGTCTCCTAGTACTTGACTTTTCTACCCTAGGAAAAAGCATCTGACTATCCACTCTGTCTGTGCCACTCATAATCTTGTAAACCTCTATCAGGTCACCCCTCAACCTCCGTCATTCTAGTGAGAACGAGCTGAGTTTATCCAACCTCTCCTCACAGCTAACACCCTCCATACCAGGCAACATCCTGGTGAACCTCTTCTGCACACTCTCCAAAACCTCCACTTCCTTCTGGTGGCATGGCAACCAGAATTGTACACAATACTCTAAATCTTCTCCATCTATGATAGGTCCCACTTTTTCCTTAACTATCCTTTTATACTAGTAACATATTTTTGGGTTTTCCTTAATCTTGCTTGCTAATATTTTGTCACACCCTCTCTTTGACTTCCTTGTTTCTTTTTTGTGTTTGATCCCTCTGCTTTCTATAATCCTCTTGGCTATCTGCAGTGTGGAGATTTTTGTGACTGTCATAAGCTCTCTTCTGCTGTGTAATCTCCCCCTGTATTTTTTGAGACAGCCATGGGGGCCTAGATTTGACAGGACCGTTCTTATTTTTGGAGGGGACATGTTTGCTTTGTACCCTAAGGATCTCACTTATTAGTGCTTCTCAGTGTGTTGCCACTGAGTTATCCTTTAACAGTCCACCTCAGCCACATCATTTCTCAGTTTTGTAAAATTTGCCTGCCCCCAGTTTCAAACTTTTTACCCCGATTTATCTCTGCCCTTTTTCCACAATAATACGAAATCTAACTGAACTGTGGTCATTATCACCGATGTGGTCACCCACTGTCACATCCCCCGCTTTCTCATCTCCATTTCCCAAGGCTAACATTAATGTTCCGGGTGACTCCATCAGATCGGCAGCCATGTTTTCCTACTGTTTAAAGTTTATTTATTTATTGTCACACCTAGGCTTACATTAACACTGCAATGAAGTTGCTGTGAAACCCCCCCTAGTCGCCACTCTCCCGCACCTGTTCGGGTACACTGAGGGAGAACTTAGCACAGCCAATGCACCCGAACCAGCACGTCTTTCAGACTGTGGGAGGAAACCGGAGCACCCGGAGGATACCCACACAGACATGGGGAGAATGTACAGACTCCACACAGACAGTTAAAGCTAAAGTTTATTTATTAGTCACAAATAAGGCTTACATTAACACTGCAATGAAGTTACTGTAAAATTCCCCTAGCTGCCACAGTCCAGCGACTGTTTGGGTCAATGCAGCTGACCAGCATGTCTTTCTGGACTGTGGGAGGAAACCCACGCAGACGTGGGGAGTGTGTGCAGTCTCCACACAGACGGTGACCCAAACCGGGAATTGAACTTGGGTCCCTGGCTAAACATTGTGCCACCGTGCCGCCCTGTTGGGAATTGAAAGACTTCCTCAGGGTTACTCACTGCTGAAACTCTCTCTGTGGCTACGCTGAGTGTGGCCATGGTTCACACCTCGGAGTGGCATCTGGTGAACTCTGCTGCCCCCATCGGGTTCCGGCATCTCGGGTAAGCTTGTGTGGGGCTTGGAGGTGGTGGGTCGGGGGTGGTGGTGGTGTGGGGAGAGGAGGGAGGTGGCGGCTGACAGCACAAGGGCACCCCTGGAAGTACCAGAAGGGACTCAGTGCCAGCGTGTGGGTGTGGAGCCGGATCGATGGTTGGGAGTTCAGCCAGGATGGTTCAATCTGCCACTCCAACAGCACTGTGATGATGTAAGCCTTTTTGTCGGTTAGTGAATTGGATGAAGGGCACGATTACTCAATGCATTTCAGAGAAATAAATCTGACCGTGTTTCCTGTGATCTATGCAATTTTCGCTCAGACAACATGAACTAAAAACCCCCAATTCTTGGAGCTGGAGTCAGGTGCAGACAGTCAGCTTTTTAAAAAATAGATCCATTCTCGGAATTTCCATGGTCGGTGGCGAGACTGACATTGATCGCCTGGGTGCAGCGCTTCCTCCGTGGCTGGGTGCAACTTGGTGGTTCCTGTGGTCACTTTAGACAGTAGCCAAGGGTGGACCCCAATCGGGACTAGCCTGGTTGACACCAGGTACAGTTCCTCTCTGATAGACACCAGGTCAGATCCGAGAAGGGGTGGGGGGGGGGGGGGGGGGTGCGCATCAGGCACAAGGGGGTAAATGGAGTTGAAGTGGGTGGTTGCCACTGAATTCTCCTGGGGTCAGTGGCCTGCTCCTGCTTCCTATCGAGCGGTTCAGCACAATGGGGGGGTCGTTCAGCATTGAACCACTTTGAGTGTGCTTGCGGACTAGAGTCACATGTGGGCCCAGAGTTGGTAAGAATGGCAGAGGTTTCTCACTCTGCCTCTTACAGTCCTTCCTGCAAATCCCTATTAAAAAGCATCTGGATAGTTACATGGGTAAGATGGGTGTAGAGGAATATGAGCCAAACGTGGGCAATTGGGACTAGCTTAAAAATTGGATGGCGTGGACAATTTGGGCCGAAGACCCTGATTCCATGCTGTAACCCTCTCTGATTCCACTGGGAGAAGCAGGTAGTTCCCAACTGTTTCCACAAGCGTGATCCCTTCCCCAAAATAGTGGCTGCCTGTGTCAAGTGCAGATGGTTAGCAGGGTCCTTAGGCACTCCTGACCTAGTCATGAGATATGTTCATCGCTGGCTGGGCCAGCATTTATCGCCCATCCTTAATTGCCTTTGAACTGAGTGGATTGCTGGGCAATTTCAGGGAATATTTAAGAGTTAACCACATTGCTGTGGATCTGGAGTCACATGTAGGCCAGACCAGTTAAGGACAGCAGTAGTGAACCAGATGGGTTTTTTTTAACAACAATTGACAGTGGTTTCATGGTCATCATTAGACTTTCAATTCAGATTTTCCCAGATTCAAATTTCACCATCTGCTGTGTTGGGATTTGAACCCGGGTCCCCAGAGCATTGCCTGGCATCACCCTATAGTCCAGTGACAACACCATAAGCCATTCCCCTCCCCATGCATCTGACGTCATTGACCTTGTCTATCAGGTCATGGTCAACTCACATCAGAGCCCTAGACCTGCCTGTTGAGCATTCACCATATTGAAACAGTGTCACATGTTTGCAAGAAGATGGGGGCATGAGGAGGCTCATGAGGATTGCACTGACAAAGAGCCAGAAGAGAGATGATGGGCCCAATGGCCTCCTTCCAGGCTCTATGATTCTTATCATGCATTTCAGTGTGGTGAGGGAGTAGAGTGCTTGGAACGAGGCCTCCTTGTTGAACGTCTCCCCAAGTGACTTCCCTGAATTTTCTGCTCCCCCCTCAGTGGGTTTTGAGGCAATTCCACGCCCCCCATTGCCTCCGCACACCTTCGTACCCCGGGGATCCCTGCTCACCCTGACCTGGATGTGATTTTACAGTAAGGAAGGCAGAGCCTCGGACAGGAAGTCTGCCTCTGCCCCGATTAAGGCCATCAAGTGGAGATTTCGATGGGGCATAAACACCAGCATGGGACAGTTGGGCTGAATGGCCTGCTTCTGTATTGTGTACAGAGAAAAATTATATGGGTGAACCAAAGAAGATAGGTCAGAATTCAGCACTCACCCTCTATACCAGAATATTACATATTGCCCTAAGAACTGAAAGGTATAGAATGATACAGTTAAATGGACACCATTCTGCCAATCATGTCAATTCTACCTCATCGGTACATCTATAATTGGCCCTATTGCCCTTTTTCCCCACAGCCCTGTACATCTTTCCCCTCCAAGTATCTATCCAATTCCCTTTTGAAAGGTGCCTTTGATTCTGCCCCCATCCCCACTTCAATCAACGCACTCCAGACCGTAATGATTCACTGGGTAAATTCTTCTGTTCCTCACCTTCCCCGGGGTTCCTCTGGCCAATGGTTATAAGTCTGGATATTCCTGATAATGGAAGCTGTTTCTCCTTGTCAACCCCTTTGCAATTTGTAAATCCCCCTGCCCTAATCTTGATGGCCAAGGAAGGAGCATTCAAAACGTGAGCAACCAGGTTGAGTATTCCGACACGTGCCAATGGCGGGCTGTAAAAGTGGGAGAGATTCCTGTGAGGAAAGAAAATGGGAGCCTCTACCATCACTGTCCATGACTCCAGGTTACAACATGCATGTAAAAGCCAATTAAATACTTTGGAAGGAACAAGGAATTGTGACACCAACTAGGATGACAGGGGGGGAGTTCCCAGATTTTGACCCAGTGACAGTGAAGGAATGGTGATATATTTCCAAGTCAGGATGATGGATGTTACCATGTGTCTGCTGCCCTTGTCTTTCTAGAGTGTAGTAGTCCTGGGTTTGGAAGGTGTTGTTGAAGGAGTCTTGGTGAGTTCCTCCAGTACATTTTATAGATGGTACACACTCCTACTGTGCATTGGTTGTGATCGGAGTGAATGTTTGTGGATGTGGTGCCAATCAAACTGGGGGATGTTGACTTTTTTGAGTGTTCTTGGAACTGTACTCATCCAGGCAATTGGAGAATATTCCATCACACTCCTGACTTGTGTCTTGTAGACGGTGGACAAGCTTTGTGGAGTCAGGAGGTGAATTACTCACCACAGGATTCCCAGCCTCTGGCCCACTCTTGTAGCCACAGTGTTTTTATGGCTAGTCCAGTTCAGTTTCTGGTCAATGGTAACCCTCCAGGATGTTGGTGGTGGAGGTTTAGCCACTGGATGTCAAGGGGTGATGGTGAGACTGTATTTTGTTGGAGATGGTCGCTGCCTGGCACTTGTGTGATGTGTATGTTCCTTGTCACTTGTCAGCCCAATGGATGTTGTTCAGGTCTTGCTGCATGTGGACTGCTTCAGTATGTGAGGAATTGCGAATAACGCTGGACACTGTTCACTAATCGGTGACATTATGTTGGAGTGAAGGTCATGATGAAGCAGCTGAAGTGTTAGGGTCCAGGAGACTATCCTGAGGAACTCCTGCAGCAATACCCTCTGGCTACAATGATTGATATCCATTTGAGAGAGCAAACGGGGCCCGGGTTTCACATCTAGTCCAAATCAGACAGTGCACTGACACTGGGTGAGACATCCCACATTCGGTGCTCAATTCTCTGTAGTGGATATTAGTCATCTGGCCTAGAGGTGAGAGTGGTGCTAGCTGACAATGAGTGTGTTGCCTCATGATGATAATGTATGGAGAAGGGATAGTGGGAGAGAACTGAGTGGGTGAAGGTAGTATAGAGGACACGGGCACTCCGCATTTATTCTGGAACACATTAAACAATTCCTGTACGAGGAATTTGATTCATTTCCACAATTTACAATGAGATCTTTCTTTCACACTGTAGATAATGAAAAATAAATCGTAGACTTCATCATGTGATAGTCAGGGGAGCTTTCTGTAACAGGATAACGATAATAGCATTTGCAAATCCAGTCAAGGGATTGGATTCTGTACAAGTGGAGCTGATTAAAGTCTCACTGGGTGGATGATAATTCCATTCAGCAGGGAGTACAACCACCAGCAACTGTGGAATGGAAAGCTGATTGGAAGTGCGTTAAACACAGGGTAAGTAAATCCCATTCCCAAGACTGAGTTGGCACTCACGGTTCAGCACTGAGGGTGTATTGCACTGTCACAAGTTCTCACGCACTGTTTCAAAGGAAAGAACAAAGGAGTTCTTTCCTGTCTCCTGGCCAATATTAATCCATCCCCCAAACAACATCATCGGAAACTGACGGTCAGGTCATTATCTAATTTCATTGTTACATTTGTGACTCCTCAGATGCTGAAGAAGTCCGTGTCCAAGCACAGCGCGATCTGGATAATATCCAGGCTTGGTCTGATAAATGGCAAGTAAACTTCACACCACGCATGTGCCAGGCAATGGTCATCTCCAACAAGAGATTATCTAACTATCACCCCTTGACACTCAATGGCATTGCTATCACTGAATCCCCACAATCAACATCCCTGGGTGTTACCATTAACCCATACATGAATTGGACCAGACATACTCAAAACATTTTCGACCTTTGATCTCTTACAGAAGTGGGTCAGAAGCTGGGAATCCAGTGGTGAGTAACTCACCTCCTGATTCCTCAAAGCCTGTCCACCAGCTACAAGATCCAAGTCAGGAGTGTGATGGAACACTCCCCACTTGCCTGGATGGGTGCAACTCCAACAACACTCAAGAAACTTGACACCATCCAGGACAAAGCAGCCTTGCTTGACTGGCATTCTATTCATCATCTTAAACATTCATTCCCTCCACCACGGGCACACAGTGGCAGCCGTGTGTACCATCCACAAGGTGCGCTGCAGCAGCTCACTAAGGCTCCTTCACCAGCACCTTTCAAATTTGTGACCATTACCATCTAGAAGGACGAGGACAGCAGATATCTGGGAAGACCACTACCTGCAGGTTCCCCTCCAAGTTGCTCACCATCCTGACTTGGAAATCTATCGCCATTCCTTCACTGTCGATGGACCAAAATCCTGGAACTAACAGCATTGTGGATGCACCTACACGGTTCAAGAAGGCAGCTCACCACCACCTTCTCGAGAGTGGTCAGAGATTGGCAATAAACGCTGGCCTAGTCAGCGACACCCACATCCTAAGACTGATGAAGACATCAAAGGTTGAAAGTGTTTTCGGAAGATCACTGTTGGCTGTAGTTAGACTGGACCAGTAAAGCTTAGCACCCTGAGTTCAGATTGTCAACTGGATAATAGTGAATCATAACATGGAGTCTGATTTGATTGAATACTGTTGGGTTGGACACTGTAAGCTGTCACATGGCAAAGATCTGACTGTGTTTAAACCGATTAAAAGGAAGTGGGGGAGACGAATAGTGCAACAATCTCATTGTGCAGTACTATGTATGAACCCTTTCAGAAACTGTCTCAGCTGGCCGGCTTTGTCACCTTCCAGTTAAGTCTGGCTGAAATCTAACGTTTTGAGTTCCAATCTAAGACAGGGCTTGCAGCTCTCCTTAACCCAGCAGGGGTCCCTCCACCCCCTCAGTAGGGGTGCCCCCCCGCCCACTTCCTTCAATGTGCAAATGCTTTTTTTTAAAACTTTATTTATTAGTGTCGCAGGTAGGTTTACATTAACACTGCAATGAAGTTACTGTGAAAATCCCCTGGTTGCCACACTCCGGTGCCCGTTTGGGTACACTGAGGGAGAATTTAGCACAGCCAACGCACCCTAACCGACACGTGTTTCAGACTGTGGGAGGAAACCGGAGCACCTGGAGGAAACCCACGCAGACATGGGGAGAACATGCAGACCCCGAACACAGTGACCCAAGCTGGGAATCGAACCTGGGCCCCTGGCGCTGTGAGGCAGCAGTGCTCACCACTTACTGTGCCATCCTCTTGTCCAAACGTACTGTTTGCACTAATAGAAATCTCTCTCTCTCCCTATTTGCTTCAATCAGAAGCTCTGGGACGGGATAGCTGGTTTTACTGAGCCCTGTGACTATCCTTCTCCCCAGAGCGCTGGGCCCCAATGTCTGTCCCTGTTACCAACAACTCCAAAGACAGACTCTGAGGCTGGTACCCCGTGGCCGTTTGTGGGAGCTTGCTGTGCGTAAAGTGGCTGCTGCGTTTCCTGCGTGGCAAAAACCGTGTTTCATCTGCTTAATTTGAGCAAGAAACACTGGGACGTTCTGTGTCTGCGAAAGTCACGATGGGAAGGTCTTCATTCGCACAGTGAACCCCCAAATACCCAGGAAACGAAAAGATCAAACTCTGTGAATGCAATGGACTTTGCCTGAATCACTGAACCCTAATTTTGGATTTTCCAATAAAAACAGCAGACATAAAGTAACACTGAGGCAGCATTTTTTTTTAAATAGAATCTATGCCTTTTTTGATTACCAGGTTGACTCCTATCCAAGGCAAGCCTTTTTCCAACTAGTAGCTCACGTCACGATCTTATAAAGAGATTAGTCCTGTTGTATCCAGCCCCAGTAATCAGCAGCGACTGTGTATATAAGGCTGGCACTGCAACACTTTGTGCAGACTCACTAAAAAGTCTGAACGGAGCAGAGGAGAGAGAGAGGGAGAGAGAGGGAGAGCAGTGAAAAGTACACGTTAACTCAGTTCACAGAAAGAAAAGCTGGACGTTTTGTTAACTGCATCGCAGAAACTCAATCTGTTGGATTCTGTTCCTTCAGCATCTTTCTCCAACTCCTCCTCAGTCTCTCCCAAGTCGAAACAGGAAGAGTAAATGAGAGAGGCAGTTAGAGTGGTGAATCAGATGATGGACAGTTGGCAAAAACTCTGGTTTTGACAAGCGCGATGGAAGAGGCTTAGAGGAAGCAGACGGAGAGTGTGAGAGAGAGAGAGAGAGACTCTGCTACAAGCCAAAAGAACCAGACAAGTTTCCTCTTTCCTCCCACAGGCATTGCCAAGTCCTCGGAGGAATGGGTTTGTTGGGTCTTGACATGCTGATCAAGTTGCAGATCCTGCCGGGTTTCTTCTCCAACTGCCTCTTCCTGGCTGTCTACGACTCGGTGGTGCTCCTCAAGCAGGTGGTGGGGCGGCTGAACTGCGCCGGGCCCCCGTGCGAGGGCCGTGCCCCCCGCATGCTGACGGTGGAGGGCCTGCAGGCCGTCTGGCGGAGCTTCCTCCTGGACGCTTTCAAGCGGGCGAAGCTGGGCGGCGAGGCGCCCAACTCGCGGGTGGTGCGGCTGAGCGAGATGGAGGCGGCGGAGGTCACGGAGGAGGGGGAGGAGGAGGAGGAGGAGGGGGAGGCGGAGGGCACAGGCGCAGAGTGCCACCTGCTGGACTTTGCCAGCCCCGGCAGGCCCCTGGTGGTCAATTTCGGTTCTGCCACGTGACCGCCATTCGTCAAGGGGTTGCCGGCGTTCTGCCGCATGGTGGAAGAGTTCTCGGCGGTTGCTGACTTCCTGCTGGTCTACATCGACGAGGCCCACCCCTCGGACGGCTGGGCTGCCACCTCCCAGTTCCAGTTACCCCGCCACCGGAGCCTGGCGCAGCGGTGCTCTGCTGCCAGCCTGCTGCTCCAGCACTTCCGGGTGCCCCCCCGGTGCCGGGTGGTGGCCGACTGTATGGACAACAACAGCAACGCGGCTTATGGCGTCTCCTTCGAGAGGTTCTGCATCGTACAGAACGAGAAAATCGCTTACCTGGGGGGTAAAGGGCCGTTCTTCTACAACCTGTCCGAGGTGAGGAGCTGGCTGGAGGAACACAGCAGCGGGTAAGGGTGAAGCTGGGGCGATGCCAGCGCTGCCTCGCTGAGGAATGCCGGCGCACTTCCGTCTCCAAGATTCCCGCCACCGGCAACAATCCCGGCTTGGACAAGCGGCTGCCTTGCCTTCCTCGTCACGGAGCCAAATATCCTCCAAGCCCCCATTGCCCTGGGATCTCCTCTGCCGCAACGGGATCCGAGAAGCAGACCCACTAACACCACCTCGCCGATGGGCAACCAGGAGGCCGGGCAATAAATGCCGGCTTCACCAGTGTTGCTCACACCCCGAGAACGCATTTCCTTTCTCAAGAAGAAGCTCTCAGACAAACTCCCTCACCCTCACCCTCCACTGAAACAATCTCACCCCCAGCGAAAACTGAACTGAACTGAACTCCAAAATCCCTCTTCTGGATGGAAACTGTTGCCTTTAATAATTCTGCCACCAATCGTGAATTAACCCGGATTTGCCCTCGCTGAATTTTCATTAGGAGATGATTTATTTCTTTTGTCTGAATTGTGTAGCGTTCTCAAACACAGGTGGGTTTTTTAACGCAACCTTTCTTGCCCTCGTTGTTTGCCGTGCGTCCTCTTCAACTGGAGACGTCACAGTGCAGGAGACTGTCTTATCTTGTAAGTTATTGAGTGGCGGGTTCTATCCTGCGGACATCCAGTGGTGCAAAGGGCAGGAGGGGAACTGGGCACGCATGATGATGATAACTGGCGAAAGAGTTGCGCACTCAGTCAGCGATCGGAATTAGAAGCGGCACTGCCCGTTCCCAGTCCAGCCTCGCACCGTGTGTGAAGTGTGAGAGCCCGTCTCGAAATTATTTATGTCTAAAGAATCAAGTTGTGGTGCTATGCAGAGTGCACTTTGATCTGTGTTACAATAAAAAAGGTTTTGCAGTTCTTCCCTTCTGTTCCTGTGCTTGCTTATTTCAACCGCACGCGATGAGAGTTGTCCCAGAGCACTTTACAGCCAATGTAGCCGCTTGTTCAGACGTCGCCGTAGCAGCAGGAGAAACGCGGCCGTCCAGTTTGTGACTTTTTGTCTCCGTGCCAATAAAAACAGGAAGTGCTGGAAATCACCCATGGGTCTGACAGCGTCCTTGGAGAGAAACAGAGGCCCAAATTCTCCAAGCTCGCACGCGGCTGGGATTCTCCAGTCCCGCTGCCGTGAATGGGAGGTTAGGCTGAGCGTCAAATTCTCCATTCTCTTTGGCAGCGGAGACGGAGACGGAGCGAAAACGGCTGGAGAATTCCAGCCACAGTTAACGATTTCAAATCGAACTGACCCGTCTGTTCTGTGGTTCCGTAGGAGGGTCTGTTAAGACCCGGTACGTAAGCTCTGATTCTCTCTCCACAGCCGCTGCCGGACCTGCTGAGTTTACCCAGCACTTTCTGTTTTTATTTCCGATGCCCAGCTCTCCGCAGCGTTTCCGATACTGTGTTTGACGGGAGTGCGGTGGGGGGGATGAATGTTGGCCAGGGCCCTGGGGAGAAGCCACTCTGCTCTTTGTCCACATAGTGTCATGGGAGATTTGAGAGGGCAGGAGGGACCTGGGTCTGAAGTATCGCCTCTCGGCAGGGTGGCACTCTCTCAGCGTGCCAGCTTGGTTTGTGTCTGGAGTGGGACACGATCACCCACTGCCGACGCGTTACTAAACTGGAGAGAATGCAGAAGAGATTTACAAGGATGTCACCAGGACTGAGTTATAGGGAGAGACTTTTTCTTTGGAGCGTAGGAGACTGAGGGGTGATCTTACAGAAGTGGATAAGATCATGAGAGGCATGGATAAGATAACTGCACTCAGTCTTTTTCCCAGGGTTGGGGAATCGAGAACTGGAAGGTATAGGTTTAAGTTAAGAGGGGAAAGGATTAAGGGGAATCTGAGGAGCAACGTTTTTACACAGAGGGTGGTACGTGTGTGTGGAATGAGCTGTCAGAGGAAGTGGTTGAGGCAGAGGCAGGGACATGGACAACATTTAAAAGGCATTTGGACAGATACATGGATAGGAAAGGTTTCGAGGGACATGGGCACAGCCTCAAGATAAAGGGGGGGGGCGGTTTAGAACGGAGTTGAGGGGGAACTTCTTCACTCAAAGGGTGGTGAATCTCTGGAATTCTCTGCCCGTTGAAGTGGTGGAGGCTGCCTCGCTAAATATATTTAAGACGCGGGTTGATGGGTTTTTGATAAGAGAGGGGATTAAGGGTTATGGGGAGAGGGCGGGAATGTGGAACTGAGCCACGACAGATCAGCCATGATCTTATTGAATGGCGGGGCAGGCTCGAAGGGCTATATGGCCTACTCCTGCTCCTATTTCTTATGTTCTTATGTTCTTAAATGCAGGCAAATGGGGTTAGCTTAAGTGGGTTTTTGGTCAATGTGGACCCACATGGTTTGAAGGGACTGTCTCCGTGCCGCAGGTTCTGTGATTCCACTTCAGTAACTGCCAATGTTTGTTATTAGTTTGGGGATGTGATTTAGAGACACTCCCTTAGCTATCAGACTGGGACAACCGGCCAGAGTTTGGTGGAGTAGGGCATCTTGTGGCGTGTATTGTGTGTTGGATATTTTCAACTCAAAAACCATTTCTCCTGTAGTTTGCCCAAAGGGAGATCTGATAATGACGGGGTGGGAGCAACCAGGCGTCTTGTACCTCAGAGAATGAAGGGACCAATAGGGTGTCACCTTAACGGGGGGGATTTATAGATAAATGTGCGGAGAACCAGAGAAGGAAATGGAGAAAATTAGAGTCATGGATGGCACAGTGGTTAGCACTGCTGCCTCATATTGCCAAGGGCCCAGATTCGATTCCTGGCTTGGATCATTGTCTGTGTGGGGTTTGCACATTCTCCCCATATCTGCATGGGTTTCCTCCAGATGCTTCGGTTTCCTCCCACAATCTGTAAGATGTGCGGGTTAGGTGCAATGGCCGTGGTAAATTCGCCCTCAGTGTAACCCAACAGGCGCCCCAGAGTGTGGCAATTCGGGGATTTTCACAGTAATTTCATTGCAGTGTTAATGTAAGCCCACTTGTGACACTAATAAATAAAATTTAAACTTTAAATTAAATACCAGAACTGAAAGGGAGGGAAAGAATTGAGTGAGAGAGAGAGAATTAGCTGAAAGTAAAGGTTTTGCAGAATACTGGAGAAAGAGTTGTGGAGGGATGTGTAGCTGATAGGATAGTGTCAACACTCAGTGCTGTCACAAACCTCCCTGAAAATTCCCCAACTACAAGGGGGAGAATCTTCAGTTAACTGGCTCCCGTTCCGGATCTCCAATGTTGAGTTTATAAATCATCCTCCCTCTTCCTCCCGCCCTCACTGCCACTAAAACTCTCCTTACACCGTGAAATGGCAGCATTGGGGCAGTGGGAGTGTGGCACAGTGGTTAGCACTGCTGCTTCACAGCGCCAGGGACCTGGGTTCGATTCCCATCTCGGGTCACTGTCTGTGTGGAGTCTGCATGTTCTCCCCGTGTCTGTGCGGGTTTCCTCCGGGTGCTCCGGTGTCCTCCCACGGTCTGAAAGATGTGCTGGTTTGGTGCGTTGGCCGAGGTAAATTCTCCCTCAGTGAATCCAAGCAGGCACAGAGTGTGGCGACTAGGGGATTTTCACAGTAACTTTATTGCGGTGTTAATGTAAGCCTAATTGTGACACTAATAAATAAGCTTTAACATTCAATTTCTGCGGCGAGATTCATTGACACATAAGGTATGTGCCCAGCAATTCCTTGACACTCACTGTAGGGGGTTGGGAATGAGGAGAGGGTGGGGGGAGGAATGTTGGCGAGCTCCCCATTTCACGAGATTATCGGACAGCGACATTAAGAGTGAAGAACTCTACGTTGATTCGCAACTTGCGTGTCCTTTGCTCGCCGATTGGCTTAATAAGGTTATTTCTTTCTCAATAGTTCCAAGATAACATTTAAAGTTGGAGTGAGGAGATTCTCTGAATGTGAAGGGCCTTTCTTCACACCAGCCAGTTTCTTGAGGTAGGACCAGGGATGGGGAGCGCAGCTGTCTATGTCACAGCTGCGTTGGAGTTGTGTTTAACTTGGCCTTTCGCGTTCAGATCCCTGCCAATGATGGATAATTGGTCTACGTAACTACATCCAGGTAATTGTGCCTGACAGGAAATTTCAGGCTCCAAGTGCGAAGGGCCATTGAACAAATTAATTGGCTTCCTTTCTCTCCCCTGGGTTCCGTTGCAGCTGTAACAAGGCGTGACGTGGAGGTCTCTAGAGTACGGTGCGTGTGTGTTAGACAGGAGACAGAACGTCTAAAATAAGGAACATTGAAGTGTGTGTAAGGAACAAGGGCGAGAGAGCGAGGGGGAAAGCCTCCGCTGAGTTCCATGTGATGCCACGAGGCTAGTGGCAGCATCCATACTGTTTGTACAGGATGACCCTGTCTGTGACCCAGACAGTTCACTGTGGGTCCGTTATCAGTGGAGAGCTTTGTGTAAATAACAGTGAAAAACAATGCAGCAGCAAGGTAGAGGGTTAGAGTCTGAGCCTTTGTCACTAATTTGAGAGTCTATCCTTCTACATCCCGCCAGTTCCTGAGCTGCTGATGGTTGAAGAATGAAAAAATGGACTAAGTGTTTTTTGGGTGAGAGCGGACAGAGTTCAGTTCCTCGGTGCCACGAAGAAAGATTTGCATTTATCGTAGAATTGTAGATTCTATGAATCTACAGCACGGAGACAGTCCCTTCAACCCAAACTGGTCTATGCTGACCAAAATGCCCATTTAAGCTAATCCCATTTTGCCTACGTTTCCCCATATCCCTCTAAACCTTTCTGATCCATGTATCTGTCAAAATACTTTTTAAATGTTATCCATGTCCCTGCCTCAACACTTCCTCTGGCAGCTCATCCCACACACATGTACCACCCTCTATTGCTCCTCAGGTTCCCATTAATTCTTTCCCCTCTTAACTTAAACCTATGCTGTCGATTCCCCAACCCTGGGAGAAAGACTGAGTGCATTCACCCTATCCGTGTCTCTCATGATCTTATTCACTTCTATAAGATCACCCCTCAGTCTCCTACGCTCCAAAGAGAAAAGTCCCAGCCTGTCTGATCTCTCGCTAGAATTCAGTCCCTTGAGTCCTGGCAACATCCTTGTAAACCTCTTCCGCACTCTCTCCAGTTTAACATCTTCCCTCTAGCGAGATGTCCAAAACTGAACACAATACTCCAGATGTGACCTCACCAACGTCCTATACAACTGCAACACAACTTCCCAATTTCTATACTCAATATCCAGACTGATGAAGGCCAGCATGCTAAAAGCCTTCTTCATTCCCTATCTATCACCCTTAGAGAATCGTGCACCTGTTTCAGCAGCCCCAGGACATCTGAAAGCACTTACAGGCCAATGAAGTACATTTTGAATTGTCGTGGCCATTCTTCTTGGATCTATACGCTCAAAGCCCCATTGATAAATCCTTGCTTTTTCTCAGATGAGTTTGGAAGGCGCCTCTTTCTGCCTCATCGTTAGATTTCAAAGAGAATGGGTAAGATGTTGAAAGCAGTAACTCCCTCTAATACAGAGTTGATGAGCAAGAGACCCTGAGCCTGATTTTACCATCACATTGTGCCCATTTTCAAATGCGAAATCTTGGTAAAGTTGGGCATGAGGCGAGAAGCGTGACTCGCACCCACCTCCGCCCTGGTTCCCCCTTTACCAAGACCTGGAAATGGCCACGATCAGGACTGCGCACAAAATGGGTGCAACGGCTATTTAAGTGCATTTGCCTGCATTTAAATTGACTCAATGGGTTGCCCGCCCAACTTTACTGGCACCACCCCCTCCACCCCCCCCCAAACCCTTACCACCACGTTCACCCATCCAGAATCAGCGCGAAACAGACATGCTCCATAGAAGTGCGATTTGGAAGCTCCATCAGTGAGGGTTAGTGAGGAGGTAAGTGGTGGGGGAGGGGGGGAGATGAAAGTGGGGGGGGTCCGCTGCCACCCTGCCTGTGATCAGTGAGGGGGAGGGGGGGTGGTTTCGCTGCCACCCTGCCTGTGATCAGTGAGGGGGAGGGGGGGTGGTTTCGCTGCCACCCTGCCTGTGATCAGTGAGGGGGAAGGGGGGGGGGGTTTCGCTGCCACCCTGCCTGTGATCAGTGAGGGGGAAAGAGGGGGGGGTTCGCTGCCACCCTGCCTGTGATCAGTGAGGGGGAAAGAGGGGGGGGTTCGCTGCCACCCTGCCTGTGATCAGTGAGGGGGAAAGAGGGGGGGGTCCGCTGCCACCCTGCCTGTGATCAGTGGAGGGGAAGGGTGGGGAGAGGCCCGTGATCAGTCCGAGTGGTGTGGGGGTGGGGGATGAGGGGGTCAGTAATGTTGTAGGGGTGGGGCAGTGTCTGTGGGGCCAGAGGGAGGTGTTATCCGGCCCGGAGCGATGTGGCAGGGGAACAGCGCTCTGTCATTTTTGTCTTGTGCGTGTGCAGTCGGAGGCGCCGATCGGAGCTGCAGGATTTCAGTGGGGTTAAACCCCACCCACAGGCTTGTGCAACCTGATTCCAAATCGCTGGTATTTTTTTCAGGCAGAGTGTGCCTGAGAACGGGTCTAAAAGTCGGATCTAAAACTCTCCCAGTTTCGAGTCCACCCAACACTCAGAATCAAAATGGTAAAATAGGTCTCTCTACAAATGTGTGCAGTGCCACATTAACCCTTGCTATACTGAACACCCCTGTACTACACATTTCACTGTTAACGCTTGCTGTTGCTCAGGTATACCATTAAACAGCTCTTACCTATTTGAGCCTCTCAGTTGTAAAGGAGACACAAGTTCTACTTCTTCATAAAATGCCTTCATTTTTTGACCCGCAGACAATTCACCAACAACAAATTATCACCTGTGGCCTCTTTATATATCAGTGACTTCTATTGAATAATTCACAACAAATCAAGATTTTATTGGAAAGTCCTAACATTCCTAACATTATCTGCCTTCTCTGGTGTTTAACGAGCAATGGGAACCTGGAAAATATTTATCCCTTAACCAACATCTAAAGCAATTGATTTGGTCATTTGTTTGTGGGATCTTGCTGTGTCAAAATCAGCTGTTGCCTTTTCTACATCCCAATGACTACACTTCCCAAACACTTTATTGAGTGTAATGTGCTTTGTGACGATCTGATAGGTCCTATAGAAATGCTTCCGAGGTGCAGGAAGGATGTTATCCCTGGCTGGAGAATCTAGCATTGGGGACACATCTCAGGATACATTTAGGACTGAGATGGGGAAACATTTCTTCACTCCGAGGGTGATGAACCTGAGGAATTGTCTCCCATTGAAGGCTGCGATGGCTAAGCACTAAATCGGTTCAAGAAAGCAATAATTCCTTTAGACTTTAATGGCATCAAGGGGTTCGGGGAGAACACAGGAATATGGCATTGAGATTGAGTGTTGACCACGATCACACTGAATAGCAGAGCAGGCTTGAAGTGCCGAAAGGTCCACTTCTGCTCCTAGTTTCCTAACAGCGCTGTGGATGTGCCTACACCACAGGGACTGCAGCTATTGGGCGGCACAGTGGCACAGGGGTTATTACTGCTGCCTCACGGTGCCAGGGACTCGGGTTCAATTCCTGGCTTGGATCACTCTCCGTGCGGAGTTTGCATGTTCCCCCTGTGTCTGCATGGGTTTCCTCCCACAGTCCAAAGATGTGTGGGTTAGATGAATTGACTAAACTGTTCCCTAGTGTCAGGAGGGTTTAGCTAGTGTAAATGCATGGGGTTATGGGGATAGGGCCTGGGTGGGATTGTGTTGGTGCAAATACGATGGGCTGAACGGCCTTCTTCTGCATTGTAGGATTCAATGATTCTCGAAGGTAAGCAAGTATCGGCCCTGTTAGTGACACCCCGATCCACTGGAACTCTTTATTCTGATTCTTTTTGCAGCGTCATCTTTTTAAAATTCCCATTTAAATTATGCTAAAGTTATCGCATCAAACACACATTCAGATAAAAATTGCTTGTCGGTATGGAAATATCCTGTATGTTACTGAACACTGTGTCCGGGTGCTCCAGTTTCCTTCCACAGTCCGAAAGGCGTGCTGGTTAGGGTGTATTGGCCGTGTTAAATTCTCCCTCAATGTACCCGAACAGGCGCTGGAGTGTGGCAACTCGGGGTTTTGTGCTCTGTCTGTTTAGCCTTCAACAGGGCATTCGTCATGATCTAACCAGGCGTGGTGACACAGTGGTTAGCGCCTGGGACCCAGTTTTGATTGCTGGCTTGGGTCACTGTCTGTGTGGAATCTGCACGTCCTCTCTGTGTCTGCGTGGGTTTCCTCCGGGTGCTCCGGTTTCCTCCCACAGTCTGAAAGATGTGCTGGTTAGGTGCATTGGCCGTGCTAAATTCTCCCTCAGTGTAACTGAACAGGCGCCGGAGTGTGGCGACTAAGGAATTTTCACAGTAACTACATTGCACTGTTAATGTTAGCCTACTCGTGACATTGATAAGTAAACTTTAGACTATGTGATTCCTCCTGTTTCACTTTCCCGAGCTGTGACCACGTTCCCTGTGGCCCATGCCCCCTATGGACCCTCCCTTCACCTTGGGCTGGGGTGGGGTGGGTTGGGGGGGGAGGCACTAGTGGTGGAATCAGGGATTCACTTTTGCCCACCCTCTGGTCTGAACGTGAGGTGGACATTTTTGTTTTGATGGATGCGTGTTGACTCGGTGAGTAAGAGCAGCAGCAGACACCCCGAGAGTAGACATTGTCACAGAGATTGGAGCTTGCCTGATGGACACTTTGCCTCCTGCCTGCACCTGTGCACTGTAGATAAGCTGGTTTAAGAGTACAGAACCAATGGTTTGATCAATATGTCTTCCTCGATTGATTTTAGCTCTGGCAGACACCATTACATCCTCGGCTTGGATGGCTGATGTGTAAACAGCAGAACCATGCTCAAAATAGTAAAAGCTTTACTAGAAAATTATCCAATTTCCCTTCCGTGCTTCACGGATTGCTGAATCTCTTCAGCTAGTTTTAAACTTTGCTGTCTGTATCTTTTTCTTGTTTAATTCTTTGCTGGGATAAGGAGTTGGTGACAAGGCCAGCATTTATTGCCCATTCCTAACTGTCTGTGTGCAGTTTCTGTGTGGGTTTCCTCCGGACCATATTCATAGAATCATCGAGGTTTACGGCATGGAAACAGGCCCTTCAGCCCAACTTGCCCATGCTGCACTTTTTTTTAAACCACTAAGCTACTCCCAATTGCCTGCATTTGGCCCATATCCCTCTATACCCATTGTACCCATGTAACTGTCTAAATGCTTTTTAAAAGACAAAATTGTCCCCGCCTCTACTATTGCCTCTGGCAGGTTGTTCCAGACATTCACCATCCTCTGTGAAAAAATTGCCCCTCTGGACCCTTTTGTATCTCTCCCCTCTCACCTTAAACCTATACCCTCTAGTTTTAGACTCCCCTACCTTTGGGGAAAGATATTGACTATCTATCTGATCTGTGCCCCTCATTATTTTATAGACCTCTATAAGATCACCCCTCAGCCTTCTACGCTCCAGAAAAAAATGTTCCAGTCTATCCAGCTTCTTCTTATAACTCAACCCATCAAGTCCCGGTAGCATCCTAGTAAATCTTTTCTGCACTCTTTCTAGTTTAATAATATTCTTTCTATAATAGGGTGACCAGAAGTGTACACAGTATTCCAAGTGCGGCCTTAGCAATGTCTTGTTCAACTTCAACAAGACGTCCCAACTCCTGTATTCAATGTTCTGACTGATGAAACCAAGCATGCCGAATGCCTTCTTCACCACTCTGTCCACCTGTGACTCCACTTTCAAGGAGCTATGAACATGTACCCCTAGATCTCTTTGATTTTAATTAATAAATCTGGAATATAAAGCTAGCCTCAGTGATGGTGACCATGAAACTATCACTGATTATCATTGAAACTCATCTGGTTCAATAATGCAGTTAAGGGAAGGAAATCTGCCATCCTTACTCAGTCTGGCCTACATGTGACTTCACTCTCCCCAATGCCCTACCATTAACTGAGTAAGTCCTGCCTTGGTTCAATCTACCAAAATGCATCACCTCTAGGCGCTCTGGTTTCCTCCCACAGTCCAAAGGTGGGCAGGTTAGGGGGATTAGCCGTGGGTTACGGGGATAGGGCAGACAAGAGGGCCTCAGTGGGATGCTCTTTCAGAGATATGGTGCAGACCTGATGGGCTGAATGGCCTCTTCATCATCATACGATCTCTGCCTACAGTTTAGAAGGAGACAACTGACCCATCGAGTGCACTGACCCTCTGACAGAGTTTCTTACTGCTGTGGACAATCGGCACTGAAATCAGAGCTGCAGTATAAAACAGTCTCCTCACAAAAAACACAATGCAAATCCATTTCTTACAAAGAACTGATTATCGTCACAGCCTTACCCTTGCGATGAGTGGCTTGCTCCGCCATTGCAGGGGGCAGTTAAGAACCAGCCACATTGCTGTGACTCTGCAGTCACATGTAGGCCAGACCAGGTAAGGACGGCAGATTTCCTTCCCCAAAGGGCATTACTGAACCAGATGAGTTTCAACGACAATCAGTGATAGTTTCACGGTCACCATCACCGAGACTAGCTTTATATTCCAGATTTATTAATTGAATTTAAATTCCACCAGCTGCCCCAGTGGGATTTGAACCCATGCCTCCAGACCATTATTTGGGGTTTCTGGATTACTAGTCCAGTGAGTCCACTACGTTACGATCTCTTCCCACCACCTTCACCACCCAATCCTGAAAATATCCCAGTTCAATTGCAGAAAAGTATTGAAAAAGCATCCTGTTTGCTGTGACGATAGTCTGTCTTTGTAAGAAATGGATTTGTGTAGTGTTCCTTGTGTGGAGACTGTTTTATACTGCAGCTCCAATACGGTGCCAATTGTCTACAACAGTAAGGAACTCTGTCGGCGAGTCAGTGCATTCGATGGGTCGATTGGCCTCCTTCTACACTGTCAGGATCCTATGATGAAAAGGAGGCCATTCGGCCCATCAAGAATGCACCGACTTGTCCAAAAGAACATCCCACTGAGGCCCTATTCTTGTAACCTAACCTAATTCATTTACCCCTAACCTGCACATCTTTGGAACGTGAGAGGAAACCAGAGCATCCGGAGGAAACCCACATAGACAACATGCAAATTCCCCACAGACAGTGGGGACCCAAGCCGGGAATTGAACCCAGGTCCCTGATACAGTGAGGCAGCAGTGCCACGGTGCTGCCCCACTTTTGCTAAGTATCTCCGCCATTCTTTAAATTGGTTTAAAACCTTCAGAAGTGAAGTGTGAATGGGATGCCTTACAGGATTTCTACCCTTATCTCCACCTCCTCCTGGGTGGTCTCCAATACAGAATGGTGAGATGCTGGGTCCTGTGGCTCTTTTAAAATGTTCCATAAACTAAAACACCACTCACAAGGACTGAGTAAAATGATGTAAGACATTACTGTTATCCGACTGTATTTTGTTTATTTTTCCTTCTGCATTTGGGTGACTGAGCGGAAAATGTTTTCGTTCTAATTTAGTTCTTGGGAATTTCACTGAGTAACATTGGTCTTCACACAACACTGATAACGTAATACTTTCCCTACAGTCATTACATAGGAACAGGAAGATTGGGCCATTCAGCCCCTCGAACCTCTTTTGCTGTTCAATTGGATCTTGGCAGATTTGAATCTTAATTCCATCTAACCACCTTGGTTCTGTAATCCTTCACATCCTTATGTAACAGAAGGCCGCACCTTCTCAACCTCGCCCTTTGCCTGAAGTGTGGTGACCCTCAGGTTAAATCGCCAGCAGTCAGCTCTCTCATAAGAACATAAGAAATAGGAGCAGGAATAGGCCATCTAGCCCTTCGAGCCTGCCCCGCCATTCAATGAGGTCATGGCTGATCTGAAGTGGATCAGTTCCACTTTCCCGCTTTCTCCCCATAACCCTTAATTCCCTTGTCTATCAGAAACCTATCTATCCGTGACTTAAATATATTCAGCGAGGTAGCCTCCATCACTTCAATGGGCAGAGAATTCCAGTGATTCACCACCCTTTGAGTGAAGAAGTTCCTCCTCAACTCCATTCTAAACTGCCCCCCACTTATTTTGAGTCTGTGCCCTCTAGTTCTGTTTTCCTTTCTAAGTGGAAAGAATCTCTCTACCTCTACCCTATCCATCCCCTTCATTATCTTGTAAGTCTCTATAAGATCTCCTCTCAGCCTTCTAAACTCCAACGAGTACAGACCCAGTCTATTTAATCTCTCCTCTCCCCTCCACCCTCAAAGGGGAAAGCAGCCTATGGTCACCTGGAGACTCTTACCTTTACCGATCGAACAGAAATTTATCAAGGCCAAGTTTGAAATTTTCAATTGACCCTTCAAGCATCCAGAGTCAACAACTTTCTGGGGAACCAAGTTCCAGATTTCCACCGCACTTTATATGAAGAAGTGTTTCCTTACATTGCCCCTGTCTCTAATTTAAAGCAATGTCCTGTTTAATCTGCACTCCCTGAGAAAATTATTGATGATGTAAAGCAGTTTGAGATGCCCTCACATCACAAAAACCACTGGGAGGCAATAGTCTAGCAGTATTGTTGCTAGACTATTAATCCAGAAACTCAGCTGTGGACCTGGGTTCGAATCCCACCAGAGCAGACAGTGGAATTTGAATTCAGTAAAAAAAATCTGAATCTAGTGTTGACTATGAAACCATTGTTGAAAAAACCCATTTGGTTCCCCTTTTGGGAAGGAAATCTGCCGTCCTTACCTGGTCTGGCCTTCATGTGACTCCAGAGTCACAGCAACGTGTTTGACTCTCAGCTGCCCTGGGGCAACTGGAGATGGGCAATAAATGCAGGTCCAGCCAGCGACACCCATGTCCCACAAATGAATAAAAAATAAATGATGAACTGGTGGAGAGAGCTCACGGTGCCTCTCTCTCTTCCTAATGTTCTGAGTGTCAGACACTGGGCTTTTGTGAGTGCACACTTTGGACATGTTCCTCACAGATTCTCCCTGTCGTTCTCTCCCACTGGAGAAACTCCAGATGCCATTGTGGAGGGCAGGGAGGCAGAGAGATCGGAGACAGATTCCACAGGGCTACATTTCTTCACAGCAGATAAAAAAAATGAGTTCTTGCTTTTACCCAACAAAATGGACCAGAGAATCCATCTTTGGATCTCGTGTGGAGGAGTTCGAAGCTGTGTTGACCTTTGCACTCATCTCCATGATTATCAACATAGCACAGTGAGCTGGGTGAATTAAAAGCCTGAATCGCTGTCTATACCTGTTACCCAATACCTGTGCTCTACGTCATTCATTAACTGTGAAGCGATTCTTTAGCAGAAGGCAGTCTCTAACTGTTCCACACGCTGGTTTGCTTGTGCAGAATACACAGCTCAGAAACAGGCACACAAACATACACATTCAGCGCAGGGGGTGGTCACTTGCCACCCACCCCCCATTAATCAACAATCAACAGTAACTGCACTTCAGTAACTGTGAGGAGCTTTGGGACACCCTGCAGTCATTAAAGATATTACATAAATACAAGTTAATGAGTGGTGGAACCAGTCAGACATAACACTTTCCAAAGCTGCCACACTGGATAAATAGGTCATGCCGGTATTCGATGAACCGGTGACTTACAAGACATCTATGGGGTGATGTGTCTGAGTGCACGCGTGTCTACCTCGAGGAAACCTACCTCATTGAAATTCATAAACTGAGGGGCTACAGCGATTGGGGAAATGTGGGGGAGACAATGGCTGAGTGATTAAGTCACTAGGACTATGAAGGAAAAAGGATAAAAGTTAAATAATAATAAAGGATAAAAGTTACAATCAGATAAAAATAATAATTATTATTTTTATTACAATCAGATCAGCCATGGTCTTATGGAATGGTGGAGAAATGGCAGATGGACTTCAATCCGGATAAATGTGTAGTGGTCCATTTTGGCAGGTCCAATGGGATGAAGGATATAATATCAAGGGTAAGACTCTTAGCATTGTAGAGGATCAGAAGGATCTTGGGATCTGGGTCCATAGGACTCTTCAATCAGCCTCGCAGGTAGAGGATGTGGTTAAGAAGGTGTATGGTGCACTGGCCTTCATCAATCAAGGGATTGATTTTAGGAGTCAGGAGATAACACTGGAGCTTTATAAGACCCTGGTCAGATCCCTTTATTGTTGGCCTTTATAGCGAGGGGGATAGAATATAAAAGCAGGGAGGTCTTGCTGCAACTGTATAGGGCAGTGGTGAGGCCGCAGCTGGAGTACTGTGTGCAGTTTTGGTCCCCGTATTTGCGAAAGGATATATTGGCCTTGGAGGGAGTGCAGAGAAGGTTCACTAGGCTGATACCGGAGATGAGGGGGTTAGCTTACGAAGAGAGATTGAATAGACTGGGTCTGTACTCGTTAGAGTTTAGAAGGCTGAGGGGGGATCTTATAGAGACTTACAAGATAATGAAGGGTCTAGATAGGGTAGAGGTAGAGAGATTCTTCCCGCTTAGAAAGGACAGCAGGACTAGAGGGCACAGCCTCAAAATAAGTGGGGGGCAGTTTAGAATGGAGTTGAGGAGGAACTTCTTCACTCAAAGGGTGGAGAATCTCTGGAAATCTCTGCCCATTGAAGTGGTGGAGGCTGCCTCGCTAAATATATTTAAATCACGGGTAGATAGGTTTCTGATAGACAGGGGAATTAAGGGTTATGGGGTGAGGGCGGGAATGTGGAACTGATCCAGTTCAGATCAGCCATGATCTTATTGAATGGCAGGGCAGGCTCGAGGGGCTAGATGGCCTACTCCTGCTCCTATTTCTTATGTTCTTATGTTCTATTCAGCTCTGCCTTGAAAATATTCAAAGACTCTGCTTCTACTGCCTTCTGAGCAACAGAGTTCCAGAGACTCACCACACTCTGAGAGAAGAAAAACTCTACTAATCCCTGGGTGGAATTTTCTGGCTGCACTCGACCCAGAGCCGGAAAATCCCGCCTGAGATCAATGGATCTTTGCACGGTCTTCTCCCTCTCTGCCTGCCTATAATTCCAGTAGAGGGAAAATCTCCCCCTCTGTCTAAAATAACTGACCCCTTATTTTTAAACAGTGACCCCCCCTAATTCTAGATTAGAAACAGAAAAGTGCCAGAAAACCTCAGAAGGTCTGACAGAAAGAGAGAGAGTAGAGCCAACGTTTGGAGTCTGGACAACCCTTCGGCAGGGAATGAATAGCCATTCATCAGAGACAAAGGGTCACCTGGACTCGAAACGTTGGCTCGATTCTCTCTGCACAGATGCTGTCAGACCCGCTGAGATTTTCCAGCATTTTTCTGTTTTGGTTTCAGGTTCCAGCATCAGCAGTAATTGGCCTTTATCTAGATTAGTTCTATTCCACATGAGTATCTTCCCAATCTGTCGATTTCGCCTCTCAGCTTTTCTTCTGATTCCCCATTTTTCTCTTATGCAATTGCCCAGTTTCCTCTCAAAACCACCCAAGCTTTTTGCCGCTGTCCTTTCCTTATTGGATCAAAGAAACCTTGTTCTTGGGATGTGAGCACTGCTGGCAAGGCCAGGATTTGTTGACCGTCCTCCCTTGAAGTTGTCCCGTGCAACTGAACGGTCGAGACTACTTGCTAGAAAGTCGAGTACGTTTTTATTTATTTTTATGGGATGTGGGTGTCGCTGGCTGGGCCAGTGTTTATTGCCCATCCCTAACTGACCTCCATTTCAGAGAGATTTGACATTTGAGAGTCAACCACATCGCTGTGAACCTGGTCGGCCAGACCAGGTAAGGATGGCAGATTTCCTTCCCCAAAGGGCATCCATGAACCGGATGGGTTTTTGTGACAATTGGCAATGTTTTCATGGTCATCAGTAGACTTTTAATTCTAGTTTCTTTTTATTGAATTCAAGTTTCACCGTCCCCTGTAGTGGGATTTGAACCCAGATCCGCAGAGCATTACCCTGGGTCTCTGGATTACCAGTCCAGCGATAATACTACTACATTGTTACCATCCCTCAGTCTGCACTCACTCATCCAGCCCAGGTGACCATGACAGATTTCCTTCCCTCAAGGGCATTGGGAAGCAGATGAAATTGTGGTTCCGTGATGGTTATTAATGAGGACTAGCTTTATATTCCAGCTTTATTAATTCATTGAATTTAAATTCCTGCAGTTGCCGTGATGAGACTTGAGCAGATGTCTTTGGAGAATTAGTCATAGAAAGAACATAGAACATAGAAAAACTACAGCACAAACAGGCCCTTCGGCCCACAAGTTGTGCTGATGATATCCCTACCTACTAGGCTTACCTATAACCCTCAATTCTATTAAGTCCCATGTACTCATCCAGAAGTCCCTATCGAATTTGCCTCCACCACCACCAATGGCAGCTGATTCCACTCACCCACCACCCTCTGAGTGAAAAACTTACTCCTGACATCTCCTCTGTACCGACTCCCCAGCACCTTAAACCTGTGTCCTCTCGTAGCAACCATTCCAGCCCTGGGAAAAAGCCTCTGGGAATCCACCCGATCAATACCTCTCAACATCTTATACGTCTCTATCAGGTCACGTCTCATCCTTCGTCCCTCTAAGGAGAAAAGGCTGAGCTCCCTCAACCTATCCTCATAAGGCATGCCCCCCAATCCAGGTAACATCCTTGTAAATCTCCTCTGCACCCTCTCAATAGATTTCACATCCCTCTTGTAATGAGGCGACCAGAACTGAGCACAGTACTCCAAGTGGGGTCTGACTAGGGTCTTATAAAGCTGCAAAATTATCTCCCGACTCCTAAACTCAATCTCTCGATTGATGAAGGTCAGTACACCATACGCCTTCTTAACCACATCCTCTACCTGCGAGGCTGATTTAAGAGTCCTATGAACCTGGACCCCAAGGTCCTTCTGATCCTCTACAATGCTAAGAGTCTTACCCTTGATATTATACCCTTCATCCCATTGGACCTGCCAAAATGGACAACGACACATTTATCCGGATTGAAGTCCATCTGCCATTTCTCCACCATTCCATAAGACCATGGCTGATCTGATTGTAATAAAAATAATAATTATTATTTTTATCTGATTGTAACTTTTATCCTTTATTATTATTTAACTTTTATCCTTTTTCCTTCATAGTCCTAGTGACTTAATCACTCAGCCATTGTCTCCCCCACATTTCCCCAATCGCTGTAGCCCCTCAGTTTATGAATTTCAATGAGGTAGGTTTCCTCGAGGTAGACACGCGTGCACTCAGACACATCACCCCATAGATGTCTTGTAAGTCACCGGTTCATCGAATACCGGCATGACCTATTTATCCAGTGTGGCAGCTTTGGAAAGTGTTATGTCTGACTGGTTCCACCACTCATTAACTTGTATTTATGTAATATCTTTAATGACTGCAGGGTGTCCCAAAGCTCCTCACAGTTACTGAAGTGCAGTTACTGTCTTAACGCAGCAACCAGTTTGCACACAGCAAGCTCTCACAAGCAGTAAAGTCGATATAGCCCCAGATCACCAGAGGCTGCTAATAAGAACATAAGAAATAGGAGCAGGAGTAGGCCATCTAGCCCTTCGAGCCTGCCCCGCCATTCAATAAGGTCATGGTTGATCTGAAGTGAATCAGTTCCACTTTCCCGCTTTCTCTCCATAACCCTTAATCCCCTTGTCTATCAGAAATCTATCTACCTGTGACTTAAATATATTCAGCAAGGTAGCCTCCACCACTTCAACGGGCGGAGAATTCCAGAGATTCACCACCCTTTGAGTGAAGAAGTTCCTCCTCAACTCCATTCTAAACTGCCCTCCCCTTATTTTGAGGGTGTGCCCTCTAGTTCTGCTATCCTTTCTAAGCGGAAAGAATCTCTCTACCTCTGCCCATTAAGCGGGGGAGGGCTGACTGGTGGTGATTTAACCTGAGGGTCACCACACCTCAGGCAAGGTTGAGAAGGCGGGGCCTTTGTGAGTAACCTCAGCCGGTGCGGGAATTGAACCCATGCTATTGGCATCATAGACCAACTGTCCAACCAACTGAGCTAAACCAACCCCCAGCAATGCAGCAACGGCCAGACAATCTGCTTCATGTGGTGTTGGTTTGGGACTATGTGTTGGTTCTGGTTGACATAGAAAATCACAGAAAATTTACAGCTCAGAAACAGGCCTTTCGGCCCTTCTTGTCTGCGCCAAACCATTTTTTGCCTAGTCCCACTGACTTGAGCCATATCCCTCCACACCCCTCTCATCCATGAACCCGTCCAAGTTTTTCTTAAATGTTAAAACACGTCCTGATTGAGGAATTTTGTGAGGACATTTGAGGAGGCCCAGCCATAGATTGTTGCTTTCGGAGAAGGAGTGGCGGTGAGGGGGGTGTTGCTGTCTCAGGAGGGGACTGTGGAATTTAGAAAAATAACCTCTCGTACCAAGTCTCATTCAACCATCATCCCCGCGCTCACTGGCCTTTTAAAAATGTTTATTTGTTAGTGTTGCAAGTAGGCTTACATTAACACTGCAACAAAGTTACAGTGAAAATCCCTAGCCGCCACACTCCGGCGCCTGTTCGGGTTACACTGAGGGAGAATTTAGCACGGCCAATGCAGCTAACCAGCACGTGTTTTGGACTGTGGGAGGAAACCAGAGCACCCGGAGGAAACCCACACAGACATGGGGAGAACATGCAGACTCCACACAGACAGTGAACCAATTTGGCAATCGAACCCCGGTCTCTGGTGCTGTGAGGCAGCAGTGTTAACCACCGTGTCACCATGCTTCACTCAGAGTTTTGTAGACAAATTTGGGCTTCGCTCTTTGGGAAAGTGAAAGGGCCCAAGGAGGCTAAACGGTGCCATTTTCCAGGGATTCGGGATTCGGTTAGGGTTGGTTAAGAGGTGACCAAACAGATATTTTCAAAATGATGCGATAGGCTGATCAGGTGAAGAAACCTGACAAAGGTTTAAGTGTCATTAAAGTCCATGTGCTCGCTGTACCCGCTCAGCATCTCCGCGAGAGGAGCCACTTCGCAGGGTGTATGTGGGCCGTCCTCAACCAGACAGGTGTCAGGCATTCCCAGACAGACAGGTGTCAGGCATTCCCAGACAGACAGGTGTCGGACATTCCCAGACAGACAGGTGCCGGACATTCCCAGACAGACAGGTGTCGGACATTCCCAGACAGACAGGTGCCGGACATTCCCAGACAGACAGGTGCCGGACATTCCCAGACAGACAGGTGTCAGGCATTCCCAGACAGACAGGTGTCAGGCATTCCCAGACAGACAGGTGTCAAACATTCCCAGACAGACAGGTGTCAGGCATTCCCAGACAGACAGGTGTCAAACATTCCCAGACAGACAGGTGTCGGACATTCCCAGACAGACAGGTGTCAGGCATTCCCAAACAGACAGGTGTCAAACATTCCTAGACAGACAGGTGTCAAACATTCCCAGACAGACAGGTGTCGGACATTCCCAGACAGATTGGTGTCAGACATTCCCAGACAGCAGGTGTCAGATATTCCCAGATGCAATGTGAAGATCTCAGGAATGTAAAGATCTCAGGAGTGCCCCAGGGGTCGGTGCTGGGGCCTCAGCTTTTTACCATTTATATAGATGATCTGGAGGAGGGAACTGAGTGTAGAGTGTCGAAATTTGCTGATGACACCAAGATTGGGGGAACGGCAAATTGTGCGGAGGGTGTGGAGAGTCTGCAGAAGGATCTAGATAGGCTGGGCGAATGGGCCAGGAAATGGCAAATGGAATTTAATGTTGGCAAGTGTGAGGTGGTCCACTTTGGTAGGAAGAATGGTAGGAAGGACTATTACTTACGGGGCAAAAAACTGCAGCAGGCGACGGTGCAGAGGGACCTCGGGGTCCTTGTGCATGAGTCGCAAAAACAGCTTGCAGGTTCCTGCTCCTATTTCTTATGTTCTTATGTTCTTATGAATGTCCTCACTGCATCCCACCATCACCTTCCTGGAATCCTGTGACAATGAGAACCTCATGAGTGCACTTGCCTCATCTGACCAGTATAATGGCCTCATCGCCTGCACCCTCGCCTTCCCAGAATCTCACCACCCTCATTCCCTTCCTCAGCCTTCTCATCGGAGAAGATGTGAAGCTCTTGTATGTCCTCATCATTCATGTCCTCCATGCTTTGCTTTGGCCAGTTGTATAGCACGCAACAAACTACAATGATGTGTGCCACCCTCTGGGAGTATACTGGAGTGCTCTGCCAGGTCTGTCCAGGCACCGGAACCTCATCTTCAGGATCTCCATGCTATGCTCCACAAAACTCTGGGTTGTGGCATGAATTTTCTTGTATCTTCTCTCATCCAGAGCCTGAGGCTGACACGCAGGCATTATCAGCAGATTGAGGAACCAATCCTTCAGCCTGTGTTGTCCCTGCAAAATGTCAGGGATCTGGGACCTGCTATGAGTCTTGGATGATCCCGAGGCATTTTGCACAAGCCTGCATCATCAGTTTGTTATGGTCGCAGGCCAGCTGAACATTGACCGAGTGGAAGTCTTTGCAGTTCACACACTGGATGGAGATTTAAGAGCTACATGAGTGCAGTCAGTGGCACACTGTACCTGTGGGAATCCAGAAATCTCAGCAAACCCCAATGCCTTTGCCTCTTGGCTTTCCTGCTCTCTGTCAAATTTGGAAAAGCCTTGGCAAAAATGGTGTCCATGACTTGCTGCAAACATCTGAGTGTGGAGGTTTGCAAGGTGCTGCACTGGTTCCCAGGGGAACCCTGGAAGGTGCCACTGCTGCGGCAAGTGCTGTCACCATTTTCCCTGCCATTGGCAGCGAATGCCCTCTGAGTCCCCAGATTCCTCTAAATGTCAGAGAATATAAGCCCCATTTACTCAGCCTCTCATCATAGGATCATCATGGGTCCCTTATCCCAGGGGCCAAATTAGTGAACCCGCACTGCACCACCTCCAGTGTTGGTATCTCCTCTCTTCAATTTGGAGCTAAAACCTGCAGACTGGACTCCAGATGTAGTCTCTCCAACTGTAGCAAGCCTTTTATTCTACTGCTCCAATCCCCTTGCAATCAAGGCCAACATGCCACTTGCCTTCCAAATTGCTTGCTGTTTCCAACAATCAACAATGGTTTCATGGTCATCAGTAGATTCTTAATTCTGGATATTTTTTATTGAATTCAAATGCCACCATCTGCCGTGGCGGGATTCGAACCCCAGTCCTCAGAACATTAGTTGAGTTTCGGGATTAATAGTCCAGTGATAATACCACTACATCATTGCCTCCCCAAATCCAACTGTCAACTCCAACTGTTGGCTCCAACTGTCACTTCCAACTGTCACCTCCAACTGTCGCTCCAGCTGTCAACTCCAACTGCCACCTCTAACTGTCAACTCCAACTGCCAATTCCAATTGTCAAACAATCACCTCTCTGCAATTGGCGCAATGGGTCATGTGGCCCTACATAATTCTAGTCTCTCTTGAAGGGGCACATCACCACATCTAGTGACCCTGGAAACAATTTCTCCCTATTACTCTATCAAAAGTATTCATGAGTTTTAGATTTGTCCATGCTATCCCTCATTAACCTTATGACTGCACAGGGTTGTTCCAGAGGCTTTGCTCATGTTAAAAGTATGTGTGTTGGAAGGGTCAGAGGTGATATTGCTAAGGTAATCCTATCTGGAGAGGCGATGGCCTAGTGACATTATCATTAGATTATTAATCCAGAAACTCAGCTAATGTTCTGGGGACCCGGGTTCGAATCCCATTGTGGCAGATGGAGGAATTTGAATTCAATAAAAAAAATCTGGAATTAAGAGTCTACTGATGACCATGAAACCATTGTCGATTGTCAGAAAAACCCATCTGGTTCACTAATCTCCTTTAGGAGAGGAAATCTGCCATCGTAACCCAATTTGGCCTATATGTGACTCCAGAGCCACAGCAATGTGGTTGACTGTCAACTGTTCTCGGGCAACAAGGGATGGGCAATGAATGCTGGCCAGCCAGCGATGTCCATGTCCCACGAATGACTGACAAAAAATAGTATGGAACACTGGACGTGCCCCTCAATGCATCAACTGAATCTTTCAGCTTCAATGTAACCAAAGATCTACAAATTTTTCACTGCATGTGGGAAGGCCCTGTGTTGCAAGGATTGGCAACTAAGTGGGAGAGATGAGGGTTAGAAGATTGTGTGATCAGAAATCCAAGGGAATCCAGAAGTGTTCAGAACCCTGAAATGAAAATCCCTCACCCAACAACAAGCTAAATGTAGCAAAATGTCCCAAGCCACCACACATGGGATGTCGCAAGCCAAGATCTGAAACTGAAGAAGATGTGAGGGCGGATGACCAAAAGCTTGATCAAAGGGGCAGGTTTAAGAAGCATCATAAAGGGAAGAACACAAGGGTGGAGAGGCGGAGTGGTTTAGGAATGGAATTCTTGGAGGGTAGGCCCAAAGGTGGTCAATGGTGGATCCTCAAGAGGCTAAATCTGGAGGAGTGCAGAGGTCATGGGGTGTTGATGGGCTGGAGGAGAATACCTTGTTAGGAACTAACAAGGCCACGGAGGGATGGGAGATATGAATTTTAAAATTGAGACATTGCCCTTAGGAATTCCATGCATTGGAATAACGTCTTTGCTAGCTGTATTTTTTGGTTATTTCAGCAGGTGATATTTGGGAGATTTCAGCCACTGTTGCTGAGGGTTAACACTGGATCAATAAAAGTACACACAAACTGGGCAATAAAGCAGACTTGACCTGTGTTTGACAACTGTTGCCTGTCAGCTGAAACATGTTTTAATAACTTCCAGTTTATTGACTATTCCTTGGGAAGTGTATCTTACACAGAATGCTCCATTAGGATGACTGCTCACTGTGTACAGCAGTGTCATGCACAGTGATAGAGGAGATAGGCAGCTCCTTGCCACATGGGATTCGTAGCAGGCGGGACAGAAACATGAAAATGTCCGTTGACATTGGGCGGGATTTTACGTGGCAAAAACAGGACCGGTAAGACTGTCGTTGGGTGGGATTTTATGGCCTTGTCCGTCCCGAAACCAAAAAAAACCCGCCCAAGGTCAATGGACCTTTCCATTGTCTGCCCCCCGCCCACTCCGATTCCCTTGGCAGGCAGGGTGATAAAATTCCGGCGATGACAGTCATAGAGATATACAGTACAGAAACAGGCCCTTCGGCCCATCTTGTCTATGCCAACCAGATTTCCTAATCTGAACTAGTCCCATTTGCCTGCATTTGGCCCTTATCCCTCTAAACTTTTCCTATCCATCTACCTGTCCAAGTATCTTTTAAGTGTTGTAATTGTACCCACCTCTATCACCTCCATATTTGATGGATTTGGTTTATTATTGTCACATGTATTAGCATACAGTGCAAAGTATTGTTTCTTGCGCACTATACAGACAAAGCATACTGCTCATAGAGAAGGGAAGGAGAGAATGCAGAATGTAGTGTCACAGTTATAGCTAGGGTGGAGAGAAAGATCAACTTAATGCAAGGCAGGTCCATTCAAAACTCTGATGGCAGCAGGGAAGAAGCTGTTCTTGAGTTGGTTGATACGTGACCTCAGACTTATGTATCTTTTTCCCGACGGAAGAAGGTGGAAGAGAGAATGTCCGGGATGCATGGGGTTCATAATTACGCTATGTTATTGTGTAATATGTGCACCATGAATAAATTAATTCTCAAAAACGTAAAAGGAAGGGATAAATGTCATGTCGTGTGAAATTGGACATGGGTCGACATGCATCGCATGTTTCCTTCACCCTAGCTGATGGTGTACAGATATCAGCAGGGAACGCATTGTGGGTTCAAACTGGTTATGAGCAGGAAAACAGATGAAGTTGTATTTGTTGATGATTGCTGTTCTATCAAAGTGAAGGGAGCTGAATAACGGTGAAAAGAGTAAAATAGAACCAACACCCCATTGAGTGGCCAAGGGGTGGGTCTGTCTGTGTTATGCCCAATATTTTAGCCTTGGAAACGGCACCTTGTAATGAAAATGAGCAATGGACGTAATAGATGTCTCCACATGCCTTTTGGTCCTGCACCATTAGAGACTTCATGGCAAGTGTTGTCCTCCCAATGTTACGCACTGCTGAAGGTGGGCTAATGAGTGACAGGGCATTGAGCTACTTGTAGACCTGCTTTGACAGCTTGACTTTTCCTTCACGATTCCCATTTCAGCTGAGGCTGATGTGGAGCAAGCCGGAAGGATGAGCAATTGTTGGCTTTTGGGATAATAGTATGAAGCTGACAATATCAATTAAATCATCCACCTTTCCCCTTTCTCATCACCATTATAGTCGGTAGGGATTGAAGCCATTTTCGTGAAAGCAGTACAAGCAAACAGGCCCACAGGATGGGCACCTGTAGGTAATAATGTGGCATGAAAATGTGCTTTATGCTAAATAATAACTTCTAATCCATCAAGGTTGAGAAGGTGGGGCCTGCATGATTAACCTCAGCCAGTACGGGAATTGAACCCGCGTTGTTGACATCACTTGGCATCTCTAACCAACTGTCCAGTCAACTGAGCTAACTGCAGCCCCCCCCACCCCCTGAACAATGGCACCCAAAATGGGGCATGACCCTGAGATTGAGAGTCGCGTGCTCCATCGACTGAGCTGGCTGTGCAATTAAGCACAGTGAGCGTAGATCAGTTAGCAGACTCACATAGGATAACGAAACAAATTGAACGTACAGCTATCAGGGAGGACTTGATTTTGGACCACATGGGGAGACAATAGGACAGGTGAGTGAAACACTGGAGTGAAGTTGTGATGACTTTAGCCAGGCTGACAAGATTGGCTTACTAAATTACCCGATGAATCCTCCTCTTTTAATTCGTCCCTAAGTTGATTTGAGTTTGTTTACTTGTTTGGTATGCAAATGAGCTACCTGATGGGTCCTAATTGATGGTTAAATCAGGGAGCCTCACGCTCCCTATTTAAAGCAGGTGTGTCAGACTCTCAGCCTGCATTCAGCAGGGAGCAACTGGAGAGCTGGCTGTGTACAGATGTATGGTGTAAATAAAGTAACTTGGTGATGGGGCTTTCGCCTCAGTGGAGTCATTGCAGAGGTATTCAGGAGTATCTTAAAGGAGGAGGGAGAGCTGGAACGATTTAATGAGGGAATCCCAGGCCCAAATGGCGGATGATGCAGCTGTTAATTGTGGGAGCCAAGGGGAATGGGGGGTGTTAGATTGGGAAGGGGAGGGCGTGCAGAGTCCTCAAAGAGCTGGAGGAGATGAGAGAGGTATAGAGGACTCTGCTATGGAAGGATTTGTAGAACAAGGTCTTACTAATATCAATTTTCTCCTTTTGTAATATCACAGCCTTGATGTATGGAAGTAAAACCATCGGAAATGTTTTCAATCCCGGAATTGTTTTCTTTCACAATGCCTTACACCGAGTCGCCATCCATCTTTCTCGTAGCTGTCGGTCGCTCCCTGTACAATGGACTGATGAGAGCTTTTCCATTAATCAGGATTGTACATTCTGCTTTGGGAATTGTTTTTTTCCTTCCCAATCTTTCATCATTTATTTTTAAACTCCCTCTCTTCCAGTATCATGAGCCTTTTGCTAACCCAGACACTGCCATCACTCACTCTATCACCAAGGCAGCTCACGTATCGGGCGCGACCTTACAGCCTCTCCCTGCCTGTCCTTTGGTGAGGTGAGGTGGTAAGATTGCGTAAGAGGTGAAAAATTGACCATTTTCCTGCCTCACACCATCTTATCAGCCTTGTTTTTTTTTTGCTGGCAAAATCAGCTTGGTGCCCAGAAAGAGCACAAAGTCAATTTAAATATTAATGACATGTGATTGGCACAGTGGTTAGCATTGCTGCCTCACAGCGCCAGGGACCTGGGTTCAATTCCAGCCTCAGGTCACTGCCTATGTGGAGTTTACACATTAGAATCCCTACAGTGCAGTGCCATTCAGCCCATCGAGTATGCGCCAACTACAGTCCCGCCCAGGCCCTGTCTCCATAACCCCATGCATTTTTGTTGCTAATCCTCCTGGCACTAGGGGCGATTTATCACGGCCAATCAACCTAACCCGCACATCTTTGGACCGTGGGAGGAAAATGGAGCACCTGGAGGAAACCCACGCAGACACGGGGAGAACGTGCAAACTCCACACGGACAGTGACCCCAAGGCTGGAATTGAACCTGGGTCCCTGGCGCTGTGCGGCAGCAATGCTAATCACGGTGCCACCATGTCACGTTCTCTCTGTGTCTGCGTGGGTTTCCTCCGGGTGCTCTGGTTTCATCCCACTGTCCAGAGATGTGTGGACTAGGCTGACTGGCCATTGCTAAAATTGCTCCTAGTGTCAAGGGGATTAGCAGGGTAAATAATGATGGGCCGGATGGCCTCCTTCTGCACCGTAGGGATTCCGCGATTTACATCGGAGGCCATTGAAATCCCCCAGTGGTCGGGGACCTGGCAGGGCAGTGTCCTCCCCCACTCTGGAGCTACCGGGGTGACTGGCCAGTCGAGTGGGTAACTGGAACCCAGAGGGAGGAGGGGGGAAAGAAAGTCAGGGAAAAGAAATAAAAAGCACGCATCATTTATTCCGCCAACAATTGCGGTGCAGAAACATTACAATCCTCCCCAGTGCTGAGGTGTTTTCTATTCTGTTGTCATGGGATGAAAATTGAAATCATTTAGTCTACAGCTGTATCAGTTTGTGTTACGAGCTTCCACGGGGGCAATGAATAGACTCGGATACAACTCGTATTGCTTGAGTTCCCTCAGAGACTGAATTAAAACCTGGTTTACAGTTTGCTCCTGTGCATATCTCTCGAAGGATTACATTAAGTGGTATTGAAGAGGATTTTTCGAGACGCCATCTGAATAATGCCTGATTTAAAGCTTCAGTTTCTTCCTCTCCCATCAATCTGCTTGCCAATTTCAGGTTACATTTCATATGTTCAAAACCAACCAAGCGGGGACCTCTCCATAATCAGTGCTGGGGAGAGAGGAGGCTCGCACTGGTTACCTGCCACGTGTAACACTGAAACGGACAGGACTGGTTGGAAAGATTCAGTCGCATGATGCAATTTCTATTGATGCACAGAGCTGCAAGCCATGTTCTTTTGCAAAGAACATCAATCCCCATTCTCCCTTCAGCATGACGATGCACCGCCCTCCGCTCATCCCCCACAGACCTGCCCGGCTTTCCTTCTTAAATTATTTATCCAACTCCCTTTTGAAAGTTCTTAGTGAATCTGCATCTGGGGCCCTTTCACGCAGATCGCAGCAACTCACACCGCCAAACAAACTCTCCCCATCTCCCACCCTGGCTCTTTCACTCATTATCCTGCATTTGTCCGCAAGTCGATTTTGCAAAAAAAAAAGGCAGAGTGACCCACTCCAGGGGGAGCTGACAGGGTCAGTACTGGGGGTGCCAGGGACCCGCAGTAGGTGCTGCCACAACAGTGAGAAGGATGGCACCAGCTGGCGTCGCCCAAGTCCGCTTCCCACAAAAGCGAAATGTCTTCCTGGCGATGGAGGAAGCTAGTGCGATTATGTTAAGCTCCCAGTGCAGCCTGAATCAAAAGATCTGGGCAGCCATCTGTGCAGTCAGTCAGCAGAGAAGATTATTATTAACTTCTGTCCCAAGTAGTATTCCGTCCTCGAGCCCTGCTATAATCTGATTATTCTGCGGTAAAGCATGCTGAACCTGTGCCTTGCTGCTGTTAAACTGCAGGGTTACAAAGGCTAGTTTACCAGACTAGGTGGAGGTAAACTGCATGTAACTAGATTACTGCACAGTGCCACGTTTGTGATATTGGTCAGTGACAGCCTACCAGTCCAAAGACGTGCGGGTTAGGGTCAATTGACCCGACTGTCAGGCCGATTAGCTGGGTAAATATGTGAAGTTATGGGTGGGATTGTGATTAGTGCAGACTCAATGGGCTGAATGACTTCCTCCTGCACTGTAGGGATTCTAACATTGTCTGTTGCGAATGGAAAGGTGGGGGCGGGGGGTTAATGGGGGAGAGAGCCATTCCAGCATACCAGGATGCCACAGCAACCTGCATTTCTGTAGCACCTTTAACAGAGTAAAACATTCCAGTCTTTCGCGGGAATGCAGTCAGACCCAAAATAATCGACACCATGTCTATGAAGGAGACATAGGAGCAGGTACCGAAAATATTGATGGGAGAGGTAGGAGTGTAGTAACATGGCCCCTTAAAGGGGCGATCCTTCGCAGGCCACATGGTCAAAGCTTGCACTCACCAGAACTAATAGGAGAATACCAAATTTCAAAGGAAGCAAACATTTATACTGCATGAGAAAAGGGTGCTGATTTGTTGGTATGTTGAGTCTGAAATGTCAAGGTGTTGCCAAGGAGAATGCACCAGGGAAGTATTATCTGCCATCCTTTAATTCAAAACAATGATAAATGTCTGGACATGTTCCTTTTGTCTGCATAGGACAGATCCCTGGATATTATTGTACGTGGCTTCTAGCAAATATGAGTGAGCACAAGTAAAAATGAAGAGATAATATCTTAATACTGCTTAAGAGCAGTATTAGGCCATTCAGCCCATCAAGTCTGCTTTGCCATTCAATGACAGATCTGATATTCATTAACTCCACTTTCTCGCCTTATCCCCATAACTCTTACTGATTAAAAATCTGTCTGTTTCAACCTTGGACATACTTAATGAACAAGTCTCTACAGCCCTCTGCAGTAAAGAGTTCCACAGATTCACTCCCTTCTAAGAGAAGAAATTCCTCCTCATCTCTGGAGTATAGATACGCAGAGAGACCTGGGGGTGCAAGTGCACAAGTCCCTGAAGGTGTCGGTGCAGGTGCAGAATGTGATGAGGAAAGCGTATGGTATGTTAGCCTTCATAGGAAGAGGTATAGAATATAAGAGTAGGAGTCTGATGTTGCAGTTGTATAGAACGTTGGTTAGGCCTCACTTGGAGTACTGCGTCCAGTTCTGGTCGCCGTACTACCGAAAGGATGTAGAGATCCTGGAGAGAGTGCAGAGGAGATTTACCAGGATGTTGCCTGGTATGGAAGGGCTGTCTTACGAGGAAAGATTGAACGAACTTGGGCTGTTTTCCCTTGAGAGACGTCGGCTGAGGGGGGATCTAATAGAGGTTTATAAGATTATGAAGGGGATAGATAGAGTAAATGGTGGTAAGCTTTTTCCGCTATTAGAAATGGATAGAACGAGGGGTCACGGGCTTAGGGTGAGGAGGGCTAGGTATAAGACAAATATTAGAGGGCAGTTTTTCACACAAAGGGTCGTGGGGGTGTGGAATGCACTGCCGAGTAAGGTGGTGGAAGCAGGCACGCTAGGGTTGTTTAAGAGTCACTTAGACAGCCACATGAGCGGGCTACATATAGGGGGATATAGTAGGCCTTACTTAACATTGTAGGCTTGGGAATATGTTTTGCCTCAGGGATGTTAGTCTTTGCCTGTTTAATAATGAATTTTTTTGTCTCCACAGGCATTTAAGTCCAGCAAGGGGCATGCATGCGGCAGGTTGTAGTGGGCTGCTCTTGGACGTTGCTTCGGGAGTTGCCTATTGCTTCATGTCGTTAGTGTGCTTAAACTGGACCATCTCGAGGGCAACATGACAGCTCAGAGACTATCTCTGTTGCTGTGCGGACACATGGATTTGGGCCTGTGTCTGTGGGAGTTTGCACGTTCTCCCCGTGGTTGCGTGGGTTTCCTCCGGGTGCTCCGGTTTCCTCCCACATCCCCCAAAGATGTGCTTTTAGGCTGATTGATTGGGTACTAAATTGTCCCTAAATTGGACCTCCCTGATCCTCGCACGTTAGGTGTAGACTAAAATCATGAATAGGTCACTGAGACAGGGGGACGGCGGCGCGGGCTCGTTGGGCCGAAGGGCCTGTTTCCCGTGCTGTGTTGTTCTTTGTTCTTTGTTCTTTGTTCTCTGTTTTAAATGGGTGACCCCCTTCCTCTGAGATTATTCCCTCTGCTCCTAGCTTCTTCCTTTCTGATTTGATTTGATTTATTATTGTCACAAGCTAAATTTAAAGTTAAAGCTGATTTATTAATCAAAAGTAGGCTGACTACAATAAAGTTACTGTGAAAACCCCCTCTGGCGCCTGTTCGGGTACACTGAGGGAGAATTTAGCATGGCCAATGCATCTAACCTGCATGCTTTTGGATTGTGGGAGGAAACTGGAGCACCAGGAGGAAACCCGTGCAGAAACATGGAGAATGTGCAGACTCTGGACAGTGACCCAAGCCAGGAATCGAACTGGTGGGTCCCTGGCGCTGTTAAGCAGAGTGTTAACCACTGTGCCACTGTGTTGTGTGTATTAATATATAGTGAAAAGTATTGTTTCTTGCACGCTATACAGACAAAGCATACCATTCACAGAGAAGGAAACAAGAGACTGAAGAATGTAGTGTTACAATCATAACAAGGGTGTAGAGAAAGATCAACTTAGCGTGAGGAAGGTCCATTCAAAAGTCGGATGGCAGCAGGAAAGAAGCAGTTCTTGAATCATTTGGTACATGACCTCAGACTTTTGTTTGATTTGATTTATTATTGCCACATGTATTATCATACAGTGAAAATATTATTTCTTGTGCACAATACAGGAAAAGCATGCCATTCATAGAGAAGGAAACAAGAGAGTGCAGAATGTAGTGTTGCAGTCATAGAGAAAGACCACTTACTGCAAAGTAGGTCCACTCAAAAGCAGGGAAGAAGCTGTTCTTGAGTCAGTTGGTAAGTGACCTCAGATTTCTGTATCTTTCTCCCAACGGAAGAAGGTGGAAGAGGGAATGTCCAGGATGCGTGGGGTCCTTAATTATGCTGGCTGCTTTGTCAAGACAGCAGGAAGTGTAGACAGAGTCAACGGATGGGAGGCTGGTTTGTGTGATGGGTTGAGCTATATTCACGACATTTTGTAGTTTCTTGCAGTCTTGGGCAGAGCAGGAGCCCATACCAAGCTGTGATACACCCAGAAAGAATGCTTTCTATAGTGCGCCTGTAAAGGTTGAGAGTCATATCTGACATGTCAAATTCTCTTAGTCTTCTGAGAAAGCAGAGGTGTTGGTGGGTTTTCTTAACTATAGTGTCGGCATGGGGGAACCAGGATAGGTTGTTGATGATCTGGATACCTGAAAACATGAAGCTCTTGATCCTTTCTACTCCATCCCCGTTGATGTAGACAGGGGCAAGTCTTCCTCTTTTTAGTATCTTTCTCCCCACAAGGGGAAGCAATGACTTTGGTGGAGTTGAAACTGAGGGCTAGAGTTAATGCAGATCGGTTACCAGGTGTCAAGTCGTCCTCTGTATCTTGCCCAGGAACGGGGGTGGGGGGGGTGCAAATTTACTGGAAGAGTTTCCTGGGATGTGGGAGCACCTTTCAAGCCTTGGACTCCTGAACAGAAAAGGGAGCTGATTGCACGGAGGAGCTTCGGAAAGCCGAAAAAATTAATGTTCATCGAGCTCAAACCATTTTATTTTACAAAAGCCGCATGTTGTCAGCTCACAAAATGAATGAATGTCAAACAGCGTAGAGGAGCTTGACAATTAAACTGACCAGGACAATAAATAACCATCCAGCTCACAAATGATTTCCATTAAGATTAGAATGAGGAAAATGGTAGAGTTATGGTTTTGAGCTCAAGGAAGGTCAATAAAGTTTTCTTTGTGCAATGTCATCAAGTCATTCCTGTTCCCAGTGTGTGATTTGCTGAAACTGGAATGCTTTGTGCTCGACAGATAATTATTTAAAAGCACATTAACTAACCATTGTCATTAGTAACCATTGCCAATTTTCAGTCTGTCTGGTGCAGCTCTGACACCATATCGGGAAACTTAATTCCACACCCCCCGCCTCACCAATCACTCCCCAGATGTGCTGTCCTGAAGCCCTCAATGATATCCCTCTTGCCTCCGAGTCTGAAGGTTCAAGATTGAAGGCACCCCTCCTGAGCCTTGAAGGTAAGATTTGATTTGATTTATTATTGTCACGTGTAGTAGTATACAGTGAAAGGTATTATTTCTTGTGTGCTATACAAAGCACTCCATTCATAGAGTAAGTAGGGGAGAAAGATTTGATTTGATTTATTATTCTCACATGTATTAGTATACAGTGAAAAGTATTGTTTCTTGCACACTATACAGACAAAGCATGCCGTTCATAGAGAAGGAAAAAAGAGAGTGCAGAGTGCAGTGTTACAGTCATAGCTAGGGTGTAGAGAAAGATCAACATAATGTGAGGTAGGTCCATTCAAAAGTCGGATGGCAACAGGGAAGAAGCAGTTCTTGAGTTGGTTGGTACGTGACCTCAGACTTCTGTTTGATTTGATTTATTATTGTCATATGAGTGAGACAGGTCCTGAGTGTGAGGTAGGTCCATTCAAAAGTCTGATAGCAGCTGTTCTTTAGTCAGTTGGTACATGACCTCAGACTTTTGTATCCTGTTCCTGATGGAAGAGGGTGGAAGAGAGAATGTCGGGATGCATGGGGGGTCTTTAATTCTGCTTTTCCAAGGCAGCAGGAAGTGTCAACAGAGTCAATGGATGCAAGTTACACGTAGGCCAGACAAGGTAAGGATAGCAGATTTCCTTCCTTAGTGAACCAGATGAGCTTTTCTGACGATGAGGTTTCATGGTCATCAGTAGATTCTTAATTCCAGATATATATTTTTAAATTAAATTCAAATTTCACTACCTGCTGTGGCAGGATTCGAACCCTGGTCTCCAGAGAAAAAAGCTGGGTTTCTGAATTGATAGTCTTGTGATACTACCACTGGGCCACAACGTAGAAATAGAAGGTGCTGTTGTAAGGATAAAGTGAGATGGACAGAGTGGCCATTCCTCTGGGGTAATTCTGATCTTCAGAGAACAGGGGCAACAGGACTGGCTGTGGGGGCTGTCCACCTCAGTCTGCGTTAGCCCCATGACTTTGATTTGATTTATTATTGAACCTTGAAGGTAGGACCTTGGCTGGCATGTGCCGTGCTGAGTGAGTGCTGCTCTGTCAGCGATGCTGCCTTTCAGATGTGAACATTTTACTACGTTGTAGGTGCTATAGTAAGTTGATAATATTGTTGACTGCTCTTGCATTTATTAACTGTTGCTGAGTGTTAGGGGCCAGATCCGAAACTCCAAGATATATTATGAAGTTAGGAGATTCACTAGGTTGATTCTGGAGTTGAGAGGGTTGGCTGATGAGGAGAGACTGAGTAGACTGGGGCTATACTCATTGGAATTCAGAAGAATGAGGGGAGATCTCATAGAAACAGATAAGATTATGAAGGGAATAGGTAAGATAGAAGCAGGGAGGTTGTTTCCACTGGTGGGTGAAACTAGAACTAGGGGGCATAGCTTCAAAATAAGAAGAAGCAGATTTAGGACTGAGTTGAGGAGGAACTTCTTCACACAAAGGGTTGTGAATCTGGAATTCCCTGCCCAGTGAAGCAGTTGAGGCTATCTCATTGAATGTTTTTAAGGCAAGGATAGATAGATTTTTGAACAGTAAAGGAATTAAGGGTTATGGTGAGCGGGCGGGTAAGTGGAGCTGAGTCCACAAAAAGATCTTGTTGAATGGCTGAAGTGGCCATATGGCCTACTCCTGCTCCGAGTTCCTATGTTCTTAGTCCATACTGCAACTTTGTTTGATTTTTAACATCAGGGTGTGATTCACGTGTGATTTGATTGACCCAATGGGAAACTTTTATTAAAACAAACTTTATTTAAGTTAAAATACAACAAAAATCATTAGCATAACTTTTACTAATTGAAATGCTTAAACATGACAGGTTAAGTTTATTTATTAGTCACAAGTAGGCTTACATTAACACTGCAATGAAGTTACTGTGAAAATCCCCGAGTTGCCACACTCTAGCGCCTGCTCGGGTACACTGAGGGAGAATTTAGCATGGCAAATTCACCTACCAGCATGTCTCTCAGACTGTGGGAGGAAACCGGAGCACCCAGAGGAAACCCATGGAGACACGGGGAGAATGTGCAAACTCCACACAGACAGTGACCCAAGCTGAGAATCAAACCTGAGTCCCTGGCACTGTGAGACAGCAGCACTAACTATTGTGCCTCTGTGATAATTCTTAACAGATAGGTATCTCTATAATTCCAATGTACACAATATCCCCACAGACATCTTCAGAATCTATTAGCGCAGAAAACATATATGCTCTGGAGGATGCTACATTTCCAACCTTCTAGCCCCTCTGGACAGATACAGATGGATACTTGTCTTCTGACTCATACATCAGTCTCCAAAGATAGAGACTCATTTCTGGGAAGATTCCAGTCTCCATATCCAGATTGAGAAAGCAACACAGAGACACCTCCTCTCACTAAAGATCCCAAGCAGTAACTGACTTGATTTCTCTGCATAAACCTAGTCTTGCCCAGTCACATGTTTTCTGCAATCAGCAGATCAAGCCCTACTTTGAAAAACCCGGGGGGAAATACTAAAATAACAGAACTGATGAGTCCAGATTAAGACAGACATTCTAGCAATTGGGACCAATTATGCTTCTGCAGTATCGACAGGGGCTGGTGGTTACAGACGAAGTGGCACCGGGTAATCAAAGTGATGGCTGATCAAAATCCCGCACAAGAAACATGACACAAATACATTTATTAAAGGCACAGCATCGTCACATTGAGTAAGTATTGTATTAGAGCCCCCACTCAGCAGCCTGTTATTCTCCATATGATTTCCTGTGCCTTTCCTTCACTTATTTTCTTCAGAACTGCCCTCCCCGAGAGCAGCAACTCCTGGAGTAACAGTCTCGAGAGTAACAATCCCGGGAGTAACAGTCCCGGGAGTAACAGTCCCTAGAGTAGCCCACCCTCAACCATTTTCCAGAATGAAATGAGAAAAGGGCCTTATTTGAAGATGGAAAGTAGAGAAATCCCCCCTCCCCCCAACCCCTGTTGATGTCCAAAATTGTGTTTTATATTTATTCATTCGTGGGACACACTGGCTGGGCCAGCATTTATTGCCCATCCCTAGTTCTCTGAGGGCAGTTCAGAGTCAACCACATTGCTATGGCTCTGGAGTCACATGTAGGTCAGACTTGGTAAGGACAACAGATTTCCTTCCCTAAAGGACTTCAGTGAACCAGATGAGTTTTTCTGACAGTGGTTTCATGGTCATCAGTAGATTCTTAATTCCAGGTTTTTTTATTGAATTCAAATCATCTGCCGTGGTGGGATTCGAACCCGGGTCCCCAGAACATTGCAGATTAATAGTCTAGTGATAATACCTGTAGGCTATCGCCTCCCTTGAATTGTTCCCTCAGACATCCCCAAAAAACATGTTACCCAGCCTTCTGTCGCATTGCGGCCTGTGGGATGAGGCTGTTGGCTAATTGGCTGCTACATTTCCCACATCAGAAGAAACAGGAGGCCTTCAATATTTTGAAGGTTGAGTTAGATAGATTCTTGATAAGTGAGGGTGAGGGGAGGTGGGGTTGTGGGGCTGTGGGAGAGGTAGGGCGGGGGGAGCTATGGGAATGTGAGGTTACAATTAGATCCACTTTAACTTTGTGTTGGAATCGGCTGCCATCAGTGGTGGTAGAGGCGAACTCGCTGGGGCCTTTTAGAAGACTTCTGGATGAGTATATGGGATTTAATGGGATTGGGAGTTACAGATAGTTCTATGGCTTGGTTAGGTTTGGATGTGATTGGCGCAACTTGTGGGCCGAAGGGCCTGTTTGTGCTGTAGTGTTCTATGTTCTATGTTAACCTTATGGACTGATAGAACAGATCTGAGAGGCTGATTGGCCACCTCTTCCCAATTCATAGGTATTACAACTGATATATCCAGAGTCAGCCGGATGGATGACTAGTTAGTGACACAGAGCGATGTCAGCTCTTTTCTCTCCTTACAGATGCTGCCAGACCTGCTGAGATTTTCCAGCATTTTCCCTTTTGGTTTCAGATTCCAGCATCCGCAGTAATTTGCTCTTATTTAATACTTTTCACTGTGTACTCATACATGTAGTGATAAGGGTGGCATGGTAGCACAGTGGTTAGCACTGCTGCTTCACAGCTCCGGGGTCCTGAGTGCGATTCCCGGCTCGGGTCACTGTCTGTGTGGAGTTTGCACATTCTCCTCGTGTCTGCGTGGGTTTCCTCCGGGTGCTCCGGTTTCCTCCCACAGTCCAAAGATGTGCGGGTTAGGTTGATTGGCCATGCTAAGAAATTGCCCCTTAAAGTCTAGGGATGTGTAGGTTAGAGGGATTAGTGGGTATAATATGTAGGGATAAGGGTGGGATTGTGTTCGGTGCAGACTCGAAGGGCCTCTTTCTGCACTGTAGGGTCCTATGATTCAATAAATCAAATGAAACCTCTGTCTGAGCTGCAGGTTGAGGTGGTAGAGTTCCAAGAACCATTTGGCAATTGTTTTTTTCGATCTCAACCCCTCCGTGGCTCCAAGCGTTAACAAATTCAGCTGAAATGGCACATCAAGTAAATGTGGTTTGGGGGATTTTGTTGTCAATAGCTTCAAATTGAATTGAGAAGCTATAGAGGTTTTGAAGTGCCTCTCTGAATAAACTTGTTTGCACCACATATTCGCACACTAAATGACTAGTGGATTAAAGGCACAGAGAAAAACATTTTATATTAACATGCTACCTGAGAAAGCGATATCTTTGTTGCATTTTAATGCGGGTAAATAGCGGACTGGCTGTTTCATTATCAGCAATGACTGTGTTATTATTGAAATGATGGAACTAAAATAATGCAATATACGGATGCCAAAGTGACGATAACGGGCAGGGAATACGAACATTGTGCTGCTGCGCAGCAGCTGAGGGAACCAGATAAGGAGAGAGGGATGAGATTAATTCATTGTTTAACAACCCGTGCTTTGTCAGAGATGATGGCTGTGGGAGGGTGGGAAATGTCGAGCTGAATGGAAACCTTCATTTCACTTTTTATCCAGGGGGACGGGCAGGTGAGGCCGACGCATTTGACTAATCTGTAACGTACCCCTCTTTGGGTGTTGGATTAGGCCCTGCTTTAGGCAGGCCTGAGTCCAAGAACCCAAGGCTTCCGTGCAGCACTGAGGGAGAGCCACACCGTCTGCAGTCTGCTTCTTTGGGTGAGATGTTAAATGGAGGTTCTGTCCCATAAAAGGCAAAGGGGAAACTCCTAGGCCTGAAATTCTCTGGCCATTCATGTCCTGCCACAGGACAGAGAATCTGGCCATCCTAATTGGCTAATTAAAGCTCAATTGGCTAATCAAGTCTAACTTGCAGACACGGGGAGAACGTGCAGACTCCACGCAGACAGTGACCCAAGCCAGGAATCGAACCTGAGTCCCTGGCACCGTGAGGCAGCAGTGCTAACCACTGTGTCACACCCCCCCCTCCCTACCATCATTTATTTATTCTTATACAGGTATCACTGGATCAGCATCCATTGCCCATCCCTGATTATCTCTGACCTGACCACCTCCATGGTCAGGATCTTTCAGAGAGGAGGGCATAGCCCTTGCCAACCATCGGGGCCTGCCATCCGTTTATTGGGCAGGAGACGGAACGTCCGATCTTCGTTTGACACTCAGGTACAAGTGCTGCCCCAGAGAGCCGATGGCTAATGATTGGCCACTTAAGGACCTAAATTGGGGCGAGACTAGCCCCTCCCCTCCCACTCTGGAAAAGGTGGGCAGCTCGGGAGTTGGTAGGTAGACGGAAGGAAGACCACCCTCCACTCCACATCCTGCAAACCCACCTGCAGGCCACTGTGCAATTCTGCCTCATGTTCTTACAGACCTATTCAAATCAAACCTCTGTCTGAGCTGCAGGTTGAGGTGGTAGAGTTCCAAGAACCATTTGGCAATTGTTTTTCGATCTCAATCCCTCCGTGACTCCAAGCGTTAACAAATTCAGCTGAAATGGCACATCAAGTAAATGTGGTTTGGGGGATTTTGTTGTCAATGGCTTCAGATTGAATTGAGAAGCTACAGAGTTTTTGAAGTGCCTCTCTGCAACTTTTACAGATGCAGCATAGAAAGCATTCTTTCTGGTTGTATCACAGCTTGGTCTGGGCTCCTGCTCTGCTCAAGACCGCAAGAAACTACAAAAGGTCATGAATGTAGCCCAATCCATCACGCAGACCAGCCTCTCATCCATTGACACTTCCTGCTGCCTCGGCAAAGCAGCCAGCATCATTAAGGACTCCATGCACCCCGGACATTCTCTCTTCCATGTTCTTCCATCTGGAAAAAGATACAAAAATCTGAGGTCACGTACCGACCGACTCAAGAACAGCTTCTTCCCTAGTTGAGTTGATCTTTCTCTACACCCTAGCTATGACTGTAACACTACATTCTGCACTCTCTCCTTTCTTTCTCTATGAATGGTATGTTTTATCATGTGCAAGAAACAATAATTTTCACTGTATACAAATACATGTGACAATAATAAATCAAATCAAAAATAATTTCTGATCTAACTCCCCTGAAGTTAGAACATAAGAACATAAGAAATAGGAGCAGGAGTAGGCCATCTAGTCCCTCGAGCCTGCCCCGCCATTCAATAAGATCATGGCTGATCTGAAGTGGATCAGTTCCACTTACCCGCCTGCTCCCCATAACTCTAATTCCCTTATCGATCAGAAATCTATCTACCCGTGACTTAAACATATTCAATGAGGTAGCCTCCACCACTTCAATGGGCAGAGAATTCCAGGAGTTGGTGGGGTTAAAGAGACAGTGGGCAGTGTGGACACCAAACTGGTGAAGGGACAGAAACAATGGGCAGGATTTTCCAGCCCTTCCTGTCAGTTCTGATGGATTCCCTGGCGGCGAGCTGGAGAATCCACACAAAACACCACAGATGCGGCAGGACTGGAAGATCCCACCGGCGGCCAATGGTGAGTTGCCTCCGTCATTAAAAAAAAACCCGTCGCATTGGTGGAGCGATTCCCACCCAACTAGTAATGGCGGACAGCAGCCCTCAGGCTGGAGGCGGTATTCCATGGTGTCCCTACAAGGGCCGGTATTAGGAACACGGCTCTTTTTAAGCTATTCTACTGACCAGGATTTGGGTACACAGAGCATCATCCCAAAGTTTAGGGATATTGGGAACTCAGGGATGTAGTAAACAATGAGGAGAATAGCAACAGGCTTCAGGAGGATGGGATAGGCTGGATAAATGGGCAGATAGGTGGCAGATTAAACTAATACAGAGAAATGGGAACTGATATGTGTCAGTGGGAAGAATAAATCCAGTTTAAAAGTGGGTGCACGAGCACAGACAGAGACTTAGGGGATGTGGGGTGGGGTGTGGTTGTGTTATAAGCACCAGTCTTTTTGAAGGAAACAGGACACCTTGTGGTCCATTGTTGGCACCAACATTCCAGCCTGTAGCAGCCTCCACCATCAGAGTCCTCTCCAGAGGGTTTTTTTTAAATTCATTCATGGGACATGGGGGTCACAGGCTGGGCCAGCATTTATTGCCCATCCCTAGCTGCCCTTCCCAAGGGCAGTTGAGAGTCAGCCACATTGCTGTGTCTCTGAAGTCACAGGTCAGATAAGGACGGCAGATTTCCTTCCCTAAAGGACATTAGTGAACCAGATGAGTTTTTCCGACAACGTCTCACGGTCATCAGTAGATTCTCAATTCCAGGTACGTTTTTGTTGAATTCAATTTCTACCAGCAGCTGTAGTGGGATTTGAACCCGGGTCTTCAGAAGACTAGCTGGGTTTCTGAATTAATAGTCCAGTCATAATACCACTAGGCCATCACCTCTCCTTTAACTCTTTCTTTATCCAGCACCCATTCCCATTGGATTGGGGCGGTATGGTGGCACAATGGTTAGCACTCCTGCCTCATAGCGCCAGGGACCCAGGTTCAATTCCAGCATTGGGGTCGCTGTCTGTGTGGAGTTTGTACATTCTCCCCGTGTCTGCATGGGTTTCTTCCGCGTGCTCCCCTTTCCCCCCATAGTTCAAAAATAGACAGGTTAGGTTCATTGACCATGCTAAGTTGATCCTTAGTATTAAGGGACCAGGAGGGTAAAACTGTGGGTTATGGGGATAGGGCCTGGCTGGGATTGTGGTTGGTGTAGACTCAGTGGGCCAAATGGCCTCCTTCTGCACTGTAGGGATTCTGTGGGATTCTATGGACTCTGTTTGGATAATTACAGCCGTCCTTTCCAATAACTGAATGATGTGATCTGGGCTTCTGAGAGCGTACGAAAGAACAGCTTATACTTCATTCGACCTTCACCCACTGACAGATTCCGTGGGAAAATGGCCTGTGAGTCATTCTGTAAGATACTCCCATTTGTTTTTGCAGTGACTGGGTTCCAGGTTCCGCCTGGGTTAGACTGTCTGCCTCAGACAGCAAGTGAGCCTCATCCTGGCAGTGACAAATTGCAGAGGCATCACACTAGCCTCAAATCATTGGCTCGATAATATAGAGTTATTTTATTGGTGAATAAACTGTCAACTCTCACTTGGCTGATTTTGACAGAGCGTCTCCAGTGACCGCTTCTCTTCCTGCCCGCCGCTGTTACCACATATCCTCCTGGCTTCCTCACTCCCTTGACAATATCATTTGCAGCCATGGAATCAGCTTCCACGGATAAGCTAATGACACGGACGTTCCAACAACTCTTTGGGGCGGCACGGTGGCACAGTGGCTAGCGCTGCCACCCTCACAGCGCCAGGGGCCCGGGTTTGATTCCCAGCCTTGGCTTGTGGAGTTTGCACATTCTCCACGTGTCTGCGTGGGTTTCCTCTGGGTGGCCTGGTTGCCTCCCACACTTCAAAGGTTAGACAGATTGGTCATGTCCCTTAGTGTCAACGAGAATTCGCAGGCTAAATATATGGGTTACAAGATTGGGCTTGGATTGGACTGTTGTTGGTACAGGCTCGAAGGGCTGAATGGCCACTTGTAGGGATCCTAAGATTCTAACCCTCTTGCCCCCGTTTTCTGATCCTCTTTATTTTTTGATGGGATGTGGGTTTCACTGGCAAAGGCAGCATTTGTTGCCCATGCCACATTGCCCTTGAACTGAGTGCCATTTCGGAGGGCATTCAGCCACATTGCTGTGGGTCTGGAGTTACATGTAGGCCAGACCAAGTCAGAATGGCAGATTTCAAAGAGCAAAGAACAACACAGCACGGGAAACAGGCCCTTCGGCCCAACGAGCCCGCGCCACCATTCTCTCCACCCATGACCCTCGTCTATGCTTATGGCATTCCACATTAAGGGAAGACTAATTTAGGGACAATTTGTTACACCAATCAGTCTAAGAACACATCTTTGGGGTGTGGGAGGAAACCGGAGCACCCAGAGAAAACCCACGCCAGCACGGGGAGAATGCGCAAACTCCCGCAGGCACTGGCCCAAATCCATGTATCTGCACAGCAAACAGTGATAGTCACTGAGCTGTCGTGTTGTCCCTTCGCTAAAGGACATTAGTGAACCAGATGGGTTTTGACCAGTGCTGAAATTAGTTTTAACTTCAGATTTTTATTCATTGAATTCTATGTCTGGATTTGAACCCATGGAGAATCCGGATCCATTTGAACCCATGTCCAGAGGGCATTAGCCTGGGCCTTTGGATGACTAGGCCTGTGACATTACCGCTACACCACCAGCTCCCCCTCTTTGCCTCCATCCTAACCTCTCCATGCTGTCAGGCAACCCTCCCCCAGCCTAAAATTGGGAAGACCTTCCAACGCTCACCTCTGTCACTAATCCCATTCCCCTTCCCCACCAGTGTGTCAGGCTGAATGGAACATTCTGTTCCATCTCGAGCTCAGTGATTTGATTTGATTTATTATTGTCACATGTATTAGTATACACTGAAAAGTATTGTTTTTTGCGTGTTATACAGACAAAGCATACCATTCATAGTGAAGAAAGGAGAGGGTGCAGAATGTAGTGTTACAGTCATCGCTAGAGTGTAGAGAAAGATCAACTTAATGCAAGTCTGATAGCAGCAGAGAAGAAGCTGTTCTTGAGTCTTGAGGTACATGACCTCAGACTTTTAAATCTTTTTCCCAATGGAAGAAGGTGGAAGTAGAAATGATTTTTAGGTGTCGAGATCACCAACAACCTGCCCTGGTCTCTCCTTGCCGACACTATAGTTAAAAAAGCCTACCAATGCCTCTACTTTCTCACAAGACTAAGGAAATTTGGCATGTTAGCTACATCTCTCACTAGCTTTTACAGATATACCACAGGAAAGCATTCTTTCTGGTTGTATCACAGCTTGGTATGGGCTCCTGCTCTGCCCCATGACCGTAAGAAACTACAAAATGTCATGAATGTAACCCAATCCATCACACAAACCAACCTCCCGTCCATTGACTCTGTCTACACTTCCCACTGCCTCGGCAAAGCAGCCAGCATAATTAAGGTACCTTGGACATACACTTTTCCACCTTCTTCCTTCAGGAAAAAGATACAAAAGTCTGAGGTCACGTCCCAACCAACACAAGAACAGCTTCTTCCCTGCTGCCATCACACTTTTGAAAGGACTTATCTTGCATTAAGTTGATCTTCCTCTACACACTAGCCATGACTGTAACACTACATTCTGCACTCTCTCCTTTCCTTCTCTCTGAACACAAGAAACAATACTTTTCACTGTATGCTGATACACGTGACAATAATAAATCAAATCAAATCAAATTAAGTTCACCAGATTCTCTATCTCTTTCCTGTGCTCTGTCCCATCAATGTTTGACATCCAACCCACTATGATGGTGTTGTCAGTGAACTTGAAAATTGAGGTGGAGGGGAATTTGGCCACACAGTCATAGATGTTTAAGGAGTATAGTAAGGGGCTGAGAACACAGCCTAGTGGGGCACTGGTGTTGCGGATGATTGTGGAGGAGGTGTTGTTGCCTATCCTTACTGACTGTGGTCTGAGAATTAGGAAGTTCAGGATCCAGTTGCAGAAGGAGGTGCCGAGATCCAGGCCACGGAGTTTGGAGATGAGTTTGCAGTGTCCAACACCACAGTCTCTTTACCGCAAAGAACTGCCAACGTCTATTGCCTGTCTCAGTCTAGCCGGAGCTGAAAATCTCAGCCTTCCCCCTCAATCTGACTCAAACCCTTCCCGTTGTCTCCTTTGCTGTGGCCCAGGCTGTGGGGCCTTCAGGCTCGGGGCTTTTTGTACTGGGGAGTTGTTTCAGAAAGGCCTGTGATCGATGTTGTGTTTCACGCAGTGGGAATCGCCACTTGGGGGAAGGTACTGGGGAGTCGAGTTAGGAAATGGTGGTTAATGGATGACAATGTGAAGAGAAATCATTGTTTCTTTCAGACCCAATACCCGCTAATTGGTGCGTACTGATCCAGCAGAAGAGGAGAGAACTTCAGCTGAATCCAGATGGTCTGCTTTCCACTAAAGAGACTTTGAGAAGTTCCCTCGTGCTTTCTGCCCAGCAGACCCCCCGACTCCGAGGTTCATCTCTCTTCCGTGAGCTGAAAACATTCATTTATCAACTTGGAGGATGAACATGATTTTTTTTTGGCTTTTAAGCTAACAAAATATGCAAATTGCCTATATCAAAAGTTGTACTGTAATTAAAATAAAATCTGATTGGGCATGCCTTCATTTTAGTGGTTCACACTGCTGATTGCCTTTCTTTTATCTGATTGAGATCAGACTTTAGAAGACTTTCGCAGCCAAATTGCAGATCTCCCTTGAATAGATTTCGTTGAAGGTTGGGGTTTAATTTGTCTAGCTGTCCATTTGCTTTTCACGGCTAACTTGCAGCACAGGAGCTGGCCCTTTGGCTCACAATGCTGCCCCAAGTATGACCCCAAACACTTAAAGGAAAGGAACAGGTAAGCGAGGTACAGGTGAGTTGTGGGAAATGAGCAGGGTAATAAACGAGACATTGTGGAAGAGATGATAGCAGGCAGAGTAGGACAGGATTAAAGGCGAGATTCATTTGGTGAATACAGAGAACATTAGGAGAGGTCATGTCTGACAAATCTGTTACAGTTCTTTGAGGAAGTAACAAGGAAGTTAGATAAAGGAGAACCAGTGGATTTCTTTAGATTTCCAGAAGGCCTTTGACAAGGTGTAGCGTAGGAGACTGTTAAATAAGTTGTGCCCATGGTGTTAAGGGTAAGATCCTGGCATGGGTAGAGGATAGGCTGACTGGCAGATGGCAGAGAGTGGGGATGAAAGGGTCTTTTTCACGATGGCAGCCAGTGACTAGTGGTGTGCCTCAGGGGTCAGTGCTGGGATCACAACTTTTCACAATATACATTAACGATTTGGAGGGAAGAACTGAAGGCACTGTTACTAAGTTTGCAGATGATACAAAGATATGTAGAGGGACAGGTAGTATTGAGGAAGCGGGGGGTGGGGGGAGTTGGACAGGTTAGCAGAGTGGGCAAAGAATTGGCCAATGGAATACAATGGTCCTCAATGTAATCATTACAGGAACAACATGTGCTCTCATTGAGAGACCCAGGCCACGGTGGAGACAATGGACTCAGTTAAAACTTTGTCCCAATCCTAAAGGGGAAAATATCAGTAGATCTCCCCAGTGGGTTTATAATCATACTGAACAGGGGATAATAATGCCTCTTGTGGTAGCTTGAGAGCTTCGCTGGAGTAATTTGAATTTGTAAATTAGCAATGAGGTTAAGTTGGAAAGTAGCGCAATGTTATCAGGGTAGTATTCGAGGCAACGAGATAAGAATGATTGAATTAATAAGGAACTAACTTAATGCTGCGAGGCATCAGACTTATGTTTTATAGAATTGTGAGGGCTCTTGAGAAAAGAAGTCCACATCCCAGTGGCAGGACAGTAAGACTACACCCAACATTGATGACAAGAAGACCACATTAAATATACCGTGATTGTAATATGGTACATAATTGAATTTTGCTTATTTAATCATAGAACCCTACAGTGCAGAAAGAGGCCCTTCGGCCCATCGAGTCTGCACTGAACACAATCCCACCCAGGCCCTACCCCCATATCCCTACATATTATACCCACTAATCCCTCTCACCTACACATCCCTGGACACCAAGGGGCAATTTCTTAGCATGGCCAATCAACTTAACCCGCGCATCTTTGGACTGTGGGAGGAAACTGGAGCACCCGGAGGAAACCCACGCAGACACGAGGAGAATGTGCAAACTCCACACAGACAGTGACCTGAGTCGGGAATTGAACCCAGGACCCTGGAGCTGTGAAGCAGCAGTGCTAACCCACTGTGCTACCATGCTACCCCAAAATTGACATTACCTTTAACTAATGGGCGAAACGTGTGTAAAGGGAGAATCATGGCAAATCTAATAATGAACGTATGTGTTTCCATTTCTTCTTGTACTGAATGTGCAGATATTGGCTTAAATGGGACCAGCATCTAAGATCATCCAGCATCTTCCTTGGGAATCACAGGTTAATACTTAGGTTTGGCACACACACGAGGACATTATACATTAGGATTTTTAAGTTGGGAGATAAGGGAGTAGATTCACAACAGCGAGGCCTGAGCAGGAAGGCTAACTGTTTATAATTTAATAGGATCAGCTCCTAGTCTAGATTTACAGCAGCACCTACACACAGAGAAACCTATTGCACCGAGAAGTTGGGAGGTTCTGGGAAAACTTGGGGATAAGCAAAAGTGATTATACAGTAAGCCCAAGGAGTGTGCTATGCCTGAACCCACCCAGTAATGAGCAGTCATGGAACACATCATATTGCTTCAGTGAACCATAATATTCAACTTAAAATTGGATTTGTGGAGATAGCGCCTATCCTTGGCTCCCTGTTGGATGGAAGGGATTTTTTTTTACCCTCAAGCAACTTCTGTACTCCCTCGTCTGTCAAGGCACCGATGAACTATGACAGAAGGAGAATGGTTTTCAGCATAATATTTACCCATATGGAGTGGTTAGAACAATGTGGGAGGTAATTGTGTGCTCCATTGGGAACAAGTTGCCAATGCAGAAGCTGCCCTCGCGATGGTCAATGGTTGCCATGCATACCGAGGGATTATAATGGCATTGGATTGCATCTTGGCAGCAAGGGGAGGAACACCTGCAGTCTCTGGATCAGCATGTTGCACTTACAGATCAGACAGCTCAGTAAACATAACTAATCTGGTTGTACACATCAAGGAAGAGGTAGGGAAACACAAAGACCCTGATGAAGAGGGGTGAACTGGCCCAGGTCAGAAATGGAGCAGGTCAAAGCCCCTGTGCTTGGGTAGTTGGCCCTCAGGTTGGATAGGTTCTCTGGGAATACCGACCCTGGAAGGGATGATATTATTTTCACTGTAACCCCAGTGTTAGTCGTAATTATATACCTGATCAAATATGGGAGTGCACAACTTTCCAAATCCACAGGAGGAACAGCATCAGTGACGGCAGGTAGGGTAAGGAAGAAGGAGAATCTGAAAGTTGAAACACTTAGTAAAGGCTAAGATTAGTTACTTGGATACGTCAATTTAGTGGCCTTAGTTGGGCTTTGGTCAACAGCCAAAAGGGGAGACTGATGTAGGGGAGTGAATTAGGCTAATAAACACATAACCTTAGATTTAGGAACACAGTACTAACTTTAGAATGAATGATCTTAGGAACATAAGCCAGCCAGGGCTGTTGCCATGGAAGGTAGCTCTGCATAATTAACAAATATTTCTCGTTTAAAACATGTATTTTTAAATTTACAAGACCGATGTGTTTTGCTTTCGGTTACATTTTATGAAACTTCAGTCAGTGACAAAATACAGGGAGAGGGAAGGAACAATAGTTTCACTGAAAGCAGTAATGCTATCAGCAGTGGTAGGGAACAAGATGGCTACCAATGCTAGCCTTACGGATCGGGTCATACAACTCTGAGAGATAACTCAGGGGATGAGCAAACATGAAGAATTTCTCAGGATTAGAGTCACGTGGGTTCAATTCAGTGGGAATCTTTCTCCTATTTCACTGTCCAGTGTCCCCATGTTGCTGGGCAACAGAAGGGAGGCAACATCCATAATTTAATGACAAATGAAATCCCATTAGGTCATCAGGTACAGAGGAGATGTCAGGGGTAAGTTTTTCACTCAGAGGGTGGTGGGTGAGTGGAATCGGCTGCTGTCGGTGGTGGTAGAGGCGAACTCACTGGGGTCTTTTAAGAGACTTCTGGATGAGTACATGGGATTTAATGGGATTGCGAGTTATAGATAGGCCTGGTAGGTATGGAGATGATTGGCGTAACTTGTGGGCCGAAGGGCCTGTTTGTGCTGTAGTGTTCTATGTTCTATGACGTGCGTTGTTGTGGCTGGAGTTAATGACAGGATGATTATTGACTGATTAACATTAATGTTTACTGGATAATGCCCAACAGAAAGGTGAGCAATATGATTTTGGGAATGTATAATTGTCTTCACAGGGGCACTGTTCTTCAGTCTGATATCCAGCTGCCCACATTCTATACTGTGAATGCAGGGCTTTGTCATATCATTCTCCAATCTGATTGTTTGGTTAAATGAAGTCTTCAACACTGCATTCTGAGGCTATGCATTTAGCTTAAGTCTGAGCAAGTACATAGCCTCGAGAGGAAACCCCTTCTATACATCTCCTTTTAAAATTGCCCCTTCACTGCATGCCCCCTAGACATTTCAACTCTGGGAGAAAGATTCCGACTGTCATAATTTTATAAACTTCCGTCAGGTCTCCCCTCAGCCTCTGCCGCTCCAGAGAGTTTGTGTCCCAGACGAGGTCTGGCAACTCAAATTAAGACTGGGATCTGAGATGGGGCCTTCTCATTCTGATGGAGGCTTTGCCATTTGATATCTCATGATCGAGCGCTTGCCAGATTCCAGAGAACTTCAAATTCCAAACTGTAGGGTAATTGGGAAATGAGTAGTAGGAAAATTCCAGCACCCTGTACATATTTGGGAATGACTGCAATAGGGGCAACTAATTGAGAGAACTCTACAGGACAGAGTCAAGCATCTTATAACTATCAGTTATTGTATCTGTTATTAGAGCGAAAGGACAAGTTCACAGTTTTATGAGGCTATTCAAGGATTAGCTGTCTTTGATGTGGTTAGTAAGTAAAGGTTTGTTTGTTTTTATAACAGTTTTCAACTACTTGAGAGTCTTTCAATTGTTTGAATGCGTTTTATGAAGTTGGGGATGAACAGCAGGGCAGAGGTGGAGATGGGTGAACTCTCTGGAGATTTGTTTGATTGAATCTTAATTAAGAGGAACTGATAGTGGCCATGGTAGAGCAGGCCATACACAATCTCTGGAAGACTGTGCTTGATTAATAAGTTTGGGGATGACACAAAGGTTGGTGGAATTGCGGATAGCGATGAAGACCATCAGAGGGTACAGCAGATATAGATCGGTTGGAGACTTGGGCGGAGAGATGACAGGTGAAGTTTAATCTGGACACATGTGAGATAATGAATTTTGGAAGGTCTAATACAAATGTAAAATACAAAGTAAATGGCAGAACCCTTAAGAATATTGCTAAGCAGAGGGATCGGGGCGTACATGTACACAGGTCACTGAAAGTGACAACGAAGTGGAGAAGGTAGTTAAGAAAGCATATGGCATGTTTGCCTTCCTCGGCCGGGGCATTGAGTTTAAAAATAGGCAAGTCATGTTGCAGCTTTGTAGAACCGTAGTTAGGCTGGACTTGGAAAATAGTGTTAAATTTTGGTTGCCACACTACCAGAAAAATGTAGAGGCTTTGGAGATGGTTCAGAATAGATATAGCAGGATGTTGCCTGGTATGGAGGGCATTAGCTGTGAGGAGAGGTTGGAGAAATTTGATTTGTTCTGACGGGAACGATGGACGTTACAAGGCGACCTGATAGAAGTCTACAACACTGAGGGGCATGGACAGATGGTTAGTCAGACGTTTTTTCCTGGGGTGGAAGAGTCAATTAATAGGGGGCACAGGTTTAAGGTGCGAGGGGCAAGGTTTAAAGGAGATGTACAAGGCAAGTTTTTTACACAGAGGGTGGTGGGTGCCTGGAATTCGCTGCTGGGATAGGAAGTGGTAGCAGGTACAATAGTGACTTTTAAGGGGAGTCTTGACAAATAGATGAATAGAATGGGAATAGAGGGATATGGTCCCCGGAAGGGTAGGGGGTTTTAGCTCAGGTGGGCAGTATGGTTGGTGCAGGCTTAGAGGGCCGAAGGGCCTGTTCCTGCAGTATAATTTTCTTGTTCTTTGTTATATGCACCCTAAAAATGAATAGTCATTGAGATATCAGCCTCAAACACCCCCATTCCTGACACTATGATGGAGGAGGGCCATTGCTGAAGCAACTAACACTATGCGGAACTCGGAGATCTAGTTAAGGTGCTGTATACTGGTTCTTTTATAAAGTTATTGTTCATTTCATTATTGCAATCTCAATCAGTCATATCCATTTTGCTATGACTATTTCCAAACTCGTAAAAATGTTTTTCCTAAAAAGCTCTGCGGTATTTGAATAGATTCTATTGTTCACCAGTATACTGCCTCAAGGAGATGATACCATCAGTGAGTTTCGATGATTGTGCAATTAATTTTGCTGTTTGCTTGCTGTTTCCATACACCAAACAAGTTCCATCTTGCTTTGTGCTTTTTGCTAACCAAGCTGGGGTATAGTTCCACCAGTATCTGTGTTTCTCTGATAAATGGGTCAGGTCTTATTGTAAAGAACAGGAAACAAAGAAAATTACAGCACAGGAACAGGCCCTTCAGTCCTCTAAGCCTGCACCGACCATGCTGCCCCGACTGAACTTCCGGGGACCATACCCATCTATTCCCATCCTATTTGTACATTTGTCAAGATGCCCCTTAAAAGTCACTACCCTATCTACTTTCACTACCTTCCCTGGCAGCGAGTTTCAGGCACCCACCACCCTCTGCGTAAAAAAACTTGCCTCGTACATCTCCTTTAAACCTTGCCCCTCGCACCTTAAACCTATTACACCTTAGCACCTTCCACCCTGGAAGAAAGCTTCTGACTATCCACTCTGTCCATGCCCCTCATAATCATAGATCATAGAATACTACAGTGCAGAAGGAGGCCATTCAGCCTGCACTGACCACAATCCTACTCAGTGCCTACCCCCATAACCCCATGCATTTACCCTAGCTACTCCCTCTAACACTAAGGGGCAATTTAGCATGGTCAGTCCATCTAACCCGCATATCTTTGGACTAATCTTGTAGACTTCTATCAGGATGTTGCTCAAAGTTTGAATTTGTACTCAATGATAATGTCTCATTACCCCAGAGGCCTCTGGATATTGGCGAAAGGGAAGGCACCTTGTATTTCTCTGCTTCTCACTCTTTCCCTCGCTCAGGGCTATTGAGGTCACATCCTGTGAGGTGGTTATCTTAACTCTAGGCTTGAGACTGCACCCTCCTCCGCAGTAACCATCTACAGCCCCTCCCACATCATCCAGACCTCCCTAAGCACCTCAAAGGCAATGAAATATTTCGGAAGTCAACATGGTAATGATTGGATAAGCCACCTTTGCAAGGCTGCCTGAGGGCTAAATGTTGACCGGGACACTGGTGATAATTTCCCTGCTCTCCATTGATTTGAGATGGTTAATATCCAGATGTTTTCTCTAACCAGAGAAGGCTGAAGAGGAACCCAATTGAGGTGTATGATGTTATGAGGGGTCTGGACAGGATGTTAGCGTGAATAGAGGACTGGTTGTCAAATAGGTGGCAGAGAGTGGGGGTCAATGGGTGCTATTCGGATTGGCGGTTGGTGACTAGTGGAGTGCCTCAGGGGTCGGTGCTGGGGCCTCAGCTATTTACCATTTGTATAGATGATCTGGAGGAGGGAACTGAGTGTATGGTGTCAAAATTTGCTGATGACACCAAGATTGGTGGAAAGGCAAATTGTGCGGAGGGTGTGGAGAGTCTGCAGAAGGATCTAGATAGGCTGGGCGAATGGGCCAGGAACTGGCAAATGGAATTTAATGTTGGCAAGTGCGAGGTGGTCCACTTTGGTAGGAATAATGGTAGGAAGGATTATTACTTACGTGGAGAAAAACTGCAGCAGGCGACGGTGCAGAGGGACCTCGGGGTCCTTGTGCATGAGTCGTAAAAACCCAGCTTGCAGGTGCAGCAGGTGGTCAGGAAGGCGAATGGGATGCTGGCCTTCATAGCGAGGGGGATTGAATATAAAAGTAGGGAGGTCTTGCTGCAGCTGTATAGGGCATTGGTGAGGCCGCAGCTGGAGTACTGTGTGCAGTTTTGGGCGCCGTACTTACGCAAGGATATTTTGGCCTTGGAGGGAGTGCAGAGGAGGTTTACTAGGCTGATGCCGGAGTTGAGGGGGTTGAGCTATGAGGAGAGGCTGAATAAACTAGGCTTGTACTCATTGGAGTTTAGAAAAATGAGGGGAGATCTCATTGAGACATATAAGATGATGAATGGGATGGATAGGATGGAGGTGGAGAGACTCTTCCCGCTCAGAAAGGACAGTAGGACTAGGGGGCACAGCCTCAAGATAAAGGGGGGGGGGCGGTTTAGAACGGAGTTGAGGAGGAACTTCTTCACTCAAAGGGTGGTGAATCTCTGGAATTCTCTGCCCGTTGAAGTGGTGGAGGCTGCCTCGCTAAATATTTTTAAGACGCGGGTTGATGGGTTTTTGATAAGAGAGGGGATTAAGGGTTATGGGGAGAGGGCGGGAATGTGGAACTGAGCCACGACAGATCAGCCGTGATCTTATTGAATGGCGGGGCAGGCTCGAGGGGCCAGATGGCCTACTCCTGCTCCTAGTTCTTATGTAACAGGAAAACCCTGCCCTGTGCTTTCGAAGTGTTGTAATCACTCCAAATTGTCTGTGGCACACTGCAGAATACCACAGTCTAGACGCATTTAAAAGCAAATATGATTGAATAGACAAACCTCACAGACTTCTGGAGATACATGCCCTTTGGCAGGGGTGTACAATGTGCTATTTCTTTTTAAATTTAAGGCAGCATGATGATGGCCTTATCATTTATATCTTAATTCATTTGCCCATCATGTCAAATGAAAAGTACTTGCAGATCCTCCTGTCCGCTGCCTGTACACAAATATCAGGTTCTGTTCAGTGGAAATGGAGCAGAACGTCGGCACTAAGGATCAATTGGATTGATCCAAAGGTGCTTTCCAGGCAATAGCAAAGGTTCATTAGGCCCAACAAGGTCTCTGTGTGACTGATTAGGATTTTGGTTGGCAGAGATTTGAGTGACTGTCATGATTAGTCAACTCCCAATCTATTTTATATCAGATATATATCCCTCTTTTCATTCTTTCATGGGATGTGGCCATCACTGGCATTTATTGCCCATTCTGGGTTTGATTCCCAGCTTGGGACACTGTCTGTGCGGAGTCTCCACATTCTCCCTGTGTCTGCGTGGATTTTCTCCGGATGCTCCGGTTTCCTCCCACAATCTGGAAGATTAGGTTCATTGGCCGTGCTAAATTCTCCCTCAGTGTTTCCAAATAGATGCCGGAGTGTGGCGAATAGGAGATTTTCACAGTAACTTCATTGCAGTGTTAATGTAAGCCTACTTGTGACACTAATGATTAAACTTTAATTGCCTTTGAGCTGAGTGGCTTGCTAGACCATTTCAGGGGCCTGGAGTCATATGTAGGCCAGACCAGGTAAAGATGGCAGATTTCCTTGGTGGATTAGTGAACCAGATGAGTTTTTACAAGAATTGACAATGGTTCCGTGGTCATCATTAGACCTTTAGTTCCAGATTTTGACTGAAGTCAGATTTCAGATTAAGGACGACATAGTGACACAGTGGTTAGCACTGCTGCCTCATAACTCCAGGGATCCAGGTTCGATTCCCGGTTTGGGTCACTGTCTGTGCGGAGTCTGCATGTTCTCCCCGCGTCTGTGTGAGTTTCCTCCGGATTCCTCCAAAGATGTGCGGGTTAGGTGGATTGGCCATGCTAAATTGCACCTTAGCGTCCTGGGGACTAGCTAGGGTAAATGCGTGGGGTTGTGGGGAGAAGGCCTGGGTGGGCTTGTGGTCGGTGCAGACTTGATGGGCTGAATGACCTCCTTCTGCATTGTAGGATTATAAGAACATAAGAAATAGGAGCAGGAGTAAGCCATCTAGCCCTTCGAGCCTGCCCTGCCATTCAATAAGATCATGGCTGATCTGTCATGGCTCAGTTCCACTTTCCCGCTTTCTCCCCATAACCCTTAATCCCCTCTCCTATCAAAAACCCATCAACCCGCGTCTTAAATATATTTAGCAAGGTAGCCTCCACCACTTCAACAGGCAGAGAATTCCAGAGATTCACCACCCTTTGAGTGAAGAAGTTCCTCCTCAACTCCGTTCTAAACCCTTTATCTTGAGGCTGTGCCCTCTAGTCCTACTGTCCTTTCTGAGCGGGAAGAGTCTCTCCACCTCTATTCTATCCATCCCATTCATCATCTTATACGTCTCAATGAGATCTCCCCTCATTCTTCTAAACTCTAACGAGTACAAGCCTAGTTTATTCAGCCTCTCCTCATAGCTCAACCCCCTCAACTCTGGAATCAGCCTAGTAAACCTCCTCTGCACTCCCTCCAAGGCCAAAATATCCTTGCGTAAGTGCGGCGACCAAAACTGCACACAGTACTCCAGCTGCGGCCTCACCAGTGCCCTGTACAGTTGCAGCAAGACCTCCCTACTTTTATATTCAATCCCCCTCGCTATGAAGGCCAGCATCCCATTCGCCTTCCTGATCACCTGCTGCACCTGCAGGCTGGGTTTTTGCGACTCATGCACAAGGACCCCGAGGTCCCTCTGCACCGTCGCATCCTGCAGTTTTTCGCCATGTAAGTAGTAGTCCTTCCTACCATTATTCCTACCAAAGTGGACAACTTCACACTTGCTTATGTGATTTAACATAATCACACTTGATTATATTCTATGTTCACCATCTGCCATGGTGGGATTCGAACCCGGGTCTCCAGACCAATACCCTGGCTCTCTGGATTACTAGTCCAGTGACAACATCACAAAGCCACAGTGTTCCTATATTTGCGTCAGTTCAGTTCACGATTTGAATCTGTTGCCTGGATTTGCCTGTAGCAATAATCAGTGAGGCTATCAAAGCACCTCATTGTGAGACTTGCCATTGAAACATTTGGGACAGTTACTGTGCTTACAAGATACTTGCTAAATCCATCACAAGAAGGTAGGGATGGTCTATTCACGTGTAAATAACTTTCTAAAAATGCGATAAGTCTTAGATACTTCCAAGCAACCTCATTAGCACTTGAAATTACTGTTAAAATTATGGAGACTCATTCCTTCAGATTTTAATTGTTGTTGGAGAGTTATAAGATAATTTTGAACCTTTGCCAGTGTGAAATATTTGTCCCAGGACAGTTTTATCAAAAGCCATCCTCTTTGTAAAAACCTTAGTTGATCTCCAAAAATGTATACGAATATCAGAAATCAGTGCAATTAAAAATAATTTGTTTGCTGGTGGATCTTACTTTGTTAACATTTGTTTTAACTTGTCCTTCATTTTATGGGATTTGAAAGAATATAATTCTTGTATTTTTATATACTTTTGATTTATGCTAGTGTGATGTTGCATGGGTATGAAATTATATAGTGTGACTTTGCACTAATGTGACATTGCACAGGGCGGGACATTGTACTGGTGTGACTGTGCGGCTGTGGCACTGCATGAATGTGTCTCGTTAAAGAGTGATATTGCTATAGTGTGTCATTGCAGTGTGAATTTACACAAATGTATCTTTGCACTAGTGTGACACTGCAGAGGCGTGCTATTGCACTAAGATGTCATTGTATGAATGTGTAATTGTATAAGTGTGGCTTTACACAGGTGTGTCATTTCTGGAGTTTGCCACTGTATAAGTGTGGCATTCTATTAGTGTGACATTACACCGACATGTCGTTGTGCAGGTGTAACTTTGCTCTAGTGTGAGTTATTGCTCTGGTGTGTGTTATTACACAAATGTGCCACTGCGCTGGTGTGTGCCACTGCGCTGGTGTGTGCCACTGCACTGGTGTGTGCCACTGCACTGGTGTGTGTTATTGCACTGGTGTGACATTCTTGTGATTTCTCTCACAATGCTCACCATTTAGACACAGCTCTGTATTTTGGGTTCTGTCCATCAAGTCAAGTGAGATAGTTCAATATGAATTTAGCTAACTGAATTGTATTGATTAGATTCAGAATAAAACAATACATCACCTTAATGTTCTTTGAATAGAGAAATGTTAGAATCAGTTAGAAGACCTTTATCTATTGAGCCTTTCAAAGAGACTGTCATAATCATCTTTTAACTTTCAAATATTGATCTTTCTGGCAGTAGGAATAACTAAACATCACGGATATTTCTCCCCTGTTAATTCTGGAATGTGGGTATAATTGGCATTGTTGGTATTTATTGCCCATTCCTAGTTACCCTGAGAAGGTGGTGATACGATTGAGTATATTAGGCTATGTTAGAGGATCACGGCAAAACAGCCATGACCAGGGAATGCTGGAAAATAGCAGCAGGTCTGGCAGCTTTTACAGAGAGAGAAAGTTTGAGCTTTGCTGAAGGGCAAATCGTGCTTAACAAACCTACTGGAGATTTTTGAGCATGTAACTGGTAGGATAGATAAGGGAGAACCAGTGGATGTGGTGCATTTGGACTTGAGAAAGATTTTGATAAGATCCCTTATCAGAGGTTAGTGGGCAAAATTAAAGCACTTGGGATAGGGAGTAATGTAAAGGCGTGGATCGAGAATTGGTTTGAACCGATACTGTTCTGACCCAAGGGACAGAGAGAAATCCAAAAAAAAATACATTAATAAAGCAAGGAACATTAGGCTTCCCTGAAAAAAAGCCCTCATTTCTCTCATAGGAAGCAAGGGGCATGGGGGTTGTTTGGGGATGGAGGGGGCGAAGCAGGATCAGGGCAATGGGTTTGATGATTAGCCATGATCTTAGTGAATGGTGGGGCAGACTCAAAGTGCCAAATGGCCACCTCTTGCTTCTAGTTTCTACGCAGGTTACTATGGCTCAGAGTGCAGCCCACTAAGCAATGACCATCATATGTAGAATCCATCAGATCCCTTCAGTGCAGAAGGAAGCCATTCGGCCCACTGAGTCTGCGCCGACCACTCAGGCCCCATTCCTGTGCTCTGGGCCATGGTAATGTGCATAGGAACTAGAAGCAAGAGGGGCCAATTCAGCCCTTCGAATATAAAGTGAACACTGCCTTGCTGACCCTCGCAGCAGTGCCCAGACTGATGTCATGAATGTACAGTTTGATGAGATGTTATTAAAAACATGAAATCACCAAAACCTGGGCAGAAAAAAATCCAACCTCATAAAAAATGGATTTCAATTGGAATTGAGGGTTTGTTACAGATTGCTTTCAGATACATTTACCTTAACGCATTAGACAACCAAGGTTATTTCTCCTGCAGGTTTATTTATATGTAAATGCTGTCTATCTGTAGCAGAAGCCTGAATTAGGGCCTCATTTATCCTACAGATATATTTTTCATGCAAATTTCTGAACACCTCTAATATATTAACTGGAGAGAGAGGGTGAACAGGATGCGATGATGCAAGTGAAATTATTAAGTCTGGTGATAGAACAGGTTTAATGGCTTTATTGCATAAATCACAGAATTCCTGCATGATGCTATTTCCAATAGATTTAATTTTTTAATGATGATTCGGGGAACTGAGACTTCTTAATGAAGCTTCTTATTTTTAAGATGTGATGTGATTTGATTTATTATTGTCACATTTATTAACATACAGTGAAAAGTATTGTTTCTTGCGTGCTATACAGACAAGGCATACCATTCGTAGAGAAGGAAAAGAGAGTGTAGGATGTAGCTTTACCGTCATAGCGAGAGTGTAGAGAAATGTAAGAACATAAGAAATAGGAGCAGGAGTAGGCCATCTAGCCCCTCGAGCCTGCCCCGCCGTTCAATAAGATCATGGCTGATCTGTCGTGTCTCAGTTCCACATTCCCGCCCTCTCCCCATAACCCTTAATCCCCTTGCCTATCAAAAACCTATCAACCCGTGTCTTAAAAATATTTAGCGAGGCAGCCTCCACCACTTCAACGGGCAGAGAATTCCAGAGATTCACCACCCTTTGAGTGAAGTAGTTCCTCCTCAACTCCGTTCTAAACCGCCCCCCCCTTTATCTTGAGGCTGTGCCCTCTAGTCCCACTGTCCTTTCTGAGCGGGAAGAGCCTCTCCACCTTTATCCTATCCATCCCATTCATCATCTTATACGTCTCAATGAGATCTCCCGTCATTCTTCTAAACTCTAACGAGTACAAGCCTAGTTTATTCAGCCTCTCCTCATAGTTCAACCCCCTCAACTCCGGAATCAGCCTAGTAAACCTCCTCTGCACTCCCTCCAAGGCCAAAATATCCTTGCGTAAGTGCGGCGACCAAAACTGCACACAGTACTCCAGCTGCGGCCTCACCAATGCCCTATACAGCTGCAGCAAGACCTCCCTACTTTTATATTCAATCCCCCTCGCTATGAAGGCCAGCATCCCATTCACCTTCCTGACCACCTGCTGCACCTGCAAGCTGGGTTTTTGCGACTCATGCGCAAGGACCCCGAGGTCCATCTGCACTGTCGCCTGCTGCAGTCAAGATCAATTTAATGCGAGATCAATTTAACGCTCATTCAAAAGTCTGACAGCAGCAGGGAAGAAGCTGTTCTTGAGTCGGTTGGTACATGGCCTCAGACTTTTGTATCTTTTTCCTGATGGAAGAAGGTGAAAGAGAGAATGTCCGGGCTGCATGGGATCCTTAATTATGCTGGCTGCTTTGCCGGGACGGCAGGAGGTGTAGATGGAAAATGGATGGGAGACTGGTTTGCGTGATGAAAGATGTTATCTTTCAGTCACGGTGAAGCAGCAATGTCGTGAAGGACTTTGTTACAGGAGCACAGGAATAAGGTTACCAAAAAGGAGCTTCTTCTGATTTTGATTTGATTCATTATTGCATTATGTAGTAGTATTAATATATTAGCACATGTATTAGTATACAGTGAAAAGTATTGTTTCTTGCGCGCTATACAGACAAAGCATACCGTTCATAGAGAAGGAAAGGAGAGGGTGCAGAATGTAGTGTTATAGCCTGAAGAGATAGAATTAAAACATTGTCCCAGAGTTTAAAAGTGGTAGGAATTCACTTCGGAAAGCATAGAATGAGTAGGTACAGAGGAGATGTCAGGGGTATGTTTTTCACTCAGAGAGTGGTGGGTGAGTGGAATCAGCTGCCGTTGGTGGTGGAGGCAAATTCGATAGGGTCTTTCGAGAGACTTCTGGATGAGTACGTGGGATTTAATAGAATTGAGGGTTATAGGTAAGCCGAGTAGGTAGGGATATCATCGGCGCAACTTGTGGGCCGAAGGGCCTGTTTGTGCTGTAGTTTTTCTATGTCCTATGAGAGCAAAAGATTAGTATTAGAGGGTATGCTGGGGGCAGCTGTAGCCCCGGTCGCAGAATCACAGGATTGTTACGGAGCAGAAGGAGATCATTTGGCCCATCGGGTCTGTACTGGTCCTCTGAATGAGCAATTTACTTTGTGCCATTTCCCCGTTCCTTCCCCTACGTAAACCTGCACATTCTTCCTGTTCAGACAACAGTCCAATTCCTTTTCGAATGTTTAATCGAACCTGCCTCCACCACACAGACTCAAGCACAGCATTCCAAATCCTAACCACTCATAGAATCATAGAATTCCTACAGCGCAGAGGGAGGCTATTTGGCCCATCGAGTCTGTATCGACCACGATCCCACCCAGGCCCTACTCCCTTAACCCCACATATTTACCCTGCTAACCCGCCTGACACTAAGGGGCAATTTAGGCACAGCCAATCCACCTAACCGGCACATCTTTGGACAGTGGGAGGTAACCGGAAGCACTAGGAGAAAACCCACACAGGGACAGGGAGAACGTGCAAACTCCACACAGACAGCGACCCAAGCCGGGAATCGAACCCCGGGTCCCTGGCGATGTGAAGCAGCCGTGCTAACCACTGTTCCACCGTGTCATCCACTCGCTGTTTGAAAACGGTTTTCCTCACATTGTGATATACGCGTATATTGTGAGTTGGGCTTTTGGGGTGCGGAGTGCCCCTTTAAGAGTGTGGGTCAGGTGACCCCCAGGGAACTAGCTCCTCCCAGTGTGGGACCCAGTTGGCTCAGCCTTCCATCTGACTGTGAATCAGTGCACACGTCGAACAAATAGCTCCCAGTGTTCAAGTTCCCAAGCCCACTTTGTGATCTTTTAAGCACTGTTAGTCCACAGGAACAAGCATAATACCTGTCACTTTTGCTCCTTTTACTCATTACTTCAAATCTGTGTCCTCTCATTTCTGAGTGGGAACAGTTTCTCAGTAAGTATTCTGCCCAGACCCCTCAGCATCTTGAACACCTCAGTCGAACCAAAGTAGAACGTACAGGGTAAACGGTAGGACTCTGAAGAGTGCAGATGAACAAGAGGGATCTGGGAATACAGGTACAGAATTCCCTTAAAGTGACGTCACAGGTGGATAGGGTCATAAAGAGTGCTTTTGGCCTTTATAAATTGGAGTATTGAGTATAAAAGTTGGAGTGTTATGGTAAGGTTATATAAGGCATTGGTGAGGCCGAATTTTGAGTATTGTGTACAGTTTTGGTCACCTAGTTACAGGAAGGATGTAAATAAGATTGAAAGAGTGGTTCACGAGAACCTTCTCATGTTGCCGGGACTTGAGAAGCTGAGTTACAGAGAGAGATTGAATAGGTTAGGATTTTATTCCCTGGAGCGTAGAAGAATGAGGGGAGATTTGATAGAGGTGTATAAGATTTTGATGGGTATAGATAGAGTGAATGCAAGCAGGCTTTTTCCATTGAGGTTAGGGCAGAATGGCATGGGTTAAGGGTGAAAGGAGAAAGGTTTAAAGGGAATATTAGGCGGGGGCTTCTTCACACAGAGAGTAGTGGGAGTGTGGAATGAGCTGCCGGATAAAGTGGTAAATGCGGGGTCACTTTTAACATTTAAGAAAAACTTGGACAGGTACATGGATGAGGGGGGTGTGGAGGGATATGGTCCAAGTGCAGGTCAGTGGGACTAGGCAAAAAATGGTTCGACACAGACAAGAAGGGCCAAAAGGCCTGTGTCTGAGCTGTAAATTTTCTGTGGTTTCTATGGAATCTCCTCTTGATTTTCTCTTCCCCTGAGACCATTCTCGTGAATCTTTTCTACCCACTCTCCAACGCCTTCACATCTGTCCCAAAACATGGCTCTCAAAACTGGATACAAAACTCCAGCTCAGGATGAACAAAGAATAAAGAAAGTGCAGTAAGAAGTCTCACAACACCAGGTTGAAGTCCAATGGATTGATTTGGAATCACGAGCTTTTGGAGCATTGCTCCTTCCTCAGGTGAGTGGAGAGGCCCTGTTTCACAAACAGGGCATATATAGACCAAGACTCAATTGCAAGATAATGGTTGGAATGCGAGTCTTTCCAGGTAATCAAGTCTTTCCAGGTACAGAGAATGCAGAGGGTGGAGAGAGGGATAACCACAGGATAAAGAGGTGTGAATTGTCTCGAGCCAGGACAGTTAGCAGGAAACCCAGGCCAAATGGTGGGGGTTACATGTAGTGTGACATGAACTCAAGATCCCGGTTGAGGCCGTCCCCATTCATATGAAACTTGGTAATCTGGCCAACTTCTGCACACATGAGGACGGCCTAAACCAAGTGACAATCTCTAGGCAGGAGTGTTCCCTTCCAGTCGGGGAACACTTCAGCAGTCACGGGCATTCAGCCTCTGATCTTTGGGTAAGTGTTCTCCAAGGCAGCCTTCAAGACACGCGACAACACAGAATCGCAGCAACTGATAGCCAAGTTGGCTAGGAAAATGCAGCGAGTTCTTCAAACTTTGCCATGGGGCCTTTTTGGACCCCGTGTGAGGGCCAATGGGGCCTCAGCTTAACATCTCCTCCAAAAGGCAGCGACAGGAATTCTCCGGCCTCGCCCGTGGCTGGGATTCTCCAGTCCCGCTGCAGTGAATGGAGTTCAGGCTGAGCGCCAAGTTCTCCGTTCTCGCTGGCAGTGGTGGTGGAGAATCCTGGCCAGCGCCTCAGACAACGCTGCACTCCCTCTGCCAGAGAGACAGCCGAGATTTAAATTAGATTGCATTTGAAACAAAAAGAAAGATTTACCAAAGGGTGTAAACTGATATAGTTTAACACAGCTGGCGCAGATGTGACAGACTAAATGGTACATTCTGGGCCTGTGCATTCCTATCCCTCGGTTGGCTTTGAATTTAAAACCAGCGTTTTGAAGGTCAACCCTTCAGACCCACCAAAGTCTAAGCTGTCACTCCAATGCAGTACTGAGGGAGTGCCGCACTGTTGGACGTGCTGTTCTTCAGATGAAATCAAGACCCCATCTGCTCTCTCAAGTGGAGTACGAAGATCCCATGGCAGTATTTTGAAGAAAAGTAATTGCTCTGGAGGGAGTGCAGAGGAGGTTTACAATAAGGTTGCCAGGGCTGGAGAAGTGTAGGAGAGATTGGATAGGTTGGGGTTATTTTCCTTGGTACAAAGAAGGCTGAGGGATGACTTGATTCAGGTGTACAAAAATTACGAGGGCAAGAGATAGAGTGCACATTGTTTCCATTGGTGAAGAATTCCAGAACCAGGGGACATCGATTGAAGATCAGTGGCAGTAGGTGTAGAAGGGACATGAGGAAGAATCTTTTTACACAGAGGATAGTCTGGAATTCACTGCCCGAGTTGGTGCTGGAGGCAGAGATCCTAAACCCATTTAAAAATACCTGGATCTGCACCTTAAGTGCTGTAAGCCACAGGGTTATAGGCCGAGTGCAGGGGTTAGAAATGGCACCTGGGTGTCCTCGGGCTGACGTGACAAGATGGACTGAATGGCCTCCTGTGCTGTAATGTTTCGATGTTTCTAAGAGTGGGGGGAGGAGGGGGTCACCTCCCCTGTGTCCAGTCTGACATTTATTCCTCTGCCAATATTGTGTTTTAAAAAAAGACCCAGATTACCTGAGTGTTATCAAAGTGCTGTTTGTGGGAGCTTGCAATGCACAACTTGGTGGCCGTGTTTCCCATGTTCTGGCTTTGATCAGGCTTTGGAAAAGCACTGCGCTGCCTGGTGAACACTTTGGGGCTTCCTGAGGCTGTGACAGACGCTATGTGAATGCAGGTTCTAGCCGGTGGGTGCGATTACCCACGAGTGAATTCTTAAGGCTGGTTAGAAGGCAACGAACGTAACTGTCTGTGTGCAAATAATATTGATCTGCGCGGGATGGCCTTGTGCAGGATGGATGTAATCATTCAAGCTTCACCTGCTGCAGTTCACTCTACTACACCTGAAAACAAGACGTACACAGAGATTAGATTGACAAATCAACGAGAGGTTCCAGATGTGTGAAACGAATCTTGTGTCTTTTCACTGAGGTGTGTTAGCGTCCAAAGTGCAGTGGCTGACGCACTTATTGCTAAGTCAGAAAGATCTGAGTTCGAGTCCTCCTCCTAGCACTTGACATTAATCAGGATCGACGCTTGAGCCCGGTACTGAGGGAGTGCTGCAGTGCCAGATAAGCTGTTAAATCGAAGACTTGTAAAAGATCCTAGAGTATTTTGGGGCTGTCATTCCTTGCATCCTGGTCAAATATCTATCCCTCAATCAACATCACTGCGATAGGGCAGCACAGTGGCCCAGTGGTTAGCACTGCTGCCTCACAGCTCCAGGGACTTGGGTTCGACTCCCAGCTTTGGTCACTGTCTGTGTGGAGTCTGCATGTTCTCCCCATGTCTGCATGGGTTTCCTCCAGGTGGTCCGGTTTCCTCCCACAGTCCAAAGCTGTGCGGGTTAGGTGCGTTGGCCATGCTAAATTGCCCCTTTAATGTCCTGGGATGCGTAGATTAGAGAGATTAGCGAGGTGAATATGTGGGGTTATGGGAATAGGATCTGGGTGGTGCAGACTTGATGGGCCAAATGGTCTCTCTCTGCACTGTAAGGATTCTATGATAGTGCAGCCCCTTTAGGGGGAGATCATGTGATTGACCCTTGACCCTCCTGGGGTCCATTGGAATGGAGCACATGGGATGTGTGTGTTGCTGGCTGAGCCAGCATTTATTGCCCATCCCTAACTGCCCTCCATTTAAAGTTTATTTATTAGTCACAAGTAGGCTTATACTAACACTGCAATGAAGTTACTGTGAAAATCCCCCAGATTGCCACACTCTGGCGCCTGTTCGGGTACACTGAGAGAAAATTTAGTATGGCTAAAACACCTAATGTGCAAGTCTTTCAGACTTTGGGAGGAAACTGGAGAACCCGGAGGAAACCCATGCGGACATGGGGAGAACATGCAGACAATGACTTAAGCCGAGAACTGAACCAGGTTCCTGGTGCTGTGAGGCAGCAGTGCTAACCACTGTGCCTGTTCCAGAGGACGTTTGAGAGTCAACCACGTTGCTGTGGCTCTGGAGTCACAGACTGGGTAAGGACAGCAGATTCCTTCCCTAAAGGACATTAGTGAACCAGATCAGGTTTTTCTGACAATCGACAATGGTTTCGTGGTCATCAATAGATTCTTAATTCCAGATATTTTTTATTGAATTCAAATTCTACTGTGTGCTATGGCAGGATTCGAACCCGGGTCCCTAGAGTGGGTCTTTGCATTGATAATTCCACTGTCTCCCCAAGGTCAGTTTATGCGCTCCGTTCTGCAGGGGGCGGTGGGGGGGAGGGATGTTGGAACCTGAACCCACAGCTATGAGCTTCAGGCGAACTTCTTCCGCCAGAAGGTGGTGAATCTGTGGAATACATTACCAGAGAAGGCTGTAAGAGGTCAGATCATTGAGTGTATTTTAGATAGATTCTTGATTGGTTAGGGGATCAAAGATTATGGGGAAAAGGTGGGAAAATGGAGTTGAGTAACTTATCAGCCATGATTGAATGGCAAAGCAGACTCGATGGGCCGAGTGGCCTAATATTGCTCCTGTATCTTAGGGTCTTATGGAGAGTGTCTCACTGAGAGACGGGTCCCTCATTCTGCAGGCATTGCTTGACTTCCAGAACAACTTTCAGCTGTTGTTTGCGTCCAGTGTTTACGTAGGATTCTTCAGGAGTTTATTCCACTGAAAATTACCTGTAACTAATAGGAGCAAACTAGATCTTGCAATTCAATAGGATGATGTATTCAGGTATAATGTTTGGACGCTGAAGGAGTACAGCGTGAGGTCAGCTTTCCTCTCCCACCTTGCAACCAACTCATTGAAATCAAATATTCAGATTTTGTGCTAATTTTTTACTTTGCGTACACGGTTTTTAACTCCTTTCTGATAATGTAGCATGAAAATTGATGCCACTGTACAGCAGCCCAGTGAATAGGCAGGGTTGGCAGAAAGAAACCGGAGTGTCTGCCAGGAAGGAACACATAGAATCCCAACTGTGCAGAAAGAGGCCATTTGGCCCATCCGGTCTGTATTGACTCTCTGACAGAATAACTGACCCTGACCCAGACCCTCCGCCTTATCCTGTACATTTACCATGGCCAATCCACCTAACCTATACATCTTGAGACACTACGGGGCAATTTAGCATGGCTAATCTACACATCTTGAGATACTAAGGGACAATTTAGCATGGTCAATCCACCCAACCTGAACATCTTTGGACACGAAGGGGTAATTTAGCTTGGCCAATCCACCTAACTTGAACATGTTTGTACACTAAGGGGCAATTTAGCATGGCCAATCCACCTAACCTGCACATCTCTGAACTGAAGGAGGAAACCCACACAGACATGGGGGGAATGTGCAAACTCCACACAGACAGTCACCCAACGCTGGAATTGAACCCAGGTCCCCGGTGCTGTGAGGCAGCTGTACCAACCACAGAATGTGCACACACAGGCAATGGTTACACGTCCTCAGGACTGAAAGGAACAAAACCTGAGCTGAATCTTCCGTGGAGTTGCAATTGCTGTCAGATTGACATTGGCTCCTTTCTACTTCCCTTGGACTGGAGTTCCACACTCCACACCTGGGCCTCTGACCCCCAGCTGGGCCTGCTGGGAAGTGTGCAGCACAGGATCACCAGGAGAAGTGATGAGGTTGGAGGGATGGGGTAAGAAGGGGCTGGGGGGGTAGCCAGGGTGGTCGGGAAGGTTAGTTGGGGCTGAGGTGTCGGGGGGTAGGTCATTGATGGTTGGTTGTGAGCTAAAATTTATTTCAACTCAGATCTCAGTGTCTTAATTTGATAAATACTCCTTGTGAACAGCCTGTCTATAAATATTGCTCTCACTCCTTCCCATTGTAGTCCATATCATTCTACATTACGTGATTATGAGCTGTAATGACTTCAATCAGGCCATTGAGGGTGGCTTGTTGGAGTATGAACTTCCTGATTAAGGATCCAATTGATGAGCCAATCAGGAAGTGTTTTCCTTGTATTTAGCTGGGAGTGTCAGTTCCTCTGGCACCCCCGGAGGTAGACTGCTGACTGCTAGCCCTCTGTGTGCTGCTGTTAGAGCCTGTAAATAAAAGGATTTTGGTGTAGAGATGTTTGCCTCTGAAGAATGATTACATATTCAAAGCCAAAATAGAACTCCATGTGGAAATTTCCATTTATTTTGATAATGGAAAGGCTGAGTGAGATTCATTGATTTATGTTAAACAAGGATTGGGGAGTTAAGATACAGATCAGCCATGATTGCATTGGATGGCAGGCTCAGGGGCCGAATGGCCTCCTCAGTCCCTATGAATTTAATTGGCTTTCCCTAATCAATATGCTTAGAGTTCCTCACTGAGCGGATTCTTTTGTTCCCCGTCGGTCGCTATGATTCCCTCACTTTGTTATCTTGTCGATATTTTCACTCTTGTTACAGATAATTACTATTCCACCAAGTGAAACTTTTAATTATAAGGCAGTCAATGAATCAGTCCCATTCCGCATTAGTCAGTCTCCAAATCTTACAGAAATCACAATTGTACAGGATGATAGGCACGGTGGCACAGTGGGTTAGCGCTGCTGCTTCACAGCTCCAGGGTCCTGGGTTCGATTCCCGGCTCAGGTCACTGTCTGTGTGGAATTTGCACGTTCTCCTCGTGTCTGCGTGGGTTTCCTCTGGGTGCTCCGGTTTCCTCCCACACACCAAAGATGTGCGGGTTAGGTTGATTGGCCACACTAAGAAATTGCCCCTTAGCAGCCTAAGATGCGTAGGTTAGAGGGATTAGTGGGTATAACATGTAGGGATATGGGGGTAGTTGTGGAATGGGATTGTGTTCAGTGCAGACTCGATGGGCCGAAGGGCCTCTTTCTGCACTGTAGGGTTCTATGACCTATGATAAGACTTAGGAGCAGGACTAGGCCATTTGTTCCTCTCTCTTTGATCCTCTTGCTTCCATCATTGTTTGAAGCAGTAACCCAGTGCATTAAATAACTCCCCCCTCTGTTTCCTCAATGATCAATGCCCTCTGGTGACTCACTCTTCATGCACCGGACACAGTTTTCCCTTGTTTAATCCATCGAGAATCTTACAGGGTGTTGAACATCACCAGTAATTCTCCTATTCGCCTTCTCCGTGTTAAGGATCACCACTGGCTGTAAGCCATTGGATTAAAAGTAGGCCATTTGGCCCACTGAGTCATAGAAATCATCATAGAAACCCTACAGAGCAGAAAGAGGCCATTTGGCCCATTGAGTCTGCGCCGAACACAATCCCGTCCAGGTCCTCCTCCCATATCCCTACGTATTTACCCGCTAGTCCCTCTAACCTACACGTCTCAGGACACTAATTTTAGCATGGCCAATCAACCTAACCCGCACATCTCTGGACTGTGGGAGGAAACCCACGCAGACACGAAGAGAATGTGCCAACTCCACGCAGACAGTGACCCAAGCTGGGAGTTGAATCCAGGTCCCTGGAGCTGTGAAGCAGCAGTGCTAACCACTGTGCCACCCATCAGTATCATTCAATGAGATAATGGAGCAGGATTTCCCGGCCAAGCTCGCCCCAAAACCGGAAAATCCCGCCCGAGGTTAACGGACCTCTATGATTTCCAAGGCGGGCAGGATGGGAAAACTCCACCCCCCCATCCCCCCATGACTGATCCGAGGTGATGATCCTCATGTACACTTTCCCGCCTTATCTCCGTAACTCTCGATTTCGGTACTGATGTCCGCCCAGGTGTCTTCCCTTGTGAAACTAACTGTTCTCCCACACTAGTTATCAAATGATTCAACGACAATCTTCAGTTTAGTGCTGACTAGTTGTACTTGTGATTGATTTAAACCTCCCTGCTCAACAGGAACAGTTTAAAGGTTAAGCTTACAGCAATGGAAATCAATGGAAATGGAGGGTGTCACGGTGGCGCAGTGGTTAGCACTGCTCCCTCTCAGTACCAGGGGCCTGGGTTCGATTCCTGGCTTGGGTGGGTGATTGTCTGTGTGGAGTTTGCACGTTCCCTCCGTGTCTGTGTGGGTTTCCTCTGGGATCCAAAGATCTGTGGGTCAGGTGGATTAACCATGGTAAATTGATCCCAGTGTCAAGGGGATTAGCAGAGTAAATGAGGGTTAGGAATAGGGCCTGGGTGGGATTGTGGTCGGTGCAGACTCGATGGGCCGAATGGCCTCCTTCTGCACTGTCGGGTTCTACGAATGACACTATAATTTTAATAGCGATCAGGTCAATCTGACTAACTGCTTCCTTTCAAGATAAAGATTAGATCACTTGTTTTTACTGGTGTTAGGTGAGAGTTAAATCCTGGTACAGAGAAGCCTGAGCAAGGTGCTAGAAGTGTTCACTAAGTGATCAGAATGTGTGAATGGCAGAACAGCGGTGCAGAATGGACGCTTTCAGCACCTTTCTCTATCAGCATTTACGTTTCCTTTCTCCAATACTGCGCACCCCCTCCCGTCCCCCCCCCTCCTCCCCTTGCACACTCATAGTATAAATCTCTTCTGAATTTTCTTTGCCCTGAGCTTTGACAAAGGGTCATCCCGACTTGAAACATTGGCTCTATTCTCTCTCCAGCAGTGCTGTCAGACCTGCTGAGATTTTCCAGCATTCCCTGTTTTTGTTTCTAGATTCCAGCATCTGCGGTATTTTGCTTTTACTCTTTGGGCGAGATTATGCGCTGGAGTGAGACGTGAACCTTCTGACTCAGGTGGTGTGAGTGTTACCCATTGGCAGAGAAGAGTTCATGGGGCCAATGGCCCAGTCAAAATTCATCAGCTTAATGAAACACATCCAACGTTTCAGAGAGTGGGGGAATTGGGGTGTTGGGGGGGTGGGTGGGGAGGATAAGGGAGGGGTGGGGGAAGCAGTGGGTGGAGAAGAGGGATGTTGGATGTGGGGAGACCACATTATCAGGTTATTGTAGCTGGGTGACCACATTCACAGAGTGCATCCTAGCCCTGAATGGTCCAAGCAACCCAATTCTCAAACTGCCAAGTTGTGATCTGAAATTCTGGCCATTGTCAACATTAGTTCAATTGTACGACCAATATGTGCCACCCCCACCCACCCCGCCGCACCCCCCCTCCCCCCCCCCCCTCCATCTGGAGGTGAATCCATAATCCAGGTCAACATTCCAGTACAGTTTTGCCTCAGTGACAACTGAGATGAGATGAACTCACAGCTGCCTCTTCAGGGAGGGCATTAAAGTGGAGTTGGTGTTATCCCGTGGCGTCATTGTACCCTCTCCCTGTGTGGATTCAGTGGGGTGCTGTCTTCAAGAGAGATGGTAGCCAGGGAGGGACCTTTCGCTGAGTCAATGATAAGCCGTTGGTTCTTTGGCCTGAATTTGCCCCGTGATTCTGTTCCGCGTTCCGGATGACATGCTGCCAGCTCACAAAGCGGGAAGGCCAGCTGGGAGAGCGTTGGAATTGTCAAGTCTGGAGATGGTGAAGGGATGGGAGAGGGACCCGACAGCAGATGGGCTGAGATAGGGACAGAGTTGGGCAATGCAACAGGGGTGGAAACAGGCGGCCTTCGTGACGACATGATATAGAACTGGAAACTCATCCCAAGGTCAAATCCAACAGCAAGGTTGTGAAATCATTGATTCATCCCCAGAACAGCCCTGTGTAAACACTTCCTTTAAAATCTAGATTGAGATTTAACATTTCCTTCTTTCAAGGGCTGAATCGCCCAATGTCTATCTTTGTTCGGAGGCATTCCTCTTCATATGTTTCTGATACTGTTTGAATGTGTTAGACTTCCAATATCCCGAAGGAAAAATCCATATTGTTTCATATCAGAATCAGCAGCAGCCATGAATTCTGGGTCAGACACGTTTCCTGTTAATTTCACCACAATTTATCATGTTTGTGTGTCATGATATAATTTTGTTTAATATCGGGCAGTTTTATTAATACATCAGCTTTGAGCTCCGAGACTTCAGATACAGTATTGCAGACACGTGTAAAGCTTTTCATTCTAAGCTACGCACAAATATTGCCATTTATTAATTCCAAGCATATTGCCACATCAATATCTCTGACCTTTAATCTCTTCTCTAATATTTCTTCCAGTTTCTCTGCCTCACTCAGTAAGAAGAAAGCAGAAAAATAAAAATGTTCTGAAAATCACGAAGTCACATTTTCGTTCTGAGACCCTACGTTCACCAGGATGTTGCCTGGTCTCGAGGGTGTCGGCACTGGGGAGAGGCTGAATAAACCAGGATTGTTCTCACTGGAAAAATGAAGGTTGAGGGGAGAGGTCTACAAAATTATGAGAGGCATGGACAGGATGGATAGTCACAGGCTTTCTCCCAGGGTGGAAGTGTCAATTACAAAGGGGCACAGGTTCAAGGTGAGAGGGGGAAAGTTTAAGGGAGATGAACGGGGGGAGGTTTTTCACGCAGAGAGTGGTGGGTGCCTGGAACATTAGCAACATTTAAGAGGCATCCAGATGGGTACATGAATAGGGAGGGAATAGAGGGATACGGACTGAGTAAGGGCTGAAGGTTTTGTTTTTCAGTTTAACAAAGAACAGCACAGGAAACAGCTGCCCATTTTACCATTTAGTGAGTGCCTCATTCCAATCCTCCTCCTACCTACAACTTTTGTCTACGCCTCTTGGACTCCACAATAAAGGTGTGCAAATTTAGAGAATTATATGTGCGCCAGATTAAGGGAGGTCTAATTTAGGGACAATTTATTAACACAAATCAGCCTGAAATCACGTTTTTGGGGTGTGGGAGGAATCCAAAGCACCCGGGGAAAACCCACGCAAGCACGGGGAGAATGTGCCAACTCCCACAGACACCAACCCAAGTCGGAGATCCGACCCAGCTCCATGTATCTGCACAGCAGACAGTGATAGTCACTGAGCTGTCGTGTTGCCCGTCAGTTGGTCCAGTTTAAGCGTACACTAACGACGTGAAGCACTAGGCAACTCTCGAAGCAATGTCCAAGAGCAGCCCTCGCACGACCCTCCGCGTATATGCCCCTTGTCGGCCAACAAAGCGGACCAAATCACCAGTGGATGTAAAAAAAAGACATCAATAAACACACACAGCTTATACAGACATTCACGGAAGATCCCCAGAAGCTCAAATGTAAGACAGGTGAGCCACAAAATATGTTGGACGGCCCATAGGGATCTAATGATTCCCAGGAATGTCCTGAGGCTCTTGATCCTTAATTAGCACAATCTTTTGTATCCCTCCATCTCTAGTCTGCTCATGTGCCTATCTAAGTCAGCCTTCAACAACTCCAGCATGCCTGCCTCCACCACCCTACTTGGCAGCGTATGCCAGGCTCCTACAACCCTCTGTGTGAAAAACCTCCCTCTAACATCTGAATCTGAAGTTTAGTTAGGGGATCATGATTGGCACAGGCTTGGAGGGCCGAAGGGCCTGTTCCTGTGCTGTATTTTTCTTTGTTTGGAAGGGTTTAAGGGTCACAGCATTGCAGGCGGATAAACGTAACTGAGATTCAGGTTGGTCATGATCTAATGGAATGGCAGGATAAACTGGAGGGGCTGGATGGCTTCCTTTTGCATCAGGTTCCCAGACAGATCAGGGCAAGGAAAGAAATTCAGCCCTGTTTATCGGATGTGAGGGGTGGGGGGTGGGGGGTGAGGAGTGAGGGGTTGGGGGTTGGGGGGTGGGGGGTGGGGGGGAGGTGGTGGCGTGATGGGTGTTCAGCAAAGCACAATAGGCGACACAGTGGCAGGGTGGTTCGCACTCATGCCTCATAGTGCCAGGGACCCAGGTTCAATTTTGGCCTTGAGTGTCTGTCTGCGCGGAGTCTGTGTGCGTTCTACATAAGAACATAAGAACATAAGAAATAGGAGCAGGAGTAGGCCATCTAGCCCTTCGAGCCTGCCCCGCCATTCAATAAGATCATGGCTGATCTGTTGTGGCTCAGTTCCACTTTCCCACCCTCTCCCCATAACCCTTAATCCCCTCTCTTCTCCCTGTGTCTGCATCCAGGCCCTGTTCCTGTAACCCCACACATTTACCTGTGGGGATGAAGTCAGCCCTGACCTCCCACTAGGCATGGAGGACCTCATAAGGACAATGTTCAGACATGTACCTGCCTCACAGGAACATGCTTCTCCTGTAACACCATCACTTCCCCCCCACGATGGCCCTAGCCAGTCTGAAAATGCAGACAGACCATGGAACCCTTAGGACTATTGATGATGGACAGCAAACAGCAGCTGCCATTTCATCCTTTGTCCTGCCCCATTTCTCATCCCATCTAACTAACACAACATACATTGAAATCGCATCCCTACATGTCCACCACAGCCCTGTGGGTGCCACACAGGCAACGTCAAAGTCACTCACCATATACGCTGTGGCTTTGAGTACCGGGACAAGACAGTCTGGGTCAGAGTTCAGGGACGTTGAGGTGGAAAGGTGCGCAGTGATACAAAGGAGCTGTACAGACTCTCACTCAGAGGAGAGTCAGTGAAAAGCAGATCCAAGTGCGCCGGAGCCCAGAGAGCGGGTTGAGAGAACGAACACGCTCACTAACGACAGCGAGTTCATGGAGATTAAGGAAAGGTTAGCCGTGAACCTTTCGAGTTCTCTAACCCTGAGAGCTATGGATCCTAGAGCAGAGTCTTTCCCTTCTCAGTCACTGAGCATATTCAGGGCAGAGATAGAATCATCAAATCCCTACAGTGCAGAAAGAGGCCATTCGGCCCATTGAGCCTGCATCAACAACAATCCCACCCAGGCCCTCTTCCCGTAACCCCACGTAGAATCATAGAGTTCTACAATGCACAAGAAGGCCATTCAGCCCATCGAGTCTGCACCAGCCTCAATCCCACCCAGGTCGTCGTCCTCCTGACGCTAAGGGGCAATTTAGCGTGGCCAATCCACCTAACCCACACATCTTTGGACTGTGGGAGGAAACCCTCGCAGACACGGGGAGAATGTACAAACTCCGCACAGACAGTGACCGGAGCTGGGAATTGAACACAGGTCCCTGGCACTGTGAGGCAGCAGTGATAACCGCTGTGCCACCATGTTTGGATACCAAGGTAATAAAGGGGTGTGTTTGCCCCAAAACTGGAGAATCCCGCCCGAGGTCAATGGACCTTGGCATGGTCTGCCCCCCCACCCCCACTTGCCAGGATTCCCATGGCAGGCGGGACGGGAGTGTCCTCCCCCCAAGGAATTGGGGGTGGGGGGGTGGCAGTCAGGCGAGATGGTGGAGTTGAGATCAGGTATTGAATGGTGGCTTGAAGGACTGAATAGTATAATTCTGCTCCTATTTTTTATATCAAACAAGAAATACCCTGCCACTTATCTACAGCTTTCTGTGAAGCTTGAACCAGTATTATATTTACTTCCCGTGGTGTGTTATGGTTGAGATCACATTGTTGGCGCACTTTAGTTCTGCTTTCCTAATGGTCCACAGAATTGAATCTATCAGTCGATGGTGTTGTTTTGCAAAGCTACAATTCTCATCACAATTGCTTAAAACATTTGTGAAGCATTAAAGAGACCCCGCGGTGAGTAAATGTACTGCCCATTGTAATACCGCACAGACAGAACTGAGGGGAAAAGGCACCATGCTGCTGGAAATATGAAATAGAAAACAGGAGAAAGGCTGGAAATTTCCAGGGTGGTATTTCATTGAGCGGTGGCAGAATGAGGGAGAGCCAGCTATCACCAGAATGCTGGCTGGGGGGGATGCCAGTGAAAGCTCTGTGTTGCCACCTTTCTGGAGTGCCTGCCTGATTAAGTACCTAAGAGGCACTTTTTGATTTGATTTATTATTGTCACATGTATTAACATACAGCGAAAAGTATTGTTTCTTGTGCGCTATACAGACAAAACGTAGAGAAGGAAAGGAGAGAATGCAGAATGTAATGTTACAGTTGTAGCTAGGGTGTAGAAAAAGATCAACTTAATGTAAGGTAGGTCCATTCAAAAGTCTGACAGCAGCAGGGAAGAAGCTGTTCTTGAGTCGGTTGGTACGTGAGCTCAGACTTTTGTATCTTTTTCCTGATGGAAGAAGGTGGAAGAGAGAATGTCCGGGGTGCGTGGGGTCCTTAATTATGCTGGCTGCTTTTCCAAAGCAGCTGGAAGTGTAGACAGAGTCAATGAATGGAAGGCTGCTTTGCGTGATGGATTGGGCTACATTCACGATCTTTTGTAGTTCCCTGAGGTCTTGGGAAGAGCAGGAGCCCATACCAAGCTGTGATACGACCAGAAAGAATGCTTTCTATGGTGCATCTGTAAAAGTTGGCGAGATTTGTATCTGACATGCCAAATTTCCTTAGTCTTCTGAGAAAGTAGAGGAGTTGTTGGGCTTCCTTAACTATAGTGTCAGCGTAGGGGGACAGATTGTTAGTGATCTGGACACCTAAAAACTTGAAGCTGTCTACCCTTTCTACTTCATCCCCATTGATATAAACAGGGGCATGTTCTCTACTACGCTTCCTGAAGGTGATGACAGTTCCTTTCGTTTTGTCGACATTGAGGGAGAGATTATTGTTGCTGCACCAGTTCACCAGATTCTCTATCTCATTCCTGTACTCTGTCTCGTCATTGTTTGAGAACTGACCCGCTACAGTGGTGTCATCAGCAAACTTGAAAATTGAGTTGGAGGGGAATTTGGCCACACAGTCATTGGTGTATAAGGAGTATAGTAGGGAGCTGAGAACACAGCTTGTGGGGCACCGGTGTTGAGGATGAGCAAATTAACTGAGCAACTGTAGCTCTTTCCTAGGATTAAGGACCCCAGGAGTAGAAATCTGCCCCCCCCCCCCCCCCCCCCCACCCCGTTGCCCCTCCAACTCCCCTGAGCTGCTGGCCAATCAGGTGCCAGCGGTTATTCACTGCTTAGCAGCGCTGGTGGGGGGGATGGTTGCTGATGGCAATGCACCCACCCACCCACCCTGAGGCCCAGGACTGCCAAGGGAGCCAGGCCACAGGTGAGTGATGGCAGGAAGGGGCGTCACAGAGAGTTGGCAGCAAGGGCAGGGGATGGCTACCAGTGGGCACCCACCTTCCCAATGCCAGGTACCTCAACCAGGCACTGAATGAGGTCCCAACCCCATTCTCCCCCCAACCTGATAGCAACCCCAATAGGGTTTGCTTTTCAGGGTCGCTGTTTGATGAGCTCTTGCCCAACTCAGGCTGGTTGTCAATAGTAGCCGGATGAGGCCTTTAAATGGGCGTAAATGACCACTGAAGGGCTTCAATTGGCAGTGTGAAGATTGCCCACAAGTCCAAAGATGTGCGGGTTAGGTGGATTGGCCATGCTAAATTGTGTCAGGGGTCTAGCTAGAGTAAATGCGTGGGGTTATGGGGATAGGGCCTGGGTGGGATTGTGGTTGGCGCAGACCCGATGGACGAAACTGTAGGGATTCTATGAAGCATTCCAATCACCCCTCCTCCCCCAGACCTCAGCAAGGTAGAGGGGGGTAAGTGATAGGATAAAAACCACCACCGCCCTGCATGATGACATGCTCCCTGTCACCAAATATATATCAGCCACTGAATTCCACCCACAATGGGGAGAAATGTTATTGATTCATTTATATCCTGTTCTTAGACCCTTGAAAGAGCTCGAAGATCCATGTCTGATCCCTAGGTCTATGCGGAGTGAGCTGGCAATCTTTGCAGTGTAGGCATTCAATAACCTCTGAGCCCAGAACGTACATCCTAGAGAGAGGCCATTCACCAGACAGCTCCATAGTGCAGCCCCCTCACGGGACATAGAAGCATACAGTGCAGAAGGAGGCCATTTGGCCCATCGAGCCTGCGCCGATCACAATCTCACCCTGGTCCCATCTCCATAACCCCATGAAGTTACCCTAGACAGTCTCCCTGACACAATTTAGCACGGCCAATCCATCTAACCCATGAATCTTTGGACTGTGGGAGGAAATCGGAGTGCCCGGAGGAAACCCGTGCAGACATGGGGAGAATGTGTAAACTCCACACAGACGGTGATCCAAGCCGGGAATCGAACCCGGGTCCCTACGCTGTGAGACAGCAGTGCTAACTATCCTCCTACCCAGAGGACATTAAAGATTGGAATTGTTAGACATTAAAGAATATTCCTGTCATTCTATCAGTAACTCTTCCATTCACTTCTCTCTCCTGTATTCATCTCTTTTCCTTAATTTAAAATCAAAATCCCTTTCAATATATTTATATTATTCGGGTCAAGCTCTCTGTGTGGTGGTCAGTTCCATACTCTAACCACTCTTGGAGTAAAGAAGTTTCTCCTGAATTCCCTGTTGGATTTATTAGTGACTATCTTATATTTATAGCCTCTCGATTCTTGCTCTCCCTCACACGTTTCTCTTTGTCTATCCTATCAAACTCTTCAAAGACTGACCGTCTGTGCTAAGTTTGTATCTGGCGGGAATGCAGAGCGCAGTAAATTGACAGCCTGTTGCGTGTCCCCCTCCAGTTTTACTTTCACCAACTTCAGTTTTGTGTCAAAGGCAAAGAGCAGCCATCCCATTCATTTAGCCTGGGGCGATGGATACAATGACTCACTGGATACCAATGTTGACTCAGGGATGGTGCACTTGGCTTAGAGTTGGAAGGTTGAAGTTGATAGAATAGAAGTTCATAGAATCCCTCCAGTGCAGAAGGAGGCCATTCAGCCCATCAAATCAGCACCAACCTATTCCCGCAACCCCACATATTTACCCTGTTAATCCCCCTGACACTAAGTGTCAATTTACCTTGGCCAATCAGCCTAACCCCACATCTTTGGACTGTGAGAGGAAACTGGAGCACCTGGAGGAAACCCATGCAGACACGGGGAGAATGTGCAAACTCCACACAGACAGTGACTGAGGCCGGAATTGAACCTGGGTCCCAGGCGCTGTGAGGCAGCAGTGCTAACCACTGTGCCACCCCATTGTTATTGTTAGACATTAAAGAAGTTCCTGTAAATATTTCATTTATCTTTTAAAGTTTATTTATTTGTCACAAATAAGGCTTACATTCACACTGCAATGAAGTTACTGTGAAAATTCCTTAGTCGCTACACTCAAGTGCCTGTTTTTGGGTACACTGAGGGAGAATTTAGTATGTCCAATTCACCTAACCAGCACACCCCAGGACGGTGGGGAGAAACAGGAGCACCTGGAGAAAACCCATGCAGAGATGGTGAGAATGTGCAAACTCCACATAGATAGTGACCCAAGCCGGGAATCGATCTTGGGACCCTGGCACTGTGAGGCAGCAGTGCTAACCATCCTCACACGATACAGCAACAATGGAGTTCATGGAATCATATAGTCATGTGGCACAGCAGGAGGCCGTTTGGCCCATCACACCCATGTCAGCTCTCTGAAGGAGCTAGGCCACTCTTCCTCTGCCCTTTCCCCATTGGCCCCTGTGATGTTCTATCCTTCAAGTATATATCCAATTCCTGTTTGCAATTAACTATTGAACCTGACAATTGGAAGAACAGTAAGTGGCAGCTAGAGTATCTAATCGTTGTTTTTTTTATTCATTTGTGAGACATGGGCATTGCTGACCAACCAGCGTTTATTGTCCATCCCTACTGCCCAAGGGCAGTTGAGAGTCAACCACATTGCTGTCGCTCCAGAGTCATACGTAGGCCAGGCTGGGTAAGGATGGCAGATTTCCTTCCCTGAAGAACATTAGTGAACCAGATGGGTTTTTCCAACAATCGACAAAGTTTCATGGTCATCAGTAGATTCTTAATGCCAGATATTTTTTATTGAATTCGATAAAATAATTGAATTTTATTCAATTATTGAATAATTGACAGAATCATTGAATCCTACAGTGCAGTAGGTGGCCATTCGCCCACCGAGTCTCACTGACCACAATCCCACCCAGACCCTATGCCTATAACTCCATACATTTACCCTGCTAATCCCCCTGACACCAAGGGGCAATTTACCATGGCCAATCTACCTAGCCCACACATCTTTGGACAGTGGGAGGAAACCGGAGCACCAGGAGGAAACCCATGCAGACATGGGTAGAATGTGCAAACTATACACAGACAGTGACCCGAGGCCGGAATGGAACCCGGGTCCCTGGCGCTGTGAGACAGCAGTGTTAAACACTGTGCCACCATTGTGGGATTCGAACCCAGGTCCCCGGCTAGTCTAGCGATAATACCATTAGGCCACTGCCTCCCCGGGGAGGACGGGGTGCGATGCTCCTCAAGTCTAATATCCTGACCAATGCCGGGAATCCAGGTTCATGCCTTGAGGGTTGGTCAGCTGAGCATGATAGAAGGCAGTTGTTGGCCTCTGCGGAACAGGACGGTCAGTGCCTCAGTGTCTCCAGGAATCACGAATGGACAGTGCAGAGGGACCTGGGGGTCCTTGTGCACGAATCGCAAAAACCCAGTCTGCAGGTGCAGCAGGTGATCAAGAAGGCGAATGGGATGCTGGCCTTTATAGCGAGGGGGATTGAATATAAAAGCAGGGAGGTCTTGCTGCAGCTGTACAGGGTACTGGTGAGGCCGCAGCTGGAGTACTGTGTGCAGTTTTCGTCCCCTGATTTGCGGAAGGATATATTGGCCTTGGAGGGAGTGCAGAGGAGGTTCACTAGGCTGATACTGGAGATGAGGGGGTTAGCTTGTGAAGAGAGATTGAATAGACTGGGCCTGTACTCGTTAGAGTTTAGAAGGCTGAGGGGGGATCTTATAGAGACTTACAAGATAATGAAGGGGATAGTTAGGGTAGAGGTAGAGAGACTCTTCCCGCTTAGAGAGGAAAACAGAACTAGAGGGCACAGCCTCAAAATAAGTTGGGGGCAGTTTAGAATGGAGTTGAGGAGGAACTTCTTCACTCAAAGGGTGGTGAATCTCTGGAATTCTCTGCCTGTTGAAGTGGTGGAGGCTACCTCGCTGAATATATTTAAGTCACAGGTAGATAGGTTTTTGACAGATAAGGAAATTAAGGGTTATTGGGGAGAAAGTGGGAAAGTGGAACTGATCCACTTCAGATCAGCCATGATCTTATTGAATGGCGGGGCAGGCTCGAAGGGCTAGATGGCCTACTCCTGCTCCTATTTCTTTATGTACTTGGCCTAACCTGCATTTCAGCCAACCCAACACTGGGAGGGTTAAGTTCCGGATTAGCACAGGCCATTTTAAATTGCAGTGGCTCATTGCAATAAGCTCATAGATCAAGCAGCCCTACCTTATGTAGCGTACTGCTTCATCACCTCCAACAACACACTCACTCTTGTACGCATGAACAACTTGGTTTGCTGCAGTTCCCATTTTCAGCGTATTCACTGCGGTCTGGCTCTATCTAACTTCCAAGAGTATTACTAATTGAGTCCATTATGTGAAGGATATCATATAAATAGCACTGCAAAAAAAAAATCCTTAAGCAGTATAAATCTAAAATCCTTTTAGTTAAGTTATTCATGCAATGCCTCCTGACTGTTTTTCATACCTTGTTGATAGAATAATTTGTCTTGCCCCTGCATAAATTTCTCTCCTTGATATGAATAATATTTTGTTAAGAATGGAATTTATATATTAGATATAAAAATGCATGAAACCAGGTTTTTGAGCCGTTGTGTATTGTACTTGGTGAGGCAAAGGGAGGCTTGGAGGAAGAAATGGGCAAAATTCCTGGTTCGATTTGGTTCAAACACTCTCTGCTTTGCCTCATCAATTAGCCTTGGGCCTAATTTTAAGAAGACCCCCCTTCACTGCACCAGTGTGAGAACATAACATCAGGAAATAGTTATGAGGAGAAGTTGGAGAAACTTGGCCTGTTCTCACTGGAACAATGGAGGTTGAGGGGGTGACGTGATAGAAGTCTACAAGATTATGAGGGACATGGACAGAGTGGATAGTCAGAAGCTTTTTCCCAGGGTGGAAGAGTCAATTAGTAGGGGGCACAGGTTTAAGGTGCGAGGGTCAAGGTTTAAAGGAGATGTACAAGACAAGTTTTTTACTCAGAAGGTGATGGGTGGCTGGAACTCGCTGCCGGGGGAGGTAGTGGAAGCAGATATGGTAGTGACTTTTAAGGGGCATCTGGACAAATACATGAATAGGACGGGAATAGAGAGATGTGGTCCCCGGAAGGGTAGGGGGTTTTAGTTCAGTCGGGCAGCATGGTCGGTGCAGGCTTGGAGGGCCAAAAGGCCTGTTCCTGTGCTGTAATTTTCTTTGTTCTTTGTCCTTTTGAAAAAAGGAAGGTTTTTTTTTCAGTTACACAGAGCGTTGGTGAGACTGCATCTTGAATACTGTGTGCAGTTTTGATCTCTTTGTTTCAGGAAGTATGTAAATGCATTGGAGGCAGTTCAGAGGAGGTTTGGTTCCTGGAATGAGTGGGTTGTCTTATGAGGAAAGGTTAGACAGGCTGGGCTTATTTCTGCTGGAGTTTAGAAGAGTGAGGGGTGGCTTGATTGAAGTCTATAAGATCCTGGACAAGGTGGGTGTGGAAAGTGTAATGACTTTAATGAAGTGAGCTTATTAGAATATGAGCTCCCTGATTGAGGCAGTAAATGCTGTCCAAACTGGGAGCCCTGCAGAGGGATAATGTGGAGATTCCGGGTTACTGGCACTCAGGATGCATACTCTATACTGGGAAATACTTGTCTGAATCAGGTCTTCCCTCTTCCCAATGCAATTGGCTTTAAGTTTAAGACTCTTATTTGGGATTGGAGTAAAGTCACTTTAAAACTTAATATGATCACTCTTTCCCACATGGGTTTTACTATGAGATCATTAATTAAATCTGCCTCATTGTACAATACTAGATGTAAAATAGTTTTATCTGGTTGGTTCCACAATGTTTTGATCTGGAGTGTCTCATGAAAGCATTCTACAGACTCACCTCCCAGATCATCTTCAGCAGGTTTATTTATACAATCCATACAGAGACTAAAATCCACCACCGCTATTGTATTACCTTCAGAAAAATACATTTTGTCAGAGCTTTTCAACTTTCACTCATCAGGACAAGAATACCAATACTGTATGAGAAGAGAGTGCCGATTGGTTGGCAAATAGACTGTGACTGGTAAAGGCGTTGATATGAGAATGCACCAGTTAATGGTGAGTGACAGTTAACTGCCAAGCATTGTTTGAAAATTTGCAGCTTGACTCTGGTCAAGGCAATGCCTCAGTGATTAGATCCAAATAATTTATCTCTACCTGTTTTTTGGTCATCTATCTTATTATGAATCAGAGAATCCATCCAGAGTATAAAGAATTCATCCAGCCCATTGAGTCTACAATGACTCTCTAAAAGAACATGTTACCCATTCAGACAATGAACCTTTAATTATTTTTTTACATAGACCTTATTCATTGATTCACTATTAACGTCAACCTTTCTCTCCCTTCCTATTCTATTTTGCTTGTCTTTATCAAAATCCCTAATACCTTGTCTTTATGGCTTAGATTTCTAAATCTGCCCCCAGCTGATGCCCATACCCCATGCCACGTATTAGCTTAATGCCCTACCCATGGCCTTTGTTTTACAATTTACCAGGATGCCGATCCCAGTCCGGTTTAAGCCAAGTTCATTGGAACAGCTCCATCTTTCCCCAGTACTGGTGCCCAGTGCCTCATAAATCAAAACCTCTTCTTGCCACACCACTCTTTGAAGAAACAGCCGCAATTAGTTAACAAAGCAAAGAATTAAAGGTTGCAAAAGTTGAAATTGTGTATTTTTGACCATTGGATTGGCGGGCTAAAATGATCTGCACGCTCTCACTGTTTACTCCTATCCTGAGCCATTCCGCCACCTCTTCGATTGGGATTGATCATTTACTTCCAGTTTTGGCCCAAACTCTTTGGGAATTAATTTGAGTTAATTACATTTATTTCTAATTTGTTGTGACACGTGCTTGTAGAATTTAACAGCACAGAAGGAGCCCATTCAGTCCAGCAAGGCTGCAAATGATTAGAAGATGCAGCGTAATTTGGATAAATGTGAGATTATCCGTTTTGGAAGGTAGATTATTACTTGATGGCTATGGATTGGGGGAGGGGAGTGTGCAGTGGGATCTGGGTGTCCTTGTGCACCAGTCACCGAAGGTAAGCATGCAGGGGCAGCAGACAGTAAAAAAGGCAAATGGTACGTTGGGCTTCATAACGAGAGAATTCAAGTATTTAGGGATGTCTTGATCAATTATACAGGGCCTGGGTGAGACCACATCCAGAATACTGTGTGCAGCTTTGGTCTCCTTATCTGAGGAGGGATGTTCTTGCTCTCGAGGGAATGTGGAGAAGGTTTACCAGTCTGATTCCTGGGATGGCAGGACTGACATATGGGGAGTGATTGAGGTTAGGATTGTATTCGCTGGAGTTCAGAAGAATGAATCATAGAAACCTATAAAATTCTAACAGGATTAGACAGGTTAGATACAAGAAGGATGTTCCTGATGATGGGGGTGTCCAGAACCAGGGGTCACAGTCTGAGGATACAGGGTAGATGGTTTAGGACAGAGATGAGGAGAAATTTCTTCACCCAGAGAGTGATGAGCCTGTGGAATTCACTACCACAGAAAGTAGTTGAGGCCATAACTTTGAATGTATTCAAGAAGCAGTTAAATGTAGCTCTTGAGGTGAAGGGGATCAAAGGATATTGGGGGGGGGGGGGGGGGAGAGGAGAAGGTGGGATCAAACTATTGAGTTGGGCAATCAACCATGATCACAATGAATAGTGGAGCAGGCTCGAAGGGCTGAATGGCCTCCTTCAGATCCTATCTTCTATGGTTCTACGGTATTAAGATGTCATTGGCTCTTTAAAAGAGAAATTCACTTTTTCCCCCTTGATTGGCCTGTATTTTTTTTTAACATTTTCAGTATTTATCTGATTCTCTTAATTTGAAAGTTGTTGTTGAATCTGCTTCCACTCTCCTTTCAGACAGTATTCCCCATTGTAACAGCAAAAGAAATTTGTTTTTTTTTGTTTCACAGTGGCACAGTGGTCAGCACTGCTGCTTCACAGCACCAGGGATCCAGGTCCAATTCCCAGTCTGTGTGGAGTTTGCACGTTCTCCCCGTGTCTGCGCGGGTTTCTTCCGGGTGCTCCGGTTTCCTCCCACACTCCAAAGGTGTGTGGGTCGGGTTGATTGGGCATGCTAAATTGCCCCTCGGGTGTCAGGAAACTAGCAGGGTAAATATGTGGAGTATGGGGATAGGGTCTGAGTGGGGTTGTGGATGGTGCAGACTCGATGGGCCGAATGGCCTCCTTCTACACTGTAGGGATTCTGTGGACAGTTTGAAATTCTCCGCATCCATCCAGCTATTTTCTTTTCCATCCCTCTTGTCCGATTTGTTGCAACCCAGGCCCAAGCTGCAAATGGGAAGACATCAGCTCCACTCCCAGCTCTCCGCCAGCACCCACCTCATCAATGCCAATTTCCTGAATACCCCGTGTGAGCTCTGTAACTGCGATCATTCCTTCAACTAACTGCCTCTCTCAAATCGCTGGCCTCCTGGCTTTCCGAAAATTGGACTTAATAGAAACATGGATAGAAGCAGGAGTAGGCCATTTGGCCCTTGCAGCTTGTATTGTCATTCATTAGGATCATGGCTGTTCATCCAACTCAATAGGCTGATCTCATCTTCCCCGCTCCCTCTCCCTGTACCCTTTGATTTCCCTTCACCTCAACTACTTGTGTGTGAGAACAAACAAACAGCTTGTCTGTAATTCCCAGGCAGCCTTGTTTCATTCATCATGGGATGTGGGTGTAACTGGCAAGGACAGCATTCATCAGCCATCCCTGATTGCCCTTGAGAAGATGGTGGTGAGCTGCCTTTTTCAGCTGCTATAATCTGCGCGGTGTAGGTACACCCACAGCGCTGCTAGGGAGAAGGTTGCTGGATCCAGTGACAGGGGTGGCAGAGTGATTAGCATTGCTGCCTCACAGCGCCAGAGACCCGGGTTCAATTCTGGCCTCGGATGACTGTAAGACCATAAGACAAAGGAGCAAAATTAGACCACTCGGCCCATCTGCTCCACCATTCAATCATGGTTGATTGTTTTTTTTCTCATCCCCATTCTGCTGCCTTTTCTCAATAACCCCTGATCCCATTATCAAACAAGAACCTACCTATCTCTGTGTCTTAAAGACACTCAATGACCTGGCCTCCAGAGCCTTCTGTGGCAAAGAGTTCCACAGATTCACCTCTGTCTCTGGCTGAAGAAATTCCTCTTCATCTCTGTTTTAAAGGATTGTCCCTTTAACCTGAGGTTGTGTCACGTTATGTGTGGAGTCTACACATTCTCCCCGTGTCTGCGTGGGTTTCCTCCGGCAGCTCCGGTTTCCTCCCACAATCCAAAGATGTGCGGGTTAGGCTGATGCTAAATTGCCCCTTAGTGTCCCAAGATTTGTAGGTTAGGGGGATTAGCGGGGTAAATGCCTGGGGTTGCAGGGATAGGGTCTGGGTGGGATTGTTGTCGGTGCAGACTTGATGGGTCAAATGGCCTCTTTCAACACTGTAAGGGTTCTGAGACATTGATGAAATGAGTCCATTTGAGGTTGGTACATAATGGGAGGGGTATTTGTCATTCTGACATTGTGGAGGCAACAAGGGGGGATGGGGAGGGGGAAGTGGGATGTGAGTGTGGGTGGGATGGGAGGAAACAAGGAAAGGGAATCCAAAATAATAATCCGCACAGAAAAAAAATGTAGGGTTGTCGAGGTCCTCCGATCTCAGTCCACCCCCACCCTCCCCTGGCGAACAAGTTTAGGTTCATTATTGGAACGTTGTATTTTTGTGGCTTCACTGCAGATGCAGAGAGAATCACAAACAGCCAGTGAAAATCAATTGAAGAGGCTTTATTAAAAATTAAACAAAAATTCACATATCCTTAGCCTAATGGGGATATCAAACTGCAGACTATTTACTCTGCTGACATTCAGCAGCCCGAGATGTGCTTGGGAATTCAGTCTCTCCTCTTGCCAGAGAGGGTTCCCTGGTGGGCAGGACTCGTAATAATTACACAGCTTCCATTTCATGTCCTGTCTCCATGTGTTTGAACGTTGCTTTGCTATTTTTCTCCCGGTGGTAGGAGAGCTGGGGGCAGCTCCCCCTCTGCCTTTGCGTCTCCCCTTGTCTTGTCTTGATGATAAACATTGAGGTGCCCGGGGCTGGGCCCCATCACGACGAGCAGTGTCTTGGCGCTCGCTCAGTGGAGGGATGGGGTGCTGGGGCTCGGGAATGGTGGGGGATAGGTTTCTCAGCTGACGGGGGCCGGGTTGGGTGAGGGTGGTGGATAAGAGGGGAGAAAGTCAGGTCTCTTTCCAGAGGCAAATGGGAAAATGATCCAAAGGGGATCTGAGCTGGTTGGCTTATGAACAGCTAATGGTTTTTAATGTGTGGGTGGGCAGAACGATCTGTGGTTGTAGAATCTTACAGTGCAGAACGAGGCCATTCGGCCCTTAAGGCCTTCACCAACGACTGTCCCACCCAGGGCCTATCCCTGTAACCCCACACGTTTACCCTGCTAATCCCCCTGACACTAATGGACAATTTATCATGGCCAATCCACCTAACCCGCACATCCGTGGCTGCAAGCTGATCTATTGCACCTTGACAAAAAAAGAAGAAAATAGGGCTGCCAACTGTGATTAAGTGTATCCCTGGATACATTTTGTCGCATGACTTTGCCTCCTCCCTCCAGCCGTGAGATGGCTGGCATGTCTTTGATGGCACTGCCTTCCTATACCAACTGGATAGCAGAGGGACCCACTATCCAGCTGGATCATCCTAGAATTCCGACAGCACAGAATTCTGTTCACACCGGCAGTGTTCCTCCAGAATTGTTCATTGCCTGTCGAGTAATCTTTCATTGTTAATTAACACGGTGGCTTAGTGATTAGCACTGCTGCCTCACAGCGCCAAGGACCTAGATTCGATTCTGGCCTTGGGTAACTACAGACATAAGGTGGAGGCGCTGGCGTTGGACTGGGGTGGGCACAGTAAGAAGTCTCACAACACCAGGTCTAACAGTTTTATTTGGGATCATGAGCTTTCGGAGTGCTGCTCCTTCATCGGCTGAGCGCTGAGTCTGCGCATTCTCCCCATGTCTGCGCGGGGGTTCCCCCGGCACTCCAGTTGTGTGGGTTAGGGAGGATCGGTCACGCTAAATTGCCCTTTACAGTCCCAAGATGTATAGGTTAGGGGGATTAGCCATGGTAAATGTGAAGGTTTACGGAGATAGGGCAGGGGGTGGGCCTGGGTAGGACGCTCTGTCGGAGAGTCAGTGCAGACTCGATGGGCCGAATGGCCTCTTTCTGCTCTGTAGGGAATCTATGTGATTCTATGAACTACTGGAGACCCCAGGGCAATCCTGGGGAGTTGGCAACTGACTGGGATCAGATGGAACCATCACCGGTGCATGTGTTTCTGGGGGTGGAAGTCGTGAGTGGGGTGGGGAGGAGGGAGGTGGTGGAGCAGAGGAACTGTTAAGGAAACAAGAGTTAAAAAAAGTAAGCATTTCAAGACTTTGTTTCTTGGCCAATAAAGACGTCAGCTGTAAACTAATGTTTTTATCCGAAATTTTCCACATGACTGCTGCAATATCCGTTTATTGAGCTCACCTTTGAGAAGTCAGTGCCAGCAACATCAGATTATCCAAATTGGATTGACACCACCTACTGCTCGCTGTGTTCACTTTGTGAAGCCTCCTCACTATTTGCATCGGCTCTCTTCACTCCTCATTACAGTTCCCTCGCTCTTCCTCACAGGTATTTCAAGCCAAACGAGAATGACTTTGACACAGGGCTGATGGTGAACATGAGCTTTTCTCTGACTTTTTTTTTCCCTTCCCCTCGCAGTTTTATTTGTGGTGACAAGTCTCCTCAATCACTCTGTCCGTTCAGCTCAGTGTGTGCCAGCTATCGTTATCTGGAAGAGGAACGCTGATGGACAATCTCTGGCATGGCATCAAACAGGGAACAAGAAATTGAAGGGTCAAAGAATTGGCCCATTTATTAAGATTACACAGGCCAGAAAATTTCCAACGGGTATTATTCAGACTGGCAGGGAATAAACGAGTCCACTAGTCAAAGCCCTCGGTGTGGATCTGGTCAGGGATTGATGCAAAGATGCCATTTGCACGGTGGCACAGTGGTTAGCACTGCTGCCTCACAGTGCCAGGGACCCAGGTTTGATTTCTGGCTTGGGTCGCTGTCTGTGTGGAGTCTGCATGTTCTCCCCATGTCTGCGTGGGTTTCCTCCTGGTTAGAGGGCATAGGTTTAAGGTGAGAGGGGAGAGATACAAAAGTGTCCAGAGGGGCAATTTTTTCACACAGAGGGTGGTGAGTATCTGGAATGAGCTATCAAAGGGAGTAGTACAGATGGGTACAATACCTTTTAAGAAGCATTTAGACAGTTCTATGGATGAGATGGGTACAGAGGGATATGGGCCAAATGCGGGCAATTGGGATTAGCTTAGTGGTTAAAACAAAGAGGTGACCTGGACAAGTTGGGCCAAAGGGCCTGTTTCCATGCTGTAAACCTCTATAATTTTAGTAGTTCAGAATTCTCCGGCCTTTCCAGTGGGATTTTCCGGTCTGGCTGGCAGCACGCCCCCGCCTATTTTCCGCCGGCATGGGATGACATCAATGGGATTTCCCATTGTGGGACTAGAGAATTCCGGCCACTATCAAACAACACGCCATCTCCTGCTGGCGGGAAACAGAGGCTGGGAGACCGGACAGTCACTCAGCCAATGTCCGGAATTCAAATAGGACAAAATGACCATGAATGGTGAGCTTGACCCCTGTATCAAAGGTTCATGTTCAGAAACAGGATTGCAATGAATTCCCACCATTCCCTGGAGTCACACTCTTCCCATGGAATCTGGCGAAATCGCGAATGATGAATGTTTTTTTTTCAGTGGGAGTTGATTGGATAGGTCCCAGCAATCCGAGGGTGGCACTGGTTTGTACAGTTTGTGATCTCCCTTTGCTGCCACCCAAAGTGTCAGTGGGGACCACAACCCTGCAGGCGTTTCACACCTGAATGAGCATCAACCACAGAATCCCGACCGTGCAGAAAGAGGCCATCCGGCCCATCGAGCCTCTGCACCAATTCTCCAAAACAGCATCCCACACAGGCCCTCCACTCCACCCTATCCCTGTAACCCTGCGCACTTGCCATGACCAATCCACCCAATCTGCACATCTTGAGACACTATGGGGAATTTAGCACAACCAATCCACCTAACTTGAACATCGTGAGACACTAAGGGGCAATTTAGCATGGCCAATCTACCCAACCTGAACATCTTTGGACACTAAGGGGCAAATTAGCATGGCCAATCTACCCAACCTGAACATCTTTGGATGCTAAGGGGCAATTTGGCATGGCCAATCCACCTAACTTGAACATTGTGAGACACTAAGGGGCAAATTAGCATGGCCAATCTACCCAACCTGAACATCTTTGGACACTAAGGGGCAATTTAGCATGGCCAATCTACCCAACCTGAACATCTTTGGATGCTAAGGGGCAATTTAGCATGGTCAATCCACCCTAACCTGCACATCTTTGGACACTAAGCAGAAATTTAGCATGGCCAATTCTCCTAACCTGTACATCTTTGGACACTAAGGGGCAACTTAGCATGGCCTATCACCTAATGCACACATCTCTGGGGTGTGGGAGGAAACCGGAGCCCCCCCCCCGAGGAAACCCATGTAGACACAGAGAGAACGTGCAGACTCCACACTGAGAGTCAGCCAAGGCTGGAATCAAACTTGGATCCCTTGCTCTGTGAAGCCAGTGACTGCAGATGGGGCTTCTGCCCCTCACTTGATCACAGCTCAACAGTCCCTGTGGTGACAGGAGTTGAAGTGGACAGAGGAGGGTGTGCACCAATACGTCTGAGCTGTTATGGTTCAGGTTAGAAAGTCCAAAGTGTTTTATGGAACCCGCCTGAATCATAAGTCTTGCATGTTGAATTTGGCTAGGATAAGCATGATGTGTTTCACCTCAGGTATGACTCAAGTGACCCACTGGGGAGCTTTTATCAAACAAAGTTTATAGTAGGAATTGTAATTTTATCAGTTACAAACAAGAAACAAAACAATCACAGTAATGTATAACCCTTAATCAATATATATTAGCTGTTCTAATCAAAGACAATATCCAATCAACAAAACCCTTTAAACAGATTTATCACTGCACAAGCTAAATCTCACATGATACTGGAATCCAGTTCCCTGGGTTTAATGCTGCTTTCAAATGATCTTGAAAACTCAGAGCAGTCTGTAGTCAGATCAAAACACCAAAACACAGATTCTTAACTGCAGCATGGCAACAAGCATTTCTTTCAGCTAAGTAGTAAAATTTTCAAGAAAAAACAGAGATTCCTCCAGCTATGCTTCTAATACTGTAGCCTAAACAAAACCGAAAACTGAAAAACTTCAGTCTCCTGACCTGCCCACAGTTTACTTTTCCTTCTTCCAGCAATGGCTGTGACCATGATTTAAAAAAAAATCTATTAAAGGTACACTAGCATAACAGAATCTAGGGCCTGGCATTGGAGGACAAGGTTAGTTTAAGGGGTCTCAGGACTGAGAGGGTAGGAAAGGGGATGATGCAGTGTCAAGGGAAAAGGCCAGGGAGGTAGGGTTGCCCTACAGCCAGTGGGTCTCAGGGGAGGTGATGGTCAGAAGTGGCATTCCTCCTTCCTGTTAGAGATATAGGCCTGGTCCCCACACGAGACAAATGCTCCCTCCAGCCTATAAAAGGCTGTGTGGGAAATAGTCCTTTAGTGGCCACTTAAGGATTTCAATTGGGTGAGGATGGGCTTCCCTTCTGAGGTCTTTCCCTCTTCCACAGTGAAAATGACTGCAAGAGTGGGGGGATGGGAATCCCCCACACATCTAATAACTCGCTGGTGGGAGAGGGTGAAATTTTCCACTATGCCTTCTGGTTATTGGCCTCTCTGTGAAAGCAAATGGATTTTTCTGATCTATGCTGTAGGCCACTGCTAATTTTATGCATGATGTGGCGACGCAGGCGTTGGATTGGGGTAAAAACAGTAAGAAGTCTCACAACACCAGGTTAAAGTCCAACAGGTTTATTCAGTAACAAACTAGCTTTCAGAGCGCTGCTCCATCAGGTGAGTGGGGAGCTCTGACCACAAACAGGGGATATAAAGACACACACTCAGCTTACAGAATACTGATTAGATTGTGAGTTTTTACAGCTAGTCAAGTCTTAAAGGTACAGACAATGTGAGTGGAGATAGCATTAAGCATAGGTTAAAGAGATGTGTATTGTCTCCAGACAGGACAGTAAGTGAGAATTTGCAAGTTCAAGCAAGTCAAGGGGGTTACAGATCGTGTGACGTGAATCCAAGATCCCGGTTGAGGCCGTCCTCATGTGTGCGGTACTTGAAACTGAGTATGTGCCTTTATATGCACCGTTTGTGATCAGAACTCCCCACTCATCTGGCGATGGAGTAGCGGTCCGAAAGCTAGAGGCATTTGTTGCCAAATAAACCTGTTGGACTTTAACCTGATGTTGTGAGACTTCTTACAATTTTATGCATCTCAGTTAAATCTTCCCTGATCTTCCTCTGTTCGGTTTTCCTCACAGATAAAATGCACCAATCCTGGAGTTCAACAGTGGAAAGTCTTTGGAGTCAGTTACCTATGGGATGTAGAGCAGAGGGTAGGGTTGATGAGGGCGGGGGTTTTCCTGGATGTCAGGTTAAGTCTTTAACATTGATTTTATAACACAGAGGAGAAGACCTAGGCTGGGATTTTCCAGACCTTCCCACTGGCGGGATCATCCAGCATTGAGAGGGTCCAGTTGGGAACTGTTATGTTTTAAACTATCAATTTAGTTCCAGGATGAATGAAAGTTGAGATCTCAAGGGTAGCCATTTAGTATTTAGATCCAGATGCAAGGCCAATGCAATCCATGTTGCCTTGGGAAGGTTGTGGAGGAAGCCATTGTAAAGATCAGGTTACAGGGTTCCCGACAGTATCAGAGGCAACGAGCTTTCTGAGAATTGGCAATGACCAATAGCGGGTGGGAAAAATGGCATTGAAGCTTCCAACTTTTCGATGGCAGCTTTCTCCAACACATAGTCCATGGCAGCCTCTGATTCATCTGCATTAACGTAGAGAAATCCCCAGGCTAGATGGCATCTATCCCAGATTACAGAGGGAGGCAAGAGATTGCTGGGCCTCTAACAGAAATCTTTGTTTCTTCATTGGTCACTGGTGAGTTACCAGAGGATTGGAGGATAGCCCGTTATTTGAGAAGGGTAGCAAGGATAACCGGAGTAATGATAGGCCAGTGAGCTTGACGTCAGTGATAATGAAATTGTTGGAGGAGATTCTTAGGAGTAGGATCTATACACATTTGGAACTGAATGGTCTTGTTAGCGACAGACAGCATGGTTTTGTATGAGAGAGGTCATGTCTCACTTAATCGAATTGAGCTTTTTGAGGAGGAGACAAAAATGATTGACTGTAGATGGACTTTAGTAAAGCATTTGATAAGGTCCCTCATGGCAGGCTGGTGCAGAAGATTAAATCTCACAGGATCAGAGATGAACTAGCTAGATGGATTGAGAACTGGCTTGGCCATAGAAGACAGAGGGTAGCAGTGGAAGGGTGTTTTTTTGAATGGAGGTCAGTAACAAACGGCATTCTGCAGGGATCGGTGCTGGAACCTCTGCTGTTGGGAAGAAAATGTAGCTGGTCTGATTAACAAGTTTGCGGATGATACTAAGATTGGGAGAGTTGCGGATAGTGATGAAGATTGTCAGAGAGTACAGCAGGATATGGATAGGCTGGAAAATTGGGTGCAGAAATGGCAGATGGAATTTAATCTGGACAGATGCGAGGTGATGAATTTTGGTGGGTTCAATTCAGGTGGGAACTATAAAATAAATGGCAGAACCATTAGGAGTATCTACAGAGAGATCCGGCAGCACAGGTCCACAGATCTTAAAAGTGACAGCACAGGTGGAAAAGGTGGTGAAGAAAGCACATGGCATGATTGCCTTCATTGGCCGGGGCATCGAGTATAAAAGTTGGCAAATTATGTTAGTTATGTAAAATGTTGGTTAGGCCACATTGGAATGGTGTCCAATTCTGATCATCACACTACCAGAAGGACATGGAGGCTTTGGAGAGAGTACAGAAAAGCTACCAGGATGTTTTTGTTTATTCATTCATGGGACACGGGTGTTGCTGGCTGGCCAGCATTTATTGCCCATCCCTAGTTACCCCTTGAGAAGGTGGTGGTGAGCTGCCTTCTTGAATCGCTGCAGTCCATGTGCTGTGGGTTGACCCACAATGCCGTTAAGGAGAGAATTCCAGGATTTTGACCCAGCGACTATGAAGGAATGGCCGATATATTTCCAAGTCAGGATTGGTAAGTGGCTTGGAGGGGAACTTGCAGGTGATGGTGTTCCCATGTATCTGCTGCCCTTGTCCTTCTAGGTGGAAGTGGTCATGGGTTTGGAAGGTGCTGTCTAAGGATCTTTGGTGAATTGCTGCAGTGCATCTTGTAGATAGTACACACTGCTACTACTGAGTGTCGGTGGTGGAGGGATTGAATGTTTGTAGATATGGTGCCAATCAAGCGGGCTGCTTTGCCCTGGATGATGTTGGGCTTCTTGAGTGTTGTTGGAGCTGCTCCCATCCAGGCAAGTGGGGAGTATTCCATCTCACTCCTGACTTGTGCCTTATAGATGGTGGATAGGTTTTGGGGAGTCAGGAGGTGAGTTACTCGCTGCAGTATTCGTAGCCTCTGATCTGCTCTTGTAGCCACTGTGTTTATGTGGTGAGTTCAGTTTCTGGTCAATGGTAGCCCCAAGAATGTTGACAGTGGGGGATTCAGTGATGGTTACACCGTTGAATGTTAAGGAGCGGTGGTTAGAGTGTCTTTTATTGGCGATGGTCATTGCCTGGCATTTGTGTGGCACGAAAGTTATTTGCCACTTGACTGCCCAAGCCTGGATATTGTCTAGATCTTGTTGCATTTGAATATGAACTGCTTTACTATCTGAGGAGTTGTGAGTGCTAATCATTGTGCTACCGTGCCGTTATGGGCGGCATGTAACACAGTGGTTAGCACTGCTGCTTCACCGCTCCAGGGACCTGGGTTCGATTCCCGGCTCGGGTCACTGTCTGTGTGGGTCTCCTCCGAGTGCTCCAGTTTCCTCCCACGGTTCAAACATCTGTTGGTTAGGTTGATTGGCTAAAATTGTCCCTTAATGTTCTGAGATGTGTAGATTAGAGGGATTAGTGGGTAAATGTGTAGGGATATGGGGGTAGGGCCTGGGTGGGATTGTGATCGGTGCAGACTTGATGGGCCGAACGGCCTCTTTCTGCACTGTAGAGTTTCTATGATTCTGTGAGTGGTGCTGAACATTGTGCCGTCATTGGCAAACATCCCTACGTCTGACCTTATGATGGAGGGAAGGTCATTGATGAAGCAGCTGAAGATGGTTGGGCCGAGGACACTGACCCTGAGGCACTCCTGCAGAGATGCCCTGGAGCTGAGATTACTGGCTGAGATGAAAGTTTTTACACAGAGAGTGGTGGGGGCCTGGAATGCACTGCCAAGTGAGGTGGTTGAAGTGGTTACACTCGCCACATTTAAGACTTATCTTGATAGACAAATGAACATACAGGGAATAGAGAGATATAAACGGTTGGTCTAGATAGGACATCATGATTGGCGCAGGCTTGAAGGGCCTGTGCTGTGCTGTTCTTTACTCCTTGTTATTTGTAATATTATTCCCCAAACCAGCATCACCAAAACACATAATATCATTACTGATAGTGGGAGCTTGCTCTGTGCAAATTGGTTGTGGGGTCTGTCACACTGTAACAGCGACTACATTTCTAAAGTATTTAAAGTGACTGAACAGTGCTCTGGGGAGTCCTGGAGGATGTGGAAGGTGCTATATGAATGCATTGCCTTTTGCGTTTTACAATTGAATATGCTACGTTGTTTAATAAGAATAAATTAGGTTGATTGGTCATGCTAAGCCGCCCCCTTAGTGTCAGGGGGAATTAGCAGGGTAAGTATGTGCGGTTAGAGACAGGACCTGGGTGGGACCGTGGCCAGTGCAGACTCGATGGGCCGAATGGCCGCCTTTTGCACTATAGGGAATTCTATGATTCAATGCAAATGACCATTGATTCCAGGTCAATTGTTAATCATAAAATGAAGATCAAACAAGGTTATGAATGATAGAAGGGCAGGTATATGGAGTCGGGTCACAGAACAGCCACAGTCTCATTAGATGGGGGAGTACACTCATGGGAGTAGATGGCTTCCTCCCATTTCTATCTGGCTGTTGCCTCGAATAGTCACTGCCATCTGGCCTCAATTGACTTCTCCACCAACCTGCCCGTGTTGCAAAAGCAAATTCCTCATCCTTCAATTCTCTCGCTCTCTGGAGGCACATCAAATTGACTTTTGGACCCACTTATGCCATCTGGTTTCATAATAACCTGATATTCTTTGACATACACTTATTAATACTTCATTAGACGGTTTGGACTGACATTGACCGCAATGTCCTGGAGATGGCGCTGTCTTAGCTCAGTTGATGAAACCTGCACCATCGTGTCCCCTCGCTCAGACACAAGGATTGACTGACAGATCCTCGGGATTCTGGCATTCAGGAAAATCCAAGATCGTGTAGAACAGCCTTTAATAGAGATAAATGGGCTAAATATTGCAGATACCAAAAACGACACAGAGGCACAGTGGTTATTAGCATTGCTGTCTCTGAGCGTCAGGGACCCTGGGTTCAATTCCCAGCTTGGGTCACCATCATTGCAGAGTTTGCATGTTCTCCCCGTGTCTGTGTGGGTTTCCTCCGGGTACCCTGGTTTCCTCCCACGGTCCGAAAGACGTGCTGGTTGGGTGCATTGGCCCTCGGTGCACTCGAACAGGCACTGGAGTGGGGCAACGAGGGGATTTTTACAAGTAACTTCATTGCAGTGTTAATGCAAGCCTGTTTGTGTCACTGCAACTTTGTCAAGTCTTTTGGCAGGTCATTTCCTCCCACAGTCCAAGGGTTAGGTGGATTGGCCATCCTAAATTACCCCTTAAAATCAGGGAGACCAGTTGGGTAAATATGTGAAGTTACAGAGATAGGGTGTGGGTTGGATTGTTGTTGGTGCAGACTCGATGGGCCAAATGGCCTCTTTCTGTACTGTAGGGATTGTATGATCCCTAAGTTTCCAAAACAGCAATGGAGTTTCGATTCACTGTGCTTTATAGGTCCTGACTTTTGCTGGGATTCAGACCCACCAGTTGCTGCCTTTTCCCCAACTCCCACCCCTTCCTTTGCCCAATTCTTCACCCAGCAAGTGCAGACAGACGGTTTGACCTGGGAGAGGCCCAGTTGTCAGCTAGGGCTGGGGCTGGAGGGGTAGGGAAGGGGGGTGCGCTGCAGAGCGGGGTTGGTGGGATAGGGAGGAGTTGCTCAGTCCAGCAGTACTCCCTCATCTGAGTCACAGCAAAGTCATGGGATCAAGTCCCCTCCACTCCAGGTACCTGAGCACAAAACCCAAGCTGAGAATCTCACTGCAGCGCTGAGGGAGTGCTGCACTGTTGGAGGCGCCGTCATGAGAGCGAGATGTTAAACCGAGGGCCTGTTTGAGAGGGATGGAGGGCAATTGGAAGAAACGCAGGCTACAGAGACAGGGAGAAGCCATGGGCACAACAGAGAAAGCAATAAGGATTTTATTTTTTTTAAAGGAACTTTGTAGACCATTGGCAGAATTTTCCAGCTTTTGACGCCAGTGGGCTTCTCCAGTCCCGCTGCGGTGAATGGAGACTTGGCTGAGCTCCGCATTCTCGGTCCTCGCTTGCAGCGGGCTGTGGAAAGCTATTTTAGGAAGGATGTTAAAGTCAAAGTGAGTGTGCAGGAGGGAATCAGGAGATTGTTGGCAGTGATGAGGATGTGGAGCGACTTGGAAAGCTGGGCTTATTTCCCCATGGAGCACAGACAGTGAGGAGGAGATTAGACAGAGGCGTTCAAAATGATGAATGAATTGGATAGGGAGAATAAGGAGAAACAGGGAAGCAGGGAACGAGCTTTGCTGGCAAAGAAATGAGAGAGGAGATAATGACAACGTTTTTTTTTTGCAACTAAAATATCCAAACTGAGATTCAGAGATTTTTATTCAGCCAGAGTTCAGGAAGGTTTTTTTATAATCATGTTATAGGCATCGCTGGATAGACCAGCATTTAGTGCTCATCCCTAATTACCCTCCAGAAGGTGATGGTGGACCACTGCAGTCCCTGAGGTGTGGGTACACAATACTGTGCTGTTAGGGAGGGAGTTCCAGGGTTTAGACTCAACGACTGAAGGAACGATAATATATTTCCAAGTCATGATGTGGAGATGCCGGCGTTGGACTGGGATGGGTGCAAGTAAGAAGTCTTACAACACCAGGTTAAAGTCCATCAGGTTTATTTGGTATCACGAGCTTTCGGAGCGCTGCTCCTTCATCAGGTGAGTGACGAAGAAGCAACGCACTGAAAGCTTGTAATACCAAATAAACCAGTTGAAGTCGGGATGGTGAGTGACTCAGAGGGGAACCTCCAGGCGGTGGTATTCCCCAGGTATCTGCTGCTCTTCTCCTTGTAGATGGTAGCAGTCGTGGGGTTTGGAAGGCGCTGCCTGAGGAACCTCGCTGAGTTGCTGCAGGGCATCTTATAGATGGCTGCCACTGGGCATCAGTGTAGGGAGCGAATGTTTGTGGAAGGGGTGCCAATCAAGTTGGAGCTAGAGAAATGGTGTTAAGGCACAAATGAGTTGAATAGCAGAATCATCTTGAGGGGCTGAATGGCCTTCCTCTGTTGGAAATATTTAACTTGTTGGTGACACCAAACCACAGAAGGCAGCACAGAAACACCCAGCTAAAATATCACATCGCAGCTCAGCATCCAAACCTGTTTGGGAACTCATTTACACAGATTCAAACCAAATATTTACCCTGGGATTAAAATCTATTATCCATTGTAAGCCTGTCTAATGTAACACTCTCACCTTTCTGTAACTGGAGAGATAACAGTCATTCAGTGCAAAGATGTACTAAAGCCAAGACAAATTATACCAAGCTCCAGCCAAACACATTTTTAAAAAAAAATCCCTGCTCAATTTAAAATGTTATTCTTTTGAATTTCGAGTCCATCGTGTATTTTCCGGACAGCACATGAGAATTTTACCATGGCTAAATTTTTTAAATTGGAGTCATTGATTTTCTTGGATGCTGTCTGAATTCTCAGGATCCCAGGGAACAAATCAAATTTGACTTTAGCTTTCCAGCCACATTTGTCAATAGACAATATGATTGCTATGTTAATCTCTCACACCACCATCACCAATTCTCAGCGCCACCCATCAGCTGGCACAGGCTGCCAGCTGTCTGCGGTCACTCTCTCAGTATCTCACACACACATTCACATCCACATCCACATCCACACACAGACACACTCACACACTCTCACATACACACACAAGCAGACATACAAGCACGCACACACACACGCCCCCACATAGACACACAGATACACACATGGATCCACACTCAAATATACACATAGCCACACAACCATCACACACAGCAACACTCACACAAATACACATACCCATACACACACACATGCAGACTCGCACATACATGTGTGCACACTCACACACACTCACATACACGCACATGCATGCACACACGCTCACACACACAAATGCACACACGCTCACACACACAAATGCACACACGCTCACACACACAAATACACACACACAGATAAAGACAGACACACACACAGACACAGACACACACATGCATGTGAGCACACTCACACATACATGCATGTGTGTGCACACACGCTCACACACACAGATGCAGTCACACACACACAGACACATGCACACGCACACACACATACACAAGCACAACACACACACACACACCAGCACTTACACCTATATTCACACACACACATACACACAGACACACAGTAACACTCACACACATACACATACCCACACACACAGATACACACACACTCACACCTGCACACACCCACACACACACACCCATGTACACAGACAGTCACACACACATACTGTCACACATACACTCGCACACACATACACAGATATATGCTCTAACACAAAGTCATTGCCTTCTTATCATACTCATACCATTATCATAGAATCACAGAAAGGTTATGGTACACAAGCAGGCCATTCAGTCCATCCAATCCCTACTGGTTCTCTGTAAGAGCAACACAGCTAGTCTCACAGCCCCGGTTTTTTTCTCTGTTGCCCTCTCATTGTTATCTCTTTATCTCCACCACACTCTCAGGCCGAGCGTCCCAGACCCGAACCACTCTGCAGGGAAACACTTTTCCTTTGATTCTGTTGCTGTCCACCTTAAGTCTGTGTCCTCTGCGTTTTGCAACTTCACCCATGCAAAGTTTCTCTTTCTCTCTCTATTCTGTCCAGACCACTCGTAATATTGAAAACCTCGAACAAATTTCCTCTCAAGCATCTCTTCTCAAAGCAGCCCAGCTTCACCTTCCCCAATCTCGACACGTAACTGAAGTCCCTTATCCCTGGAACCAATCATTCAACCTTTTCTGAAACTTTTCTAAAACCTTCACATCCACTCTGAAGTGTAGTGCCAAGAATTAAACATAATGTGCAGTTGAAGCCATAACTGTGTTTTGTAGAGATTCACCATAATAATAATTCACCATTTGGGTGGCATGGCAGCACAGCGGGTTAGCACTGCTGCTTCACAGCTCCAGGGACCCGGGTTCGATTCCCGGCTCGGGTCACTGTCTATGTGGAGTTTGCACATTCTCCTCGTGTCTGCGTGGGTTTCCTCCGGGTGCTCCGGTTTCCTCCCACAGTCCAAAGATGTGCAGGTTAGGATGATTGGCCGTGCTAAACTTGCCCCTTAGTGTCCTAAGATGCTTAGGTTAGAGGGATTAGCAGGTAATAATATGTAGGGATATAGGGGAGTAGGGCCTGAGTGGGATTGTGGTCAGTGCAGACTCGATGGGCCAAAGGGCCTCTTTCTGCACTGTCGGTTCTATATCGTTCTTGTTTTTTTTCTCTTTGTGTCTCTATTTATAAAGTCCAGGATCTTGTATAACCTATCAGGGCGGCATGATGGCACAGTGGTTAGCATTGCTGCCTCACAGCACCAGGGACCTGGGTTTGACTCCCGGCCTTGGCTCACTGCCTATGCGGAGTCTGCATGTTCTCCCTGTGTCTGCATCAGTTTCCTCCGGGTGCTCCAGCTTTCCCCCACGGTCCGAAAGATGAGCTGGTTACTAAATTCTCCCTCGGTGTACCTGGCATGTGGTAACCAGAGGATTTTTGCAGTAACTTCATTGCAGTGTTAATATAAGCCTACTTATGACAATAATAAACTTTGAAACTTAAAATTGCTTTATCAAGCTCCTTTAATGATTTGGATACAACGCTTCGAGATTCCTCTAATCCTGCACAAACTTTAGAATTGCAGCCTTTATTTTTTACTTTGTTTCTCTCATGTTCTTCCTACTAAAATATATCATTTCACAAATATCTCTATTGAATTTTATCTGGCCACATATCTGCCCATTCCAACCAATTCACCAATCATGAACGTAGCCCAATCCATCATGCAAACCAGCCTCCCATCCATTGACTCCGTCTACACTTCCCGCTGCCTCGGAAAAGCAGCCGGCATAATTAAGGACCCCACATACCCCGGACATTCTCTCTTCCACCTTCTTTCATCGGGAAAAAGATACAAAAGTCTCAGGTCACGTACCAACGGACTCAAGAACAGCTTCTTCCCTGCTGCTGTCAGACTTTTGAATGGACCTACCTTACATTAAGTTGATCTTTCTCTACACCCTAACTCTGACTTTAACACGACATGCTGCATTGCCTCCTTTCCTTCTCTATGAACGGTATGCTTTGTATAGCGTGCAAGGAACAATACTTTTCACTGTAAACTAATATATCTGGCAATAATAAATCAAATCAAATCAACCATACTTTTTGAAGTTTGTCACTATCCTTCTCCCAGTTCACAACATATATCAGAGTGATGTGATAGCACTGGAGAGGGAACAGAGGAGATTGACCAGGATGCTGCCTGAGCTGGAGAGCTTTAGTTACAGAGAGAGATTGGATAGACTGGGGGTTGCTTTCCTTGGAGCAGAGGACACTGAAGGGGGGAACATGACTGAGATGTAGAAAATTCTAAGGGGCAGAGATGAGTCGCAAAAACCCAGCCTGCAGGTGCAGCAGGTGGTCAGGAAGGCGAATGGGATGCTGGCCTTCATAGCGAGGGGGATTGAATATAAAAGTAGGGAGGTCTTGCTGCAGCTGTATAGGGCATTGGTGAGGCCGCAGCTGGAGTACTGTGTGCAGTTTTGGGCGCCGCACCTGCGCAAGGATATTTTGGCCTTGGAGGGAGTGCAGAGGAGGTTTACTAGGCTGATACCGGAGTTGAGGGGGTTGAGCTATGAGGAGAGGCTGAATAAACTAGGCTTGTACTCGTTAGAGTTTAGAAGAATGAGGGGAGATCTCATTGAGACGTATAAGATGATGAATGGGATGGATAGGATAGAGGTGGAAAGACTCTTCCCGCTCAAAAAAGACAGTAGGACTCGGGGGCACAGCCTCAAGATAAAGGGGGGGCGGTTCAGAACGGAGTTGAGGAGGAACTTCTTCACTCAAAGGGTGGTGAATCTCTGGAATTCTCTGCCCGTTGAAGTGGTGGAGGCTGCCTCGCTAAATATTTTTAAGAAGCGGGTTGATGGGTTTTTGATAAGAGAGGGGATTGAGGGTTATGGGGAGAGGGCGGGAAAGTGGAACTGAGCCACGACAGATCAGCCATGATCTTATTGAATGGCGGGGCAGGCTCGAAGGGCCAGATGGCCTACTCCTGCTCCTATTTCTTATGTTCTTATGTTCTTATGTTCTTATAGGCAGGAAGGAACTTTTTCCCTTCTCGGAGGGATCAATGATCAGGGGGCATGGATTAAAGGTAAGAGGCAGAAGGTTTAGAGGGGATGTGAGGAAAAACCTTTTCACCCAAAAGGGTGGCGGGAGTCTGGAATTCATTGCCTGAGAGGGTGGCAGAGGCAGAAGCCCCTCATAACATTTAAGAAGCAATTAGATTAGCTGTAATGCCATGTGCTATGGGCCAAGAGCTGGAAATGGGATTGGAGTAGTTGGCCGGTTTGTCTTTGACCAGCACAGACATGATGGGCTGAAGGGTCATTTTCTGCGCTGTAAGCCTCTAGACTCTGTGATTTCCAAGTTTTGTGTCCACATTGAAATTGTACCCTGCGTCTCCTTACTTTGCTCATTAATCTTGGATGTGTCTGATCTGATTGTGGTGACTTAAGTACAGCCAGCCTTTCTAATATCTCCATTGTATCAATGTTTAGCCCATCTACTGTCTCAACTACCTCCCCTTTCACTATGACGCTGGCAGCATCTTCCTCAGTACAGACAGACCACACTCTGTCCCCATGCTCAGATTCCTGAGTGGCTGATTCTGAATCAGCCACTCTCCCCACTCCATGATTTGATTTATTATTGTCACATGTATTAACATACAGTGAAAAGTATTGTTTCTTGCGCGCTATACAGACAGAGCATGCCGATCATAGAGATGGAACTGAGAGAGTGCAGAATGTAGTGCTACAGTCATAGCCAGGGTGTAGAGAAAGATCAACTTAATGTGAAGTAGGTCCATTCTAAAGTCTGATGGCAGCAGGGAAGAAGCTGTTCTTGAGTTGGTTGGTACATGTCTTTTGTACCTTTTTCCTGATGGAAGGAGACGGAAGAGAGAATGTCCGGGGTGTGTGGGGTCCTTAATTATGCTGGCTGCTTTTCCGAGGCAGCGGGAAGTGTAGACAGAGTCTACACAGGATGGGAGGCTGGTTTGTGTGATGGACTGGGCTACATTCACAACCTTTTGTAGTTCCTTGTAGTCTTGGGCTGAGCAGGAGCTGATACCAAGCTCTGCTGCTCTTTTACTATTAATATGCCCACAGAACGCTTTCAGATTATGTTTCACATTAGCTGCCAGTCTCTTCTCATACTCTCACTTTGCTGTACTCAGGTCTGTTTGTCACTCCCACCCCGCCCTAATAACTTCCACTGTCAGCCTCATTCTCAATTGGATTATCAGATTGATATTTATCACATCCTTCCGCGCAGACAGTGACCCGAGCCGTGAATCGAACCTGCGTCCCTGGCGCTGTGGGGCAGCATTGCTAACCACTGTGCCGCCGTGCCACCCCCGCAAAAGCTCACTCATCGACGTTTCACCCCTCTTGGTTGAGCTCCGTATCGCGTCGGGATTTTTGTTTTGTTGGTAAGATGGGAGTGGGTGCGAAACCGGGCCCCGTCACCACACGGAGTGCAGCCCTCCAAGGATAGAGCTGTTCTCTCTCTCACACACAGTGACACTGACACTCAGCGCCCTGGAAGTAGGGGCAGTTCGTGCCCCCTCGTCAGTATCACAGCTTCCTCAGCGAAAAAGGCAATCCGTCACAACCGAGTAAACAGGGATTGTAACACCCTGGCTCACATCCACTCTCACCTCGCAAATCTCTCTTCCTTGAGAGGTTTTCTTCTTCCCCCCCACTCTTCCCCGATTGCTTTCAGGTTCCCTGCTGTGACGGAATGAATTAAGGGGAGAACATGCAGTGCAAACTTGCACATAACTGCGCTGATTGTACAGAGTGACCGATCTAATACTCTGTGTTCCTCTTGGGCTATTTTTACACTCAAGTAAGCATTGCTTGAATTCAAAGAGGTTTCTACTGAATTGAAAACACTCCTAGCATTTATTCTGAGTGGAATCGTTCTGGGGTGGGGAAGAGACGGGGGCTCCAAATTGAACTTATTTCCAATTGAAGCAAGTTAGGCACAATTATTAAGATCTCGCCTGTACATATTGATACTAAATGTGTGTGGCTTTGCTCTGCATGCTGCAATGATTTATGGAATTGGAGAATTGTTTCGGAGCACCTAGTGCACTTTGGTCACCGTTAATACAGATCGCCAGCGAGTAACAGGCCCCGTGCATTGCGACCCAAGGAGTTTAAGTCAAGGAGGGAGTGACAGCGCCTGGAAGAAACCCAGCTAATGCACGACTCCGTTTTGTTTTGCAGTGTTAAGCAATGACTTCACTGAGGTTACATTTGATTTCATGTTAAACTTACCCCCTTGACCAAGGGGAAAATCATAGAATCCCTACAGTGCAGAAGGAGGCCATTCGACCCATCGAGCCTGCACCCACCACAATCCCACCCAGGCCCCGTTCCCGTAACCCCCACATATTTACCCTGCTAACCCCCCTGAGACTAGGGTCGATTTAGCATGGCCAATCCGCACAGCTTTAGGGTGTGGGAGAAAACCGGAGCACCCAGAGGAAACCCACACAGATATGGGGAGAATGTGCAATCTCCACACAGGCAGTGACCCCAAGCTGGTAATTGAACCCGAGTCCTTGTCGCTGCGAGGCAGCAGTGCTAACCCCTGTGCCCCCCCCATCCATTTCTATTTCTTATGTTCTTATCCACGCTTCAATCTTTCAGAAAGAGGCCAATCGGCCCACCTGGTGTTTTTTTAACCTCCCGATGGCGTAATCCTGCCCTCCTCTCACTCCCCTCCTCCTTAAGCAACAAATTCCTTTTCCTCAAACAAGGAAATTTATCAACTTTGTTTCCGTGACAGATTTTTTTTATTCATTCGTGGGACTTGAACGTTGCTGGCTGGGCCAGCATTTTGTGTCCATCCCTGTTTCTCCTTGAACTGGATGGTTTATTAGGCCATTTCAGAGGGCAACAGAGAGCCAACCACATTGGAACTACAAAAGGTCATGAATGTAGCCCAATCCATCACGCGAACCATCCATTGACTCCGTCCACACTTCCTGCTGGCTTGCCAAAGCAGCCGGATAATTAAGGACCTCACGCACCCCGGACATTCTCCCTTCCACCTTCTTCCTTCGGGAAAAAGATACAAAAATCTGAGGTCACGCACCAACCAACTCGAGAACAGCCTAGAACATAGAACATAGAAAAACTATAGCACCAACAGGCCCTTCGGCCCACAAGTTGCGCCGATCATATCTCTACCTACTAGGCTTACCTATAACCCTCAATCCTATGAAGTCCCATGTACTCATCCAGAAGTCTGTTAAAAGACCCAAAGCTTCTTCCCTGCTGCTATCAGACTTTTGAATGGACCTACCTCGCATTAAGTTGATCTTTCTCTACACCCTAGCTATGACTGTAACACAACATTCTGCAGTCTCTTGTTTCCTTCTCTATGAATGGTATGCTTTGCCTGTATCGTGCACAAGAAACAATACTTTTCACTATATACTAATACGTGTGACAATAATAAATCACATCAAAATCACATTGCTGTGGCTCTGGAGCCACATGTAGGCCAGACCAGGTAAGGATGGCAGATTTCCTTTCATAAAGGACATTAGTGAACCGGATGGGCTTTTGCACCAATGGACGATGGTTTCATGGTTGTCCATGAGATTCTTAATTCCAGATGTTTTCTTCTACTGAATTCAAATTCTGCCATCTGGATTCAAACCCGGGTCCACAGAGCATTAGCTGAGGTTTTGGAATAATGGTCTGGCAATAATATCACTCGGTCACCATCTCCATATAGATTGCGGCCCAGAACCGTGGATTATTGCTATTTATGTTACTAAGAAAGAAGGGAGAATGAACTCACGTTTCTATGACCTCAGAATATGTCAAAGCGCTTTACAGCCAATGAACTACTTCAGACGTGCGGTCAATGTTGTTATGTAGGAGCCTTAGCCACCAGTGTGGGCACAGCAAGCTCCCACAAGCAGCAGCGTGATAGTGGCCAGGTAACCCGCTTGAATGGCGTTGGTTGGGAATAAATATTGGTCGGGGCACCTCAGATCAATCAAACAGAAAAACAACGTGGGCGTTGGAAACTGGAAGTGACGCATTAGCCCCTGGGAGTGGTCGGGGACGTCGGAGGGTGGTGCCCACTTGGTGGGTTCACCTGGCACTTTCATGGTCCGTGGCGGTGACCACTGAACAGCCCGATGGTGCAACTTGGGCAGACCAGTGTGCCAGGGACAGTGCCAAGGGTGGGGGGCCATGATGGAAGGGGTGGGGTTATGGAGGTGGGGTCAGATGGTGGGGTCATGCAGGGATGGATTGTGAGGTCGGTCATGATGTGGTTGGGGGGGGCATGTCGGGGTGGCGTGTTTGGTAAATGGGTGAAAGGAAACCCATTTTGTGTTTGGTTAGCTTTACTCCATAATGACATATAGTAAATTTGCATCCTCTTTCGCATCATGTTTTTAACCGCGTTCTGTGCCTTTGCTAATTGATATGAGACACTGACAGGGGTAGATGACCTCTTAACCCATCTTTAGGGTGATCTTACATATGAAATAGGATTAACAGCAGGTTAAAAGGCCCTTTGAGCCTCTGGATACCTTCATAAAGACAATAAACGTTTCCTTGATGTTGCTGTTAACATTCCAAGAATAGATTTTTTTTTGGAAGGGGGCACAATTTATCTATCTAAAAAATAATTAATCCAATTAGCAAGAGAAAGCAAAGGAATTAAATGAATACTCCTTTGAAAATAAAGAGCGACCATCAATCGCCTCAATCGATCCAGTGGAGATGAAACGCAAACGTTTTAAATGTTCCCGCTTGATCTCGAAGGATGAGGAACACACACTCTGCAGTCCAGCTGCCCTCTGCATCTCGTCGTGGTTCACTATGGCCAGAGGCTCCATAGAAACCCATCGCATCTTGCCCGTTGTGCTGTGTTGCCATGGAAACAAGGCTAGGCCACAGGCATCAGGAACTTTGCATTAGGATCATTTTCTTGCGCTAGGTTTGAACGGCTAAGATTGAGTGAATGAAATAGAGAATCATTTATTGTATGTATTGAAACCAAGGGCTTGGTTTTAAATCTATGAAGGGATCAATATTTTATTCATTTTGAGTTTATTTATTAGTGTCACAAGTGGGCTTACATTAACGCTGCAATGAAGTTACTGTCCCCTAGGATTTGATGCATTATATATATTTCATATATTCAAAAAGTGGTAGTTTGGAATTTTACCGAACCACGGGAATCAGAGCTACCCGACACGAAAGGGACAATTTAGTGCGGCCAATCCACCTAACCCCACATTTTTGGAGTGTGGGAGGAAACCGGAGCACCTGCAGGAAACCCAGGCAGACATGGGGAGAACGTGCAAAATCCACACAGACAGTGACCCAAACTGGGTATCGAACCCATGTCCCTGGCGTTGTGAGGCAGCAGTGTTAACCACTGTGTCACCCCCCCCCACCCCCCGTGCCACAGTGTGACCCCCGCCTCTGAATGAAAAGCTCTAAGTCTGAGTCCCATTCTGGGATTTGATGGCCATGGAAAGGTCCATTGATCCACTAGTGGGATTTTACATCCGGAATTAAGAATCTCATGCCATAGGGATGATGTGGAAATTGCTCAGGCTTTGGTTCCCCCCTTCAAAGTTTCTGCTCACACCAGTTGCTTCCTTTTTAGTTACCTTCGTTCTGCTTCATGACCCTCTTGCTATTACCTGGACTCTGGACAGTGGGGGCTAGAAGGCTGAACGGCCTTGCTTTGCTCCTGCACGATCCCAAAGAGTGTTTATACAAATGAAGAGAGGGCCTTGCCAGGTGAGCGTAACAGATAGAGCTGGGAAAGTGTGACAAAGAGGCATTAGGGGATTAAAGGATTAATGTGAAGATCAGAGTCGGCCACATGTAGTATCCGACTGAGCTTATCACAGGGCCATTCACACAGCGAGAAGATTGGAATCTGAATGCAAATTACATCCATGTTAATGGTCAAGTGCTTTCTGCCATGTACAGAATGGATGAGTTTTTGCTGCGACTTTTAGTGAGTCAGGTTATTCAGCAATAACGATCAGACACTATATCGCACAGACACAGTAAACTCTAGAATGATCTCTCTAAGCCTCTGCCATTCTCCGTCCCTCTCTCTGTCCTCCCCTAAGTTGCTCCTTCAGACCTACTCCGTTGACCAAGGTTTGATCACCTTCCCGTTTGTCACAGAATCCTAGAATCCCTACAGTGCAGAAGGAGGCCATTCGGCCCATCGAGTTTGTACCTACCGCAGTCCCACCCAATCCCTATTCCCGTAACCTCGCACATTTACCCTGCTAATCTCCAGACACTGGGGTCAATTTGGCACGCCCGATCCACCTAACCTGTGCATCTTTGGAGCGTGGGAGGAAACCGGAGCACCCGGAGGAAACCCACCCCTCACACGGGGAGAATGTGCAGACTCTGCACAGACAGTGATTGAAGCCAGAATTGAATCTGGCTCCCTGGCACTGTGAGGCAGCTGTGCCCATTGTGCCCGCACTGACAACAGCCCCACCCAGCTACTAATCCCCCTGACACGAAAGGGACAATTCAGCATGGCCAATCCACCTAACCCCACATTCTTGGAGTGTGGGAGGAAACCGGAGCACCCGGAGGAAACCCAGGCAGACATGGGGAGAACGTGCAAACTCCACACAGTCAGTGACTCAAGCCAGGAATCGAACCCAGGTGGCTGTGAGGCCGCGATGTCAACTGCTGTGCCACTGTGTCGCCCCCCACCCCCCCATGCCACCCTGTGACCCCCGCCTCTGAGTGAGAAGCCCTAAGTCTGAGTCCCACTCTGGTACTTAATGGTCATGGAAGCTGTATTCGAGAGGTGGCCAAATGAGTGCAAATCTTTCCAGTGAGGTAAGAGTAGGAGAGTCTCCTGGTCCGGCTGGGCAGTGTGGTAACTGCAGTGGATCAGCCTCCCTTGCTGGGATTTTACTGCCTTGGCTCGTAAGGTCCCCCTCGAGGCCATTCGGCGAGCCTCACCCACCCCGATCCTGGGGTGGGCGAGGTGATAAAATCCTAGTCCCTGTGTCAAAAGATTCCACAGGCGGGCTCTTGCTACGGGCGGCACCCCAGTGTAACCGCCCTCCTGGCTTTGGGGGGCTATCAGAGACGGCACTGTTGAGATCAGCCTGAATTGCCCCATAGGAAGTTGGTGGCGATTGGTTTCTTGAATACAGTAGAGTGTCTCATTCAGCCACTGCGGGGCCAACCACATTGCTGTGGCTCTGGAGTCACATGTAGGCCAGATCAGGTGGGGACAGCAGATTTCCTTCCCTAAAGGACATTAGTGAATGGGATGGGATTTATCTGCTTGTTTTGTGACCACCAGATGGTGCAGTGGATTAAACAGTGTTTTTTTTACCTCAGATCGAATGTACATTGAAGCTCTCTTCTTGCTGTTGAGGGGTTTTTGGATTAGAAGTACTTACAACCCTATTCCCAATGGGCCCCAGCACTCTTGAGAGCAGACAGGATAGCTGACATGACAAACACCTCACACTGATGGTGTGGGGAACGTAGGTGGTCTGGTGCCTCGAGACATTGAGGAGAAGTTTGTGAGAGTGAAGAGGTTCTGCCTCAGTAATGGCGGGGAGTTGGGGGGAAGGCCTGGTCATTCCTGACGTTCACACTAAATCCCCAAAAGGTGGAGAGCGCTTTACTGCCTTGGTTAATTATTTTCAGCCAAAGGTTTTCAGAGAACAGGAGATTTGTAGATGAACAAAGGCCAAGGACGGTTTGGGTTGCCCGCTATCATTCTAACAGACAAATGATACAATGATAATGGAGCCATTGTTTAATCCCAGTATCAATCTCTAACAAAGATTTCCAAATTCCAGCCATATCGTTCACAGTGAAGTGAAAGATATGTGAAGTGATTTTTGATTTGATTTATTATTGTTACGTGTATTAACACACAGTGAAACGTCTTGTTTCTTGTGCGCGATACAGACAAAGCACAGAGAAGGAAAGGAGAGAGTGCAGAATGTAGTATTACAGTCAAACTAGGGTGTAGAGAAAGGTCAGTCTAGTGAAGGTAAGTCCATTCAACAGTCTGACAGCAGCAGGGAAGAAGCCGTTCTTGAGTCGATTGGTACGTGACCTCAGACTTTTGTATCTTTTTCCCGATGGAAGAAGGTGGAAGAGAGAATGTCCGGGGTGCGTGGGACCCTTAGTTATACTGGCTGCTTTGCTGAGGCAGTGGGAAGTGTAGACAGAGTCAATGGATGGGAGGCTGGTTTGCCTGATGGATTGGGCTTCATTCACAACCCTTTGTACTTTCTTGCAGTCTTGGACATACAAAGCTTTGAAACAATCAGAAAGAATGCTTTCTATGATGCATCTGTAAAAGTTGGTGAGAGTCACAGCGGACATGCCAAATTTCCTCAGTCTTCTGAGAAAGTAAAGGCATTGGTGGGCTTTCTCGCCAGGTTCCCACTGTGTCTGAGGGTTGGAGAATCCCGGGACTTGGGAGAATCTGGCCTCAATCGAATTCTCTGGGATTGGAGGGGTGTTGGAGAATTGTGGGTATGGTCAGTATTGACGCCAAACCCCATTGCGAACCTCCCAGCCGCAGCTCCCGTCTATAATCCGATTGTCGCCCAGTAAGGGTGGGAACCAGATTCGCACATTTAATTAAACATTTAAATAAGCGTGCTGAGTCCGATTGAGGCCGGATTCTCCCAAGTCCTGGGATTCTCCGACTCTCGGACGCAATGGGAACCCGGTGAGAATCACGGCTGGATTGCAGAAACGGAGACCTGACATGATGGCCAGGCTGAAGGGGAGGGCCACCAAAGGCCCTGGGTAGTCAAGTACATGGCTGGGGAGTGCCCATCAGGTTGTGCCAACAGACATACTGGCAGGAGGTGCCAAGGTGGGGTGGGGGCTGAAGGGAGAGGGGCTGAGTGGTGGCGGACCTGAAGGGGTTAGAGCCTAATGGGGTGGAGCATATGGGGGGCAATGAAGGGGGTGTCATGATGTTGGGGGGTCATTAAGAGTGGGGTTCTGAAGAGGGGGCATGAAGGTGGAGGGCCCCCATGCCCCATTTCCGGGGGACACTCATTGCCCATCCTGAATTGCCCTTGCGTAGACGCTTGTCAGCTACTGACAACTGAGACCCTTTCGGAGGCCAGTTAGGAGTCGATGGCATTGGTATGAGGTCTGGAGTCACGTGTGGGCCAGGCTGGGCAAGGATGGCAGATTCCCTTCCTCTGAAGGTCATTTGTGAGCCAGAGGAACATTTAGCTCCACGATCAGTATTATAACAGGACCAGCTTCTTAAAACCAGGGCTGGAATTTTCCGACTCGCCCGCAGCTGGGATTCTCCAGTCCCGCTGCAGTGAATAGAGATTTGGCTGAATCTCCAGTTCTCTGTTCTGTCTGGCAGTAGTGGTAGGGCATGTGAGACTGGAGAATTCCGGGCTAGGTATACTCCTTGGAATCATAGAATCCTTACAGTATCGAAGCAGGCCATTCAGCCCATTGAGTCTGCACCAACGATTTACCTTGCTAATCCCTCTAACCTATACACCTTGGGTCACTAAGATAGAATCTTAGAAGGAGCACCAACAACAATCCCACCCAGGATCTACCCCTGTAACCCCACGTATTTATTGTACTAATCCTCCCTGTTACTAAGGGACAACTTAGCATGGTCAATCAACCTAACCAACACATCTTTGGACTGTGGGAGGAAATCTGGAGCACCCGGAGGAAACCCACGCAGACACGAGGAGAATGTGCAGAGTTCACACATAGTGACCCAAGCCGGGAATCGAACCCGGGTCCCTGGCGCTGTGTGGCAGCAGTGCTACTCACTGTGCCACCGTGCCACTCCAATTGGATTTAAATCCCTCCCAGCTGCAGCGGTGGGATTTGAGCTCACGTCTCTGAATTTTAGTCCAGACCCCTGAATTGCTAGCTTGGTTACATGGAAATATAAATCGATTATCTCTCTTCCATCAAACAGGGGGGGATCATTTCTCCGTCCCTGCTGTGGAATGCTATTGCTTCATTCTCCTCCCACTCTGTGACCAAAGACTTAAATTTCGTGTTTGTCTTTGATCTGTTTCTGTTGAGTGTTCAGTCCCTGGGGTTTCAATCATTTCTCTGCTAATGTCTGTACTTGTAACCTCTTGAAGATCTAGGATCCAATTCAAGCTTCATCTTCAAGATAAATGAGGCTGGTAATTGTCTTCTTCGACTGGAATTTCTCCAAAGTGATTGGTTTTGGACTGCCCGGTGTAACTCCTACTCGCCCGACTGTGGAGGAGAAGTTTACTTGTTTAAAAAAACGTTTTTGCTGGACTGACTTTATTCATCAGAGGGGGTGAGTTTTGTACTTCAGTCTGAGAACCGCAGAAAGAGGCCATTCAGCCCATCATGCCTCTGCCAGCTCTTTGAGAGAGGTTTGATTTGATTTGATTTATCATTGTCGCATGTATTAACATACAGTGAAAAGCATTGTTTCTTGCGCGCTATACAGACAAAGCATACTGTTCATAAAGAAGGAAAGAAGAGAGTGCAGAATGTAGTGTTACAGTCAGAGCTTGGGTGTGGAGAAGGATCACCTTAATGCAAGGGAAGTCCATTCAAAAGTCTGATAGCAACAGGAGAAGCTGTTCTTGAGTCAGTTGGTACGTGAACTCAGACTTTTGTATCTTTTTCCTGACGGAAGAAGGTAGAAGAGAGAATGTCCGGGGTGTGTGGGGGTCCTTAATTATGCCGGCTGCTTTTCTGAGGCAGCGGGAAGTGTAGACGGAGTCAATGGATGGGAGATGTTTGCCGATGATCATATCCCTAACTTGTGCCTTGTATATTATAGAATCCCTACAGTACAGAAGGAGGCCATTTGGCCCATCGCATCTATACCTACCACAATCCCACCCAGGCCCTATTCCTGTAACCCCACACATCTACCCTGCTAATCCCCCGACGCTAGGGTCAATTTAGCATGGCCAATCCACCTAATCATCGTCTGCACCGACTCTCTGACACAGTATCTTACCCAGGCCCTCTCCCGCACGTTATCCCTGTAACCCCCACTTTTTACCATGATTAATCCATCTAATCCTCCGCACCTTGGGACACTAAGGAGCAATTTAGCACGGCCAATCCAATCTTTGGACTATGGGAGGAAAAAAACCGGAGCACTTGGAGGAAACCAACGCAGACATGGGGGAGAGCGGGCAAACTCCACACAGACAGTGACCCGAGGCTGGAATTGAACCCGGGTCCCTGGTGCTGTGAGGCAGCAGTGCTAACCACTGGGCCACTGTGCCATGGGCAGGCTTTGGGGAGCCAGGAAGTGAGTCACTCACTGCAGAATATTGAAAGAAATTAAATTGTCTTACACTTCATGTGGCGTCAAATTTGAACTGATTTGTGAGAGACCTTTCCGGATAAAGATACACTCAGTTGTGGGTCAGACCCTCAGCATCCGTGGGAAGCTTTCAAGGAGTCCACCAAATCAGCATGTTTTAAACTTAGAGATAAAGATAGAGATAACTAGACTATACAGCGGACAGGCCTGGCCCAAAACCGGAGAATCCCGCCCAAGGCTTACGGACCGCTGTGTGATCTACCCCACCCCGCCCGCTACGATTCCCATTGGGACCGGGACAGGAGAATTCTCCCAACAATCTGTAAAGAAATAATCTCATTCTGTGAGCAGGGACACGGAAGGAAAAGAGAGCGAGACTGATTCTGTTGTTGATTGCTAAGAATGAGATATGATATCCAGGTATTTGCTTCAACCGACCTTCAAACCAAAAGGTTTACGTTAGAGCACCTGTGTGATTGGGTTGGTGAGGTATCACCGCTGGTATTGGAGGGGGAAAGTTCCTGCCCCTCCTCCTGGAGAGTTGGCCACAGATTCTTTACCCATCAGCCAGTGTGGCACGCGCTCTCCCTGCGCCATGTCTTAATCATGTACGCGGGGCAATGGGACAATGGAGTTTGATGTCTATTTCGTCGGATGTGATGGGCCTGGAATTAATCGAAGAATATCAGCGAATGTCCGACTCGTTCCGCCTCTCATTGTTTATCCGCCTGGTGGCAACTGTTTACAGAGCTTGGCCACGGGCACCAGGTCAAACTGCCCACTGCCAGCTCCAAAGGGTCTGAGCTGAAGAACAAAGAAAATTCCAGCACAGGAACAGGCCCTTCGGCCCTCCAAGCCTGCACCGAGCATGCGGCCCAACTGAACTAAAACCCCTTACCCATCCAGGGACCATATCCCCCTATTCCCATCCTACTCATGTATTTGTCCAGATGGCTCTTAAAACTCACCATCGTATCCACTTCCACTGCCTCTCCCAGCAGCGAGTTCCAGGCACCCACCACCCTCTGTGTAAAAAAAATCTGCCTCGTACATCTCCCTTAAACCTTGCCCTTCACACCTCAAACTTATGCCCCTTAGTAATTGATTCTTCCACCCTGGGAAAAAGCTTTTGACTATCTACTCTGTCCATGCGCCTCATAACCTTGTAGACTTCTATCAGGTTGCCCCTCAACCTCTGTCGTTCCAGTGAGAACAAACCAAGTTTCTCCAACCTCTCTTCGTGATTGAGTCGCAGGCACGTGCTTCTGTAGCTCTTGCGGCTAAAGGGATCAAGGGATATGGGGGGAAGACGGGATCGGGATATTGAATTCGATGATCAACCATAATCAAGATGAATGGTGGGGCAGGCTTGAAGGGCTGAATGGCCTCCTCCTGATTCCAGTTTCTACATTTCTATGTTTCAGCCACACAAGGTGTGGACAACTACAGTAAGGAGTCTCACAACACCTGTTAAAGTCCAACAGGTGCATTGGAATCACAAGCTTTTGGAGCACTGTCCCTTCATCGCGTGAGAGACTCCAAAAGCTCGTGATTCCAAATAAACCTGTTGGACTTTAACCTGGTTTTGTGAGACTTCTTACTGTGCCCACCCCAGTCCAACGCCGGCATCACCACCTCATGGACCACTTAAAATTGGGAAGTGAACTTGGAACTTTGAAGCGAGCTATATACGGTTACTTTCTGTTAGAATCATAGAGGTTTATAGCATGGAAACAGGCCCTTCAGCCCAACTTGTCCATGCTGCCCTACTTTTTAGACACCTAAGCTAATCCCAATTGCCTGCATTTGGCCCATATCCCTCTGTACCCATCTTATCCATGTAACTACCTAAATGCTTTTTAAAAGACAAAATTGTACCCGCCTCTACTACTACCTCTGGCAGCTTGTTCCAGACACTCACCACCCTCTGTGTGAAAAAATTGCCCCTCTGGACACTTTTGTATCTCTCCCCTCTCACCTTAAACTTTTGCCGTCTAGCTTCCCCTACTTTTGGGAAAAGATATTGACTATCTAGCTGATCTGTGCCCCTCATTATTTTATAGACCTCTATAAGGTCACCCCTCAGCTTTCTATGCTCCAGAGGAAAAAGTCCCAGTCTATCCAGCTTATAACTCATCCCGGTAGCATCCTAGTAAATCTTTTCTGCACTCTTTCTAGTTTAATAATAATCTTTCTATAATAGGGTGACCAGAACTATTCACAGTATTCCAAGTATGTCTTGTACAACTTCGACAAGATGCCCCAATTCCTGTATTCAATGTTCTGACCGATGAAACCAAGCATGCCGAATGTCTTCTTCATTGCTCTGTCCACCTGTGACTCCACTTTCAAAGAGCTATGAACATGTACCCCTAGATCCCTTTGTTCTGTAACTCTCCCCAACGCCCTACCATTAATTAAGTAAAAAACTGTTGTGGGTTTGCAAACCTGAGTTGGTTTTTACTGCTGTTGTGTTACATAGAATCCCAACAGTGCAAAAGGAGGCCATTGGGCCCATCGAGCCTGCACCGACAACAATCCCACCCAGGCCCTATCCCCGTATTCCCATGTATTTACCCTGGCTAGTCCCCCTGATACTAAGGGGCAATTTAACATGGTCAAACAACCTAACCAACACATCTTTGGAGTGTGAGAGGAAACTGGAGCACCTGGATAAAACCCACACAGCCATGGGGAGAACATACACACAGACAATGACCCGAGGATGGGGTCTGTGACCCTGACCCTGAGGATGAACCTGGGTCCATGGCAGCAGATGTTAACCACTGTACCTCCGTGTCACCCTTGGTGTTCCAGGCCTCCATCAATTTTTATGACGTGGGACAGGGACTTCAGAAACTATAAGGGTTGAGATTCCCTGATCTGCCTCACATTCTTCACTGCCCTAATCTATTTTAAACCATTTTAGAAATCGATGCGCGTGATATTAGTGCATGAATGTTTAATGCGCTGTTGCAGTCTGCATCTTTCCGCTAACCCATTGTAAGCATTTAATCAAAGGTTATGACTCTGTTACAGTGCTGTCAAAAAACTGTGATGTTAATGTGTTTGCAAACTAATATCACGTACACTCTCCCACAGCTAATGTACTTACAAAAGGAGTTTAATTTTCCCATCATTTCTCCTGATATGTTACTCCATCCCCATGGTTCAGTTTCTTCGGTTTATAATTTCCTCGCCCTCTTTTCATTCTACTCCTTACCTGCTCTTATCGTTTCTTATTCTTTTTTCTTTCTCCTTCAACAGCAGCTGATGTTACCAGCACCTCTGCAACCTCTGGAAACAGCTGGAGAGTTCATCCGATACTTCCCAGTCACTATATTCTTCTTTAAGATGTCCGCTTTGTTGATATCCAGGAACACACCAGTCTTTTTATTTTTTGGTGGGGTGTGGGTGTCGCTGGAAAGGCCAACATTTGTTGCCCAATCTTAATTGCTGCTGAACTGAGAAACTTGCTTCTCTATACAGGCGCCAAGGGTAATCCAGGGACCCAGTGTAATCAAGCACCCAGGGTAATTCAAAGACCCAGTGTAATCCAGGGACCCAGAGTAATCCAGAGACCCAGTGTATTTCAGGGACCCAGTGTAATCAAGCACCCAAGGTAATCCAGGCACCAGTGTAATCTAGGGATCCTGGGTAATCCAGAGACCCAGTGTAATGCAAGCAGCCAGGGTAATCTAGCCGGGTTTAGGGTTTGTGTTACTGTGAACGTTGAATCAAATGATTGACCAAATCCGGCTCACTGCAGGATTGACTCTGTGCCCATGGCTTTTAAAACCTGGTGTTGTCAGACTTTTTACTGTGTTTTCCACACTGGGCCAGAATCCCTCAACCTTCCCCGTGTCTGGGATTCTCCAGTCCCGCTGCTGTGAATGGAGATCTCCGTTCTCGCTGGCAGGGGTAGCGGGTGTGCGAGACTGGACAATATCAGCCACTGATGCGAACAGGGGTAAAACATGAGCCAGCCTCTCACCGATCATTAACCCAACCCAAGGGGCAGAAGAGCAAACACAGATAGCTCCAAGTTGGTGTCAGGAGATACCGTGTTTGTAAAAACTCATGTGCTTTGCTGGCGGGGCTGGAAATCTACCAGTTTACCGGCTCCACTCTCTCCGTGACTCCAGACCGAGAGCAACGTTCTTGACTTTTCACTGCCCTCAGGGGGCTCAGCACCATCCTCCCAAGGGCAATTAATGCCAGTCTTGCCGGTAGTGCTCATTCCCCGTAAATGAATGAATAAAAAGAAAATTAAAATGGCTCCTCCCTACAGGCGGAGGGTTTGTGGCAGACAGACAGACAGGCAGACAGACAGACAGACAGGCAGTCAGTCAGTCAGACAAACAGGCAAGCAGGCAAACGGACAGGCAGACAGACAGACAAATAGACAAACTGACAGGCAGACAGACAGGCAAACAGACAGACAGGCAGACAAACAAGCAGACAGGCAGACAGTCAAACAGACAGACAGACAAACAGTCAGATAGGTAGACAGACAGATGGAAAAGTTTGAAGGTTGCTCCAAACATCCACACACTAAAATCTAGCTTCAACCAGAAGGTTTCATTTCGGAAGGCAGTAGGCGGGTGTAACGTGAAGGGCCGAGGTGACATTGTGTGTGAGATTTGAGCGGTTAATGATTACCTGCCCAGACTGAAATGTCACAGCTTGCAGGACATTGCTATGTAATTTTCACTCCCCATACAGGGAATGTTTAGCTCAGGCTTCGGGGATGGCGATTCAGATCCTTTGAATCTTATAAAGAAATATTCTTTCACAGGGTGAGGGTACCGCTGGCTAGGCCCAGCATTCACTCCTTTCACCATAGAGTCACTACAGTACAGACAGTGACCATTCGGCCCATCGAGCCTGCACCGGCAACAATCTCACCCTATCCCCATAACCCTGCCAGCTCCCCCCTGCCCCGCAAAACTAAGAGCAATTTAGCACGGCCAATCCTCCTAACCGGCACATCTTTCCGACTGTGGGAGGAAATCGGAGCACCCGGAGGAAACCCACACAGACACAGGTAGAATGTGTAAACTCCACACAGACAGTGACCCGAACTGGGAATCGAACCCGGGTCCCTGGCGCTGTGAGGCGACAGTGCTAACCACTGTGCCACCGTGCCGTCCAACTGCCCTTGAGAAGGTGGTGGTGAGCTGAATGGCATCTTGGGGAAATGAGTGAGAGCAAATGGCAGGTTGAGGGAAGGAGTGGGAGTGCTGGTGGGGACGGGGAAGGGGGGGGGTGGGGTGGAGGAGTGGGAGTGCTGGTGAGGACGGGGAGGAGGGAGGTGGGGTGGAGGAGTGGGAGTGCTGGTGAGGACGGGGAGGAGGGAGGTGGGGTGGAGGAGTGAGAGTGCTGGTGAGGACGGGGAGGAGGGAGGTGGGGTGGAGGAGTGAGAGTGCTGGTGAGGACGGGGAAGGGAGGGTGGGGTGGAGGAGTGGGAGTGCTGGTGGGGACAGGGAGGAGGGGGGACGGGGGGAGGCAGGAGTGGAGGGGGGTGTGGGTGGGATTGAGCAGGGAGAGGATGGGAATTTGTTGCCAACCTTTCAGCATTCTCCAGGAACTGGAGAAGAATTCTCCATTATTGTGAACCCGGCAGGAAAAATCATTTTATAAAAGTCAATGCGATTTGTTCAAAGATTTTGTGAGTTATTAAAAAAAAATTGGAGATTGCCAGGAATTGCGGGAAATGCGAGGGGGGGAATTTTAACTCCAAAAACCAGTGATTTTGGATGGATTTGGAGGTTAGTGTTCTGAATCCAGGTTTGCAGGGCTTTGGGGCAGCACGGTAGTTAGCACCGCTGCCTCACAGCGCCAGGGACCTGGGTTCGATTCCCGGCTTGGGTCACTGTCTGTGCAGAGTCTGCACATCCTCCCCGTGTCTGCGTGGGTTTCCTCCGGGTGCTCCGGTTTCCTCCCACGGTCCGAAAGACGTGCTGGTTAGGCCGTGTTCCGTGTATCCGAACAGGTGCTGGAATGTGGCGACTGGGGGGGGGTTTCACAGTAACTCCATTGCAGTGTTAATGTCAGCCTGCTTGTGATGCTGGAGCCGGGGAGGGGGGTACCCAAACGGTGGCCCTTGGAGCAGCCCCTGGAAGCTCGTTGCCTTAACTCTCCCTCCGTTAAGCTGGTGAGTGCAGAGTGCACCTTTTCCCCAATCATTACCGTTCAGTCTCTCAAGGTGTAAATGTTCAGGCAAACTCGATTTAAACTTGGGTAGGGTGGAGGGAGCTCCCTCTTGCTGGCTCTGAATCGTTTCAGACAGGCAGGGGATTTCTTGCAGGATTTACACTTCCCTCCTAAATGAAGAATCCATTAGTTATTCCATTGATAGAGATAATCATTTCACCAGCCCCGCTGAAAATGATGGCAGCTCACCGCAGTGAATTATCTCCGCGCAGTCCAATCTACCAGATGCCTTTCAGAATGCACTTGAAGCGCAAAATGAACTCCCTGTCGAATAAATATCTCATCATTGATAGCACATCACTGACAGGGCCCCGCTCGTCTGAAAGGCTGTCATAAATCACTTGTGAACATGCTGGCCGTGAGTTATGGCGCACCTTTCGCGGTCTCACGCGGTTACAGCACTGCCGCCGTAACTCTCCCCATCGAACTGACCGGAAAATATAAAGCTGTTCGCTCGCCGGACCCTGCAAAGGGGAACTTCGTTTCGCTTTGCTTATTGTTGCCGCAAGTAAGGCTTACATTAACACTGCAATGAAGTTACTGTGAAATTCCCCTACACTCCGGCGCCTGTTCGGGTACGCTGAAGGAGAGTTTAGCACCTTCCAGCACTTCTTTCGGACTGTGGGAGGAAACCCACACAGACACGGGGAGAACATGCAGACTGCACACAGATAGGGACCCAAGGTCAGAATTGAATCCAGGTCTCTGGAACTGTGAGACAGCAGTGCTACTCACCACTATGCCACATTCATGGGTGGCACGGTGGCACAGTGGTTGGCACTGCTGCCTCCCAGTTCCAGGGTTCGATTCCCGGCTTGTGTCACTGTCTGTGCGAAGTTTGCACATTCTCCCTGTGTCCGCGTGGGTTTGCTCTGGGTGCTCCGGTTTCCTCCCACATGCCAAAGATGTGCTGGTTACGTGTGTTGGCCATGCTAAATTGTCCCTTAATGCCCTGGGGTTTGTAGGTTAGAGGGATTGGTGGGGGTTACAGGAATAGGGCTTGGATGAGATTGTTGTCGGTGTGGATTCAATGGGCTGAATGGCCTCTATCTGCATTGTAGGTTTATATCGCAATGTTCTGGGGTGAGTGCCCCTTTAGTGGGAGGAAGAGGGAGTGACACGGAACCGCCCACTCGAAGACCTTTCCTTAGAGCAAAATGTTGAGCGGAGGGATTTGGATCTGGTAGGTTCAGACAGCCCTTTTCCCTCCAGGATCATTCACCACCTCATTTATCGACATTACAGGGAGACTCAGTAAGAGTAACAAGCTCGGCCCAGGGCTCTGCCACCCCATGTTCCACTGAGACCTTTAGACGGTTAAAGGTGCCAGCTTCCAAGGCAACCCAGGAACTTCAGTGACACGGGGTGGGGGTGGGGTATGAGGGGGAAACAGGAAGGTGATACTCCGATGTTTTCTGCCCTACAGCAGGGTGGGTGAATTGGAATGTGTGTGTGGCTGGGATTACTGTCCGACTCGCAGTGAACCAGGATCTGCCCTATTTGCAATGTGACCCAGAATGGAACTTCTCGGCCGCCCAGCTGTCTCTGTCAGCCCAGGCCTAGCTGCTTACTACATCCCTACAGCCGAAACATCAGTGGTCTCTTGGACACACACAGTGTTTATAAAGTTCACTCTCAAATATCTCTCACTCCACTCTCCCTTTGCAGCTCCTACCATGAGCACTGTGAGCACACAAGATGACTCATTCCTCAAGGACTAAGAACATTCTGGAAGAACTTGTCTTTTAAAAGGCAGTGGCTGGAATCTTACTGGCAGGCTCGGAAAATGGCATTCTCCGTTGGTCTCAGATGGGGATTGTACAAACTTCGGGCAGACGTGCCGGTAAAATTCCACTCGGTGGGTGAGATTTATCTGGTCCCACCCACTAGGGCAATCATTAATGGAGGTGGGACAGAAAATTTGGCAGACTATTTAAAGGTCCATTGACCTCAGGTGGGAATTTCCGGGCTTGGTGTTGCGAGCGACTGGAAAATCCTGTCCACTATCTCTTAAAGGGTTAATATAAGACTTTGATGTAACAAGAAAAGGTAATTAAGCAGTTTTAAAGAGGCAAGAAACCTCTCAACTCCCAGTGGACTCAGGTCAAAAGAGGTCACATGGGTGGCTCTAAAAACAAACCATGCTTGAAAAGCTGTATTTAAAAAGTTGCTTTTGATTTGCTTTGAGAAGAAGGACTGACTGCTGGTGGCAGCTTCTGTGCAGCCCAGAGACAGAAGTGAATATAAGCTGCTGCTTTATGTTGTGATGACACTGTGCCTTTAAAAAATACATTTTGATCATGTTTCTCATAAGGGGTATGTTTAAAATTTAGCTCTGTTTTGCAGGGTGGCGGATTGTCTAGGACAACCTTTAAATCAGTATCTGGGAGATTAAGATAAATACTATTTTTTCACATAGAGGGTTTGTTTAAGCAGAGCTAATGCATCTGTGTTTATTTAAGTTCTCAATGGGGTTTCAGAGTGGAGGTTTGATTAGGTTGATTAATAGAGACAAATATTGGGAGGAGCTAAGCTTGCAAGAAAGAAAGAGTTTCCATTTCATTTTAAAATACAAATAATTGCTGTCTGGGCTACCAGAAGAAAACAGGTGTCTCTTGCTATGTGTCTTCTGAGGTGATTCGAAAGCTTCAGGGCTTGTAATCTAAGTTACTGTAGGTATGCCTATGTTTTTGCTAACTAATTTTAAAGATGGGGTTTATGTCTTTAAGATTAATATTGCTTGAATTGGAACTCATAGCAATAGGTTAGTAGTTAAAAATTGTATATTGTCATGTTTAAGTATCGTTCATTTGTTAAATGTTAAGCTGATTCATTTGTTATAGTTAAATTGTGTTGATAAATGAAATTTGTTTTGAAGAAAGCCTCCCAGTTTGTCAGTAGAATCGCGCCTGGAATGAAACATCTTATCCTCACACTAATAGCAGAACAGAAAATTGTTGGGGTCTAGTTTGGCTTCACAATGTGCCTTCGGGTTTCTGATATCTGAACAACATGCTGGGATTGAGGACCTGTGAATGCTCCTCGAGCCTGTCTGAAAAGCAGTGCAGGAGTCACTGACTGGCCTCTCTGTGACAATGTTGACTCTTATCTGGTCTCCGAACTGGCCACGCAATTAGGTCAAAACTTGCTATCGGTGGTTCAAGATGAAGATGACCAATACAGAGGAAATAAGGATCGCCAATAACTGCTGATCTTGCCTTAACACTCACACTGAGAATGAATTCTCATGAGGTACATAATGATCACCGGTTGCCTAACTACGAAAGCCAATTTCATTATGTTTCCCTCGCTTTAAAACTACACGAAAAAGCTAATCTCTCAAATGACTCAATTTTATTAAACTTGCTCAAATCTTTTAATTAATTTTACAGTAAATTAATTTAAAAGTTAAATTAATTTGCTCCAAATGATATTTTTACTGAATGCAAGTCTCAGGGCTTCAGTGATGTGTCTGATAAAGACTTCCATGAGTTGAACTTCAGTCCAGGCTTGCCTCCCCTTGAAGCGCTCTCGCCTCTGAGCTCCAGGGTCCAGGGTTCAATCCCAACTTCAGGGGCTTGAGCAATCGGATTTGACACTCTCACGGTGATATCAAGGAGTCAGTGAAATCTATTTCCCTATTTTTAAGAATCCCTGGTCAATGTCTGTCCCTCAACCACCATCAATCAAAACATAAAATGATCCAGTCATTATATCATGTTGTTGTTTGTGGGATCTTAAAATTGGCTGCTATGTTTCCTACATTATAACAGCACTGATGTGAATTTGGGAAGAGTAATTGTAAATTGGGAGGTAGGATATTAGAATTTGGCATTAGTAAAATTTGAGACACGTGGGGAGAAAGCATTGCATGGCCCTATTAAAAAAGTGGTGCCTTTTCTGTGCTTAGAAGTTAAAAAAAATACAAGTACACAGAGAGCCCAAACTGAAACATTTGCATCAAAAGGCCAAGCAGCAGAGTTACCAAGACAACAGACTTTTGAATTTAGCCATTCAATTTGAATCAGACACTTACATTTCAAGAACCTATGAAATTTAAATCTAATGGTTTTGACAATCTCGGACCAATCCTATTGTGCAAAATATTGATATGTCATCACGGGTATAAAAGACAAGGGCAGTGGGACCAAAGGAGAGAGCAACAGCCACCTGCCAGAGATAACACCTCTCAGAGAGGGAGAGAATTGCTGGCTCTCATAGCTTCATTTACATTTTAGAGAAAGCACCAGCGAGAAAGCCCAGAATATTCTGGAAGACACCAAATCTGGTTGTAATTTAGAGAGTGACTAAATGTTATTTTTGTTAATGATTGGGAATTGTATTTATTGGAACAACATTTCATTAGAATCTGGGACGAGCTAATAATTAGAAGGGATTTATTGGGTTTGTGAGTAGTTTAGTTAATTTTTTCAGAGTTAGTTAGGTAAATAAATTGTTACATGTTGATTTTAGAGAGAGTGTAAGGGATTTATTTTGGATTTAACCACTCGGGGTTTCTGAAGAGCAGCTCACACCATTTCAAACATCCTTTGTACAGATTATTGGGTGAGACAGTCCTCTTTGGGGGTTTTGGTATTAGGTTGCAGAGGGGAGATCCACCCTTTGCTTCATAACAGTAGTCACACTTTGAGACGGAGAGGTCTACAGCATGGAAAGGCCCTTCAGCCCAGCACTTACACGCTGGTCAAAAAAACAACCCCCAAGCTATTCCAATCCCATTTTCCAGCAGTTGGTCCAACAGAGTGAATGGAAAATGCTCTGGGATAGCCTGAGGTTGTGGAAAATGCTACAAGGGATGACAGCTTTATTTGTCCCAATTTTTTTGGCATGGGGGGTGGGGAATAGGACGTCGTGAATTGTGACATATCTATTCAACAGCATGCACAATTCATCTACTCATCTGCTTTGATTTGTGTCCCTTTAATGGAAACACAGCGGAGGAAGTGTTACCTGGCTTGAGGGAACCAATTGAGACACGGGTGGGTCATCACTCCAGGTCCCAGCCATATTCTCAGACCTTGAGTTCATTCACATGTACTCAAGATGGGAAAATAAATCGTCTGATAATAATGGCACTGACACGGCTCCTTTGTCACTCTTTACCCTGGGGACCAGTCTGCCAACTCTGGGCCTAACAATGGAAGTAAAGTTTCAAATTTATTTATTAGTGTCACAAATTGGCTTATATTAACACTGCAATGAAGTTACTGTGACAATCCCCATGTCACCACACTCCGGTGCTTGTTCAGGTACACTGAGAGAGAATTTAACACGGCCAATGCACCTAACCAGCACATCTTTCAGACTGTGGGAGGAAACTGGAGCACCCAGAGGAAACCCACGCAGACACGGGGAGAACATGCAGACTCCGCACAGATAGTGACCCAAGCTGGGAATCGAAGCCGGGTTCCCTGGCGCTGTGAGGCAGCAGCGCTAACCACAATGCTGCCACGATGGAAGGAAGGGAGAAAAGAAGAGCTAGGTAGGTAGCTAGATGGGTCAGTAGCTGGAAAGGTAGATTGGTAAAGAGATATAGCGAGACAGAGATGAATAGACAGACAGACAGATAGACATTCCATGTTAGGATCTACTTGTTACCAATAAATTGCCCCTTGCAATGGCTCCACATAAAAACCATTGTGATTTTCTAAAGCCTTAAGTTTTAGCACGTGTGTTCAACAGGCGGATGTGATGTGTTTTGTGTGTGGGCCAGGCGCGTTAACATGCTTTCTACTTTTGTGTGATGCCCAAACATGTCATCTTCCTGCAACTCAACCCATGTCAAACATCGGGTGTTGCAATCCTTCGTACACAACCGGGGAGATTGAAAGGGTAACCCCGACATTTGGGCTGCCCAGGAGCACCGTAATCTTTCCCAGGAGAGAGGACGCTCCACTTTTTCTGCAAAGCATCAACCTAGCGCAGGAGACAGCAATGAGGAGTGATCAGCCCCTTCGGATGGAGTAGGGAATGAGCGCTTTGGACTGACTCCAAAGGCTCAGCTGGCCAAGGAGAGGAGCTTGGAGGTGATAGAGCTCAGCTAATCCACCTGTTGCCAATGTGGTAGCGAGTGGCCTGCCAAAAGGGGGTTCCTGAGCCACACCAGGCAATATCTAGAACGAGAGTTGACCACCAAGGCACAAACCATGGTCTTGTGAGGTGGAAAGCTGCCAAGAAACCTTTAATACCCACCCACAGTCCAGACAGAAAACGATTAACATTCGCAAGTTAAGTATTGAATTTTGTGGCTAGTCCAGACTTAGCTGTCTGTAATGTTTAATGGGGAAATGCTGAATGATTGTGCAATGGCTTCACTTGCTGGCAGCCGATAAGGAGGTCTTTTAATTGTCTGCTGGATCAATACAATTTAATCATTAAGTTTGCTCTGCTTCAGAACTACCAATGTGCTGGCCACTGAGCTTACTTCCTCTGACTAATCGCCTGGAGGCTGTCCAGTTTAGATACTGCAGGAATCCCCAGAATCAGGGTGGGTGAAGCTCACAGAACGCCTTTGGCCTCTGGTGGGATCGTACGAGTCTCTCCCCAGTCAGACTCAACATTTTCTGATCTCTGCTGTTACTCTGGGGAGGCGTTGGCACAGTGTGATTGCCATTGACTTGTAATCCAGAGAGCCAGGGGTGATGCGCTGGGGACTTGGGTTCGAATCCCACCATGGTGGATGGTGACATTTGAATCTTGAAAAGTCTGGAATGTAAAAAAAGTTTAACCTCGATTGACATAAAAACCCACATGGTTCCCGAATGTCCTCAAAAGAAGGAAATCTGCTGTCTTTCTCCAGCCTGGCCTCCATGTGGCTCCAGACCCACAACAATGTGACTTACTGCCCTCTCAAATGGCCAAACAAGCCACTCAGTTCCAGGGCAATTAGGATTGGGCAAGAAATGTCCACACACCGTGAACAAATAGAAAACTTCCCTTCCATCCCATATCCGCTCACCTCCAACCCCAATTCCTTCTGTGCCCATCCCAGAAACTCTTCCTGAAGTCACTTTCATGGCACTTCCTGAATTCCTGATGGTCACTGAATCTGCAACTGCTACAATACTCCTCCAGTGAATGATTCCAGCTTACCTTCATGTCAACTCTCTTGCCCTCAGATAAACCTTTACCCTCTGCCTTCTTGGCTCACCCTCATGATATTTGGTTCCCATCGTCAAATGGACAAACTACCAGCATTACTTTAGTCATTTACCATAGAACTGGCTGGAACACATCAGCCACATGAATGGAACTTACATTCTTCACAAACTAACATCTCCTGAACCATTTCTGCCCCGCCTCGCCAACCAGTGCAAGGAACTCATGGACTTCTTCCTCACTATCCTCCACTTCATTCTGCCTTCAGCTTTCTCCTGTCTTACCCGTCACCAGAACCTTCTCAAAGGATTGCCCCCGACTTCACCCTGAACTCACCTTTCTCTTTCATCTCTCCGAACTCATGAGACTCCCCACTATCCACTTCCTTGCCCCCCATGTCTTCTAAATTGATGGGTAGATGGTGGTGTCGTGGTCATGTTGCTGGACCAGTAATCCAGATGCCCAGGCTAACGTTCTGGTGCGGTGGGTTCAAATCCCACGATGGCAAATGTCAGAATTTAAATTCAGAGGATTTATTGTCATGAACGGTGACCATGAAACTAACATTGATTGTCACTTAAAATCCATCTGGTTCACTAAGTCTGCTGTCCTTACCTGGTCTGGCCTACATGTGACTCCAGGCCTACAACAATGTGGTTGATTCTGAAATGGCTCAGCAAGCCACTCACATCGAGGGTACTTAGGGATGGACAACAAGTGCTGGACCAGTTGGTGACCCCAACATCCCATCAAAGAATAGGAAGCTAGTAAACATAACTCCCTTATTCAAATAGGGAGGGAGACAGAAATCAGGTATATACAGGTTAGTAAAGCAAAAATACTTTATTTATTAGTCACAAGGAAAGCTTACATTAACACTGCAATGAAGTTACTGTGAAATTCCCTGAGTTGTCACACTCCAGTGCCTGTTTGGGTCAACATACCTAACCAGCACATCTTTGGACTGTGCGCGGAAACCAGAGCACCCAGGGAAACCCACGCAGACACAGGGAGAATGTGCAAACTCTACACAGACCCAAGCCAGGAATTGAACCTTGGACCTTGGCGCTGTGAGGCAGCAGTGCTAACCATTGTGCCATTGTGCCCCCCCCTCCGTGCCGTAGCTAGCTTAGTATCTGTTACAGGGGAAATGTTAGAAGCTATCACTTAAAAACCTACAGCTTGGATAAGACGAAGGCAATCAGACAGAGTCAACATGGTTTTGTGAAAAGGAAGTCATGTTTAACCAACATATTGGAGTTCTTTGAGGGAGCTGTGGATAAAGGAGAGCCGGTAGATGTACTGTATTTAGATTTCCAAATAAAAACTCAGGGGGTATTAGTTGTAAGGAGTGATGTGCTGACGTGAGCTGAAGTCTAAAGGTGAAACTGTCATTGTTTTGATGGGAACTTTACAAAGGAATCATTCTTGCAATGTTTGGTGGGGGTGGGGTGGGTGGGGTGGGGGGGTGGAGGCCGGCGATTGTTGGGGGGGGGGGGTGCGGCGGCGGAGGTGGGGTAACTTGTGGGGCTGTTATTTCTTGACTATCACTGACTAACTTGCCAGGCTAGTCCAGCGGGGGGGTGGGCCACCCCCACTGTTCTGGGGCTTGGGTTACAGATAGGCCGGATCGAGTCAGGAAGCAGATTAGCTTTTAATTGACAGGAAATGAATGAACCAGTTGAGTTTTTCCAAAAATCAGAGCACTTCACGACTATCTCTACTGGGACCAGAGCTTTAATTTTACATTTTGAGAGTTTTCAGGAACTTAATTCATATTCTCAAACTCAGGTTCCACTGGAAAGGGGTGGGGGCTGGGGTTTGGGGGGGGGGGGGGGGGGCGGGATTGGGGGCTGGGGGGGGGGTTGGGGGGGGGGTTGGGGGCTGGGGTGGGGGGAGCTGGGGGGGGGGGTGTTGGGGCTGGGGGGGGGTGGGGGCGGGGGGGTGCGGGGGGGGTGGGGGGCTGGGGTTGGGGGGGGGGGTGGGGGCTGGGGCGGGGGCGCGGTTGGGGGGGGCGGGGGTGCGGGTGTGGGGGGGGTGGTTCCGTTCCCCGTCATTCTGAAGCTACGTCTCATTAGCCACTTATGCACATTCTTGACCTTTACCAGTCAAACCTGTTTTGCTGATAATTCATTGGCTCGTTTAATTCCCTACTCTGACTTTTGTTGACATTGCATTGGTGGGAAAGTAACATTCAGCTGGCAGCATTTTTGAGAGAACGTTTGCGACATTGTTGAAACGTCTCTCAGCCCCTGTTTTCCATCCGAGTAATTGCAATGACTTCAACGAGGCCCATGAGGTTGGCCTCTTGGAGTACGAGCTCCCTGATTGAGGCCCTTATTGCCTGCCCAATCAGGGAGCCTCACCTGTTAAAAAAAACTGGGACTGTCCGGTCCACTGGCACTCCGGATTCTTCTGGAGGCACCCTACGGGCCGGATTTTACAGCCTCGCTCAGGCGAGATCGGAAATTCCTGCCCGAGGCCAAAGGAGATTTCCGCTGTCGGATCCTCGCCCGCTCCGAGTCTGTGGCGGGCAGGGTGGTAGTGTTCCTTCCTAGGAGTGGAACAGGGTTTGTAAATAAAAGAGAATGTGATGAAGGGACACCGGCCTCTGAGGAGTATTTCAAGTAACACAAACACTGTTATTGCCTCAAACTCGGGAGCCTGGGGGTCAGATTTTGGACATTGTTGGATTTTGGGTTGGACGGCTCAGTTTCTGGGCAGTTCAGGTTGGGTGCGGGGGTTGCAGGGCGGTTCAAGAATCACACGAAATGTGGGTTAGAGTGACATGTGGAGACAAAAACTAGTCTGGAACCACACTGCGGCGTAGGGACAAGTTGTCCAGCTAAGTTATTTTTACTCAATTAAAATTGATGCAAGATGGAAGATTACAAAGATAAAATACTGCTGATGCTGGAATCTGAAACAAAAGCAGGAAAATTTGCTGGAAAACCTCAGCGGTTCTGACAGCATCTGTGGGGAGAGAATAGAGCCAATGTTTCGAGTCTGGATGACCCTTTGTCAGTTTACAAAGAGATCCGGTTTTTATCAGGGGGATTAGCAGGGTAAATACATACGGTTACGAGGAAAGGACAGGGTGGAATTGTTATTGGTGCAGGTTCAATGGGCTGAATGGCCTCCTGTACTGAAGGGATTCTGTGATTTATGATTCTTATCATGCTCACTACACTACCCAAAAGGTCAGCTTTGTATAGGAAGTGTTTCACCGTGATGATCCAACCATCTGTGTTTGTGGGGCACATTTTATTGCCCATCAGTTCATGATTAACTTGTGTTTTTTTAATGACTTGCTGTCAAGTCCAGTGAGATACTGATGGATTGTAGGAAATCCCCAGTACCATTTTTATATTGCAGTCAGATCACCCCCTTGCCTCTCTATGCTCAAGGGAGCTCAAGCCAAGTTCATGCAATCTGCCTTCACAATGTAACTTTCTAAGCTTCAGTATCTCCCGGTGAATCTGCACTGTCACCTCTCTGAGCCCAGTACATCTTTCCTGATGGGTGTAATGGAATGCCCCAGCAGAGGGGCAGCACGGTGGCACAGTGGTTACATTGCTGCCTCGTGGCGCCAGTGATCCAGGTTCAATTCCAGCCTCAGGTCACTGTTGGTGTGGAGTTTGCATGTTCTCCTTGTGTCTGCCTGGGTTTCCTCCTGGCGCTCCAATTTCCTCCCATAAACACAGATAGTGTGACATGAACCCATGTAACCCCCATGACTTGCCTGAACTTGCAACATCTCACTTACTATCCTGTCTGGAGACAACATACATCTCTTTAACCTGTGCTTAATGCTATCTCCACTCACATTGTCTGCACCTTTAAGACTTGAATAGCTGTAAAGTCTCATATTCTAATCAGTATTCTGTAAACTGAGTGTGTGTCTTTATATCCTCTGTTTGTGATCAGAACTCCCCACTCACCTGACGAAGGAACAGTGTTCCGAAAGCTAGTGGCATTTACTATCAAATAAACCTGTTGGACTTTAACCTGGTGTTGTGAGACTGCTTACTGTGTTTGCCCCAGTCCAACGCTGGCATCTCCACATCATCCTTTCCCATGGGATAATAAATGAGAAGCCACAGGAGGCTGAATGATAGAAAGGTGGCAACAAGTTGTGTCTCCTGAAGAAGGGAAGGGCTGGAGGCCGTGAAGGCTGATTCACCAGGATGATACTGGGGCACGTAGATAGTGAGAGTCGTTTGCATAGTTAAGGTTTGCATTTCCCCGAGTATTGAAGATGAAGGGTAGTCTAATTGAGGAATGCTTAGTCTAATTAAAGATTTGATGGATTTGAGGGGCATTATTACCCCTGTTGGGGGCAATCCAGAACAAAGAGGCCCAGGAGCTTAGCAAATCAGGGATGGTATCAAGAAATTACTCCAATGCACAACGGGTGAAGAAAATCACAAACACAACCGGAATTTTACTGGCCCGGTTCTGAGGGCAGGTGAGGCTCGGAGAACAGCCTTGGTTGGGATTGTATGAACCTCGGACAGACGTGCCGGTAACATTCCCCAATCTCCAAATGCCCGTTGAGGTTGGCGGGGACAGAATTGATTGAAAAGTTCAAACCTAGGATCAACAGATTTTTGTTTGGCAATGATGGGATTTTCCAGCCCTTCCCGCGAGCGGGATCTCCCTGTCCTGCCGACGGCGACCAACCACCTGCTGCTGCTGCAGTGGAGGAGGGCGCAAAAGAAGCAAAAAAAAAGGGGGGTGGGGGATCCCATCCAAAGTGGCTGGGTGGAGTTCGGATACAGAGCAGTGGTGATTTAATTGGAGGTGAGAACAAGCCAGAGGGGGAGAATGGCCTCTTTGTTCCCATGGTAACACGGCGGTAGGAGGGCAATTGACAAGGCTCGTTGGGCTGAAGGGCCTTCTAATTAATATTCGAGGCGGGGATTGCGAAATAGTTTACTCGGTGGGAATGGAAAGTTGGCCGCGTGTGGAATCGCGAGTCGGTGGAAAACAGTCTGAGGCGGAAGATTAGCCATTTACATCCGCCTGGATTCAAACAATTCCCAGAACACGTCAGCCAAATTACTTGCGAAGTGAAACTGGAGTTTGATGGGCAGCGTACGGCGTGAACGTGAAGAGCTGATTGGTCAATCCAGTCAGAGAGGTTCGTCCACACACTCACACTTCCAAGGCCTTGACGCTACGCTCAGTTTGCAAACCGACACGGACTGCCCAGGAACTCATCATTAGGCCGTCCCCTGCTGCAACGTGAAAAAAAAAAGACGTCTCTTCAAAAATAGTTCTTTGAGCAGTTTTGGTCGGTAGATACCAAAAAAAACAGACCTGGGGGAGAAAAGGGCGTTTGCGTGACAGTCAATGGACTGGCACGGTGGCACAGTGGTTAGCACTGCCGCCTCATAGCACCAGGGATCTGGGTTCGATTCCCGGCTCAGGTCACTGTCTGTGTGGAGTTTGCACATTCTCCTCATGTCAGCGTGGGTTTCCTCCGGGTGTTCTGGTTTCCTCCCACAGTCCGAAAGACGTGCTGGTTAAGGTGCATTGGCCGTGCTAAATTCTACCTCAGCGTACCCGAACAGGCGACGGAGTGTGGTGACTCGGGGATTTTCACAATAGCTTCATTGCAGTGTTAATGTAAGCCTACTTGTAACACTAATAAATCAACTTTAAGCATCATCCAGTTGAAAATGTGGGGTGGGGGGGGGTGGGATTTTACGGCCTTACTTGTTCCAAAACTGTAAAATCCTGCCTGAGGTCAAGACAGTAGGACTAGGGGGCACAGCCTCAAGAAAAAGGGGGGGGCGGTTTAGAACGGAGTTGAGGAGGAATTTCTTCACTCAAAGGGTGGTGAATCTCTGGAATTCTCTGCCCGTTGAAGTGGTGGAGGCTGCCTCGCTAAATATTTTTAAGACGCGGGTTGATGGGTTTTTGATAAGAGAGGGGATTAAGGGTTATGGGGAGAGGGCGGGAAAGTGGAACTGAGCCACGACAGATCAGCCATGATCTTATTGAATGGCGGGGCAGGCTCGAAGGGCCAGATGGCCTACTCCTGCTCCTATTTCTTATGTTCTTATGGCTCCCCCCCCACCCCACCCCCCCCCCGGCTGTCTGCCCCTTGCCCGCTCCGATTCCCGCGGCGGGCAGGATGGTAAAATTCCAGCCGGAGAGTCAGTTTGGGTGTCCAGATTAGCCATGGGAAGGCAATGCCCTGTGAGGATTGGTGTTGGGTGACCAATGGTAGGATGTTCCCCAGCAAGAGGGCATAGGCTCAGCCATCTCCCTAAACCGTCCCTGCCTCACTCTTGGGGGGGGGGGAGCAGGGTAACACAGTGGTTAGCACAACTGCTTCACAGCTTCAGGGTCCTGGGTTCGATTCCCGGCTCGGGTCACTGTCTGTGTTTGCACATTCTCCCCATGTCTGCGTGGGTTTCCTTTGGGTGCTGCGGTTTCCTCCCACAGTCCAAAGCTGTGCGGGTTAGGTTGATTGGCCATGCTAAGAAATTGCCCCTTAGTGTCCTGCGATGTGTAGGTTAGAGAGATTAGTGGGTATAATATATGGGGGTAGGGCCTGGGTGGGATTGTGTTCGGTGGAGACTCGGTAGGGCCTCTTTCTGCACTGTAGGGTTCTGTGTTTCTAAATAGGCCACACGGTGGGTCAGTAGGTAGCGCTCTGACCTGTGAATCAGAAAGTCATGGGTTCAAGTCCCATTCCAGCGTCCGAATGCAAAACTCAAGGCCCTCGGGTGCTGAGGGAATGTTGGTCTTCAGATAAAACATTAAACTGCGGCCTGATTTGTCCCTCCAGCTGGACAAGCCAATCCCCTGATACTGTTTTGCAGCACAGTGCAGTTATTATTACATTGATTCTTGATTCGGATGTGGGCCAACCTTTGTTTCCCATCAACTGAGTAGATTGTTAAGCCATTACTGGGCGGCACGGTGGCACAGTGGTTAGCACTGCTGCCTCATAGTTCCAGGGACCCAGGTTCAATTCCAGGCTTGGGTCACTATCTGTGTGGCGTTTGCACGTTCTCCCCATTTCTGCGTGGGTTTCCTCTAGGTGCTCCAGTTTCCTCTCCCAGTCTACAGATATGCTGGTTAGGTGGATTGGGCGTGCTAAATTGTCCCTTAGTGTCAGGAGGATTAGCAGGGTAAATGCGTGGGTTACAGACAGAGGGCCTGGGTGGAATTGTTATTGGTGCAGGCTCGATGGGCTGAATGGCCTCCTTCTGCAGTTTAAAGATTCTATATTTTCTGAGGGTTGCTAAGAGTCAACCACATTGATGTGGGTCTGGAGTCACATGTAGGCCAGACCAGGTAAGGATGGCAGATTTCCTTCCCCAAAGGACATGAGTGAATCAGATGGGTTTTTCACACCAATGGTTTCAGGGTCACCTTTACTGAGACCGGCTGTCGTCTCATTCCCACCAGCTGCCATGGTGAGATTCGAACCCCCGTCCCCAGAGAATTTATCTGGGCCCTAGGATTACTGGTCCTGTGCCCATTACTGCTACGCCACCATCTCCTCCTGGTTCTCCCTGAATACTTCTCTAGCCCTCAATTGACACCATGAGAACCAGGTAATCTGGGCTTTGTGGCTTGTGGGATCTTGCTGTGCGCACATAGGCTGCTGTGTTTCCGATGTTACAACCACACTTCAAAAGTACTTCGCTCTCAAGAGTTTTTGGATGACTTGTGGCCGCGGGAGGCAAAACTTCTTTTGGAAAACTTGCACTAAACAGTCACACCTCATAAATGTTTTGTTCATTTGTAGGCAACTTTGCTGACCTTTAACCTTTCCTGGTAAAAGGACAGACAGCAAGAAACTTCGGAGCGTTTTGGGAGGACTAACAAGGCAGGGGAATACACAGTGAACGGTAGGAGGCTAGGCAGTACAGAGGACCGGAGGAACCTTGGTCTGCGTGTCCTGAAGACAGCAGGTCAGATAGATAATTTGGTTAAGAAGGCATTGAACATTAAGTCCAACAGGTTTATTTGGAATCATGAGCTTTCAGAACTCTCCGAAAGCTTGTGATTCCAAGTAAACCTGTTGGACTTTAACTTAGTGTTGTTAGACTTCTTAATGTATCCACCCTCGTCCAATGCCAGTACTTCCACATCTTGAATATAAGAGCAGGGAGGTTATGATGGAGCTGTATAAACTACTGGTTAGGTCACACCTGGAGTACTGTGTACAGTTCTAGCTGCTACACTATAAGAAGGATGTGATTGCATTGGAGAGGGTGCAACGGAGATTCACCTGGGCTGGAAGGTTTCAGATGGCGGGAGAGGCTAGATAGGCTGGGGTTGTTTCCCTTTGAGTGTGGGTGGGGGGGGTGTGGTCTGGTGGGGGGGTTGGCGGGAATCTGATTGCGTTGTATGAATACAGTAGCTGGGAAGAAAAAAGCAAATTATTGCAGATGCTGGAATCTGAAACCAAAACAGAAAGTGCTGGAAAATCTCAGCATCTGTGCAGAGAGAACAGAGCCCATGTATTGAGTCAGGGCTGGAGTCTAGGGCTAGAATACAAGAGCAGGGCTGTATTTCCGAAGCTGTACAGGGCTCTGGTCAGACCCCATCTGGAATATTGTGAACAGTTTTGGGCCCCGTATCTAAGGAAGGATATGTTGGCCTTGGAAAGGGTCCAGAGGGGGTTCGCAAGAATGATCCCTGGAATGACGAGCTTATCATATGAGGAATGGTTGAGGACTCTGGGTCTGCACTCCTTGGAGTTTAGAAGGATGAGGGGCGAATCTTATTGAAATTTACAGGATACTGCGAGGCCTGGATAGAGTGGACGTGGAGAGGAGGTTTCCACTAGTAGGAAAAACTAGAACCAGAGGGCACAACCTCAGGCTAAAGGGATGATCCTTTAAAACAGAGATGAGGAAGAATTTCTTTAGCCAGAGAGTGATGAATCTGTGGAACTCTCTCCCGCAGAGGGTTGTGGAGGCCAGGTCACTGAGTGTCTTTAAGACAGAGATGGATAGGTTCTTGATTAATGAGGGGATCAGGGGTTATGGGGAAAAAGCAGGAGAATGGGGGTGAGAAAAATAAAAATCAGCCATGATTGAATGATGGAGCAAACTCGATGGGCTGAGTGGCCTAACTCTGCTCCTGTGTCTTATGGTCTGATGGATGACTCTTTGTCGCGGTTAAAGACAATTGGAAATAAGATTTATACTGTTGTGGGCGGGGGGGGGGACGGAGTTGTTGGGGGGGGGTGGTCATGGGGAATGGGGGGAGGTGGTTGGCGGGGGGGGGTGGTTGGCTGGGGGTTGGGTAGAGGGCCGGTGACAGGTGAAAGAAAGCCAAAGACTGACAGTGATGTTGTGGACAAAAAGGCAAAGGGAATGTGAATGGCGGTGATTATGGATAAGAAAAGTGCTGATAAAGAGATCAGAATGTGGTAATGGCAGAACAAAGATTCTGCCGCTATTAGCACCCTTCCTAGCCATGATCATCACCATTTATATTCCTTTTGTCCGATATGAAATCTTTGTCAGTCTCTCTCTCCGGTCTCCACATTTTGCTGATCCTCTGTGCAACCCCCACCACCCCCCACCGCCAAGCCAACCACCTCCCCCCACCACCACCGCCCCCCCCCACCCCCCCCCCCCCCCACAGCCGTATAAATCTCATCCTATTCCCAAGTGTCTTTAACTCTGAGAAGGGTCATCCAGACTTGAAACGTTGACTCTATTCTCTCTGTAAAGATGCTGCCAGACCCGCTGAGATTTTCCAGCATTTTCTATCAATGGGGAGAAACTTATCCTCTGAGCAGAGGGGTTTGGGGGGGGGGGCACAGATTTAAGGTGAGGGCTCGGTGATTTAGAGGGGAGTCGAGGCAAAGCTTTTTTCACCCAGTGGGTGCTGGAAATCTGGAACTCTCTGCCTGAGAGGGTGGTGGAGGTGCGAGCCCTTACAACAGTTAAGAAGCATTTGGTAGGTGCCTGATGGACGGTGCTGTAAAGCTCTACGGCCGCTGTTTTACGACCTCGCTCAGGCTCGTAAAATCCCGCCCGAGGCCAGCGGAGAATTCCGTCCTGCGAGCCTCGTCCACCCCGATTTTTAGTAAGATTCCGGCTAATGGTGCTAAACTCACATGGATCCATTCAGCTTGGGCAAATCGTGCCCAGCGATCCGTCCAAAGTCTGAACAAGTCTGGCCCCTGTTGCACTGTTCCCCTGTGTGTGTGTGTGTGTGACGGAGCTCAGTGTACATGGGGGACATGTGTCTCGCCACTATAGCTGTTGCCAGACGCATGTGTGTGTGTGTGTATGTGTGTGTGGTGGGGGGGGAGGTGGGGGGTGGGGGGGTTTGCACAGGGAGGAAACAAAATGAAGAATGTTCGCTTGGTAACGCTCTGCCAGAACAGGGTTCTGAATGTTGAGAAACAGCTCCTGACGCCAGATGAAAAGGTCGATCAACATTCACCAGCTTTGCGAAGAACATTTTATTGCTAAGCATATCGTTTAATATAACAGAAATGCAACCAAAACAAAGAAGATGGGGAGATGGATGAAGTAACATCACGTTAACTGAAAAAAAACCCAATCAAAATCTTCACATTGATGCAGAACAAAAAAAATATAAAATATGATATAAAGCCCACGTACAGATTTTCCAAGTCCAGGAGTTCACAATAAAAAAATAATGGAAGAGATTACCAGGAAGCAAATCCACAGGACGGTCTTTAACAATAGACATTGAGGTATAAATATTTCTGTGTTTTTTTTTATATATATATTCATCCAGTTGTCCAGCGGGTGCTTTGATACCTACACAACCCGCCCCGCGTCTTGTTTCGAACCCAAACGTAGAGTTGCACTCAAAAACAAAGTGATGTATCGCAAAGAAACCAGCCCCCCTCCTCCCAGGCAGATCAAGAAGGGTAACTTGTATTCAGTGAGGATGAGCACTGTTTTTAAGGAGGGAATATTCATGCAAACACGAGCGAGAGAGCGAGAGAAAGAGAGAGAGAGAGAGAGCAAAAGTTCTACACCTAAATCATTAACAATCGGGTCAGTTTCTTTACAAAAGAAAAAAAGCGTACACCTTTGTACCGAGGCTCTCGTCAAAACCAGGTTCAATCTCATTTCTTCGCTGAAAGACATTGCAAAAAAAAAACTTTGCGAGTGTTTGGAACTATACAAATACCAAAAAAGATCAGACAACTTAAATGTATGTACAATCGTTCTAACTACAAAATACACAAGCTATATAATAATTGATGTAATAAAATTATGTAAACAAATTGTCTTTTTTTTTCCTTGACACGGTTTGACTGTTGATTTATGAAAACTCACATCATTCAGGTTTGTAATTTTTTTGAAATATATATATATATATATAATTGTGTTGAAAGTCTGGATGACCAGGGACCAGCATTTCCCCTTGACCATGCTTAGACTACAAGACCGTTCGGACCACAGGGAGCAGAACTAGGCCCATCGAGTCTGCTCTGCCATTCAATCATGCTTCCTTCTGTTGTGGTCGACAGTTACAACACAGCACATAGTTTCGAAGGTAGGCTATGGGCCCAAAGAAAATTAAAATCCAACAAAGGCAATGAGAGAGAGAGAGAGCGAGAGAGAAAGAGAGAGGTAAAGCACACATCGATCAAATTACTCAAATCAAAAGTCACAATGGTAAGTTTGGCCAGTGAATCCGTTGGTTTTTTTTACTCTTTCATCAAAATGGAACACCATAGTGTATATGATGTGGTTAATTTTATTGTTTTTTTTGAATGTGCATGCACCACAATCATTTACTGAAAACTCAGAACCACAGCTATGGTTTTTAAGTAGCTGTTTTCTATCTACCACAGTCTAAGAGTAATATGTCGTACAGTTAACAGCTCTTAAACAAGAAGGTGGTCACCTCAGTTGAAAGTCAGTATTCCCGCACAGACCCGCTGCTCGATCTGTGCGCGTCTCCCACTTTGCCTCTTGTTCTTCGTTCGTCTCTTGTTTTATTAAATGTTCGTATACCTAGTACAATTTTATTGCGGACAGCAAATCATAAAGAGGACACCACGATTTGAGATGTAGAAACGATACAAAGTTTAAACAGCGGAAGTCCCTTTTTCCGAGAGAAGGAGGTTGGTGGTAGTGGGGGGGCTGTGTGGAGGGGTGTGGGGGGGGGGCGGGGTGGGGGGGTCAGGAGACAGAGTCTGACTGCACACACACACACACCCACACATAAGCCCATACACACACACACACACACACCACTATCAATCCCCACATCTCTGCTCTCTCCCCCCCGCCCCAACCCTCCCCACCTTCTCCTCCCACCACCCTCCCACCCCCCCCGCCAACGTGACTCTCCGTCTCTCCCAGGGCCCACGCTCCGAGTTGGACACTATCTTACACATGTCGCAATTACATGCTCCACACAGCAAAAAAGAGCAAGAAAAGTTTTTGGAAAGAAAAAAGGAAAAAGGAATCATTACACAGCTTTCACAACTGGGAAAAAAAAAATTAATTCATTAATTAACCTCGATAAAATGCGAAATGTCACATAGTCTTAACAGTCGCATCCAGGATAAAAACCGAGGAGGCCGTGGAGTCTTCATTAGTCGGAGATTCCATCACCAGAACGCAAGGTTTCTGGTTGCTATGATAGCTCTATGCGTGTGTGTGTCTGTGTGTGTGTCTGTGTGTGTGTGTCAATTGTCTTAAAGCACATACAGTTTCACTCTGTAAGTTAATTTTGTTTGCCACAGTGCATATCACAGTTCCCAGGCTCCAGGCTGTATTTGGATTTTTTTTTTGTTCTGTTTTCAAAATTTTTTGTTTCCCAAAAGAGTTTTTATTTAGTGTGTGTGTGTGTGTTTAAAATCTAAGTCAAGTCACAGATTTGCACCATCATATTTCATATATATATATATATCTCTATTATATATATTTCAATTGTGTCTCCTTTTTATTTAACGTCGTCGTTTTTCATTTTCCTTTTCCTTCTCTTTCTGTTTTGTCCGCTCTTTTCCTCTACACATAATACTCTTTATCCTTGTTTTTGTGCTTCTTACTGCTGCCTTTGGCACTCTGCTGTTTCTCCTTGACAACAGTGCCGTTGGTCTGCGCGGAGTTGCTGATATAATTACGCGTCTCATCTACCTGGTAAGACCCTTCGTCTCTGTTCCGGTACTTGTACATGGCGTACAGGAGGATCAGGATGCAGAGGGCTGCTGCCGCCACTATCCCTACGACCATCCCCGTCGTGCTGCTCGATTCCCGCACCACCTCCGAGGCCCCCGGGCCCCGTCGGACTCCCGGCTCCGTGGGGTGTGCTGTGGGTACATTACGGAACATGGGTGAGGTGACTAGGGGACTCTTCAGCTTGGTGCTGTCTACTTCGTACGCGGTGGGCAAAGGAACCAACACTAGGCCGGGGTGCGGCTTCTGCTCACGCGTATTCAACTTGCCCGCGGGCAACTTGGGCACCTTTCCGGGCGGCACGGAGACTGCAGAGCTGAGCAGCTCAGGGGGAGAGGCTGTGGTAGTAGTCCTACCGGATTCGAACGCTTTGTTAGGTCTAAAGTCCTTGTACTCCCACTTGGGTGCGTGCGCTTTGTAGCCACCTTCGAAGGCCGATGTGGACAAGGTCTTATCTGTTACCAAGGACAAGGTGGTGTGAAAATCTTCATCATCAGTAGGGGGTAGGTTAGAGTCAAGTGCCTCCCCTGAGCCATAACCAGATATCACCAAGCCAGCATCACAATCATCGTGGTCGTGCTCCGACAAGCAAGGTAACCCCACCTCAGGGATCATGGAGAGGGAATCTTTGGTGCTCTCAATAATGGTGAGGAGAGGGCGGAAGGTAGGTAGGAGGGGAATGAAAGGTGCACGAGTGGCAAGAGGAGGGGTTGCTAAGGCTTCTTCTGTCGCTACGGGGAAAACTAATTCACCTCCTAGGATGGAAGGAGAAAGAAGGAAGTTAGAGAAGGACTCGGGCGTTTCCCCCCCTCCCCCCCCAATCCCCCACCCCCCCCCACGCGCACCCACACGCGCACATGCACACGCAATCCCTCTCCGGCGAACGTAAAGCCAAACCAAAACCACGGCACACAGGGATGCAACAGTGTTTACGGCTGCAAAGAAAACGGCAGTCCTTTTACTCACTTAGAGCACTCAGCAAATCAAAAAGAAACACTAACACCAATACTTATGACTTTGTTTTTTAAACATACGCTTAACGTTCGCAAAGAAGAAAAAGATTCAAGGTTATAAATAAATTTTAACACACGCACACATTAAATAAAAAGCATTACGGCCTACGATAGATACATCCAAGAAAGAGGCCACACACACACACACACACATATATATATATGTTTATACATACATATACGTTAAAAAAAGAGTATAGCACGTAATTCTCAGTCAACTTACATCAACAAATTGCCCGCATGATTTTGGCATGAAGAAAGAATTTATAAAAAGAAAGTTGTGTAAGATGCTTTTGGACAAGTTTTCTATATCGTTGTAAATTTTTCCTTTTAGCACAAAACTTGCTCATTGACAAAATGATTACAAGGAGGGGGAGGCAACAGTACATATACATCCACACCATACAACATGAAAATTAACTCTGCACTAATAGATTATTCTTTGCTGTTGTTTTTTTTTAAAATATCTCAAGTATTACAAAAGAAAAGACTGTACATTGTTTAACTTGAACATCTCTCCTTTTTTTTGCTTGTTTAAATATCTACAAATCTAATGCTTCCTTGGTCTGTTGTTTTTTTCTGTTCTGAAATCTTTTACGCTGATATATATATTTTCTCTCTTCTCTTCGTTTAAATTAAATCTTTATTTTTTTTTCCTTTCCTGGTTTTAAACGACTGGATGACTGATACAGTACATTTTTTCTTTCAGTTTTGTTAACACTGCTTAAAAGATAGGGAGGCAGATGAAGGAGGGTAGGTGAGGGAGAGGGAGAGGGTAATGATTGTTTTAAAGGTTTTTTTTTAAATCCAGGTTCCAACCTATGAGTGCAATATGTGGGAGATGAAGATGGCAGGAGTGAATGTGTATAAAATTTGCCATGTCCATGTATAGGTGGAACGAAGCAATCTGGCAGCGTTAGAGCTCTGAGCTGTAAGGAAGGGAGTAGGGATATACAAACAATTGAGCATATATATATGCCCGTCTACGGAAAAAAAACATAACTCTAACACTGACATTTTCACAAACCCTAAACTGCAACTTCTTCATCATGCAGTCCATAGAAAAAGAGAGAGAGAGATAAATATTCTTTTCTCTGTTTAAAAGAAACAGCTTTTCCCGAAAAACCCTCCCTCCCCCCCCGCTCACCCCCGAAATAAATCATTGTCAAAATAGTTCCAACCGCTCCCTCTACATCGAAACCACTTCAAACCGTGCGCGCTTTTGCAATCGTCTCATCGCTTTTAAAAAGGATGTTCGCAGAAGGTTTTTGCTGAAATGTATATTTAAATCAAAGTGCCAGCCAATCTCAGGTATTTTCTTTTACCCGCACCCACCTCCTCAGCCCCCACCTCGCCCTTCTGGAGTTGGCAGGGGAATAGGGTCTCGATGGGAATTGTGGGATGCCAGCTTCCCCGAAAAACCTATCGGCATCCCAAGTCTTGTTTTATTCATTGGTGTCAAGAGTGAGCTTACATTAACGCCGCAATGAAGTTACTGTGAAAATCCTCGGGTCCCCACACTCCGGCACCTGTTTGGGTCCACTGAGGGAGAATTTAGCACGGCCAATGCGCCTAACCCGCACGTCTCTGGACGGTGGGAAGAAACCGGAGCACCCAGAGGAAACCCACGCAGACATGGGGAGAAGGTGCAGGCTCCATACAGTCAGTGACCCGAGCCGGGGATCGTAGCTGGGTCCCTGATGCTGTGAAGCAGCAGTGTTAGCCGCTGTGCCACCGTGCCTCCGTGTGCAAACAGAATCGGGTCTGGCTGGGTTGAAAGGCAACAACTTCTACGGTGGACGAGTGAGAATCTCCCCACGAGGTCTCAAAACCTGGTGGGTGACATCCCGGACTCTGGGCGCCATTGTTTAAAATAACATGAAGGTGGGACCCACTCTGGATGCATATAGTCGCTGGGAACAGAATATATGATAGCTGAACCTGTAGGACTGGAGCGAGCAGATAAACAAGGTGCAGGAGGGTTTGCATCGAGGCAATTCGGAGGGAAGGATCAGGGGACTAATTACCAACTACCTCCCATCCCACCACCCATGTTGCCAGTTGGTCAATTGTCATGGAGACCACCCAGCCTAAACCGACAAGGGGAAGGGAGATTTGCGTGGTTCCTGTATACACGTTTAAATTTATTCTTCTCAGTGTCATAAGTGGGCTGACATTAACACAGCAATGAAGTTACTGTGAAAATCCCCTTTTGCCAACTTCCAGGAGAGATTTCGGTAAATTAGGACTCTGGGTCTGGACTCGTTGGAGTTTAGAAGGATGAGGGGGGGATCTTATTGAAACTTACAGGACACTGCGAGGCCCTGGATAGAGTGGACACGGAGAGGATGTTTCCACTAGTAGGAAAAACTAGAACCAGAGGGCACAACCTCAGGCTAAAGGGATGATCCTTTAAAACAGAGATGAGGAGGAATTTCTTCAGCCAGAGAGTGGGGAATCTGTGGAACTCTTTGCCGCAGAAGGCTGTGGAGACCAGGCCATTGAATATCTTTAAGACAGAGATATTTAGGTTCTTAATTAATAAGGGGATTGTGGGGAAAAGGCAGGAGAATGGGGATGAGAAAAATATCAGCCATGATTGAATGGCGGAGCAAACTCTGATGGGCTGAGTGGCCTAATTCTGCTCCTGTGTCTTATGGTCTGGTGGTCTTGAATTTTGAAAAGGGAGTAAAAGTTAGCAGGGCTCCATATGTATGGAGGAAGAGCAGGCCAGGGGGACTGATTAGTTTAAATTTATTATTGTCATAAGTAGGCTTACGTTAACACTGCAATGAAGTTACTGTGAAAATCCCCCAGTCGCCACATTCTGGCGCCTGTGCGGGTACACTGAGGTAGAATTTAGCACGGCCAACGCGCCCTAACCAGCAGAGTCTTTTGGGCTGTGGGAGGAAACCGGAGCACCTGGAGGAAACCCAGGCAGACACGGGGAGAACGTGCAAACTCCGCGCAGACAGTGACCCAAGTCGGGAGTCCCTGGTGCTGTGAGGCAACAGCGCTAAACACTCTGCCCCTGTGCCGCCCCACGGATATATATGGACATAGATTTTAAAAAAAAACACCCCACCACACCCCTCCCTCCCCTCCCCCCCGCCCCCCCCCACTCCCCCCACCACCCACCACCCCCTCCCTCCCCCCCACCCACACAGTGCCGAATCTGCTGTCACGCCTTGAAGTGGTTTGCGTACTTCACCGGAAAAAAAGAAGAAAATTACCAACACAGATATTTAAGTTGTTTTTTTTTTCCCAAAAAGAAGAAAAAAAGAAGAAAGCGATCTTAGCATTTAAAAAAATGTAAAGCCCGCCTCCCCCCCCACCCCCAAAACGTGAACCAAAAAAAATCTACTGACAAAGCCATTATCTTTCTCCCAGAGACTGGGAGGAAAGTGTGAACTAAAGCAACTAATTTCCCCCCAAACACACTGTTACAGATGAACAGCCAGATGCACAGCTACAGACAGAATGTGGGGGACACAAATATATATATATATATATACCTGTCACCTGGGGCATGTGAAATGAGGTGACATTATCGCTATTTTAGTACAATTTCTCCTTCAGTTTTTCCTTATTTTCATATATATATAAGATACAGAAGTTTTTTTTTGTTTTTCTGTGTGTAAAAAGCGGCGTGCAGTCTGGATGTACAGAGGTAAAAGAATTGGCTAAAACTGGGTTACCTTTATTGCAAGTGTTAATATGCATGCTTAAAGTAAGTTGCACTTAGGGAAAGTTTAAGAACAGAAGCAAGCTAGAGCAGGGGAGGGCGGGGCGGGGGGGGTGGGGGGAGAAGGTTAGCAGGAAAGAGAAAGGTTAAAGGTGAGGAGGGCACAACTTTGTTTTGAAGGGAAAAAAACAGCATCATTCAACAGGGGAATCTTGTGGGGGGAGGGAGCGGGAGGGGGAGCGGGGATGAGAATTTTCACACAAGAGCAACACTTTTGTCAATCTCGAGAAGGGTTCGCCATGAGGCCTCTCAGCCAATAGATCAGGCCGCACGTGACTCCTCCAACTGCGCCATTTCTCTGTGTTTGATCTGGTTGCGCTTTCTTAGAGATCTTAAGCGAGGATTCTGTGCTGACTCCAGACGCTTGACTGTACCGCCGGTAAACTGGTATTAAAGGTTATTCCTTATCGGTGTCACAAGTCGGCTTCCATTAACACGGCAATGAAGTTACTGTGAAAATCCCCTCATCGCCACACTCCGGCGGGTACACTGAGGGAGAACTTAGCATTGGCCAACGCACCCAACCAGCACGTCTTTCGGACTGTGGGAGGAAACTGGAGCGCCCGGAGGAAACCCTTGCGGATATGGGGAGAACGTGACGACTCTGTGAGAACAGTGCCCCACGCCTGGAATCAGTGCCTGGCGCTGTGAGGTGGCGGTGCGAACCACCGTGCCACTCAAACGTGGCATTTCCAGGACTTTGCGAGGTTGAATGTAGATTACCAACCTACTTTCTCACAACCGACTTTCTCGCTGGGAATTAAAACTCCTTGGAGTCCACTTTCCACTCTGTCTGCCCTGATCCCACAAATCGGGGGGGGGGTGGGATACTGAATCTGAACCGTAACTCCCCCCTTTTACTTCACACGTATTTCCCATGATGAGGTACTGACCATGCGTGCCATCATTAACACTGCCAATTTCTACTCCTGTAACCTCACCCGACACCACCCCCCCCGCACCCCCCCCCACCCCCGCCTCAGCTCACCTACTGCTGCGACCTTTGTCCTCTCAACCCAGCTGTTACAACGCATTCTTCACTGGCCGCTCTGCAAACGTGAGCCCACCCAAATAGAAACAGAAATCATAGAAAGTGGAAGCAGGAGTCGGCCATTTGGTCCTTCGAGCCCATTCAAGTAATAAACTGTCCTCCTATTATTGCTACCAAAGTGGATAACCTCACATTTATCCACATTATCCTGCATCTGCCATGCAGATACCCACACACTCAGCCTGTCCAAATCACACTGAAGATTGTCTGCATCCTCCTCACAGCTTACCCTCCCACCCAACTTTGTACCATCTGCAAATTTGGAGATATTACATTCAGTTCCCTCTTCCAAACCATTAATATGCAATGTGAACAGTTGGGATTCTGGCACAGACCCCTGCGGAACTCCACTAGTCACTGACTGTCAATCAGAAAAAGACCCATTTATGCCAACTCTTTGCTTCCTATCTGCTAACCAGCTTTCTACCCATCTCCAGACATTACCTGCAATCCCATGTGCTTTAACTTTACATAGTAATCTGTAACATGAGACTATGTTGAAAGCCTTATGAAAGTCTAAATAAATCACATCCACAGGTTCTCCTTGGTTAACTCTGCTAGTTCCATCCTCAAAAAAATCCAACAGATTTGTCAAGCATGGTTTCCCTTTTGTAAATCCGTGCTGACTTTGTCTGATTATACCACTGCCTCCTAAATGCTGAGTTTACAATCCTTGATACTGGACTCCAGTAACTTCCCCAGTACTGACGTTAGGCTCACTGGTCTATAGTTTCCTATTTTCGCTCTATCTCCCTTTTTGAAAAGCAAGCTTACATTAGCTACCCTCCGATCTGCAGGAACTATTCCAGAGTCTAAAGAAATTTGGAAAATATACCACCAATGGATCTAGTATTCCCAGGGCCCCTTCCTGAAGTACTCTGGGATGAAGATTATCAGGACTTGGAGATTTAGCCACCAATTCCACCAATTTCCCCGAAACCATTTCTCTACTAATGCTGATTTCCTTCAGCTCCTCACTAAAACATGTTTCTGTCAGCAACTCTGCTACATTATTCATGTCTTCCTTTGTGAAGATTGAAGCAAAGTATGAATTTAATTCCTTGGCCATTTCTTAAAGTCCCCGTTATGAATTCTCCCGTTTTCGTTCATTTTTGTCAATCTATTTCTCTTTACATACTTTTGCAATCAGTTATGTTCCCCGCTAGTTGACCTTCACGCTCTATTTTTCCCTTCTTAATCAATCTCATGGTTCGCCTATGCTGAATTTTAAACTGCTCCCAATTTTCAAGCCTTTTTGTTTTTCTTGCCAATTTGTAGGCTCCTTCTTTAAATCTGATACTCTCTCTAATCTCCCTTGTAAGCCTTGGTTTGGCAACAATTCCCTTCCCATTCTTGTGCCAAACAGGAATAAACAACTTCTGGAGTTCATCTATTTGTTCTTTAAATGCCTGTCCACTGTCTTTACTTTCAGTAATGTTTCCCAGTCCATCACGGCCAATTCATGCCTCACATGATCATAGTTATCTTTACTAAGATTCAAGACCCTGGTCTCAGAATCAACTATGTCACTATCCACCTTGACAAAGAATTCTACCATATTTGGTCATTCACCCCCAAGGGTTCTCTCTCAACTAGATTGCCAACTAATCTTTCAACACTCCGCAACACTCAGCCCAAAATGGCCTGTTCCCTTGTTGATTCCTCATCGTTTTGCTCCAGAAAACCATCCTATAAGCACTCCAGAAATTCCTTCTCTTTTGTACTGTGACTAATTTGGACTTTCCCAAACTATATACAGATTAAAGTCATCCATAATCAGATATTCCTTTAATGCACGCTTCTGATATCCTGACTAATGCTTTTCCCAACATTACCACTACAGCTTGGTGGTCCGAACACCACCCCCACTTATTGTTTCTTAACTCAGTCCATACAGATTCTATATCATCTATGCCAATATCTTTCCTCAATATCGTATCAATATCATCTTTGATCAACAATGCAACTCCATCACCTTCTCCTTTCTGTTTGTCTTCCCTAAACACTGAATAACCCTCAATATTTAGTTCCCATCCTTGGTCACCTTGGAGCCACATCCTCCGTAAGGCCAACTATATCATACTCCTTTGCATCTATTTGTGCAACTAATCAATCTCTGAGCATTCAGGCACAAAACCTTAAGGTGTTCACTTTCAATATTTCTTTCCTCTTTCCGAGTATTTTTTACCTGGTCCTTATCTGACTCTGGCTCTTGATATCTCTGCCTATCACTTTCCTTATTCACAAGTCTTTTTCGCTTGTCCTTAATTCCTCCTGCTCTGAATCCTTGCAAACGTTCCCATCCCATATTAGTTTAAACCCTCCCCAACCACTCTAGCAAGTACACCCCACCAGTCCCGATCCTGGCCAGGTGTAACCCATTCAGTTTGTACAGGTGCCACCTCCCCCAGAACCGATCCCAATGCCCCAGGAACCCGAAATCCTCCCCCGACACCATCTTTTCAGCCACATACTTATCCTATGTATCCTGCTGTTTCGACTCTGACTAGCACGTGGTACAGGTAGTGATCCTGAGATCATTACCTTTGAGGTCCCACTTCGCAGCTTGCTTCCCAGCTCCCTCAATTCTGCTTTTAGGACCTCATCCCTTTTTTTACTTATGTCATTTGTAACAATGTGTACTACGACCTTTGGCTGTTTGCCCTCCCCCTTCAGAATGTCCTGTAGTCGCTCCGAGTCACCCTTGACCCTAGCACCAGGGAAGCAATACACCACCCTGAAGTCTCGTCTGTGGCCACAGAAATGTCTATCTATTCTCCTGACAATTGAATCCCCTGTAACTATTGCACTCCCACACTTTTTATTCCTCCCCTCTGCAATGGAACCAACCATGTTGTAACAGATTTAGCCATTGCTGTTTTCTCCTAAAAGGTCATTCTCCTCAACAGTATCCAAAACGATATATCTGTTTTGCAGGGAAATAGCCACAGGAGATCCCTGCACTTCCTGCCTATCTCTCTTGCTCTGAGTGGTGGCCACCCGTTCCCTTCCTGCCTGCGGTGTGACCACCTCTCTATACATGTTAACCACGATACTGTCCGCCTCGCGGATGCTCCACAGTATTCCCAGCTGCTGCTCCAGCTCTGAAACACGGCCATCCAGGAGCTGCAGCTGGAGACGCTTCACGCACACATGCTGGCCCTGGGCACTGGGAAACGTTCCCAGCCTCCCACATGGAGCATGAAGAGCAGACCACGGCTTTGAGGTCTCCTGTCATGTCTTACTCCTTTAAATTAAACTTTTGAAAGATGTTCTGTTTCAGATTATATCCAACTCTCTTGGGCCCTTCTTTCCTGCTCCTCGTTATGATCGAATATAACCTTTACAAACTATAAACCACAGAAATTACCCCTGAGACTACAAATGATAAAATTATTAAATACTGATCTGACCTTTCTACTTAACAGTCAGCTCTCTCCCTTGTGTCCTCTACTACTGCAGCAGGGGAAGGATACACCTTGTTTTACCTTGCATGTCCTCTTCACAGTGCCCTTTCTGTCAGCAGCCTGCATCCTAACTTACAGCAAATTCCCTGATCACCTCTGTTCTCGCTGCCATACCCAGGCTCCCCGTCAAACAATGTATCGGCTTTAAAATTCTCACTCCTTGTTCTCAAATCCTTCCGTGGTTTTGCCTCTCTCTATCTCTACAATCTCTGCCAGTCCCAAAAACCTCCAAAATATCTGCGCTCCTCTGACTCTGGACTCTTCCCAATATTCATATCTCCACCACCGGTGGCCGTACCTTCAGTTGCCCGAGTTCCAAGCTCTGGAATTCCCTCCCTACACCTCCCTGCCTCTCAACCTCACTTTTCTCCTTATAAATATTCCTTCAAACCTACACCTTTGGCCAGACAATTAGTTATCTCATCCAATAACCCCTGGAGTAGCATTTAACAGGGGGTGGAAGCAGGAGTGGCAGGGGGTCGGGGGGATGGGGGGGGGGGGGGCGGTGGGGGCAGTGCGGTAGGTGGGTGAACGGCGCTGAAAGTTGACCAGGAGCTGACAAGCGCCGAGGAAGCCTACATCAGCATGGGGAGTGTGAGGGTGAGCTAAATTGCCCCAGTGCCGACACTATAGTTAAGAAAGCCCACCAATGCCTCTATTTTCTCAGAAGACAAAGGAAATTTTGCCGAAACATTGAATGCATTCAAGAGGCAGCCAGATATAGTGCTTGGGGTGAATGGAATCAAAGGTTATGGGGAGAAAGCAAGACTAGGCTATTGAGCTGGATGACCAGCCATGATCATATTAAATGGTAGAACAGGCTTGAAGGGCCAAATGGCCTCCTCTTGCTCATATCATTTAAAAACAATGGCATGTCAGCTACAACTCTCATCAACCTTTACAGATGAACCACAGAAAGCATTCTTTTCGGTTGTACCACAGCTTGGCATGGCTCCTACTCTGCCCAAGACCACAAGAAGTCCCATAACACCAGGTTAAAGTCCAACAGGTTTATTTGGTATCACGAGCTTTCAGAGCGCTGCTCCTTCATCTGGCGAGAAGCAGCACTCCGAAAGCTCGAGGTTTCAAATAAACCCACTGGACCGTGTTGTGAGATTTCTTACTGTGCACACCCCAGTCCAACGCCAGCATCTCCACATCAAGACCACAAGAAGTTACAAAGGTTAATAAACATAGCCCAATCCACCATACCAACCATCCTTCCAGTCATTGACTCTGTCTACACTTCCCGCTGCCTCGGCAAAGCAATCAGCATAATTAAGGACCTCACGCACCCCGGACATTCTTTCTTCCACCTTCTTCCATCGGGAAAAAGATACAAAACTCTGAGGTCACGTACCAACCAACTCAAGAACAGCTTCTTCCCTGCTGCTGTCAGACTGTTGACCGATTTCACCCTAGCTATGACTGTAACTCTACATTCTGCACTCTGTCCTTTCCTTCTCTATGAAGGGTATGCTTTGTCTGTAGAGTGCGCAAGAAACAATACTTTTCACTGTATGCTAATACATGTGACAATAATAAATCAAATCAAATCAAACATTGAAGCAGATCATTCAGCCTATCATCTCTACACGAGCTCTTTGAAAGAACTATCCAGTTATTATTCCCACTCCCCTGCCTCTTCCCCATGGCTTTGCAGCTTTTTCCCCTTCACGCACTGAGACAATTGTTGAGGGTTAAAGCTGAATCACCTTCCCTCCATGCAATACATTCCAGTTCACTGCATTCATAAAATGTCCTGGTGATTTTTTTTTGCCAATTCAGTTAAACCGATGACCTCTGTACTGACCGTTCCGCTCCCGGAAACAGCTTGACACCATTTCAAATCTTCAATTAAATTTCCCCCTCGACATTGCAGCTCCATCATAGAATCCCCACAGTGCACAAGGCGGCCATTCGGCCCATCGAGTCTGCACCGAATCTCTGACAGAGCATCTTACACAAGTTCTCCATCCAACCTATCCCCATAACCCACATTTACCATGGCCAATCCACCAAACCGACACACCTTGGGGCATTAACAGGCAATTTAGCATGGCCAATCCACCAAACCTACACACCTTGGGGCATTAACAGGCAATTTAGCATGGTCAATTAGGAGAATTGTATGTTAGGTAATTAGCCATGCTAAATTGTCCCTTATTGTCCAAAGATGTGCAGGTTGGGTGGATTGGGCTATGCTAAATTGCTCTTTATTGTCCCAGGATACATAGGTTAAAGAAATTGGTCATGCTAAATTGCCCCTTACTGTCCTAAAATATGTAGGTTAGGTGGATTGGCCACGCTAAATTGCCTATTAGTATCCCAAGGTGTGCGGGTTAGGTGGATTGGCCATGCTAAATTGCCCGTGAATGTCCCAGAAGTGTCAATTCTCCTAACCTACACACCTTGGGACATTAACAGGCAATTTAACATGGCCAAGCTGAAACATTTTCACACTATCCCTCCTGTCCACTCCCCTTAATATCTTGACAATCTTGATCATCAAGCCTCTCTTGATAGCACCTTCCAAGCCCGGAATGGCTACCACCTAGAACAAGGGCAGCAGATGCCTGGGAACACCAGCATTTGGAAGTGTCCCCCACCCTCACCGCTACCCGCCCCCCCACCCCGCCAAGTCACTCACCATCCTGACTTGAAACCATATCACCCTTCATTTTCAATCTTGTTATGAGCGGGAACAGTTTCTCCCTATCTACTCTGTCTAGCCTCTTAGTGATTTTGAACATCTCTATCAAATCTCCTCTCAGCCTTCATCTCTCCAACGAGAATACTCCCTCACTCTCCAATCTATCCTCAACACTGAAGTTCCTCATCCTTGCTCTTGTATTCTATGTCCCTATTAATAAAGCCCAGAATATTATATGCTTTATTAACTGCCCTCTGTTTATTAACTGTCCTGCCACCTTCAATGATCTGTGACATAGAAAACATTCTTTCTGGTTGTATCACAGCTTGGTATGGGCACCTGCTCTGCCCAAGACCACACGAAACTACAAAGGGTCATTAGAACATAAGAAATAGGAGCAGGAGTAGGCCATCTAGCCCTTCAAGCCTGCCCCGCCATTCAATAAGATCATGGCTGATCTGTCGCTGCTCAGTTCCACATTCCCGCCCTCTCCCCATAACCCTTAATCCCCTCTCTTATCAAAAACCCATCAACCCACGTCTTAAAAATATTTAGCGAGGCAGCCTCCACCACTTCAACGGGCAGAGAATTCCAGAGATTCACCACCCTTTGAGTGAAGAAGTTCCTCCTCAACTCCGTTCTAAACCGCCCCCCTTTTATATTGAGGCTGTGCCCCCTAGTCCTATTATCCTTTCTGAGCGGGAAGAGTCTCTCCACCTCTATCCTATCCATCCCATTCATCATCTTATACGTCTCAATGAGATCTCCCCTCATTCTTCTAAACTCTAACGAGTACAAGCCTAGTTTATTCAGCCTCTCCTCATAGCTCAACCCCTCAACTCCGGTATCAGCCTAGTAAACCTCCTCTGCACTCCCTCCAAGGCCAAAATATCCTTGCGTAAGTACGGCACCCAAAACTGCACACAGTACTCCAGCTGCGGCCTCACCAATGCCCTATACAGCTGCAGCAAGACCTCCCTACTTTTATATTCAATCCCCCTCGCTATGAAGGCCAGCATCCCATTCGCCTTCCTGACCACCTGCTGCACCTGCAAGCTGGGTTTTTGCGACTCATGCACAAGGACCCCGAGGTCCCTCTGCACCGTCGCCTGCTGCAGTTTTTCGCCACGTAAGTGATAATCCTTCCTACCATTCTTCCTACCAAAGTGGACCACCTCACACTTACCAACATTAAATTCCATTTGCCATTTCCTGGCCCATTCGCCCAGCCTATCTAGATCCTTCTGTAGACTCTCCACACCCTCCGCACAATTTGCCTTTCCTCCAATCATGAGTGTAGCCCACTCCATCACACAAACCAGCCTCCCATCCATTGACTCTGTCTACACTTCCCACTGCCTCGGAAAAGCAGCCAGCATAATTAAGGACACCACACGCCCTGGACATTATCTCTTCCACCTTCTTCTGATGGGAAAAAGATACAAAAGTCTGAGGTCACGTATCAACTGACTCAAGTACAGCTTCTTCCCTGTTGCTGTCTGACTTTTGAATGGACCTCCCCCGCATTAAGCTGATCTTCCTCTACACCCTAGCTGTGACTGTAACACGACGTTCTTCACCCTCTCCTTTCCTTCTCTATGAACAGTATGTTTTGTCTGCATACTGTGCAAGAAACAATACTTTTCACTGTATGTTAATACAGTGACAATAATAAATCAAATCAGATCAATGTACATACACAGCCAGGTCACTCTGCTCCTGCAGCACTGTAAGAATGGTACCCCTTATTTTATATTGTTTCTCTGGCCTTCTCATGATTTCATCACCCTCTATTCTTCGTCAGTACACCAGGTTAAACAGATCATCCTCAGTGACCCTTTAAGGATGTGTTTGAATAATTTATTTTGGGCTGTGAATGGAGTCACGGCATTATCACTGTGAGATGATATCTCATTATAGCTGGAAAATGACACCCCAAAGCAGCTGATTCATTAACTGGGAACTACTTCAATGACCAAATTAAAATTTCATGCTGAACCGGTGATTCTCAAATTTATCTCCAAACAAAGAGGCCTCCTCCAAGCGGAAGAACTTGAATTTATACAGCACCTTTTTGTGACCTCCAGATGTCCCACAGCAATTTACACTCAATTAGGTCCTTTTGAAGTCTTGTCCCTGTGGTCACGCAGGGAAAGAAGACAACCAATTTCCGACACAGCGGGCCAGCTCCCAGAAAGAGCAGCCTGATAATGGCTGGACAATATGCTTGCGTGCTCTTGATCGAGGGATCAATACTGACCAGGGCATGTGGCACCAGGGGATGTTTTACACTCGCCTGAGAGAGCAGACTGGAACTTGGTTTATCGTTCCATGTAGAAGATGGAATAGTTTTCTCATACACACAATGCATTTTTTCTAATGGTCTGTGACACCTGCCGGGGTTCAGCTTCTTTCTGGATCTTTCTTTCTATCCGTTCACGGGATGTGGGTGTCACTGGTTGGGCCACACCATTCGTTGCCCGATCACCTCTCATTATTCTAAACTCCAATGGGTGTAGCCGGTATATCTTATATATGAGTGTAATCAAACCTGCTCAACCAATCCACATGAGATAACTGCTTCATCTCAGAGTAAACCTTCTGAAAACTGCCTTCAATGCAAGTATATCCCTTCAAGGGTGACACGGTGGCGCAGTGGTTAGCACTGCTGCCTCACAGCGCCAAGGACACGGGTTCAATTCCAGCCTCGGGTCACTGTCTGTGTGGAGTTTGCACATTTTGCCTGCGTCTGGATGAGTTTCCTCCGGATGGTCCAGTTTCCTCCCAAAGATGTGCGGGTTAGGTGGATTGGCCATGCTAAATTGCCCCTTAGTGTCAGGGGGATTAGTAGTGTAACTATGTGGGGTTATGGGAATAGGATCTGGGTGAGATGCAGAGTTGATGGGCTGAATGGCCCCCTTCTACACTGTAGGGGTGCTATGATTCTAAATAAGGAGACTAAGGCTGTACAGGTCACTCACTAATTCCCCATACAGTGATAGTAAGATTTTCCCACAATGGTGGTTCTGGCTGAGATTGGTGCAGAACAGAATCACAGAGTACAGACAGTGCGGAAGGTGGCCATTTGGCCCATCGAGCCGGCACCAACAATCCCACTCAGGCCCTATTCCCGTGCATTTACCCTAGTAATCCCTCTAACCTGCACATCTTAGAACACTAAGAGGCAATTTTAGCATGACCAATCCACATCTCTGGAGTGTGGGAGGAAATTGGATTACCCGGAGGAAACCCACGCAGACACGGGGAGAACATGCAAACTCCATATGGTCAACCAAGGTCAGAATTGAACCCGGGTTCCTGGCGCTTTGAGGCAGCCACGCTCACCACTGTGCCATCGTGTTGCGCTGAGATTTTCCTTGGTCTAAGTGTCTCACAAGCACACAAGTGTTGGTTTTATCCAGTTAGCTGATGAGGTAGCTCAACTTAGTATGTAAAATGTACAGCAGAGAAGCAGGCCATTCAGGCCATCTGCTCCATGCTAGCACAACATGTATGCTCCACACAAGCCTGCTCATCTCAACCTAACTTTGTCTCATCCTATCAACAGATCTTCCGAATAATTTTCCCCTCATGTGTTTATGTAGTTTGCCCTTAAAATACAACTGTGCTGTTTGCCTCAATTCCTTCTTGCAGTCACCAGTTCCACAGTCTGAGCAATCTCGGAGTAAAAGTCTTTTCCCTGAATTCCCTGTTGGATTTACCAGTGAACACATCAGGCGGGAATTCCCGGCCATGTGTATCCCAAGTCTGCAAATTCCCACCCGAGGTCAATGGTCCGCCAGATTTTCCGTCCCGCCCCCATTACGATTCCCACAGAACGGGAAAATTCCACCCCTAATCTTTTTGAGCACCCCCCCCCTCCCTTCCCCCGCAGGCTGGAATTTTATGGAGTGTGGAGGCACAGTCTTAGAGGCGGGGAGGCTGGAAAAATAATGCAGGAAGGTATTGGGTGGTGTGCCCGATTTGTTGCCTTTGCCATGCCATTGTGCCAGCGATGGAAGGAATGGCACGCATCCCATTGCCCGAGCCCAAATGAGCCACTTAGGTGGCCAATAAAGATGTCTTTCCTTTCTCTCTGGTGGGGTGGCCCCTCTGCAACATGGGAAGGTTGCCACAGTCAATGTTGGTGTCCTCCTGGCCTGCTCCCAGTTGGGCTAGGGGGCGGTGTTGGGAGGTGGGGGGGCAGTTGGTGGAGAAAGAACTGTGGCTCCTTCTTGATCTTTCTTTGCCTCATGGAGATATCTCCTTGCAGCATCGGTGCTACCTGGCCTCAGTGTATGGCCACCACCACCCCAGGCTAGCATGTGCCTCACTGATCCTGGCACTCCAAGACCCCATTTACTTAGCTGTGAGGGTGAACGTCTTTCAAGATATCTCCTCCTCCAGACGCAGTTCCAGCAATGGCCATCGCTAGTGGTGGCAGTGTTGAGCTGCCAACTCTCGAACTGAGCCAGCAGCTCGTAGGAGGCGGGCCCCTATTCCTGATAGGGTGGCAAATCCAGTGGCAGCCATTTCTGTCGTTGTGTCTCTGCTTTTGACCTCAGCACCACGGCAGCTCCTTCGGAGAAGTCCCACCCCTGCTTCGAGCCTCCCCCACAACTGGAAACGATCCTCAGCACCTACATGGTCAAACCCTTCATAAGTTCAAATCTCCTCTTTCCTTTAGAAAACATAGCCAGCCTATTTATTTTGTTAATTATCAATATTTATTGCCCTTGAACGGGCTAACTTGCCAGAGTCACTTCCAGGGGAGATTTAAAAATCAACATTGCTGTGGCTCTGGAGTCCTGTGGAGACCAGACCAGGTAAGGGGGGCAGATTTCCTTCCCTTACTGAGCCAGATGGGATTTTAACGACAATCGACAATGGTTTCACGTTCATCAGTAGACTTTTAACCGCAGACTTTTATTGAATTCAAACTTCGCCACCTGCCGTGATGGGATTTGAACCCAGGTCTCAGAGATTTGCCCTGGGTCTCTGGGTTACTAAGGAACATGACACTGCACCATGGCCTCCCCTCAATCGTTCATGAGAGTTCCAGCCTCGCAGTTCTTTGTAAATCTTTTTTTTTCCCTCTCTGCACTCGGGGCAATGCCTTTATGTATTATTTCTAACAGATTTTGCGACACGGATGTTCTAGCTCCCAGTGGTGTCAGCAGAACGTAAGAGGAAAGATTAGCAGCCTTAACAGCGCATAACATTTACAAAACGCAAGCTCTGTTAAACCTCAATGGACTAAATAAAGAGGAAGCGTTTTCACTTGCTGGAGGCGTGGTTTCCAGCGGCTAAGGTTTAAGATAATTGATAAAAGGCCCAGAAGCAAAATGAAGAGCTTCCCTTTCTTGCGCAGTGATCTGGAATGTGCTTCCCGAAAGGGGCGATGGAAACTGATGCAACAGGAACTTTCCAAAGGGAGTTGGATAAATATTTCAAAAGTGAAAATTTCCCCGGCTGTGCGGAAAGAGCGGCTGAGTGGGACTAATCGGATCGTCGTTTTCACAAAAGTCAGACCGGATACGATGGATCGAATGGCCTCTCTCTGTGCTTTACGATTCTGTGTGTTCCTTTCCTGAAAGGTGGCGAAGGCTCTCTCCCCAGGTTGTTGCCAGGTCGAGAAGGTGTCGGCTATGAAGAGAGGTTGAATTAACTAGGATTATTTTCACTGGAAGGATGGAGGCTGAGGGGAGACCTGATAGAGGTCTACAAAGTGATGAGAGGCACGGACAGGGCAGATAGTCAGGGGGCTTTCTCCCCAGGGCGGAAGTCTGGGGGCACAAATTTAAGGTGAGAGGGGGGAAGCTGAAGGGAGACGTGCAGATGTTTTTCACGCAGAGAGTGGTGGGTGCCTGGAACGCGCTGCCAGAGGAGGTGGTGGAAGTGGGCACATTAGCAACATTTAAGAGGCATCTGGATGGGTACATGAAAAGGGACGGAATAGAGGGTGACGGACTGAGTAAGGGCAGAAGGGTTTTTTTTTAGTTTAGTTAGGGCATCATGACTGGCAGGGGCTTGGAGGGCCGGTTCCTGTGCTGTATTTCTCTTTGCTCTTTGTGAGTAAACTTTGCCAGATATCTCTTGGATCCCACCTCCCATTGCCACGAGCTTGTGCAACAGCTACACAAAAGTAAATGGAGTGAAAGAGAAAATCAACCATTCTACAAATAAGAGGCAAGTTAAGTCACCATGGTCCCAGATAACAAGGAGCTGTGACTGGTGGTAATTTAACCTGAGGGTTACCACACCTCAACTGAGGGGGTAAGGCTGAGAAGGCAGGACCTTCATAAATAACCATAGCCGGTACAGGAATTGAACCCACACTGATTGGTATCAGTCTGTATCACTAACCAGCCACTCAACCAACCGAGCTAAACTGACCCCTGAATGAGATAGAGAATGAATAGACAGTGAGACAGCTCAATCAACTACTTTATCAAACTCATGAATAGTATGTGGATGATTGAGGACTTAAGGAACTCAACCTGACAGCATATGATTTGTAGAGATGAATATGAAATATGGATCTTTCATTTTCATTCTGTAGACCTGCATTCTATAACACGGCTGTAATTATTTGTACAATTAAATGTTCTTAATTGCATAGTCTGTTTATTATTTCATTTCTTATTTTGATGATTGCCTACAACCATTTTTGGCACGGTGGTATTGTCGCTGGACTAATTATTGAGAGACGGAGGCTCACGTTCTGGGGACCTGGATTTGAATCCCACCACGGCAGATGGTGAAATCTGAACTAATTAAAATCTGGAATTAAAAGTCTAATGATGACCATGAAACCATTGCTGATTGTTGTTAAAAACCCAATAACGGCACTGGGCCAACAATCAAAAAGGCCAGGTGAATTCTCTGGGGACGGGGGTTCGGATCTCAGCACGGCAGCTGGTGACTGAAATCGTGACCATGAAACCATCATTGATTGTGGGAAAAACCCCTCTGATTTGGGGAGAGGAAATCTGCCATCCTTACCTGGTCTGGCCTACTTGTGACTCCAGACTCACAGCAATATGGTTGATTCTCAACTGGACGGCAGTTAGGGATGGGCAATAAATGCCAGTGACGGCATGGCCTATAACTAATTTTTATTTTAATTTCATGAATTATAATTCCTTGTTTTATATCGTCATCACCTCTCAGCACCTCCCACCACACTAATATTTCAACAAGCTAATTATCGATCTCATCTCATACTGGGCCTTTTTCCTGAGACCTCTGTGTTGGATCTGTGACCAATCTGCAATCGACAAGTTGACAAAAAGAAGTAAACGGGGAGACGATGGCCGAGTGGTATTATCATGAGATTATTAATCCAGAAACTCAGCTAATGTTCTGGGGACCCAGGTTCAAATCCGGCCATGGCAGATGGTAGAATTTGAATGCAATAAGTAAGTAAAATTTACTGTGTGGTACAGTGGTTAGCACTGCTGCCTTACAGCGCCAGGGACTTCGGTTCGCTTCCCGGCTTGGGTCATTGTCTGAGTGGCCATCTGCATGTTCTCCCCATGAGTTCCCTTCAATTTCCTCCCAAAGATGTGTAGGCTGGGTGGATTTAGCCAGGCGAAATTGTCCCTTGCTATCCCAAGATGTGTAGGTTAGGTGGATAGGCCATATTGAATTGTCCCAAAATGGGGTGATTATGGGGGTAACAGGTATAGAGAAGGGGGTGGTCCTGGGTAAGATACGCTGTCAGAGAGTTGGTGCACACTCAATGGGCTGAATGGCCTCGTCTGCACTGTAGGGATTCTATGATTCTAAATGGGAAAGGACAGCTGAGGGCACATGATTGAGGAAAAAGTACTTGATGCAGATTGATTGTGGCATGAATAGAGAATAGCAGTGAGATACGATTGTACAGGTCCAGTGTGAAGAATCAGAAGAACACATTGCTATTTCATCATACCTCATTCTCTGTTTTGGAAACTGGGCTCTCTGACAGATCGTAACCATTGGTTATGAGACTCTTTCTTGGCTCCTGTATATTCTCTGTGTTCCTGTATCTCTGGCACTGTGTTCACTGGCGCAGTGAGGCAGCACTGCTAACTCTTGATTACTCTCACCTTGGGGCTACTGCAGCTGGAAAATCCCATCCCCTTGTGTACATTTGGGGCTGGGATAGATTTTGAGATGTAAGAGGGCCAAGGGTTACGGGGAAAGGGCAGGAAAGTGGGCGTGAGGAACGTGTGGATCCCATTGAATGGTGGGGCAGGCTCGAGGGGCCAAATGGCCCAATCTTGTTCCGATTTCATCTGATCTTATTTGTAAGAACACCAGGAAAGTTATTCTGTTCTGGTCAACATTTATCCCTCGGACAACCTCAGGGCTGAGGCCATTTAGCCCCTCGTACTTGCTCCACCAGAGAATTAGATTGTGGCCAATCTATGTGTTTTATACCAATACTTTTGGTTTAAAATAGTCAAATAGCAGGGTGGTTGAGAAAGAGGGTGAGTAGAATTTGGTCAGAAATGAATTCTCTTTAGATCCCATCAAAATTTATCAGCAACATCAGCTAATTCCGCAACTTGTCTTCATCTTGCCAAAAGGTAGACTTTTCATAATGGAACCTTCTGGATGAATTCCAATATTTCACACTTAATGACCAGTTACATTGCAGGGATACTGCATGCTGTCAAATTACCAGAAAATATTATTTTCACCAAATGCGGCTAATTCGAAATGTCGGATTTCTTTATCCCATCAGTTGGCTGACTCACCAATAGCGAGGGGGGAGTGAAGAGAGCTTGGAGGATGTCGGGGCACAACTCACTCAGCATGGCAGCCTCAATCAATCATGTGAGATGACAGCTGTTTGGCAGAACAGAAAGGAGAACATGCCCCTGTCTACATCAACGGGATGAAGTAGAAAAGGTCGAGAGCTTCAGGTTTTTAGGTGTCCAGATCACCAACAACCTGTCCCGTGTCCCCCCCATGCTGACACTATAGTTAAGAAAGCCCCACCAACGCCTCTACTTTCTCGGAAGACGAAGGAAATTTGGCATGTCCGCTACGACTCTCACCAACTTTTACAGGTGCATCATAGAAAGCATTCTTTCTGGTTGTATCACAGCTTGGTATGGGCTCCTGCTCTGTCCAAGACCACAAGGAACTACAAAAGATCGTGAATGTAGCCCAATCCATCACACAAACCAGCCTCCCATCCACTGACCCTGTCTACACTTCCCACTGGCTCGGCAAAGCAGCCAGCATAATCAAGGACCCCCCCACGCACCCCGGACATTCTCTCTTCCACCTTCTTCCTTCGGGAAAAAGATGCAAGTCTGAGGTCACGTACCAACGGACTCAGGAACAGCTTCTTCCCTGCTGCTGTCAGACTCTTGAATGGACCTACCTTGCATTAAGTTGATCTTTCTCTACACCCTAGCTATGACTGTAACACTACATTCTGCACCCGCTCCTTTCCTTCTCTATGAACAGTATGCTTTGCCTGTATACACGCAAGAAACAATACTTTTCACTGTATACTAATACATGTGACAATAATAGATCAAATCAAATTAAAAGACGTTCAGCCAAAAAAACAGAGTGCCAACCCTTCGCCAGATCAGGTTGAACTGTACAGTACATAAGAACATAAGAAATAGGAGCAGGAGTAGGCCATCTAGCCCTTCGAGCCTGCCCTGCCATTCAATAAGATCATGGCTGATCTGAAGTGGATCAGTTCCACTTTCCCGCTTTCTCCCCATAACCCTTAATTCCCCTGTCTATCAGAAATCTATCTACCCGTGACTTAAATATATTCAGTGAGGTAGCCTCCACCACTTCAATGGGCAGAGAATTCCAGAGATAGTGCTCCAGCTAGATCACATTTGGAGGCCTGCTTGGTCACTGAGGCACAGGGAAGACATTCAAGGCCCAAAAGCCGTGCCCGCAGAGGGGGTGCAGCACTGTCGGAGGTGCAGCCTTTTGGAAGCTAGTCGGCTTCTCGGACCTCACCCTCTGCTGGAATTCTCCTGTCCCGCTGCAGTGAACGGGGACTTGGCGGAGCACTAAATTCTGGCCACTGTTTGGAATGTTTGAAGAATGAGAGGTGATCCCATTGTCACGTAGGGGATTCTTAAGGGTCTTGACAGGGTAAATGCCGACAGGATGTTTCTTCCTCATGGAAGAGCCTGGCACCAGAGGGCGTAGTCTCGGAATAAAGGGGGGCCAGTTTCAGACTGAGGTGAAGAGGAGTTTCTTCTCTCAGGGGGTTGTGAGGAACTCCTGGCCACCGAGAGCTGTGGGGGGAAGAGTCCTGGGGTGGGATTTTCCATCCCACCCACTGCGGGAATCATAACGAGTGGACAGGTGGACCATGTAAAGGTCTGTTGACCTCAGGTAGGATTTTCCAGTCCGGGGGCGAGCGATGCTGGAAAATTCCACCCATTTTGTATATTTAAGGCTGAGATAGATAGATTTTTGGTCAGTAAGGGTTACGGGGAAAGGGCAGGAAAGTGGATGGGAGGAATGTCCAATCAGCCATGATCCCATTGAATGGCGGACGAGGCTCGAGGAGACAAAAGGCCCAATCCTGTTCCTATTTCTTATGGTCTCATTTCTAAGAACACTGGGAAAATTATTCTTGGTGTTTTGGTCAACATTTATCCCTCGGATAACATCAGGGCTGAGGCCATTCAGCCCCTCACATCTGCTCCACCAGAGAATTAGATTGTGGCCAATCTACACCTTAACTCTACTTACTCACCTTGACTCCATATCCCTCAATCCCCAACATAAATCCATCAAGTTCAGTCTGAAAATTGTGGGAGAACATTCCGGGGTTCTATTAAGCTTTGTTTCAGGAAAGGTGCTTCCTCCGAAATAACTTGGCTCTAACCTGTAGGGAGCGTCTCCTCTTTCCTTCCCCCCATCTGAAGATAAAAGTTATCTTGCAGTGGATCCCATCATTTCCTTTGAACATTTCTCTTCAACAGATACTGAAAATGGGTAAAAGGAGCTGCTTGGTTGTCAGTTTGAGAATCATCCAATTGGGTAATGAGCCTTTCTGCTTTCCGATTGGTGTGCATCACAAGGATGGATGTGTTGGCCGACTGACTAATGGCTGGCAGAAAACACCGGATAAAATGAGCTGGTGACATGACCCCCTCCCCGGTCAAGATTCCCCCTCCTTCAGGTCTGAAGGCTCTCAGTCCAAGCAGGAAACCTACTGATGATTCTATCAGGTTAGGTGGATTGGCCATGCTAAGTTGCCCCATAGTGTCAGGGGGTCTAGCTAGGGTAAATGCATTGGGTTATGGGGCAAGGGCCTGGGTAGGATTGTGGTTGATGCAGACTCGATGGGCCGAATGGCCTCCTTCTGAATTATGGGTTCTATGATTCTATACCCCACCCATTTCATTTCCCAATCTTTGCGTAGTCTCTCCTATGTGCACACAAAAAGAACTGCAGACTTTTGCCTTTTGACATATTCCAGTACTTGACCCCGGATCACTGTCTGGATGCGACCAGCGAGCTTGGTTCGATGTAACACTGGGGCACTGGACTTAGTTACTGATCTATCTTTTTTCTTCATTTGTTCATGGGACAGTGGGTCACTGGCTGACCAGCATTTATTGCCCATCCCTAATTGTCCCTCTAGGATAGTTAACAACCACATTGCTGTGGCTCTGGAGTCACGTGTAGGCCAGACCGGGTGAGGACGGCAGATTTCCTTCCCTAAAGGACATTAGTGAACCAGATGGGTTTTTTCCAACAATTGACAATGGTTTCAAGGTCATCAGTAGATTCTTAATTCCAGATATTTTCTCTTATCTGCCGTGGCGGGATTTGAATCCAGGTCCCCGGAACATTAGCTGAGTTTCTGGATGAATAGTCAAGCAATAATACCATTAGGCCATCGCCTCCACAATCTGGAAACTTGTTGGCATTGAGCCACACCAGTAAATAGTGTGGTGGTTATATTACTGGACCTCAGCTAATTATCCAGCGAGGAACAGTTTTGAATCACCCGCCATGCCAGTGTGAGTATATCCATTTAGTTGCAAAAAATAAATTGGGCCACAAATGTTGATGTCAAGACAACTGTGTGATAGAATGCCAAAATGACTCGTTAATTAGGGAAGGAAATTGCCTGGGTCTTTACATGAAGCAGGGGGTCACAGTCTGAGGACACAGGATAGGCTAATTTCTTCACCCAGAGAGTGGGTGGCGTGAGGGCACAGTGGTTAGCACTGCTGCCTCACAGTGCCAGGGACCCGGGTTCGATTCCCAGTTTGGGTCATCATGTGGAATCTGCACATTCTCCCTGCGTCTGCGTGGGTTTCCTCCGGGTGCTCCGGTTTTCCTCTCACAGTCTGAAAGACGTGCTGGTTAGGTGGATTGGCCGTGCTAAGTTCTCCCTTAGCGTACCCCAACAGGCGCCGGAGTGTGGCGACTAAAGGATTTTCATAGTAACTTCATTGCAGTGTTAATGTAAGCCTACTTACATTAGAAATAATAAAAAAGGTGATCCGCCTGGGAAATTCGCTATCTCTGGAAGCAGCTGAGGCCAAAACATTGAGTGTTTTCAAGAAGAACTTAGGTACAGCACTTGAGATGAAGGGGATCAAAGGCTATGGGAGGGAGAAGGCAGGATTAGGCTATTGAGTTGGATGAAGAGCAATGATCATCATGAATGGCAGAGCAGGCTTGAATGGCCTCTTTCTTTTTATATATTGATGTTTCTATGTGACCTCAGCCTCGCGCCGACATGGTTCACCCTGAAATGTCTTCTGAAAGGACCGGGGATATAAAAGCAAAGTAAAATTTATTTATTTGTCACAAGTAAGGCTTACATTAACAGTGCAATGAAGTTACTGGGAAAACTCTCCTGATCACCACATTCTGGCGCCTGCTCAGGTCAATGCACCCTAACCAGCACGTCTTTCAGACTGTGGGAGCAAAAACCGGAGCACCCACAGGAAACCCACGCAGACACTGGGAGAATGTGCAAACTCCAGACAGACAGTGACCTAAGCCGGGAATCGAAGAGCTAGCCAATTACTCCCAAACCTCCTATTCTCTCCCCGTTGCCCCCTAAAGCTCGCTGTAAAATGGGGTGGCATGGTGGCACAGGTCTCCAGTCTCTCCGAGAATGAAGGGATATGAGGAATGGGAACCTGGTGCTGTCATCCAGGGACAGGCGATAGATGCTCAGCCTTCTCGGCACTGCGTCTGGCTCTCTCTGCCCCACAATCAAGGATAAAACACGCTGGATTTTCTCTGGTAACCATAGTAACAGTGCTGAGTCCATCAGCAAAAATTCATTATTTAACTAAATGGCGCTCTCGGGTAGCTGGGGCTCTGAAATTCTCTCTGTAGTTGAGAGCTCCCGCTGCTAAGCTTTGATATAATGTGACGTGCTCAGCATTCAACGGCAAGGAAAGTACACAGAGATTAAACGGCTCCCCCCACCCCACCACCCCCTCCCCCCACCCGCTACATTTTGACTCCTTAAGTATTCTTCAGGAGGCCTGCTAGAGATGGATCCTCCGAGAATCCAGACGTGATCCCTGTATCTACACCGTGCAGTCGAGGAGATGGAGCCGTCACACATTCGGACAAAGCTGTTCGCTCGACCGGAAACGTCATTTTGCTGACGATTCTCTCTTTTAAACACAGCCCAAAATGTCCGTGGAAGATAGTTATCCAGAACCGAATGTTGGAACGTGCGGAATGGTGAAAGTTCTTTGTGCGTGCACCTGCAGAGCATTCGGGTCGAGGTGCGGAAGTTAGCTGGACGGAGTATGGGATCGTCAGGCAGAGGTGAGGCTATTTGATCCGTCAGGCTCACGCCGGGTCTGGAAGAGCTAGCCAATTACTCCCAAACCTCCTATTCTCTCCCCATTGCCCCCTAAAGCTCGCTGTAAAATGGGCGCGGGTCTCCAGCCTCTCCGGGAACGGAGGGAGAGGAGGAATGGGCGGGGAAGTGGAACTGAAGCCCAGGATCAGCCAAGGTGGGCCTAACACGGGCTTCTAATGTTTGTGCTCTTGTGGACACACGGTGGCGCACCGGTTAGAGTTGCTGCCTCACAGTGCCGGGGACCCGGGTTCGATTCCGGTCTTGAGCGACTCTCTCTGTGGGGGTTGCATGTTCTCTCCGATGTGAGGGTTAATTTGTCCATTTTGGGGAGGCATTGTGAAGTTATTGACCCACTTGCCAGCATAAGGGAGGCATCGCGAATTCGTTCACTTTAGGGAAGGAAATTTGTCTTACCTATCCAACCTGGCCAATGTGAGACTCCAGAACCACTGCAATGTGGTTGACTCTCAACTGCCCACCAAGGGCAACTAGGGATGGGCAATAAATACTGGCCCAGCCAGCGACACCCATGTCCCACAAATGAATTAAAATTCCATGACGTGGTGAGGGGGGTGGAATTGTTTTAACAGTACAGAATTGAGCCTAGCTTGGAAAATCACTAGCTTATTAATAGTGCGTTGATTTACAATGAATGTAAGATGCCTTATTGAAGCAATAACATTCTGTTTGCCCAGAGCATATGGGGCAGTAAATTACTGTGTTAGTAATTAAAGTGGAATTGTCTTTGTGGAGAGAGAGAGGGAATAGGCAAACTATTGTTATTCATCACTCCTTATTTTTCAATTGGTTGTCTCCTCAGTATGTGCTCCGTGTCAAAATAACACTTCTCAAATACCTTGCCCTGTGCCACATCCTGGAACACTGCTGCTTTCTGAGTTAGCAATGGAAATAGTCCCTACAGAATTGGGCAATCTGTGTCACAGGCAATGAAGGCGCTTGCTCTTCCTGGGAGAGCAAACAGGAATGCCCCAAATGGAGAGTAGAGAGCTGCTACCCACCATTCAAAATCAAGAGCACACCAAGGTTTCAGCTGGGTTTAATAAAACCCACTCTCACGTACTTACGCTGGTCGGAATTCCCCAGCAGCTCGTAGCCCGTTGCTGCTCTCAGCGAGGACGGAGAATTTGGCACTCAGCGGGACTGGAGAATCCCTACTGCGGATGGGGGAGCGGGAGAGGTTGGAGAATCTGGCCCATTGAATCCATTGCGCAGAAAGAGGCCACTAGGCCCATCAGTCCATACTGGTGGTTATGGTAAAACCATGAGACACAGGAGCAGAATTAGGCCACTCGGCCCATCGAGTCTGTTCTGCCATTCAATCATGGCTGATATTTTTCCTCATCTCCATTTTCCTGCTTTTTCCCATTAACTCCTGATCCCCTTATCAATCAAGAACCTATCTATCTCTTAGATTCTTAATTCCAGATATTTTTTATTGAATTCAAATTCTACTATCTGCCATGGTGGGCTTTGAACCTGGGTCCCAGAACATTAGCTGAGTTTCTGAAACAGCAGTCTAGTGCTAGGCCAACACTTCCCCAGGCAATGCTCCACATGAGTGTCCTTCCACCTCCACCTTCATCCTACCCAAACACTGCACCTTTCTATCCTTTCTCCCTCCTGCAGGTATAGTGCGATCCACCCAGATCGCGCCTCGTAGTTGCGAGTTCCACATTCTAACCGCTTCCCGGCTAGAGGAACTTCTCCTGTTTCCTTTTGGATTTATCAGTGAAGATCTTGGATGTGAGGAAAGCTTGCTGTCTGACGTAACGGAGAAGCTGGACATTCTCTCTTCCACCTTCTTCCATCGGGAAAAAGATACAAAAATCTGAGGTCACGTATCAACTGACTCAAGAACAGCTTCTTCCCTGTTGCCGTCAGACTTTTGAATGGTCCTACCTCACCCTAAGTTGATCTTTCTCTACACCCTAGCTATGTCTGGAACACTACATTGTGCACTCTCTCCTTTTTTTGTTCTTTGTTCTTTCCTTCGCTATGAACGGTATGCTTTGTCTATATAGCACACAAGAAACAATACTTTTCACTGTATGTTAATACATGTGACAATAATAAATCCAATCAAATCAAATCAAGCCCAAACAGAAGGTCCTCCATACTACCCCCACTGAATCCCTCAACAACAAAAATGATAGGAAAGAATCTGTTTGACTATGGCTGAGTTACAGAGAGAGATTGAGTAGGTTAGGACTTTATTCACTGAAGCATAGAAGAACGAGGGGAGATTTGATAGAGGTGTATAAGATTTTGATGGGTGTGGATAGAGTGAATGCAAACAGGCTTTTTCCACTGAGGCTAGGGGAGGAAAAAAACCAGAGGGCACGGGTTAAAGGTGAAAGGAGAAAAGTTTAAAGGGAATATTAGGGAGGGCATCTTCACACAGAGAGTGTTGGGATGGGTACATGGCTGAGAGGGGTGTGGAGGGATATGGTCCAAGTGCAGGTCACTGGGACCAGGCAAAAAATGGTTCGGCACAAACAAGAAGGGCCAAAAGACCTGTTTCCGAGCTGTAATTTTCTATGGTTTCTATGGCACCTGATACACAGAAATCCCCACCTGCTCTCATTGGAGTTTTATATTTGAAAAAACGCCACTGCCACAATCAATCTCTGAATTGCTTGATGGTGAAAGGGGGCTGAGTTTTCTCTCTCTGCCACAAATGGGGTGGAGTTAACCTTTCGAGACTAATGGCACCACAGAACAATTCACACCATTGTGCTGCCTATTTATTAAGAGATGATGCACAACAATGGATGACCCATTCCTCTCTTCACAAAGACAGTTCCACTTTAATTACTAACACAGTTATTTACTGCCCCATATGCTCTGGACAAACAGAATGTTATTGCTTCAATAAAGCATCTTACATGCATTGTAAATCAACGCACTATTAATAAGCTAGTGATCTTCCAAACTCAATGGCCTGTACAGAGGAAATGGATTAAGTCTCCCTTCGCGCTCAGACCTTGCACAGGAGTGCCGGAGATTTATGATGTCTCATTTGTGCACAGGCCAATGCAGAGAAGTCCCAGTCAAACAAAAGCCTTAATTGCCACACTTTTCTTTGCGAAAGGTGCAGTGAAATTGTTGAAAAGACACCACTGTGACTGCGTGGACCTGGCTGGTTTCAAAGCAATTTATTCATCCTGAGAGGGTTTGAGAGGGAGAGCACTGAGAATAGCTGTGGTGGCTCCACGCTCTAAACTCTGAGCCAGGTGATTCTTAAAACCTCAGCTTGCGTCCAGCTTTGGAGCAATTAGGTGTCAAAACATGACCGAGAGGAACCGACAAGATAACGAGAAGTGACCCCTTTCCAAACTGCTTAAAAATGGGACTGATGTGAGCTTGTGAAAACACCTGCTTTGCTGGGGAGAGAGTGGCACAAGAGACCCTAGTCCTTGGATTACTAACCCAGTGTCACTGGGCTAGTAATCCAGTTGTGGAGATGCTGGCGTTGGACTGGGGTAAACACAGTCAGAAGTCTGACAACACCAGGTTTAAGTCCAACCGATTTATTTGATAGTAAACTCACAAGCTTTTGGGGTTTGTCCCTTCATCAGGTGAATGGAGAGTTTGCCCTTTAGGGAAGGAAATCTGCCGTCCTGACCTGGTCTGGCCTACATGTGACTCCAGAACCACAGCGATGCAAATGACTCTGATCTGCCCTCCAAGGGCAACTCGGGATGGGCAATAAATGCTGGCCAGCCAGCGACACCCATGGCCCATGCACAAATAAATAAAAGAGCGAGGAACTCAGGGACCCACAGCCCTGCTGAGTCAAAGGCCAGGAACGTTCTGGATTTTCACTGGCAATGGCGCATCTTTACTCGCAATAGCCATGTTTTTGCATTGGACAGGCTGTGAGAGTGACATTTCATCAACGTGATAGAACAAGGGCCAAGTAATCTTAGCTAATAACAGAAGCCACCTTTGAACTTAAATGAGTCCAATTGAATGCAAGTCCATTCAGCCCCTTAGTTACTTATCACCTTTGTTCCATATCACAGAAGAGGCCATTTGGCCAATCAAGCCTATGTCCATTCTTTGGAAGAGCTATGAATTACTCATTCCCCTCCTTGCCCTTTCCATCTATTTCTGCAACTTTTTTTTGCCTCAATGATTTATCCAATTCTCTTTTGGAAGTTACCATTGAATCTGTTTCCACCACTTTCTCAGACAGTGCATTTCAGGGGTCAGAACAACTCGTTACGTTAAAAACTCCTCCCTTCATTTACCCGACTGGTCCTTTCACCAATTACCTAAAAGCCATGTCTTCTGATGACTCATTTGTTGGGGGAAACACTTCCTCCTTATTTACTCATGATTTTGAATGCATCAGCTAAATTTCCCTATTCTCCTAATCCCAGCTTCTCCAGTCTTGCCACAGAACTGAAATTGACTTATCATAGAATCATTGAACAGGATCCATACTGTGCACAAGGAGGCTATTCGGCCCATTGACAATCCCACCTAGGCCCCACCCCCCCAACCCCACAAATTTACAGTACGAACTAACTACTGACATTAAGGGGCAATTTAGCAATGGCTAATCCACCTAACCCGTACATCTTTGGACTGTGGGAGGGAACCCACACAGACATAGAAACATAGAAGACAGGAGCAGGAGGAGGCCATTTGGCCCTTCGAGCCTGCTCCCCCATTCATCACCATCATGGCCGATCGTCCAACTCAGCAGAGCTGGGCCGAGAGGTGGAGGATGGAGTTTAATGCGGACAAGTGTGAGGTAATTCACTTTGGCAGGAATAACAGATGTGTAGAGTATAGGGCTAACGGTAGGACTCTGAATAGTGTGGATGAACAGAGGGATCTGGGTGTATGTGTACATAGATCCCTGAAAGTTGGGAATCAAGTAGATAGGGTTGTTAGGAAGGCATACGGTGTCTTGGCGTTTATTGGTAGGGGGATTGAATTTAGGAGCCGCAGCGTCATGTTGCAACTCTACAAAACTCTGGTGTGTCCGCACTTGGAGTATTGTGTGCAGTTCTGGTCCCCACATTACAGGAAGGATGTGGAGGCTTTGGAGAGGGTGCAGAGGAGGTTTACCAGGATGTTGCCTGGTACGGAGGGGAGGTCCTATGAGGAGAGACTGAGGGATTTGAGGTTGTTTTCGTTAGAAAGAAGGCGGCTACGAGGGGACCTTATTGAAACATGTAAGATGATTAGAGGTTTAGATAGGGTGGACAGTGATAGCCTTTTTCCTCGGATGGGGAAAGCTAGCACGCGGGGGCATAGCTTTAAATTAAGGGGGGTAGTTATAGGACGGATGTCAGAGGTAGGTTCTTTACCCAGAGGGTGGTGGGGGAATGGAATGCCCTGCCTGCTGCAGTTGTAAATGCGCCTAGTCTGGGGGCGTTTAAGAGATCCGTGGATAGGTTTAGGGATGGAAAAGGTTTGGTTTAGGTTAGAGGGTCATTGCTTTTTAACTGGTCGGCGCAACATCGTGGGCCGAAGGGCCTGTTCTGCGCTGTAATGTTCTATGTTCTATGTTCTAATAGCCTAATCCTGCTTTCTCCCTAGGGGGAGTGTGCAAACTCCACACAGACAGTGAACCGAGGCTGGAATTGAACCCGGGTTGCTGGTGCTGTGAGGCAGCAGCACTGTGCTACAGTGCCACCCCAGAATCAAAGTGCAGAATTGATCCCATTACCTCTGACATGCTCAAAGTGACGGCTCCACCATTTGAACTGAGTCCCACCTCTGAAACCGTGTGAGTAAATCCCCTCTCCAAAGCCTTAATGCCTTTCCTGCAGTCTGGAGACCAGAAACTCGATCTAATACTCCAGTTGAGGCCAAACCCATGTTTGAAAAAGTTTTGGCATAACTCCTTTGCTTCTCTGTATAAACCAAAGCATTGTTATCTCATAAAAATCTTTCCCAAAACTAATTTCAATCCTAGCAAGTATCAGTCCATAGCCTCTTTGTGGAAGGGAGTTTCACATTTCCATGACAGTTCCTATGAATGAGTACTTCCCGATTCCACCCCTCTGTGACCCTAACTCCCAGGGGGGACGGTGGAAACGCCACTGGACTGGCGATCTAGAAACCCAGACTAATACTCTGGGGTAATGTGTTGAAATCTTGCCACAACAGCTGGTGGAATTAAACGTGATCAATAAAATCTGGAACTAAAAAACTGGCCTCAATAATCATCGATCTGGCGTCCTTGCCCGGTCTGGCCTTCGTGTGACTCCAGACCCACAGCAAGGTGGTTAACTCTTAAATACTCCCAGAAACGGGCCAGCGAAACACTCAGTTCAAGGAAGATGAGGGATGGGCAACAAATGCTGTCCCAGCCAGTGACACACACAACCCTCGACAGAATAAAACTCCTCTGTTTTTCTTCCTCCAGAGGACAGAATTTATCTGCATCTGCTCCATTGAATCCCTTTTAAGATCTCAATTAAATCATCCGCCAACCTTCTAGACCAAAGGGAATCAAACCATAGGCCCACGCAACCTGTCTTCATAACTTAACTCTTTAATCCCCTGTATAATTCTAATGAATCTGCTCGATCCCCTCAAAAGGTCAGAGTGTTTGTCCTCGGATGCCTAATGTCGTACTCCCCCAGGATCTGACCTGAACTCTTTACACCTACAGCATTACCTCATTGCCTTATCATTTCTGGTTAAACACCTGAGGTCATACACAACTGCATTTGAACAATACTTCCAACAGTTTCTCACCTACTGCTTGGCGCCTCACAGCGCCAGGGACCTGGGTTCGATTCCCAACTCGGGTCACTGCCTGTGTGGAGTCTGCACTTTCCCCCCGTGTCTGCCTGGGTTCCCCCTGGGTGCTCCGGTTTCCTCCCACAGCCTGAAAGACGTGCTGGTTAAATGCATTGGCCGTGCTAAATTCTCCCTCGGTGTACCCGAACAGGCGCTGGAGTGTGGCGACCAGGGGAATCTCACAGTAACTCCATTGCAGTGTTAACGTAAGCCTGACTTGCGACTAATAAATAAACTTTAAACTTTATCCTGCAAGTCTGAGTCCTCTACCTGTATTCACTAGCTCTTATCTTCCATGTTAAAGATGGGAGATAAGCCATGTTAAAAGACCATCCCCATTTCTGTACACTCTATCTCTGACCTTTTGTCTGGGTCTTCACTGACGAGCCCATATGGATGATGTCCAGACACACTCCTCATTAGCGACCTCCGCCAAGATAATTGAACGAGATTAAGCACACACGACTTCACTTGAACAAAAAACCCCGCTGGCTCTCCCCGATTAACTCCTGTTTGCTCAGTCTTTCTCTGAGTTTAATGACCATTATTCCAGCGCTCTGAACTCAGGCAGCTCGCGACGTTCAAATTAATCAACTTGAGTGAAAATGTCAATTCATCAAACCAATTTGAAAAGACGGAAATCTCAATAAATTCTGCAGCAAACTTCATCAGCATGAGGTGCTCAGTATTAAAGGAACCACATCTGAATATTAAATGAATATAAATGTAATTACTATTGACTCAGGCCATTTTGATGCAACCCAATCCCTTTCTCAAAAGTAACGACTAAATCAGGAGATAACTCCATCGATTGAGATTTGCTCAAGAACGTGATGCACATTGTCATAGAATCCCTGCAGTGCAGAAGGAGGCCATTCAGCCCATCGACCACAATCCCACCCAGGCCCTATCCGCATAACCCTACACATTTACCCTGCTCGTCTCCCTGACACTAAAGGGCAATTTTAGCGTGGCTAATCAATCTAACCCGCACATCTTTGGACTGTGGGATGAAACTGGAGCACCCGGAGGAAACCCACGCAGACACAGGGAGAATCTGCAGACTCCACGCGGACAGTGACCCGAGGCTGGAATTGAACCCGGGTCCCTGGCGCTGTGAGGCAGCAGCGCGAACCACTGCACCACCGTGCCCTCTACAGTACCCACATGGCTGGGTATTGTGGAGTGATCAATTGCTGGGTCCACATACAGCACAGTTTGCTCCCACGAGGGGCTTCTAAAACTAAAGCACACTCTACGGGCACGATTTTGCCATCCATTCACGTCACCCTCCTGCTGCAGTGAGGTCGGAGAATTTGACTGCCAGCCAAACCTCTGTTCACTGCAGCGTGATGGGAAAATCCCGCCGGAGTGAACAGATTCCGGCATGCATGGAGACAATATGATAGGACAGGTGTATGCATGAACATGCAATCTGGTGGGCATCACACATCTTGCCCTGATGGCGTGGCATGTCGGCACAGTGGTTAGCACTGCTGCCTCACAGCGCCAGGGGGACTCGATATCTGGCCTCGGGTCACTGTCTGGGTGAAGCTTGTACATTCTCCCCATGGGTTTCCTCCGGATGTTCTGGTTCCCTCCCACAGTTCAAAGATGTGCAGGTTAGGCTGATTGGCCGTGCTACATTAACCCTGAGCGTCAAGGGGATAAATATGTGGGGCTACGGGTCCTGGGTGGGATTGTGACTGGTGCCGATTGAAGGGCCGAATGGCCTCTTTCTGCACTGTAGGGTTGTCCAGTCTGAGGGCCTATGTCCAGGAGGCAGTCCTCTTACGTTGGTTAATACCAACAGGCCTCGGGGCTTGAAACTCTAAAAATATTGGGGCAAGGCACAAAGATCAGGAGGTTCCTGGTTCGGTTATGGTGACTGGGACCAGGGCAATACTGGGGGAAGGGTGACAAATCAGTCGCCATGGCGTTCTCATCAGAGCAGTCATCAGAAATATCTCTTATTGAGGTGTGTGAGAAAGATACCCATCAGAGGTCAGCTTCAACTGGTTGCTTAGCATCCGACTCCGCACGCACCCTGTCAAGTTTTTGATAGGAGAGGGGATTAAGGGTTATGGGGAGAGGGCGGGAATGTGGAACTGAGCAGCGACAGATCAGCCATGATCTTATTGAATGGCGGGGCAGGCTCGAAGGGCTGGATGGCCTACTCCTGCTCCTATTTCTTATGTTCTTAAGCCCCACCCTTAGTCACCCTTGGTCGCCCATTTTACCTTCATTCATACATGGCATGCAGCAACACTGGCTTTTGTTCCCCACCCCTGGGTGACTCGCTCGCTGCCCCAGAAGGCAAAACTGTGTTGGTGTTGCAGCTGGAGTCACGTTTAGAACAGCCTCTTCACCACGTGTTCAGCTCAGCAAATGCACTGGTAATTTTGCCTTCTATACTGACACATCATAGAATCCTTACAACGCAGGAGGCCATTCGGCCCATCGAGCCTGCACCGGCCACAATCCCTTGCAAGCCCTATCCCCGTAACCCCACATACTTACGCTGCCAGCCCCCCTGACACCAAAGGGCAATTTAGCATGACCTAATCTGCACATCCTTGGAGTGTGGGAGGAAACCGGAGCACCCGGAGGAAACCCACGCAGGCACGGGGAGAAGGTGCAGACTCCGCACGGACAGTGACCCGAGCCGGGAATCGAACCCGGGTCCCCGGCGCGGTGAGGCAGCGGCGCTAACCACTGTGCCACCGTGTCTGCCCATTGCCGGTAATAAACTGTCTACGATTATCAAATTACATGGGATGTGCACTCAGTTTAGAGAGCGGGAGAACAAATTATTTTTTTTTAAAAAAGAATCAAATGAAGAGGGAGCTGAGGGAGGATATCACTGGAATCTGCGGCAGCAGCAGGAGGTTTTAACACAAAACGAAAGGGGATATCAATTAGCCAGTTGCTCTCTTGCTGTGAGCGTGGCTTATCCAGTGAGCTGCTGCGAGCCTCTTCTCCTGGGGAGAAAATGTGATGAATTTAACAAATAAAGACAAAGAGAATTAATAATAGGAGATTATTTTTGAGGGGAATGTGGCATGGGCTGGCATTTAATTTTCCAACGCTATCTAACTGAACACTGCTCGCATCCAAACTGATGCTGATGTAACGGCCGCTACTTAATGAGCGACACACAGTGACCCGATTCAGTCGAGCTTCTTCTATAACACTGTAACACAGGGGAGTGACACGCGGAGACATTCTGCTTTGCAAAGAAATGTACAACGCACAAACTGACCATTCGGCCCAACTTTACCTGATTGAGGTCTACAAGGTTCCAGATGTGGTTTACAATTTTGATTTGGTTTGTTATTGTCACGTGCATCAGTGAAAAGTATTGTTTTTTTTTGTGTGCGCTACGCAGACAAAGCATACTGTTCATAGAGAGAGTGCGGAGTGTAGTGTTACAGTCATAGCTAGGGTTGGGTGAGGGGGGGGACAACCCTTCTGCCCATATTCTATCCCATCGTGCCATGTGGGGCGAGGGTGGTTAACCCGGATTCGTCAAACCTCTGGAATGACGGAGGTTGAGGGGCGACCGGATAGAAGTCTATAAGATCATGAGGGGCATGGAGAGAGTGGATAGTCTAAAGGTTTCTCCCAGGGTGGAAGAGTCAATTACTAGGGGGCACAGGTTGAAGGTGCGAGGGGCAAGGTTTAAAGGAGATGTACGAGGCAGGTTTTTTACACAGGGGGCAGGGTAGGTGTAGGAAAAGGCTTTGTTGAAATGGCGGCGCGGGCTTGTTGGGCCGAAGGGCCTGTTTCCCGTGCTGGGTTGTCCTTTGTTCTTTGGACACTGAGGGTGGCGGGATGCCTGGAACTCGCTGCCAGGGGGAGGTAGCGGAAGCGGACACGATAGTGACTTTTAAGGAGCGTCTGGACAAATACATGAATAGGATGGGAATAGAGGGATACGGCCTCCGGAAGGATAGGGGGTTTGAGTTTAGTTGGGCAGCATGGTCAGTGCAGGATTGGAGGGCCGAAGGGCCTGTTCCTGTGCTGTAATTTTCTTTGCTCTTTGCTCCGTGTTGACACTTAACCCCCACACGAGTATCCTCCCTGTTCGAACCACAGAATCCCTACAGCGCAGAAAGAGGCCCATCGAGTCTTCACCGACCATCTTCCCCAGGCCCATTCGAACCATGTAACTAACCATGTGGCGGATCCTTTCTGTCCTCACGTACCAGCTGTCTCTGGAGAAAAGGCCAATTGTGAGTGCTTTGCTTCCATCAGTGTTTTCTAACCAGGATCACAATGAACCCCAGGTGAGGCCATTTCAAAATGGTACATGCTGACAACCTATGTTCTTTAAGCTTAAGTTTTAAGTTAAGTTTAGTTATTATTAATCACAAGTAGGCTTACATGAACACTGCAATGAAGTTACTGTGAAAATCCCCCAGTCGCCACACACCGGCGCCCGTTTGGGTACACTGAGGGAGAATTTAGCACGGCCAATGCAACTAACCAGCACGTCTTTCAGACTGTGGGATGAAACTGGAGCACCCGGGGAAAACCCACGCAGACACAGGGAGAATGTGCAGACTTCGCACAGAGAATAACCCAAGCCAGGAGTTGAACCCGGGTTCCTGGCGCTGTGAGGCAGCAGTGCTAACCACTGTGCCACCGTGCCAACCTGTGAGAGGACACTAACAACTGAGCCTTGGGTCAGTAACATTGACCTACATAGAATAGACTGACGAAATAGGACCCTACAAAACATGTTCCGTTCAGAGTTATGCTTCCTCGAAACTTGCCTCAGGCCATGGTCAAACACAGCGGATAGGAGCAGAAGGAGACCATTCGGCCTTCGAGCCTATTCCACTGTTCATTATGATCATGGCTGATCAACCAACTAAGTAACCTGTCCTTGCTTTCCCCCCATACCCTTTGATTCCTTAAACCCCAAGTGCTATACTTAACTCCTTCCTGCAATGTTGTGGCTTCAGATACTTTCCGTGTTACAGAATTCCAGTGGCGCGATTTTACGACCTCACTCAAGCAAGACCAGAAATTCCCGCCTGAGATCAACAGACATTGTCTGCCCCTCACCCGCTCTGAATCCATCTTGGGCGAGCTGGCGGAATTCCAGACTCATCACTCTCTGGATGAAGAAAGTTTCCCCTCAACTCAGTCCTCAATGGCCTATCCATGTCCTCAGATTGTGACCTTTAGTTCTGGATTCCCCCACCATCAGGAACATCCTTGCTGCATCTAGCTGTGTTAGAGTTTTACAAGTTTCTATGAGATCCCCTCTCATTCTTCTAAACTCTGAGTGAATATAATCCAAACCGGACTCAATGCCTTCTCGTACATCAGTCCTGCCAACCCAGAACCCTTCACTGCACTCCCTCTTGAGCAAGAACATGCTTCCTCAAATAAGGAATCCAAAACTGCCCAGGATACTCCAGCTGTGGCTTTATCAAGGCACTGCATAACTGCAGCCAGGCTCATTTCCCACATTGTGGAGTTGCTGGTGTTGAACCAGGGTGGGCACGGCAAGAAGTCTCACAAACCAAGTTAAAGTCCCATAGATCTATTTGGAATCACAAGCTTTCAGAGCGCTGTGTGACTCACCTTATAAAGAACAAAGAACAACACAGCACAGGAAACAAACCCTTCAGCCCAACAAGCCTGCGCCGCCATTTTAACATTCAGTGAATGCCTCACCTACCTTCTTCTACCTGTGACTTTTCTCCTCGCCAGATTTGGGGAGGTCTAATTTAGGGACAATTTGTTCCACCAATCAGCCTAAAAGTACGTTTTTGGGGTGTGGGAGGAAACCGGAGCACCCGGGGAAAACCCACGCAAGCACAGGGAGAACATGCAAACTCCCACAGACACCGACCCAAGTCGGAGATCTGACCCAGGTCCCTGTATCTGCATAGCAGACAGTGATAGTCACTGAGCTGTCGTGTTGCCCATCAGTTGGTCCAGTAAGGATGAAGGAGCAACGCTTCGAAAGCTCATGATTCTAAATAAACCTGTTGGACTTTAACCTGGTATTGTAAGACTTATTATTTCCCACATTCCAACAGTGGTGATATATCAAAGGTGTGGCAGAAGTAAAGGTCTGCTGTTTTCCTGTTGTCAGGCAATCTTCCTCTTGTGGCGTTGAGTGTCCATGGGCCACCTGATACTTCCCCATAACTCATCATATAAAGCATACATCCCGCCCAGCCATCTTAATTGGACTGAAATCAAATTGGTTCTTTAATTGCTTCACTCTTAGCTTCCATCCCCTCCCCCCTCCAACTATATTATCCTCCCAAAAAGCTCCCCTACTTAACAAGTTGATTTGGCACTCAGTAGAAAGCATAGCCCCGTCACACTATGTTATCTCAACATTATTACAATTGCGTAACTCTTCCTTCAGGCTTGTATCCGCCTGGCTCGTGCTCTGTATCTGCAAGGCTGAGAAAAAGGTGCCTTCATCTCGCTACTCGAGTCAATCCACATCCAACAACCTGGTCTGAAAATTCTGCTCGCATTTTAAAAATCTGAAAAGATTGCACCACAGAAGTTGAGACAACCCAGGACATTCTACAATAATCAATAAAGTTCTGAATGAAACAATCCACAATGTTCTTTAAAAAAAGGGCAATTTGCCCTGTCTCCCAATGTTAATGGATCCTTTAAAAAAATTCCAGATTTATATATTTGCCAAAATATGACTCAGTTCTTATTTTGGATGCTATCTGTGCATTAACCTTCACTGAAATCTGTCCATTGGCTTTTGAAATGGTGACAACACTTGCAAAAATGTATTTGTGTCATGTTTCTTGTGCAGGATTTGTTGTAGCAATTTGTTTCATTATCAGTGCTGTTTTGTCTGTATCCAGCAGCCCCTATTGTTCCTGCAGCAACATAATTGATCTTAATTGCTGAAATGTTTGTTTTAATCTGGACTAATGCTGGGTTGTTACTTTAGTGTTTTCCTCTGGGGTTTTTCAGAGTGGGGCTTGATTAGGTTTTGCCAGGAAAAGTCATGTGACTGGGCAGGGTTAGGCTCACAGAGAGAAACCCAGTTCAGTTGTTGCTTGGGTGCTGCAGAGAGAGGTAGCTCTTTCTCTTTCTGAAGTCTGGAGACTGGGATCTGCCAGAAACTAAATCTTGTTCTTGGATGTTCTGCATCCAAGGATATATCTTCTCTTGGGACTGCTGAATGGAAGTCAGAATGAAGGTGCCTTTCTGTATCTGTCCAGAGGGGTTAAAAGGCTGAAAATCTAGCATCCTATTGAACATTGCTATTTTTGGTGCTAATTGGTACCTAAAAAGGAAGTATGTTGGACAGCACAGTGGCACAGTGGTTAGCACTGCTGTCTCACAGTGCCAGGGACCCGGGTTCAATTCTGGCCCCGGGTCACCTTCTGTATATAGTTTGTGCTTTCCCTCTATGTCTGTGTGGGTTTTTTCCAGGTGCTCCAGTTTCCTCCCATAGTCCAAAGATGTGCAGGTTAGGTCTGCTAGTGTCGGGGGTTAGCAGGATAGACATTTGGGGTTGCAGGAGTGGAGCATGGGTGGGATTGTGGTTGGTGCAGAGTCGATGGGCCGAATGGCCTCTTCCTGCACTGTAGAGGGGGGGTTCTATGTCTGTGGGGATATTGCTTAAATTGGATCTGTAGAGATGAATAGCTGTTAAGGATTATATTTTGGCATGTTTAAGTTTTTTAATTGGTAAAAGCTGTGCCAAATCTTTTTGTTATAAATCTTAAGTAAAGTTTGTTTTAATAAAAGCTTCCTGGTGAGTCAATCGAACCTGACCTAGAGTGAAACATCTTATGCTCACCCCAATGCCAAAATCAAATAAAGGGATCGAGGTTAACTCCACAATATACCTTCGAGTTTCTGATCTGCGCCCTAACGAGATACATTTTGTTCACATACAGACTAACAAACAGATGTGAAAACAGGCTAGAATCCCTACAGTGCAGATGGAGGCCACTCAGCCAGACTGTCTGCCTCGAGAATAATCCCACCCAGGCTCTATTCCTGCAACCCCACACATCTACCCCGCTAATCACTCTAACCTGCGCATCCCGGGACATGAAGGGGCAATTTAGTATGGCCCAGTCAATCTAACCGGCACGTCTTTGTATCTTTGTCCCCATCCCCTGACCACCAACCCCCCCCAACCCCGTCCATATCTCAGTAATATGGTAATTATTAGAAAACATCTAATGTGAAGTTATCAAACTGAAACGAAAAATACATCTTCACAAAAATACGTATCTACCAAGCTCCCAGCGTTGGGACATCTGGTGGAGAGAGTACAATTTGGATTACTGTCTGCCAAGTTTTGGTTTCTATTATCTTATACTTCCCAATTTATCACGGTACAGCATCTGGTAGCACTGCCATTTCTGCTTTCCCCCCGTTTGTTAAAGAGTTTGAAACCCTGGAAAAATGTCCCAAAACAAGTGTGCGCTTTTCCCAATAACCGTCGCGTTAACTGGACAAAGCTTTTCTTTCTCTGAGTCAAGGCTTGACTATTGCTCTTGTGGAAATTTGGTTTTCCTTGAACAAGAGTTGAGGAGGTGGGGGAGGAAGGAAGGAATGGGGGGGGGGAAGGGGAGGGAAGGAGTGGGGGGTGGGGGAGGGAAGGAATGGGGGGGGGGAAGGGGAGGGAAGGAGTGGAGGGTGGGGGAGGGAAGGAATGGGGGGGTGGGGGAGGGAAGGAATTGGGGGGGGAAGGGGAGGGAAGGAGTGGAGGGTGGGGGAGGGAAGGAATGGGGGGGTGGGGGAGGGAAGGAATTGGGGGGGGAAAGGGGAGGGAAGGAATGGGGGGTGGGGGAGGGAAGGAATTGGGGGGGAAAGGGGAGGGAAGGAATGGGGGGGCGGAGGAGGGGAGGAATGGGGGGGCGGGGGAGGGGAGGAAGGGGTGGGGTAAAGGAAAGGGGCGGCAAGAAGAGGAGCAAGTTTTAACAAACCTCTACAAAAACAGAGAACAGAATCACATGACGGCACAACATCGAGAACAGTAAAGTCACAGACAGAAACCAACAGACGTCACTAGTTTCCCAGGACAGGGAGGAGGTTGGGGAGGGGGGGACAAAAATAAATAAAACAGGAGCAGATTGAGAGGTGGCAGCTCCGGGGTAGTGACCACACAGACACCAAATACAACTCATAAAACAAACTGTTTCCCCAGCGAACACTGCAGGCCAGATGACTGATCCCCAGCAGCTTGCTATGAGACAGAACAATGGCCCCCATCACAGTCCATGCACTGATTATAGAGTCATGAAGAGGGTGGGTTTTGGTTTTAGTTTTTCAATAGCGAGGAGCTACCACTGTCGTATACCAAAGATGACTGCTTTAACATGAATCGGTAATCGTTTGGCAAGTAACAATGCTTCCTGACAATAAAATTCTTTTTATGCCATCTGCATTTCTCTGCATTTTTTTTTAAAAAAAGGCAAATTGGTATTTCACACAAATATATATCTAAAAAAGAAATCGTTTGGAGGGTTGTAGATATAAAGGCTGGACGAGCAGTTGACAGCGAGGAAGAGGGAGAGGCGTGTGGGGGTGGGGGTATGGGGGGAGGGTGGAAACGGGCAGGGGGAGAAGTGGAGAGCAGAGCGATTGTTTGTCGACTGAATTCAGATTTTTAGTCTTTCGTACACAACTTTCTTTGGCAGCACGGGGCGGCAGAGTCATCGACCACCCACCCCGGCCAGGTTTCGATGGCAAGAAAGGATTTTGTTGCCTTTTGAAAAAAGGGGAGAGAGAAAAAAAAAAGTCTCTTTTCTTTTTGCGGGTTTTTTTTTATATAAAAAAAGAAATAAAGAAATCGAGAGAAGGAAAAAAAGAACCAAGTCTTTTCGTTTTGGCTTTTTTTTAAGAAAAAAAGTGCCTCCAAAAATATTATTAATTTTTTCGACGAAATATATATGAATGTATACATATATATATATATTTTACGCAAATATATATATAGGTTTCTTCATTCTCTACTACCAAAATTACATGCGGTACACATGGTGAAGTGTGATAGCGAATAATGTCAGTTATAACGGCCAACGGAAAATCGAACTCAAATTAGCATGCGTCAACTGAGATCAACAACATCCCATGCAACTGTTTTGCTGATGCTGGGGGTTAGAATGAGGGAGTGAATTTCTGTGTAAACGTATGATTTGATGGTGAGGGACTGCTGATATCTGTCTTTTATTTTACCTTACATATTTTTTTCCCCTTCCCCACCTCCCCACCACGACAAAAAAAAATACTCCCCCCCCCACCCCCGGCAACTCCCCAGAAGGAAAAAAAATGAAATAAAGGGATGTAGAAATCTTAGGGTCTCTTTAAAACTTAGGGCCATTCGATCGAACCTGTTTCAAATATATTTACTCAATGTTATCTTTTTCTTAAAAATAAAAAATGCAAACCCAGTAAAATATTTTTTTTTTGCATCTTTTGCTCAGTATCTCTTCAACTGCTCTAATTTTTATATATATATAAATATATATACACATATTTCACGTATATATATATTTAAATATGTAGGTAAGCCTGAAAGTATCGCTCTAGGTTTCAAAATAAAAATCATACACAGAAATTCTTTGATATCTGTTCTCTATTACAATATTCTAGCCCACGGCAAGCCTTAAAACATAGAGAGATAGAGAGAGATAGAGGTAGAGAGAGAGAGAGAGAGAGAAATAGGAACAAAAAAAAAATAGGACCAGCCTAAAATTTGCAATAAATTAGCTCGATATCACTCCGTGATGTGGCAGTGACAAGTCAAAATGCTTCCGTCAGTAAGCTGAACAGAAATGTAACTGCAGAGTAAACGCTAAAAGGGGTGGAGGGAGGGGAGGAAGCGAGGGAGACCAATCACGTGACTGACGGCAGACATTTTGGGGCATCGGTCAGATTAACACGGTTCCCCCCCCCCACTCCCCCCTCCCCCCTCCTCCTCCCCCACCACCAACCGTCTGTGACTAATTTCGGGCTATCTGTAGCTGGGCCCAGCTCCCGGCAGCCGCAAAAAAATTAGTGTGAGAAACGACACCATGTTAACCGCGCTCGAGGTCCCGTGGGTCTGTGTGCTATCACTGTGCGGAGCAATTAGCGGGATTAACGTGAAATCTTCATTATCTCCTGCTCAAACATTTCATTTACTCTGAAGAAGCTCCCAGAAGGATTCCAAGGCAGTAATTCCAATTTGTCATCTGTTGATCAAACAACTCATTTTCTCTGCACCCTCCCCATCTCCACCACCCTGTTTTTTTTTCTCTTCCCGTTTTATTGCCTCAGGAGATCTTTTGGAGTTCCTCCTCCTCCTCCCACCCTGCCCCCGGCAAGACACACTGATCCATGGGACCTGATGCCTTAGACTGGGATTCCTCGAGCCATTTCTATTCCTACTTTATCCTCGATAAGTTATCTTTTTTTCTTTAGTTCAAGAGAAGGAAGAAGAAGCAAGCGAAAATGGACTGACCTAACCCACCTGAGCTGGGCTCGCACTCGTCAAGGTCCTCATCGTCACTCGCGCACTCGGCTGAAGACACGATGAGGTCATCGGTGACCTGTAAGTCAAGAAGAGAAAAAGCCAACACGTCACGGAAAGTCTCACCGCGAGTCGCGCTCCCCCTCACCCCCCCCCGCCAACCCGAACTCCCTCTACAACTCAGAACAGGAATCGGACAACCTGGAGTTTATAAAACACCCCGTGACAACGTGCCAGAGCACCTTGGGCGGCACGGTGCCGTGGCTGCCTCACAGCGCCAGGGACCCGGGTTCGATGCCCGCCTCGGGTCGCCGTCCGTGCGGAGTCTGCACATTCTCCCTGCGTGGGTTTCCTCCGGGTGCTCCGGTTTGCTCCCACAGTCTGAAAGACGTGCCGGTTAGGGTGCATTGGCCGGAAGAGCCATGCGGAGAAAGCTAAGTGAAGAATTAGGGTTCGGAATGCTTTGCCTCTCAGGATGGTGGGGACGGATTTAATAGTCACCATCAAAAGGGAATCGAACGAATATACTTAAGGTCGAAGAAGCTACGGATTAACGGGGAAGGGGGAGAAACTGGACTGATCTCACAAAGAGCTGATACAGAGAAACTGGGCTAAATGGCTTCCTCAAATCTTGGAATTTTCTCAGCCTTTTGGCTAAGATCAAGTGTAGTACCGACGTGCTGCGCTTGGTTGAAGTCATTAGGTTACATTTCAGCTTGATTTGAAGCAATTTTTAAAAGCGGCGTCTTGGCCTTTTGGCTAAGATGCAAATGAGATCAAGCCTTGGAGGAGGAGCTATGCCTGCTCCAATCAGCTTGAATCATGTAGGTCAAGCCAAAGACAGGAAGTGAGAGCCCTGTCTTGTCAGCTTGGATTGGGAATGTCTCAACTTGTTGAGACTCTGAATTGGATTTGATTTGATTGAATTGGATTGGGAATAAAGTTTTCAAAAAAATTCTACAGTGCATGTAGGAGGCCATTTGGCCCATTGAGTCTGTACTGACTCTCTGGAAAAGCATCTGACCCAGCATCCTCCTCCCACCCCATCCCATTCCCAGAACCCTATATATTTACCCCACTAATCCCCCTAATCCACACATCTTTGGACTGTGGGAGGAAACCGGAGCACCTGGAGGAAACCCACGCAGACATGGGGAGAACATGCAAACTCCACACAGACAGTTATCTGAGGCTGGAATTGAACCCGGTCCCTGGCACTGTGAAGCAGCAGTACTAACCACTGTGCCACTGCGCACAACATACATTACAATGTCTGCATGCATGTATTACAATGTGCATGTGTGTGCATTACAATATCTGTGCGTGTATTAAGATTTGTGTGCATGTATAACAACATGGGTGTGTGTGATATGATGTGCTTGTGTGCATGTATTGTGATGTTTTAAAAAATTGCCATAGTCCCAGAAAACCATTGGCTATTCTCCCCTTTGAGGGGGAGAGCTGACTGGTGGTGATTTAGCTCAAGGATCACCACATGTGTGCATGTATGTGTATTACAGTGTGTGTGTGCATACATTATTTTGTGTGTACATGTATTGCAACATGTGTGTATTACAATGTGCACGTGTGTGTATTATATGTTGTGTGCACATGTATTATGTGTGTGTATTTATCACGATGCATATGTGTGCGTATTACAATGTGTATTTATGTATTACAATGTGTATGCATATAATACAATGCGTATGTATGTATTACAATGTGCATGTGTCTATTATGATGCAAGTGTATTACAATGTGTGTATGTATAATGATGTGTGCGTGTGTATTATGACGTGTGTATGTATTATGATGTGTATATATGTATTATGATGTATACGTGTGTATTACGATGGGTATGGTGTGTATTAAGATGCATGTGTATGTATTACAATGCACGTGTGTGTATTATGAAGTGTATGTTTATATAATGTGTATACGTGCACTACAATGCATATGGTATTATATGCATTATGGTATGATGTGTACGGTGTGTATTATGATGTAGATGTATGTATTATGATGTGTGTGTATGTATTACGATGTGTGCACATGTATTATGATGCATGTGCAGTATATGTGTGAATGTATTATGATGTGCGTGTATGTATTACAATATCTGTGTCTGTATTACAATGTGTATGCACATAGTATGACGTGTATGCATGTGTATTATGATGCATGTGTACATATTACACTGTGTATGTATTATGATGGTGCATGTATTATGATGCACATGTATTGCGATGCATGTGTATGTATTACAATGTGTGTATATGTATTATGATGTGTGTGTATGTGTTATGATACGTATGTATGTGTTATGATGTATGTGTATGTGTTATGGTGCGTGTGTATGTGTTACGATGCATGTGTATGTGTTACGATGTGTATGCATGTGACCCAGAGTAGCTGGTACTTGGGCAGAGTGCTGTCAGGTCAGCTTGTTGTTGCTGGGCTGTTGTCAGGGAACAGATCACTGTGAGGAGATCGGGGCAGCAGTCAGTGGACAGCGATGACAATGTCTATCGCTAAAGCTGGCTCTTCTGCAAGCCCTTGGAAAGTGGCCAAGAGACAATGAATGTCAATGCTGCTGATGACCTTCATGTGGGTTGACAGTGCGCAATGCTGGGCTTGCTGCCCTTCAGCGCACTGCAGATGGAGAGAAGAGCCTGGGTGACTGTTAACAGGGAGACCCTCCAGTTAGAGACGGCGGGGGGGGGGGGGAGCTGAAGGAGCAATGCTCTCCTGCACTCCAGTCATCCGCACATTATACTGCATCTTGCTGCTAACAGCGTGAGGTATTTGTACAGATCGCTCCCTTCAACAGAGAAACATTTCTGTCTGAGATCCCTTTGAAAGCTTGGAGAACAGCTTATGAATATTAATTTGCCTGTAAGGAGCAGCATTCCGTGAAAGTTACAGCAGCCAGTGTTGCAAAGGGTGGCCTTGGAGTGGGGTTGAGTGGCTGAATGAGGTGCACTGTGTCGTACCTCTCTCACTCACTGCGCTGCGTGGAGCTGATACCTTCAGTCCAGTGTGAGAGGGGACAGTGTGCATGGGCGAGCACGTGTGAGAGAAAAACGGTCTTACCAGCCGTTCACACCACGCTCCCGCTGCACCGAGGTCAGAGAATCTGGCACCCAGCTAAACCTCCATTCACTACACCAGGATGGGAAGATCCCACTGGCATGGACACTGGCCACCTTCCGAACACAGCGTGAGATGGGTTGTGTGAGTGAGTGAACAAGACAGGAAGGTTTGCATCCTGTGAGATAGAGAGAACGTGGCAGAGAGGGAGTGAACGCAACAGTGAAAGGGGGAATGAGAAAGAGAGAGCGAGAGGGAGAGCATGCATGATAGACAGTGAAAGTGAATGCGCGTCTTGCATGTGTACACACGTACATGGGTACACCTGTGTACTTTGTTTACGTGTGTGTGTGTTCTGAGAATGTATATGTGTGTACATATATGTGTGCACACGCATGTGTGTGTGTGCATGCATGCATGTGTGTGTATTTTCACACGTAACATAGAAACATAGAAGACAGGAGCAGAAGGAGGCCATTCAGTCCTTCAAGCCTGCTCCGCCATTCCATCACGATCATGGCTGATCATCCAACTCAATAGCCTAATCCTGCTTCCTCCCCATAACCTTTGATCCCATTCTCTCCAAGTGCTATATCCAGCTGCCTCTTAAATACATTCAATGTTTTGGCATCAACTACTTCCCGTGGTAATGAATTCCACAGACTCACCACTCTTTGGGTGAAGAAATGTCTCCTCATCTCCATCCTAAATGGTCTACCCTGAATCCTCAGACTGTGACCCCTGGTTCTGGACATTCTTCAGAGGTTAAACGAGACAGTAGATAATTCTTTAGCCTGAGCTTGGCATGCTACCGGTGAGCTGCCAGCATTGTTCAGTGAGAAGTAGCAGAAGGGCATTTGGCTGGAAGGTGACGTGCCCCAGTTCCACAGTCGTAATTCAGGGGCGGGGGGAGTGAACTTGGCGATGGAACTCCCACTCCACAGAGGGAGGAAGACTGGCCCTCCAGAGCTTCCAGCAACCATCTGAGTGGCCAGCAGCTTCACCAGTCTTGGCAGTACCAGAGCTCAGTGGTGGGCACTGCAGGGAGCGGATGAAGGTTGCCCCAGGATAGACATGCCCTGAGGTTTTACGAAAGGGAGCGATGCGAGTGAGATCCCAGGGAGGGGGAAGAGGGGGTGAGGATAATGGGTTTTGGAAGGTGGGAATAAGAAGCAACAAGGGGGTGACATCTTGGGTGGGGAGGGAGGCATGAACCCAAAGTGTTCTCATATCTTTTCTTCCCATTTTCATGTAGGCTACAAAATATACCCTGCCTACCCAGGGCTGCCTGTTCACACCACTATGTTATGGTGTGGGCAGCTAACAAGCACAATTGACCTGATATTGTTTATTTACATGTGGTGGATGACACATGGGGGTCAGTTCAGGGGTGGGCGAGACGGTGGTGGGCTAGCAACCTGACCTATTTCACCTGCTCCCCCCATCTGTGGCAGCTAGTAAAATCCAGCTGGAACCTATGAGAATGGACGTCTCTATACAGGAAAATCAAGATCCAGTTGAAATGTGTGAGTGTAATAATGCCCATGGAACTGTAACCCAGTGTGAGTCATAAAACCCATGGAACTGTAACCCAGTGTGAGTAATAAACCCATGGAACTGTAACCCAATGTGAGTAATAAAACCCATGGAACTGTAACTGTGAGTAATAACACCCATGGAACTGTAACCCAGTGTGAGTAATAAAAGCCATGGTACTGTAACCCAGTGTGAGTAATAAAAGCCATGGTACTGTAACCCAGTGTGAGTAATAAAACCCATGGAACTGTAACCCAGTGTGAGTAATAACACCCATGGAACTGTAACCCACTGTGAGTAATAACACCCATGGAACTGTAACCCACTGTGAGTAATAACACCCATGGAACTGTAACTGTGAGTAATAACACCCATGGAACTGTAACCCAGTGTGAGTAATAAAAGCCATGGTACTGTAACCCAGTGTGAGTAATAAAACCCATGGAACTGTAACCCAGTGTGAGTAATAAAACCCATGGTACTGTAACCCAGTGTGAGTAATAAAACCCATGGTACTGTAACCCAGTGTGAGTAATGAAACCCCTGGAACTGTAACCCAGTGTGAGTAATAAAACCCATGGAACAAAAGGTCTCTGAAGGAGCTGGAAATCCCACAGCATTTCCTATCAGCAGCAATGTACATTTATGTAGAACCCTGAATGGATTCACAAGTATATAGGAATCGGATTATACACAATCTATGATATTCCAGGGAGCACAATACCAACCGTGTAAAGAATCCAGAGCTGGAAATGCTGCAAGTTTTGGGAGTGGAGCTCTTGAGCATTAAAATCCCCTGAGGATATATAATTTCTATATTCAAATTGTTCATTACAATTTTAATTGTTCCTGTCATAAAATATAGCTGCAAAATTCTTCATTTGTGGCAATTTGTAAGCTGAACATTTAGAAGAAGAATGTTCCCTCAGATGCCCCTAATGAAGATGGAATACTCGCTCCTTCCCTTTGTGACCTATTGCTGCGATGTATGTTCCTCTCTCCCCGTTGACCATTCACCAGCCCGTGTATGAGGTGCCTTTTCCAGGAATTAGTTCCAAACAGAGTTAAACAAATAGGGCTGACCTCTGTGGAGGGTTGATGCAGAGGAAGCATCTTGCCTTCCTGTGTGGGTGTAAAAGAGCCCATGGCGCCATTTTGAGTTAGCTTTATTTTAGTTTATACTCCAGAGACCACTTTCCCCCCTAACCACCATCCCTCCCAACTCCCCACCAACCCCCTACCACCTCACCTCCAACCCCTGGTACAACATGATGTTGGGTTAACTTCGACTGACTATATCCTATATCATTCCAGGGATCACCTTCAACCATCACTCCCACCTTTCACTCCTTCACATCCATGTGGGATAGCCTGAATAATCCAGAATTCATGTGTAAATATCATTTAAGTTTTACAACAGTTAAAAGAACTCAGGAAGTTGTGATGGTTACTGGTGCTGTCATTGGTTTATTTTGGCTGTGCTGCCTATATAGCCACTATTATATATTTAAAAGGTTGCAGGTTGCTGTGAGAGCTGATCACATGATTTGCTGGCACTCTCATTAGGGTGTTTGCAGAAGCTACTGTTTTACTTTCAGTTTGTACTCAGTGTAGAGAATATCTCTTTCAATAAAACCTGTTGTGTGTTATTTTGACTCTCCACGTGCAACCCACATCATTTTTTGCTTAAAAACCAAAATTTGTAACACAGATAGGACATTACAGCCATGATCTATTCCACTAGAACATGGTGTGCAATTTTGTTCTCCTTTTCCGAGGAAGGATGCTCTTGCTCTCAGGGAGCGCAGCGAAATTTGCTAGGCTAATTCCGGGGATGGTGGAACTGATGTATGATAAGAGGTTGATTAGGTTAGGATTGTTTTCACTGGAGTTTAGGCAAATGAAAGGGGATCATAGACACATATAAAATTCTAACAGGACTAGACAGGGTAGATGCAGGGAGGATGTTCCCAATGGTGAGGCTGTCCAGAATCAGGGGTCACAGTCTGAGGATACAGGTTAGACCATTTAGGATGGAGATGAGGAGACATTTCTTCATCTAGAGAGTGGCGAGCCTGTGGAATTCATTACTACAAGAAGCAGTTGATGCCAAAACATTGAATGTATTCAAGAGATGGCTGGATATAGCACTTGGGGTGAATGGGATCAAAGATTGTGGGGAGAAAGCAAGATTAGGCTAATGAGTTGGATGATTAGCCATGATCATGATGAATGGCAGAGCAGGCTTGAAGGGCCAAATGGCCTCCTCCTGCTCCGATCTTCTATGTTCCTATGTTACGATGTAATCTAAGCAATCAGATGCCACAAATTTAATATTAAACCACAGCGAGGCGTTATTATCTATTTATATCCTAATTTTTCAACAACAAACCATTTGACAGACTGTTTTGTAATAAATATTCTATTCACTTCGCACGAACAATAGAAAAGCAGGAGGCAGCATTAATGTCTAGACTCCGATTGGATTAAAATGGAGAATTATTGTCTATTTTATCCTGAATCACTCTTGGCCTCAGTGCCAGCATGCTTATCATTTCTTTCACATACCATCTCAGAAGATTCTGGAAGTGTTGCGTTAATATGATTTTGCAGTCAATATTACAAACAAAATTATTTTTGGGTGGAAAAACAGCTCCCCCCCAACAACCACTGTCCTCCCCACTTTACATCACATCTCCCTTTCTTTCTCAACCTTGTTACTGTGCTGTTGATTTGCTAATGACCACCTCCCGTCTTGGGGCAAACAGGATCAGAGGTTATGGGGAGAAAGCAGGATTAGGCTATTGAGTTGGACGATCAGCCATGATGGTGATGAATGGCGGAGCAGGCTCAAAGGGCCAAATGGCCTCCCCCTGCTCCTATCTTCTATATCATAGAGTCATAGAATCCTACAGTGCAGGAGGCCGTTCGGACCATCAAGTCTGCACTGGCCACAATCTCACCCAAGCCCTATCCCCATAACCCCATGCATTTAACCTCGCTAGTTCCCCCAGTACTAAGGGACTATTGAGCATGGTCAATCTATCTAATCTGCATATCTTTGGACTGTGGGAGGAAACTGGAACGCCCAGAGGAAACCCAAGCAGACACGGGGAGAAGGTGCAAACTTCACACAGACAGTGACCCAAGCCGGGAATCGAACCCGGATCCCTGGTGCTGTGGGGCTGCAGTGCTAACCACTGTGCCACCGTGCCGACCCATGCTTCTATGTCTTCACCCAAAACAGATCGGCGACTTGTGCCAGAGCAGGTCAGTGATATCACACCTTTGGTTAAACATGATGCTCAGATGTTGTGGGTTCAAACCCCACTCCAATGATCCAAACTGAGAGAGTGCCGCACTGTCGGAGGTGCTCTCTTTTGGACAAAACATTAAAACATCAATTTTGACCTCTGAGGCGAACTATGTCCAGGTGGGTCCCTATTAATGACTGAGATGAAGGGGCCGACTGCATTGTCGACCAATTTCCTGATGGTACAAAGATTGTACAAAAGAAAACAAGAGATGCGGCACGGTGGCACAGAGGTACAGTGGTTAACACTGCTGCCCCACAGTGCCTGGGACCTGGGTTTGATTCCCAACTTGGACCACTGTCCGTGTGGAGCCTGCACATTCTCCCTGTGTCTGCATGGGTTTCCTCCGGGTGCTCCAATTTCCTTCCACACTCCAAAGATGTGTGGTTTAGGTGGATTGGCCATGCTAAATTGCCCCTTAGTGTCAGGGAGTCTACCTAGGGTAAATGCATGGGGGTTATAGGGATAGGACCTGGGTGGGACTGTGGTCAGTGCAGACTCAGTGGGCCGAATGGCCTCCTTCTGCACTGTAGGAATTCTATAAAAGCACCATTTTATTCACTGGTCCCGTGACGATTCTTCGCAGTGATGTTTGTTTGCAGTGCCTGGGAGATTAGAAGTTAATTGCTGGAGACTCCAGGGTCAACCCAGGCATCTCGATGTGTGTCCCTCCCTCTACTGCACTCGGATAAATGTCTTCCAACCACTGCAACAGTTGCCAGGCAACAATAAGACAGCACTTATCTTTGAAGTATATTCGTTTCTTCGCAGCGTCCTGACAAAGGATGAGGTAATTGTGGTCAGGAACCTCATCCTTTCTACCTAATCCCTGAATATAGAACACTTAACCAGTTAGCTGACTGACTGTGGCAGGGTTGGGTTTGATGATGTGCTGAGCGATGTGTACAGTCGGTGCTTTCAGTTCAGGAACACGGAACCTTGCCCACTGCCGCTCAAAATTTCATTTCACTCTCACAAATACAAAGAAACCCTTTAATAGGCACCCTGTGCATCGCCTTAACCCTTCCCTGCTTTCACATCCGATGCACACTCCCAGCCGCATATACCGTCCACAAGGTGCACTGCAGCAAGGCTCCTTCGACAACACCTTCCAGACTCACAGGGCTCAATGTCCCCGTTCCCCCCCCGGCATGGGAATCGTAGTGGGTGGGACACGGACAATGCAAAGGTTTCTTGACCTCGGGCAGGATTTGGGGAGCGCGGTCAGAGAGTCCTGCCCACAAACCTGACTATCTAGAAGGAGTAGGGCAGTAGACACAAGGGAACCCCACTGCCTGGAAAGTCTCACGTCACTCACCATCCTTACTTAGAATCATAGACTCCCTACTGTGCAAGATGAGGCCATTCAGCCCATTGAATCTACACTGACTACAATCCCATCCAGGCTCTATCCCCATTACCCCATACATTTACCCTAGCTAGTCACTAAGGGGCCATTTGGCATGGTCAATCCATCTAACCCGCACATCTTTGGACTGTGGGAGGAAACTGGAGCACCCGGAGGAAACCCACGCAGACACGGGGAGAATATGCAAACTGCACACAGACAGTGACCCAAGCCAGGATTCGAACCCGGAGCCCCGGCGCTGTGAGGTGTTGATAGTAGTCATGATGTGGAGATGCTGGTGTTGGACTGGGATAAACACAGTAATAGTAAACCTGGTGTCGTCAGACTTCATACTGTGAGGCAGCAATGCTAACCACTGTGCCACCGAAACTTGGCGATGTTATCGCTGTTCCTTCACTGTGGCCAAAATCCTGGAACTCCCTCCCCCCAACAGCACCTACACCATGTGGACTGCAGCACTGCACGAAGGCAGCTCACCACTACCATCTCAAGAGATGGGCAATAAACGGCCGAGCCAGAGAAGCCCACACCCCATGAGTGACTAAAAGTAGCCTGATGTCTGGTACAGTAATTGTGCAGTCATGTTAGTAAGCTGCTTTAGTGCGCGCTTGAAGGAATGGAAAAAGAGATGGGCACTGTTTACTGACTAATCTTTCAGTTACCAATGCCCCGTCAAACAGGCAATGCAATCCTTCACAATGCAAGCTCCAATTGATTCTGTACGCAGTGCCATCATAACTTGTAGCTCCAGGCTGCAGTCTTTAACAATACAATACCATCTTTATTCATTTCAGTACACTTGTTATCCTTGGTAAGGCCATTTTGTGAAGACTGCAGTTACCAGGAAAACATCCGTATGTAGTGATACACCCAGCATTTCTGGATGAATTGTGTACCCATCGTACGAAACCTCCACACGATTCAGGCTGGGGCCAAGTTTTAGTCGAGAGCTCAATGGTGCTGGTGAGGCCACACCTGGAGAACTGTGTATAGTTTTGGTGTCCTTCCTTGAGAAAGGAGATACTGGCACTGGAGGGGGTGCAGAGGAGATTCACTAGATTGATTCACTAGGAGTTGAGAGGGTTGGCTTATGAGTAGATGGGCTATACTCATTGGAATTCAGAAGAATGAGGGGAGATCTTATAGAAACATACGAAGGGAATAGATAAGATTGAAGCAGGGAGGTTGTTTCCACTGGTGGGTGAAACTAGAACTAGGGGACATGGGCTCAAAATAAGGGGGAGCAGATTTAGGACTGAGTTGAGGAGGAACTTCTTCACACAAAGGGTTGTGAATCTGTGGAATTCCCTGCCCAGTGAAGCAGTTGAGGCTCCCTCATTGAATGTTTTTAAGGCAAGGATAGATAGATTTTTGAACAGTAAAGGAATTAAGGGTTACGGTGAACGGGTGGGTAAGTGGAGCTGAGCCCACGAAAAGATCAGCCATGATCTTAGTGAATGGCGGAGCAGGCTCGAGGGACCGGATGGCCCACTCCTGCTCCTAGTTCTTATGTTCTGATATATTAATACTTCACTCAGTGTTGTGCTGAGCCAAGTGCATCCCAAAGATGCGTGGGTTAGGTGGATTGGCCGTGCTATATTGCCCCTCAGTGTCAGGGGGGGCTAGCAGGATGAATATGAGGGTATATGGGGGTAGGTCTGGGTGGGATTGTTGACAGTGCAGACTCGATGGGCGGAATGGCCTCCTTCTGCACAGTCGGGATTCGATCAAATGTCTGCCTAGGCCCCCACATCAGCCTACACCAAATTTGTTCATCTCAGCTCAGCAGCAAGTGACAAGGGGGTGGCATGGTGGTACAGTGATTGGCATTGCTGCCCCACAGCGCCAGGGACCCCGGTTTGATTCCTGGCTTGGGTCACCATCCGTGTGGAGCTTGTGTGGAATCTCCCTGTGTCTGCGCGGGCTTCCTCCGGATGCCCCTGTTCCCTCCCAGAGTCTGAAAGACGTGCTGGTTGGCCGGGCTGAATTCTCCCTCGGTGTACCCGAACAGGCGCCGGAGTGTGGCGACTAGGGGATTTTCACAGTAACTTCATTGCAGTGTGAATGCAAGCCTACTTGTGACATTAATAAATAAACTTTAACTGTTAATTTTAACTGTTTAACAACTTTAAACTGGATCTCCCGGGAAGGGAAGGATTCGCTTTTCTACAGCACCTTTCATGACCTCCGGACATCCCAAAACATTTGACATCCAATCAGCCAATCATTACTGCCGTGGTGTATTGGCTCACTCGTGTATTTTTCCTCAGTCCACAGTTACTCAGGGGGTGGCGCGGGGGCACAGCGGTTAGCACTGCTGCCTCATAGCGCCAGGGACCCGGGTTCGATTCCAGCCTTGGGTGACTGTGTGGTGTTTGCCTGTTCTCCCCGGCCGATATTTTCACGACCTTGCTCGGGCAAGACTCAAGGACGATGGAGAATTCCATTCTGTGAACCGCATCGGCCTCGATTCCAGGGTGGGCGTGGTGGTAAAATCCTAGCCCCCCGCCGTGTCTGTGTGGGTTTCCTCCGGGTGCTCCCGTTTCCTCCCGCAGTCCAAAGATGTGCGGGTTAGGTGGATTGGCCATGCTAAATTGATCCTTAGGGGGAGTAGCCGGGTGAATACATGGGGTTACGGGGATAGGGCCCAGCTGGGTTTGTTGTCGGTGCAAACTCGATGGGCTGAATGGCCTCCTTCTGCACTGGTGATTGTGTAGGAGTATCACATTAGCAGTTTGCTCCTTAAACCACCTTCTATTTCTGATCATGTCGAGAGTTACCATCACCAACAAGGTCAGGAACTAAAAGATACAGTGAAGATACTTGGCACAAACAAACCTGAGTGATGATAAGGTGAAATGAAGCTATCAGATCTACATTGCAAGGCTGGTGAGAACAGATTCAATAGGCTATTCAGCCACGTTATATTGAGTCTACAGGAAAGGAACAGGTCTTCTGACTCCACTCCGGTTAATCCCACCAACATATCCTTCTATTCCTTTCCCTCTCATGTGTTTTTCCCGCTTCCCTTGAATGCATCCATTCATCTCCTTCTGGTAGTGAGTTCCACATTCTCCCCACTCCCTGGGGAATGTAGTCCCTCCTGAATCCCTGATTGGAGTTATTAGTGAATGTCTGAGAGAGATGGAGAATTATAGGGTGAACGTTACCATCCTGCCTATCACGGGAATCGGAGTGGGCGAGTGGCGGACCATGGAAAGTTCCATTGACCTCGGGTGGGATTTTCCGGTTTCAGCCCGAGCGGCGCTGGAAAATCCCCCTCCAGTGCAGAAGGAGGCCATTCAGCCCTTCCAGCCTGTACTGACCACGGTAGGGTTATGGGACCCTATCCCACAACCCCACATATTTACTTCACCAGTCCTCCCGACACCAGGGGTGAATTTAGCATGGCCAATCCACCTAACCTGCACATCTTTGGAGTATGGGAGGAAACCGGAGTATCCAGAGGAAAGAACGTGCAGGTTCCACACCGACAGTGACCCAAGCCGGGAATCGAACCTGAGTCCCTTGCACTGTGAGACTGTGCCAACGTGCCACCCCAGATCACAGCAGATTCTGGATCCTACACGATGCTGATGCCCACAGTTGCGCTTTCCAGAAACCATTATTCCTTTGTTGACAATGAGCCTGCAGCAAAGTACAGGAGATTAATTCCTGGACACTCCAGTACTGCGTCCACCTGCCATCGCGCCAATGCCCACAGCCTTGGACAAGGCGTGAGGAATAGAAATGCCAGGGGACGATCTATACCCGAATGTGTAGCCCAATTGCCTCAACAGCTGACCATCCCAAAAAAAAATGATTTTTTCTTCAAAAAAAAAGCAATGAATAATATGAAAGTCCATCATGATGATACCTAGCAGACTATGGCTGATAAATGACCACACATTAATCACTGAACTAGTCTATAAAAGTTAATAGTCAGCTCCTGCGTTGCATAGATTAGAATGAATGATATAGAGGAGATCTGATTAATGTCTGCCCTCTCCTTTCTCCATCTCTAATGACTGGTGTCTCCTTATAATTAAATACACACAGCACCAGCGCTTTATCTGCACGGATCACAACTCCAGCTGATAGCTCTTTTCAAGCGTTGACACACTGCCACACAACACTTCCAACAATGCCGATACCTCACTGGCTTGGGAATCGCTGTGGGTGCTCTGAGGTCCCCAGAATCCCTACAATGCAGAAGTGGCCATTGGGCCCATTTGGGTCTGCGCTGACCCCGTGACAGGGTCATAGAATCATTCAGCGCAGAAGAGGCCCTTCGGCCCATCGAGTCTGCACCAGCACGCAAGAAACACCTCAACTTCCACCTAGTCCCATTTTCCAGCACTTGGCCCATAGCCCTGAATGTTATGAGAAAATGCTTCTCCAGATACTTCTTAAAGGATGTGAGGCATCCCTCCTCTAGCATCCTCCCAGGCAATGCATTCCAGACCGTCACCACCCTCTGGGTGGAAAGGATTTTTCCTCACATCCCCCTTCAACCTCCTGCCCTCACCGTGAACCTATGTTCCCTAGTGACTGATCCTTCGACTAAGGGGAACAGCTGCTCCTTATCCACTCTGTCCATGGCTTCTCTGCTCCAACGAAAGCAACCCAAGCCTCTCCAACCTCTCTTCTAAACTTCAGTGTTCCAATCGAGGCAGCATCTTGCTGAATCTCCCCTGTAACCCCTCCAGCGCAATCACATTCTCCTCACCCAGACCCTCTCTCCTGCCCTATCACCGTAACCTCACACATTCAGCTCAGCCAATCCACCTATTAGGCACATCTTTGGACTGTGGGAGGAAACCGGAGCACCCAGAGGAAACCCACGCAGACACGGGGAGAACAGAGAGACAGTGTGACCCAAGCTGGGAATCAAACCCAGGTCCCTGGTGCTGTGACGCACCAGTGCTAACCATTGACCAGGGCACTGGGGACAACGCCACCCGACCTTCTTTGAAATAGAACTAGGGAATCTTTTTACATTCGGGGAGGCGAGGGCCTCGTGGTATTATTGCTAGACTATGAATCCAGAAACACAGCTAACGTTCTGGGGACCCGGGTTCGAATCCCTAGCATGGCAGATGGTGGAACTGAATTCAATGAAAAATTCTGGAATTAAGAATCTACTGATGACCATGAAATCATTGTCAAATGTTCGAAAAACCCATTCGGTTCACTAATGTCCTTTAGTTCACTAATGACCTTTGGTTCACTTTAGGGAAGGAAATCTGCCGTCCTTACCCGGTCTGGCCTACATGTGACTCCAGAGCCACAGCAGTGTGGGTGACTCTCAACTGCCCTCCAAAATGGCAAGCCAATCAATTCAAGGGCAACTAGGGATGGGCTGGCCAGCCAGTGATGTCCATGTCCCATGGATGAATTAAAGAAAAAGTTGTGAGATCAGGCAGTTGGTGGGTCACCCAAAAGACAGCACCCCTGACAGCGCAGCACTCCCTCGGTATCACATAGCATTCTGGTGTTCAAACCTCTGAAGTGGGACTTAAACCCAGAACCTAGACGATGGTGCTGCCACACTGAACCCACAGTTGACACCAACGCGATCCAACGGCATTCAAATATTTTGGATAGCTGGACATTCCTGCTTAATGGAGGATGTCCCTCTGGTTCCAGCTGCACCCCCCCATTCCCCCGGGGAAAGAAATAAGGATTTAATTTTGCGTTTAATAAGCTGAAAGGCACTAATCTTCTATCAGAAAATTCGCAGCAATGTAATCCGTTTATTAGTTACATCACCAGAACATTAGCTGCATCTGGGCATTATCTCTCCATGTGTAATGGAAAATCCTACTGTAAGCTTACTTCAAAGTGGTGGCTTTTCTATATCTGTAATTGGATTCCCAATAAAACTGGCAGCGAGCGGCAAATGGCAGGGGAAGTCAGCTCCAAAGCACTGGATGAATCGTAGAATCATCCTATTTTTTATTCATGGGACATAGGCATCATTGGCTGGGCCACCATTTGTTGTCTATCCCTAGTTACCTGAGGGCAGTTGAGAGTCAACCACATTGCTGTGGCTCTGGAGTCACATGTAGGCCAAACCGGGTAAGGATGGCAGATTTCCTTCCCTCAAGAACATTAGTGAGCCAGATGGGGTTTTTCCGACAATCGACAATGTTTTCATGGTCATCAGTTGATTCTCCAGGTATTATTATTGAATTCAAATTCCACCATCTGCTGTGGCGGAATGGGAACCTGGGTCCCCAGAACATGAGCTGAGTTTCTGGATGAATAGTCCAGCGATAATACCACAAGGCCATCACCTCCCCTTTTCGGAGAACGAGAGGTTCATTGGAATCTACAAACTATTTGAAGGGATGGACAGGATAGATGCAAGTAAGATGTTTCCTCTGAGATCTTGCTGTGCCCATATTGGCTGCCATGTTTCCTACATTGCAAGAGGAGCTGAACTTCAAAGCAAGTCCCTCATTGACTGCAGAGGGCTTTGGGATGGTTAGTTCATAACAGATACAACTTGTCCAGGCATCTTTTGCCCATATCACTGGGAGAGTCAAGCTGCGATCTTGAGATTGCAGTCTGTAAGGACAATCCACAAAAGCTCAACCGGTGAAGTCAACAGAAGTTCTTAGTCCCAGATCGCAGCCTATGCTGGAGATGTCCTGTAGAACGAGAGTCCCAGCAGTGAAAAATCGTCCTCCCAGACACATGGGAGTTTTATTGATGTATTAAGTTGGGGAGTGGGGCAAGAATTATTGTCCAACGTCTTGCCACGTTGGAATTCAAGTTCAAACAGAACATGAAATGGAATTCAAGATTGCCAGATAGTGCTAAATATAAAGAAGGACAACAAAAGTACAAATTATTTTCAGATAGTGCATTTCAGCCAATTTTGAATTTGTTTACTTGCCCCCCACTGATTCTCGTCATTACTTAGTCACTAGAGGTTTTTTTTTATTCATCCATGGGACATGGGCATCGCTGGCTGGCCAGCATTTATTGCCCATCCTGAGTTGCCCTTATTCAGAGGGCAGTTGAGAGTTGCTGTGGCTCTGGAGTCACATGTAGGCCAGACTAGATAAGGATGGCAGATTTCCTTCCCTAAAGGACATTAGTGAACCAGATAGATTTTTCCGACAATCGACAATGGTTTCATGGTCATCAGTAGATTTTTCATTCCAGGTATTTTTTATTGAATTCAAATTCTACCATCTGCCGTGGTGGGATTCGAACCCGGGTCCCCAGAACGTTCGCAGAGTCTCTGGATTAAGTCCAGCGATAATGCCACTGGGCCATCGTCTACCCATTAGGTCAGCTAATCCCATCTTCATCTGTTTACAATAGACAAATTATGGAAAGAAAGGAATGACGTTTTGCTTTTAATGCCCAGGTGATTCCTCCTAGGAGGCAGTCTGGAAGAAACAGATTCCTGGCCCAAGTGCGATGGGCCAAATGGCCTCAGTCTCTCTCCTCTCCTGCGGAAACTAGATCTGCTGAGAGACTGGTTGCTACACTGCCGCATAAACCTGCAGAAACAAGAGCAAACTGAGCTCGCTGTCAGATTATTAGCCCTGTTCGAAGTACAGAGTAATAACAGCACGGGGTGAGGTCATTAGGCCCATTGAGGTCATGCCGGCTCTGCCTCAGTCCTCCTGCTCTCTCCCCGCGGCTCTGCAAAATTGCAGTCAGTGGTTCCAGAAACCTCTGCTTCTAAATTAAACTGTCAGACAAGGAAGAGCAGAGTGACACCTGGATGCTTCATCACTCTGACACAAAGGACTTTTTTTAAACACTTGTAAAAATGAACTGATAGAAGAGAAATGATTGCAGCTAATTAAAATTCCAGCAGTATCAGGCAGCCAGTTATGTCAGGGTACCGGCATTGTGATCGGTATAAATGATGCATGTGTCTCTGGGCTTTTCAACTTCCCCTCTCCCTCCCCGCAACAGCGCTGCCCGCACTTAAAACTGCTTCACTGTTGAATTGTAGCGTTTGACACAAACCTCCACAACCCAGAACTAAGCTTCAGCTGAATTTTCAAACGGCGTCTCTGCGGAGCCTGATGTCTCCTTGTTTGATCCTCAGATACGAGAGTCTGAGGTCACGTACCGACCGACTCAAGAGCAGCTCCTTCCCTGCTGCCGTCAAGACTTCTGAATGGACCTCCCTCGCATTAAGTCAATCCTTCTCCACACCCTCGCTAGGACTGTGACACTACATTCTGCACTGTCTCCTTTCCTTCTCTATGAAGGGTAAGCTCTGTCTGCATGGGCGTGCAAGAGACAAGACTTGTCACTGTGTGTTAATACACGTGACAATAATAAATCAAATCAACCATCTAGAGTTCAGTGCCTGAGGGTCACTGGGGGAAGAGAGGGGCCGAGGGAAAGAAAGAATGGTGCATGCATCAGCCTGGGAGACCATTACGGTGCTGGGGTAAACGACAGACAGACATTGAAACACACGCACCAACAAGATATCAGGCCTCTGAAACAACACAGACTGCAAACCACACAGCTCCTTCCTGACAGTGAGTCATTTGCATAATCATGAAGAATGTTCCACAAAATTAAGTCAATCAGGGAGGTCCCCGGTGCAAATTGGAGATCTTTCAATTAACGCAACAGCATGCTGGTGGCTCTGACACAGTCGGGATTATTCCGGATGGCATTGTGAGTCACGCTCTGGCTCACTGCTTGGCACGCACCTGGAGCAGGCCGCAAGCCTTCACTCACAACACGGAGCCCCGGAACACTCAGTGTCAGCCCTGCAAAGCAAACCGCTTCCAAAGACTGAGCAGCTCATTAATTACTCAGGCAAGCCCGCGAAGGAATGTCACATTCCAAGCGCACCTGTAGGAGAGCTGCTTAAACGCTCGCTGACGGGGAGAAGGGAGGCCCATCGGCTCCCCTCCGCCCCACCGACCCCCCTCCCACCCACAAGTTACCCCCCCCTCGTGCCCTGCTTTCCCATGGGCTCGATCATTCCCTCATTGGCCAGCAATCTGTCTGGAGGGTTCTCAATGAGTGAGCAGCCAGAGCTCGCTGGGCTGGAGAATTCCAAAGACTCACAACGCTCTGAGTGAAGAAATTTCCTCTTGACTCAGTCCTAAATCACAGAGCTCGAGGGACGCCAGACGTCCCAGTTTCACCGCTTTACAAATGTCCTGACAACTTCCTAAAAATTGTCGAAATGTCCTGGTTTTCACCTCTTTCTTTTTTCTCAAAGATAAACATGTCTGAGGAGGAGAAACTCTGTGCGGAATGTTGTCCTTCCTGTAAGCACATTGCATTGCTCGCAGTGGAACCCAAATCCCTCTCATAACGCCCACCACCTCCCCACCTACCCCACACATCTCCAAGAGGAGCCGATGCTGTTGTCTCACACACGCACACACATACACACACACATACAGACGCAGATATAGACACACACACATGCACGCGCGCATACACACACACACACACTCACATACACACACGCACATGCATACACGCTCACACACACACACACACACACGGACACACAGACATAGACACACACGCAGACACACACACACACACACACACACACGCACACACACACACAGTCCGAAAGAGTTGCTGGTTAGGTGCATTGACCATGCTAAATTCTCCCTCAGTGCACCTGAGCAGGCACCGGAGTGTGGCGACTTGAGGATTTTCACAGTAACTTCATTGCAGCGTTGATGTAAGCCTGAATTGTGACACTAATACACCTGTCCAAATAGCTCCCTCAGTCGCTCAGTGTCAATTATTTGTCTGGTAATGCATCTCCCTGGTGTATCTAACAAAAGCTCAAGGCAACATTTGAGCAAGTGTGATATCAGGGAGCCCTAGCTAGACTGGAGACAGTGGGAATGAGGGGGAAATCTCTCTGCTGGTTGGAGTCACATCCAGCACAAAGGAAGATGGCTGTCGTGGTTGGAGGTCAGTCATCTCAGCTCCAGGACATCTCTGCAGGAGTCCCTCAGGGTAGTATCCTAGACCTTCAGCTGCTTCATCAATGACCTTCCTTCCATCATAAGGTCAGAAGTAGGGGTGTGCACAGATGACCGCACAATGTCCAGTATCACTCGCAACTCCCCAGATACTGAAGTAGCCCATGTACAAATGCAGCAAGACCTGGACAATATCCAGGCTTGGGCTGCCAAGTGGCAAGTGACATTCACGCCAAGTAAGTGCCAGGCAATGACCATCTCCAACAAGAGAGAATCTAACCATTGCCCCTTTGCCATTCAATGGCATTACCATTGCTGAATCCCCCAGCAGTGCAACATTCCCTTTGATTGGTTTGATTTATTATTGTCACATGTATTAGTTTACAATGAAAAATATTGTTTCTTGCACACTGTACAAAGCATACCATTCATAGAGAAGACAACGAGAGAGTGCAGCATATAGTGTTAGAGTCATAGCGAGGGTGTAGAGAAAGGTCAACTAAACATGAGGTAGGTCCACTAAAAGTCTGTTGGCAGCAGGAAAGAAGCTGTTCTTGAGTCGGTTGATACGTGACCTCTGACTTTTGTATCTTTTTCCTGAAAGAAGAAGGTGGAAGACAGAATGTCTGGGGTGCGTGGGGGCCTTAATTATGCTGGCTGCTTTTCCGAAGCAGTGGGAAGTGTAGACAGAGTCAATGGATGGGAGGCTGGTTTGCCTGATGGACTGGGCTACATTGGACCTCAACACTTCAGGAAGAGTGTCACCATCGACTTTGTGCTCAGGTGTCAGGGGATGTGGCGATGGTGGTGGATGGTTGGTAGAGGGGGGGTGTCGGGGGGGTGAGACACTGTCTTGTAGCTTGAAGGAGAATAAGTAACACTTTACTCTGAGAGACAGCAGAATTTGGGAAGTTGGAGAGATCCACTCTGGCAGGCAAGCGAAGGGTGTGAGATACCGAGAGAGTGAAAGTGGTGTTACTTACAGTAACTTGGCAGTCGTTGTAATGTGAGTCTGTAGCTGCAAGGACAGAACATTCACGTGAAACCCTATCTTTTTAATTAAAAGTCTCAAATTAAATCACTGTTGAATGATAATTAAAGATAGGCTTTGAACTGATAGTTTTGCATGACAAAACTTCAATTAACTGTAACTGGGAAGGAATGTGATAACAAAGTACAACAGCTACACTGTTTGTTTTAGAGTAAAAATTGTAATAACTGAGCATTGATACCTTTTCATTGAAAATCCTCTTCCTTCTGTGAACCTCTTCCATCCTTAACCTCCACACTGTAGCTCACTGCAGCCCCACAACCCATCCGAGATCTCTGCGCTCTTCCAATTTTGCCCTCCCTGATTTTAATCCATTGCTGGCAGTCGTGCCTTGGCCCTGAACTCTGGAATCTGCTCTCAAGGCATCTCCGCCTCTCCTCCTTACAGAGATCGCATAAAACCTGCCTGTTTCATACACCTGTCCAAACAGCCCCCTCAGTCGCTCAGTGTCAATTATTTGTCTGCTAATGCATCTCCCAGGTGTATCTAACAAACTTAAAGGCACTATGAAAATGAGTGGTGTTATTGCTCGACTATTAATCCAGAGACTCAGCTAATGATTTGGGGATCCGGGTTCGAACCCTGCCACGGCAGATGGTGGAATTTGAATTCCATACAAAAAAAATCCGGAATTAAGAATCTAATGATGACCATAAAACCAGCACGGTGGCAGAGTGGCCAGCACTGCTACCTCACAGCGCCAGGGACCTGGGTTCGATTCCCAGCTTGGGTCACTGTCTGCGTGGAGACTGCACGTTCTCCCCGTGTCTGCGTGGGTTTCCTCCGGGTGCTCCGGTTTCCTCCCACAATCTGAAAGAGGTGCTGGTTAGGTGCATTGGCCGTGCTAAATTCTCCCTCAGTGTAAGCTGAACGGGTGCCAGAGTGTGGCGACTCGGGGAATTTCAGAGTAACTTCATTGCAGCGTCAATGTAAGCCTTACTTGTGACACTAATAAGTTAAAGATGAAGTTGGGCCCAAGGGCCCTGTTTCCATGCTGTAAACTTCTGCGACTCTATGACTGGAATTCTCCAGCCGTTCACTCTGGCAGGATTCTCCAGTCCTGCGGGCAGTGCCCCCCACCCCCCTGTCCCAGCCCTGTGGGATTCCTGCCAACATGAGGTGATGTCAATGGGCATTCCCGCTGTCAGAGACCAGAGAATCTTGGCCGCTAACAGACAACGCAGCACCTCAGCAAGAAGGCAGTGAAGCTCAGGCTTGGACTGTGGAGTCCACAGTGTCGAGGTCTTAAAGGAAAGCTGGAGGGTTCTTCAGCCAAAAACTAATGGAAGGACGCCCATTAAATCATGGAGCTTGAAGAATAGTTTGAAGTACTGCGGGAAACGCACGGCTGGGAGGCCGGAGAATCTCATCCAACATCCTCTGACCCAGGGACAAGTCATGGTGGTTGGGCGGCACGGTAGCACAGTGGGTTAGCACTGCTACTTCACAGCTCCAGGGTCCTGGGTTCGATTCCCGGCTCGGGTCACTGTCTGTGTGGAGTTTGCACATTCTCCTCGTGTCTGCGTGGGTTTCCTCCCACAGTCCAAAGATGCGCGGGTTAGGTTGATTGGCTATGCTAAAAATTGCCCCTTAGAGTCCAGGGGTGTGTAGGTTAGAGGGATTAGCAGGTAAATGTATGGGGATAGGGCCTGGGTGGGATTGTGGTCGGTGCAGACTCGATGGGCTGAAGGGCCTCTTTCTGCACTGTAGGGTTCTATGATTCTATGAATGGTTTGTTCCCAGTGGCTCATGGCCATAAATATTCAGGGATCATTTGCCTATCTGAATATGAAAGCAATCTGGAAACTCAAACGCAGCTCCAGTCATCAATTAAAGTCTCGGCTTTGCTTCTTTTCCGACAGCACAGAGCAAACAACTTGAAAGTTAAGGCGGAGAAGAAGGGAGTCAGAGAGTGAGTGAGAGAGAAAGCGAGAGAGAAGCAGTCTGCTGCTACTGCTTGTCTCTCTTCACCTTGATAACTTGTGCATCTGCTCAAAGGCGACAGCTGGGGATTTATAAACAGCTGCCAATATACTGTAACGTTCCACCAGCAATTAGCTTCTGAGTGACCCCCCAGCATGTTCCTGTTTTACCCACATCACCACGCAGAGGAGGAAGAGCTGTCTTAAAGGGACAGCTCAAACGCAGCTCCGTTTCCGCAGCCCACTCCTGCTCCAGGGCCCACGCCATTGAGAAGGAGAGATTATTTTTACCGCCGCAATCTCAAAAAGGAAAGCAAACGAGGTTCTGATTTCCTGGGACTTCAATCCCCTCTTTGTACAGTTGAAGAGAACCTTTGTCGAAGAAATGGGAGGACTTGCATTGCCCTAGCGCCTAGGAGACATTCCCTCCCCCCCCACCAATCACGCCTATAGCCTTTGAAGTTCCTCTGAAGTGTAGTGTCACTGCTGTAACAGAGGGAGGCGCGGTGGGCCAGTCTGTGCACAGCAAGCTCCCACAAACAGCAATAAGGAGCAGGCCAGTGGTCGCTGTGATGTTGGCCAAAGGATAAATATTGCCCCAAGGATGTTAATCCAGAATTTGGTCGGGATCTTGCCGATTGGCACGGCAGGTTCATGAGGCCAAACGGCCCCTGCTCCTCGTGACACCAGGTGCCATGGGATCTTTTATATTCACTTTTGAGGAGTGGCTTTACCTCAGTTGGCTGGACAGTCGGTGAGTGAGGCAGAGCGACGCTGACAGCGCAGGTTCAATTCCTGCACCGGCGGAGGTTACTGACGAAGGCCCCGTCCTCTCAATCTCGCCCAAGGTGTGGTGACCCTCAGGTTAAATCACCACCAGTCAGTCCTCCCCCTCCACGGAGAGAGCAGCATGTAAGTTTATTAATTAGTGGCACGAGTAGGCTTACATTAACACTGCAATGAAATTACTGTGAAAATCCTCCAGTCGCTCCACTCGGCGCCTGTTCGGGTACACTGAGGGAGAATTTAGCATGGCCAGTGCACCTATCGTTACCTGGGACTGTGGTGGCTTTATGAGTCAATATCACAGGAGATCCAGCAGTTTTATTTAAATTGAGTTTCCAATCTAGCTCTCTCTTTGTACACAAGAAGTCTCACAACACCAGGTTAAAGTCCAACAGATTAAAGTCCAACAGGTTAAAATCCATCAGCAGTGCTCCGAAAGCTCATGATTCCAAATAAACCTGTTGGCCTTTATCTGATGTTGTGAGACTTCTGACTGTGTCCACCCCAGTCCAACACCGACATCTCCACATCATGGCTACTTTATAAGCAGTAAACTCTTGTGACATTTCGGCACAGTAGCACAGTGGTTAGCACTGCTGCTTCACAGCTCCAGGGACCTGGGTTCGATTCCTGGCTCGGGTCACTGCCTGTGTGGAGTTTGCACATTCTCCTCGTGTCTGCGTGGGTTTCCTCCGGGTGCTCCGGTTTCCTCCCACAGTCCAAAGATGTGCGGGTTAGGTTGATTGGCAAAGCTAAAAATTGTCCTTGGTGTCCTGAGATGTGTAGGTCAGAGGGATTAGTGGGTAAATATATCGGGATATGGGGCTAGGGCCTGGGTGGGATTGTGGTCGGTGCAGACTTGATGGGCTGAATGGCCTCTTTCTGTACAGTAGGGATTCTAATTCTAATTCCCTCAGCATTGACTTGATTTATTATTGTCACATGTATTGGCATACAGTGAAAAGTAGTGTCTCTCGCACGCTACACAGAGAAAGCATACCGTTCATAGAGAAGGAAAGAAGAGAGTGCAGAATGTAGTGTTACAGTCATAGGTAGAGAAAGATCAACTTAATGCGAGGCAGGTCCATTCAAAAGTCTGACGGCAGCAGGGAAGAAGCTGTTCTTGAGTTGGTTGGTACGTGACCTCAGACTTTTGTATCTTTTTCCCAAAGGAAGAAGGTGGAAGAGAGAATGTCCGGGGAATAACTTTGACCAATTCAATTCCTATTCAATTCCCTCGGGATCGTCACCATGGAAACCAGCCGATCGATTCAAAGTTCAGGTGTTTAAGAGGTTGGGTAGCGTTTCTCTTCCTTTTCTCTTTCCTGCCGGGCCCCACACTCGCTGAGCCATCTTCCCTCGGGCCTATGTGAGCAGCGCTTGTCTCCGCACGGCACTGGAGCGGCGCAGGTAGACCTCGGTGACTGGTCCGTACGCCGAGGTTCAAAGACTCTCTCCCTGTGAACAGATGGCTTGGTCTGTCGATCTCTGAAGGTTGAGTCTAAACGAGTGTCCTGGGAATTCCAGCAAAGCGTTTCTTGCGAGAGGACTCACGGCGTTCCGAATTTATTAACTGCATTGGAGGGGACTATAAATAAAACTTAGCATAAAAAGAAGCCATCAGCCACTCAACCTTGATTGCGTGGGTATCCAAATCCAGCTGGAGAACCAGTTTTATCCCACACACATTCCAATTTCCCATACGTATCTAGAACATGGAACTCCAGATATTTTCCTTTGGTTTGAGTCCAGATATGTTTCAAGGGACATATTGATCTCAAGAGCTTCTGTCAAAACACATTGAAAGATATGCTGACTAAATTTCTCTGGGGGTAATCTTCCAAAAGACACGAGGCTTTGCCAATGCAAATCATTAACAATTTAAAATCTCTTATCCCTTTTCATTACTGCAACCTGTTACCGAGCAACCATCGCTGAATGGAGTTCAGCGTTGATGAATGAAAAGGAAAGCTGGTTGACTTTCAACCTCTCCCTCCAAGGTCCTCTGTCCCACCTCTTTTCCTCCCTCGGTGGTCGCCGTCCCTCGGAGCGGATCTTCCTTCCTCGTTTCCAAAGTGGCGCCTACCATCTTCGCTGGGTCGCAATGCGTAGCCCAGTCCATCACGCAAACCGGCCTCCCATCCATTGACCTCTGTCCACACTTCCAGCAAAGCAGCCAGTGTAATCAAGGACCCCACACACCCCGGACATACTCACTTCCACCTCCTTCCATCGGACAAAGAAATACAAAACTCTGAGGTCACGTACCAACTGACTCAGGAACAGCTTCTTCCCTGCTGCTGTCTGACTTTTAAATGGACCTACCTTGCATCAAGTTGATCTTTCACAGTCTGGGGATTTGAGATGGACCATTTAGGATGGAGATGAGGAGACATTTTTTCACCCAAAAGAGTGGTGAATCCCGACTTGGGTCATTGTCTGTGCGGAGTTTGCACGTTCTCCCCATGTCTGTGCGGGTTTTCTCCGGCTGCTCCGGTTTCCTCCCACAGTCTGAAAGATGTCTGAAAGATTTAGCACTGGCCACGCTAAATTCTTCCTCAGTGTACCCGAACAGGCACCAAAATGTGGCGACTCAGGGGTTTTCACACGAACTACATTGCAGTGTTAATGACGGCCTACTTGTGACACTGATAAACAAGTAAAAATAAATATTCAGGCACCATCTTCAAATGTAGTCCTTTTTTTGGGTCCTTGCTGATCTTGGGACCACAAGGAACCACAAAAGGTTGTGAGTGTAGCCCAGTCCATCACACAAACCAGTCCCCCAACCATTGACCCTGTCTACACTTCCCTCTCCCTTGGAAAAGCAGCCAGCATAATTAAGGACCCCACGCACCCCGGACATTCTCTCTTCCACCTTCTTCCTTCGGGAAAAAGATACAGAAGTCTGAAGACATGTATTGACCGATTCAAGAACAGCTTCTGCTCTGCTGCTGTCAGACGTTTGAATGGACCTACCTCACATGAAGTTGATCTTTCCCTACACACTAGCTACGGCTGTGACACTACATTCTGCACTCTCTCCTTTCCTTCTCTATGAAGGGTATGCTTTGTCTGCGTTGAGCAGCAGAAACAATCCTTTTCACGGTATACTAATACATGTGACAATAATAAATCAAATCAAATCAAATCAGTAAGGGGTCCGGTACCTGTGTAGACACCGACCACAATGCAGGGAGTTTGTCCGCCTTCCTCCTGATGAACAGCCCTCTGCGAGCAGCGAAGGGTGCGTCCACGAGGCTGGTTCGGATTGAAATGAAGTGACTTTGATCCGAATTGGATGGGACACATTGCACCCCGGAGCTTGGAGATGGGGCTGAGCTGTGGAATGCAGGAACTGCACTCCCAAGCAAAGTGACCAGAGGACAAAGTGTGTTCTGCTCAATCAGCCACTCTTAGGCCAGTTTTAGTTGCCATATGGTCCACTAATCCTCGCTGAGCCACCCCCACCCACCTCCCCGGCATAAACCTTTGCGGAGGCCTGACGAGAATGCCCCCAGGGTGCTGCCGACCTCATAACTTGGTTCACATTGTAGCAACCAGTCAATGCTTGATGCCGTCATGTCTGTGTTGTACTTTACGCTGAGGGAATGTATGGAATTCACACGCTTTTGGCTGACAAGAATTTAGAATCATAGAATCCTACAGCGCACGGGGAGGCCATTCGGCCCATCGAGTCTGCACCAACCACAATCCCACCCAGGCCCTATTCCCATAACCCCATACATTTACCCGAGCTAGTCTCCCTGACACTAAGGGGCAATATAGCACGGCCAATCCACCTAACCAGCACATCTTTGAAGTGTGGCAGGAAACCAAAGCACCTGGAGGAAACCCATGCAGACACGGGGAGAATGTGCAGACTCCACGCAGACAGTGGCTCAGGCCGGGAATGGAACCCTGGGTCTCAGACACTGTGAGGCAGCAGTGCCACCCGCAATTTAGATTCAATTCCTCAGTGGTAGGGTTCATCGCTGGTGTTCAATTTCGAAATTAAGATATGGGTGGTTGGGACTGAACTGGCGATTATAGTTCACAATCGTTTACAGACTCATATAAATCATAGATTATAGAATCCCACAGTGCAGAAGGAGGCCATTCAGCCCATCAAGTCTGCCCCTACCACCGTCCCACACAGGCCCCATTCCCACATTTACCCTACCTAGTCCCCCCAACACAAAGCAACACCTGGTAAATTTGTCATGTCTACCATCTGGGATATGGGGCAGCAGATACACGGGAACACCACCACCTGCAAATTCCCCTCCAAGCCACACACCATCCTGACTTAGAAATATATCGGCGTTCCTTCACTGTCACTGGGTCAAAATCCTGGAACTCCCTCCCTAACAGCGCTGTGGGTGTACCTACACCACAGGGGCTGCAGTGCTTCAAGGAGGCGGCTCACCCATCACCTTCTCGAGGGCAATCGAGCTTCTGTAGAAGGGTCAGATGGACTTGCATCTCTGTTTGTATCTCTGCGGATGCTGCCAGACCTGCTGAGTTTATCCAGCATTCTCTGCTTTAGTACGGGTAATGAACGTTGTCCTGGCCAGCGATACCCACATCCTGCGAATGGGTGAATGAAAGCAAAAGGGTGCCGGGCATGAGGAAACGCCACCGTTTTGGGAACATCATCAATTGTTTCACTTGTCAGTCAACAGAGAGAGGGGGTACGGTGAGTTACTGTTGAGGTCAGTAAAAAGCAGATAGTACTTTTGGGCCAAATGGCTTTTCCTAGGCCTTCCCAAGATTCATTCGCATGAAGTGACTCCGATTCATTTTGGTTCCACACGAACCTACTCCGATACATGGTATTCTGGATTTGCTTTTGTTAGACTGGAGGTGGTTAGTTCGAGGCATTGGAACATATGAAGAATGAGTCAGAGTAGGGAAAAGATCCTTTAAAACAGGAGGAATTTCTTCAGCCAGAGAGTGTGAATCTGTGGAACTCTTGGCTACAGAAGGCTGTGGAGGCCAGGTCATTGAGTGTCTTTAAGACAGAGATAGATGGGTTCTTGATTAGTAAGGGGATCAGGGGTTATGGGGAAAAGGCAGGAGAATGGGGATGAGAAAAACATCAGCCAGGATTGAATGGGGGAGCAGACTCGATGGGCCGAGTGGCCTAATTCTGCTCCTCTGTCTTATGGTCTTATGAAGCAATCTCTTTCCAATAGTTGAAGCTTCAATAGAAGAGAATGTAAAGGATCTGATCAGAAAGAAATGGCGATAATCAAGGGGGATTTTAATCTACATACAGAGTGAAAAAATCAGACAGGCAAAGGTACCCTGGGTGAGGAATTCCTCGAACGTTTTTGGGGAAGTTTCTTAGAAAAGCACATTCTGGAGCCAACCAGAGGGCAGGCTTGATGGGCTGAATGGCCTCCTTCTGCACTATCAGGATTCTAATTCTCTGCTTCCGTGGGGATTCTGATGGCAAAGTGATTAGCATTGTTGCCACCAAAGACTTGGATTCGATTCCAGCCTTGGGTCACTGCATGGAGTCTGCACATTCTCTCCATGTCTGCGTGGGTTTCCTCCAGATGCTCTGGTTTCCCCCCACAGTCTGAAAGACGTGCTGATTAGGTGCGTTGGCTGTGCTAAATTCTCCCTCAGTGTACCTGAACAGGCACTGGAGTGTGGCGACGGGGGGATTTTCGCAACTTCACTGTGGTGTTAATGCAAGCCTACTTGTAACACTAATAAGTAAAATCTACTTTAGATCCTTTCCCACAAGACTAATGCTATAATAACTCATGCTATTGAAAGAGGCATTCCCTGGGAACCATATTGAAAGTGTAGTAACCTGGGATTGAAGTTCCACCGTGACTCCGCACTCGGTGGGTTGCACTGGCCTGTGCTCGGGACATGTCTGTCCAACTCCCGCACAGAACTCAGGCTGACGTTTCAGTGTAGCACCCAGGGAGAGCTGGCCATTCAGAGGTGTTGTCCGTCACATCAAGGCCCTGTTTACACTTCCAGCTGGATTAACAGTTCCAATGTTACATTTTAGCTTCACTTGAAGCAATTTTTTAAAAGCGGCATCTCGGCCTTTTGGCCAAGATGAAAATGAGATCAAGCCTCGGAGGGGGAGCTATGCCTGCTCCAATCAGCTTGGGCCATGTAGGTCAAACCCGAGACAGAAGGTGAGAACCTTGTCTTGTCAGCTTGGATGGGGACTGTCTCACCTTGTTGAGACTCTGAATTGGATTTGATTTGATTGGATTGAATTGGAATAAAGTTTAAAAAAAAAGCGGTTCCAATGGTCCTAACTGAGAGATGGCGAGAGAGGATCCCATCCCAGGTGCCCTGGCCAATACTCATCCTTCAATCAGCATTATAAAATCAGAGTACCATCACATCGTTGCTTGCAGGAGCTTGCTGTGGGCAAATTGGCTGCTGCATTACAACAGTGACTACACTCCGGCCTACCTCAGAGGCTGTAAAGCACTCTGATGGTGACCTGAGATCATAAAAGGCGAATATAAATGTTAATCTTTCTTTCCCTCACTGGCCACCATGTGTGACAAACAAACTGTGTTTGCCCAGACACGCTCTTTCTGTGCTGCTGGAGATTGGGAAGTTCTGAAATTAGAATCACAGAATCCTCACGGTGCAGACGGAGGCCATTTGACCCATTGAGCCTGCACTGGATCTCTGACAGAGTAACTTACCCAGGCCCCTTTCCCCCCCACTCAACCCCCTCACATTTACCATGGCTAATTCATCTAACCTACAGAGCCTGGGACACTAAGGGGGGAATTTAGCATGGACAATCCACCTAGCCTGTGGACTGTGGGAGGAAGGAAACCCTCGCAGACACGGGGGCAATGTACAGACTCCGCACAGACAGTGACCCAAGCTGGGAATTAAACCCAAGCCCCTGGCGCTGCAAGTTAAAAGGTTCCTTTGCAGATGTTTCTTGCCGTTCCCTGCCTCTCCAGTCATTGATCCTCAGTACAGATCCCGGCTATATCCCTGGACACCGTTTACCTGATTATATTGTACAGATATAAGCGGAATAAAGTGAAAGGCTTCCTGTAGGATACTACATTATATGACTTGCTGTCACTTCACATTAATTCACTTACCCACGAACATTAACATTCACGCATCAGCACATCAGAACTGCCTGAAGGCATTAGCAGAGGTGTGAACCCAAACTGACTTTGATTCCGTCTGGCATCTGAAAATTCCCTCAAATGGGGCAATTTCAATTTGAGTCACAGCCGGACCAGCATCTCCTGCACCACTCGGAACATTTAATTGTCACTCTGCATCCGACATCGGAAACACGGCAATCGTCTTGGATTTAGAATTAGACGCACCAGCAGTTTGCATCTCAGCGTAAATGGACCACCTACACACCCTGAAACTCTCTGCACTGATTAACATGGATTCAAACAAACCAACCTGACCTCAGATAAAGGAACAGGGCGGCTATTCAGAGACAGGAAGAGGTTGCATTTTTTAACATTACTTCGCAGGGTGCGGGCATCGCTGGCTAGAAACATACAAACCCTACAGTGCAGAAGGAGGCCATTCGACCCATTGTGTCTGCACTGACCACAATCTCACCCAGGCCCTATTCCTGTAATTCCACATGGATTGCAAAAAGGAAAAAAGGCAGCACGATGGTTAGAACTGCTGCCTCACAGCACTCGGGACCTGGGTTCAATTCCCAGCTTTGGGCCACTGTCTGTGTGGAGTTTGCATATTCTCCCCATGTCTGCATGGGTTTCCTCCCACAGTCCCATGATGTGCAGTTAGGTTGATTGGCCATGCTAAAACAACTCTTAGTGTCGGGGACTAGCGGGGTAAATGTGTGGGGTTACAGGAATAGGCCTGGGTGGGATTGTGCTCGCTGCAGACTTGATGGGCCAAATGGCCTCCTTCTATGCTGTTGGAATTCTATGACCCTCAGGTTAAATATTTACCCCACTCACCCCACAAGCAGTTAAGTCAATTTACCGTGGTTGCACATCCTTGGACTGTGAGAGGAAACTGGAGCACCCGGAGAAAACCCTCACAGACACGGGGACAACGTGCAAACTCCACACAGACAGTGACCCGAGGCTGGAATTGAACCCGGGTCCCTGGCCCTGTGAGGCAGCAGTGCTAACCATGAGGTCAGCATTTGTTGCCCATCCCTAACTGAGAAGGTACGCTGCCTTCTAGAACCACTGCAGTCCCTGTGTCCAACAAGTTTGTTTCTTGTGGCAATCCAACTTGCCTCTGCATGATGTCTCTCTCACCTCTCTCCATTCTCTTTGAGTTTCTTCAATGGCTATTCCTGCTGCCATGTTCTGCCATCCCAACTTTCCTTTCATTCAAAGCATTCTACTTGACTTCTTCATTTCCTCCTAACTATCTCACTATTAACTTGGCACTTTAAAGTTTACTTATTAGTGTTGCAAGTCGGCTTACATTAACACTGCAATGAAGTTACTGTGAAAGTTTGAAAACTTGAAGAATGAATGTACAAACAGTGCAGCAGAAACAGCACCAATGCAGCATCTATACTTTTCACCACAACTGTTATTCCAGCGGCAACAACACCCTGGCAGCAGGAGCCAACACCAAAAGCAACAAACCACAACACCTGATAACCACTTTAGGAGGTGTGGCAGAACCTGCCACTCATTCTCCCCAACCGCCAACAGGAGTGCAGCAAATGAAGCTCCCCCATCCCCACTCAATTTGATTTGTTGTATGCCCATCATACTATGGAGACGGAAGGATGCCAATAGCAACAACAGTGATTACACCAGTGAACGTAGAACATTACAGCGCAGTACAGGCCCTTTGGCCCTCGATGTTGCGCCGACCAGTGGAACCAATCTAATGACCCTCTAACCTAAACTATTCCAATGTTACCCATATGCCTATCCACTGACCATTTGAATGTCCTTAAAGTTGGCGAGTCCACAACTGCTGCAGGCAGGGCATTCCACACCCTTACTACCCTCTGAGTAAAGAAACTACCTCTGACATCCGTCCTATAATTACCACCCCTCAATTTAAAGCTATGTCCCCTCGTGTTAGCTGTTCACCGTCCGAGGAAAAAGGCTCTCACTGTCCACCCTATCTAACCCTCTGATCAGATTTACCTCGTACTACAGCAGCAATAGCACAAACGCAGAAGATACAGCGGTCAGGACAACAGCGTAGCATCAATGTGGCAGATACCCGACTCACTACAGCAGTGATAGCACAAGAGCAACAGACATGATGATCACATACACTCACTATAGTCCTATTCCTTCCTCTGTTGACAACAGTGGAAAATACAACTGAACTTCCGATCGCAGTATCATGTTTTGTATGACAGCTTACTAATGGTCATTCGGTCAATTCTGATGGAAGTCCATTAATCGGAAAAATTAACTCTCTTTCTCTTTCCCACAGATGCTGTCAATCTTGCTAAGTGTTTCCAACATTTTCTGTTTTGATGTCAGTTGCTGTTACTGACTTAGATTTTCCCATTTACATCTTCTTGGTGAAAAGAAATTTTAAAAAAGGGATCAGGGGAAATGGGGAACAGGCGGGGAAGTGGATTTGAGGCCAGGGAGAGATCAGCCATGATCTAATTGAATGATGGAAGAGCCTATCTCTGCTCCTAATTCCTCTGTTCCTATGAGACGTTACTTGCCCCATTAGCTTCCTCTTTTTCCTCATGTTATTTTTCATGTCAATACATCTCTCCTGTCTTCGAATCTTCCATTTTGTGCCACTCTTCACTGTCCCTATTTTTCATAAGAAAATACAGGCCTAACAAAGAGGAGCAGGGATGGATCACGGAGCTTCTTTTCTTGCTTGGGGGGCACGGTGGCACAGTGGTTAGCACTGACGTCTAGCAAGATAGCTCTACACCCTAGCAAAGGACGGCATGGACAAGTTGGGCCGAAGGGCCTGTTTCCATGCTGTAAACTTCTATGACTGTAACACTACATTCTGCACTCTTTCCTTTCCTTCTCTATGAATGGTATGCTTTGTTTGTATAGCATGCAAGAAAAAAATGCTTTTCACTGTATACTGATACATGTGACAATAATAAATCAAATCAAACAGAAGTCTGAGTACCAATTGACTCAAGAACAGCTTCTTCCCTGCTGCTGTCAGACTTTTGAATGGACCTACCTCGCATTAAGTTGATCTTTCTCTACACCCTAGCTATCACTGTAACACTACATTCTGCACTCTCTCTTTTCCTTCTCTACGAATGGTATGCTTTGTCTGTATAGCACACAAGGAACAATGCTTTTCACTGTATACTAATACATGTGACAATAATCAATCAAATCAAATCAAATCAAATCAAAATCAAATCAAAATAAGAGCAACAAGGCATTCTATGATAAAGCTACTGAAATTTTGTAGATAGGAAAATCTGTGAGGCCTGTTGCCATAAATCACCATTGACCCAGATGACCGTAGGCTGTTCTTCCCCTTTAGATCATAAGGCCATAAGCCATAGGAGCAGAATTAGGCCACTCGGCCCATCGAGTCTGCTCCGCCATTCAATCATGGCTGATATTTTTCTCATCCCCATTCTCCTGCCTTTTCCCCGTATCCCCTGATCCCCTTATTAATCAAGAACCTATCTATCTCTGTCTTAAAGACACTCAATGACCCGGCCTCCACAGCCTTCTGTGGCAAAGAGTTCCACAGATTCACCACTCTCTGGCTGAAGAAATCCCTCCTCAATATCTGTTTTAAAGGATTGTCCCTATAGCCTGAGGTTGTCCCCTCTGGTTCTAGTTTTTCCAACTAGTGGAAACATCCTCTCCACGTCCACTCTATCCAGGGCCTCACAGTATCCTGTAAGTTTCAATAAGATCCCTCTCTCATCCTTCTAAACTCCAACGAGTACAGATCCAGAGTCTTCAACCGTTCCTCATACAACAAGCTCTTCCTTCAAGAGATCATTCTTGTGAACCTCCTCTAGACCTTTTCCAGGGCCAGCACATTCCTTTTACGATATGAGGCCCAAAACTATTCACAATACTCCAAATGGGGTCTGACCAGAGCCTTATACAGCCTCAGAAGTACATCCCTGCTGTTGTATTCTAGCCCTCTTGATATGAATGCTAATATTAACTGTGAGAAGCCATTCTTGCATTTTAAGTGTAATTTCTTTCTTTTCTTTATTTTAATAAATGTTTAACTTCAAAATAAGGTCATCACAACTGATCTGAGAAGTTGCTTCCTGACTTCAGAAAATCTCCTCATTATACACAAATTGCAAAAAATGTTCTGGCAGCTGTTTCACGTTTCCCTTTGGGATTGGGGCAGTGTGGTACTTACTATCTGCCATGAATGAAGAAGCTTTTCCTCATCTCTGAGAGGTGGTGGAGCAGTGGTAATATCACTGGAGTAGTAAGCTAGAGGCCCAAACTACTGCTCGGGAGATATGGGTTCAAATCCCAGCAGTTAATAAAATCTGGAATCTCAGTAATGGTGATGCTGCAACTAATCATTGATTGTTGTAAATATCTATCCAGTTCACAAAGGAAATCTGTCACCCTTGCCTTGTCTGGCCTACATGTGACTCTGGACTCACTGAAATATAACTCTTAACCGCCCTCAGAAGTGACATTGATAGAATTCATGAAGTAGAATCCCTGCAGAAGGAGGCCATTCAGCCCATCGAGACTGCACTGACAACAATCCCATCCAGGCCCTATCCCCATAGCCTCAGCTATTTACCCTGCTCATCTCCCTGACATTAAAGGACATTTTAGCACGGCCAATCAACCTAACCTGTACGTTTTTGGACTGTGGGAGGAAACTGGAGCACCCAGAGGAAACCCACGCAGACACAAGGAGAACGTGCAGACTCCACACGGAGAATTGAATCTGGGTCCCTCGCGCTGTGCGGCAGCAGTGATCACTGCTGTGCTGCCCCTGTGACCTAGCAAGTCACTCAACTGAAGGACAATTAGGGATGGGGAATGAATGCTGGCCTTGCCAATGACACCCACATCGCATGAAAAGAACAAAGTAACAGAAATCCTAACCCTTCCAACTTATCACGAGGTTCCGCACCCATGTTCTAGATTCCTAGAATCATAGAATCCCTACAGTGCAGAAGGAGGCCGTTCAGCCCATCAATCACAATCCCCTCCAGGCCCCATACTCACAACCCCATGCATTTACCCCAGTTAGTCCTCCTGACACGAAGGGGCAATTTAGCATGGCCACTCCACCTAACTCACACACCTTTGGACAGTGGGAGGAAATCAGAGCATCCGGAGGAATACCCGGGGAAAATGTTCAGACTCTGCACAGACAGTGACCCGAGGCCAGGAGTCGCATCGGGTCCCTGGCACCGTGAGGCAGCAGCGCGCCAAAGGAACGCTCCGCCAAAAATGCTGACAGCAGGATTCCGAAACAACTTCCCAAGTTCCAAAATAGGGGGCTGGGGGCATACTTAAGTAGGGAATAAAAGAAAAATGTAGGGTGACGGGGAAGGAGCAGGGGATTGGGATTGGTTGGAAAGGTGGTTCAAAGAACTGACATCGGCATAACGGGCCAAACGGCCTCCTTCAGAGCCAAGATTCTCACAAAATTCTGAAGGGGTCAAGGTTCCTTACAGAGCATCTTTACAGCTCCTTGTAGCCTGGCCTTGATCTTCAGGAGATCAGTAGTGGTTAGCACTGTGCCACCGTGCCATTCCAGCCAGGGGAAACAAGCTGTCAGTGTCGACCCTGTCAAGCCCCCCCAGGCCTTGCGCTGCGGAGAAATTTGCTGTCAGTTAGTTAAATCTCTAACTCCTTCCCCTTCTGAGGGAAGAGTCCTGGCCTGAGGCGTTTCATTCTGTTTCCCTTTCCAGGATGCTGTCTCAACCTACCGAGTACTTCCAGCATTTTTTGTTTTTACTGACTGCAATCATCTTTCTTGTCATGGGAAGAAAAAAGAGGGAGAATAAAAGCCTTTATCAAGTCACTCTTTAATCATTGCCCTGCCACTACTTACAAGGTCACTGATGACAAACAAGCATTGATAGCAGCAAGCATTCTCAGTGCCGAGAATTAGACAGCCGATATGTATTTGGACGAAATGAAAGGCTTATATCTTTTAATGGCATCTTTTTTCTCATTGACTGACTCATGTTCTACTTGACACGAGAATTAAGAGATAGCCACAAAGTCGGCGCAATAAAACAGAGGTCATGTGCATAATCAAATTACGCTCACCTTCCCGCAAAGTCCTTCAAGAATTATTTCAGAAGCTTTTTTTCTTTTTAACATCCGGTGTAGTTCGACATTAAAGCAGGCACAAAACTAACGTAAATAATAATAATGGAAAATGCTGGAAAATCTCAGCAGGTCTGGCAGCATCCGTGGAGAGAGGAAAACAGAGCTGACGTTTCGAGTAAGTGCGACTCTTCCTCAGGCTCTTCACTTCAGCTCTGCCCAGGACCGCAAGAAACCACAAAGGGTCTTGAACGTTGCCCAGTCCATCAGGCAAACCAGCCTCCCATCCATTGACTCTGTCGACACATCCCGCTGCCTCAACAAAGCAGCCAGCAGAATCAAGGACTCCACGCAACACGGACATTCTCTCTTCCACCTTCTTCCGTCGGGAAAAGGATGCAAAAGTCTGAGATAAAAGCAAATTACTGCGGGTGCTGGAACTTGAAACCAAAAGAGAAAATGCCGGAAAATCTCAGCAGGTTTGGCAGCATCTGTAAGGAGAGAAAAGAGCTGACATTTTGAGTCCAGGCGACCCTTTGTCAAAGCCTTTGACAAAGATCTTTGACAAAGGATCATCTAGACTCGAAACATCAGCTCTTTTCTCTCCTTACAGAGGCTGCCAAACCTGCTGAGATTTTCTAGCATTTTCTCTTTTGGTTTCAAAAGTCTGAGGACACATACCAACTGACTCAAGAACAACTTCTGCCCTGCTGCCATCAGATTTTTGAATGGACCTACCACGCACTAAGTGGATCTTTTTCTACACCCTAGCTATGACTGTAACACTACATTCTGCACCCTCTCCTTTCCTTCTCTATGAACGGTATGCTTTGTTTGCACAACATGCAAGAAACAATTCTTTTCACCGTGTACTAATACATGTGACAATAATTATTCAAATCAAAATCAAACCAAAGAGTTAAAGAGAGGGAGAAGTGTGATGTTTAAGAGTGGAATGAGCAGAATAGAAGGTGAGGTGTAGGCAAGAGCGAGGAGAGATTTGACAAAGATGTCATGGAACACAAGACAAAGTGAGTGTCCATGGGAGAATTCAGGACTGAAGAGTGTCCTGACAGCAGGGTAAAGGTAAGATAACAGAATGTGTTAATAAGAGTCAGCACTCTGTGAGAACAAGTGACAGATGACCCTGTGGGGGGAGGTGGGGGGTTTACAGAGGGACAAAAACACTTGGATTAAAACAAAACAGGTCAAGATGGAAGGGAAAGTTCACAGCTTGAAAACTGCTGAAACTAATGTGTTAGCAGATTGACAGCACAGGTTGAGGTGCTGAATGACTGTCTTCCTCTGGCTAGCAAGGCAGGTTCTAAGGATCGCAGTCTCAGAGTGAGGGGTCAGCCGTTTACAGACAAGATGAGGAGAAATGTCTGCAGTCCAAGGGTTGTGAATCATTGGAATTCTCTACCCCAGAGAGCTGCCTGCTGAATCATTGAGTACATTCAAAATGGCGATCAATAAATTGATGGGCATGGAGGTAATCAAAGGATTACAAAGATCAGGCAGAGGAGTGGAGTTCAGTCTGAGGTCAAGTCGCCATTGGCCCAGGTGACTGTGGGCTGTTCTTCCCTTTTAGACCACAAGATATAGGAGCAGAATTAGGCCATTCGGCCCATCGAGTCTTCTCCGCCATTCAATCATGACTGATATGATTCTCATAGGATTCTCTGAGGGGGAGTGTTGACTGGTGGCGATTTGACCTGACGATCACCACACCTCAGGCGAAGGGGAAAGGGGAAGAAGGCAGGGCTTCATGAATAACCTTGGCTGGTATGGGAATTGAACCCGCGCTGTGGGTGTTGCTCTGCGACACGAACCCGCCAACCTCCCAGCAGCGAGTTACCCACTGCAGGTAGCAATCTGATCCAGGCAACCACGGCGACACTCAATCCAACATGCAAGCTCCACAAATACATTGGACCAATGCTAAGCAGTAGGCCAGGGGAACAACCGGCTTAATAAAAGGTTGTAAGAAGTCTCACAACGCCAGGTTAAAGTCCAACCAATTTATTTGCTAGCAAACTCACAAGCTTTCGGGGTTTGTCCCTTCATCAGGTGAGTGGAGAGTTCTGGCCTCAGACAGAGCATATAACAGCACACACAGTTTACAGATTACTGATTAGAATGCGAGTCTTTACAACTAACCTGCTATTCAAGTCTTAAAGCGGCAGACACTGGCATCTCCACATTAATAAAAGGTTGTCAGGTAAATAGGAAGGAAAAACCTGCACTCAAATACAGCATCTGTGATAATCTCAGGCCTTTCCAGCTAATGAGACAGTTTCTGAAGTGTAATGTACAGCAGAGAAGAGGATGGTCATTTTATGCACAGCAAGCTCCCACAAACAACAATGTGATTCTGACCAGATAATCTGCGTGTGTGATGCTGTGTAAGGGACAAATGTTGACCAGGGCACAAAGACAGACCCTCACTGGAAATACTGCCATGGGTTCTGAAGGGCAGGCGGACTTTAGAGTCCCATCTGAAAGACGGAATCTCCGACGGTGAAACATTTCACCATTTCAAAGGAGGAAGTCAAGGCTAACCTCTCTTCCCTGATATCTTTCAGAATGCTGCCAGGAAAATGGACAGTCGGAACGCCCTATGGCCTCTGGAGGGCAGGGGGGTAATATGAAAATCTGACAATCTGCAGAAGCTGGTCAATAAAAAAAAATCAAAGTTTTAATGTTTATTTATTAGTGTCACAAGTTAGGCTTACATTAACTCTGCAATGAAGTTACTGTGAAAATCCCCCAGTCGCCACATTTCGGCGCCTGTCTGGGTACACTGAGGGAGAATTTAACACGGCCAATGCACCCTAACCAGCACGTCTTTTGGACTGTGGGAGGAAACCGGAGCACCCGGAGGAAACCCACGCAGAGACGGGGAGAATGTGCATACTCCACACAGACAGTGACCCAAGCCGGGAATCGAACCCGGTTCCCTGGAGCTGCGGGGCAGCCGTGCTAACCCACTGTGCCACCTGAAGGTGCCCCTGAAAGGTTTAGTGTCAGACTGAAAGGTGAGAGTTCAGGGGCACTGTAATCAGTAGCCGAATGCTCGTGTCTGCACTGGCGGGAGATTGGCCGGATGGCTGGTTCGTGTCGCACAGCAACACCAACAGCGTGGGTTCAATTCCCGTACCGGCTAAGGTCACTCACTAAGGCCTCTCCTTCTCAACTTTGACCCTCAACTGAGGTGTGCTGGCCCTCAGGTCAAATCGCCACCGGTCAACACGCCCCCTCAAAGGGAGAGAACGGCCTAAGGTCATCTAATCAGTGGCTAATGTTTACATTGATACGATTGATTTGGATGTTTGGTTAACAGACAAACCTGATAACAGAAGGAGCGGCAGGGACAGGGGGAACGGTCAGTGGTGGCAGAGTGATTTAATTCAGCCATTCACTTGGATAGATAGATGGCAAATTGACTTTAGCACTGACAGATGTGAGACACTGCACACTGGGTGGGAGAATGCCACTGGCGCACTGCGAAGGGAATAAGATTGGCCGTCACTGTGAAGGAACTCAGCTTTATGTCCCTGCCTGAGGTGACACATGGACACTACAATGTGTCACCAGAGATTTTCTCAACGTTGAAACGATCCACGTGTCCAGTGGCTCGCGTTCTCAAGCTGATTCAGGACACCGTGAGATCGAGTCCCCCTCCAGGGCTGAGTATAAAAACCTGAGGCAGTGGGAGTGCTGCATTGCTGGAGGTACTGTGTTCGCTGAAACGTCAAACCGAGGCTCATCGGCCTGTTTGAGTGGATATTGAAGATCCCGTGGTGCTCTTTTGGAGAAGAGTTGTCAATGGCCAGTATTCCTCCTGCAAACCAATATCCACCGTTATCTGGTCAGTATCGCGGTGTGGGACCTTGCCATGGTCCAAGTGGTTGTTGCATTTCCTGGTGACACTTCACTGGCTGGAACAGTTTTCTTTAATCGTTCATGGGACAAGGGCATCCCTGGCTGATCAGCACTTGTTCCCCATCCCTAACTGCCCTTGAACTGTTGGGGCTTCGGGAATCCCAATGCAAGCTGGAGGAACAACACGTCACCTTCTGATTGGGCACTTCCCAGCTTTCTGGACTGAACTTTGAGTTCAACCACTTCAGAGAACCTACAGCCCATTCCCATTCATTATATTCCATTCTGTTTCGTCTTTTCATCCCAATGATCTATTCTTATCATCCTTCTCTTTCGTTTCCATTTTTCCACCTCTCCATTCCCGCTCTCCTTCTTCCCTCCTTCCCCCAACCACTCCCTCCCCCTCCACCCTTCAGGGAACTGCTTGAATCATCTGTAACTCTGTTCTGCCGTTCACACAACCTGATCACTTAATGGACACTTTTAGCACCTTTATCAGCCTTCTTTATCCTCATTTAGACTCCTCCCGCAGTCTGAAAGACGTGCTGGTTAGGTGGATCGGCTGTGCTAAATTGTCCCTCAGTGTAACCCGAACAGGGGCCGGAGTGTGGCGACTAGGGGATTTTCACAGTAACTTCACTGCAATGTTAATACAAGCCGGCCTGTGACGAATAAATAGTCTTTAAACTTTGTCCCATTACAATCTCCCTCATCCCCATAGTATAAATCCTTTCTGATTTTCTTTGTATTGACCATCCAGACTGGAAACGTTTGCTCTATTCTCTCTCCACTGATGCTGTCAGACCTGCTGAGATTTTCCAGCATTTTCTGCTTTTATCACTTGAATAGAATAGCTCACTCAGCCATTTCAGAGGGCAGTTGAGTGTCAACCACATTGCCGTGGATCTAGAGTCACATGTAGGCCAGACTGAGTAAGGATGGCAGATTTCCTACCCCAAGGAGCATAAGTGAACCAGTTGCTTTTTCCAACAGTGGTTCCATGGTCATCAGTAGATTTTCAATTCCTGATTTTTATTGAATTCAAATTTCACCATTTGCTGTGATGGGAATTGAACCCAGGTCCCCAGGACATCAATTGAGTGTTTGGATTAATAGCCCAATGACAATACCATCACACCACAGCCTTCCCTTCAAAGTGCTTTGGGAAGTTACTTTGGGATATGAAAATTATACACTGCTGTATTCTAATATCAAGCACTTTGTAACATTTCTGTGATCACATCTCGAGTACACTGTGTAACATTGCTGTATTCTACCATTGGACACACTGTGTAACATTGCTGTATTCTACCATTGGACACACTGTGTAACATTGCTGTATTCTACCATTGGACAAACTGTGTAACATTGCTGTATTCTACCATTGGACACACTGTGTAACATTGCTGTATTCTACCATTGGACACACTGTGTAACACTGCTGTATTCTACCATTGGACACACTGTGTAACACTGCTGTATTCTAATATCGAGCACACTGTGTAACACTGCTGTATTCTACCATTGGACACACTGTGTAACACTGCTGTATTCTAATATCGAGCACACTGTGTAACACTGCTGTATTCTAATATCGAGCACACTGTGTAACACTGCTGTATTCTAATATCGAGCACACTGTGTAACACTGCTGTATTCTAATATCGAGCACACAGTGTAATACTGCGGTATTCTAATATCGAGCACACTGTGTAACACTGCTGTATTCTAATATCGAGCACACTGTGTAACACTGCTGTATTCTAATATCGAGCACACTGTGTAACACTGCTGTATTCTAATATCGAGCACACTGTGTAATACTGCGGTATTCTAATATCGAGCACACTGTGTAACACTGCTGTATTCTAATATCGAGCACACTGTGTAATACTGCGGTATTCTAATATCGAGCACACTGTGTAACACTGCTGTATTCTAATATCGAGCACACTGTGTAATACTGCGGTATTCTAATATCGAGCACACTGTGTAACACTGCTGTATTCTAATATCGAGCACACTGTGTAATACTGCTGTATTCTAATATCGAGCACACTGTGTAACACTGCTGTATTCTAATATCGAGCGTACTGTGTAACACTGCTGTATTCTAATATCAAGCACACTGTGTAACACTGCTGTATTCTAATATCGAGCGTACTGTGTAACACTGCTGTATTCTAATATCGAGCACACTGTGTAACACTGCTGTATTCTAATATCGAGCACACTGTGTAACACTGCTGTATTCTAATATCGAGCACACTGTGTAACACTGCTGTATTCTAATATCGAGCACACTGTGTAACACTGCTGTATTCTAATATCGAGCACACTGTGTAACACTGCTGTGTTCTAATATCGAGCACACTGTGTAACACTGCTGTATTCTAATATCGAGCACACTGTGTAACACTGCTGTATTCTAATATCGAGCACACTGTGTAACACTGCTGTATTCTAATATCGAGCACACTGTGTAACACTGCTGTATTCTAATATCGAGCACACTGTGTAACACTGCTGTATTCTAATATCGAGCACACTGTGTAACACTGCTGTATTCTAATATCGAGCACACTGTGTAACACTGCTGTATTCTAATATCGAGCACACTGTGTAACACTGCTGTATTCTAATATCGAGCACACTGTGTAACACTGCTGTATTCTAATATCGAGCACACTGTGTAACACTGCTGTATTCTAATATCGAGCGCACTGTGTAACACTGCTGTATTCTAATATCGAGCACACTGTGTAACACTGCTGTATTCTAATATCGAGCACACTGTGTAACACTGCTGTGTTCTAATATCGAGCGCACTGTGTAACACTGCTGTATTCTAATATCGAGCACACTGTGTAACACTGCTGTATTCTAATATCGAGCACACTGTGTAACACTGCTGTATTCTAATATCGAGCACACTGTGTAACACTGCTGTATTCTAATATCGAGCACACTGTGTAACACTGCTGTATTCTAATATCGAGCACACTGTGTAACACTGCTGTGTTCTAATATCGAGCGCACTGTGTAACACTGCTGTGTTCTAATATCGAGCACACTGTGTAACACTGCTGTATTCTAATATCGAGCACACTGTGTAACACTGCTGTATTCTAATATCGAGCACACTGTGTAACACTGCTGTATTCTAATATCGAGCACACTGTGTAACACTGCTGTATTCTAATATCGAGCACACTGTGTAACACTGCTGTATTCTAATATCGAGCACACTGTGTAACACTGCTGTATTCTAATATCGAGCACACTGTGTAACACTGCTGTATTCTAATATCGAGCACACTGTGTAACACTGCTGTATTCTAATATCGAGCACACTGTGTAACACTGCTGTATTCTAATATCGAGCACACTGTGTAACACTGCTGTATTCTAATATCGAGCGCACTGTGTAACACTGCGGTATTCTAATATCGAGCACACTGTGTGACACTGCTGTATTCTAATATCGAGCACACTGTGTAACACTGCTGTATTCTAATATCGAGCACACTGTGTAACACTGCTGTATTCTAATATCGAGCACACTGTGTAACACTGCTGTATTCTAATATCGAGCACACTGTGTAACACTGCTGTATTCTAATATCGAGCACACTGTGTAACACTGCTGTATTCTAATATCGAGCACACTGTGTAACACTGCGGTATTCTAATATCGAGCACACTGTGTAACACTGCTGTATTCTAATATCGAGCACACTGTGTAACACTGCTGTATTCTAATATCGAGCACACTGTGTAACACTGCTGTATTCTAATATCGAGCACACTGTGTAACACTGCTGTATTCCAATATCGAGCACACTGTGTAACACTGCTGTATTCTAATATCGAGCACACTGTGTAACACTGCGGTATTCTAATATCGAGCGCACTGTGTAACACTGCTGTATTCTAATATCGAGCACACTGTGTGACACTGCTGTATTCTAATATCGAGCACACTGTGTAACACTGCTGTATTCTAATATCGAGCACACTGTGTAACACTGCTGTATTCTAATATCGAGCACACTGTGTAACACTGCTGTATTCTAATATCGAGCACACTGTGTAACACTGCGGTATTCTAATATCGAGCACACTGTGTAACACTGCTGTATTCTAATATCGAGCGCACTGTGTAACACTGCTGTATTCTAATATCGAGCACACTGTGTAACACTGCTGTATTCTAATATCGAGCACACTGTGTAACACTGCTGTATTCTAATATCGAGCACACTGTGTAACACTGCTGTATTCTAATATCGAGCACACTGTGTAACACTGCTGTATTCTAATATCAAGCACACTGTGTAACACTGCTGTATTCCAATATCGAGCACACTGTGTAACACTGCTGTATTCTAATATCGAGCACACTGTGTAACACTGCTGTATTCTAATATCGAGCACACTGTGTAACACTGCTGTATTCTAATATCGAGCACACTGTGTATCACTGCTGTATTCTAATATCGAGCACACTGTGTAACACTGCTGTATTCTAATATCGAGCACACTGTGTAACACTGCTGTATTCTAATATCGAGCACACAGTGTAACACTGCTGTATTCTAATATCGAGCGTACTGTGTAACACTGCTGTATTCTAATATCGAGCACACTGTGTAACACTGCTGTATTCTAATATCGAGCACACTGTGTAACACTGCTGTATTCTAATATCGAGCGTACTGTGTAACACTGCTGTATTCTAATATCGAGCACACTGTGTAACACTGCGGTATTCTAATATCGAGCACACTGTGTAACACTGCTGTATTCTAATATCGAGCACACTGTGTAACACTGCTGTATTCTAATATCGAGCACACTGTGTAACACTGCTGTATTCTAATATCGAGCACACTGTGTAACACTGCTGCATTCTAATATCGAGCACACTGTGTAACACTGCTGTATTCTAATATCGAGCACACTGTGTAACACTGCTGTATTCTAATATCGAGCACACTGTGTAACACTGCTGTATTCTAATATCGAGCACACTGTGTAACACTGCTGTATTCTAATATCGAGCACACTGTGTAACACTGCTGTATTCTAATATCGAGCGCACTGTGTAACACTGCTGTATTCTAATATCGAGCACACTGTGTAACACTGCTGTATTCTAATATCGAGCACACTGTGTAACACTGCTGTATTCTAATATCGAGCACACTGTGTAACACTGCTGTATTCTAATATCGAGCACACTGTGTAACACTGCTGTATTCTAATATCGAGCACACTGTGTAACACTGCTGTATTCTAATATCGAGCACACTGTGTAACACTGCTGTATTCTAATATCGAGCACACTGTGTAACACTGCTGTATTCCAATATCGAGCACACTGTGTAACACTGCTGTATTCTAATATCGAGCACACTGTGTAACACTGCTGTATTCTAATATCGAGCACACTGTGTAACACTGCTGTATTCTAATATTGAGCACACTGTGTAACACTGCGGTATTCTAATATCGAGCACACTGTGTAACACTGCTGTATTCTAATATCGAGCACACTGTGTAACACTGCTGTATTCTAATATCGAGCACACTGTGTAACACTGCTGTATTCTAATATCGAGCACACTGTGTAACACTGCTGTATTCTAATATTGAGCACACTGTGTAACACTGCTGTATTCTAATATCGAGCACACTGTGTAACACTGCTGTATTCTAATATCGAGCACACTGTGTAACACTGCTGTATTCTAATATTGAGCACACTGTGTAACACTGCTGTATTCTAATATCGAGCACACTGTGTAACACTGCTGTATTCTAATATTGAGCACACTGTGTAACACTGCTGTATTCTAATATCGAGCACACTGTGTAACACTGCTGTGTTCTAATATCGAGCACACTGTGTAACACTGCTGTATTCTAATATCGAGCACACTGTGTAACACTGCTGTATTCTAATATCGAGCACACTGTGTAACACTGCTGTATTCTAATATCGAGCACACTGTGTAACACTGCTGTGTTCTAATATCGAGCACACTGTGTAACACTGCTGTATTCTAATATCGAGCACACTGTGTAACACTGCTGTATTCTAATATCGAGCACACTGTGTAACACTGCTGTATTCTAATATCGAGCACACTGTGTAACACTGCTGTATTCTAATATCGAGCACACTGTGTAACACTGCTGTATTCTAATATCGAGCACACTGTGTAACACTGCTGTATTCTAATATCGAGCACACTGTGTAACACTGCTGTATTCTAATATCGAGCACACTGTGTAACACTGCTGTATTCTAATATCGAGCACACTGTGTAACACTGCTGTATTCTAATATCGAGCACACTGTGTAACACTGCTGTATTCTAATATCGAGCACACTGTGTAACACTGCTGTATTCCAATATCGAGCACACTGTGTAACACTGCTGTATTCTAATATCGAGCACACTGTGTAACACTGCTGTATTCTAATATCGAGCACACTGTGTAACACTGCTGTATTCTAATATCGAGCACACTGTGTAACACTGCTGTGTTCTAATATCGAGCACACTGTGTAACACTGCTGCATTCTAATATCGAGCACACTGTGTAACACTGCTGTATTCTAATATCGAGCACACTGTGTAACACTGCTGTATTCTAATATCGAGCACACTGTGTAACACTGCTGTATTCTAATATCGAGCGTACTGTGTAACACTGCTCTATTCTAATATCGAGCACACTGTGTAACACTGCTGTATTCTAATATCGAGCACACTGTGTGACACTGCTGTATTCTAATATCGAGCACACTGTGTGACACTGCTGTATTCTAATATCGAGCACACTGTGTGACACTGCTGTATTCTAATATCGAGCACACTGTGTAACACTGCTGCATTCTAATATCGAGCACACTGTGTAACACTGCTGTATTCTAATATCGAGCACACTGTGTAACACTGCTGTATTCTAATATCGAGCACACTGTGTAACACTGCTGTATTCTAATATCGAGCACACTGTGTAACACTGCTGTATTCTAATATCGAGCACACTGTGTAACACTGCTGTATTCTAATATCGAGCACACTGTGTGACACTGCTGTATTCTAATATCGAGCACACTGTGTAACACTGCTGTATTCTAATATCGAGCACACTGTGTAACACTGCTGTATTCTAATATCGAGCACACTGTGTAACACTGCTGCATTCTAATATCGAGCACACTGTGTAACACTGCTGTATTCTAATATCGAGCACACTGTGTAACACTGCTGTATTCTAATATCGAGCACACTGTGTAACACTGCTGTATTCTAATATCGAGCACACTGTGTAACACTGCTGTATTCTAATATCGAGCGCACTGTGTAACACTGCTGTATTCTAATATCGAGCACACTGTGTAACACTGCTGCATTCTAATATCGAGCACACTGTGTAACACTGCTGTATTCTAATATCGAGCACACTGTGTAACACTGCTGTATTCTAATATCGAGCACACTGTGTAACACTGCTGTATTCTAATATCGAGCACACTGTGTAACACTGCTGTATTCTAATATCGAGCACACTGTGTAACACTGCTGTATTCTAATATCGAGCACACTGTGTGACACTGCTGTATTCTAATATCGAGCACACTGTGTAACACTGCTGTATTCTAATATCGAGCACACTGTGTGACACTGCTGTATTCTAATATCGAGCACACTGTGTAACACTGCTGTATTCTAATATCGAGCACACTGTGTGACACTGCTGTATTCTAATATCGAGCACACTGTGTAACACTGCTGTATTCTAATATCGAGCGCACTGTGTAACACTGCTGTATTCTAATATCGAGCACACTGTGTAATACTGCTGTATTCTAATATCGAGCACACTGTGTAACACTGCTGTATTCTAATATCGAGCGCACTGTGTAACACTGCTGTATTCTAATATCGAGCACACTGTGTAACACTGCTGTATTCTAATATCGAGCACACTGTGTAACACTGCGGTATTCTAATATCGAGCACACTGTGTAACACTGCTGTATTCTAATATCGAGCACACTGTGTAACACTGCGGTATTCTAATATCGAGCACACTGTGTAACACTGCTGTATTCCAATATCGAGCACACTGTGTAACACTGCTGTATTCTAATATCGAGCGTACTGTGTAACACTGCTGTATTCTAATATCGAGCACACTGTGTAACACTGCTGTATTCTAATATCGAGCACACTGTGTAACACTGCGGTATTCTAATATCGAGCACACTGTGTAACACTGCTGTATTCTAATATCGAGCACACTGTGTAACACTGCTGTATTCTAATATCGAGCACACTGTGTAACACTGCTGTATTCTAATATCGAGCGCACTGTGTAACACTGCTGTATTCTAATATGGAGCACACTGTGTAACACTGCTGTATTCTAATATCGAGCACACTGTGTAACACTGCTGTATTCTAATATCGAGCGCACTGTGTAACACTGCTGTATTCTAATATGGAGCACACTGTGTAACACTGCTGTATTCTAATATCGAGCACACTGTGTAACACTGCTGTATTCTAATATCGAGCGCACTGTGTAACACTGCTGTATTCTAATATGGAGCACACTGTGTAACACTGCTGTATTCTAATATCGAGCACACTGTGTAACACTGCTGTATTCTAATATCGAGCGCACTGTGTAACACTGCTGTATTCTAATATGGAGCACACTGTGTAACACTGCTGTATTCTAATATGGAGCACACTGTGTAACACTGCTGTATTCTAATATGGAGCACACTGTGTAACACTGCTGTGTTCTAATATCGAGCACACTGTGTAACACTGCTGTATTCTAATATCGAGCACACTGTGTAACACTGCTGTATTCTAATATCGAGCGCACTGTGTAACACTGCTGTATTCTAATATGGAGCACACTGTGTAACACTGCTGTATTCTAATATCGAGCGTACTGTGTAACACTGCTGTATTCTAATATCGAGCACACTGTGTAACACTGCTGTATTCTAATATCGAGCACACTGTGTAACACTGCTGTATTCTAATATCGAGCACACTGTGTAACACTGCTGTATTCTAATATCGAGCACACTGTGTAACACTGCTGTATTCTAATATCGAGCACACTGTGTAACACTGCTGTATTCCAATATCGAGCACACTGTGTAACACTGCTGTATTCTAATATCGAGCACACTGTGTGACACTGCTGTATTCTAATATCGAGCACACTGTGTAACACTGCTGTATTCTAATATCGAGCGTACTGTGTAACACTGCTGTATTCTAATATCGAGCACACTGTGTAACACTGCTGTATTCTAATATCGAGCACACTGTGTAACACTGCTCTATTCTAATATCGAGCACACTGTGTGACACTGCTGTATTCTAATATCGAGCACACTGTGTAACACTGCTGTATTCTAATATCGAGCGTACTGTGTAACACTGCTGTATTCTAATATCGAGCACACTGTGTAACACTGCGGTATTCTAATATCGAGCACACTGTGTAACACTGCTGTATTCTAATATCGAGCACACTGTGTAACACTGCGGTATTCTAATATCGAGCACACTGTGTAACACTGCTGTATTCTAATATCGAGCACACTGTGTAACACTGCTGTATTCTAATATCGAGCGCACTGTGTAACACTGCTGTATTCTAATATCGAGCACACTGTGTAACACTGCGGTATTCTAATATCGAGCACACTGTGTAACACTGCTGTATTCTAATATCGAGCACACTGTGTAACACTGCTGTATTCTAATATCGAGCACACTGTGTAACACTGCTGTATTCTAATATCGAGCACACTGTGTAACACTGCTGTATTCTAATATCGAGCACACTGTGTAACACTGCTGTATTCTAATATCGAGCACACTGTGTAACACTGCTGTATTCTAATATCGAGCACACTGTGTAACACTGCTGTATTCTAATATCGAGCACACTGTGTAACACTGCTGTATTCTAATATCGAGCACACTGTGTAACACTGCTGTATTCTAATATCGAGCGCACTGTGTAACACTGCTGTATTCCAATATCGAGCACACTGTGTAACACTGCTGTATTCTAATATCGAGCACACTGTGTAACACTGCTGTATTCTAATATCGAGCACACTGTGTAACACTGCTGTATTCTAATATCGAGCACACTGTGTAACACTGCTGTATTCTAATATCGAGCACACTGTGTAACACTGCTGTATTCCAATATCGAGCACACTGTGTAACACTGCTGTATTCTAATATCGAGCACACTGTGTAACACTGCTGTATTCTAATATCGAGCACACTGTGTAACACTGCTGTATTCTAATATCGAGCACACTGTGTAACACTGCTGTATTCTAATATCGAGCACACTGTGTAACACTGCTGTATTCTAATATCGAGCACACTGTGTAACACTGCTGTATTCTAATATCGAGCACACTGTGTAACACTGCTGTATTCTAATATCGAGCACACTGTGTAACACTGCTGTATTCTAATATCGAGCACACTGTGTAACACTGCTGTATTCCAATATCGAGCACACTGTGTAACACTGCTGTATTCTAATATCGAGCACACTGTGTAACACTGCTGTATTCTAATATCGAGCACACTGTGTGACACTGCTGTATTCTAATATCGAGCACACTGTGTAACACTGCTGTATTCTAATATCGAGCACACTGTGTAACACTGCTGTATTCCAATATCGAGCACACTGTGTAACACTGCTGTATTCTAATATCGAGCACACTGTGTAACACTGCTGTGTTCTAATATCGAGCACACTGTGTAACACTGCTGTATTCTAATATCGAGCACACTGTGTAACACTGCTGTATTCTAATATCGAGCACACTGTGTGACACTGCTGTATTCTAATATCGAGCACACTGTGTAACACTGCTGTATTCTAATATCGAGCACACTGTGTAACACTGCTGTATTCCAATATCGAGCACACTGTGTAACACTGCTGTATTCTAATATCGAGCACACTGTGTAACACTGCTGTGTTCTAATATCGAGCACACTGTGTAACACTGCTGTATTCTAATATCGAGCACACTGTGTAACACTGCTGTATTCTAATATCGAGCACACTGTGTAACACTGCTGTGTTCTAATATCGAGCACACTGTGTAACACTGCTGTGTTCTAATATCGAGCACACTGTGTAACACTGCTGTATTCTAATATCGAGCACACTGTGTAACACTGCTGTATTCCAATATCGAGCACACTGTGTAACACTGCTGTATTCTAATATCGAGCACACTGTGTAACACTGCTGTATTCTAATATCGAGCACACTGTGTAACACTGCTGTATTCCAATATCAAGCACACTGTGTAACACTGCTGTGTTCTAATATCGAGCACACTGTGTAACACTGCTGTATTCCAATATCGAGCACACTGTGTAACACTGCTGTATTCTAATATCGAGCACACTGTGTAACACTGCTGTATTCTAATATCGAGCACACTGTGTAACACTGCTGTATTCTAATATCGAGCGTACTGTGTAACACTGCTGTATTCTAATATCGAGCACACTGTGTAACACTGCTGTATTCTAATATCGAGCACACTGTGTAACACTGCTGTATTCTAATATCGAGCGTACTGTGTAACACTGCTGTATTCTAATATCGAGCACACTGTGTAACACTGCTGTATTCTAATATCGAGCACACTGTGTAACACTGCTGTATTCTAATATCGAGCACACTGTGTAACACTGCTGTATTCTAATATCGAGCACACTGTGTAACACTGCTGTATTCTAATATCGAGTACACTGTGTAACACTGCTGTATTCTAATATCGAGCACACTGTGTAACACTGCTGTATTCTAATATCGAGCACACTGTGTAACACTGCTGTATTCTAATATCGAGCACACTGTGTAACACTGCTGTATTCTAATATCGAGCACACTGTGTAACACTGCTGTATTCTAATATCGAGCACACTGTGTAACACTGCTGTATTCTAATATCGAGCACACTGTGTAACACTGCTGTATTCTAATATCGAGCACACTGTGTAACACTGCTGTATTCTAATATCGAGCACACTGTGTAACACTGCTGTATTCCAATATCGAGCGCACTGTGTAACACTGCTGTATTCCAATATCGAGCACACTGTGTAACACTGCTGTATTCCAATATCAAGCACACTGTGTAACACTGCTGTATTCTAATATCGAGCACACTGTGTAACACTGCTGTATTCTAATATCGAGCACACTGTGTAACACTGCTGTATTCTAATATCAAGCACACTGTGTAACACTGCTGTATTCTAATATCGAGCACACTGTGTAACACTGCTGTATTCCAATATCAAGCACACTGTGTAACACTGCTGTATTCCAATATCGAGCACACTGTGTAACACTGCTGTATTCTAATATCAAGCACACTGTGTAACACTGCTGTATTCCAATATCGAGCACACTGTGTAACACTGCGGTATTCTAATATCGAGCACACTGTGTAACACTGCTGTATTCCAATATCGAGCACACTGTGTAACACTGCTGTATTCTAATATCGAGCACACTGTGTAACACTGCTGTATTCTAATATCAAGCACACTGTGTAACACTGCTGTATTCCAATATCGAGCACACTGTGTAACACTGCTGTATTCTAATATCGAGCACACTGTGTAACACTGCTGTATTCCAATATCAAGCACACTGTGTAACACTGCTGTGTTCTAATATCGAGCACACTGTGTAACACTGCTGTATTCCAATATCGAGCACACTGTGTAACACTGCTGTATTCTAATATCGAGCACACTGTGTAACACTGCTGTATTCTAATATCGAGCACACTGTGTAACACTGCTGTATTCTAATATCGAGCGTACTGTGTAACACTGCTGTATTCTAATATCGAGCACACTGTGTAACACTGCTGTATTCCAATATCGAGCGCACTGTGTAACACTGCTGTATTCCAATATCAAGCACACTGTGTAACACTGCTGTATTCTAATATCGAGCACACTGTGTAACACTGCTGTATTCTAATATCGAGCACACTGTGTAACACTGCTGTATTCTAATATCAAGCACACTGTGTAACACTGCTGTATTCTAATATCGAGCACACTGTGTAACACTGCTGTATTCCAATATCAAGCACACTGTGTGACACTGCTGTATTCTAATATCGAGCACACTGTGTAACACTGCTGTATTCTAATATCGAGCACACTGTGTAACACTGCTGTATTCTAATATCGAGCACACTGTGTAACACTGCTGTATTCTAATATCGAGCACACTGTGTAACACTGCTGTATTCTAATATCGAGCACACTGTGTAACACTGCTGTATTCTAATATCGAGCGCACTGTGTAACACTGCTGTATTCTAATATCGAGCACACTGTGTAACACTGCTGTATTCCAATATCAAGCACACTGTGTAACACTGCTGTATTCTAATATCGAGCACACTGTGTAACACTGCTGTATTCCAATATCAAGCACACTGTGTAACACTGCTGTATTCTAATATCGAGCACACTGTGTAACACTGCTGTATTCCAATATCAAGCACACTGTGTAACACTGCTGTATTCTAATATCGAGCACACTGTGTAACACTGCTGTATTCCAATATCGAGCGCACTGTGTAACACTGCTGTATTCTAATATCGAGCACACTGTGTAACACTGCTGTATTCTAATATCGAGCACACTGTGTAACACTGCTGTATTCCAATATCGAGCACACTGTGTAACACTGCTGTATTCTAATATCGAGCACACTGTGTAACACTGCTGTATTCTAATATCGAGCACACTGTGTAACACTGCTGTATTCTAATATCGAGCACACTGTGTAACACTGCTGTATTCTAATATCGAGCACACTGTGTAACACTGCTGTATTCTAATATCGAGCACACTGTGTAACACTGCTGTATTCCAATATCAAGCACACTGTGTAACACTGCTGTATTCTAATATCGAGCACACTGTGTAACACTGCTGTATTCTAATATCGAGCACACTGTGTAACACTGCTGTATTCCAATATCAAGCACACTGTGTAACACTGCTGTATTCTAATATCGAGCACACTGTGTAACACTGCTGTATTCTAATATCGAGCACACTGTGTAACACTGCTGTATTCTAATATCGAGCACACTGTGTAACACTGCTGTATTCTAATATCGAGCACACTGTGTAACACTGCTGTATTCTAATATCGAGCACACTGTGTAACACTGCTGTATTCTAATATCGAGCACACTGTGTAACACTGCTGTATTCTAATATCGAGCACACTGTGTAACACTGCTGTATTCTAATATCGAGCACACTGTGTAACACTGCTGTATTCCAATATCGAGCACACTGTGTAACACTGCTGTATTCTAATATCGAGCACACTGTGTAACACTGCTGTATTCTAATATCGAGCACACTGTGTAACACTGCTGTATTCTAATATCGAGCACACTGTGTAACACTGCTGTATTCCAATATCGAGCACACTGTGTAACACTGCTGTATTCTAATATCGAGCGCACTGTGTAACACTGCTGTATTCTAATATCGAGCACACTGTGTAACACTGCTGTATTCTAATATCGAGCACACTGTGTAACACTGCTGTATTCTAATATCGAGCACACTGTGTAACACTGCTGTATTCTAATATCGAGCACACTGTGTAACACTGCTGTATTCTAATATCGAGCACACTGTGTAACACTGCTGTATTCTAATATCGAGCACACTGTGTAACACTGCTGTATTCTAATATCGAGCACACTGTGTAACACTGCTGTATTCTAATATCGAGCACACTGTGTAACACTGCTGTATTCTAATATCGAGCACACTGTGTAACACTGCTGTATTCTAATATCGAGCACACTGTGTAACACTGCTGTATTCTAATATCGAGCACACTGTGTAACACTGCTGTATTCTAATATCGAGCACACTGTGTAACACTGCTGTATTCTAATATCGAGCACACTGTGTAACACTGCTGTATTCTAATATCGAGCACACTGTGTAACACTGCTGTATTCTAATATCGAGCACACTGTGTAACACTGCTGTATTCTAATATCGAGCACACTGTGTAACACTGCTGTATTCTAATATCGAGCACACTGTGTAACACTGCTGTATTCTAATATCGAGCACACTGTGTAACACTGCTGTATTCTAATATCGAGCACACTGTGTAACACTGCTGTATTCTAATATCGAGCACACTGTGTAACACTGCTGTATTCTAATATCGAGCACACTGTGTAACACTGCTGTATTCTAATATCGAGCACACTGTGTAACACTGCTGTATTCTAATATCGAGCACACTGTGTAACACTGCTGTATTCTAATATCGAGCACACTGTGTAACACTGCTGTATTCTAATATCGAGCACACTGTGTAACACTGCTGTATTCTAATATCGAGCACACTGTGTAACACTGCTGTATTCTAATATCGAGCACACTGTGTAACACTGCTGTATTCTAATATCGAGCACACTGTGTAACACTGCTGTATTCTAATATCGAGCACACTGTGTAACACTGCTGTATTCTAATATCGAGCACACTGTGTAACACTGCTGTATTCTAATATCGAGCACACTGTGTAACACTGCTGTATTCTAATATCGAGCACACTGTGTAACACTGCTGTATTCTAATATCGAGCACACTGTGTAACACTGCTGTATTCCAATATCGAGCACACTGTGTAACACTGCTGTATTCTAATATCGAGCACACTGTGTAACACTGCTGTATTCTAATATCGAGCACACTGTGTAACACTGCTGTATTCTAATATCGAGCACACTGTGTAACACTGCTGTATTCTAATATCGAGCACACTGTGTAACACTGCTGTATTCTAATATCGAGCACACTGTGTAACACTGCTGTATTCTAATATCGAGCACACTGTGTAACACTGCTGTATTCTAATATCGAGCACACTGTGTAACACTGCTGTATTCTAATATCGAGCACACTGTGTAACACTGCTGTATTCTAATATCGAGCACACTGTGTAACACTGCTGTATTCTAATATCGAGCACACTGTGTAACACTGCTGTATTCCAATATCGAGCACACTGTGTAACACTGCTGTATTCTAATATCGAGCACACTGTGTAACACTGCTGTATTCTAATATCGAGCACACTGTGTAACACTGCTGTATTCTAATATCGAGCACACTGTGTAACACTGCTGTATTCTAATATCGAGCACACTGTGTAACACTGCTGTATTCTAATATCGAGCACACTGTGTAACACTGCTGTATTCTAATATCGAGCACACTGTGTAACACTGCTGTATTCTAATATCGAGCACACTGTGTAACACTGCTGTATTCTAATATCGAGCACACTGTGTAACACTGCTGTATTCTAATATCGAGCACACTGTGTAACACTGCTGTATTCTAATATCGAGCACACTGTGTAACACTGCTGTATTCTAATATCGAGCACACTGTGTAACACTGCTGTATTCTAATATCGAGCACACTGTGTAACACTGCTGTATTCTAATATCGAGCACACTGTGTAACACTGCTGTATTCTAATATCGAGCACACTGTGTAACACTGCTGTATTCTAATATCGAGCACACTGTGTAACACTGCTGTATTCTAATATCGAGCACACTGTGTAACACTGCTGTATTCTAATATCGAGCACACTGTGTAACACTGCTGTATTCTAATATCGAGCACACTGTGTAACACTGCTGTATTCTAATATCGAGCACACTGTGTAACACTGCTGTATTCTAATATCGAGCACACTGTGTAACACTGCTGTATTCTAATATCGAGCACACTGTGTAACACTGCTGTATTCTAATATCGAGCACACTGTGTAACACTGCTGTATTCTAATATCGAGCACACTGTGTAACACTGCTGTATTCTAATATCGAGCACACTGTGTAACACTGCTGTATTCTAATATCGAGCACACTGTGTAACACTGCTGTATTCTAATATCGAGCACACTGTGTAACACTGCTGTATTCTAATATCGAGCACACTGTGTAACACTGCTGTATTCTAATATCGAGCACACTGTGTAACACTGCTGTATTCTAATATCGAGCACACTGTGTAACACTGCTGTATTCTAATATCGAGCACACTGTGTAACACTGCTGTATTCCAATATCGAGCACACTGTGTAACACTGCTGTATTCTAATATCGAGCACACTGTGTAACACTGCTGTATTCTAATATCGAGCACACTGTGTAACACTGCTGTATTCTAATATCGAGCACACTGTGTAACACTGCTGTATTCTAATATCGAGCACACTGTGTAACACTGCTGTATTCTAATATCGAGCACACTGTGTAACACTGCTGTATTCTAATA